>NC_138983.1:37001814-38460248 GCF_964341445.2 Mesoplodon mirus
CTGGCAACCACCTCCCTTGGTGCCTCTTGCATCCACACCCACTTAAGAGGTAAAGCCCTGTAGTTCTCACTGTTGGGCCACCTAGCCTTCCGTAAATGTCAGGAGTGTGCTGTATATTAGAGGCTAAAGAGTAAGACCACATTATCCTTTGTAATCTTCCTTTGTCCTTTTCTGTATTCATTTCCTCCTTGACAAAGCCTTATCTTAGAATGGGGGTAATTTCCAGTTGAATCATCTCTCAACTTAAAAGTATCATCAGTAGGGGCTTCCCTGGTGGCGCAGTGGTTGAGAGTCCGCCTGCCGATGCAGAGGTCGCGGGTTCGTGCCCCGGTCCGGGAAGATCCCACATGCCGCGGCGTGGAGCGGCTAGGCCCGTGAGCCATGGCCGCTGAGCCTGCGCGTCCGGAGCCTGTGCTCCGCAACGGGAGAGGCCACAACAGTGAGAGGCCCACGTACGGAAAAAAATATATATATATCATCAGTAAATACTTAATACTCTGATGTTACCCTTAACAAGGGAATTGATCAAACAAATTATGTGACATAAATACAGTGGAGCACTAAACAACTCTCAGGATGTAGATCTATGTGTTGATGTGAACTGATGTCCATAATAGGTTATTGGGTGGAATAAAAACCTTTTTTAAGGATATTAGGTTTTTCCTTTTTTTAAAAAAAATAAAAAGATAATACAGAAGGAGAGACTCCAAAATAAATAGTATTTGTTTCTGGGTAGTGAGGTTACTGGAAATTATTTTTACCATCTGTTTCTCTTCATTGCCTTTTGTTTGTTTTAACAATAAATATGTCTTTTATAAAAATGTTAAGAGCTATTAGCATTTTGAAATAATAGAGTAGAGCAAATTAAGTGAAGGATAGTGCTGAGAGCAAATCCAAGTGAGATGGTAAATTGAAGATGCCTTGAGATGAAAACAAAAGTTCATGCATTTAATAGATATCCATCGAAGCTACAGATAAACTGCCAAGGGAATAATAACGTGTGTGTAGGTGGCTAATGAGAACTCAGATATGTAGACACAGATGTATACAATCTGAAAATGAATGAAGGTACCCTAGCTGTTTCTATACCATATTCCTTTATGTTATCATAGCAATCATTCCAGGATTTCCCTTTAGTAACCCTATGTACTTACTAATATTTAATCAGAAAACTAGTTTTTTCTCTTTAATCTAGAATTCAAAAGATAGCTGCAATTGTATTCTTTTGCTTTTATACTGTATGGTAGATGAGACTTATTGTATTTTCAGAAGTGTATCAAATCTGTAATTTGAACATTATATATTAATCTAGGGGTGTTTTCAATTAAGACCTGAAGATAGGAAAAGATGCTTAATTTGTGAAATAATTTAATTTATAGTCACTTAATTGGTATTTATGTTCTAGGGTTTTTGAAGAATACAAAGGAATACAGAATATAACCTAGATTTTAGAGAGCTTACTGTGTGGTTGGAAAGGAAGATCTTTTCTAAATTATTATGAAGGGACGTAAAAATGGAAAACATATACCCTTTTGGCTTTTTATAGATAATCATAGATTATTATTTATCTGTAACAATTATGAAGGAATGAATAAAGCTTCAATCACCCAATATGCTAGTGTATCGACAAAAAGGTTAATCAAGTATTAAATATCAAATACTTGTTCTTATTTTTAAGGCAGAGTGATATGATCTTGATGACTTTCTGCATTTTTAAGGATTTTTTTAAATCTAAATTTTAATTCTTGAAAATGATCATCACATTATAGAGTATCTATAACCAATTATTTTGTAAATGAGTGTTTCTCACTAAAGTAGCTTTATTTTCTAATTTTGTTTTCCATTTTTAATTGTCTGGGTCATTTGTTGAGCAAAATATTGAATTAAGGGACTACTGTGAGTCAATTAATAGTTTTCTAAATCCAGTCTACTCTATAAATCTTTTCTTTGACTTGTTAGATAATGTTTAAACACTTTGACTAGTTACACTGAACTTTATGAACTTGGTGTTGCATAATTCTAATAATAACAAACACATGTAGTAGATAATATGGCACTGTTTTAAGAGCTTGACAGGTATTAGCTCATATAATGTTTTTACTATCTGTTTCAATAGCCTTTTATTCACCCCATTAGTGAGGAAGGGATTCCTAGCTTTGGGTCATGGGGATCACCAAAGAAACAACACTCAACACTGGACAGGTGAGATCAACAGTTTATTAGTTACATATACCACAGCCCAGGGAAAGAAAACACCACATGCCACATAGGCCATAGGGAGGTTGCACTCAGGAGTGAGCAATCAGGGGCCATGGGAGGGAGGTTTTGTAGTATCAAGAAAGTGAGGTACCTCCTGGTTCCTGTGGGAATCTGTGATTGTCTTGCTTGAGTAATTCCATGGCTGGTGGGGAACTGAAACCTGCCATTCAGAGATCAGCAGGAATTGCACCTGGTCCATTTGATAAGAAGGGTTATTTCGTCAAGGGACCTTATCTGCGTGAGCAGAGTGGGGAGAGGAACTTGCGTTTGAGCCATTTGAGGTCTTCCTGATTTCATCAGATGTCTAGGCAGCACATAATATTGAGCCTTAATTTTAGGCTTTACACTATACGACCCTATGAGGTAGATACAATTATTAACCCCATTTCGTAGATGAGGAGATCAGGTACACAAGCTAACTTGCTTAAAACTATGATGACCACACCTCCAACTGTTGTCTTATAGGTTTACTTTCCTTCAACCTAGATAGAAATTCTCAATATCCAGAAATAAAAGGGAGGCATATAGAAATTCAATGTTTTACACCCATTTCTATCTCGTAAATAGAAGTGAACTGCTTTTGTGTTTGTTTGTTTACTAGTTGTCAGGAGTTTTCATGCATGTGCCCTGATGATTTTATTTCATTTCCCTTTATAAATCTATAAACTCTGATATAAGTGAATATGTTTGCATTTCTTGATTGAGAGTTGTTGGATATAGTCATAATCAAGAGAGGTAATAGATTTGGTTTTTGTATTCTAAGAGCCTTTAAAAGCAGAAGAAATATTAAGATAATTTGGATTTTATTCTGTCTAGCATGGGAGGGAATGGTCTACTGATCTAGTGTTTCTATGAGTAACTTAGCTATATTTCTTATAAATATAAAAAAAAACTTTTGGGTGATAGAAATTTTGCTGGTTTACTTGATTCCAACTTTGGAATTTGCAAATGTGATTTGTCATTATATTTTTTAAAACATACTTTAACTATACAACAGAAAGTAATTGATGGTTATCTGTGATATATATCCTGTTTTATCACTCTAATGATATCAGAATATCTCATTTTTCTTGATAAAATTGGATATCTTTTTCTGTGGATTTGGTCTTCAAATAATGCAAATTAAATTATAAACTGCCTGAGTTAACCCTGGTTTTGTTTTTACTTTTGTTTTCTATTATGGCTAAATCTTTGATATAAGGAAGATAAGTATTTATTTATAGAGTATTACTTATCATGAACTATATGACAATTAAAAGCAGAATTTACACACTTGAGTTTTTCTCATTGCCTTCACCTTGCCTGTGAACTTTGTCAAATTAACTTTTTTTTTAAAAAATAAAAACAATTTCACATCTATTTATTAAGTAGTCTTGAGTCGTCTGGTCCATAGGGATAATAAACTTTTTTAGTATTCCTTTCTGTCTTAATGAGAGCTGTGCTTCACTGATGTAGTGTCACAGTGCAACATGCTGTTAATTCTGCTGTAACACTTATGCAGATTTGTTCCAATTGATGTATTAGGGAATAATTTGAGCATGATGGTGAATTTTGCATTTGCTTATGGGCAATTTCATCCAAGAGAAATACTAGGTGAATTCAGAAAACCACACCCAGTTGACCTGAACTGCCTAGGAATACCCTAAACACGCATGTTGCTCAACCATTCACCCTCCACCTCAGTTCACCAGTGTGTTGTTTTTTGTTTTGTTTTTTTCCTGGTACGCGGGCCTCTCACTGTTGTGGCCTCTCCCGTTGCGGAGCACAGGCTCCGGATGCGCAGGCTCAGCAGCCATGGCTCACGGGCCCAGCCGCTCCGCGGCATGTGGGATCTTCCCGGACCGGGGCACGACCCCGTGTCCCCTGCATTGGTAGGCGGACTCTCAACCACAGTGCCACCAGGGAAGCCCAACCAGTGTGTTTTGAGCTCTGTCCATCCACATCTGGTGTCACAACTTTCCATCCAATTTCAGATCATCTTCCTTCCACTGCTTCATAACTCGTAAGCTGTAGGCCCTCCAGCACGCACTTCCATAAACAATCTTCAGATCTCTTTCAAGGTAATGTGCCATATTTACTGTAATGCTTATATATTTTTTAGCAATTTAATGTGTGTGAAACTTTGATACTATTTTTTATTAGGTTCCTTTTTTAAAGTGTAAAACTGATGCATTTTTTTTTAGTATTGTGCCCTTAACTCACTTTCCCCATAAGCCTGTGGTTTTATTGCATGATTTTGCACAGTGAAGTGAATTTTTAGGGGCACATATGTTATGTTATAGCAGAATGACTGTAACTGAAAAGGTTATCCTCTTTTTTTCCCCCCAAATTACCCTTGGCTTTTAGTTAATTCATTGTAATACTGTGATTAGCTTAGTAAATTTACTAATTATAAATGTGATAAATCAGGCATAGAAACTCAGATTTTTTAAAATAATTAGATCATTAGAGATCACAGATATCTTTAAAATATGTCACCTGTGAGGACCCCAGAGGGAACTGTCATGTACTCATCACCTAAATTCATGGTTAAAAGCATAATTTATTATTGTAACATTATTAAAATTTATATTTGTGGGAAATTATGGGGAAAAGGAAATTACAAAGTTGTAAAAAATCATGATCTCTAGTAAATTTATATTTATGTATCTACATTTGTATGCTTAGAAAAACATTGGAAGGATAGAAACCACCATGTTAACAGTGGTAGTCTTTGTATGAAGAAATTATGAAGAATTTTTGTTTGTTCTCTGTGTTTTTCTTTATTTTCCATCATGAGTAAGAGTTAAGCTTTATAATGAGAAAAAAAGACAAACTACAGAGGGGGGAAGAGCACACAAGTTGTGAGGTGCAGTATAGTACTAACAATAATGTAATTTATTTTTCAATGAAGCTCTTAGGAAAACATAATCCAGAATGGAGGGAAATTAGTAAATCTTGCCAGAAATTCTGTCTAAAATTTGAATATAGGGCTATTTTTCATTTTGTGCCCACTATATTCTTGACACAGTACTAGATTTTTTTTCTTCATACCTTATCTCATTTAATCCTTATAACGTATCTTATGAAGTTGAGATACCATCCCCACTTGATGAGAGAATAAATTGAGCCTTGAAGAGATTAAATATTTACCTGCTGCCTTGGATGCTGCACTATTATCAATATAATGCATTACTTTTTCTCTGAGGAAATGTGTGTTTTTGCAACACTTGTTTATTTTTTATTTGTAATAAGAAAAACACTATCATATTGTTCTCTAAATTAAAAAAAAAGCACTTATTTGGGGGGAAAATGTTGTTAACTTTTGTAGAGAAGGACCCCATTGCCTTAAAATCTTGTAGAACATTGCCACTCAAGGCTTATGAATCTGTATTTCATGTTTTGCTGCTAAAGGAATAAATGTTACTTCAAGGCTTATCCATGAAATTAAACTGGGCCCTCTGTTCCATATAGCATTCTTATTTGATATTTTCATGTTTTTCTCTGAGAAATCAAATAATAACATTAACAAAATACAAAAGAAATCATTGGCTATCGGAAATACAGATGTCCCTTGGTACCTTACAATTATTTAAAAAGTATTTGCCAACTAAATTCTGATGATTCAATAATCACACGTCTATTCAAACTGTTATTTAAAATAATTGTATTCACATGGGTAAGAGTGTCAACTTCGTTAAGTTCACTTCTGCTCTTGAGTATAACATAAAATCACCATTTGATTCATTTTTAAATCCTCTAAAAACTATCATTGGACCAGTTTTATTGATTTGGAAATGTACTTTCTCATGTGAACTTAATCCTTAGGTCTTATAACCACTTATATAATTGCGCTGAGAAAACTCAAGAGTTGTTCCCGCTGTAATACACTCCTCTTAGAGAAAAGATAGTTTGGAGCACAACTAGGGAAAAAAATTCTTCGCTTTAGAAAGTAAAATTAAGCTTTGAAGGGCAAACAATAAAAACTCACGGGGAAGATCTGCAGCTTCAGCTTTTCCATTTGTATGCTTCTTTTTGGACCCACTGCCATACTTGGAGGAAGCAAAAGCATCTTCTTCTCCATGTGGAGAAGCAGCAAGACACCCATTAGACAGCCAGCACCAGCTGCTAGCAATTGAGTGAGGCATCTTGACCTATCAGACAATCTGTACAGCACGTACAGATAATTATATACATGTTTGGCATAGCAATGATCATGTGGCTCTTATAGAGGAGAAAAATCTTGTATCTTTTGGAGACTGCATTCTAGGGAAGAAACAGCTGTATCTGAAGACCTCTAAGATTATATAAACTCCCTAAAAATATGTTAGGGAAAATTAGAACTCACAAATATAGACAGGCCTAGTAATCCTTAATGCTGAAGCTAAAAACCTGTAATACATTTTTAAATAGAAATATCTGAGAACAACAAGTCCGTACATCATTTTGTGATGACTTTGAAAAATCATTTACGATATTTATAAAAGATTATAAAGATTATTAATCCTATAAAGATTACTTACAACGCTTTCATCATTTACATAAAACAGCTTATCATAATTCCTTGATTTATTTGGAGGGAAAAAGAAACAAGAGAAAGAAGAAAACCTTTAAGCAACATGGATCCTGACAAATAGATTTTTTTATTTTTAACTTTTTTGGAGTATGGTATGTTTTCTTAACTGGATTATTGAAAAGAATCTTAGATATACTTAAAATTAAAGTCATTCTGTTTTAAATATGTATACATTATATAATATATATTTATAATATAGGTTATCATCTAATCTTGGCTTTATAACATTTTACCAAAAACTCTTTTTTAGTTTATTAATAGACTATAAGTAAAATGGTTATTTTTAAAATAACATTTATTTTAAACTAGTTAAAACAATGAGAAAGTAATTCTAAAACAAATTGGTTATTTTGCTTCTGAAAACTTTCTACCAGCATTTAGAGCCCCTCACAACATTGTGCATTACCAGAGAATGTTAATGCAAAAAGGCTCTTAGAGATCATCTTTCTCATTTTTTATTTTTCAAATGAGAAAAGTGATGCCCCAGAAACTGACCAAAGTCTCTCAGTGCTTGAGAAGGGAAAAGAACTCAGGTTTTTCGTACCCTTTTCATTATATTACCTTTCCTATACCATTCAGTTACATATCATTCTGTTTATTATTGTTTGAGGTATATATGTCTAATTTCACTAGCTAGGTTGTAAGCTCCTTTTAGGTAGCTTTTATATTGATACTTTGTATATTCTTAAGAGAGCTATTACATAAGCTGTTTAACAATGAAGAATTCAGTGCATAACTGGATGGTTATGGATGGTTGTTTGATTTGAATATGTGTTTTTAACTTAGAATGCTTAGTGCAGTGTTCTGATTCCCATTAGATGTCCCTTTAATGCTTAAAAATTAGTAATGCTTAAATCACATGAATGATCGTTATTTATTTGGAGTTAACCAGAAGACAATTCAGTATGCTAACACTGAAGCCTTAAGTACAGGCCATCCTTAGTTAAAATAAGTTGTCAGTTAAAATAGAATAAGAAAGAACAGAACATTGCATGGATAACATCTGTATGTAAGCTAACCTGGAAAGTGGAAGGAACTGTCAAGAGAATGACAAATTAAAGAGTCTTCTTGATTATTAGAAAATAATTATTTTCACAGATCTCAATTGTAACATAATTGCAGCATGTTCCTTCAATCAAAACTACACTATGAGAATTGTTTTGCCAAAACAAATTCAAAAGCTTTGGATGTTGTGAAACAGCGGTCCCCAACCTTTTTGGCACCAGGGACAGATTTCATGGAAGACAATTTTTCTGCAGGGGAGGGGGGATGGTTCAGGTGGTAATGTGAGCGATGGGGAGCGGCAGATGAAGCTTCGCGTGCTCTGCGGCCACTCACCTCCTGCTGTGCAGCTGGTGGTGGGGGACCCCTGTTGTAAAATAATTCTATTCATTTATAATAGGGGTGTGTGTGTGTGTGTGTGTGTGTGTGTGTGTGTGTGGTGTGTTTTTTAGAACTACCATGAGTCCAGGATGCCAAGAAATGATTTTTAAAGTGGTTGCTGTCCAAAAATTGTTACTTAGTATCATTAAATGTGTAATAGGCTCAGTAATACATAGGAAAATTGTGATCAATCAACATTTATTAAGCACCTGATTTGAATTAATTATTCAAGTTAATTAAGATGGAACACTTCTTTTATAATCAAATTGGTGAGAGAGAAGATAAAGACATGTGTAAAGGTATGACCCAGAAAGGTGACAGTTCACTGGATTTGAATGATTCAATATAGTGTATGTAGGAATTCAGTTGGGTCTTATGAGATGAGTGAGCAACATTGTAATAAATATGAAGAGGGGACATGGCATTCCACATGGAGGTTCAGCGATGAAGGAACAGAAATATGCAAAGGAATATTTGGGAGTCAGCAAATCAGTGTAGCCGAAGTGAAGTGTTCAATTCGGGAACACTTGGAAAACAAACACTGGAAAGCTAGGTAAGGGCCAGAATGTTGAAAACCTTACCTTCTTTGTTTCTACTGTACTTCCCCCAATCCCCATCCCCCACCCCCCGCTGGGGATAAAGTAATAGCCTAAAATCAGTAGTGGTGATGGAAACAGAAAGCATAATAGAGTCACTGAAAGAAAGTTTATGAGCAGGCGGTATTAAAACCTGGTATGAAGTTATTAAATGTTATGGTGTTATGCATGATAGGAAATTTGGGTCTTTAAGTGCAGATTAAAATGATAAAGCACTTGACTCTTGCCAGCAATTTCATCTCCCTGAACCCCATATCCTTCCATATACCTGCCTTATAAACGTATATCTCTGGATTATTAGAATCAACCTCAATCCAAGCTGCCTCATTCTCCTGATTTCTTTTATACCACTTGGTGTCACCATTATTCATCCATCCATTCATCCAATTCCGAATTCTGCGAGGCATCCTAGATGTCTCACTATCCTCATAGCCAATCAGTCAGTCAATTCCATTTATTCTACCTCCTAAAAAGCTCTCAACATAATTCCTTTTCTTAATCCATACTGCTTAGTTAAGCCAAGTCATCTCTTTCCTAGAAATTATAGTAGCCTTATAATGGGCTTTATTTCCTCCAACTTCCCCACCCCAGTCCATTTTTCAACTGATGTCAGATATGCTTTCTCAAAAGACAATATCCTTTTAATATTGTCTGTCATTTATATGAAGTCAAAACTCTTGGCATTCATGATATGGCTCTTGCTTATGTCTCAAGTCTTATTCCCTGAGAAATATTCAGAGATCATATAGAAACAGCATATGGTTCTCCAAATGTGTCATGGCTTTGTATTTTCATTTTTTTTTAACATCTTTATTGGAGTATAATTGTCTTTGTATTTTCTATTACTTTTCTCTGGGATGTTGTACCCTCATGGACCTAGCCATCCTTTTCTAGGTAGTCTAACAAATCTTTATTTCTTCGTAAAGAATTATCCCATCTGGAGGGCAATTTTGATCCATCCTCTTGCAGAATTAGGCTTTCCTATCTTGGTCATCTCCATTAAAGCTCCTAACAGGTATTGTAACTGTGCATCCAAATTTATTCACCTCGTGTTTCCTTGAGGTCAGCACCTATGGTTTATTTATCTTTATACCTCCAGTTCTTAGCCCAAGACCTTCCAGATAACAATCTTTAAAAAAATTTTTTTTAAATGTTGAATGAATTAATAGTTCTTCTTTATAAAAGTTACAATGCTTAATCTTAGTAAGGTTTATATATACATAACACATTTTTCCTCTTTAACTTGTAAAGTACCAAAACTTTATTGTAATAATTGCCATTTATTAAATGCCTCTTTCATGTCAGGGACTTTGCTAGGCACCTTTAAAAAACTATCACGAAAAATGTCACTCTACACAAAAGCAGAAAGAACAGTGTAATGAGCCTCCAAAACCTATCACCAAATTCAATATTGGCAAGATTTTGCTACTCTTACTTTATCAATCCTGTGTTGTTGTTATTGTTGCTGAAGTAATTTAAATTAAATCTCAAAACTCATTTCCTTTTACCCCTACGTATGTTAGTATGCATTTCTAAAATACACAGACACATTCTTGTATAGCTACAATGCCAGTATCACAGTTAACAAAATTAGCAATAATTGTTTGATGTCATTTAATACCTCATCTTATTCAAGTTCCTGCCAATTGTTTAATGTCGTTTTCGAGGTAACTCTTTCTGAATTAGGTTCACCATTACATTTGGTTGTTAGGTCTTTTAAGTCTCTCTTAGGAGTAGTTCCTCCTTTTATTTTTGTTTTTGTTTTTCATGGCTTTAACTTGTTGTTTTCAGCTGTCCTCTAGAATATTTTGTAACCTGGATATTTTTCTATGCTTCCTCATGTTGTCATTTCACTTGCTCCTCTAACCTTCTATTTCCTATGAATTTGAAGTTGAGGCTGAAGGCTTGATTAAATTCAGGTTCAAATTATTTTTGTATACAGACATTTTCCTCATCCTATTTTATGGCTGTATTGATAGGTTAGATTCCTGCAAGTGGGATTGTTGGGTCAAAGGGTAGATGAATATGTAGTTTTTCTAGACATTGTCAAATTCCTATCGGTGGGGGGGGGGTTGTTTGATTTTGCATTCCCACAGTTTTTGGGAATGCCTGTTCACCTATAGTCTAGTCAATAAATATGTTGCCTAACTTGGATTTTTGTCAATCTGGTGTGTGAAATATAATATTTGCTTTTCTTTTTATGAGTTACTTCTTCTGTTAATTGCCCATTCTTTGTTCACTTTTTGATCTGGTTGTTGGTTTTTCCCTCATGATTTTCAGGAGCTCCTTATATAGTTGATATATTAGCCATTGTCTGTGTTAAATTGCAAATATTTGTCTTCTGATTTTGTTTATTGTATTTTTGTACCATACAAAGGTTTTTTTTTTAAGTGTGTGTGTGTGTGTGTGTAGTTAGCAATTTTTTATTGTTTCTGGATTTTGAGTCATAATTAGCAAAGTTCCATTGGTTTGTCTATTTATGTGCTAACACAACTCCTTTAATTATAAAAGTACTATGTTTTACTATATGGTAGAGCTTGCACCCCTTCTACATTGCTCTTCTGTTATAGGGTTTTCTTGATCGTTCATGCTTAACTGTTTTACAATTAAGTTTATTTTACAAATAAGGAAATGAACACTTCCACAGAGGTTCTATGACTATGTAGTAATGAGAAAAGTAAAAAATAATAATTGTTCTTAATGGTTTCTTAACACTTTGTCTTCACGTGAAGGTTACTTTTAGCAATCCTTTTGCAACTGAAACCGTTTATAAGGATACATAATTAAAAGGAGGAGAGACGAGAGTGTATTGGAAACATTTATTTCAATCAGTGGTTCTCAAAATGTGGCAGTGGACCTCTGGCTTTCAGCACAAATCAAAGCAGTGGCAGTACACTGAAATAATAATCATTATTTAACTCACCAGCCTGTATTCACACACACAGAAAAAAGTCAGTTTCACTGAAGAATATCCTTGATGAAATAGTAAAACTTATGCATTTTATTAAATCCTGACCATTGAATACTTATCATTTTAATAGTCCCTGTTTCAAAATGGAGAATAAAAACAAAGCTCTTCTCCATGCCAATGTATGGTGGCTGTCTTGAGGAAAAGCAGCCATGGGACTGAGTTGTGAGCCAAACTAGTCAGTTTTTTGGACATCATTTTTATATGAAAAAATGACCGACTCATAGCTATGGTTATTCAAACTTGGGTATTTAGTAGATATTTTTATTAAAATGAACAAAGCGAATCCATCACTCCCGGGAAAACAACTGATAGGATTTATCGCCAATGATAAAATTTGAACACTGAGGAGAAAAGAATTTTGGAAAACAGGCATCTCGACCACGAGCTTGACCACTTCTCAAAACTTAAAGATTTTTCTGATATGAACAGTGCTGACATTAACACATTTTATTTTAAATAACATATTCAATGTGTCAACTTTGGAAAACCTGTCAAATGCAGTGATCCACTATTTTCTAAATGACCAATGGTTAATAATACAAAATCATGCATGGGTAAACAATCCCTTGAAAGTATAAGATAAACCAATGGATTTTTTTTTAATTTTTTAATTTTATTTTTTATACAGCAGGTTCTTATTAGTTATCTGTTTTATACATATTAGTGTATACATGTTAATCCCAATCTCCCAATTCATCCCACCACCACCACCACGCCCCTGCCACTTTACCCCCTTGATGTCCATACGTTTGTTCTCTACATCTGTGTGTCTATTTCTGCCCTGCAAACCGGTTCATCTGTACCATTTTACTAGGTTCCACATATATGTGTTAATATACGATATTTGTTTTTCTCCTTCTGACTTAACTTCACTCTGTATGACAGTCTCTAGATCCATCCACGTCTCTACAAAGGACCCGATTGCGTTCCTTTTTATGGCTGAGTACTATTCCATTGTATATATGTACCACATCTTCTTTATCCATTCATCTGTTGATGGGCACTTAGGTTGCTTCCATGACCTGGCTATTGTAAATAGTGCTGCAGTGAACATTGGGGTGCATGTGTCTTTTTGAATTATGGTTTTCTCTGGATATATGCCCAGTAGTGGGATTGCTGGGTCATATGGTAATTCTATTTTTAGTTTTTTAAGGAACCTCTATAGTCTTCTCCATAGTGGCTGAATCAATTTACATTCCCACCAACAGTGCAAGAGGGTTCCCTTTTCTCCACACCCTCTCCAGCATTTGTTGTTTGTAGATTTTCTGATGATGCCCATTCTAACTGGTGTGAGGTGTTACCTCATTGTAGTTTTTATTTGCATTTCTCTAATCATTAGTGATGTTGAGCAGCTTTTCATGTGCTTCTTGGCCATCTGTATTTCGTCTTTGGAGAAATGCCTATTTAAGTCTTCTACCCATTTTTGGATTTTTTTTTTTTAAATATTGAGCTGCATGAGCTGTTTATGTATTTTGGAGATTAATCCTTTGTCCGTTCATTCATTTGCAAATATTTTCTCCCATTCTGAGGGTTGTTGTTTCGTCTTGATTGTAGTTTCCTTTGCTTTTCAAAAGCTTTTAAGTTTCATTAAGTCCCATTTGTTTATTTTTGTTTTTATTTCCATTACTCTAGGAGGTGGGTCAAAAAAGATCTTGCTGTGATTTATGTCAAAGAGTGTTCTGCCTATGTTTTCCTCTAAGAGTTTTATCCTGTCCAGTATTACACTAAGGTCTCTAATCCATTTTGAGTTTATTTTTGTGTATGGTGTTAGGGCGTATTCTAATTTCATTCTTTTACATTTAGCTGTCCAGTTTTCCCTGCAGCACTTATTGAAAAGACTGTCTTTTCTCCATTGTATATCCTTGCCTCCTTTGTCATAGATTAGTTGACCGTAGGTATGTGGGTTTATCTCTGGGCTTTCTATCTTGTTCCATTGATCTATATTTCTGTTTTTGTGCCAATACCATATTGTCTTGATTACTGTAGCTTTGTAGGATAGTCTGAAGTCAGCGAGTCTGATTCTTCCAGCTCTGTTTTCTTCCCTCAAGCCTTTGGCTATTCGGGGTCTTTTGTGTCTCCATACAAATTTTAAGATTTTTGTTCTAGTTCTGCAAAAATTGCCATTGGTAATTTATAGGGATTGCATTGAATCTGTAGATTGCTTTGGGTAGTATAGTCATTTTCACAACATTGATTCTTCCAATCCAAGAACATGGTATATCTCTCCATCTGTTTGTGTCATCTTTGATTTCTTTCATGAGTGTCTTATAGTTTTCTGAGTACAGGTCTTTTACCTCTTTAAGTAAGTTTATTACTAGGTATTTTATTCTTTTTGTTGCAATGGTGAATGAGATTGTTTCCTTAATTTCTCTTTCTGATCCTTCATTGTTGGTGTATAGGAATGCCAGAGCTTTCTGTGCATTAATTTTGTAACATGCTACTTTACCAAATTTATTGATTATCTCTAGGAGCTTTCTGGTGGCATCTTTAGGATTCTCTATGTATAGTATGTCATCTGCAAACAGTGACAGTTTTACTTCTTCTTTTCCAATTTGTATTTTTTTTTCTTCTGTGATTGCTGAGGCTAAGACTTCCAAAACTATATTGAATAATAGTGGTGAGAATGGACATCCTTGCCTTATTCCTGATCTTAGAGGAAATGCTTTCAGTTCTTCACCATTGAGAACAATGTTGGCTGTGGGTTTGTCATATATGGCCTTTATTATGTTGAGGTAGGGTCCCTCTATGCCCACTTTCTGGAGAGTTTTTATCATAAATTGGTGTTGAGTTTTGTCAAAAGCTTTTTCTGCATCTATTGAGGTGATCATATGGTTTTTATTCTTCAGTTTGTTAATATGGTGTATCACATTGATTGATGTGCATATATTGAAGAATCCTTGCATCCCTGCGATAAATGCCACTTGATCATGGTGTATGATCCTTTTAATGTGTTGTTGAATTCTGTTTGCTAGTATTTTGTTGAGGATTTTTGCATCTATATTCATCAGTGATAATGATCTGTAATTTTCTTTTTTTGTAGTATCTTTGTCTGGTTTTGGTATCAGGGTGATGGTGGCCTCATGGAATGAGTTTGGGAGTGTTCCTTCCTCCACAATTTTTTGGAAGAGTTTCAGAAGGATGGATGTTAGCTCTTCTCTAAATGTTTGACAGAATTCACCTGTGAAGCCATCTGGTCCTGGACTTTTGTTTGTTGGAAGATTTTTAATCACAGTTTCAATTTCATTACTTGTAATTGGTCTGTTCTTATTTTCTATTTCTTCCTGGTTCAATCTTGGAAGGTTATACCTTTCTAAAAATTTGTCCATTTCTTCCAGGTTGTCCATTTTATTGGCATAGAGTTGCTTGTAGTAGTCTCTTATGATGCTTTGTATTTCTGCAGTGTCCATTGTAACTTCTTTTTCATTTTGAATTTTATTGATTTGAGTCCTCTCCCTCTTTTTCTTGATGTGTCTGGCTAAAGTTTTATCAATTTTGTTTATCTTTTCAAAGAAGCAGCTTTTAGTTTTATTGATCTTTGCTATTGGATCATCATGTTTTCGTTGTCATTTATCTATAGGTATTTTTTTATTTCCTCTTTGATTTCTTCAGTGATCTCTTAGTTATTTAGTAACGTGTTGTTTAGCCTCCATGTGTTTGTGTTTTTTACTGTTTTTCCCCTGCAATTTATTCCTAATCTCGTAGCATTGTGGTCGGAAAAGATGCTTGATATGATTTCAATTTTCTTAAATTTACCGAGGCTTGGTTTGCGACCCAAGGTGTGATCTATCCTGGAGAATGTTCCATGCACACTTGAGAAGAAAGTGTAATCTGCTGTTTTTGGATGGAATGTCCTATAAATATCAGTTAAATCTATCTGGTCTATTGTGTCATTTTAAAGCTTGTGTTTCCTTATTAATTTTCTGTCTGGATGATCTGTACATTGGTGTAAGTGAGGTGTTAAAATCCCCCACTATTATTGTGTTACTGTTGATTTCCTTTTTTAGCTGTTAGCAGTTGCCTTATGTATTGAGGTACTCCTATGTTGGATGCATATCTATTCATAATTGTTATAGCTGTTTTATAGCTGTTAGCAGTTGCTTTATGTATTGAGGTACTCCTATGTTGGATGCATATCTATTTATAATTGTTATATATTCTTCTTGGATTGATCCCTTGATCATTATTTAGTGTCCTTCCTTGTCTCTTGTAACATTCTGTATTTTACAGTCTATTTTATCTGATATGAGTATTGCCACTCCAGCTTTCTTTTGATTTCCATATTCATGGAATATCTTTTTCCATCCCCTCACTTTCAGTCTGTATGTGTCCCTAGGTCTGAAGTGGGTCTCTTGTAGACAGCATATATATGGGTCTTGCTTTTGCATCCATTCAGCGAGCCTGTGTCTTTTGGTTGGAGCATTTAATCCATTCACGTTTAAGGTAATTATCAACATGTATGTTTCTATTACCATTTTCTTAATTGTTATGGGTTTGTTTTTGTAGGTCCTTTTCTTCTCTTGTGTTTCCCACTTAGAGAAGTTCCTTTAACATTTGTTATAGAGCTGGTTTGGTGGTGCTGAATTCTTTTAGCTTTTGCTTGTCTGTAAAGCTTTTGATTTCTCCATTGAATCTGAATGAGATCCTTGCTGAGTAGAGTAATCTTGGTTGTAGGTTCTTGCCTTTCATCATTTTAAATATATTGTGCCACTCCCTTCTGGCTTGTAGAGTTTCTGCTGAGAAATCAGCTGTTAACTTTATGGGAGTTCCCTTGTATGTTATTTTTCATTTTTCCCTTGTTGCTTTCAATAACTTTTCTTTGTCTTTAATTTTTGTCAATTTGATTACTATGTGTCTCGACATGTTTCTTCTTGGGTTTATCCTGCCTGGGACTCTGCGCTTCCTGGACTTGGGTGGCGATTTCCTTTCCCATGTTAGGGAAGTTTTCGACTATAATCTCTTCAGATATTTTCTCGGGTCCTTTCTCTCTCTCTTCTCCTTCTGGGACCCCTATAATGCAAATGTTGTTGTATTTAATATTGTCCCAGAGGTCTCTTAGGCTGTCTTCATTTCTTTTCATCTTTTTTCTTTATTCTGTTCCATGGCAGTGAATTCCACTATTCTGTCTTCCAGGTCATTTATTCATTCTTCTGCCTCAGTTATTCTGCTATTGATTCCTTCTAGTGTATTTTTCATTTTAGTTATTGTGTTGTTCATCTCCATTTGTTTGTTCTTTAATTCTTCTAGGTCTTTGTTCTTTAATTCTTCTAGGTCTTTGTTAATCATTTCTTGCATCTTCTTAATCTTTGCCTCCATTCTTTTTCCAAGGTCCTAGATCATCTTCACTATCCTTATTCTGAATTCTTTTCCTGGAATGTTTCCTATCTCCACTTCTTTTAGTTGTTTTTCTCAGGTTTTATCTTGTTCCTTCATCTGGTACCAAACCCTCTGCCTTTTCATTTTATCTATCTTTCTGTGAATGTGGTTTCCTTCCACAGGCTGCAGAATTGTAGTTCTTCTTGCTTCTGCTGTCTGCCCTCTGGTGGATGAGGTTATCTAAGAGGCTTGTGCAAGCTTCCTGATGGGAGGGACAGGTGGTGGGTAGAGCTGGGTGTTGCTCTGGTGGGCAGAGCTCAGTAAAACTTTAATCCGCTTGTCTGCTGATGGGTGGGGCTGGGTTCCCTCCCTGTTGGTTGTTTGGCCTGACGCAACTCAGCACTGGAGCCTACCTGGCTCTTTGGTGGAGCTAATGGCGGACTCTGGGAGGGCTCACGCCAAGGAGCACTTACCAGATCTTCTGCTGCCAGTGACCTTGTCCCCACAGTGAGCCACAGCCACCCCCCCGTCTCCACAGGAGACCCTCCAACACTAACAGGTAGGTCTGGTTCAGTCTCCTATGGGGTCACTGCACCTTCCCTCAGGTCCCGATGTGCACACTACTTTGGTGTGCCCTCCAAGAGTGGAGTCTCTGTTTCCTCCAGTCCTGTCAAAGTCCTGCAGTCAAATCCCACTAGGCTTCAAAGCCGGATTCTCTAGGAATTCCTCCCTCCATTGCCAGACGCCCCCAGGTTGGGAAGCCTCATGTGGAGCTCAGAACCTTCACTCCAGTGGGTGGACTTCTGTGGTATAAGTGTTCACCAGTTTGTGAGTCACCCACCCAGCAGTTATGGGATTTGATTTTATTGTGATTGAACCCCTCCTACCATCTCATTGCTGCTTCTCCTTTGTTTTTGGATGTGGGGTATCTTTTTTTTGAGTTCCAGTGCCTTCCTCTTGACGATTGTTCAGCAGTTAGTTGTGATTACGGTGCTCTCACAAGAGGCAGTGAGTACACGTCCTCCTACTCCGCCATCTTGAACCAATCTCAAACCAATGGATTTTTATGTAACAGAGTAAGAAGTTTATTGATGTGGTTTCAGATTCTACATTCCAACAAACTTAAAAGCTACTACTTGTCAAGTCTTAATGTAGTGTCTGTGAGGCTGGATTTTCTTCATGTTGTACAACAAACAGATTGGATACAGAAGTGGATATAAGAATCCCGTTTTCTTTAATTAAGCCAGATATTTGCACAAATGTATAATGATGCTACTCTTCTTAGTAAATTTGTTTTGTTTTGTTTTGGAAACTGTAGTTTCAAAAAAATTCATTTGTGTTAAAATGTAATGGGTTTATTCTATTTTTATTTTTATATGAATTAATATTTAAATTTTTTCTTTGATTTAATTTCTAATATAATAATTATTGCTAGATATCACTCACATTAACAAAAGCTTTTGAGGTCAATAATTTTTAGCCATATAAAGAGGTTCTGATATCAAAAAGTTTGTGAGCCATCTACTTACATGAGCATAACAACTGGTTTTAATTCTGATTATAACAGGTTTTAAGTTTACCTGTATAAAGCACAGTTTTGTAGTCCTCTGTTAATAGATTTAGGGATTGACAAAATAGAGATGAAGAGATGAAGTTCATGAGACAAATCCTATTTTCTATTATAGGCAAAAATTAAAACGCAATTGTTCCTTTCAAACTTCTATTCTTTTCAATTGTATTGAAACTGAAGTTTAATATAATTCGATGTAAAACTGAACATACTTTAATTTTCTCAGTTGTGTTCCTGGCAGGCTGTGTGAAAGGTACTTTCTCAGTTTAAATGAGAGCATGAGTTCTTGTTATTTTTAACAACTCAGTGTATAAAGAAGTACTGGTTATTCAAATGGCTAAATGCTTGTTTTGAAAATCTCTAGAAATCAATTGTATTTAATGTTTTTTTCCCTTATTCCTCTAAGCTGAGCAAGTGACCTGTATTTTGTTAATCATTGTGTTTTGAAAAACCTGGAAACTGTCCTGTCATTCTGTTTCATTAGAGTAACTTAGAGCCCTTTTGATTTTGTTACAACATGGGTGGTAGATACTAAATACAGATGTTTGACTTAAAACTCTACTTTTCCTTCATATACCAGGTAACTACATTCACAGCATATTTTTTGTTTCTCCAAAAGACTGGTAGCTATCAGCCATATACTGAGTAATATTAGAATGTTCTGTAACCATAATTGTCTCTAATAGGAGTCTTAATTTCAAAAACTCCCAATTTTTATTTCTTTTAATCTAATTGGAACATAATTTAATAGGTAAAGCTTTCTAAAATTAAAAGCAAGTTTTACTATTACACATTACAGAACATTAAAAATTGTTTGAGGGAATTCCCTGGTGGTGCAGTGGTTAGGACTCTGCACTTCCACTGCCAGGGGCCTGGGTTCAATCCCTGGTCTTGGTGAACTAAGATCCCACAAGCCTGCAGCACAGCCAAAAATAACTAAATGAATAAAAATTGTTTGTATGGAAGTAAAGCACTTCTTAATACTTTTGTGGGACCTGGGGAGTGATCTTATAATTAGTGGTAGAAAAGTATTTTGTCTATATGTTAATAAGGAAGGATTGAGTTAGGTAGCTTTTATGAAGTTGCATTATCTCAGGTACAAGGCATAGTTCTCTTCTCATTTTCTTGGCCTTAGCCCAAAATTTTACAGCATGTTCAACGAGTATATTTTGTCATTCTGCATCTCTAAAGAAAGTGCTTAACACTTAAAAGCTTTTATAGGAGCCTTTGTTGCTCAAGATCAGTGTCACGCAGGCAATATTATTACTGGTTTTTAAGAAAGTAGTACAAATTATAGGAAGTTGCAGGTCTTGCTTGTTTTAACAACATAAAAAGATAAACAAATGGAGAAAAGTGAATATTTGTCACATAGGGGGCCCAGAGGGTACAAGGAAGGTAGTGGATTGATGTCCAGGACTGTGGTTATTAGTTTAACTTATTGGTATTTCTCAATAAGAGTACAGAGAACTGCCTCGAGTCCACAGGATGCTCTTCCCTGCTGAAGGAAGAGAAAAGGGATGCAAGAGCCTGTACCAGACTCCTGTCTCCTCAGTTTAACTCAACAAATGTATGAGCGTTTACTATTTTCATGTTGCTGTACTGTAATGCTATAGATACCATGTTAGAAATTGATCTTGCTCTTTAAGGAGCTTACTTATGGTCTGAAGGGAGTGATAAGATAATGATATATGTTAATAGCTATAAGAGAGAAACAAAATATAATTGTGAATCTTAAGAAGAATAGATTTAAATTACTAGAAGAGCTTGAGAGTTGGTGGGAGTGGAGGAAGACCAAAAGAGTTGGTATTTGAGCTGGGTCTTAGAGGAAGAATGGGTAGAATTTCAATAGAGATAAAAAGGGAGGGCAGAGCCTCAGAAAATGCTGGTTCAAATCTGTCTAACTTCCACAGGACACAGAGAAGGTCTGCCATATTAGAAATACCAATTTTTAATTTACAAGTAAACCTAACTTAATTGATTTACGCTACTCTGTGGTATTACATGGAAAGTGGAAAATGAGGTGCATTCCTTGCTACTTGCCTCTGGATGGCACTGGACTTGAGCATGATTTTAGGTTTACTTTCAGTTTAAAGGATTAGCTAATGGTGTAGTTTAAAGGCTATCCTAAGCCCATATTTGTTCTTCTTTGTAGGTTTGTGTCACTCTGTGTTTGTAGAGGGTACTTGTGGTCCTTTGTTTTTAGAAGTTTGCTATTTCATAGACAGGGTGTAAATATGAAAACTTGCCTGCACTTTGAACAGGGTCACCCATGTGTTCTAATGAGTAAAATTTAAGGGATTTTGTTACTAGCCAAGGGGAAGCTCATTTAGAAACTCAAAGTTTAGAAACTTTGCTCTATGGATATTTATTTTTAATTCTTTTAGTGCTAGGATGAGGTCCACTTATCTTTGCATACTTAATTGCATCTACTACAACAATTACTGCTGATTTCTACTAGTAATAGTAGTACTCATGGCTACTGTTTCCAGAGTACTCAGTAGGTGAGTTTGTTTATCTTTAAGTCCACAGGTTAGAAAAACAAAATTTATCTAACTGTTCCTACCAAATGGCACACCAAGCTTTTTTGTTTTTTTAGTGAGGGTTGCTTAATTCATTTCCTGTAACTCAGTTTTTGAAAAGAGATGCTGTTATTCAAATGGCCATTATGTAAAACTTTCAGAAATGGACCTGAAGTTTACCTGACACCATACACCATACTAAAGTTTAAATACTCCAAGATGAACAAGGTACTGTCCCAACCCAGTAGCACCAGACAGCTTAGTAGGGGAATGAGGAGGTAGGGAAATTGATAAATGCAGTACTTTTAGTGGAAATGTTTTGAGATTTCAAGTTAAAAATCTTACTCAGTATGTGTTGTTGAAGAAGGCTGAAATTCATGTTATTAGTGACAAGATCTTTGCAGTGTTATACCCAGACGTGGAGCTGTTGCAGGAAGGGCTTGGTAGCCTTGGTTTTAATAGCTTGGTTAGAAGGGGAACTGAAATCTCAGGATCTTGGAGACAGGATTCCCCACTTACGATGGGGAATTTCAAGTGCTCTTAAGAGTGTCTGCAAATTTCTGCCACACCCTACATGTGGGGCTGGGCTCCTGGTGCTCTTGGGGTCCCTATACCACTCTATCTCCAAGGAATAGAAGAGATGTTGTGTGATTTGCAAGATTCTTGCCCTTGATGCTATTGCTGTTTTCTGCTTACCAATCTTTTCTCACTAAATGACCTTAGATCTCAGTTAGTTATTATAATACATATCTTTATTGTATTGAAGGTCAATACATACTTTAACCTAGAGTAGGAGAAGTCACAATTTTATTAAATAGTCTTTTAGGCCATTTTGGGATGGTGGGAAGTAATGTATATTCCAGGTAATGACAGACATTTAAATTTGAGTTTACTATAAAATTAAAAATCTATTACAATTAATCGAATTTAAAACCCATCCTTTTCTCATTTAGGGATAGACAGTTTTTAGAATATCTCTGTGTTCTTTTCCATTTGCCCTTTCCTTCTGAAATATGTAATGTCATCAATTTCTATAAACCCAGTCATTATTCCTGAGATTGTCTGCTAAGGAATAAAAAGATGACATCAGCATTATTTCATAGCATAGAGCCACCTACCCATCTCTGCCCTTTCTGCAGTGGTTTCTGCCAAAATGGAACATCTAAAAAGAAAAGAAGGAGAGTCAACAACTGTAATTTACTGTTTGTATTGATAATTGCAGTTAACTTTCTTATAGTCACAATTAAAATTTTTATTTGGGGCATGTGTTTTATACTTAAGATATTTTGTCATTACAGTATGTTAAAAAATGTTGAAGCTATTAAACTGTCTTCTAAGGATACCTTTAAAAATCTTCAAAAATTGAGGGATTAGTATGTTAAGTGGAGTCAAATTTCTGTTTTGCCAGAATTTTTTATATGTTGAACACATTTTTTAACCTCTTAGTGTCCGTATGTAAAGTTAATTATACACATTACTCTCAATATTATTGTCTCCCATAGATATAAATTCATAAGTAGCTTTTACATTTTAATGGATAGAATTTGTATGTTTTTTGCCTTTTCATTTTTAATGAAATAAACTAAAGAAGAGAAATGTAAAAATTAAATTGAATAATTTATTTTAAAGATATTTAGTAGCTTAAAATGCAGCAATTAATTATCCTTAGCAGTTGGCTTTTTAGGGGCAAGTAATTTGCTGATTACCTCTAAAGTCTCATAATTTTAAGAATTCCTAATGTCCACGTAATTTTCTAGTGGGATTAATTTATATAAAGTGATCTAGTAAATTGCCTAGCAGTTAAGTGTCAAAATAAGCAATTTTCTAAATATAATTCATCTTTATCCTTTTAGTGTTTTGTTTTCCAGCACATAATTACTTAATAGGCATAATTTCACCTGATGAATTTCAAGCATAACTTCTTTCAGCTATAATAGCACATCTGAAAAAAGAAACTTTCCTTATGTAGCATTCTTGAGATCACAACCCTTGTAAAATAATCTCTTAGGACACATGGAACTGATACATAAAAAGTATCAGTTCTTATTTTATAACTAGTTTTTTTCTTGATTAAAATTGTAGGATTTTATGGAAAAAAAATTTAAGCAAATACTGTGACTGTTGTCTAAGATATTTGAAGACAAATCACAATTAAATTTACTATTGTTTAAAATTTCTTAAATATTTTATACCCCCTTTTATTTTTAACATGAGTCAACATTTTAGAGAATTTCCTTTCTTCTTTTTAAGTTAGTGATTTGAAAGTTGCCATCAAATTAAGACTCTGAAGAATGGCATCTGCCAACTTTTCTGCCATTGTCGTTAATTTGTTGGTTTTATTGGTTTTCCAGTCTTACTATCCAAATAATTTTTATATTTCTATGAAATTACCTTAATACTTGTTTATTCTGCTTATGTTCATTCCTGAATTTTTAACGATTTTTTATCTTTGCATTATCAGAGTAGCTGAAATCAAGACTAATCAATGCTATGGAGCAGTGCTATACCATAGAACTTTTGGCAATGATAGAAAAGTCCAGCTTGGTACCCACTAGCTACATGTAGCTCTTATACACTTTAAAAGTGGCTGGTGCAATCAAGACACTTAGTTTTTAACTTCTATTTAATGTTAATCAACTTAAATTTAAAGAGCCACATGTGACTAGTGGATACTGTAATGGAAAGTACAGTTTTTAAAAAATCCAGGACTTGTTTTTTGGTTTTATTTTTTCACAGAAATGAAACAAGGTTTATGATTTCAAGGTCATTGTGTAAGATTCACTAGTATGATCAAAGTCACATATTCCCCAGGATAAGATATTAGCTTTACACTAAGAGAGGGAAAACATGGCAATATTATACCTCAAAATTACTGTAGCTATGGGTTACTTTCACTTCTAATATAGAACAACCCTGGAATTCTTCTATTAAGAGTAGCATCTGTTGAGAAAGTATATTACAGCTGTTCCAGTTTGGGGTGTTTTATTGTGCTTTAGGGAAAATTGACAGAAGAAAAATAAAAAATGAGATATTATTTTGTCTTGTACTTTGCGAGTTTTTTTACATTTTTATGTGTTATCTCCTCAAAAGCAAGGGCCTGGAATGGACATGATTCTCAGCTGTGAGGGGAAAATATTTCTCAGCATGAGAGACACTCTTATGGTTGAGATGGAGCTGGGGAAAGGGTAACTGAAAGATTTTGTTGGGAAAAGGCAATTATAGGATTTAGTGGCTGTTTGAATGCAGATTCCTAGGATGAAGAGTCAAAGATAACTCTGTAAATTGGAGCCAGGGTTACTGGTGTTGTGTGGTGATTTATAACTTATAGAGGAGAGTGAGGAACAACCTGTTTAGGGTATGAGATTAGTTTGAAACATGTTGATTTTAAGGTTCCAAAATGCCCCAACAGTTCAAAATGCCCCAAAGCCAGATGGAAGGGCATAGCAGAGCTAGCTCCGAGCTCAATAGCAAAGATGCAGCAGTCAGTCGCAGGGCTTGCTTGTTTTTTACATCACATGCCCTTCTCTCTCCTTAATCTGCTCCACCCTCCTCCCCCCAATATAGTGAAGCTCAACAGTTCAGTAGAGTTTTGTTTGTATCAAGAAGATGGAAGCTATGGACGAGAACACTCACTTGAGAGAATGAATGTCAATGAAGGAAATGCAAGGAATGTCTAGGAAGAGTGTAGAAGTGTTCAAAGAAGTCAGTGTATTGGATGGTTCAGTGCTAGGAAAGCTGAGCTAGGGGAGAGTTGCCTAGCAAGAAGCAGATGCAAATTGTCCATGGAGGTGAGAAGACTGATGATTGCAGGGGTAGCATCTCAGCTGGGATCTGAAGAGTGTGGGCAGCTGTTGTTCAGTGGGTGTAAAGTTTCAGTTATGTCAGATGACAAAGTCCTGGACATCTGTTTTCACTACTGTACTGTGCACTTAACTTGTTAGGAGGGTAGAGTTCATGTTATGTGTTTTTTTACCATAATTTTTTAAAAGGGGAAAAAAAAAGTCCTTGATATTTTTTTGCAGACTGTAATATGTGCAGACATTGAGACAAAGATTTTCAGAACGGGCTGATTTTTTTTTTTTTTCTTTTCCTGAATTGTTTCTGTCTGGATTCACTCTCAATTCGGTTGAGAGGATTTCTGCAATTACATTAAGATGCTTGGTTATGGGATTCAGTAGGTGTGACCATCAGACCAACAACTCTGCAGAGCAGTCATTTAACATTTCAAAAAGGCATTAAAATGTCTGAAGATGTGATTAAAAGAAAATCAGATGTAGTCTCGAGCGGCATTTCTGTGATGGTGGAACCTTCTCTGATGGAGTTGCCTGCACCGGCCTGTACAGTAGGAGCAAGAGCCACATGTGGCTGCTGGGCACTTGAAATGTGACCAGCATGATTAAGCAACTGGATTTTGAACTTTATTTAATTTTAATTAATTTAAATGTAGTCACATGTGGCTGATGGCTGCCACATATAAGGCACACAGGTCTGGAGACTTCAGAAAACTGAATCAGGACATGAATAAAGTAGGAACCCAGTCCTTGGGAATTTTAGATTTGAAATAAAAGCTGAGGAAAGGTATTACAAGATATTACAGGGGACCAGAACTCCAGCTTATGGTTGTAAAGGGAATCTTTTGGATATGGTGCTATCCTATTTCTTTTGTGTTTTATTTTATCAACTTTAAAAACATACAGAAATAGAAAGTAGGTGGGGAATAAACTTTCAGGAAAATGAGTTTTAAGTAGAATTTACAAGCTGCCTTGATTGTTAAAAAAATTTTTTTCACCTTCATATAAATATGCAAAACAGTCAACCGAGACAATAGTAGAGTCCTCACCAGAAAATATGCTTCTTTTACAGAAGCTGGAAGTAAGCTGATCCTTTCAATAGTGACGCCACTTAAAAAATATAACCGAAGAAGGATACATGATGGTATAACTTTAAAATGTTAGTTTTCCCTTCTCTTCAGTGTATAAATAGCTCTCTTAGGTGAGGCCACGTCATCTCTCCCCTGGGCTATTGCCCTAGCTTCCCAGCTAGGGTTTTGTTTTGTTTTGTTTTTTGTTTTAGGGTGTTTTTTTGTTTTTTGTTTTGTTTTGTCTGTTTGTTTTGTTTTTGTTTTTGTTTTTTGTCTCTGGCCCAGGGACCACATCACTCCCAGAATTGTATTATTAAAAACACAGATCTGATCACAACTCTGCTTAAGGAATTTTACCTCAAATATGTATACAATTAAAAGTTTCAAACACATTTTTGAAGGCTGTTTTTCACTTTTGAAGTTAGTGGGTTAAGTGAACATTTTCTCAGCTGATGAAAATAGAATTGGTAGAACATTTCCATTAGCATATTGGTAGTATGCAACAAGAACTTTAAAGATTTATAACCTAAACCCTAGTAAATCCACATCTGGGAATCTTTCTAAAGAAACCATCTTAATACCACAAAATGTGCCCCCAAGTCTCTTTATACAAAGATATTCATCATAGCATTATTTATAATAGTGAAAACTCTACATAACTTT
The DNA here is from genome assembly GCF_964341445.2 of Mesoplodon mirus. NCBI lineage: Eukaryota > Metazoa > Chordata > Mammalia > Artiodactyla > Ziphiidae > Mesoplodon > Mesoplodon mirus. The sequence goes on from NC_138983.1 coordinate 37,028,505, forward strand.
ATTGGAAAATGACTAAGTAAATGATAATTAATAAAATGATGTCTTCCCATATCACTTTGTATATGTATCTGCTATGGACTATATCATATGATAAAGTTAATGCATTTTTGCCAATCTACTCCTTTTTTGTGTCCCCACTGTGCCTAGCACATTGTGAATGCTCAGTGAATATTTGCTGAATAAATGAACAAATGAATGTTGACACAAATGAAATCGTGTCAGTTGCTTCTTATCAATTGGTTAAAATTAATAGATGTTATATTCTTTTAAGGGCAGTAGTGTGCAGTTCCATTTGTGATGAAACTGTATTTCAGATTTAATTCTCTGCTATTACAGAAAATATTTTTGTAGACAAAATAACTATTTCAGACATTTAAAGGTAAATTCAGTTGATAAATATATCAAGTAATGATTTTTATAAATAAATCATATTAGTAATAAATCATTCTCTTTCTCCAAAGTCCCTGTGTACACTTTTAGTTTTTTTTTTCTCTCCCTGTATTTTCTCTGAATTTTATGTATTTTTATGCACATAAATAAAAGCCTCCACTTATCTCCCTATTGATATTTTTCCCCTCAAACCTGTGATTTGTCCTCACAATCAGTTCCTCTGACTGCTTTGTTTATTTGAAATGATCAGTTGTCAAGGAAATTGCTTTTCACATACTAACTCATTAAGCTATACTATATAGAGAGTATTGGAAATTTTATTTTCTATAATTTACTAAGGCTAGCAAAGGGAAGAAATCTGTTATTTTCTTTTAAATTATTTTTCCAGGTAAATCTAGATGATAGTTGATGCAGACAAGAAATACCAATATTAGAAATTCTAAATTATTCCTTTTTACATGGAATCCTCTAATGTACTTCACCAGTAGATAGAGATCTATTTGTCATCACTTCACAAATATAACCTAGATGCCTACTTCTTTCTGAAACATTAGCAGTTTGAGATGATCATTGTTTAATATATTTATTTCAGTAGAACCCTGAAATTGTTGAAGACTGTGTGCCAAGCTCCCAAGGGCAAGGACCATATCTGTTTTGCTCACCCTATGTCTTCAGTCTATCACGGTATCTGATTAGGTTCTCAAAGAATTGTTGAATGTCTGACTGCTTCCTAATGAAGTAAGGGATTTAAATAACTGTTTTGTGTTTGGTAGGCTCTTGGATTGTAAGGAACAAAAAAAATTCGGGTTACCTTGTGGAGAAAAAAAGAGAGAGGGGGAAGCGAGAGAAAGAAGAGATGATTAGGCTCTTCTCTTGTGAATCTGTAGAAACTCTAGTGGTTTTCCCATAGAGGCTGGTATCTGTTGATGCCACTCTGCTGCTGCTTCATTGTTTTCTCTTTGCCTCTGCTTCTGAGAGCTATTTTGTGTCTCTTCTCTGTCAGATTACATTATTTTCCTATAACTCTAGTACTCTAGAATCTTACTGGTCCAGCCAATTACCCTCAGCTCTGTCTGGGTAGAACTTTTTTCATCAAGGCACTCGTGGGCTGCAGATCAGCTTCTGTGTTGATTAGTCTAGTTGGCTGTGGCCAGGACACAAGGTCATGTGAAATAGTTATTGCCATCCTCAGGAATCACCTAGAGCTGCTTCCTCATTTTAGCAGTTTCCTGAGGAGGGCTTGGTGGCAAGCTTAATATTAACACTCCCTTCCAGCAGACATCTGTTCCCATGTTCTTCAGTTTCCCAGTCTTTATAATATTTATAAACCATGGCATAGTCCTTATTTTTATGTAATGACTTTGGAGGGTTTCTATTTCAGAACCTTAGGCTATCACTTTTATTATAGAAAATTAAGTGGCCATTCCTCCTATCTCTTCTGCTGGTTAAAAAGTATTTCAAAGCCTGAGAGTTCTTTATCATGCCTACCGAGAAGGAAGTTAGTCCCTGATTGGATTTTCCTGACTTACAGATAATTGTACTTGAATGGGGACACCAAAACAATTTAACAAAAAAATTAAAAACTTAAAAAAATAAACACTCAGACATACCACTGGCAATCTAGCAGTTGTTAATACTAAATAGTATACCAGTGGAACAATAAGCGTTGCTATAGTCTCCATTTCTTAGATTAAATTAACCTCTGCTTCTCCAAGGTTTACATTTTTCTTACTTAAAGCTTCAAAACTTTATATTAAATATGCTTATTCCTATTTTACTCAGAAAGAAGAACACAAGTCAGATCATTGCTTTGGGTAATTGTATGTAATCCTCTTAGAATTTAACCTTTCCTTTCGCTTACAAACTTAGGTCTAACAGTGTACTAGTATACTATTAGATATGATTTTATTATGGAGGTTGATGGTTTTCAGTCACGTCAAATATGGGCTAAAAAATCTATGGTGCTGTAGAGTGTTACTGAGGGAAATGACATTTGGGGAGCCCACTGTGTACCCAGCACTGTGGTAGGAGCTTGTCTGTCCCATTATCTTGTCATGCAATGGCCATATGGGGTTTTTGTTGTTGTTGTTTGTGTTTTGCGGGGTGGGGGTGGGGGTGGGGAACCAAAACCTAACACTTACTCTGATTTTACATAATTCTATTTATTTATTCCATTTATTTTAGTACCTTAGCAGCATTCTGCACCAATTTAACTTTACATAGAAAGTCATCATTAATACATAAAACTTTTCTTTTAAAAACAGGATAAAAGAATCAGAGTATCTCAACCCTTGACAAGAGGACCAAGTGCCTTTATTCCAGAGAAGGAAGTAAGTTGATGTCTTAATATACATAAAATGTGATTTAAAAAATAGCTTAATTATGTCAAAGAATATCTCCATTTTTTAAACATGGAAGTAAACCTGTGTTTTGCTCTTATTTCTTATTTATATGTCAGAAAACCACAGAGGTATTTTCTTTTCAACTTCACTTAAAAGACTGTGCGTGTAATAATCTGCCTTCTTATTTTGGAGTTAGGTAGTACTGCAAAGTTAGAATAATATAAATTTTACCATATTTGATTTCAAATATAACCTTTCTGAACAAAGCTGCTAACGATAATAAAACAATATTATTTTGAAGGTTTAAGGTTTTAAAATGGCTAGTGTTTCATGGTGATTAGAGGTTACATAAATGTTAAGAAAAGACATTTTGAAATGAAAAAGTGAGTTTCCCAACTAAACCTGTTGAAGAAAACATGATATTGTATCGCTAGTAGTTAATCTTTTCATTTGGTTCTAAGTCTCTGGTGGGACAGAATGTCACAGAATCTCCACTCCAAGCTGCACCTTTGGTGAGGGGGGGAAGTTAAGATGGTAAATGTTGAAAGAAAGGATGTAAAATGATACAAAGGAGATTATAATCAATACAAGATTTGTGTACCTTTTTTTTTTTTTTTTTTTTTTTTTTTTTTTGCGGTACGCGGGCCTCTCACTGTTGTGGCCTCTCCCGTTGTGGAGCACAGGCTCCGGACGCGCAGGCTCAGCAGCCATGACTCATGGGCCCAGCCGCTCCACGGCATGTGGGATCTTCCCGGTCCGGGGCACGAACCCATGTCCCCTGAATCGGCAGGCGGACTCTCAACCACTGAGCCACCAGGGAAGCCCTGTGTACCTATTTAATGGATATATATCTCTATGAAAGATCACAGCAATGTTTAGGACCTGTAGATTCCTAGATGCCTCTAAGTTATACTTGGGCTAATAAAAGTTTAAGGACCACTAAATGAGTTTTTCTCTGCTTCAAGGAGTTAGTAATTCATATTAACTATGGTTATATATACTGATTTACTATTGGCTGCAAAGATATCATTTATCTTAAAGCACCAGCATTATTCCTTTATTGTTCAGAAATTAGTCAACACATATTTATAGAGTACCTATTATGTTTCTGGCAACGCTTAAAAGAAGGGATGAGTAGAATTTGAATAATAATACATGCCAGGTCATTGCCACAGTCAGCAATTCCATCATGTTCATTTGCCTTTTTAGTGACCTTACCATTTACATGAAACTCCAAAGTTAACAGTAATGTTTCAGGAGCTCAGTGACTGGCTGATCTAGGTGGTGACCATTCATTAGAGAAACTGCCGTGCTTGTCCTATTTCCCTCATAGAGCACAAGGTTGCTCTTAGCAGAGTGATTGCCTCAGATATATATAAAGACTTCCTGAAACACAGCCATTTACACAGTATGTATTTGAAGACAATCTGGTTTGCAGAAGCAGCTGCTGTTTTCAGGCATCATATGAATCTATTAACGTATTTTAGGCATCAGTTAAACAGAAGAATCTGCTGCTGGAAAACAAAACAAAAACAACAAATATTCTGTCCCTAATTATATGTAGTTTATCTTGATCCTATCATATTTTTAACTATCATCTTGGTTCCCTGTAGTTGACAAAATGGGAGGAAACGGGCAAATGGAAATATATTTGGTTTTATAATGAGCCAAAGTGGAATTGCCTCTTTTTTACACCATTGTAATTAACATTTCCTCACAATTTACACTTTTCAAACATTACATTTCCTTTGGGATTAAATTTTCCTCAGTCAGTAGTGTCTTTGTATAATTTGTACTTATTTTCAGAAGAGACTGTGAAGCCAGCCCTGAAAAGTAAACAGAATTTCTTAAGAGCAGTGTGGGTCTTTGGAAAGACCATGAGTCTGGACTTTAGGAGATTAGATTTTAGACCAGGCTCTGCTATTAAATAGCTGTATGAGTTGAATTTAATCTTGAGTCTGTTTCCTTATCTGAAATAAGGGACACATTCTTCTTAGGTCTAGAACTCTAATTCTAAAATACCAATAAATAATGAACCAATCTGAGAAATACACATCTGATGTGTATTAATTCCCACAGAGCAGGGTCCTTCTAAGAGGTGCTAATAAGCTCTTAACACCTTCGGAGCCAATTCTTGGTATGATGCCCGAGCTGTCATTGTTTATAAAGCTATATGTAAATAATCTATTTTTGAGAAAGCTCTTTTGATTCTCTCCAATGCAGCATGTTCATTGTAATAATTTACCTTGTTTTTAGTAATTAATATGATAGGCTTAAAATAGGAATTCTAGTGTCCTTATTAATTTTTCAATTAACACTTTCCTACAAATTATCATATTTTTCTTTGTCCCTAAAAAGACTGCAGAAAGTTTTTTTTATGTTGAATAATGAAAAAAAGCAAAGGATCAGTCTGAAAATACTTGTCTTAAGATATAGTGATTAAGTATCTTCATAGGCTATTGAGATAAAATTGTAAATATATGTAATCAGATGCCAGTGCTTTTGCCTCCCTAGTTTTGCCTTATGTGCCTGGCAAAGCAGATGGGAGCTTCTTTTCTCCAATTTCGTAGCTGTGTGTATAATGTTTGATAATTTGACATTTGTTGTTTAATAAATTGTCCCAGAGCCAAAAATGCATGGGCTTTCTTTTTCATTTCTGTTTCTAATATGAGCAACTACATAATTTCAGTGTCTGTTAATATAAAAAGAACATTCATTTGCTTCAGTCGTGGCATAATGTATGTAAACCAAGGGTGTGTTTACAAAAATCATGATATTGTTTTGTTCCTTGATTGGAAGGTTGTCCAAGCAAACACAGTGGATGAACGTACTAACTTTCTTGTGGAAGAATACTCTACATCCGGTCGCCTGGACAACATCACCCAGGTCATGAGTCTGCACACGCAGTACCTGGAGTCCTTCCTGAGGAGCCAGTTCTACATGCTGCGCATGGACGGCCCCCTTCCTCTACCGCACCGGCACTACATCGCCATCATGGTGGGCTGTGTTCACGTGACATCATCCTCACTTGGTCCCTCTCCCTCCTAGTTTTATATGTGTGTGCTCAGCTAAGTATAATTAGGTAGAAATAAGAACTGAAAAAGCCTGTGGACTTTTGGATTCCAAGTCCATTGGATACATTTTGAATGCTTTAAGCCACTTAATGTACTGAATGTTTCTCATTTAATTATTAGTAAAGTTATTTTCCATGTTTAATCTCTTATGATTAAAGATGCTTGTAGGGTCCAAAGTAATATCTCTAGTAGCCCACAAGTTTTGTTTTGGCTCCTGATAGCTTTCTTTTATTATTAATATAAAACAGGTTGTTTGTGCCATTTTAGTCATTCTTTACAAGGTGAACATCACTAATTTGGCCAGATAAGAGGAAAGTATCAGCCAGCACCAAAGGAGGCTCTGGATAAGAGAAGAATTCTTAAGTGAACTCTAATACTTCTAAGTTTAGTACTTGGTACAAACTAGTTAGCTAGTTAATGTTTGGGGGGGAATTATAAATTGGGGTGATAGGCAGCAGGTGTAATAAGGGTAGAAGCAATGCTACAGTTGGACTATTGCTGGAGGAAAGAAGACGACAAGATGCAAGTGCTATATATTTGGAGAGGTTAGTGGAACGGCTGGGCTGGCAGAGTGAGCAGAGCCAGCCAAGAGTTAGTTTTTATCCAGTTTAATTTGTTTATGCTCTCACTGAAGTTTTAAACAACAAAAAAAGGCTGCATCCTGTGTTTTATTAAATGATGAACTTGACAAACATTACTCAGCTTAAGGTTTTGATGACAGTAAGGCCGAAAGCCAACTTAGAATGGTCACCAGTGAAGAGAGAAATAAGATGTAGAAAATAGAATAAGACAATACTGTTTAACTGAGAAGCAGCCTTGAGGAAATGAGAGGTGAAAAGTCTGTTTTGCATGGATTTACCAACTTATCAAGGCTGATTCCGGCTTACATATGAAAGAAAGGGTCAGTGAGCTTCAGTTTCACCTCGATAGGAGGATGGGCACAGATAAGGCTGATTCACAGTTATCTCAAAGGGAGTACGAGAAATACTCAAATTAGCGTACATTCTGAATTGCTACAATACAAGTTAATGAGATTTTATTGCTTTTTAAGTAGAATACAGTTGCTATCATTTACCATAATGAAATGAACATGTATTTCCTTAACATAAATAGAAAATGGGTTCTAGGTTGACCTGTACCACTTCTGGATGGGAAGTAATTGGCTTCTTGTGACATTAGCTTATATAAAGTATCAGCTTTATGTATTGATTCAAGAATCTATGACAGCATTGTGATGAAAGTTTTAGGAAGAGGATTTTGTAAGAAAAGAATTATTAGCTATAAAAATTAACTTTATCTCAGTGATTGGCTTAGTAATAGTAGAATAAGACCATACTATGACTATTTTATCCACCAACTTTTTTCTTTGTGTTTTAGGCTGCAGCTAGACATCAGTGTTCTTACTTAATAAACATGCATGTGGATGAATTTTTAAAGACAGGAGGTATTGCTGAGTGGTTGAATGGTTTGGAATATGTACCACAAAGACTGAAAAATCTTAATGAAATAAACAAGCTGTTAGCACACCGACCCTGGCTGATCACAAAAGAGCACATTCAGGTACTGAGTGTTTCTTTTGGGGAAAAAAAAATAGTTTACTAACGATTCTCACTAAGAGTTAATTTTTTAGTTAAGTATATTACTTAAGACTTAATTTTAAATGCTTGCATATTAGGAACTTGAAAAATAAAAAATAGTGTATTAATATGTGTAGAAAAGATAAATTTAGAATGTCAGTGGGTTTAATTTAAATGTAAATGAATATTTCTCTTCAAGTAGTCAGTAATTAGCTTATACTAGTGCTTTAGCGAGTAGCTATAAGAAAAGTTGATTCCTATTTTCAAGCAGTAGATAGAAGAAAGAACATGCACTAGCAGGATAAGATACCTGGGTTCTAGTCTCTTAACTCTGTTACCCACAAGTTTGTGACCTTTAGTAAGTTTACTTCTCTGGGCCTTGGTAGTTCACCCTTCTATAAAATGAGGGACCTAGATTAAATGAGTTCTAAACTCTTTTCTAGATCTAACATTTCATAATTTTAAGATTTTGAAAAAGTGGTTTTGCAAATAAAAATGATTTGCCCACTGGTGTGTGTATGCTTACATGCCTCTAGAAACTAGAACTTAGATAAGAAAGAGAACTGTGATTGACTGGAGCACTTGCCCTTCAAAAGGAGTGTCTGTGAAAGGCCTCCAGGGTGAGGTTGTTGTATAATATGCCTAGCACTGTGCTTGGCACTTGGTCACTATTCAATAAGTAGGAGTCATCATCTAAATCATTATCAGTAGAAGCCTTAGGTATTTAAAATCCCTGCTTCTAATACACAGAAATGTCCTTGGTTTTGTTTTGTTTTGTTTTTTCCTCGTTTTGTTAGTCATTTACCCAGTTAAACCAAACTTAGCTTTTGTCAATATGCATACTCTCAGACTTTTATTATCTATTAGGGATTGTTTATAAAAATATGATCAAAGTTATAGCAATTTGAACATGTAAGGGAATGAAGATGTAGTCCTGGGCTACAATATAACCCCTGCTTAATAATTAATAGAAGACAGTGGAGCCCCATGAATATTGCACTTTTCAAAAAGTTTGAAAAGCAGAGAAAAATGTATGTATACTCGGATTATATAATACTACTTATAAAAATAAAAGAAGATATGTAAAAGTTACATTGGAGTGGTAGAATATGATTGATTTTCCCTTTTTTTCCCCTGAGCTTTTGGTAATATATTAAATTTGTGTGTAGTTAAATAATGGAGAGTAAGGCAAAAGCAGTTTTTTTGGTTTGGGGTTTTAGCTGTGAAGTGAAACAAATGAAAGTTTTACATTTGTGGTGGGGTGGGGGGATGAAGGCACAGCAGGACATATCCCACGCATCCACACGTACTGAGAAAGAGACAGACAGACAGATAGACAGAGATGGATGGGAGAGGATCCCTGACGGATTAACAGCTGGAATTGGTATTGGAGGGATTACTGCTTTTAATGGCTTCATTTATGATTCCATCATTCATCTGGAGGAGCCAGTAAAATAGCATATAAAAAAGTGCTTTGATATTCTTTATGTCCTTTCAAATGTGAGCTAGTATTCTACAGTTTCTCTCATCTGCAATAGGTTCTTCCTCCGTCAGAGAAGACATCTAAAAGATAACTAAAAGTTAACTTACTAAATAAATTTTTATGTGATTTTTAAGGTAGAGTCTCTACCTTAAAACCTTAAAATGAATGATTTAGCTAGAGAATCTTTAAAGTCCCTTCCCTACTTAAAGTAGCTTCAATGTTCTTGGATTCTCTAAAATACCTTATTAAAATAGCATAATATGTAAAAGTGCTTTGGAAGCAGAAGTTCCACTGTATATATAAGAAATTTCAGAGAAGCCACGACGTACTTCTGCTGTTAGGTTTGATAGGTTTAATGTAACATTGTTTGAGCAAAGCTGTATCTTTAATATATGAAACATTTTTAAAGGGAATTCTAAATTCTAATTCTAAATTAAAAGCAATTCTAAAATTGCTTTGTAGCATTCTATGATTTTCACTTTTACTCTGATTTGCTTTCTCATTTCAGAAACTTGTCAAAACTGGAGAAAATAATTGGTCTCTGCCCGAACTGGTACATGCTGTGGTCCTACTGGCACATTATCATGCTTTGGCAAGCTTTGTTTTTGGTAGTGGCATCAATCCAGAAAGAGATCCAGAAATCTCCAATGGATTCAGACTAATATCAGTCAACAATTTCTGTGTGTGTGATCTCGCTAATGACAACAACATAGAGAATGCATCTCTAACAGGCAGCAACTTTGGGGTTAGTTTTCTTAACTGTTTACTTTACTACTATGCCTTTTAACTTGCTACGTTAAAAATATCTAGAGAGGGCTTCCCTGGTGGCGCAGTGGTTGAGAGTCCGCCTGCCGATGCAGGGGACATGGGTTCGTGCCCTGGTTCGGGAAGATCCCACATGCCGCGGAGCGGCTGGGCCCGTGAGCCATGCCGCTGAGCCTGCGCGTCCGGAGCCTGCGCTCTGCAGCGGAAGAGGCCACAACAGTGAGAGGTCCGCGTACCGCAAAAAAAAAAAAAATCTAGAGAATTTATCTGATTAAACAGGATATTATGTACTTGAAATATTTCGTATAATTTTTATTACTGTAAAAATTTAACCTGTACCTGAAGTTCTGAATTGTCTTAAGGAAGCTTTTAAAGCAAATAGATTACAAATCATATTACAAATCATAAGGCTGCCTCAATTTTCAAAATAAGTGATAATGTAATTTAATATATACCAAATTCTAGAATTCTAGATTAAATAAATCCATTCATATAAACTTTCTGTATTTATAGCTGAAGCAAAAACACTACACTTCTGAAAATGTTTGATTTTGTACATGATTTTCTTTGGAGTTACTGGAAAACCCACTTAGGAACTTAATAACTCTGCTAGTGCCACTATGCATAAGGTGACACTGGGAGATGGAGACATTGACTGGAAGAACTTTTAATATTAATAACACCCAATATTATCTTCTCTGGCTCCAGATCGTCGATTCTCTAAGTGAGCTAGAGGCCTTAATGGAAAGGATGAAAAGGCTTCAAGAAGAAAGGGAAGATGAAGAGGCATCTCAGGAAGAAATGACCACTCGCTTTGAGAAGGAGAAGAAAGAAAGTCTTTTTGTGGTCTCTGGAGATACTTTTCATTCATTTCCTCATTCAGGTGCTTTTTTATTTCACTGTCTTTGCCTTTTAGTTGTTCTTAGAACCCTGACAGACCACCTTCAGTATTTTCCATATGGATATGTCCAAACGATTTTACTACCACGTTCCTTTCATTTAGTTCTCCTCTACCTGACCCTGATACCACTGCTTCCCCTCCTATGTTGGTGTATCTTTGAATATATTTCAGATTCAGTTGAGAGGTACTTCAGTTTTGTAGTTCTATATTCTATCCTGGATAAAATGTTTTTCAGAGCAGACCAGTTGCTTATAAGGTTAGATAGGAATATTTAATCCATCCTACTTTTGTAATTTTTTTTAATGATAAGTAAAATTCTGTTTCGACAGATGTAATTTGTAAGAAATATCTCTGCCTTTTTTGTGGGTGGGGAGTTATGTGGGAGGATTGTTCTCACACTGCCACTTTTTTCCAGATTAGTTCTAAAATTACACTGCATTTGCATTTCTTTGGAGAAACCTTTGGAATTTTATAAAAATATATTATTTAGGTCATTTTCTTAGATTGAATTTGGAAGAATTCATTCTGTATTAAAAGCTAGGCTTCTTTGCTCTAGTCCTAAGAACACATTTTTTCCTTAATACTCTGAGAGACTTTGAAATAGGAGGGAAACTTTCCAATTATGACTAAAAAAGATATTGAACACCACATAGTAAACGTTATTAAAATAGCATAGACTCAATAGACTTTGAAAGCTTAAACCCTTCAAAGTCATCAATCTACATAACATTTATTTTTAGAGTTCCCTTGGTTTAAAAGAGGGCTTCAAAATGACTAGTCATAAAGCTAGTCAGTCTCATAAATCCTGAGGGTAATTGATTTGGCCATGACTTGTTTGTTAAATATAGCGTTGACCAATAGCTCTCAGAAGTCTTACCAGGAAGAACAAGAACCCCTTTTATCATTTCGCCGATGATTTTTTTTATGAAAGATTTTATCTACCAAATTAGGTATATTTAGTAATAATTTCTCAGAGCTTCTAACCAGCAGGAAATGCCAAATATAAAGAAGCTTATTGTTCTGGTTATTGATTATTTGGTTATTCATACTACAAACATTTATTGTACCCTATGCAATCTCAGCAGGGTGGTAGGTACTAAGGTTTCCAGGCTAAATAAGGCATGATTCCTGCCCTCTGGGTGGCTCTCATTGCTAGTGGGAGAGAAAGAAATAATTACAATACATGGCAGAATGTGAAGGGTATATAGACCCAGTCGTGGTGGGGGAGGAGTGTGGACAGAAGGGGTCCTGGAGGAGGACTTCCTCCAGCTGCTTGGCTCGAAGCTAAACCTTAGAGACTTGAGTGCAAGGGAGTCTGACAGTGGCTGGGCGATGGGGAGTTGGTGGTGAACAGCATACCTGGCTGAGCCAACGCACGGTGGTAAGGAAACAGGATGGTGGGTGCAGAAGCAAGTCATTCTGCATTAGGATGTAACTCACGAGGTAGGTAATGTGAGGAGGAAGCTGCTTAGGTAGGTAGAGGCCTTATCATGATGACCTTTCTAACCTTAAAGAGCACGTAACCTGCCCTATTTTGGACATGTTGAGTTGCGATGTCTCTAAAGCTTCCAGTCTGGAGACATCTAGTACAGCGCTTCTCAAACTTTAATGTGCACTTGAGTCACTGAGGAATCTTGTTGAAATGCAGATGTGTATTTGGTCCATCTGGGCCAGGACCTGTGAAGCCTCATTTCTGTCACGTCTCCAAGTGATGCCCGTGCTGCTGGTCAGCAAACCACACTTGGAGCAGCAACTGTTGAGCAGGAGAGGGTTTTAAGCTCAAGATAAAGTTTTGGAAGTTATCAGCCTATATTTGGGAGTTAAAGTCTAAAGCGTTGTTTATAAAAATCATCCAGGGAAAACAAATGGGACAAAGGAAAGTAATGAGCCTTCTAGGTAAACCAATATTTTAAAATGTAATTGTATTAAGGTTAGTAATATCTATTCACTTTTAGACATTAATTTTTGTGTGTATGTATGAAAAATTTTAATATACATCTCTTTATAACTGAAAGAGTAAGTAGACAAAAATCCAGAGAGTATTTAAACTCATTTAGCACACTTTAGCTAATTGATATATATAAAACACTATATCCCAAACTGCAACATATACCATTTTTTCAAGTGCACATAGAAAATTTCCCAATGTCAACCATATACTGTTAATAAAACCAATTTCAACAAATTTTGAGATTAAAATTTCATGGAGCATAACTTTTGACTATAATGGAAGTAAGCTAGAAATCAGTAACAAAAATAACTGGAAACTTCTCAAGTGTTTAGAAATTAAGCAGTATACTTCTAAATAGCACAGAGTGAAAGAAAAAGTTACAATGGTTAGAAAATACTTGGAGCTGAATAGCGGTGAAACATGGCATAGACATTAATTTTTTAAAGCTTGTCTAAGACCATTAGAGCTTAAAGGACATATAAATGTTTTATTTCTTTTAGGTTTTTTTTTTTTAGTATTGAAAATATATTTTAGAATCCCAGTCTTTACCTTCTTGGACCCTTGAGCAAGGACTTCTAGCTTCTATAGTGAATTTTGGCTATCAAGTGTTAGACCCTAGCCAAAAATTATGTTCTGATTTTAACAGAAAAGGCTGCATCATTTATAAATTACTCAAGGAAATAAATTGTTTCATTATTAACTCTTCACCATTCCCAGTACTAAATTTGCTGGTCACACAAAGATAACAGAAAAATGACTCAGTATGTGGCTAATTGAGTTATTTTTATAGACTTACTACGTTTTAAAATGGGAATAGAAATTTATTTTTCTCTATAACAAGTTTCTTGGTTTGATCAGTGTGATAAAAGCATTTTAGATTCCATGCAGAGATTCTAAGAATAGTTTTTCAAACCTCTTGGAGAAAATAAATGTTTAAAGTGTTCTACAAGGGGTGAATTCTGTAGCTTGATAACAGAGTTAACTAGCTTTTATTGTTTGTTTTTTTTCCAAGTTAGAATGGTGTTCCATTACTGTAACATAGTATTTTCTGTAGTATATTAGTAGCCACCTCTTAGGAGCAGAAGAATGCAGATAATATGTAAAATAATATTTTGAGTCCAGAGTTTGAAATATTTGTTTAGATAGAATTAAGATTAGAGTTTTAGATTTGTCGATCAGACACATTTTTTTTTAACTTAACTTCTTAAGGTAAATTTAGGAAAAAAATATTTGTAGTGTGAGAGAACTTTGTAATTTCCTTCTATGGACAAAATTGTCTAGAAAACAGATCTTGACTGACTCCTAATTTGAAAATGAATAGATGGATATTATTTGTAGGATAAATTCTATCACATTTGGTTTTACTCTTTATTGTTTATTTTAAAATGTTTAAAGTTCCTGTGACAACTTAGAAACATATATGATCAAAACAAAAGCTAAGAGCAAAGTCAAAGGAGCCAGCTGTGTAACAGTCAACTCCAGGATCATCGATGTCTGCCAAATTAGACCACCTGGTTGTACAGTGTGGGGGAAAGATCCTTTCAAGAGAGGAACTATTTTATAGAACTTATTCATCAGTGCTATAAAATAAGTTTATTTTATAGAACTGATAAATAAAATAAGTTTATAGAACTTATTTATCAGAGACTTACTCACTGGTCTTGGTTTAACCCACAAGACTCCTAGTTTTCATAGCAGCCTCAGTGATTGCTACTACATTTTACATTTTTGGCTTCATTTATATTTATTATGTGATGGACTGAATTAAAGAAAGCATAACCTCGTCCATACATGTTAAGAGATAATGAATTGAAAACACCATTTTTTAAGTGTTTCTATTTCTCTGAACAGAGGCTGGAGCACAAGGAGACAGGGCAGTGGTTGTGGGGTTGGGTGGGAAGAAGCCTGAGCTTTCTCTTCGGAGAAGTGCAAGTCACCTAAAAGCTTCAGATCAGTTTAAGTAGTTTAATGTTTACAAGTTTCCCACATCATCTTAAACTAACCCACACTATATTCATTACTGACACTCAGTACTGATAATGGTATTAGTAACTTACAGTTAGTTTTATTTCTTAAGTATATATTTCTTAAGTATATATTTATTTTCATATTATTTCTTAAGCATATATTTCTTTTCATATTAATGAAACAATGAAAAATAGATATTAAGTACATAGCATAGTATCTGGTGTATTGTAAGTACTCAACAAATGCTAGTTTCTTCTCTTTATGTGTAATAAGTTATGTAAGATTTTAATAAGCTGTTTCCTAGGTTGGGTAGCCTGGGCACTTGAGTTTTCCTGCCTATATTAAGCACCCTAATTAGTCCATGCCAAGGGAACTAAGGAAGGGTCAAAACTCATGAGAAAAGAATAATTGCTAGGATTTTCATGAATAGCAAAGATTAAAGATAATTCAGGTACTACTAGTCTATTAGGTCTTTCAGATTAATTACTGTAATTGGACTTGTATTTTAAGCTTCTCAAGACTGTCCACTTGAGGATTATAATTTTTATTATGTCACAAAATTGTTTCATTAACTACTTATTTAATATTTATGTATTTATTAAATGTTAAATTTATTTAATATTAATTGAAACACTTATTAGGAAAATACTGTTCTTTATGTGGAAGAAACTAGTGTTTTATTTTGAAAAATATGTGTTCATTTTCTAGAGTAGAAGGCAGTAAATAAAGGTTGTTCATTCCCTTTTAGTGGTTGAAATCAGAAAAAAAGTAATTATAAAGACAGACTAACCTAGGGGAAAAAAAAGTAAGTTAAAAAAGAATTATCTTTAAACCAAATTAACATGCATTGGGCATTTACAATTTTTCAGTGGTAAATTTTTAATATTATCAAGTATTCAGAAGTCAACTATCTTAAATTATTATTATAGTCTTCTGTCTTTCTGAATGCCATTTTGATAATATTCTAATCACAGTCTCAGAAGCACATTGTTTACTTCATATGTTGTATACCTTGTTGTTTTCATGTACACAGAAAAGCGCATGTATCTTAGGTGTAAAACTTAATGAACTTTACACACAAACTGATCCTTCCTGTTTAACTGGCACCCAAATCAACTAAAGGAATAATAGTGGTACCCAAAAGTCTACTTTCCTCCCTATTGTGAGCCCTTACCAGTTCTCCCTGGATGCCTCTTTGTAAGCTAAAAATGAACTCTATTGAACTAATTTTCACTGTGAATACATCCAGATGAAACACCATATAATTTTAATAAAATTCATCTTAACATTAAACTGAATTTTAAGTGGTCTTTCACCTTCATCCCTTCTCTTTCCCCACATCCTACTTCATCCCCTGGAGAGATCAAAAAACTTTTTAAGCTTTATATTCAAAGGCCTGTGCTATCTTCCTTTTCTAAATAAGTAAAACACATGTATTGATCCTTGACTACTACTATTTAGATATTTAGTCAAATTTTTGCCTGGGTAACTCAGCTGAATGTTACGAGTGCCAATATTTTTGGTAATGAAATTGTATTCAAAACTTCAGCTAAAGATATTTTATGTGAATTTAAGCCATGTAGTCAATATTGTCACTTTGGAAAGCCATGGAAAAGCTAAGCAAAAAAGTGGAGGAAAATGAAGCTGATTCATTTGTTCTAACTCCGTATGGTTTCCTTAACACTAGGTTGTTCATTATTGTCCTTAGATTTTGAGGATGACATGATTATAACATCTGATGTCTCCCGATATATCGAAGACCCTGGTTTTGGGTATGAAGACTTTGCCAGACGAGGAGAGGAGCATTTGCCAACGTTCCGAGCTCAGGTATGAGATGCCTTTAATTCAGAGAAACTGGAGAAGAGATACTGTCATTTTAATTGTAAAATGTTGAAATGTAAATAGATTGACTTCTAAATAAATTAATAGAGCATTTCGATAGAATCTGTAAATACCTTTATTTAACCTAGTTTTCGGCCTTGTCTAATTTGATGTCCCAGTTGATGGATTATTATTTCAACATTAACCCCCTTAGAAGGCAAAAGGAAACTGCTTTATTCAGTTACTTGCATTATTACATGATAGTTGTATAATGTCCTTTTTTGGAGAGGGCAGGGAGGAAATCGAGTGATATGTTCACATTTATAGTAAAAAAGGCATTTTGTAATAAGATCATATATATCAGTAGTTACGGGCTTAAGGGCCACCCCCTCCCCAGCCTTAGAAAAGAGCCATAGTAGTGACGTAGTTCATAAAAAGAGTATGAGTGTGGGGCCTCCCTGGTGGCGCAGTGGTTGAGAGTCCGCCTGCCGATGCAGGGGATACGGGTTCGTGCCCCGGTCTGGGAGGATCCCATATGCCGCGGAGCGGCTGGGCCCGTGAGCCATGGCCGCTGAGCCTGTGCGTCCGGAGCCTGTGCTCCGCAACGGGAGAGGCCACAACAGTGAGAGGCCCGCGTACAGAAAAAAAAAAAAAAAAGAGTATGAGTGTGAATAAAGTCAGACTCCTCCGTGCTTGCTTCATATGATCTGCTAACCATCCGTGTCACTGAGTAGGTTTAGTCACATAGGAGTATTCCAAGGTCTTCTGGGGTCCTTCCAAATGACGGCATAGTTTGCATAGTACTTGACGACAGGAGGTAACCAGAGTTCATCACCAGTGTGCCAAACCCTGGACCCACCGAGGAAACAGCACAGCACTCCCATCTACAAACTGATGTGAAGCATTCTTGGTAAAGCTACAAACTTGGAATTAGTGAAAGAATTACGGACTTTGAAATATCTCCACTTACTTGCTTCAGTTGTTATACTTAAAAACATAGACTTTAAATGTAGAGTGACCATTTTGTAATTGGAGATACATTTTATTTTTTTAGGACTATACCTGGGAAAATCATGGGTTCTCCCTGGTGAACAGACTTTATTCTGACATTGGACATCTTCTTGATGAGAAGTTCCGCATGGTCTACAATCTCACCTATAACACTATGGCCACCCATGAGGATGTTGACACAACCATGCTGCGCAGAGCTTTATTTAACTACGTTCACTGTATGTTCGGAATCAGGTATGGTCATCACGGAGACAGTTTTATATGTTTCTAAGTGAAAATTCTGGCATGCGTCTTACTTCTATCCCATTGAGGAGTATATGCTTCTGGGGAGAAAATATTACATGTGGACTTCTGATTTTTAAAAATTAATTCTGTCTTATAGAAAAGCATTCTTCTTTGTTTGACTGTTACGAATCTTAAAATGCATATATAACTATAGTAGTTAGAATCTACTAGTTAGGGAAAAGAATATCAGTAATCATTGGGGATAGGAGAGAATCACTCAATTTGAGAAACCTTACTGGACGAACTGGACATTTAAAAATGTATATATTATGTCCCTTTAGATAGCAATAAGAAGTGCTGGTTGGTTGGTTGGTTAGTTTTTGGAGGAATGGTAATTAAGGTATAAATAAAACTAGGGTAGAGTCCTCCCTCATAAAGCTCACATAAGCTCACATAAGAACACTGAAATGAAACTGTAAGTCAATATAAATTAGTGGTCTCTAAATTTAGAAAATTAGAATTGAGAGGACAGGGAGTCAATGAGTGAATGAGACTGAATGGTCTAATCAGGAAAGCTCTTTTGGAGGACATTCTTTTTGAGCTGGGTTTTGAAGACTTTTATGGAGAGGGATTTGTAGAAAGAGAAAATCCCCTTCAGTCAACTGAATGAATACATTCAGTTGACTAAAGAAAATCCTCATTCAGTCAACTGGATGAATACATTCAGTTGATCGTTTCTGATATAGTATCAGAAAGCCTTTATGGAATGGCATTAAAATGCAATTTGTTAAGCAACAAATGGTGGTTTCTATAACTTTTTTTAAAATCCCAAATTTCCTGAAAAATCAACTAATAATGAAATAGTCCACCTAAAGGACACTATTACAATGGTAAATAATAAATCTGCTATTTGCCCATTTGCCATTCTAGAAAGAATCGTCACACTTTAAAACAGGTATTATACCAACCTAATTAAGCAAAATAAACACTAATAGATTTTAATTCACTTGCAATAAATATTTATTATATTCAAGACAATAAATAACAAATATTATGGTGATTATTTTTCTCAGTTGGATGCTACTAAATAAAGTTTATATAAAATCCTGGAGGCTTTTTTTTTTAAACTAAGCATTATGTTTGGGTTAAAAAGTAACAGAAAATATAGAAGAGAAATCCCACAAGCTCCCACTACTGCATTTACCCTTGTATCTGCCTCTGTGCCTGTTTGCTCTTTCTTCTCTCATATTATGGATGAACTGTCTATACTCCTGTGCTCTTGGGCATAGAATCCCATCTCCTCTCATCTTCAAAAGATCCCTGTTCTAGCAATTCTCCCTTCTCCCTCCTGCATAATCAACTTTACTCTCTTAATCAGATCTTTCCCATCAGTATATAAACATGCTATTATTTCTCTCATCATCTCAAAAAAGAAATTCTTTCTTCATCCTTCTTTTCCCTCTGGCTATTGCCTCATGTTTCTGCTCCCATACACAGCAAATCTCTTTGAAAAAGCTTTGTATGTCTACTGTCACCATTTTCTCATCTCCCATTCTCTTGTGAACCGACTGCAGTATCAGGCTTTTACTCCTGTTATGTCAACAAAGCTGCTCTTACTGAGGTTGTCCGTGACCTCTGCATAGCTCCTTGCCATGGTCAGTTCTCAGTAGCATCTTCTTTGACTAGTCAGTAACATTGGACGCAATTGATTATCCTCTCTTCCTTGAAATGGGAAGCCCTAGACTCCTGCCTTAGGGCTCAAATGTCAGCATCTCAGAGAAGCCTTCCTGCCCACCCTATCTAAAATCACAATTTTCCTCCCAGACTCCAGTTGCATTTTATCTCCATACCAGTTATCACTATCTGATACACTGTATGGTTTTCTTTTTCATTTCGTTCTTTTTCTCCAGCAGAATTTAAATTCCACGGGTCCAGTGATTTTTGTCTATTTTGTTCATTTGTGTATCACCAGTGCCTAGGGGAGTAGCATGGCACATAATAGACACTCAGTAACTATTTGTTAGGTGAATTAACGAATGAGCTTTTGGTATTTAATTACTAGATAATTATTGTGTCTTGGTATAATTTTAGAAATCAGAAATTTTGATTCTGTCATTCTAAAGCTTGTTGTCATATCGCTTATAGGTATGATGACTATGATTATGGAGAAGTTAATCAGTTACTTGAACGAAGCCTGAAGGTTTACATTAAGACAGTGACCTGCTATCCTGAGAGGACTACCAAGCGCATGTATGATAGCTACTGGCGTCAGTTCAAACATTCAGAAAAGGTGTGTTTCATGACTAAACCTTTTACCGTAGACAAATATTCAATATAAGAATTAATGATTATGAAAAAATTATACATGAAAATATTAATAAATTAGCTCCATCAAAGAAATGGAAGTGGCATCATCTGGCCATCTGTTTTTCTTTCAGTGATTTTAAATTAGGGTTTATTGAGTATTAACGAAATTTTGGTTCTGTGTTTTGTCCAGTGTGCTGTATAAAGTAAAAGTTTAGCACTGGCCTTTGAAAGATTGGATCTGAATATTGATATTTTAAAAGTACATTTGGGAAACTGTCCACCATCCTACTAGTAAAAATCAAACCTTCAGAGATGCTGTGTGAGCTATAATTTTATATTATTGTATGCCCAGAAGGCATATCCATTTAGAGATTCTTTCACTCTAGCCATTACAGTTAACCTCTTAGAACAAGGGTTTCTCATTCCAATTTGGTAATTTGGTATTTTGACAATATAATGGATTTGGATCTTTGAGTCAAATACGTTATTATATGAGGATATTTCTTTGGATTGAAATATATAGGAATCCTTATTTAAGACCTAATAAATGTTAAGGATCTTTACTAGTACAGTAAAGATATACTATATACAATATACTAGTACATACTAGTCCAGTATAAGTATGGCTATAAATCCTAGGTCTTTGACCTTAAAGGCCACGAATCTTCCATTTATATCACAGTTTCTAAGCTTGAGAGTAAGAAAACCTTTCCAGGGTCCTAATATTCACTCAGTAACCATATGACTTTGATAAAGAATGTTATGACCTCAATCCCTAGCGGACTTTCTTGAAGCCTTAGAGCCAATCACACATCATATAAATACCCATTTGCCTCCAGCATCTCTCCGAGATGGATCGCTATGCTCTGCTTACATGTTTGCATTAGATTTTCTCTCTTTACTAGGTGGTATCTAGAAATTCTCCTTACTCATGAAGAGAATAGATCCAACAATACATCTAACCTATAGAAAGATATCAAAATAATCTAAATATATCACAACATATTTCTTTGTAAAAATTTTGAAAATATGCGGGTATATAATTTAACCTATCGGATGAGCTGTATCCCCCCCAAAAAAGTTAGGTGCTTGTTCACAGCTGTATCTGAAAGACTCTAGGCAAGCTATGCATATCTGAGTACCAGACACTAATTCCAAACTGCTTTAAGCTTCACATTTTCACTTTAATATCTCCCAAGTACAGTCATAGCTCAAAGATATTATGGGTTTGGTTCCAGACCACTGCACTAAAGTGAATGTCACAATAAAGGGAGTCACATGAATTTTTGATATCCCAGTGCATATAAAAGTTATGTTTACACTATATTGTAGTCTATTAAGTGTATAATAGCATTATGTCTTAAAAAACAGTGTACATACCTTAATTTAAAAAAATACTTTATCACTAAAAAGTGCTAACCATCATTTGAACCTTCAGTGAGTCATAATCTTTTTGCTGGTGGAGGGTTTGAAATGTTGTGAGGATTCGCAAATGTGACACAGAGACACAAAGTGAGCAAACGCTGTTGGAAAAATGATGCCGATAGACTTGCTTGACGCAGGGTTGCCACAAACCTTCAGTTTGTAAAAAACACAGTACCTGTAAAGTGCCATAAAGCAAAAAGCACGATAAAACGAGGTATGCCTGTAAATAGTAAGAAATGTTTTTAAAAGCTTTCCTAGGAATAAGCATAGGCTATAAGAAACGTGGGGCTGAGTTTTAGCCATATAAAATTTTACAACTGGAAGAAAGTATAATTTGTAGGAAAATTATGATTTGTAAAAATTAGTTTTATTTTATAGCCCAAAAGATTGACTGTCTTTACATAACATCGATCCTAACAAAATTATTGGACTTTTTAAGACTTTAGGGGTCATTTTTACTGCTCACTTTTTTTTATAAACGCAGTGTTCTTATGAGTATTACATCATGTACACGCATAAATATGCCCAGGCATGTGTGTTTGTATATGTGTCTATAATACCCATGAAAAACATTTGTGAATGTCTGATATATGAAAAAAAAATTAAAGTTTTTTCAGTTGTTTATAATGGTCGCTAAATTGGTAACGCTTTCATTTCTAGGTTCACGTAAATTTACTTCTGATGGAAGCACGGATGCAAGCTGAGCTTCTCTATGCTCTTCGTGCCATAACTCGGCATTTGACCTGAAGCATCATCCAGGGAAAATGTCATATATGTGTAAAGACCTTTTCACATAGGATATACATCAGAAGCTGTTTGTGATGTAGCATCAAACATTATTCAATTCTCTAGTGTCAAAGTTTTAGCCGTTTTTTTGGGGGCGGCTGTAATGTGCAATGATGTATTTTCTTTTTCTTGATGCTTAACATGACTAACAATTGCAAAAATAATACTGAGGAGCACTACTTGGCATTGTTTATAGTTGGGTTTTTGGATACTGATCATAAATCATGAACCTGGTTTGTTAATGCTTAACTTCAGTGCTTTGGGGTTTGTGTGTATGTGTATTTTTGTTCTTTCCTTTTTTTTTTTTTTTAAATATGGAAAAGCGCTTACAATCTGCTCAAGCAATTGTTTTTCAGATATCGGAATTCAGCAATGAATGACCTCCTCTGGCCATTCTAGAATTTTAATGTTGTGTCCTAAATCTGGTGGAGGAGAAGCATGCGCTGTTGAACTAAGCTGCTCACAGGACACTCATCTGTGTCCCCAGGAGATTATTTGTCAGGCACTGTTTATTTTTTTTGTTTGTTTATTTGTTTGTTTTTTTTTACTGCTATTGGCGATAACATGAAATGTGATACAGCCATTGTCCATAATTTAATGTGAAATTGATCATGATGAATTCTATAGCATGCTACTGAAATGCCAAATTCAGCTAGTTTCTTTCTCTTCTGGAACAGAAGTTTCCGTTTTCCATATCAGATGTATATATTAAAAGTGGAATTATGCACAATCCTTTCTATCACTGACAGTAATCCTCAGTCATCAGAAATAATCAGTGCTTGCAGGGCTACTTACAGTTCATTTAGTTGGCACATATAAACATGTACCCACATAAGACTGACCAAAAATTTTCTTTGCACATTTTTCTTTTCTCATAGTGTTTTCTATATTGCAGTAAGCAGAGGAAGGTTAATATACCTATATTTTTTCCTTGTTAGGCTTTTAGAACTTATTTTCCATGGTTTTTCTTATGATTGATAGGTTAAACAGTTTATTATTCAAAGGTAAAAATTGTGTTTCTATGCATTAATGTGATTGAACGACAACAACAAAAGAGTGCAATATGTTTAAAAAAATACACAACAGACTTTCCCCCTATTATGTCACTGCAGAAGTGTCCTTTTAACACAGAGCCATAAAGAAATTTGGTTCAGATTTCTTTATCGCCCAAGGCTTTTGCCTTCCTGGGGTTGAACAATGTTCCTTTCATAATGCCAAAGCATCCCCTTCCCCAGAAAAATCTCTTTGGACAACTGGTTAAAAAAAGATCTCAAGTCTTAAGGGAAGAAAAAGCATCCCAAAAGTCACATTTTTGCATTGGTTTATGTTGCTTGATTAGATTATCTTCACAGAGCACAACATTATGTGTTTATAGCTTTAATTTATATTATGTTAATGAACCAGTGAAGTGCCTAAAGAGATGCTTACAGCTATCCAGTAGGACACAACTGCACTGCTTAAACACTTTTTGGTTAACTAAGGGTGACTTGAATTTTACACAAACATGCTAATTGTTTTAAAACAGATCAATTTTTTTCATAGTGAATAAGATAGTTAAAATTTTCCGTTAGAGTTCCCACAAAGATTTCATTTTAGACTTACTTGTTATCTAGGACTTACTTTTTTTCTCTCATGAAAGAATTGTGGACTAGTGTTCTGTTCAATCATTTTCCCCACCATTTATCATCCTTTTCTGGTACAATCCATTAGGTTGCTTTCTTTTAGGCTTTGTTCTAGATAAGAAAATAGAAAGATGACTGTAAACCTATGAATATGAGATAGTTCTGCATTTTTAGATTCCAGGATTTTGTTTGAAATCTTCCACGTGAGGAAAATTGCTAATTTTTTTTAAGACAGGGTGATTTATTTAAAGAGATTATTCAAAGAACTCGTATCAGATCTAGTCTGTTTTGTTTATTGCGTATACCATATGTTGATTTTATGCCATATCACATTATATAGATATGTGTTAAGTACGAAGAAAGTCTTTAGGGGAATGGCAAAATATGAATGACAACATGCATGTCCATTTGACTTCCCTAATTTTAGAACTTTCAAGTTGAGGATATCCTTTACTCTTGACTTTTTTTTTTATAACTAGAATTCTTTCATTTAATATCCCTATGTTTTTGTGCAGGTGACCTGTATTACAGGATAAAAAATGATTTTTATATATTGAAAAGGAGGAGAAATTCTCACAGAACACCATATGAGCTTTAGACCAAAAGGGGAAACAAGGTTTAAGTAACTAAAATGGCCACTTAGTTTTTGTTTTTTGTGTTCCCCCCAACCCCCGGAAATGTAGGTAGTTGGAGTTGGGTTATGGAAATATTAGTGCCTTTACTAGATCTCTTTCCTAGCAAGGTTTCTTATTAGCTCAGCATCGATCTGTCTCATCACTAATCAGGAAAATCAGTTGACTTGGAACTATAAACAAAGACAAAACAATATATTTATGAACCTCACTGAGTCAGCCTAGAAAAGTTGACTTTGAAGGTGCCAAAGCACCTGCCAAAATGCAGCACGCACAGCCTTCCAGGTTGTGAAATCCATTGTACAGTGAGTTTGCTGTGAACTTCAGCTAATGCAAACTTGAAATTCTGATGCGGTTTTCCAGGGTGGTATTTTTTCAGAGTATTGAATTTACTATGTAGTAATTTATAGTATAGCTTTTTATATTAAAATGTGATATTTTTAAAAGAGATATCTGGTTCAATTGGTGTATTGATGTGACTATACGATCTGCTAACCCACCCCTTGGGCTCTCATTGTGCCAAACTGAGATGTGCAGGCGTGTGTGAGAAGAGCACACGTGAATGGGAAGTCTCTAACTCCGTTGCTTATTATTTTCAAAATAGTCTAATAATCCACTGATGTATATGCTTGGTGGATAGCTGTTTACTTTTGAATTTCAAATTTTCCGATTTCCAGTTATAACTCTCAATTTCTCAGATCACCTTAGGAAAATCCAACTACTCTCCTCTCTGAAAGTAAATCTTGAACCCAATCCCTTGACTGCAGGAGTGGCCAGGCAGGTGCCTCCTTGGAACCTTCTGATGAGGCTTCCTCAGATGGACTCATGATAATTAGAGGAAAACAGGCTTTTGAGACGGGACAACTTATTATTTCTTCACCTTTTGGAGCTAAGGATACTATCTCAGTCTCAGGAAGAATCTTTGTCCCATTTGGGGTACTTTTGAAATAAAGAATGGCTAGTGTGGAATCTGGGGCATGGCCTTGGCCTGTAATTATGACTTTAAACTCAAATAATAGTGACAGAGCAACACAGGACTGTCTTAGAACAGAAAACTCGATGTCAGCTTTATAGCAAAATCATATTTGAACCAGAGCCCCTATTTTAATTGTATTATAAAGTCCCTTAAATTGGGATTGGCCTATATACACTAACTAGTATGTATAAAATAGATAACTAATGAGAACCTGCTGTATAGCACAGGGAACTCTACTTCATTTCGCTGTACAGTAGAAACTAACACAACATTGTAAAACAAACATACCCCAATACAAAATAAATAAATAAACAAATTGAGTCCCTTAAAGATTTTAAATGCTTCTAACAACTAGTTAACATTATTCCTGAGCAACTTTTTTCCCCACCTTATAGAGTTTTTAAATCCAAAATCTTAGATCTTTATGCCACAGCAAAATGAAATTATCAACGAACAATTAAAGATCTGTACTTAAAAATAGTTCACCACTTTCATGCAGAGCGCATGCATATATGATGGTAAGATTCTTTTAAACACTAAGGACAATTTGTCAGGGAAAAAAAATTTCAGTGCATATTATAAAAATGATTTGCACTGTGCTAGTAAAATGAGGTTTTTGTTTTGTTTTATGTTGCGTTTTAAAGACAATTCTAAATCATTCCTCTGGAAAGCAAGACCTTAAACTCTTCTCTTTATCTAAGGGGACTTTTTCTTCTTTTATGCAAATAGACAGTCTTGCATGAAGTGAAAATTATGCAACAATAATGTTATATAAATAGTAGAGGAAATTTGCTAACAGTATAATTCAACAGTAAACTGAAAGGTAGATGGCTCCTCTATTCAGATCGAGTTTTAAGTTATGTAATTTTATAGTCAGAACTTATTCTAGGTGGCCATAATCATAAACCATGTTTCCCGATTATATCCCTCTGGAGACTGAGAATCAAATAATCTTTCCTTAAAACAGTACTGTAATATGAATGTATTCATCTCAGTCAACAGAACTTCAGTGCCCCCTGTATGTGGAGCTTACTTCCATGCTAATTTGGCTTCGTTAGTAGTATCCGCTCAGGTGAGACCTAGAACAAAAATATCTGGGGTGAAATGGATCATAGAGGTAGAGGTACCTGTCAAGGCAGAACCCTGTGAGGAAGGAAGAGTCTTTCAAAGAACACATGGACCATAATTCTAAGAGCGTGGCTGCTGTCAGCATCACACACCTAATCTAAAGGAGCACTTGCTATTGTGGGAGCTTCTGCCTACATTCAGCCCATCCTTTCCTGCCTGCTTTCTCTTCCTCCAAGTGCCTCGACCTCTACCACGCTCGCTCTCTTCCCCTCCCCTCAGCCCATCTTGGTCTGAGCACCTTTTCACAATCCAAACGAAACATCACCAGCCACCTGCTGATCGTCACCAGCATTTACTTTTCCCAGTTACTTCTTCTCCATCCATGAGGAATACGACTTGTCCCAACTCCCTCGAAATCCCCCTACCATCTAGCTATATTTTGGCTAACCTTTGCCCTGGACACCTTACCAGATCTAATGCAGCACCACGTGTAATCTCGTCCATCCCAGACTGTTGTACCCTTTCCCAGCTGCCAAAATATCTTGCTCTCCTCTACCTCATCCCCAAAGAGCCTATAAACTCAGAGTATCCAACCTTTTCATGGATTCACTCTCCGTTGTTCAGTAATACTACTTCCATATTTTAAATAAATCATAGAAGATTTTTGCCTTCTATCAAAGTAGGAATCTTTATATTTATACATGATACAGAAATTGAACTATTTCTACCATGCAGAATTTAGCATTTAGCAGGATTTTAAAGTGATTGAATTGCCATCTTAACCTGGATCTATATTTGGTTAGTCCAAGTTATTTGAATGTAAAGTGGAAATTCTCCAGCAATCCAGATTGATCTGTAACCTATCAATGGAACAGGAAGTTTCTGGCATACAAATGGGTGGTGTTTCAGACATTTGTTTTATTGGTGTCATTTGGGCCTCAAAACACATTTCCGATAGAAGGACATATGATAAAGGATGTTTAGGTGGTCCCATTGGATCACAGAAGAACATTTGATTTATAATATAGATAAAATACCATAAAATTGGCTACATAATGGTTTGATCAAGCTTCCCTAGGTTAGACTAAGCTTCTAACCCCTATTCCTACCCTATTCTCATGCGGGAAAATGAGCTACAGGGTGAAAAGGGAATGCACTGCCTTCGTAGTCCTTACAACCATGGCTGCACTTCTGGTATATCCAGACAGTATCATTAAGGAACAGGAAACGCACAGAAGAGGAAGTAGCAGTTCTTCCTCTCTGGCCAGTGCCTGCTCAGTGTGGTCCATAGATGAACACTGTCAGGCTTCTAACGTGTGGCGTGTTTATCTATAGACGGTTGTCTGACCTGAAGACAAACCCCCCTTGTTTGAAAGTACAGATTATTATGATCTACAGTGGTATTTGGATGACCTTCCACGCCCGTTCATGAACAACCCAACCTGATAACAGAGTCTAGTCAATTCCTTTAAGGGCCCAGAAATGAATAGATGCCTAGTTAAGAAATGAGACTTGAATGATGGAGACTGAAAGGATGGTTTTTATTAAATCATATGTCATGAAGTGTTCATTCTAGCTTTAATTATGACTGCACCACCATGAAGTCCAGAGCTGAAAAAAGAAGGAATATGGGGGCGGTGGGTGGGGGGATGCATATCTGATTCTTTTCAATGCTTGTGGAAATCTTTGAAATAATAAAATGCATACTATAAAATAGCCATTAGAACAAACACCCCATCTTACAGCTCATAGGACAGCATCAAATGTTAGTAAGTCTAAATATGATAAATGTAATTTTTGGTATATAAATTTGCTAAAACAGTCTATTTTCTTGCACCCCTCAGTTTAACCTCTTAAAAATGAATGTATAATTTTAACAGAAAGAATATCAAAAGGAGAGACGCTCTCTAGTCTTTATTGTTAAAATATTGTTTATGAATGCTGATTAGCTTAAGTATATGCAATATGACACTTACTGAATGAAACTGATTATACATCTCTTTCTTGAGTTAGTCTTTACAGATTGTCAACTGACTCCCAAATCTGATAAGGAAGGATCAAAAGGTAGGATAAAGGAAATGTATCAGTTGGGTAGCCAAGAAATTTCCTTCGTAAGGTTGAGACTGTTTTCTCCTTTCTGAATTTCACTGGTTCGCTAAAATAAAGGGTAAACGTTAAATGGTACCCTTGTTCCTCAAGGAAAGAAAGTCATCCCAACTCTATATCTACTGCAGATAATTTCCTTTACATCCATATATCTTCCCTGGAAAGAAAATGCAATTTTCCCCTTCCTCTTTCTCCTCACATTTACTCTTTTCAATCTGATAAGATAGACACAGAAAGCAAACCACAAGCCAGTTTGGCATCTTCTCCATGCTAATAGAATACTCACAGCCACATGCACAGTTGGAGCAAGGTTACAAAGAACCCTGTCAGGTCAACTTGGAACATGGCCTTGCTACTTGGATTAGCTCCTTCAAACCTGAAAATAACTTTCCTGGTCATGGAAGAACTGGATGTATCCTTTAGCTTATGAAATAGGATTTGAACTTGAAATCTCTTTTTTTTTTAACCTGATTTTGCAGATCAGCTACATCATGAATGTATATATTAAGACTTGTAGCTGAATTGCACATGAAATCAGATTGCCAACTTCTTATCTTTCAATTTTAGACATCATTTTATCCTTAAGTTGTGAGTGATATATGTAGCATGCTGTGAAATGTCTGTTATAGTTCTTTAATTCATCAGTATTAATACAGAATTATCTTTTGCGTTCCTTGGTACTTTTTATTCCATGTAATCAGAAGCTGTGATGTTTTGCCTTTGTAGTCCTGTGCTTTGTTACTGTAATTTTTTTTACGAAGCACGTGACTTTGGACTAACGTGAGGCGGATGACGTGATCTTTAAGACTGCTATATATCTATCAGTCTCTTACTATATAAGGTTTTCAATTAGAATAAGCTTTTATCAAATAGATCATTGATGCAATTTAGGATTCACACAATTTTCAGTGTCAAATGGCAGTCTTACATTTATAGTTTCAATTCTGAAAATAGCAAACTTGCTAAACAGCCACTTTAAACTTGTTCAGGCAAATCAGACCCTGCTGTAGATATAGTGTAAGTTAGTTAACCATATAAGGCTTTTCAACTATTATGCCCTCCACATAAGTCAGCAGTTAAGAAGATTATAGAACCCATGAAAGCTTTTTGTATGTACAACTAGGTCTTATTTTTCTTGTGTTGCTGATTCTACAGTTCTGACTAAAGCTGACCTGAATGGATCAGTTTTTGTGTAATATTCTAGTGCTTTAATGCCTCTTTTTTTTTTTCTTTTTTTTTTGGAGGGATGGGTAATATTATTTGAACAGATGCAGAAGGAACTGTTGGTGAGTCAAGGCAAACACATTTGAAATAAAGGAACTGTGTATTAACATGTTAACAATTCATAACTGCACTTTTTATGACATTTTGAAAATCTATTTATAGGTACAGAACAATGGGTTTTGTTAAACTGTATCACATTTATACTTGCAGAAATTTATTTCATTGTTATTAGTAGGAATTTTATTGGTTCAATAAAATTGGCAAAACTGAACACTGTTTGCTTTTATATATATATATTTAAATTAATATTGGAGTAGCATTCTTGCCTAGGTTTGTTTCTGCTTAAATTATTGGACATGCATTCTGAAAGACATCAGCATTGTAAGAGTCATTTTTTTCCCCTTATTTCTTCCTGACCCACAGTCTTCTTACAGTCACTTGATACTGCATTAATGGAATATTGCAATAGTGTAAGTTGTGCAAAACGTACAGTTATTGTTACCTTTGAAAATGTCCATTGTGATCTCAGCAATAGGCAAATTAGTTTCACTATTATCTCTTATTAACCAAAAATAGTAAGGTAGAATGTGGAAAGCGGCATTGAACCTGGTGTCAGAGCTTGAATTTAAAGCTCGTTTTTCACATTCTACTAGCTTTGTGACCTTAAGTAATTTGATCTCTAGGAACGTTGATTTCTGTCCCACGATCTGAGGGGGATAATGCCTTCTTGAGATGGTTGTTTGAAATTAGGTGAAATGTAATAATGTATTTGAAATATGCAGTATAGTGATGACTCTGAGCGAATAAATGAGGAAGCCCAGAGAATACTCCTGTTGCTAATTGAAATAAAGAGTTAGGAAGGAGAATTTGGGGGGAGGGGGGTTTATACATGTGTAATGTGAGGTGATAGTAAGACTCCCAAGTAGAAATGTAAAATAGTCTTTGGGAAAGTTATAGAGGATGTGCAAAGGCTTTTGTGCAAGGTATTCCAAGGAGAGCCCTTTTTACTTCTCTTAGCTCGCTGATTACATAAAAGTTCATAGCAAAGGCAAGAACTCTCCCTTTGGTCCATGTGTTCAGCTGTACTGGGAGATCAGCAAAAACCAGCTTCTTGCTGATTAGAGTCTGTCTTTTTCAATAATATGCAACCTCTGGGGGAGATAAAGGACACGACACATCAGACCAAACTCAGCCAACAGCTAAGTTTCCACTTCTCCCCCAGTTCAAAATCCAGCTTTTTGACCCTAGCTCCCTAGGAACTGATTAATAACTTTGAGCCATTTTTAAAAGTAAAATGAAGCTCCTTGTTTACGTGTGTATTTGATCTTTTCACATATATGATCTCATTTAATCCTCATAATAACTTTGTAAAGAAATGATAACATTTTACAGAAGAGGAAACTGAGTCTTGAGAGCTTTGCCCAAGAGTTGGCACCTAGAATCAGCACAGTGGGAATTTGAACTCTGTCTTTCTGATGCCACTTTTATACTAAACTTCACTATCTTAATTCAGCCTAAGTTTCTTAGGTTAATGATATAAATGACTATGCTCTCAACATGACATTTTAACTGAAAAATAAAAGGATAGTCCATGCTCCAAACAAGAGGTTAGATAACTTACCTCTCTGGCTAACTTGCAACTTTTTTTTAATTTTAAAAAATAGATTTTTTCCCTCCAGTCCTGAATGGGCCTTACGATTTAAAAGATGCTCCCCGAAGGAAAGGTTCACAGACCAATATATAAAAGCAGGACTTGTCAATTTAAAGCCCAAAAGTTTCTCCAATGAGAACAATAAGCCTGATCCTAAAGAAGACTCGGGAAAGCTTACAACCATGTTACTTTTTTATTTTTAGGACCATTCTGTATGGTGGAAGTTACCAATGCAAAGTCATAGTTTCTAATGTATGTAATTTTCTTCTCCCATAATCTCACATACTGGACATGTTTCAAAACACAGGTGGGCCCAAATCTTTCCATAGAACTCTTTTTTTTATATATAAATTTACTTAATTAATGTATTTATTTTGGCTGCTCTGGGTCTTCGTTGCTATACACGGGCTTTCTCTAGCTGCAGCGAGCAGGGGCTACTCTTTGTTGCAGAGCATGCGCTCTAGGCACGCAGGCTTCAGTAGTTGTGGCTCACGGGCTCTAGAGCCCAGGCTCAGTAGTTGTAGGGCACGGGCTTTGTTGCTCCGCAGAATGTGGGATCTTCCCGGACCAGGGATCGAACCCGTGTTCCCTGTGCTGGCAGGCAGATTCTTAACCACTGCACCACCAGGGAAGTCCCTCTTTTCTTTTTCTTTTTTTTTTTTTTTTAATTCATCCATAGAACTCTTTAAAAGGAATTTGAGACAAGAATTCTTAATACTCCCTCTTACACTGGCCTGCTTCTAAAATAAACATAAACGGACCCTTCATCTTCACATCAAGAGGAAACTCAGGAAGAGTCTCCTGGTTACAGTACTTTCACCGCCCACTGACTGTCTCCTTTATGTGCTGAGGCAGCAGTTCCAGCCACTTCACACACACCAGCTGCTTCACACACCAACCACTTTACCGTGGCCCATCGCTAACTCCCTCCTGCCCTGTGCTGTGGCCACCAGCTCCGCGCAGGCTGGGGCCAGGTTTTCCCAGAGACAGTGGGAAAGCACCTCTTAGGTCTGGCTTCCTGTCCCGGGGCTGCTCTGAGTGCTTGTGGCGGGGTGCCAGATGGACCTGCCTCGACACTGATCATGCACAACCATAAGTGCAGGGAGTTAACAGTTAACCCCTGAGCAGTGACTAACTAGAGACAAGGGATGAGTGTTTCCTTCTTTCCATCTCCCAGGTTGC
Source organism: Mesoplodon mirus (assembly GCF_964341445.2). Lineage (NCBI taxonomy): Eukaryota > Metazoa > Chordata > Mammalia > Artiodactyla > Ziphiidae > Mesoplodon > Mesoplodon mirus. The sequence goes on from NC_138983.1 coordinate 37,060,992, forward strand.
AGTTCGGAGACTCAGAGGGCCTGGTGGAATCGAATACCAGTCTACTCTTTCCTCCTTTTCCTATTTCACTACCCCTGTCCTCCACTCCGGCCACTTGATCTCAAAGAAACCTTGGTCTTGGGCCTTGCTTCCTGGAAGTCCACGCCAAGAAAAGGCAGTGCAGTGCAGTGCTGGGGTTTATTGAGCAGGTCCTAGAATAAATTCAAATCTCAACTCCACCATGGTGAACTATCTGGACTTGAACTACCTGATCTTGTGGTTCCTCCGTTTCCTCAGCTGTAAATACAGATAACAGTAATAACAAAGAAGACATAGCCCTTGTCGTTAAGAAGGGGGAAGTGTGGGTAAGAAGAGGGTAAAATAGGCAACATCAGACAACATAGGAAAGAAGATAATAGCTTGTAATGTGGGGTCATAAAAATAGCCATCATTTATCAAGTTATCATGTGTCCTATCTAAATATTAGGAACTTTAAATACATTAATTTATTATAACCCCCCTGCAAGTAGGTATTATCCCCATTTTAGAGGGTTAAAAAGAACCTTCCTTCCAAGGTAATGAGCATTAAGCTAAAATACCTTTGTTTAGCTCACAGGAAACATCCTGACCAGGTCCACCTGTGAATGACTGCAGGGAGGAAGAAATTAACACATCTCCTCCGGAGGCTGATGGGAGCCAGGACGTGTTTGACTTTATTCCCTCCTCTTTTAGTATAAAAGGAGTCTGCGTTCTAACTCAGGCAAGATGGTTCTTTGGGCCACGAGTCCACCGTCTTCTCGGTCTGCTGGCTTTCTGAATAAAGTTGTTATTCATTGCCTCAACAACTCGTCTCTCGATTATTGGCCTGTTGTGTGGTGAGCAGTATGAGCTTAGACTCAGTAACCAGATGCCAAATAAAGAGGAGAGTCGTGCATTTTTGTCTGCTGTTAACAGTGATGGCTTTTAAAACAGTGAATATTGGAACAGGCACTTCTAGCATTGCTACGATTTGCAGAGACTGAGGAACTACATGTTTAGGCAAGGAGGTCGGAGGGAGCAAAAGCCTGCTGCAACATGCAGTGCACGTGTGCGGGACTTACATAAGAAGATGAATTTGGAAATTGTAATTTGGTCAGATGTGCAGGGTCTGAAAGGTCGGGCTAAAGGACTTGTATTTATTCATTTGGAAAAGGAGATGAAAGCCATTTTCAATGGGTCTTTAGCACAGGGATGGATGTGTCCCACTTTAAAACAATAGCATCTCCTTGGCAACCAGAGCCCAACTAGAATTTCAGGGCAGCATGGAAACAGGATCTGCAAGGTAACTGCAATGCCTTCTTTGGGACGTTTTCTGAATAACTTATTTTTTTTTTTTTTTTTTTTACCTTTTTCCTATGACTTTTTTTTTTTTTTGCTTTATAACAAGTTTAATCAGTTATACATATGCATATGTTCCCATATCCCCTCCCTTTTGCGTCTCTCTCCCACCCTCCCTATCCCACCCCTCCAGGCGGTCACAAAGCACCGAGCTGATCTCCCTGTGCTATGCGGCTGCTTCCCACTAGCTATCTACCTTACGTTTGGTAGTGTATATATGTCCATGCCGCTCTTTCACTTTGTCACAGCTTACCCTTCCCCATCCCCATATCCTCAAGTCCATTCTCAAGTAGGTCTGTGTCTTTATTCCTGTCTTACCCCTATGTTCTTCATGACATTTTTTTTCTTAAATTCCATATATATGTGTCAGCATACAGTATTTGTCTTTCTCTTTCTGACTTACTTCACTCTGTATGACAGACTCTAGGTCCATCCACCTCATTACAAATAGCTCAATTTCGTTTCTTTTTATGGCTGAGTAATGTTCCATTGTATATATGTGCCACATCTTCTTTACCCATTCATCCAATGATGGACACTTAGGTTGTTTCCATCTCCGGGCTATTGTAAATAGGGCTGCTATGAACATTTTGGTACATGTCTCTTTTTGAATTATGGTTTTCTCAGGGTATATGCCCAGTAGTGGGGTTGCTGGGTCATATGGTAGTTCTATTTGTAGTTTTTTAAGGAACCTCCATACCGTTCTCCATAGTGGCTGTACCAATTCACATTCCCACCAGCAGTGCAAGAGTGTTCCCTTTTTTCCACACCCTCTCCAGCATTTGTTGTTTCTAGATTTTTTGATGATGGCCATTCTGACTGGTGTGAGATGATATCTCATTGTAGTTTTGATTTGCATTTCTCTAATGAGTAAAGATGTTGAGCATCCTTTCATGTGTTTGTTGGCAGTCTGTATATCTTCTGTGGAGTAATGTCTATTTAGGTCCTCTGCCCATTTTTGGATTGGGTTGTTTGTTTTTTGGTTATTGAGCTGCATGAGCTGCTTGTAAATTGTGGAGATTAATCCTTTGTCAGTTGCTTCATTTGCAAATATTTTCTCCCATTCTGAGGATTGTCTTTTGGTCTTGTTTATGGTTTCCTTTGCTGTGCAAAAGCTTTTAAGTTTCATAGGTCCCATGTGTTTATTTTTGTCTTTATTTCCATTTCTCTAGGAGGTGGGTCAAAAAGGATCTTGCTGTGATTTATGTCATAGAGTGTTCTGCCTATGTTTTCCTCTAAGAGTTTGAGAGTGTCTGGCCTTACATTTAGGTCTTTAATCCATTTTGAGCTTATTTTTGTGTATGGTGTTAGGGAGTGATCTAATCTCATACTTTTACATGTCCCTATCCAGTTTTCCCAGCACCACTTATTGAAGAGACTGTCGTTTCTCCACTGTACATTCCTTCCTCCTTTATCAAAGATAAGGTGACCATATGTCCATGGGTTTATCTCTGGGCTTTCTATCCTGTTCCATTGATCTATCTTTCTGTTTTTGTGCCAGTACCATACTGTCTTGATTACTGTAGCTTTGAAGTATAGTCTGAAGTCTGGAAGCCTGATTCCTCCAGCTCCATTTTTCGTTCTCAAGATTGCTTTGGCTATTCGGGGTCTTTTGTGTTTCCATACAAATTGTGAAATTTGTTGTTCTAGTTCTGTGAACAATGCCAGTGGTAGTTTGATAGGGATTGCATTGAATCTGTAGATTGCTTTGGGTAGTAGAGTCATTTTCACAATGTTGATTCTTCCAATCCAAGAACATGGTACATCTCTCCATCTCTTTGTATCATCTTTAATTTCTTTCATCAGTGTCTTATAATTTTCTGCATACAGGTCTTTTGTCTCCTTAGGTAGGTTTATTCCTAGATATTTTATTCTTTTTGTTGCAATGGTAAATGGGAGTGTTTCCTTGATTTCACTTTCAGATTTTTCATCATTAGTATATAGGAATGCCAGAGATTTCTGTGCATTAATTTTGTATCCTGCAACTTTACCAAATTCATTGATTAGCTCTAGTAGTTTTCTGGTAGCATCTTTAGGATTCTCTATGTATAGTATCATGTCATCTGCAAACACTGACAGCTTTACTTCTTCTTTTCTGATTTGGATTCCTTTTATTTCCTTTTCTTCTCTGATTGCTGTGGCTAAAACTTCCAAAACTAGGTTGAATAAGAGTGGTGAGAGTGGGCAGCCTTGTCTTGTTCCTGATCTTAGTGGAAATGGTTTCAGTTTTTCACCATTGAGGACGATGCTGGTTGTGGGTTTGTCATATATGGCCTTTATTATGTTGAGGAAAGTTCCCTCTATGCCAACTTTCTGCAGGGTTTTTATCATAAATGGGTGTTGAATTTTGTCGAAAGCTTTCTCTGCATCTATTGAGATGATCATATGGTTTTTCTCCTTCAGTTTGTTAATATGGTGTATCACGTTGATTGATTTGTGTATATTGAAGAGTCCTTGCATTCCTGGAATAACCCCTACTTGATCATGGTGTATGATCCTTTTAATGTGCTGTTGGATTCTCTTTGCTAGGATTTTGTTGAGGATTTTTGCATCTATGTTCATCAGTGATATTGGCCTGTAGTTTTCTTTCTTTGTGACATCCTTCTCTGGTTTTGGTATCAAGGTGATGGTGGCCTCGTAGAATGAGTTTGGGAGTGTTCCTCCCTCTGCTATATTTTGGAAGAGTTTGAGAAGGATAAGTGTTAGCTCTTTTCTAAATGCTTGATAGAATTCGCCTGTGAAGCCATCTGGTCCTGGGCTTTTGTTTGTTGGAAGATTTTTTATCACAGTTTCAATTTCAGTGCTTGTGATTGGTCTATTTATATTTTCTATTTCTTCCTGATTCAGTCTTGGCAGGTTGTGCATTTCTAAGAATTTGTCCATTTCTTCCAGGTTGTCCATTTTATTGGCATAGAGTTGCTTGTAGTAATCTCTCATGATCTTTTGTATTTCTGCAGTGTCAGTTGTTACTTCTCCTTTTTCATTTCTAATTCTATTGATTTGAATCTTCTCCCTTTTTTTCTTGATGAGTCTGGCTAATGGTTTATCAATTTTGCTTATCTTCTCAAAGAACCAGCTTTTAGTTTTATTGATCTTTGCTATCATTTCCTTCATTTCTTTTTCATTTATTTCTGATCTGATCTTTATGATTTCTTTCCTTCTGCTAACTTTGGGGTGTTTTTGTTCTTCTTTCTCTAATTGCTTTAGGTGCAAGGTTAGGTTGTTTATTCGAGATGTTTCCTGTTTCTTAAGGTGGGATTGTATTGCTATAAACTTCCCTCTTAGAACTGCTTTTGCTGCGTCCCATAGGTTTTGGGTCGTCGTGTCTCCATTGTCATTTGTTTCTAGGTATTTTTTAATTTCCTCTTTGATTTCTTCACTGATCACTTCGTTATTAAGTAGTGTATGGTTTAGCCTCCATGTGTTTGTATTTTTTACAGCTCTGTTCCTGTAATTGATATCTAGTCTCATAGCATTGTGGTCAGAAAAGATACTTGATACAATTTCAATTTTCTTAAATTTACCAAGGCTTGATTTGTGACCCAAGATATGATCTATCCTGGAGAATGTTCCATGAGCACTTGAGAAAAATGTGTATTCTGTTGTTTTTGGATGGAATGTCCTATAAATATCAATTAAGTCCATCTTGTTTAATGTATCATTTAAAGCTTGTGTTTCCTTATCTATTTTCATTTTGGATGATCTGTCCATTGGTGAAAGTGGGGTGTTAAAGTCCCCTACTATGATTGGGTTACTGTCGATTTCTCCTTTTATGGCTGTTAGTATTTGCCTTATGTATTGAGGTGCTCCTATGTTGGGTGCATAAATATTTACAATTGTTATATCTTCTTCTTGGATCAATCCCTTGATCATTATGTAGTGTCCTTCTTTGTCTCTTCTAGTAGTCTTTATTTTAAAGTCTATTTTGTCTGATATGAGAATTGCTACTCCAGCTTTCTTTTGGTTTCCATTTGCATGGAATATCTTTTTCCATCCCCTTACTTTCAGTCTGTATGTGTCTCTAGGTCTGAAGTGGGTCTCTTGTAGACAGCATATATATGGGTCTTGTTTTTGTATCCATTCAGCCAATCTGTGTCTTTTGGTGGGAGCATTTAGTCCATTTACATTTAAGGTAATTATCAATATGTATGTTCCTATTCCCATTTTCTTAATTGTTTTGCGTTCGTTATTGTAGGTCTTTTCCTTCTGTTGTGTTTCTTGCCTAGAGAAGTTCCTTTAGCATTTATTGTAAAGCTGGTTTGGTGGTGCTGAGCTCTCTCAGCTTTTGCTTGTCTGTAAACGTTTTAATTTCTCCATCAAATCTGAATGAGATCCTTGCTGGGTAGAGTAATCTTGGTTGCAGGTTTTTCTCCTTCATCACTTTAATTATGTCCTGCCACTCCCTTCTGGCTTGTAGAGTTTCTGCTGAGAGATCAGCTATTATCCTGATGGGGATTCCCTTGTGTGTTATTTGTTGTTTTTCCCTTGCTGCTTTTAATATGATTTCTTTGTGTTTAATTTTTGACAGTTTGATTAATATGTGTCTTGGCGTATTTCTCCTTGGATTTATTCTGTATGGGACTCTCTGTGCCTCCTGGACTTGATTAACTATTTCCTTTCCCATATTAGGGAAGTTTTCAACTATGATCTCTTCAAATATTTTCTCAGTCCCTTTCTTTTTCTCTTCTTCTTCTGGAACCCCTATAATTCGAATGTTGGTGCGTTTAATGTTGTCCCAGAGGTCTCTGAGACTGTCCTCTGTTCTTTTCATTCTTTTTTCTTTATTTTGCTCTGCAACAGTTATTTCCACTATTTTATCTTCCACCTCACTTATCCGTTCTTCTGCCTCAGTTATTCTGCTATTGATCCCATCTAGGGTATTTTTTATTTCATTTATTGTGTTTTTAACCAATGCTTGATTCATCTTTAGTTCTTCTAGGTCCTTGTTAACTGTTTCTTGCATTTTGTCTATTCTATTTCCAAGATTTTGGATCTGGGAAATAGAATCTTGGATCATCTTTACCATCATTATTCTGAATTCTTTTTCAGGTAGACTGCCTATTACCTCTTCATTTGTTAGGTCTGGTGGGTTTTTATCTTGCTCCTTCTCCTGCTGTGTGTTTTTCTGTCTTCTCATTTTGCTTATGTTACTGTGTTTGGGGTCTCCTTTTTGCAGGCTGCAGGTTCGTAGTTCCCGTTGTTTTTGGTGTCTCTCCCCAGTGGCTAAGGTTGGTTTAGTGGGTTGTGTAGGCTTCCTGGTGGAGGGGACTAGTGCCTGTGTTCTGGTGGATGAGGTTGGATCTTGTCTTTCTGGTGGGCAGGTCCACGTCTGGTGGTGTGTTTTGGGGTGTCTGTGGACTTTTTATGATTTTAGGCCACCTCTCTGCTAATGGGTGGGGTTGTGTTCCTGTCTTGCTAGTTGTTTGGCATAGGGTGTCCAGCACTGTAGCTTGCTGGTCGTTGAGTGAAGCTGGGTGCTGGTGTTGAGATGGAGATCTCTGGAAGATTTTCGCCCTTTGATATTATGTGGAGCTGGGAGGTCTCTTGTGGACCCGTGTCCTGAAGTTGGCTCTCCCACCTCAGAGGCACAGCACTGACTCCTGGCTCCTCAATTTGGGATGATTTGTTGTCTATTCATATATTCCACAGATGCAGGGTACATCAAGTTGATTGTGGAGCTTTAATCCGCTGCTTCTGAGGCTGCTGGGAGAGGTTTCCCTTTCTCTTCTTTGTTCTCACAGCTCCTGGGTCTCAGCTTTGGATTTGGCCCCGCCTCTGCATGTAGGTCGCCGGAGGGCATCTGTTCTTCGCTCAGACAGGACAGGGTTAAAGGAGCAGCCTCTTCGGGGACTCTGGCTCACTCAGGCCGGGCGGGAGGGAGGGGCACGGAGTGCGGGGCGAGCCTGCAGCGGCAGAGGCCGGCGTGACGTTGCACCAGCCCGAGGCGCACCGTGCGTTCTCCCAGGGAAGCCGCCCCTGGATCCCGGGACCCCGGCAGTGGCAGGCTGCACAGGCTCCCGGAAGGGCGGTGTGGACAGTGACCTGCGCTCGCACACAGGCTTCTTGGCGGCGGCAGCAGCAGCCCCAGCGTCCCACGCCCGTCACTGGGCTCCGCACTTTCAGCCGCGACTTGCGCCCGTCTGTGGAGCTCCTTTAAGCAGCGCTCTTAATCCCCTCTCCTCGCGCACCAGGAAACCAAGAGGGAAGAAAAAGTCTCTTGCCTCTTCGGCAGCTCCAGAGTTTTCCCAGACTCCCTCCCGGCTAGCTGTGGCACATTAGCCCCCTTCAGGCTGAGTTCTCGCCGCCAGCCCTAGTCCTCTCCCTGCGCCCTGACCGAAGCCCGAGCCTCAGCTTCCAGCGCCGCCCGCCCCCGGCGGGTGAACAGATAAGCCTCTCGGGCTGGTGAGTGCTGCTCAGCACCGATCCTCTGTGCGGGAATCTCTCCGCTTTGTCCTACCCAGGTATGTGGGGAGTTTATTGCCTTTTGGGAGGTCTGGGGTCTTCTGCCAGTGTTCAGTAGGTGTTCTGTAGGAGTTGTTCCACGTGTAGCTGTATTTCTGGTGTATCCGTGGGGAGGAAGGTGATCTCCGCGTCTTACTCTTCCGCCATCTTACCCGGAAGTTCTTTCTGAATATCTTGAATAATTTCCTTAATACTTTTGCACATCCCCGTGGATGATGTACTCCAGGCCATGATTGGTAAAGCCTAACATACTCGAAGCAGACAGTTGCCATACAAGGCCTTACCTTCCCACGTATGTGCGCAGAGACTCTTTCAATGCCCAGGACCAATGTGAGACCCTTCAGAACTTGATGCCTCTAGCCATGCAATACCTAAACAGATAAAGATTAAGTGATGGATGTGATAGATTGTTTGTATAAATGGCACCATTTGATGTCCTCCCTGGACCCACACGCTTTGGAATGTGACTTTACAGCTTATTAAGAGGTAGGGTCTGTTTCTCCACCTCCTTGAATGTGAGTTCTTCCTGTGACCAAGTTGGCCAACAGCGTGGCAGAAGTGGCATTGTACAAGTCGCAGAGCTAGGCTCTAAGAGGCCTTGCACGCTTCCACACTCTCTCAGAATTTGGCCACACCTGGGCTAGCCTGCTGGAGGAGGAGCCACTTGGAGCAAGCTGAATTGCCCCAGGGGTTCTGGACAAGATGTGGGAAAGCCCAAGCAAGATCAGTCGAGTCATTTAGCCTGACTGCTAGCCTGACAACTGACTGCTGACTCAGGGGGGTGCCTCACCCAGCCCAGTTCAGATCAGCAGAATCACCCCGCCAACCCACAGACTCATGAACAGCATTGTATTGTGCACCATTGAGGTTTTATGGTTGTATGTTACACAGCATGGCTGTGGCAGTAGATAACTGATATAACATCAGTGCTGGAGGTGGTTAGCACTTCATCCACAGAGAAACTGGATTGGAAAAATTATTCTTATATCACAGTCTATGAAGGATAGCCTTGAGAATAGTTGTAGGAATTTTCATTTATAATCTCTAAACTAGAGTCAATGTCGTTGATAACAACAATCAGCCCTTTGCTCATCCCTGTCCTCAGAATGTCCATCTTCATGGGGTGAAATATATCACATTCCTGTTAAGTTTGTTCTTAGGTCTTCATCCTCAATATTTTGGATCCAAAGTATGACTGTACTCATAACGGGGCTGGTGAGGTTAGGGCCAAAATACCCAAACTTTAGAGTGTAAGAGTCACTGAGGAACTTGTTAAAAATCCAGGTTCATGGAACCATCCCCATTAATTCTGATTTAATGAATATGGGCAGAGATCAGGAGTCTCCATTTTTTTTAATTTTTGTATTTTACTTTATTTTTTTATACAGCATGTTCTTATTAGTTATCTATTTTATACATATGAATCTCCATTTTTAAAAAGTATCTCTGGTAACTGGGGGCGGCATGGTCAGACTTTGAGGGGAAAATTGTTCAGGTTACAAGACGAGCTTTCCAGTTCTGAATGTAATAAAACTATAATATGGGGTCATGCAACCAGGTAATAATTGAAGTCTGTGAAAAGAAAAAAAGCAAACCAATCCACAGAAAGACAAGTGGACACAGAAAGTAATCATGAATAAGGTACAAGGAAAAGAAATATTTTTCTCCTGGCCTTTCACTAAAGTTTCCTGCACTACTTCTATTTCTACCTCAAGTGAAGTTTAGGCTACATTAATAGTTATCAACCATGTTGCACTTAGAATCACATGAGGACTTTAAAAATACTGATATCTGAGAACCCCACACCCACCCCGAGATTCTGGTGGAATTAGTCTGAGGTGCAAGCAAGACATTTGGTTTTGAAAAGCTCTCCTGGTGATTCCAACGTCCAGCACATTTTGAGAACCAGTGGACAAAATTAATAACATCTCCCACCAAGTAGATCTCTTCCTAACAGTGGAAAGAATCACAGCCCAATTTATGACCTCCAGGCAGAATGGAGAGAAGACAGCTGGATTAGGCAGAGAAGAAAAGGAATTCTCATCTGCTTCTAAAATCATACTTCATGGCAGAGTCTTAGAAGTGCTGGGACAGTGAGCATGGAAACATACACCCAGTTCACATGACCCCAGGAAAAGAAGTCAAGTGCCGATGCTTGCTTGTGGGCAGAACGAGTTTTGCATACTGAAGTCATTCTAGATGTCTCTGTCTCTATATGCAGTGTGTACACTTAAAAGTGTGGTATATAGGTTACATCGGGTCTTTGATAATTAACTCTCTCCCTCTAAATCTGTGGTAAGAATGCTTGTCTGGTATTTCAGATATTTCTTGAATGCACAGATCCTGTGTGATGTACAATAGTCCCATGAAAATAAGACTTAGGGGAATTCTTTAAAAACTAAATGGACTCTGGAAGATTACAAGTCTAAGCAATGGTTCTCAAACCTTCTCCCTGTGCATCGAAATCTACAGGGAATCTTCTTAAAAACAGAGATTCCTGGAAATCACCGCAACTTACTGAATCAGAATGGGAGGTCAGGGGCCAATACAATTTCCCTTTTTACAAGCTCCCCACACAAATTTTTATGCACTCAGCACCACAAGAGTTTCCTTTTGAGAAGCGTGTATCTTTGGGGACAGGCCCCCTTAGGGGGTTTTTACACAGAGTTACACAGCCTTAAATCCACTTGGACTGTCTCCACCCTCTCTCCATGTTCAGTATATGACTGGGAAACCAAAGAAGGTTGCCATGTTATCAAAGCAGCAAATCAAAAGACATCCAGAAGAAGCTGCATCAGAGATGGGTTCCTGGGCTTCCCTGGTGGCGCAGTGGTTGAGAATCTGCCTGCTAATGCAGGGGACACAGGTTCGAGCCCTGGTCTGGGAGGATCCCACATGCCGTGGAGCAACTGGGCCCATGAGCCACAACTACTGAGTCTGCGCGTCTGGAGCCTGTGCTCCACAACAAGAGAGGCCGCGATAGTGAGAGGCCTGCACACCATGATGAAGAGTGGCCCCCGCTTGCCACAACTAGAGAAAGCCCTCACACAGAAACGAAGATCCAACACAGCAAAAATAAATTAATTAATTAATGAACTCCTACCCCCAACATCTTCTGTAAAAAAAAGAAAACAAAAAACGCATATGCCCTTTAAAAAAAAAAAAAAGAAAGATGGGTTCCCCATGGTGAAAATGAGCTCCCCATTATAAACTTCCGTTACAAATGTCTACTGAAATGGAACTTCTCAGTCAAAAGGCAAAAACACTCTTAATGCTCTTGATACACATTTCTGAATTGCTTCCCAGAAAGGTTGTGGCAGTTTACACCTTGCCAATGTGCATGAGATGCCCATCCCTATGGTCACAAGCACTTCAGACAAACTGTATCTCCTACATAAGTTTGCCCAGAGCTGGCCTTGATGGGATAAGATAGAAATACACTGTGCCTGGACCAAGGAGTCAGTGAGGGGCAAGGCTCAGACAGCCATGGGACTTCTGAGCCAGAAAGAAGGACTCTGACCCCCTGATTGATTCTCTGTGGTTTTCAAGAGAAGTGTGCTCTCAGCCCAGAGGGGCTGTGGCAGCCCCAGCTGCTTGGCAGAAGGTTGGGGGATGCTGCCTATGGAAGCAGCTCCTCTGGGCTGAGGCCGGGGCTGACTCCATGGAGAGGGCCCCCAGGTGGGGTAAGAGAGTGACTGAGAGGGTGGGAGGTCAACAGAGGCGGCGAGGTTGAAGGCTTCAGAAGACCCTGTCCTCTAACTTCAAGTGACACAGCCGAGTTATCCCTGTGCCCTCTCTCTCAGCTTCCTGGTACTGCTATAGGACTCCCGGCTGCTTGGGGCTGTGCCTACTAGACTTCTAAAACAACATGCCCATGTCTCTGAGGGGTAGATTCTAGCCAACTCCTTCCATGGAGCACTTTCTATGTAAAACAGTATTCTGTACCTAGAACTCTTTTTACTCAGTTCTGGTGGGCCCCAAAGGATTTAGGAGTTGGCGACATCCTCCCATATTCCAAAGTGAAATAATGGCTCATGAACTCAGGAGTAGCAAGAGAGGTCCTCCCACACCTGTTTGTGATCCTTAACCTCAACCCCTCTCCTGGCTATGAAAGAGCTGAGGTTGAACAGGCAGGAGGAGATTTCTTTATGAAGAACTATGTTTGAGCTCCTCACAGAGACCTTTCTGAGGCATTTATACACGTCTGGTGGGGTTTAAAGAACCCCATGGACAGTGTTCGCCTCCAATCTAGAAGAAAGCACACAGGCTAGATTATGACTCAAGTTGCCCAGGTTGGCATTTGGCAGGGGACGGTGTGTGAACACTCTTAGACCAGAGAAGACCTTGGAAGATAAGCTGGCTGGAGCCATCTTGAAGGGACACTGTCTAAGAGGGGGCCTGCCAGAGGAAGGTGGGATCACAAGAGGGCACGCAGAGAGTGCATGTCCTGAGTCAGTCCCCATGTTGTCAAGGCTGTTTCAAATTGTGTGTGTGGAGGAGGGAGGGGATGACGTGATCGGATCTGCATTTCAAGAACATTCTGGCTGGAGCATGGAGAATGGAGGGGACCAGAGGAGCAGTAAGAAGGCGTGTTAATAAGCCAGTCAGGTGAAGGAGCAGGTAGCATGGACCAGGACGGGGACTGCAGAGATGGTGAGAAGTAGATGGATCTAGGAGATGCGAAAGAGGTCAAAGTGATTGAATTGGGGGGAGGGTAAACAAGGAGGAGGCACCCACGACTCCTTGTTTCCTGGTTTGCCCATGCAGCTGCCTGATGGAGCCATGGACTCAGAGAACCCTGGAAAAAGGCCAGGTTCCAGGGAAGAGACCATGCGTTTTGCCTCGGTCATGGGAATTCGGGGTGACTTGAAGACACACAGACAAAAATGTCAAGTAAGCAAATGGAAGCTTTGGGCAGGGGTGAGATGGCTTAGGAAAAAGAGTGAGACATGAAGGCAGCCTAAGAGCCCACCTTGAGAAACTCAACAGTCAAGGCCAGTATGAGAAGAAGGCACCAGTGCTGGAAAAAGAGGAAGAGAAGGAGCTGCCAGAGACCCGACCAAAACGCCATGTGCTGCACCTGTTCTCAACGCTCGCTGCACAACAGGGAATAAAATAGATGAGTTCCCTGCCCGCACGGAGTTTACAGTCAGGGGCGGGGGCAGGGAACAGTAAGCAAGAAAATCTTAACATCATAGAACTAGAAATTGGAATAAATGTTGTAAAGGGAAAGACAGGGAACAAGAGTGAATTGTGGGGCAGGGAAGGGTTCTTGGAGGAGGTGACATTTATGCAGATTAGCTCACCCACACAGGATGCTAATTTGGGGCAGCTGTCCCGGGGCAAATGTCACTGGGATCCCTGGCAATTTCTTAAACCCTTGGCATTGGAGGCGCCAGTGCACAATTAAGAGGGAAGTGTTTGGAGAAGGGGAACTCCCTGGTGCCTGTTATCTGCTTCCCCACTGGAGAATGTTCTTCCCTCCCCAGCTCCTTCCCTGCAGCTGCCAGGGGCCCAGTGACTAAGTGTCTTCAACTACTGAGTGTCTCCCCAAAGAACAGGAGAGGACCTGCAGAACTGACCTAGGACACAAACGCCCGGCTGGCCGTGAATGGGTGGGAGAGAAGCTGTCACAGGCCCTGGTCCATTCGGAAGGTGTTTGGGCTCTTGTTCCAGGCCTGAGACCTGAAGACCTGGCTGGCACTGGCCCCTAAAGGAGCCAAGTCCTTGTTCAAAGCCAAGTGCCCCAGAGGGTGTCAGGTACCACTCAGCCATGCCAAGCAGTCAGCAAAGAAATGCTAACTGAGGTTGCCATGGTGATTTCTGTGCTACAGGCACGCAGGTGGGGTTGGGGGGTGCGTGTCAGCTGGCGGTGCCTCTGGGGCCTGAGCCTTGGGAATACAGCCCAAGAGCTCCACCACCCGCCTGAAAGACACCCCGGCCTAAGGGTGCATTTATACACTCAAAGCCCCTGTCAGACTGCTCTATTGGATTTCTTTAATTGATTTCTTTCAAAGTAAACAGTATAGTATTATTTACATACAATCCCATTAACTAAGCAAATGGGAAGCCCTGTTTTAAGGCAGCCTCCTTAAGCACTGTGAGAAAGCGGGAAGCCACAGTGAAGAGCTTACGCTCTGGGGTCAGACAGACGCAGGTTCAAAATCCAGCTCCACCACCTGCCGGCTCTGCCCACTACCGGTTCAGTGACAGGCAAATTCTGAAACTTCCTTCCGCCTTCCTTTGTTTTTTTTTTTTTTTTTTTGCTTTTTTTTTCTTTTGCGGTATGCGGGCCTCTCACTGCTGTGGCCTCTCCCGTTGAGGAGCACAGGCTCCGGACGCACAGGCTCAGCGGCCATGGCTCACGGGCCCAGCCGCTCCGCGGCACGTGGGATCCTCCCGGACCGAGGCACGAACCCGTGTCCCCTGCATCAGCCGGCGGACTCTCAACCACTGCGCCACCAGGGAAGCCCCTTCCTTTGGTTTTATAGGATGAGGATGACAGAACCTTCTTTGCAGGGATGTTGTGAGATTCAACGAGATGATATCTGTAAGGGACTTGATAATAATAGGAATGGTAACAATGTTAACATTTATCGAACACTTCAAGTACATCGAATGTGGTCAAAGTGACTCACCCGAATGAATTAATGACCTATCTCATGGAACTGGAGATTCTTAGGCTGAGATCCTGAAGATCCTTTCCCAACCTTAGCCTGACCCCACCATTCTGGACTCCTTTTGTGATTTTACTCCCTCCCCAGGCCAGACACAAGTCCTTGGCTACAGCTGCGCAGGCCTCTCTTCTCCTCCTTTTCCAGCCACTGCCTTCTCTCTCGCCTCTGACCACGCTCCCCCCTCCCTGGGTTCACTGGGCGCCACCTTGGTCTACCAAACTCCTACTCATCTTTCAGGGTGCGGTGCAAATGTCACCTGCTCTTTGAAGCCTCCCCCGCCGCATCCAGGCAGTCAGCTGCACCCTGCTCCGTACTCCCACACACTTCCTGCACACCTTCTGAATGATAATAATAAACACAAGTGCCAAGCACCGTGCTGAAGTCCTTTATTTTAGCTCATTCAATCCTCACAGGCACCCTATAACATAGGCTTGGTAATGAACCCTGTTTTAGGATGCAAAACTTAAGGCCCAGAGAAGCTAAGTAACTTGCCTAGTGCCACATAGCCCATAAGCAGCAGAGCCAGGGCACAGGCCTTCTGACTCCAGAGCCGGTGCTGGTAACCACTGCACCAGACTGCTTCTCCCTGCCGCTGGGGGCCCAAACCCACCTCCTCCAGCAGGTGGGGAGAGCCAGAGATTGCGCTGCATTCATTTCAGCAACCCTGCCATCCAGCATAGCAGCTGGTGCCCAGGCACATGCAAACTCCCCCTCCACGCAACCCCCCACACACTAAACTAGACTATTTAAGGAGAAACCACTAATCCAGTAAGCTCACCCATGTGTCCTGGTCTCTTTTTCTTTCTGCCCTTGATTAGGAAACTCAGTTCTGAGTCCTGTCCAAGGGGCCCAGTAGAGTCTCTTTGAAGTTGATGAATAATAAAGAGCTTCTTCAAGTTTACTGAATTAAAAACAAACAAACAAACAACAGCTGTTTTTTTCCCCTGGGGAGAAGTCTGGAGCCTAATGATAAAATAGAGACATATTATTTGTCATGACACCTTTTCCCATTGAAAGGAAGGGAATCCATTTCTAAAGGAAAGAGTAATAACAGAATTCAAAAGGTAACTGGGCTTCCAGAAGGGTCCTTCTCTGTCTGGGCAGCTCCCAGAGGCCAGAGGAAGTCTTAAACAGAGAGCTTGAGAGGGCACCACTGGCCAGGAAGTCATAGCAGCAGCCCAGGGACCCCAGCCCAGCTCAGCACCTCTCAGCCAGCGCTAGCTGGGGAGGCCAGGAATCGCAATAAGGGGAGAATATTTGAAAAATCTTTGGAGTTAGAAAGACTGAAAGGTTGCCCAGCCAGTGCTGGTCCCTTTGTTTGTTTGTTTGTTTGTTTCCCAAGTCTAGTGTCTAATTTGGGTGTTTCCAGGATTCTTGCCCTTTCCTCGTTGGAAGCAGATCATGTCTGGGGCCAACTGGTCCTTTGCTCCAAGTCATCCATGTTCCTTGGGACTTTTTCCCCCTTAGAAACAAAAGGTGGGGCTTTGTCAAGATTCAGTGGCATTCCTCTCGAAGTCCTAAGGCTGCCTCAGTTCAGCATGCACAAGAGGGGGTCTTTGAAGGTGCTATGGCTAACTTCCTAATAAAGCAGGCCAAAAAAGAACCAACATCTTTCAAATTCAGGTCCTAATCAGCTCTGTAAAAAATGGATTTTTAAGCCAAAGGCTTAAATTTGGACAAAAGCCTCAGATTTGAAAAATGCTTGAAACTGTAATTGGGAGGGGACGGGGGTGTGGTAAAGAAGCATGGGAGCGGGGAAGCAGTGGTACAGGGTTTTGCCTTCAGTCTGCACTTACTGAGTTCACGGGTTTGTACCTTCCTGGTCCCATTGCTAAGTATACCCTGAGCACATATTTGTACCAAAACTCAACACGGAAATCAAAGTTATATGTCACAGGGTTGCTGTCCTTGAGTGATTCACCATCCCAACAAGGACAGGAGACCAAAAATAAGCAAACATCTGCATATAAAGGTCTTGGCACATGGTAAAGGTCTCTCAAAGTCACTTCCTGGCCTCCATTCGGGCTGCTTGAGAGGAGAATGATGTGACCACTGGTGGTGTCTCTGGGTGGAGAGGGGCACTCTCACCTCGGAAAGAGAAAGATCACTGTGGATCTGAGTGGCCAGCAGGACTGGTGAGGTGGGAAATGGCCAGGGGGTCCATGATGAGTGAGAATTGGCTGGTGGGGGGCAGGGGTGGGTGGGCAGGAGGAGGGTAGGAATGGAGGGCAGAACTCTCGATCGGGGCACCGATGCCAGGCGCAGTGGTTGGGCCTCGCCCGAGTTTCACATAGGAGCCAGACTCTGACAGCCATGTATGTGTTACGTGTGTATGTGCCTATGTCTGTTTGCTTGCTTGCTTTTTGCTTTAATATTTTATTTCAAATACTTAATACTATTATAATATTCTGAATTTGAATGTCTAGAGTGGGGGAATATTTGCTCTTCGATTTTCAATTTAGTTCCAGGCCCCGTTCCTATTACTCATCACTCAATTCATACATTTATGTCCCCTGCCCACACTCCACAGAAGCTTATGGCCTCAGCCCAATAGCTAACAGGGAAATTGGACATCTTCAGAATGATGTAAATGGTGTTCAGAGCTGTCACTTGCATGTAGAGTTGCCAGATAAAATATAGGTGCTCAGTTAAATCTGAGTTTTAGATAAACAGAAACTTTTGGGGGGGGCATGCCATGCGGCATGTGGGATCTTAGTTCCCCAACCAGGGATTGAACCTGCACCCCCTGTGTTGGAAGCATGGAGTCTTAGCCACTGGATGGCCAGGGAAGTCCCCTAGATAAACGGAAACATTTTAGTATGTCCATACAATAAAAATTATTCATTTTTTCTAAATTTCCAATTTAACTGAACATCTCGTTTTTGGTTTTTGCTATATCTGGTGACCCTACTCCTATAGCATATGTCAAATTAATGGGAAGAAAGAGAGGATAAGACCAAATGCAGAAGTTGTACAGCCCCAGAAAAGAGACAGATAACAGCTCCTATAATAGGGCAGATGGCTGGATTGGAGATGAACAATGTTCTGAAAAAAGAAGGAGCAGAACATGCAGCCTGGTTAGAGACATGGGGCCAAAGCAGAGAATAACCCAAGAGTCACAGAAATGCAATTCACGCTATAGCTCCACCACACGTGGGTAATTAGACGAGATGCTCCCAGCCTCGGTTTCCCCATTACCACCTCCTAGCCTGTGGAGATCATGGAAGTGTTGCATAAACAGGAATTGCTATCACAAAGGCCCCAGCCCTGTTCTTCCCCTCATACACCAGCCAGGCCTCTTCCATGCTGTCTCTGCCCAATTATTTTGAGCACAGGGTAAATGTCCCCTTGTTCCATCTCCCTGCTGCCCACTCTTCCACATGGGCACTTGTAGGACTCAAGAGTTTCCTGTCCTTGGCAAACTGGATGACCTTTCCTCTGCTGGGTTTGTTTTTTTTTTTTTTTTTTTTTTGCGGTACGCGGGCCTCTCACTGTTGTGGCCTCTCCCGTTGCGGAGCACAGGCTCCGGAGGCGCAGGCTCAGCGGCCATGGCTCACGGGCCCAGCCGCTCCGTGGCATGTGGGATCCTCCCGGACCGGGGCACGAACCCGTGTCCCCTGCATCGGCAGGCGGACTCTCAGCCACTGCGCCACCGGGGAAGCCCTCCTCTGCTTTTTAATGAGCCGTTGGTAAATGTTTATTAGGGCAGAGATGGGAACACAGTCCCGCAAGCCAGAAGCCAGAAGCTCCGACCATCCTGGTCGCCATCAGCCCATGACCAAACAGCCTCTGGGTCGCAGCGAATGTACTTGGACCTACACCTGGTTCCTCTACCAGGCAGAAACCTGCTTTGCAGACGACGCAGGGCAGTGGTCCTGAAACTGACCCTCCCCTCCCCACTTTCCGTGACTTGGGACAGATCGTGTGGCTTTTCCTTCCAAGCATAAGGTTTCACTTTGTTTCCGGATGTCCTTTTACTTTCGTTGTTTTTTTCCTTTCTTCATATCCATGTTACAACTAGCGCTAACACTGCAAGTGTCTAAACAGTTTCTTTCTGAGTTACACCTGATGGAGACATAAGACGCTCTCTTGCTCGGATTCCTTCAAGTCACTTGCCCCACCCTCCGAAAGCTTTGCCTTCCTTCCATACACGCCCAGACAGGGGCTCAGGACGGGAGCTGCACTTTTCCTTGGTCTCTGTTGCCACCTGCAGGATCATTTGGGGGAGAGTTCAAGGACCCTGGATGGCGGCGCAAAGAGAAGGCAAAGGCAGCGTGGAGTCTTAGGGCTTCACCGGTTGTCACAAGATTTCATAAGGCACGACCTCATCGCCTCTCCGGCGCTCCAGATCCAATATTTAATTAGCTGGATGGCTTTGCGCAGTCAATTCTGTGAGTCTATTTCCTCATCTCTGAAACAGTATTTGATATCCATAAAATCGCTTTGATAGTGATTATTGAGGGGTCACTCATTCATTTATGTGTTTATAAAGCAAACACCACATCAGATACAAAGACATGAAAAAAAAGAAAAGATTTCCTGGAGGAAATCACAGTCTTACAGTGGCATCAGTCAAACACATAGGAAACTGTCCGTTGTTGTGAGAGAGGTACGACAAAAGTGTCGTGGGAACTAAGTAGTGACTAACTCTGTCTGGTGCAAGAAGGGAAGGTTTCACAGTGGAAGTGCCATACAAGCTGGATTTGGAAAAACAAGCTGGAGTTGACCAGAATTCAGAAGAATGCACAGGAGTCATGCACCATATAAAGAAGAGGGGAAAGGACATTCCAGAGAGAGGGAGCAATGAACCAAAATGCTTTGACCTAGCTTGCTCTAGAAAGTTCCCAAGGAGTGAATGAACTTTCACATCCTGCAGCAGCCTTGGTAGGAGAGAAGTGTGAGGAGAGAGAATTTTTCCAACTTCAAAGCCAGGAGGCAGCCTCTCACGCTGCCTATGGCAAGGCCCAGTCCTGGCAGGAGTCTAGGATGCAAATGAGGAAGAGGAACAGATCATTCAAGGCAGGATTGGGAGGTTTGCTCATGACCCGGGCACTCACCACGTGGCCTTGGCTAAGTGAGCCATCCTCTCCATACTTCAGTTTCCTTATTTGCAAATGGAGATAATGATACCCACCTCAAGAGTGTCCTTGCAAGATGCAAGCAAAATCATTAACCCAGTGCCTGACGCAGACATACGCAGATATATTAGCCAGTGGAATTACTATCAGAGGTGAGCCTTCAGGAAGTTATTTTACCTCCCCAAGCCCACGTTCCTCATCCATAAAATGAGAATAACAATGTTTGCCCTGCACGCATCAGGAATTTATTGTGACGATACCATCAAGAAATATAAGCTGTAGGGCTTCCTTGGTGGCGCAGTGCTTGAGAGTCCGCCTGCCAATGCAGGGGACACGGGTTCATGCCCCCATCCGGGAGGATCCCACATGCCGCGGAGCGGCTGGGCCCGTGAGCCATGGCCGCTGAGCCTGCGCGTCCAGAACCTGTGCTCTGCAACGGGAGAGGCCACAAAAGTGAGAGGCCCGCGTACCACAAAAAAAAAAAAAAAAGAAAGAAAGAAAGAAATATAAGCTGTAACGTTCGTATAAACCTGAGTTACAAACAAGAGAGAAGATGATGAGATCATCAAACCTAGATTTTTAAGATACACTGAGTGCCTGCTGCTTGTAAGGCATTTTCACTTTCATGACCTCATTTAACTTTTCCTGAAGACAACCTTCTGAGGTGAGTACCACGTTTATTTTCATTTTACGTGTGATGCAAGTAAGAGTCAGAGAGGTTGGTTTGTCCATTTACCAGATGCTCTCTGAGCAGGCCCTGTGCCTGAGCCATGAGCCAGAGAGGATCATGGGAGTTGTGATGTGCACAATGGCACCTCGGGCTCAGGGCTTGGACTTTGGTGTCCCACTCATCTGCTCACTGATCTCTCCAGCCTTAGGGTTTTCAGCACCGACTACATGTATCCCAACAACCCCCCATTTCCATCTCCAGCCCAGCCCTCCCGAGACACAAGTGTCTGCCTAGCCAACCTCTCCACTGGCTTTTCTAGTAGATACCTCACCTGAATATGTCCAAAATACAGCCCTACTCCACCTTTTCTCCACAGTCTTCCAGTCTCAGTCAGCAGCAGCTCTATCCTTCCAACTGTTTGGAGTCATCCTCGATTTCCTTCACACCCCACAGGAGGGCAGGAATCTTTTTTCTCCTACTTTGAAAACTACATCCAGAATCTGAGCACCTCTTTCCACCCCTGCCCCGAGAGAACCTCCCCAGATCATCACCATGGCCCTCATTTTGTTGTTACCTCCTATTCACAGCCAAGTGTGATCCTTGTGAAGAGGAAGTATCCACCTGTTGGGCAAAACCCACGAATGGGTCCCTGTATCATTCACATTAGAGCCCATAAAATGTCTGCAAAGCCCTATACAATTGGCCCCCTTCCAACAGACATGCTCTAGTTATTATATTCATTGCTTATTGTCTGACTACAAGCTCGGCCAGGGGTCCTATACTGGCACATAGAAATACGTCTTGAATGGATAAAATGACTGTACAAGTGTTTGATTACATATAGGAAGTGCTATGAACAAGATGTGCTTCTCTAAAAGGAAATTCACAGGGAGAGAGCCAGAATCAAGCTAGATCTTACAGCTCCAAGCCCAGAGCTCATCCCCTAAGGAAGACAGTGTGCAAGCCAGTGCCTGGCACAGAGCAGGGGCTCCCACAAGCTCGCTGAACTGGAAACTGAAGGGATTTCAGAAAGCAGGGAAAGCCTTCCCTCACCCTCTTTCAGAGGCTGCCCAGCGTCCTGCTCTCTCTTTCTCTGTCTCCCTGCATGCGCCCATGCACACACCCCAACGCCCTGCCTCCCTGAGCCTGCTTTCCTTCAGGTGGGGGCCTTGTGGCTCCTTAAAATGTAAACAGCTCTCAGGAGGGGGAATAAAAGGAGAGTCACCAGGACAGAGTCAGCTCACACTGGCTGTGCTGGAGAGGAGATGCGCAGGGACCCTCTCCCCTTACTGCAAGTGATGGGGAGGCCAGCACTGCTGGATCTTCTGGAGGACCCAGATGAGGAAAGGGAACGTCATGGGAAGGAATGGCTGTAAACAGGGAAGACCTAAGTCCCACCTCAGCGGTTGGGTGGAGAGAGGAGACGTGCCTAGGAGCCCTCGAGAACTTGGAATAAGGTTGCCCTCTGCCGGTGAACCTGTGAAATCAGCCAACAGAGGAAGAGTGCAGAGATAAATGTGCAAAAAAACAGCCCGACTAAACCGTAACCTGAGTGCCTGTATTAACACACTTCACATGGGGCGCATCACAAAAGAGAGGAGGAAGGGGACACAGATCTAGGTAAGGGCGAGCCTTATGGGGCTCACGGAAGTGTCTGGTCACGTTGAGATGGGTTAACAGACTGTCCGATCCTAATATCCCCATACCTTTGATTCATCTAACTCTCCAGCTCTGAGTTCACCGTTTCCAGCAACTTCGCCGGCTCCGGCCTCCCACTGGGCTTGCCAGCAGCGAGGAGACGCACCCGCAGGCGAGCTCACAGGTGTGGACCCCAGCCTCCCTTTCTCGGTGTACATGGATAAATGACGCTCCGCGTGGCTAGCACCGCCCAGCCCTTCACAGGCGGGTCACCAGTGCTGTGCGGGCGCCGCGCACAGGTAGGATCCAGAGGGGGCGAGCGGGGCTCGGATCCCGGAGCCGAGGGCTGGCCTCCGACGCCCCAGCTGCCTTCCCGAATTGGGATCGGGTCCCAGCCGGGTCTCCAGCGGGTCCAAGGGAGGCCCAGAGGGTAACGCAGAATTGGGTAGATGAGAGCGCAACTTTCTGGGAAGAGTCTAAGGCTTCCTTCCCTCTGACGCTCAAAGGCGTCCTTGGAAGGGGAGGAAGGACACGATCCGGCCAGCGAGAAGGAGCCTGGCTCTCCCATCCGGACTCGGCCTACTTCTTTGGGCTCATCCTCCCCGCAGTGCCGTGTCACCAGAGAGGCAGGGAGCGGGTGGGTGTCGGGAGCGGCGGGGGCAGGACCCCAGACCCACAGGCGGGCACGGCTGACAGCGATCACAGGGAAGAAAGATTCTCTCAAATCCCCGTCCCCTCCTCTTTCGAGCCCGGGCCTCGGGAGGGGAGCCCCGGAGGCAGCGGACAGCCCCCCAGAGAACCGGGTGGCGACCCAGCCGCCCTCCTCCAAGCGGAGACGCCTTCCCCACCACAGCCGTCGTGGGGCTGGGGAGTTGTCAAAGGAGGCGCCGGGTTTCCTCGTAGAAGGGAACGATGTGTGTGTGGTGTGTGGTGTGGTGTGTGTGTGTCTGTGTGTGTGTGTGTGTGTGTGTGTGTGTGTGTGTGTATTTTCCATCTCCCGGTACTACAGTGGGGTGAGGGTGGCTTAAGTTTATCCCGGTTTCGGGCCTGTGAGCCGTAGCATCTTTTTCAGGCGCCGAAGAAAACAGGCTGAGTGGGGCTGGGAAAGGAGCGCAGTTGCCGAGAGGAAGGGGCCTGGAGGTCACCATGCCGCCTCCCCGGGGACCTCGGAACTTGGTGCGTCCACACCGCCGGCGGGACAAGACTCGATCCCGCCCAGGAAAGGGAGGGGCTTTCTCTCCGGCCCACCCCCAAGGGAAAATAAACGGCCTCTGGCACTTTGCTGCATTCCTGATTTTTAACAAAACTATTGTTGGAGGTTGGCCCCTGTGCTTGCTCCTCGGCGGGGGAAAAGCTGCCCACTCCCGGGCCTGCGGCGGAGCCAGCGCCGCCCAGCCGGGAGGCTGGGAACAATGCCTCTTTGTAGCGGGCCCTCGAGGCAGCTGCGGCCCGCCACGCCCAGGGCCCTCCCCTTAGAGAATTCCGAAAGCAGTCGCAAGCCCTGCTCTTCCTCGAGGTCTCGACCTGGGAAGAAAGCAAAGCATCCTTCCTAATCCTTCCGAGGGGGTGAGAGAGAAGGGAACTAACTTTTCCTGCGCTCCGTGTGTGCCGGCCCTTAAATCCTCCCTGGCAGCCTTGTCCAGGGGAATTATTACCCGCCTTTAGTTTATGTGCCTTGTGCCAGGTCCCACAATGGTAAATGGCAGAGGGGATCTCAAACTCAGCGCTAAGAGAAATTACATATACACATTTTTTTTTCTTTTCACCACCCAGGGCTGAGGATTAAAGCCATTTTGACATTGTCCCTGGCATTTGCTTGACTCCAGTTCTTCCATATGCCCCAAGAAATAACATCTTTCCACCCCCTCTTTCATCCACCTCCTTGGTTGCCTGATTGCAGTGGTCACAGTGTGACTGTTTGGGGGGGTTTCCTGCCTCCTCGTTTGGGTCTGAGAGAACAGTACCATCTGCTGGGTGTGCTTCTAGAGTGGTCCTCTTCTCTCCGGCTCTGGCTTGTCAGCCCTCACTCAATGCTCGCACCCATCTCTCAGTGCACTGCCAGGACCTGGGAGCACCTAGTCCCTCCCAGCCACCTTGCAGAAGGGCAGAGCCTCAGGGCTCCCATCCTCTGAGGGACTATTGGCAGCATCCACAGGCATCCACACAGGATAGAGCCAGTCCCAGGCCAAGGATGATTGCCAAAGGCACGGAGCAGTGGGTGCTGGCTGTGGGGTCGCTAAGGGACTACAGACCTAAAGTAGAGACTGAATGGCTTCTTGGGTGAATACTGACATGGGGGTGCTGGTTATTTGCGGGGAGGCAAAGATGCGGTGCTTGCACTCACAGCTCCATACATTACAAACGTCTTCCCCGACCCCACCCCACCCCTTTCCCTGCATTCTTCCTCTATTTGCACTAGCTGTGAACCACTTCTTGCCAAATGACTCAGTACATATGGGAAGTTTAATTTATTTGAGGGAGGCCTGTATGCTATCTGGATACCAACAGTCACCAAAAAAAAAAAAAAATTTGAACTACCTAAATAAAGATAAAATGCCCAGTACTGGTAACTGATCGATGCAAAATTTGCAGCCCCTGATGGACCCTGAATGTTTGGATCAATCAAAAGCAAGACCAGGGCAATATATGTGGGGTTCATGGACCTCAGTAATTTTGAGGCAAGACGGTCAAGTGAAAAGTGTGTAGGCTCCAACCTGGCTTAGAATACCAGTTCTGACACAAGCTGTGTGATCTTGGACCAGTTACTCAAGCTCTCAGAGCTTCAGATTCATCTTCTACAAAAATAGAAATAATAATTCTTTATTTTGGCACAGTTATTGTGAAGAGTAAAGGAAATAACATATTTGAAAGTTCCTGTAGTACAGAGAGTGCTCATTTTATTGTTGAAAATTCTATCAGTACGGGCTTCCCTGGTGGCACAGTGGTTAAGAATCTGCATGCCAATGCAGGGAACATGGGTTCGAGCCCTGTTTTGGGAAGATCCCACATGCTGTGGAGCAACTAAGCCTGTGCGCCACCACTACTGAGCCTGAGCTCTAGAGCCCGCGAGCCACAACTACTGAGCCCATGTGTCATAACTACCAAAGCCCACGAGCCTAGAGCCTGTGTTCCGCAACAAGAGAAGCCACCACAATGAGAAGCCCGTGCACCGCAACGAAGAGTAACCCCTGCTCACCACAGCTAGAGAAAGCCCGCACATAGCAACAAAGGCCCAACGCAGTCAAAAATAAATAAATAAAAATTAAAAATTTTTAAATAAATTAAAAAAGAAAATTCTATTAGAATTGAAGCTAAAAATGATTTCTGTGATCACGTGTTTAAAACCTCTGGAAAGACAAGCCATCAGAGGTCTTTGAGTGCCTCAAGCAGGATCTGCAGGTATGAGAAGGGAGAAGGAGAAGGTAGAATGGGGTCTGGGGGTTCAGGGACTTATTTCTCTCTTGGTTTCCCAGTTTGGGTGCAGAGGGAGGAAGCATGGTGTTCTGGCAGCATGAGTATGTTTTGGCAACATTTCAAAAATTGTCCCCTTTTCTGATCAACCTGCCCAACTCCAGTCTCTTCCCTTCTCTCCTCCCTTCACTCCTTTCTCCTTCTCTTCCTGTTTCTTCCCACACCCATGAGATCGCAATTAGTCCTTTTGAATCTCAATTTCCTCCTCTGAAAAGCTTGTAATCAGAGTAGTTCAAAGACCTAAATGTAAGGCCAGATACTATAAAACTCTTAGAAGAAAATATAGGTAGAACACTCTGACATAAATCGCAGCAATATTTTTTTTGATCCACCGCCTAGAGTAATGAAAATAAAAACAAAAATAAACAAATGGGACCTAATTAAATTTAAAAGCTTCTGCACAGCAAAAGAAACCATAAATAAAATGAAAAGACAAACCAGAGAATGGGAGAAAATATTTGCAAACGAAGCAACCAACAGGGATTAATCTCCAAAATATAATAAGTTCATGCAGCTCTAGACATTTCTCCAAAGAAGACATACAGGGAATTCCCTGGTGGTCCAGTGGTTAGGACTCAGAGCTTTCACTGCCAAGGCCTGGGTTCTATCCCTGGTTGGGGAACTAAGATCCCACAAGCCAAACAGCATGGCCAAAATAAAAAGAAGGAAAGAAGAAGACATACAGATGGCCAAAAAGCACATGAAAAGATTCTAAGCATCACTAATTATCAGAGAAATGCAAATCAAAACTACAGTGAGGTATCACCTCACACCAGTCAGAATGGCCATCATCACAAAATCTACAAACAATAATTGCTGGAGAGGGGGTGGAGAAAAGGGAACCCTCCTACACTGTTGGTGGGAATGTAAGTTGGTACAACCACTATGGAGAACAGTATGGAGGTTCCTTAAAAAACTAAAAATAGAACTACCATATGATCCAACAATCCCACTCCTGGGCATATATCCAGAGAAAACCATAATCCGAAAGTATACATGCACCCCCAATGTTCACTGCAGCACTGCTTACAATAGACAAGACATGGAAGCAACCTAAATATCCATCAACAGAGGAATGGATAAGGAAGATGTGGAGCATATACACAATAGAATATTACTCAGCCATAAAAAAGAATGAAATAATGCCATTTGCAGCAACATGGAGGGACCTAGAGACTATCATACTAAGTGAAGTCAGACAAGAGAAAGACAAGTATCTTATGGTATCACTTATATGTGGAATCTAAAAAAATGGTACAAATGAACTTATTTACAAAACAGAAATAGAGTCACAGATATAGAAAACAAACTTATGGTTACCAGGGGGGAAATGGGGAGAGGGATGAATTGGGAGATTGGGATTGACATATACACACTACTATACATAAAACAGATAACTAGGGACTTCCCTGGAGGTCCAGTGGTTGGGACTTCCCCTTCCAATGCAGGGGGTGCAGGTTCGATCCCTGGTCGAGGAGCTAAGATCCCACATGCCTTGTAGACAACAAACCGAAACATAAAACAGAAGCAATATTGTAACAAATTCAGTAAAGACTTTAAAAAAATTAGATAACTAATAAGGATCTACTGTACAGCACAGGGAACTCTGCTCAGTACTCTGAAATGACCTATATGGGAAAATAATATTAAAAAGAGTGGTTATATGTATATGTATAACTGATTCACTTTGCTGTACAACAGAAACTAACACAACATTGTAAATCAACTATACTCCAATAAAATTTTTTAATATATTTCTCAGTTTTAATTTTTAATAGAGTAAATATCAATAGATAGAACTCATGTAAATAAAAAGCTTTTTGAGATCCTCAATAATTTTTAATAGTTAAAGGAGCTTTGAGTCAAAAATGTTTGAGAGGGCTTTCCTGGTAGCGCAGTGGTTGAGAGTCCACCTGCCGATGCAGGGGACGCGGGTCCGTGCCCCGGTCTGGGAAGATCCCACATGCCGCGGAGTGGCTGGTCCCGTGAGCCATGGCCGCCGAGCCCGCACGTCCGGAGCCTGTGCTCCGCAGCGGGAGAGGCCACAGCATTGAGAGGCCCACGTACCGCAAAAAAAAAAAAAAAAAAAAAAAAAAAAAAGGTTGAGAACTGCTGCTTTAGATATATCATCTAATTTTATCTTCAATCATTCTTTGAGATTATTATTGGATTTTCAAATGAGTTGCCTGAGATTCAGAGAGAATAAGTAACTTGCTTAAGGTCACTCAGCCAGTTAGTAGGTGCTAGAGTTTCTATAATTAGCTACTGGGTGTGTATATAGTTGACTAAAATAGTACAAAACAGCCAGGTAAGGCAAATCAGGAAAAAAGAGCAGGATAGTAGGCATCTGATAGTAATTGATCAAGAGATAAAAATGTAGGAAACTGGGCTTCCCTGGTGGCGCAGTGGTTGAGAGTCCGCCTGCCGATGCAGGGGACACGGGTTCGTGCCCCGGTCTGGGAAGATCCCACATGCCGCGGAGCGGCTGGGCCCGTGAGCCATGGCCGCTGAGCCTGCGCGTCCGGAGCCTGTGCTCCGCAACGGGAGAGGCCACAACAGTGAGAGGCCCACATACCGCAAAAAAAAAAAAAAAAAAAAAAAAAAAAAAAAGTATTAAAAATGTAGGAAACTGGGCTTCCCTGGTGGCGCAGTGGTTGAGAGTCTGCCTGCCGATGCAGGCGACACGGGTTCGTGCCCCGGTCCGGGAGGATCCCACATGCCGCGGAGCGGCTGGGCCCGTGAGCCATGGCCGCTGAGCCTGTGCGTCTGGAGCCTGTGCTCCGCAATGGGAGAGGCCACAACAGTGAGAGGCCCGCGTACTGCCAAAAAAAAAAAAAAAAAAAAAAATGTAGGAAACTGAGGTTTACAGAATACATATTTTTGTGACCAGCACCACAGAAATTTTTGTATGCCCTTAAATTCTATTGCGGAAACTTGTTATCATTCAGAGGGACAACCAACATCATGCTAGCTTCTGTGAGGGTTATAGTGCATTTGGCTGGGATGTGTGTGCCCAGCATTGGTTATATATTTGGGGCTTCTAAATGCTATAGCAGATGGCTGAACAGATTTGTCATCAAATGATTTAGATCCTTGGGATGGTAAGTACAACATTTGGCCTTCAGTAAATGCCTAGAAAGAGAAGGAAGGATGGTAGGGGCTTACGTGCATTGAGTACCTGTGGTCTGGATGGTTCACGTGCATTACATCTCATTTCAACCTCACAACAGTCCCTAAAAGGTAAGAGGTTCTCTCATGTTTAAAATAGGACCAATGATTAAGACTTAAAGAGGTACTGTGAATTGCTCTCCGGGGGAAGATGAGCGAGTGCAAAGTAGACCCATCCTCAGAAGTCTGGGTCCTACATGGAGGCCAAATTTTGAGAATAAGCAGCAAAAGCTCACTTATCAGAACTAGAATAGTCAAGGCCTGATTACCCACATAGACACCTCCATTTTAAGTCACAAAGATTTGATTTAAGTGATATCCTGAAGTCTGCAGCCAGATGTTTCCAGTTATGGGAAGTGTAGAGCAGTAGAGACCAAGGTCCAGGCAGGACCTGACAATGAGAGAGTCATCTAAAGGTATTACCTTTAAAGATTATTAGCATTCTACTGTGCTCACCTCCATACTCTCACTTGAGATAAATTTTTAATGTATTAAATTTGCATAATACATAATTCTAGATTTATTTTCCTGACTAGTTAAGATTGTAAGGAGAGCTAAAATTCTACTATATTTGAGTATGTGTTGTCTAAAAGATTTTCACATCACTAAAGGGTCACATGATGATGATGTTTTTCCTAATTATATGTTTACAAGGTATAACATGTGTGCATTAAAATAATTTGTGCTTCTTTTCATGGGTATGGGGTGAACGTAGGGATGGGTGTTTTTCCATGAATGGAAGCCTATCAGACCATTTTTTCTCTATGTCAAGGCAGGAAGATGGAGCTTCACCTGATTTTCGGATAAACTTGCAGTCCTGCTCAAAGAAACTACCTGCTTCAAGTTGTTCCTTATGCCATCACCACCTACTACATGGTCCCACAAGAAAGCCAGATTCTCCAGCAGGCCACTGCCAGCCTTGTGACCTTTGACAGTGTCCAGATTTCATTCCTTTGAGACCACAACTTGCCAAGATATGATTCTTATTGGAAGACCAACCAGAAACTATGTTGGATTAGAGGTGTTGAGATCCAGTTCTGACCACTTATGCACTGTAAGAGCCATAGAAAAGATTTTATAAAAGATGTTTTATAAAATAATAAATAGGATTAACTTGATAATTAGGGCAAGGTAAGCTAACTAAGGCCGAGGGAGGACACTGGAGCTTAAATTGTGTTGATAGAATTGAGATGACTCACGTCATCTTTAGCTTTTCTCTTACTCTCTTGCAATGTTTCTGCCAAGGATGCCTCTACAATTCCCCTATTTTGTGCAGTCTCCTACCCTCTAAGATCTAATGTAATAGATTTAAAATAATATTAAAAAGAGTGGTTATATGTATATGTATAACTGATTCACTTTGCTGTACAACAGAAACTAACACAACATTGTAAATCAACTATACTCCAATAGAAATTTTTTTAAAAAAAGAGTAGTTCATAGGGTTGTAATAAGGATTAAGTGAGATAACATATATTCGATAAATCAGTCCTATTTCCCTTAAGTTGTCTCATCTTTTCCTCTTCCCTCTTGACTTCTAATTCTCCCTGCTCTCCTTCTTCCCTTTTCCCACAAAGACTGAACGTTGAGGACTGGGAAACATGCGGTTCCTTTATTCCATCCCACCCTCTTGGGCAGCTGCCCTGTCTTTATGATTAGCAATTTCCCACCACCGGCCTCTATGAGCGAACAGCTCCTGAATTATTTACTTTTAGGAACTCTTCATTGGGTGTGTGTCACAACTTGGAATCCTAGAATAAATTCAATACTGTAAGTTGATTCAATGTGGGGTCATGCCTAAACCCAACAACATTAAAAATGTACCAGCTTGCCCTGAGGGCTCCTAGGACAGGTTACATAGAGGAAATTGGAGTGTTCATCTTAGCACTTTGTTTAGGCTTAGAGATCTGGCTTCTCCTTTCGAGGGGGGCACTGAATATTCTAGAGCCCTGCAGGGAAGACTCTCCTGGCCCAGAGCTAGGGCTGGCTGCCCTTACCCATCGCGGTCCCTCCCCTCTGTGATGCTGCCTCCCTTTTACAGTTCCATCTGGATTGACCACGAATGCATTTGTTTATTCTGCAACCATCTACTGTGATGCCTGCTATGGTGGATAGGGTGGTAACAAAAGTCCAGACCCCTTGCCCCTAATCGGGACAACTCTGAAGGGCTATGCCAGCTTCAGAAGGCTTCATGGGCCTGCTAAGTTCTTTGTTCTGACTGCATCACAGCCCACCTTCTCTTTTGCCTTGTCCTGTGTCTTTGCCTTCCCTCGCAGGTGTGGTCCCTGAGCACTCCTCAGTTAACTTCCTTCACGCTAATCTCATCTCAGAGTCTGATCCCTGGGAGCCCAACCTGCACCATGGAGCTGCATGGAAAGCACATAGAAAGTGGACCGGGACACACCTGTGTTTAAATCCTGCCTCTGTCACTTAGTGACGGTGTGACTTTAGGCAAGTTATTTAACCTCTCAAAATTTCATTTTTCACCTGAAGGTAAAAGATTATTGTGAGGATTAAATGAGTTTATATATAGTATGTAAGAACGTGGACCACTGGAGTAACTCAACGAATGTTAGTCCTTCCTTAAATAGTAGTTCTCAAACGTGACATCCCAGATCCCACTAGAACTATATTTCTAGTTTATAAATTATTATTATATTTCTAGTTTATAAATTTTAGTAGAATTTCTGTTTTTATATTCTTGAAATTAATCCTGTATCTTTGAAAGGGGTGACTCTTTCATTATTAAAGTTCTAGAACACTGTCTTAGGTCAAGCATAATGGTGAAGAAATCAGAAGGACTGCGGATTTGGTGATCTTAAATAAGCAAGCTAACCATATCACCTAGCTGATCGTTGCAAAAGTTCCTCACCTGTAGAACGGGTTATTATTAATAGTACATACTTAGGGAAGATGGTATCTTTCTTAAATGCCTACAACAGTGTTTCCCATCCCCACTGCTCTTCTGAAATGATCTTGCCATCAAAAGATGGAGTCTAGTTCTCATCCTCTTGCATCTGGGCTGGCCTCAGTGACTTGCTTGAACATTAGAATGTAACAGAAGCAATTTCTGGGATTTCCAAGGCTAGATCATATGAGGCTAAGTCATTTTGTCTGGGTCTCTTACAACGTGCCCTGTTGGAACCCAGCCACCATACTGTGAGAAGCCCAAGCCCTGGGAGAGGTCGTGGTGTAGGCGTCTGCTGACAGCCAGCATCACTGCCAGCCAAGTGAAGGAGCCATCTTTGAGGTCCAGCACCACAGGGCCTTCAAATGCATGTGGTCCCAGTCAACATCTAACTGCAGCCCCGTGAGACCCCAAAAAGTATGGCCCCACTGAGCCCAGCCAACCCACAAACCATGACAGATAATAATAAATTGTTGTTTTAAGCCATTAAATTATGGGACGGTTTGTCATGCAGCAACAGGAACCAAAATACTACCTCCTAGGTTTGTTGTGAGAAGTAAATGAGATAATGCATGCAAATTGATTAGCAAAGTGCTTGGTTAAGGATTACTACACTTAGAGAAAAAGGCAAGCCGATTTATATGGGAGCTAAGACATGGGTACAAATAAACTCAACCTTAAGCAGGCATCATCTGATTCAATATTTAGTGAGCACCTGTCACATGCCAGGCTCTCTCTATAATCAGAAAACCTCATAGTAGAAAGGAATCTTCTAGTTCAAACTCCCACCAAGTGAGGACATTCCTTCTTGAATGTTTGCTTAACCCAACAATTATTTATTAACCCCTGCTCTGTGCCGGGAAGGGTGGTAGATGGTAATGCTGGGAAATCAAACACAAAGATGCCTAAGACTCAGTCCAGGGCCAGAGGCAAACACGTGGACAGTTTCTGCACAGTGTACCATCTGCGGAGAAGAGGGACACATGCCCCAGCATTGAATGGGGTGAATCATTTCATTGTCGGCCAGCTCTGGTGATTTCACCTCCCTGTGCACTGGCTCCTGCTGCTGTATTTTCTGTGTATCAACCTGTAGTTTGAATGGCAGTTCTCAGGCTCTTTGCCTTCTTGCTCCATATCCTGAAGTTGACTGTTTACACATCCACTTACCCACCTCTGCTCATGCTGACCCTCATCAAGGGCACGTGAACACTAGCATGGGCTCTTTGAGGGCAGTACCTGGGTCCTGTTCATTGTTGGGGCCGCAGCTCCTAGAGCAACCAGGAAGAAAGGAGGAGGAGGAGGGGGAGGAGGGGGGAGGAGGGGGAGGGGGAGGGGGAGGGGAAGGGGAGGGGGAGGAGGGGGAGGGGAGGAGGGGGAGGGGAGGGGGAGGAGGAGGGGGAGGAGGGGGAGGAGGAGGAGAAGGGGAGGAGAAGGGAGAAGAGAAGGAGGGGAGGAGTAGGGGAGAAAACAAAAGACAACAAAAACAAACAAAACTGCATCCTGTTATGTGTGGGTTCAGAAAAATGCCAAAAATTCCTTTAATTCAAGTTGATTTTAAACAAGGACAGCAGGGAAAATTACCAGCATAAGCTGCATTCTCAAGCTTCAAGTGAGTCTAAGTTTTTAATAGGCTGGGGTTTTAACAGGCAGGTGAAACCAGTTTCTGAAAACCCTGAAAAAGTTCACTTTGAGTTCATTCCAGCCAGGTAGTTAATAGCTGCTACAGTTTACGAGCTGTCACTGTTTCCCACACACAGCCCTGTTTTATGGCTTCTTAAAATTACCTTTAAAAAATGTTTCACAAACCATGAGCTTTACACAAATCTACGGGTTAGAATTTTTATTTTAAATGATAAGTATAAGTTCTGTGGCACATCTGAGAATGCTATTGTCTTCTCTTGAGAAACAGGAAGAGAACACTGAATAACCCACCAGGACAGAGCACACAGCCACTGAGCTGGGCCTTTTCTTCCCAGCCTAACTCACCTGCTGAGAGCCACGCCCACACCTCACAGGTATGGGGAGCAGGAGCCCTGGGCATGAATAGACCAACATTTGCTTCATTTCTTTATAGTTTCCCCTTCATATAAGTCAGACCCCTTCTCTGCTCATTCTCTTCCTCCTTATTTGAAAATGTTATCACTTGTTTGTATTAGTGTTTCTCTGCATGGTTGTTTACATGAAACATAGCACAGGGCTCTTTTATTTAGCAATTTGTTTATTTTTTTTGTTGCTACAGTGTCTTCATATCATGGTGGGGGGCGGTTAGAATCTGTATCACCAGCTCTGGAGATAATGCAGTCTCCTCCACAAAATGACCAAAACTTTCCTATGGAGGAAAATACAGGAAATCAGAACAGAGTGAAAACTTGGTGGGGAAAGGGCAGAGCTCTTCATTAGGAAGAGGGGGAGGAACGTTTCCTTCTTCAGAGGTGAGTGGGGACCTCCTCCTTAGAGAGTTGGGAATCACTGTGCAGTCTGGGGTCAGTGGGATGCACTTGAAGATGCTGGGGTGACCCCCAGAAGCAGCAGAATAGACCCCAGAAGCTGGTGGACCTCTGGGGCCTGGGAGTGAACTGCAGTGTTTGGCGGATGGATTTCTGGACCTAGATGTGGACACCAGCAGATGAAGGATGCACCTGGGAGCTGGGAATAGACCTAGAAGTTGGTGGTGGATTCCTGGTGTCAGGATTAGATCCAGGGAGCTGCAGAGGTAACAGAGTAGCCAGGGGGTACCAGGTTGGGGGCAAAAAATCAGAGCAGTGATGGCCAAGGGGAAAAACTATCAGTAGAAGCAGGGCCCCTTCATACCAGGAGGGCCAGAGGTGGCTGCTCCCTCTTAAAGTGGAAGTGAAGGGAAAATAGTTCCAGTGTGTCCAAACCTTGCCTGGTCATCCTCTCTGCTCAACATCTCGAAGGTGCTTGTCTTGTGAGACCTTATCAGTGGGTACTTCCAGTACCCATCTGGGGGTTCAATCCTCTGTTCCTTAGCAAAATGAAGCAACGGCAGGGCATGGTGCCCTTGGCAAGCTCTAGATAGTCAATCTGGAAGAGAAGGAGGCTCTGCAATCCACTGTTAACCTTCTCTGCATGGTTATTTTATAGCCCAAAGGGCTGATTTTCATTGACTTCTTCATCACCTTGACCTTGTCCAGCACTGGCTGAGCTGCAGACCCCTTGGCTGATCTCTGTATCAATTTGGTTTGCTTTTCCCTTATGTATTAGGTAACTCACCTCCTTGTTATAAAGGGTCAGGTAGACTTGCATTCATATGAGCCCAAGTTATTGTTCCTAAAATGTGGAATCTTGTTTAATGTCACTGATCTTTACAGCCAACTTCCAGATATGATCTCTGTGCTGCTGCTTGTTCTCAGAGGAGGAGGACACCCCCAAACTGTGGTCTTGACTCTACCCCTCATTGATGCCAGAAGCTCAAGCTGAGGGCCTTTGTGATTTTTTTTCTCTAATAAATGTGCATTTGTTTAATTAAGAAAAGTAAAAGAGAGAAAAACCCTAACCATAACAAACTCTCGATGTCCTAAGAGTATTGAAAATTTAGTGTTTCCTCTATATTGAAATATCTGAGAAGCTGAGGGTGCCCCTAGTTAGAACTCCAGTCCCAAGTTCTTCTAGGATCAGAGTTGGTGTCCAATAAATTGTTGCTGGTCTGGGGGAGTCCCGATTGTTAGCTGAGGCAGATGCAGCAGCTGGGCCTCTACACCCCTATGACCATACCCTCAGTCACAAGAGTTACATATCCTCAACACTCCTCTTACCGGCAAGTTTTTCCACTACCTTCTTGCTTACAAATCTGAAAAATGCTTTAGTTCAAAACTACTGGATCTGTCTACTCCATCCTGTGATATCCAGGCCAGATTTCAAATCTGTTGGGAGGAGGTGCCAGGCCACTACCACAAGGCTTCCCTTTATTTTTCATGTTCTCCTTGGGCGTATTATTCTCAATGAATTTGGCCATAGATCTCCCTGTTTTTCCCTAAGCATCCAATCCAAGTAACATTCCAGTGGCATCTGCATCTCCATCATTGTTTCCTCTACATTCTGTTGTTCAGGCTCCTTACCCCACTTGGCAGACTCCCAATCTTCTCTGCTTTTCTCCTTTGCTACAAACCAGTTTCAAGTTCCTCATCTGATTGGGTTTATCTTAAAATATGGCTTTGGCATTTTAGAATTCATCTTCAAACTCCATGATTACTTCATCTCACTTCCTAAGGGTCTATGATTCTCACTGTGTGTCAGTTAATACCAAGTCTGTTTGAGCCCCAGAAAGCCTGTACCCAGCCTTATTTCCAGGAGGTTGACCCGTCCAGAATGAGTGAGGTCAGGTCTGAAACAGAAAAGCTGGTCTCCTGTTTCCTTTGGAGTCAGAATCAAAGCTCCATGGTCAAGGTCTATCCTACAACAAAGATCTGGGTCAGAGGCCACCCTGCTTTCATTCCGGTGGGAAGTAGATCCCAAGCCATAACTTCCAGTTAAAGTTTATCTGAAATTCCCTATGGCTGGGAAAAGAGACTTTGAAGTCATGAAGCTTCTTACTTCCAGAATAGGATTTTGCTTGCTTTTTTTTTTTTCATGGAGAAGAGAGTCTAAATTATATTTATATTTACTGTCCTTTGAAAATGACTGATAAAAGAGTCCTCAGCTCGTCCAAAGTGGAAAAGACTTGCTGGAGGCTCTTTCTAGTATCTCACTACTTCTTTTGGTTTGGGGCAGGAAGTAATGGACATGAAAAGCCAAAACTGGGGAATCATGACAGATCCTCCTGGGTTGAAAAGAAGTGTCTGAGGAGTCAAAAGCCCTCCTGGATTGAGGTGTGTCTGGTCAGTATGACAGGTCTTCCTGGACAGAGATCGATCTGGGAAGTCATGATGAGCTCTCCTAGGAAGAGCTGCATCTGGGGAATGTTGATATGTTCTCCTAGTTTGCATTGTTTCTGAGGAGTCAAGAGCCCTCTTAGACTGCAATGTGTCTGGAGGGTCATGATGGACGCCCCTTGAGTGAAATGGGTCTGAGATATTTTGCTGAGCCCTCCTAGAATGAGAAGGATTGGGGAAATCATTGCATCCCTGCTAGAGAGAGATGGATCCACGGAGTCAGGAC
This sequence comes from Mesoplodon mirus, assembly GCF_964341445.2. NCBI lineage: Eukaryota > Metazoa > Chordata > Mammalia > Artiodactyla > Ziphiidae > Mesoplodon > Mesoplodon mirus. Next base: position 37,097,538 of record NC_138983.1, read on the forward strand.
AAGAAAGCCTATGAAAAATCAGACCTTCATTCTAGCTTCCATTTGGCATTGGTCCCAAAAGGCCTCCATCTGTTTTCCCATCTGCCTCATACCCCTCAAGCAAGTCTCCATCATCTTCCTCTTTCTCCTTTCCCGGTTTAGTGGTAAAGATAGCTCACATCATGATCAACTCACATCATGGTGCACAACCTTCATCTTCCTCCCACTGGCTCTGCCAAGCTTCAGCTGCTTTTTGCAACACTTGCAACTGAAAGATTGCAAAGATCTCTTAGGTAAAAGTGACACTTCAAATGCATGACTGCTGAGAGTGGTAGAGCCCTGCCCAGGGTAGTAGCATGTCAGGCTCCTGAGCTTTAATGGGCAAGGAGGAGAAACCACACCAGAGGGTGTTAAGTCCCAGAGCAAGGTGATCTTCTAAAGAGCCCTGAGGGAAATGCAGCAGGGTGGGGCTCCACTCGGAGCCTCAGGGCTTCAGGAAACACTTCAGGAAGTCCCTAAGAGGATCACCTCTATTTTGTTAAGCAATGCATATAATGGGGTCAAGTTTAGCCGTGATCCAGAAACAGAAACAGACTCAGGGATATAGAGAACAGATTTGTGGTTGCCAAGGGGGAGGGTATTGGGGGAGGGATGGAGTAGCATTTTAGGATTAGCAGATGTAAGCTATTATATATAGAATGGATAAAAAACAAGGTCCGACTGTATAGCACAGGGAACTTTATTCAATATACTATGATAAACCATAATGGAAAAGAATATTTTAAAAAAGAATGCATATATATGTATAACTGAATCACTTTGCTGTACAGCAGAAATTAACACAACATTGTGCATCAACTCTACTCCAATTTAAAAAATGTTTATCCATGATCACAGTGTTTACCTACATCCAGCTATGCCTGACTAGATATTAGGTCATTGTCCAATTGACTGGGATACTCATTCAAGAGAAAGAATATTTGTGTGATGAGGGTTAGGAATACAATCATTTTCAGGGATAAGATCTGTTTACATTTTTCAGTAATTAAATCTAAAGAGGTCCTAGAGTTTCTTCACCGTTCAGTGCATTTTCATTAAAACACTACCTCCCTCAGTAGGAGTGGATAGGGGTGGTGGACATAGTTGCTCATTATTGAAAGTTGATTTCTTCTTTACTCTTTTCACTGACTCAGTCTAAGCCAACCCCATAAAGTTGTTTTTACTTTACCTTGCAAAGAAAGCAATAGTGTGCCCTTACATAATGTTAGCGTTTGGAGAAGTGCCTACAGAATATCTAGTTTCTCTAAATGAGTGATTCTGTGGTTCAGTCCTAATGTAAGTGTCCTGGTGAGAGATGTGTGTTGATGGTCAGATCACCTTCCTTATCTTCTTGGTTCACCCCAACAGCTTGGAAGTTGGAGCTCTGCATGGAGCAGCATGAAACCCCTCTCCCAGGAAGAACATGGCTCTGGAGCTTTGGCATGCGAGCGCTTGCAACAGTACCAGAAATCCGAAGCTGGACTTCACACCTGGCCTCCACGGCCTGCCGTGGAGTTAGGAAGGAAGGAAGACACGATTGCTCACAACACTGCTGGTGTAACAGAGGCTGTTTTGGAAGCACCTTCTATGTGCCCATCAGTGGGCCAAGTGCTTTTCATCTATTTTCTCACTTACAACACAATACTAGCTGGTAATAAATGAATAATTCTCCAGGATCACATTGTTCTGGGAACACGTAAGTACACAAGCTGGGAGGCAAGGGCACTTGATGAACTGACAGATCAGAGGGTCAACCTGACCATGAGTTCCTTAAGGATGGATTCCTCATGTGACTCAATTTTATTCCTGCAGACCAAGGCACTGGAAGACTCAGAGGACAGTTTCTGGGCAGGTTAAACAGGCTGAAGGCAGCAAGAGGGGCTTAGGAGGCAGCATGGGCTAGCAGTTGAGCCAAAATCCTTCGTCCTTCTCAAAGGAAGATTGGATTTTCTCCGAGATTTCTCTAAATTTTCCATCTGGACCATTGTGCTGCAAACTGGCAAAGCTATGAGATTCCCCAAGACTACCTGGGCACATCCTCTCTTTGATGGAACGCAGCTCTAATATTTTCAGGGTCCTCTCAGTTCTTATGATCAGCACTACTCAATCTTGGTTTGCCTGTAGATGACTCTTCACAGTCTTTTGAAATCAAAGAACTCAAATGTAGTGGCTGGAATTGCTCAGGGAAGGCCAGAGTTAATTAAGCACCTGTCCCCATGGGGGATGAAATGGGCAGACCCCCCTGTTCTACAGCCTCACCTCTAGTCAGAGTGGCTGAAGGCATTTGTAAATCTGCGTCCCCTCTTAAAGATAAGTTTTTTGGTAATAATTTTGCATTATAAAATCATTTCCCTTCTCAAAATGGGAACTTATGTTATTTTGAAATCCTTTACCCATTTAAAAAATTTGGCAGTAAAAATACATATCAGTGAAAGATGTCATTTGGGAAAGATTTCATTCCTAATTTGCCTGTCTATAAACTCGTTCCTTACAAAAAGATAAACTGTGACTTCATTTATTTTTTAAAATTTATTTTATTTATTTATTTTTGGCTGTGTTGGGTCTTCGTTGCTGAAAGCGGGCTTTCTCTAGCTGCCGCGAGCGCGGGTTACTCTTCATTGAAGTGCGTGGGCTTCTCATTGTGGTGGCTTCTCTTGTTCAGGAGCACGGGCTCCAGGTGCATGGGCTTCAGTAGTTGTGGCTTGCAGGCTTAGTAGTTGTGGCTCGTGGGCTCCAGAGCACAGGTTCGGTACTTGTGGTGTATGGGCTTAGTTGCTTCGCAGCATGTAGGATCTTCCCAGACCAGGGCTCGAACCCGTGTCCCCTGCATTGACAGGCAGATTCTTAACCACTGCACCACCGGGGAAGCCCAAACTGTGACTTTATATAACAATGAAACTTTGGCAACAATGTTCTTCTTAGGCATTTTTGTAATATGTACATACTAAGGATGTTTGCTGTTTGTCTGCCATATTACATTTATCAGTCTTCTCCCCCTCTCCCTGACCAATTTGTACTGTAAGGTGTACAAATACACAATTGTATTTTTGGTCTACCCTCCATGCCTAACAAACAGCCTAGAGGACATGAAGTGTTCAACAGATGAATATTAACCAGAAACTCTAAAGGCAGATCACCCTACATTTTACAACCTATCTGAAAATCCTAATCTTATTTCATTAGGCTTATTTTCAGATGCTGAGGGAAAATATTTGTTTTGAAAACCCTATCACAAACATCCAGTCTCATCTCCAGATAGCACAGAAAATTCTAGAACAAAGACCCATTGTCTCCTGATTCCTGGCAAAGTCCTGCCTGATTTGGCATTGAGAGAGAATGTCTGCAGAGGGCACATAAGACATTTACTAAAATACTGAGCAGAGAGACATCCCTTTGGAGGAGAAAGCTTAGCTGGTTATAACTCTGGGCTCTGAAGCTGGATTGTGGCATGTCAAGACCCAAGTTCACTCCTGGCTGTGTGACCTTGGACAAGGTGTTAACCTCCCTAATCCTCAGTGCCTTCCTTTGTAAAATTCCTTTGTAAAATACAGATGCGCACTTCAGCAGAATGTCTAGAGTGTAAGTGTTCAATGAATTTTAGCTATTATTGTTATGTTATGATTTCAGTACCAGCATGTTATGTACACAGCAAATCTAGTTTCTGGAAACTGCAGTGATGTCATTCCTCAGGTTTATCCAGTTTCCTACCAATTGAGTCTATGCCTTTGCTTCTCCGTTCTATAAAACATGAGATAACCATGTAAATAATCATCCCTTTGTGTTTATAAGGCATGATCACATCCATGTTCTTATTTGATCCCCACAATATCTCTGTGGAAGTAAATGAGAAAGACCTTGTTATCTCCATTTTATAGGTGAGGCAAAAAGAGGTTAAATGACTTTCCCAAACTAATAATAAATATAGAATAGAATGGGACTTAAAGCAATATCTTTCTCACTGTGTCTCTGGGCTGAGTAGAAAGAGCCTTGGCAAAAACTGCATCTCCCTAGTTAGAGTCCCTGACTGCCATGTTTGCTGGTCTATGCCACTGGCCACGTTTTGCTGCCATCACTGGGAGCATCGGGATGGGGGGTACTTCTCCTCTGCTTCCTGGGATTCTGGATCCACACTTTGCTGCCTTAGCTTTGAAGCCTAAGCATCTGGTATCAGCCTCTCATCCTGCCCAGGGTTGTACTGACAGGTGTTACTAGAAGGCAGCTTGCTGGGGCAAATCACACTGTTCCTACACATACAAGCCCTCCCAACTGACCTCTTTATCTACGTTAAATATCATCAACATTCTTACCCAAGGCAGCTTTGAAAGGAAAGGAAGTCACAAGAAGGCATCAGGCTGCCTGGAGGAGACAGATAAACATTGGGGGTGAAGGGATGTTTCTATTCTGTGCAAGTCCAAGGTAGCTCCAGCTTCCAAGCAGCCAGACCTGACCCCTGGGCACTGAGGCAATGGATTTGAGCACTTTGCATCCTTTTGGATGAGAATCAGCTCTGGTGGGACCATTCCTTTCTGCTCTAGTCCACAAAGTAGGGAAGGACTCTCTCAAAGTACCTGGCACAGGACAACTGTAATGACCTAAAATCATAAAACCAACCCTGGCTGTACAACAGAATTGTATATGAAGTTTTCAATAAATACCTACGCCTAGACCAGTTCAATCAGAATCTTGCACCTGAGATCCAGGTATCAGTATTTTTGTAGTTGTATGGATATACATTGTATTGTATACATTATCTTATTGGTATATAATAAACAATTTGTCAGCATAAGTATACATCACCACAATCAAGATAATGAACACAGACATCACCACCTAAAGTTTCCTCATGCCCTTTGTAATCCTCCCCCATCCCACCACCAGGCAGATGTTTATCTGCTTTCTGTTGCTATAGATTAGTTTCCATTTTCAAGAATTGTATGCAAATGTAATCATATGGTATTTTCTTTTTCTTCGCTCTGGCTTCATTAACTCAGAATTATTTTGAGATCTACCCATGTGGTTGTGTGTCAATTCCCTTTCACTCCTGAGTAGTATTCCATTCCTTTGTGTGGATATACCTCAATTTCTTTATCTATTCACCTGTCACTGAACATTTGAGTTATTTCCAGTTTGGGACTATTATAAACAAAGCTGCTCTGAACACCCATGTACAAGTCTTCGTATGGATGTATGTTTTCTTTTCTCTTGGGTAAATATTTAGGAGTGGAGTGATCGAATCATACAGTGGGTATATGTTTAACATTTTAAAATGTTGCCAAACAGTTTTGCAAGTGCTTGTCCCAGTTTACATTTCCATCAACAGTTAATGAGAGTTCCAGTTGCCCTACATCCTCACCATTCTTGTGGGTGTGGGTGTATAATACATTTCATTGTGATTTTAATTTGAATTTCTATAATGACTAATGATGTTGAGAGCATATTTCACGTGCTTTTTTCCTTTTTTGACATAGGTAGATCTTTTTTAAATTAATTAATTAATTTATTTATTAATTTATTTATTTTTGGCTGCGTTGGGTCTCTGTTGCTGTGCGCGGGCTTTCTCTAGTTGCGGCAAGCAGGGGCTACTCTTCGTTGCGGTGCACGGGCTTCTCATTGTGGTGGCTTCTCTTGTTGCAGAGCACAGGCTCTAGGATTGCGGGCTCAGTAGTTGTGGCGCACAGGCTGAGCTGCTCCGCGGCATGTGGGATCTTCCTGGACCAGGGCTGGAACCCGTGTCCCTTGCATTGGCAGGTGGATTCTTAACCACTGCACCACCAGGGAAATCACAATATATGTATATCTTTTTTGGTCAAGTTTCTGTTCAAATCTTTAGGGATGGGACCTAAGCATCTGTTAAAAGTAAATAAAAGGTCCCTGATGATTCTAATGTTCAGTTGGGATTAAGCACTACTGTCTTTCTGAAAAATTGAGTACAAATCTCTCATTTTAATTATGTGGAAACTGAAATCTGGGGAGAGATTGGATTACTTGTAAAGTAAGGGAAATTACAAGACAGAGGAATCACCCTTAACACAATTATGGCCATTAGGGAGCAAGTTCTTCATTGCAGACTTAACTGCATCATTTCCATAAGTCGGATAAAGCATCTATCCATGTCAAGACTTGCTGGTCTTTGTTCCAAGCTGATCATTCATCATTTCTCTTAGTCATCTGAGGATTTGTTCTATAATAAACATTTGAAGGAATTGACAATTGACTTCTTTTAACCAAATATTTGACAGTATTATAACTGTGGTGAAATGAAAGGGAAAATAGTCTTAGGGCTTCCACATATAGTGTTAACTACACAACTCTAGAGGACTCCATTCACAGAGACACAATGTGCAGTGCACAACCTGTACAACCTTAAATCTAAGATCTAGGTTCTGAATCTCACCTTCTAACTGTGTTATTCTAGGAAAGTCAGTTGAATCTCTGACTCTTGGTTTAAAATCTGTACAATTTGGATAATTAGTGCTCACAGGATGAATATAAATGAAATGAGATGATGTTACGGATTAGCAAACCCAGGTGGCTCTAGGAGCTAAAGCAAGTAACTTAAATGAGCAAAGTGGTTCAGAGAGGTGAGCAAGAAAAAATGGGGTTCATGACGAACTGTCGAATCAGCTCTAGATGATTATGGCCTCAGAAAAATGCTGGCCCGGGTACCAGAGCTTCTATTTTTTAAGAGAAGTCAGAAATCAAAATAGGTGTGGTTCAGATGTCCACTGATAAATGTGAAAGGACTTTAGATAAATCACAGCGTACCTTATATATTGAAAGGGCATCACTCTGTCTTAAATCAAGCTGTGAGTCAGTCCATGTGGGTCTCTTGTAGGTGTCTGTCCTACACCCCCTCCTTCATCTTTCTTATGACAAGTACCACCAACATCACACGGTTCATGACCCAGACTGGGTCAATCATCTTATCATGTCTTCCTGGCCACAGTGATTGGCCCAAGAAAGAATGTACCCAACTGGGCAAAAAAAAGAAAAAGAAAAAAATAACTCTCTGGGGATTCTCCTAGCTAGAGCTAACAGAGAAGCTTCCTTCCCTCTCTAGATATGTGGCCATAAAGATGAATATCCAGAGCTGCCTGTGACCATGCTCTCTAGGTATGTGGCCATAAGGATGAATATCCAGAGCTGCCTGTGACCGTGCTCCATGCTGTACAAAGAAAGACCATCTACTCTAGGGGAGAATAAGGACAACATAGTGTGATAGAATTCGGTCATCATGTGAGTCCCAGATATCAAAAGACCCTCTCCAAGCTTCTGTTACATGATCCAGTAAATTTGGGACTGGGCTAGCTTCAAAGAGGTTTCTGTTGCATGCAGCGAAAGGATCCTGACAAATGCATTTTGCCATCTTGAAGTACAATGGCAGAAAATGAGTTTTCACTGATTTTCAATACATCCTCATGATATCTGATTCATGGAGAGAGGATACAGTGCTAAGAAATGAGTCTTGAGGAAGGAGATGGAGAGGTGGCCATGGCATTTCAGGGGAAGCTAACCAGGGCTGTGTAGAATTCTCCATGTTGGTTTGGACACCGCACCTAAGGTATTTTCTCATATTTGAAAGCTCAGATGTGGGCTCTAATGAGCTTCCAGAAGTGATGGGCTTTTAGAAAGGGATTTACCCTAGGACACATGAGAGATTGAGTGGGACACCACTATGATATTTTATTAATTTACACTGAAAAACAGAACTGATTTGTAGACTGGAACACTTCCATCAGCATCTTAATGCATTATGTTCTTAAGCTACACAGTAAATCGAAACATAATTCAAAGCCACTTTGTAAAAACTTTGCTGAAATAAAGCATTGTCGAGGGGGGTTGAAGTCTATGTGTTCGGTGTACACTCGCCTTGGAGGCAAACCATCATCCGAAGCCAGGTCACAATCAAAAGTTTCTTGGTGGGAATGGGATAGAATAGGAGGTGTTAGGTAGGTCGAAGTTTAATGGCGTTGAGCCAAAAATAATGATGCATTCATTTTGCAGGGCAGGTGATGTAGTCTTTGGATTTGGAAATATCCAAAGTTCAAATTGCCAAGCCTTGTTCTCTCCTGGAGAGTACCCATCTGGGCATAGTCAGTGTCTGTCTCGGCGAATTATCTTTCCCTGCCATACGATGACTGAGCACCTCCTTTTGTGCTGGAAACACTTTTTCTATACATGTAGTAATGCCCTCAGTTGGATTCTGGAGTTGTGGTGTGTGTGGCCAGCTCCGGAGAGCAGACTGTGCTCTTCCCCACTCTGCTTTCAGTGGTGTCACATTGGCAGCTGGAAATCAGGCATGGTGAGGGTGTTTATACCAGAGAAATTGGCAAACATTACAAATCAGGGTCTTTTTTTTCCCTCAGCAAGCTGGTTGTTCACCATTAACTAGCACAGGTGATGAGCCTTCTTTCAGGTGTATATTTCTACTTTGATCTATTATGGACTGATCTTTTATTTGACAAGTAGAGAGCAATCTGTTGGCATTATTTCTAAGATCTTAGAGGACACCTCAATTTGTCCCTAGCCCTCACAATACAGGGCTCGCCTAGGCCAGGCTCCAGCCCCGTGGGAAGCTGGTCTAAGGCACTTCCTGACCCTCTCAGCACAGTGCTTCCCACCACGCCTCTCACCTGGCAAAACAATTACTGCCTACGGGAGTTGATCCAGCCAGTGGGAAGGAGTTCATAGGATCATTTATTCTAAGTTGTTAGTATCAACACAATGGGCTGCTCTTTGTATTTTCATAGGAAAGAGACAGCCTAAGGGAAGGGAGCCAAGGGGGGGAGATTTCTGGCAATACTGCAGGCTGCTGGGGGTGGGGGCAGGGCGGTTATTTGGGAGCATGAGTGTTACGACATTTCTTTTTTTTTTTTTTTTTTTTTTTGCGGTACGAGGGCCTCTCACTGCTGTGGCCTCTCCCGTTGCGGAGCACAGGCTCCGGACGCGCAGGCTCAGCGCCCATGGCTCACGGGCCCAGCCGCTCCGCGGCATGTGGGATCTTCCCGGACCGGGGCACGAACCCGTGTCCCCTGCATCAGCAGGCGGACTCTCAACCACTGCGCCACCAGGGAAGCCCACGACATTTCTTAAATGCTCGCAGGTTGGCTGCCACCTCAGGGTAACCCCGCTCATCAATTTTGCAAGTCGGGGAAGAACTGATGACGGTGATAATGATGACGACGTTGATGATGTTCGCTGTCGTCCCAATAATGTCCCAGGAGATTTCTCCGACTTTTGGGGAACCCTCAAATAGGAGAGAGAAACTGATAAAACTTAATCTCTGTGACTCATTAATGTGAAAGTACTTGTTGAAAAGCAAAGATTTATTACCTGCAATTTGGCAAGATCTTAAAGACGGTCCTGCCATGGCATCCAGAAAAGGCGCCGTGACTCACAGGAAGTAAACTCAGATCTCCTGGGTCCCAGGGGCACCCTCCCCTTTGACCAGCCTGCTGATTCCTCACTCCTGGAACTTTCACTTTCCTGGAAGCTTCCATCTAAATGCCATGAACAGGATACACCTGGATATGCCTCATTAACAAATAGCTTGGGGAATCAGAGACTTGAGACAACCTCCAGAATCATAATCCCAGGAGCTGCTGTCTGGTGTTCTTGGGGACAGTGACTCAGTGGCAGGCCCGTGCTGGCCTCCCATTGGCAGGCTGCCAGGGGAGGTCTGGGTGTTTCCGCCGGTTCTCAGAGACTCCCCTGGGACTTTTCACTCTCTGGCACCCATTTCTTGTTCAGCTCTTATTATTTATTACTCATATGGTGTCTTTTTAATGCCTAATATTTCAGGGACTCGGCTGATTCATACGGGAGGAAAGCAAACAGGCATGAGGTGAGTGCAGAGCAGTCTACTGAAGATGGATTTCACTGACTTTAAGAAGATGGGACTTGGGCTTCCCTGGTGGTGCAGTGGTTAAGAATCTGCCTGCCAATGCAGGGGACACGGGTTCAAGCCCTGGTCCAGGAAGATCCCACATGCCACGGAGCAACTAAGCCCCTGTGCCACAACTAATTAGCCTGTGCTCTAGAGCCTGAGAGCCACAACTACTGAGCCACGTGCCACAACGACTGAAGCCTGTGCATGCTCTGCCACAAGAGAAGCCACTGCACTGAGAAGCCCACGCACTGCAATGAAGAGTAGCCCCCACTCACGGCAACTAGGGAAAGCCCCCGCACAGCAACGAAGACCCAACACAGCCAAAAATAAATAAATAAAATAAGTAAATTTAAAAAAAAAAAGAAGAACATAGGACTTAAGGTTAGACAAGAGGCAGAATTCTGAGGACCTGAAGTTCAGAGCCTTTTCAGGGCATAGTGTACAATGCTTACCGTCAAACCCAAGTTTTGGCTAAGCCATGAACACTTTATGGATAACTGCTTTAATTTTCATTTGTGTCTACTCACCTTTTTTAAAAAAGAATTATGCACTGATTTTTCAGAAAAAGAACCAAACCTGGAGCCTTCTATAATAATAAATCTTTATATTTCTGTGATACTTTATAGTTTACAAAGCATATTGTCTCATTTGATTCTTTTGATTTTTCTTTTTTTTTTTTTGTCCTCGCCTTGCGGCTTGCAAGGATCTTAGTTCCCGGACCAGGGATTAAATCCCGGCCCTCGGCAGTGAAAGCACTGAGTCCTAACCCCTGGACCACCAGGGAATTCCCCTCATTTGGTTCTTACATAAACCTTTTGAGATTAATATTTTTATTATCCACATTTTACAGATAAGGAATTAAATTTCACAGGAGTTTGGAGACTTTCCCAAAAGTGTCGTAGGAGAACTAAAAGTTGAACCCGGGTGTACAGAATCCAGAGTGCAGGCTTACAAACAAACAACAAACAAAACCAACCCCAAGCCCTATACCGTAACTCTTTGTAGAAGCACTGAAGTGCAGAATTCAGGGCAAATTTGATCTTGAGCTCCTTGTTTTTCTTCCAAAGATGCCTGAAATCCTGGAAGCTCTTGTTAGGACATGACCTCTCCTATAACACGGAGTCTTCAGGATGGTTCTAGATAGTGATGTTCCAAATCAGAGTAGCACTGATCCACACAGTACTGGATGGAACTTCTCTCTGCACCCATAAAGTAAAAAGTAAATAAATAAATAAACCTAAAAAACTTTTTTTTAAACTGAATATTGTTCCATCTTAGCAAGTGTGCTCTTTCCTATCCAAAAGAGAAAGAAATACTCCCTAAGGAACTCTAGACTCCAGCTGTCAAAGTCTAGACGACTGTGGGTACACCTGTCAATACTCCAGTGTATGCAATGTTTGGGAAGATCAGATGAATCCCTGCAGATGAAAGTACTTCTGCAAAGTCTAGGGTTCTATGTAGGTGAGTCTGCCACCTTCAGATGAAAAGAAAACCAATAAACTTGTTTAGATGGGCAAGGAGTGTCCAAACTTATACTTGTATTTAGGAAGGGCTTATAGACATATATGAGAATCTTAATGAGAGCTGGTTTGAAACATCTCTAGGTATCACCTTATCCCAACCACCACCAAATTATTTTACTCTCAAAGCCCTTTTCATTAAGCATGAATTACATTTTTCTATACTTTTTCTATACTTTTTTTATTTCTCAAAGCTATTATTTATTCTGTACAAGGTTCCACTATACATCACACATTCTTCTCCTCTTGCTTATAGAGTAAACAAGTGTACACCAGCCCTTTGGCTCAGGTTCACAGGTCTTCCCTGGAGAAGGGTGTCAGGCCAGTTAGACTCATATAAGTTTAGCTCTGGGTTGTTGCATGAGCCAAAGCCCTTTTGTTACCCTCATGAACCTCTCCCACTGCCCAGGAGCCTTCAGGTTGTGTAAGTGCCCATGAGGACCCCTCCTGGCTAGGGCTGCCCGAGGAACTGTCCATCGGAAGGCGCTCTGGTTGGAAAAGTGATCTCTCTGGGGATGTAACTAGATCAAGATAAAATGAAGCAAGACTGGTCCTGAAGGGTCAAATCTTAGAAACTCGGAAGGTACCTAATATGTGCATCAGTTACAGCAGGAGGCAGAGGGATGAAAAGATACCTGGCAAAGTGGTCAAGAAGAGGGGTGGAACTTGCCAGTGAAAAGGGTGGTTCAGGAGCTAAGTCCACAAGCTCTGGGCATCTGCCAGCATGACGCTTCTAAGTTTAATGTTTGAACCAGAGTGATCCATTAAGTGGGCCAAGTTAGGACACAGAGAATAAGTAGACCTCTTATAATTTCTTAATATCAAAATTATCTTTTGGTTCATTTGATTAGTATAGATTCTTCTTTATAAAAATAATCTCATTTTTGAAAGGTATGCCATCTTCAGAGAGAGCATGCAGTTTTATATCCTACTCAAGACTCCAAAGTACGAATGTGTTGTCAGCATCTGCTTTGGATGGGATGAAATCACCCAAGGATGGCACTGAGACTGACAGGCAGGGCCTCTTGGAGGCTGTACCTGGTGAGAGCGAGTTGGTGGAGGAAGGAGGGTGGTCATTCTAGTGCAAGGTCTAAGGATTAACTATGAGGGCCCAGAAATTCTATCTAATCAATACTCCAGGATCAGTTAGTCTTCGGGCACTAATTCATAATGCCTTAACTCATAAGAGGCTGAAGAATAAATAGTATTGACTATGTACAGGGAGGGTCATCGTCCTTTTCAGCCGCTAATGTGTACATGCTCTGTCTAGTTAACTCTCTTCCAAGTAATAGGGTTCTTGGGAAGCTGAGTCTGCTATAAAACTATGGACTTAGCAAGGAAGGGTCTGGAGGGGAAATGCTTCTCTACTCCAGAGACAGACCAGAAATGTTCATGCCTCCCTTCCTGAATAGATGCTAAAAAAACATGCAGAGTTCCTGTTCTCAGAATCTCCTTTCTCTAGACTCTAGGTCCAGCCGTCACCTGTCTCTTCAGGTATCTTGACACAACTGATGAAGCTCTGGATTCCTTCATTTTCATTCATAACCTCAACTCCCAGACCATACTTTAACCCTTCCAGCTCTGATCTAGAAACATTCTGAGGTCTAAGGCAACTTCATCATTTCATCCAAGATGTATGGATATTATGACCAATAGCTATATCGACAACAATTAACAGTTACTGGGCACTCACCATGTGACAGGCATGGGGATAAATGTTTTATCTTCATTAACTCATTGAATTGTCAAAACAACCCTCTGAGGTAGGTACTAATAATTAGCCCCATTGCATAGACAAGGAAGCTAAAGCTTTGGGTGGTAACTTGTCCAATATCACATGGTTGTTAAGCAGTGAAGCCAGGATTCAAGCCTAAGTCATTTGGACTCCAGAGCCTGCGCTCTTAACCATTAGGCAACACAGCCTCCAGGAGTGACCTTGATCCCCTCCTAAGAGCATCTCTCTGTGAATTCCTACTCACTACATACAATCAATGAGGACAAGTGGTCATGAGTGCTTTCTTTGTTGAAATTTAAGCTTAAAAGCAATAGGTTTGGAGTGTAATTATTAGAAATCAAGCCATAATCTGGGAGTAAATAACAACAGAAAGAGACAATGAGAATTCTGTCTGAGAACCCATTTATAAAGGTCAAGGAGTCCACACTATATGGCTCATAGTGTAACATTTTGAAAAGCTCGTACTGTGTGACGAGTTTAGGTGAAATGCTGAACAAGACACAGAATCACACATAAGACCCTGACCACACTGGGAAGGCAGCCAAGAATTCTCGCCACCTCCACCCCAGGGTTGGGTGCCCTAATAAAGGCCCCAGAGAGGACCACCTCCCTCCAGAGACTGCTTGTCATTTCTCACACTGGGGGGGTTTCCTAATGAATAAACAAATCAGAGTGTTTCTATAACTTGCTATGTGATTCAGAGTCAGTGAAGCAATAAGCCCTGGGTGCTCCAAATATTTCATGTCCCAAATAGCTTTTCAGAGAAACAACATGGAAAAGAAGTTCCAGGACTTGTTTCACTGATCTAACCTTCTCGTGTTTTCTCACATATGATTCAAAATTTTAAAAAAAAATCCAGATGGGAGTGGAAACAGCTTGAGTTAATGTCGATCAAGAAGAAAATGGGAAAAAAATTAAAATCACAGATAACCCCCCAAACCTCATTACAACCATCAGGATTCTCCCCCTTTAGATATTTTCCAGAATGGCTGATGCATTGTCAACAATTACTTTATTGAGCATTGTAAGATGCACAGCATTGTACATAGCTTTAAAATGTCAAATTGACTTTTGTCACACCCTCTGTAAAGGATTCCCCAATGTCCACGGTTTCGTGGTTTTTCCTGCTGTGCTTCAGGGCTCATGCTGCTAGTACCATTGCAGGCTTACCATGATGTGGTACATGGGTCAACTGCACCATGTCCTCACCACTAGATGTTTGAACTCCTCAAACATGGGGTCCATGTATCGTCGACCTCTGCAACTTTGCTGTTCAAATACACGTTTGATGGATGAATGACTCAATGAATGACCAGTGTTTCACTCTAGTTCCTTCTCCTGACACCGTCGTCTGCATTTAGGGGCAAGTGCTGATGCGGAGAAGCAAACACTCAAAAGGCACAATGGAAAAGAAAAGTGTCCAAAGACATGTCTGATCCAGACTAGAAAATCTCCATAGTGATGAAGAGTTGGCTGACGTCCCCAAAGGCCTAAGAATATAATGGAGCCACAGAAAAATCTTCAAGCCAGAGATGGGGCTCATCAACCCAAACTCTCACCCAAAAGCCCAAAGTAGATCACTGGGAACAGGCCAGCAGTCCAGCCACCTGCCGGAGCCAGTGAACCAGAGGCACAGCCAATACCAGTGGTCCAGAACAAAGGGTCTCAGCCACCTAAACTTAGGGATATTTTTCTCTTTTCCAGATTTCACAAAAGGACATACCATAATAAATAAATAAGATGCTAAACAACTGGAACTGAAAAGGAAGACATTTTCAAATGGTTCTCAAGCAGCAGTTCAAATACCTTGCTCCTTCCATGGTGCCAAGGGACTCAAGCTACCATGGATGCCCTCTTTGGGTCTTTCAGTATGCAAATAAGTACTCTGAGGGGATATCGAGTCCATGGGAGGCAGTAAGCATGATGGTATGCATGGATGGCTAGCTGTTTCATCATATAGGCCAAACCCATTTGATTCATCAGAGCCTAGTCTGTTTGATGGATGATGGAGAAAACTCTGCCCTGGTCCAGGGAGGCAGCTGGACCACAGATCTGACATCCCAGGTGTGATGGGACATATGCAGAAGACCTTGGCTCCTGATATGCCATCAGCTAGCATCAGGCCTCAGCTTCCTCATCAAATGAGGCTTTGGTCAGACCATCTCACTGGTCCCTTCTGAAATTCCCTTTCTTTCATCCAGCAGGATTCTAGACCCATCAGTACCAAGGCAAACCCTTGCTCCTCATGTACTTTCATGCTGCTAAAATGAAGGAAAGCCCGAATACAGATTTTTATACTCACTAACAGAAGTGTTGGTAAAATACTGCTTAAGAGTCTTAGGTAATCTGGTGCATAGCTCCCTATGACACGTTCGCAGTCTGGTGTCATACTACCTTACCTTGCATCACAAATTGATCAGGATGGCAGCTTGCTGGCTGCTCTTCCACTCTGGGTCCAATTCAATTATTTTTCTACAAAATGTAACTCTTATTACACTCACATTTCTTGTCCACCAACTTGATGCAAATGGTTGACCCACCCTTCTCTCCTTGTTGCCTTTCTGGACCCCAAGTTTCTGCATCAAACTTTCAGATGCATGGTGGCCTGCAATCCCAAAATCAGTAGTTTACCCTTGTTCCTTTTCTATTATACCCCACAGCAATTCTTTAGAAAACTCAGAAAAATCCAGGTGATTCCATCTTAGTTGTGGAAGGCAGAGCAAAGTCTGGGAGCTTCAGCTTCTTCCTGTTAATCATTTTCAGTGCAAGATTTAAAATGACAAGTGCTTAATCAAAAAATTGGGGATTAGCTCTCACACAGAACTTGAATTAATGGGAGAGTTATGTTTTCTAGCCTCAAACACACTAAAAAATAATTTCCTGAGATAATGATTCTGAATCAGGGTTATCCATATGTAAACTTATATATAGGTATATGGATTTTTCTTTTTCCAAGATGGCCAGAAGAGTTTTTATTTGAGGGCTCTTTTTTATACCTTTATACCAAAGCAATCATTTAAGGACAGAAGTCAGAGTGTTTTACTACTTTCTACTTTTGGTATTGGGTACTTGTTTGAAGTGTAAGAAAGAATGATCTAGTATGTTGCAGAATATGAATTTTCATATTAGCTTAACATGTAGGTCTTTGAGCTCTGTCTTCTCAGCCAGAGAGTTAATATATGTCAAGTTAATCCAAGCTTGGCTAAGGATACCCTCGGACCTACAGCACCTACTCAGAGCAGGGGTCTGACCTATGCACTCCCTTTTTTTTTTTACCTGGGGGGACTGTACTATAGCATTCAAGGGGCAAACAATCTTAGTCCTTGCATTCAGAATTTGTTATGCCACGTTTGCCATAAAATGCTTATCATTACCTAAAAGGAAAAATGCAGCAAAATTCAACTTTGAAGAAAGAAAACAAAACAACCTTACAGGTCCTTGGGAGCCATGGAAAGCTAAGGGATATAGCAGATTCTATGTCCTAAGAAAGTTATTTCAATAGGGAAACATGTCTTTACCTCACCAAGTCAGCTGAGTTGGGGAGAAAAAGAAGCAAAATGATAACAACTTGGTCAGGAATATTTATATCAGTTTTGCCTTAAGTCTCAGAGAGTAATAGGAGGAACAAGACTCCTTTCTACTTTTCTTGGAAAGCCTTTGGTTTAAAGTTGTCCTCCTTTCCTGTAATTTTTAATTATCACAAATGAACACCGGAGTCTCTCACATGGTCACCTGTATCAGAGTGAATAACTGAAGGTGACGGCTTGGAAGTTCACCCACATCACAGCAGGCGACCTACACATAATCTCACCTTGAACACTTCTCTTGGGTGAAGTCAAAATTGTATCATCTTCCTTTGCAAAAACAGGCAGCACCCCCCACCAAAGGCCAAAATATTACAATAATTGACAGTGAACAGAAACCCATTATATAGGCAAAATATTCCAGCTTTCTCTATTAAAAAAAATCAAATTCACTGTGACTGGGCACTCAGTTTTTTTTTTCTATAACTCCCCAGGATTGTCAAAAGTAATCTTGTAGCCAATCTGCTTGCCCACAGTAAAAATGACCTGAAACAGGCCACCCATGGTGCCAAAAGCAGTGTCAAAGAACAGAGAGATGATGCCACCAAGGCCCATTGCAATGTCCCTGCACACAATTGGAACTGCGCCTATGGTGTACACAGGAAAAGTAGCCACATCCACAAGGACTCGGACAGGGATGCCCACGATACGGCAAACAACCTTCAGCAGGCAACAAAGGATCCGGAGAATGGCCCTGGTGATCCTGACCATGACTTTGAGTACCTTCCAGGGAATGCTGGCCAACTCCTCCCCAATGGCCAAGAAGTAGGAGATGGTGGCTGACCCCAGGCGGTAAAGACAAATTTCTAGACCATGAGTCACCTGTTTGGTGACATACCACAGGAAATATACAAGGTACTTCAGGATTCTGACTGCAAGGAAATAAATTAATTGGCAAAGCTTGATGAATGGGGTAGCAGTGAAGCCCAAGAGTTTTCCCAAAAGGCTACTCCTTTCCCCAGATGCCTCTGGAGGCAGCAGAGTGGACCTGGGACTCCTTGTGCTGGAGAGGGTCCCAGAGTCCCCTTCAGAGTCTACCCTCCGCTCCTCATCCTGGACTTGGTTGACCATTTCCAGGATTTTTTTCATCTTCTCTGTGTCTTGTTCACTTTCCCCACAGTTGTTCTGGAACAGCTGAGGCTTGAATGGAAGCAGTTTCTCAAGGTCTTTCACCATCACATCTTCTACGACCTCCCGGTCCCCGGTGTGCTTGACAAAGCCCATGGCCCAGCCTCCTCCAGGGACAGCACAACAGGCTGCCAGCCAAACAAACTCTGGGATGGTCACTTTGTCTTTGACCTTGAGGTCTGAGGGCACGGCACCTGCGATGATGTAGAGCTCTTCCCCATCGCCACACTGTGGGCTCAGGGCCCGGTCCATTAGGCTGTTGAGATTCACGTACCACCGTTTCTGGAAGGATGGGGTCATTGGAGCTGCATTTGTGAGAGTGAACGTGGCCGTGTCGGGGTCACTGCTGAGGGAGAACGGGTATAGCTGTCCTGTCTGGTAATCAGAACCCAGGTAATCTGCATGCAAGGCTTGCTTGCTTCCAAGATTGTTCACAGAGCTGACGGCATCAGCCTCATCCATCACCTCCTCAAGGCTGCTGTCGGGGTCATCAATCTGAAAGAAGAAAGCGAGGTTGAGATGCGTCCCTGTTCACAGCAGACAGGGTGTCCTTGGATCATTCTGCCAAGACTCGAGCAAAGGCCCTATCACACCAACACTTGCAAGGCTTAGGTTTGGAAGTGTACACACACTTCATTCTAATATCCCACAGTCCTGGTGTCTGAAAGTATCTTTCAAATAGGCTGTTTCCTATTTCACTCTCTGTGTACACTCCACTCCTGCCCTGCAGTAATACCCCATCACACACTCACAAATACACCATCAGGACATTGGTTTTCAGTCTGCTGTGGTTTTATAAATTTCATAGCCCTTTTTGGGAATATTTTTCCATGAGATTCAAATCGATTTAAAAAATGAAAACAAGGGGAAAAGTAAATCTCAGCAGGCCCATAAAAATCATAACTGTAATTCAGATAGTCAGCCACCAATGTTAGCTGTAATTTAAAGAACATATTCTTAAATGAAATTTACATACTTTGGGATATACGAAAAACATTCAACTCTAATCAGAGCACTTAAATCAAATGAGGTGGGGGGGGGCTTCCCTGGTGGCGCAGTGGTTAAGAATCTGCCTGCCAATGCAGGGGACACAGGTTCGAGCCTTGGTCCGGGAAGATCCCACATGTTGCGGAGCAACTAAGCCCATGCGCCACAACTACTGAGCCTGTGCTCTAGAGCCCGTGAGCCACAATTACTGAGCCTGCACACCTAGAGCCTGTGCTCCGGAACAAGAGAAGCCACCGCAATGAGAAGCCCATGCACCGCAATGAAGAGTAGCCCCCACTCGCCACAACTAGAGAAAGTCCACACGCAGCAACGAAGACCCAATGCAGCCAAAAATAAATAAATTAAAAAATAAATAAAGTTTAAAAATAAATAAATAAATCAAACAGGGGAAAATGTATAGATTATTGTCAGTTATTAGATACTTCCCAGGCCAAGCTAAAATTAGACCAACTTCTCTTTGAATTTCACCTCCTCATAATATTTGCTATCATTAGCAATGCATTTTCTGTCCAGGCCAATCTAGCTATGTGTTATATATCAATAATGATCAATATATACATCCCTCTTGGTTCTGGTTTTTTTTTTTTCTTTTCTTTTTAAATTCAGCAGTATAATACATACTTTCACTTTGCCAATCTGAAAAGATGAAAGGAAGGAGCTCAGGGTTAACCTAGAACTCTATTTTTTGCTCCCAAACTAGACTGTAAATTCCTTGACACCAGGGACCCTGTATATAGGACCCAGTCAAGGACTGACACCTACTAGAATCTCAAGGCACTCTTGTTAATCTGAGAGGGTCATCAATGCAGTATTTATAATAGCAGGAAGTTGAATCAACCTACACTTTCAAAAACTGGGAACAGTTAAATAAATGGTGTTATATCCATTAAAGAAATATCTCAAAGTCATTAAAAAGCACTTGTAATAATGGGGAAATATGTGCTATAATGTTGAAAGGAAAAGGCAGATTATAAAATTAAATGATAACAATTTTTTTTTTAATTCTAAAAATAGGCATGAAAAAACCTTGGAAGGAAACACATGAAAATATCCACAATGGTTGTTTGACTCCCGAGGGTGAAGGTGATACTTTTTTTTCCCCTCTATTTTCTTGTTTCTCTCCCTGTACCTCTCCTACCCACATCAACCCACAAATTATTTATATGTTATTTTCACAAGGAAAAAACAAAAAAGAAACGAATTAAAATAAGTAAATTCTTACTGATTGATTCCCTAGGTTTAGACTTGCTAAACCTGTCTCTAAACCCAAGGGAGCCAAGGTCATGTGATTGTTGCACCTCCTGTCGGGAGGGCAACCAACTCTGCATTTCTCCAGCTCTGCAATGGCAAATGTAGGCATGCTCATGCATGTATGTGTAGGGTTAGCAGGGCAACAGATGAGCAAGTTGGTATGAAAGCAAGACTATTCACTGAAGTCTAACGGTGAAGTAAGCCATAGCCTCACCCTTCAAGGTTGTTCTGTCCTTTCCCCCAGTCTTAGAATTAGAAATGCTCCTGGGGGCTTCCCTGGTGGCGCAGTGGTTGAGAGTCCGCCTGATGCTGCGGGGGACGCGGGTTCGTGCCCCAGTCCGGGAGGATCCCACAGTGCGGCGGAGCAGCTGGGCCCGTGAGCCATGGACGCTGAGCCTGCGCATCCGGAGCCTGTACTCCGCAACGGGAGAGGCCACAACAGTGAGAGGCCCACATACCGCGCAAAAAAAAAAAAAAAAAAGAAATGCTCCTGGATGGTCTCCACTCCTACCACATCCTCACAGGACAGAAATAAGCAGCACATTCATTTTGCAGAGCGGTTGCCACTGCTCTTCTATAGCTGAAAGATACACCCCATGGAAATATCAACTTCATTCCTGAATCATGAGATCAAGATATGGCAGAGCCAAGATTATGGAGTCTTGGGTGGAAGGTCAGGAATTTTAGGATGCATGTTTCTCCATGGTTACTAGGGAACTGTGTCTGCATTTAGCCTGGTGTAGCTGCTTTATCCCATCTAGCAGAAGTCTGGAGCTGGTTTTTTAATTGGTAGCTGTGTGACAGAGCACAGGTCAACACAGTGTTTCATCTTCTGCTCGAGAGCCACCCAGGGATGAAATAATGCCTACAAGGACAGAAGGTAGGCTGGAACACGAGAAAAGAGAGATTCTTGGATGAGCAAGGGGAAGGAACAAAAGAGAGCCAGGCAGGAAGAGAAAAGGGGAGGGAAAAAAGACAAGGGGAAGACAAAAAGAAAGAGAGGGAGACGTGTGTGTGTGTGTGTGTGTGTGTGTGTGTGTGTGCGTGTGTAAGAGACAACACATTATCCTGCTCTTAGGCGGAAACCAGGACTGTGGGTTGATTTACTCCCAAACTTCAGAGCATGGTCTCCCAGCTGCCAAGGTCAGAGGAGACTGAGCTGGTTGCTTCTGCATCTTCTCATGCCACTTGAGTTCAGGGGGCTGCCATGGTTAAGCCTTTTCTGCCCACAGTTCGCAGGTACATGGGAAATGGGCCAGTATGAACTGAAGTGGTTAGGAAGGCCAGGGCCCAATTCCACAATGGGCCCTGTGCACCTCCCTGCCCTGGGCCTCCCTAGGCAAAGCAGAAACTAAACAATATGCTCTGGATGTGCAGGCAGAAGAGAGCACATCTTCCCTCCCCTTCCCCTTGATTTCTTCAGAACCCCATATCCATGGTCACTGTATTCTTATGAACCCCAAATTTGGCCCTATGGTTTGATGACAAGGTAGACTATAGTGTTTGAAATCAAAACAGAATGCCTGAATTCTGTACGTACATAGTGATATAACAGGAGGTCAAGAACTAATTTTTTTTTTAACTGCCAAGTAAATGCTTTCAATATAACATTCTACAGAAGGTATTTTTTATCTGATTTTACAAATGGGGAAACTAAAATACGGAAAGATGAAGTAACTTTTCAAAAGATATTCAATAATTAGCAGGACAGGACCTGAACTGAGGTCAGTCTTTTTATTCCTAAGGTACATGTTCTTTATTACTAAGCCATATTTTCCCCCATCTTAATTATTTATTTATTTATTTATTTATGGCTGTGTTGGCTCTTCGTTTCTGTGTGAGGGCTTTCTCTAGTTGCGGCAAGTGGGGGCCACTCCTCATCGCGGTGCGCAGGCCTCTCACTATCGCGGCCTCTCGTTGTGGAGCACAGGCTCCAGACACGCAGGCTCAGTATTTGTGGCTCACGGGGCCAGCTGCTCCGCGGCATGTGGGATCTTCCCAGAGCAGGGCCCGAACCTGTGTCCCCTGCATTGACAGGCAGACTCTCAACCACTGCGCCACCAGGGGAGCCCTCCCCCATCTTAAAGAACACTGCTGTACCAGTTTTCTCCACCAGAGAGTAAAAAAAAAAAAAACACTGAAGTCTCCTTTTCTCTCTGTGTCACAGAATAAATGAAGTTCCTTAAGGTTGCAGGGAGAGAAGCTGATGTCTGAGCTCCTGGGATTGCAGTCCCCAGAATGGAGAGAGAGTGGAAAGGAGAAGGTAAAAGGGCACATGTACAGGCTGGCCCTCATGCTTCCTTTCTGCCTTTGCCCAGAGCACATGGAAGCTGAGCCTCTAGCTTCACAGTCTAAGAAATGTGGCAGCACAGGCAGCAGGCAACTGGCCAGAGTAGTTTCTAGAGTACTACTACCCTTAGAAACTGGTCAGCTGGCTGGTTCCCCCAGAAGCACTGTTCCTATTAGCACCTCACTTGGCTTGCTGTTTTTCTCTACATCAGCAGCTGTAACAGAGAACAGTAAACACAGCAAAACTTTATGGAGGAAGACTGTGTCAGGCATTCTAGGCTTGTCTTGTCTGGCCATAGTTCAATACACTAATGTACATAATGTATATAAATTAGTATGGATGCTACCAGTCAAAATTAAAGCATAAAATAAATAATAGAGAAATTTCCCAAGGCTTATCTAATACAGTCTTAAATCTCTGACAAAAATACCAAAGAATGTTTTATGAGACCACATACTGATCTTCAATGAACCCTCTATTCTCTCCTTTGAGGATCCAATTACATCAAAGCCTCTCCTTCTATCCTTTTAGTGACTTATGTTCTTTTTCATACTTTATACCTTATTAACTTTCTATATTGCATTCCAGGTGAGTCCCTAGGTCTATCTTCCAATTCACTAAATCTCTCTTTAGCTATGTTTAGCTTACTGCCTACATTGTTGAGGTGTTTTTCTTTTTGTTTTTCATTTCAATGAATCGTCTTTTCTTTTCTAGCATTTCTATTTGGTTCTATTTCATAGTCTCCTTTTTTATTTATTTTTCCTCTCTTGAGGAATTCTTTTTTATCTTTCAATAGTTTAGACATTCTTAAAGTCCCTTTAAGATCTGTCTATTTTATTTGGTTTTTCAGTTTATTTTGTTGCTCCTATTGGTTGACTTCAAGCTGGTATGTATACTTAAGTGCTTTGCAGTGTTTGCTCATAAGCTTGTCTTCATAAGAGGTCCATGGTATTTTGTTGAAAACAAAAAAGGCAAAAATGAAAACAAAACCAAATCTAATAGGATTGCTTTCACAGTTGCCTCTGCCAGAGCCCTAAAGAGTTCAATGATTCTGGACTAGTTTCTGAGTTATCTTCTCAGTTCAGGGTTTCCACATGGAGAAAGCAGTGCACATTTGGACCCATACAAAAGAAAGATGATGGCTTTAAGCTTATTTCTGGAGGGTGACTATTTCCACTAATGACATGATGTGGGCAGCTACTTCCTATAACAACTTTCAGGTAGTTTTCATGTCTGGTTCACCAGTGCTGCAACAGTTTGCCAGCCCCCAACTTTACCTGGTAAGCCTAGTTCCAGACCCATGTCATGAATAGGTTATATAATCTTGATTCCTGTCCCCAGGCAGGTTAGAGCCCTAGTCCCTACCATCCCTGTGGCTTCCCACATACAGCTTTGGCTATTGATTTCTTATATATTTCTGGCACCTGAAAATTCTTCTTACTTTTTTGCTGAAATATGAATTTAATTTAAATACATATATATAATTTTTTTAAGAAGATGTTGGGGATAGGAGTTTATTAATTAATTTATTTATTTTGCTGTGTTGGGTCTTCGTTTCTGTGTGAGGGCTTTCTCTAGTTGTGGCAAGCGGGGGCCACTCTTCATCGTGGTGCGCGGGCCTCTCACTATCGCGGCCTCTCTTGTTGCGGAGCACAGGCTCCAAACACGCAGGCTCAGTAGTTGTGGCTCACGGGCCTAGTTGCTCCACGGCATGTGGGATCTTCCCAGACCAGGGCTCGAACCCGTGTCCCCTGCATTAGCAGGCAGATTCTCAACCACTGTGCCACCAGGGAAGCCTCTATATAATATTTTTTAATACAACATTTCTATGTGTTTGTAGTGGAAGGAGAGGCATTCAACATCTGCCCAGAAACTTTGTTTTTCCCCGTCTAAGGTTTATAAAGTTTCTCCTAAAGTATGCCTTGTTTACTTTTATAACTTATTATGGATTTATCATACCCAAATTTACTTACTCTGCTTAAATCTCTTTTTTTCTATTTAGACCACCTACTGGATACCTGTTTGGTGTAAGTAGAACAGTATCTTCCAACACCTTTACTGATGTGTCATGAACTTTACAGGCTGAAATCTCTCACTAAGAATAGGATATAGGGACTCCCAGACCTTTGCCAAATCACATCAGCCAGCTTACAAACAATCTGATTCTGTCTGGTTTTTGTTTGTTTATTTTTACCAATTCCTTTGTATTATCTATCACCTATAATTCTCTTGTCTGTTCATGTAGGCATTTCTGTCTTACTGAAATTTATTTCCGTTGATTTTGTATTTGCAACTTAGAGTCATTAAAAAAATGGATATTCCATTATGAAATCACTTTACCATATAATTTATGAAACATTAAATCCCAGGTCCTTATAATAGTCTGCTAACTGATCTCCACTGAGAGAAATGTCCATGATGATTTCAACTTCCTGTCTTAAAACCAGTTTTTTAAGTTATGACAAAACTTTCTTTTGATCTCAAGATGACTAATGTTCTAATGTCATTTGTTAAAGAGTCATCTGAAAATCTAAATAAAATTGGTATAGCAGCTCCCCCTCATCATCATGCTTCCTAACTCTACAAAACAGCCATTATGTCTTGGTAGGCTCTCACTTTCTGAAGGAATGGCAAAGTGTGTCTGTAACTAAAATACCTGATTCGTGTATGGAACACTGTACTAAAAACAATAAAAATATTTGATTTAAAAGTCTAATATATTCTTTGAGACACCGTCACATAAAGGGCAGGTGTTTTTTTCCATGCTATCTGCAGACATAGTTTAAGGATCTGGTTATAGTAATTACAGTAAATTACCGACAACACTGCTCCCTAAAGACAAAAATACAACTATGATGTAAGATGTAATTCAGATTACAATTTCTGGGTTGCACTTGCCCTTTTGCAGGCACCACTAATCTTTCTCTTTGGTTTCCCAGTGGAATCGCTTGATGAAGGGACAGGCACAAAGCTCTCTGTGTAATCCACCTCCCTGTTGACCTAGTCCTCCGGGGCTGCCGATATAATTTGATACAGTTCCTGGGTTTAATGGAAAAATTTTTTTTCCTAATCACAACATGCTAGGTAGGTTTTAGAAGAATGAGTGCTCCCCAACCACCAGCATCCTGCCCCATAAATAATCTTATAAAAAAAATTCCTCTTCAAATTTAGTACCAAAAAAAAAAAACCAAAACTGTTTCTCTCTCTCAACGAGTTGGTCTGTCTCCTTTAACCAGACAGTCAAAGCTATTTAAACCCCTGGGATTTCTTTTTTGCTTTGGAATTAAATGAAAGGAGACTTTCAATTTTCCTGCTAATATGCATGTAAGAAAAGTAGACTAATAGAAAATTGAGGAGAGCTGGAGGGAAAATAGGTACCCATTCAACAATATGTATTAAGCATATTTATGTGTGATCACTACTGTAGGAGAAAGCAGCAGGACTGGTAATAATAACGCCACCAACACTTATCAAGTACTATATGCCAGGCTTGTACTAAATCAGTAAGTGGCTGCACTAAGTATTCACTCATCTAAACTCATGAACACTAGGTACTTTTATTATCACATTTTGACAGGTGGAGAAACTGAGGCACATGAAGATTAAGCAGCTTACTCAAGGTCACACAGTTAGTGGGTGGTGATGTCATGGCATGAACTCAGGAAGTCCATCCCCACAGCTGCTGCTCTTAATCACTGCTTCATATGCCTCAAAATAGGCCTCCACATCAAGAAACTCACGATCAACTTAAGGAAACAAGATACGGATACATACAAAGTTAAATAGGAAACCAAAAAACAACAACAGTGCAATGCAGATAAAGTTAAGTGCCAAATAAATGTGATGAGGAAAAAGAGCAATCGGAGCCAGAGGAAGGAGGGGCACAATAAATGAGGTCAGAGAAGATATCTTACTTTTTGGAGAAAACAAAAGCTGAGGCAGGGTTAGAAGGATGTGCAAGATGTTGATAAACTTAGAAAAACAGAAAGGTCAGTAAGGCTTAACCAGACGTCTACACAAAGGCTTGAGGGCAGAGACAAGCAGCCTGTGAAAATGCGACTCTGAGTAAGGAAAAGTGAAAGGTTTAATTGGAAGGGATAGCAGGGGGCCAGACTATAAATGACCTGACATAACAGATAACTAATCACAGAATAATTATAACTGCGACTCATAGAGCGCTCTCTACGTAGCAGGCACCGTGGTAAGTGTTTTACAGAACGTATCTTTTTAAATCCTAACAGGATCCCTATTACCTCCTTTGTAGAAGATGTAACTGAGGCTCAGTCATTGAGTAGCATGCGGATGTCACACTTTCGGTGAGTGAGTGTGAGGTCGCAAACCCACATGGTGTGACCTCAGCGACCTTAACGCACTACTGCTCCATTCTGCTTTCTGTGTGTTTTCAATGCTATGCTTCCAAGTCTAAACTTGACCTGTACACAGGGGACATTCCCTGATGGCTTCTGAGGCTGGAGCGTCATTAGGGATGTATAATTCCAGGGAGATATACACCTGCCAGCACTGGCCAGGAAAGCCTGGACCACAAGGCAGCTGAGGGAATGGATAGGGAAGGACATGTGTGAGATTCTGGAAGGAAGGAGCATCGGGATGTGGAGGCTGATGCAGGAGGGTCCGTGGAAGGTAAAAGATGACGTCCAAGGCTGGAGCCAAGGTCACCTGGAAATGAGGGGCAGTGGAGGGAAACTGGACAGGCTGATCTTTAGAGGAGACTACACTGACGGGCAGAAACAGTTGATAGCAGCTGGAGATACAGAACTGGAGCTTGGGCACAAAGGTGAGGTTGGCCGCAGAGGAGTAACAAAGGCTCAACCTGATGCACACACTTTCTGGGGTCCGGGCACTGTGGTGTGACTCACATAAGATTTGCACTGTACGGGACTTCCCTGGTGGTCCAGTGGGTAAGACATGCTCCCAATGCAGGGGGCCTGGGTTCGATCCCTGGTCAGGGAACTAGATCCCACATGACACAACTAAGAGTCCACGTGCCACAACTAAGAAGTCTGCATGCTGCAACTAAAAGATCCCATGTGGGACTTCCCTGGTGGCACAGTGGTTAAGAATCCGCCTGCCCATGCAGGGGACACGGGTTCGAACCCTGGTCCGGGAAGATCCCACATGCCATGGAGCAACCAAGCCCCAGAGCCACAACTACTGAAGCCCACGCACCTAGAGCCCGAGCATCACAATGAAGAGTAGCCCCTGCTCACCACAGCTAGAGAAAGCCCACACGTAGCAATGAAGACCCAATGCAGCCAAAAAAAAAAAAAGAAAAAAATCCCATGTGCCTCAACAAAGATCCCGCGTGCCACAACTAAGACCTGGCACAGCCAAAATAAATAAATAGATAAAAATAAATAAATCTTAAAAAAAAAAAAAAGACTTGCACTGCAGTGCATGTAAACCCGTGGTGCCTTGTGGACAATGAGAAGTGAACCAATGGATGTTTCTATTGATATTTTAATAGTTATGCATTTATGTTAACGTGTTCTGGGAAGATATAACCAGCATTTCCTACACATGATTTCATGGATATGATTATTTAGGATAAGACTAAATTTATTTTCCAATGAGTTGATTTAAAGTCAATGCAAAGACCAAATTTCAAGTAAATGGTAGTACAGGAGGACTCTTGTGAAGCAGGTCTGCAAATGACTATCATTAGAAAACACTGCACTGCTGCATCCCATTGGCTCTTCATACAACCCTACCACGTGTAAGTATTATCAACATCTCCATTTTACACACGGGAAAATTAAAACTCAGGTAAGTGACAGCTACAAGCTCACCCAATTTATAAGTGGCACAGCCAAGCCTACGCCCAGCATCGCAGAATCAAAAGCTCCTAGCCCTGCCCATGCCTCTAGGTGAGGAAGGGAGGCCCAACGCCACAGGGAAGCCACGCTAGAGGATGGGGGAGAGGGGAGGGAGGGGATGAAGGGGCAACTGGGAAACTGATGGCGCCTAGGAGAATTAATCTTCTAGTGTCACAAGAAAGTCAAGGGAGGACAAAGCTTCTCCTAGAGGAGGATCACAGTGTGTGGCACCTGCTGGGAGAGGAAAGGGAAGGGTGGAGACAAAGGCTTTGATGCTTTAAGTGTCATTAGTGAGGCTTCAAAGGGCGATTTCCACAGGGGGCTCAGGAAGGAAGATAGGTGGTGGAAGTGACTGGATACGGGCAAGAGGAGGCTGCAGACAGGCCTCCCTTTGAGAAGTTTTTATGTAAAGGCAGGAGAGGAACACAGCCTTAGCTGGAGAAGCAGGGCTTACAGGTTTAAGCCAAGATTGTCCTCCAGCCCCCCACCTGTATCCAGGGAAGAGGGGGCATTGGGAGGGTGGGGCTACCTAGGTCTCCGTACAAGGGAGCATCTTGGGGCTTGAGAGCATGTCACGGGGACGATGACAAGGTGACGGGCTGGAGGGGCAGGGGACCAGTGAACAGAAGCCCCTGTCCCTGAGGGTTCCTGGGCTGCGAAATCCACGCACACCTCAGGGACCAACGTCACCTGGTACAGATTTGCCATGGGGGAATTTGTCACTGGTTGGGGCGGGGGGAAAGGAAGCTGCTGTGGACAGGGGCAGTGTTCTGCAGGACACAAACATGAAGCTTCGGCGCTTGTCAGTGTCCGGATGGGACGGGGCCAAGGGTTGCAGGTGACAGCTAATGGCCCTGCTGATGTGAGGGGACCAAGCAAGTACAGTGAGAAGCAAGACTGGCTCTCGGGGCACATGGGGACGGGGAGAAGACTGGGTGCGTTGTGTCAGCAGCTGGCAGGGGGAGGGGTCGGGGTGGCCCTGCTGCTGAAAAGCGGCTGCCAGGAGTGCGGACAGTGCTGAGGAGTGTGGAACATGAGGGGACCATCCTGCTGGGCAGGCTGATCTCCAAAGACAAAGTGGGGAAGGGTCTGCCCTTTACACCAGTGAGCTAATTGAGACGCATTGAAAGAATTATCTCCCTTGAGCTCCACAAGAACCTACACATGCGCATATGATTTCCTCCAATTTGCAGACAAGAAAGGAGGGGCTCCAGAGAATAGACTGTCCTCTAGTTCTGCTCCAGGATTTCCCCCTGGGAAAGTTGGTCCTCGAGAAGGATGATCAAAATGGTGGTGAAACTTTGCACTGATTCGCCCTGGGAAGGGTGGAGTTTCCTTCCTCGGCTGAATCTTAGGCTGAAGCTAGATAAGCACATGCTGGGAATGATTCAGACAAGATCCTGTGATGGGGGAGACCTAGTGAGCTCCTATCTAACTCTGTGGGGACAGAGAGGCTATTTCCTTTGGGGTTTGTTTTATTTTTCAACCAGAGTTAAATCATTAGACGAGTTGAACAGTGGGTGTTCCAATTTTGTTTCTGCCGTGTGAACTGTGATACACACACACACAGAGACATTAAAGAGGTGCTGTCACCCTGTTTCCCATCACCAGGTGGGTCAGAGGGCCCCCCCTTACAAGGAACTAAAACTGCAGCTGAAATCGGAACATCAGATAATCTTATCAGAGCTGGAGCTGGACGCTGCAGCCAGGCCCGCTGCACACCCCCACAAGTCAGAATGAACTAGATCTGAGGACCCACCACGAAAAATACCCAGCTTGGGAAAGAGCTGCCTTTCAGAAAAGAAACGGGAGGCCAGAGGGGCCACAAGAGCCGCGGAAGGACGTTTGGAGAGGAATAAACCACCAGGCCTTTCAGCTCACAGGAAAGGCATAAGCAGAGTTCCGACCCACCCATTTAAGAAAAAAAAAAAAAAAATCCTCCCTGCTTGGCATCTAAAATATTCTTTATCCTCTTGGGAACAAAAACAGCTTTAGAAGAATTAGAAGGATGCTTTTTCCTTTTTTTTTTTTTTTTTTTTAAGGAATGAGAAATGCAGGGCTTTCCATTTCCTGAACAGCTTTCCTCCCCCTGAATCACCCTTCCTCTGGGCTCCCCAAGCTGCCCACACACCTCCCTGCCTTTGGGGAGGCGCAAGCATCTCCAGCTGTCCTTGTGCTGTGCACATCGTAGGCGCGTGGCACATGTCTGTGGGGGGTGAACCGTGCAGAAGGGAGACAAACGGCCTAAGAGTTCTCTCCTCCTAAGTCGGAAGGTGGTGGAACAGAGGAGGGAATGAAAGGATGCTCCACTTCCATTTCAGACCTTCCTTTGTCTTCAGAATTGGAAAAAAGAAAAATGAAAGGGGGGAGGTTCAAAAAAAAATACCCCAATCCTAAACTGGCACTGGGTACAGGCAAGGGAGGCCTGAGAAGAGGCCAGTGGGTGGCCTCGAGAGCAAACAAATTCCCGTGGAACGCCTCCAGTTGCTCCTCCCCGGAGCCTGAGACAGTGCGCCGGCGCCTTTAAGACCTCTCCAGACCTCCGATACCTTCTCAAGTTACAACACCCCTGGTCATCTTCCTCTTCACTCACTGAAGCCAGTTTTCCATTCTGTGCTCTTGTTTTCTTTTCCAGAGCAATTATTCTTAGCATTTGACAATGTGTTACAGAATTCAAACAAGTCAGTTAAACTGAGACATCTCCATTTCTAATTTTTTCCACCTTCTGTGTTCAGAGATCAGAGGTTCTTAGAATCACCTGGAAGCTTTAAAAAGCTTGAGTGGTGGGTAGTGCTTGGAGATCAGCACGATTTTTTTTTTTTTAAGTTTTCCAGGTGATTCTAAATGGAGAACCCCTGGGCTGGATCCCTATCAGATTCTCCTTTGTCTCTGGTGGAATTAAGCCCCTGCCTGGACACTTATTACAAGAAATTAGTGATCTTTCCTTAAATCTAGAGTTCTCCAAATTCAGTCTGTATTAGAAGCAACTTGGTCCCTGGTCGGAGAACGAAGATCCCTCATGCTGCACAGCGCGGCCAAAAGATAAAAAATAAATCATTTAAAAACGTATATTTGGGCTTCCCTGGTGGCGCAGTGGTTGAGAGTCCGCCTGCCGATGCAGGGGACACGGGTTCTGGGAAGATCCCACATGCCGCAGAGCGGCTGGGCCCCTGAGCCATGGCCGCTGAGCCTGCGCGTCCGGAGCCTGTGCTCCGCAACGGGAGAGGCCACAGCAGTGAGAGGCCCGCGTACCGCAAACAAACAAACAAACAAACAAAAACGTAGATTTGTGTGCTTCACACCAGAGGTGTATTCTGTAGGCCTGGGGTGGGGCTCAAAAGTGCTTTTTTTTTTTTTTTTTTTTGGCTGTGTTGGGTCTTCGTTGGTGCGCACAGGCTTTTCTCTGGTTGCAGCGAACAGGGGCTACTCTTCGTTGCGGTGCACGGGCTTCTCACTGCGGTGGCTTCTCTTGTTGTGGAGCACGGGCTCTAGGCACGTAGGCTTCAGTAGTTGTGGCACACAGGCTCAGTAGTTGTGGCTTGCGGGCTCTAGAGCGCAGGCTCAGTAGTTGTGGCACACGGGCTTAGTTGCTATGCGGCATAAGCCCGGACCAGGGCTCGAACCCGTGTCCCCTGCATTGGCACGTGGATTCTTAACCACTGCGCCACCAGGGAAGCCCCAAAAGTGCATTTTTAACCACCACCCCAAGTGATGCTGATGCAGGGGGTCCATGGACAGCAGTGAAACACAATTGCTTACTACATCATTTCTGGTAGTGGCCCAGCTGGGCTTAATTTATTCACACGCTATTAATACTTTCCAAGAGGTATTGTCCACAAATCACAAGAGCTGGGATGATAATGCCAAAAAAGAGAATAAAGTACTATAGGGCCATTTGGATCCTCCACCCATCAGAGCAGCTAATATTCTGATCCCCAAAATGGATAAACATGAATTTCCTGCCTTATTCATATGTGAAGTGAGAAGTCTCTTTTTGCTCACTCATACTTTTTGGGTCGTATCTCACCGCTCTTTCTAACATCTTCCGTAGCATCCTATACTTCCGGGTTAAATGGCAAACTAGCATAGTCATGACTCCCCCCGCCCCCAATTTCTCCAACCTCCTCTCTCAAGTCTTCCCTTACATTCAACCAGCAAAAGACAATCCCTGTCCCCCAACGGAGTCAGTTACATGGTTGTGATGTAAATGCTTCCCTGCTTCCCTCTGTACTGCCGTCCATATCAACGCTGGTGGAGGGGGGCCTTCACCATTCCCCTCCGCTACTTATATCCTAGCTGGGTGCCCGGGCCCAGCTCCAACCTCACCGCTCCTGTGTTGGGTGGTCTCCTTTGGCCCCCCAGATCCACTCTCCACTCTCTCCTGTGCTCTGCTCTGTGTCCCAGGAGGCTGACTTCTAGGGACCACATCATCTGAGCTCTCTTGCCCTCTGGCTTCTGACTGGGGCAGCCAGTGGGAGCGGGGAAGAGAGAGGATGTATTCCCTTGCTCCTTCCCACCTGGTTGCTGTGGTCCTGGCTCTGGCTGAGTTCCTCTGCAGTCACAGCTCTCCCCAGGCTCCCCGCTGACCCCACAGGCCTGGGATGGTGACAGCTTCCTGCGATGGCTAGGCCCTGGGTACTTTACCATATCTTGTTGACTCCCTTAATTCTCGGCAAATAGTTTCTTCATTCAATTCTGTCAGTTAAACTACTTTGAGAGTCCCACCTGTTTCCTTCCCAGACCCTGGCTGATACAGCCTCAGTAAGAGCCTTCCCAAGACCCCAGCTCACCCAGTCCTAGGATATCACACCCACCTCGGGGCCTTTTGTAGCATGAATTACACACATGGTTGGTATGCAGAATGGGCTCTGTTGAGCAGTGAGGGTCCCTTGAGTAGTCTAATCTGGCTGCCCACTCTGGGCTCTCCCAGCCAACCAACCACCAGTATGCCAACCCTGTCAGCCAATGCACCACATTCAATCCCTACTTCTAAATTAACCAAGTACTTCTGACACTATCTCTAAAAGACTGGTGGTATTTCTTAGCACATGACCCTCTCCTACCCACCTCCTTGCCAGGCATAACCAAGGGACAGCCAGCCTGGTAGGGACAGCAGCCTACCAGATGGCTCTCTTGGGTTCTCGATCCAAGGAGCTCAAAGCCTGACAACAGTCAGGGTGTGAAGGTTGCTAGATGGATGTTAGGACTGGCAGCCAGCCGGACCCATGGGAAAGTAGAAGAACTGGTTAAGAGAGAAAAGACAGAGGAGGGTGGGAGAAAGATCCTGAAGACTCTATGGGACTGTTTGATTTCTAGAAGCTTCCCTGTTCTGGATCCTTTGAGGCCTGTTCCTGTGCCTGTGAATTTACCAGTGATCTCGTACAATGGTCCTACCCTTCACCCGAATAAGCCTGGGTAAGCTTATGATTCATGTATCAAAAAGCCTGAAACCTCAGGAGCTTTACTCTTATGAGAACCCAAGTGAATCGGGGCAGGGACTTCGCAGGCCAGGAACCGAACCGTCTAGACACCTGGATTAAATCTCAGGTACAAAGGAAGAGACACATGTGCCTTGGTCGCAGAAGATCTGGAACAGATCAGAGGGGCACCCAGGGACTGAGAGAAGGCACTTCTACTAAATTCTTCAACAGAGAGTATCAATGGGCAAAGGAACACAAAGGATAGTGCAGAAACAGCTGAACTCAGAAAAAATGGAGACCTGTCACAGGCAAGGTGGCAATGCAGCAGGAGTACGGGGGAAGTAAGGGCATTTCAGCCATAACACTGGGTCAGACCTAAGGGTACGGTAACCCTCATCCTGGTTGTCTCCAAGGCAGGCACTGGCTGCGAAGCAAAGGTTACTTATTCATTCCACATGCTTAACATACACATATTGAGAGTGTAGACACAACGCAGTCATACTGAACCGCCCTAACTCATCCATAGGGTAGGGATGATTTATGAGCTCCAGGCCACAGATGAGGACTGGGGCTCCATGAGATTCAGGAACATTTCCAAGGTCAACCAGCTGGTAACTGACAGAGCTGGGACTCAGCCCAGTTTTGTCTCACTATAAAACCAATCTTCTTAACAACTCCGTAGGCCCAATCCTTGCCCCTTCAGGCCTAAGAGTCTGGTGGGAGAGAGTTAAGTAAACCACTTCTTATGCCTGATCTGCCTTCCCAACTAAGTTAACAAGACACCTGAGGGCAGGGCACATCATGGGCTCCTATTTCTGGGCTTAGACCCAAGAATTCAATAAATGGTTGCGATGCTGATGACAATAACAATACTGATAAAAGGATCAACAAGCAGCCGAGGTCTGGGGACTCAGCCTTTGCAACGCTAACATTCTCCCCCTGCTGCCCAGGAATGAATAAAGGGATGAACAGATAATAAACAGGGTGAGCTTGTTTCTGCCACTGAAGAGCCCTCTAATTGCACGCCTACCTCTTAAACCCCAATCCACTGACAGAGAAGAGAACAAATTGATGATGAACTCCTGTTGCTGATTGGCTGTGACCACATTTATTACGTAAATGAGTGAGAGGAAACTCCTAGGCTCTGACTGGCCTGGGACAGGAGGCCCCAGGAGCAGAAGGGCATCCAATATGGAAGCAGAAAAGCAAGAGCAGTGACAAGCCTGGTCAAAGAGCTCCCTGGGTGCAGAACGGCAGCCGATGAGGTACCACTATCAACTCAATTATGCATCACCCTCATCTGAAAACTGGGGAAGGCGCATAGCCAATCTCCACACAAGATTGTAACTAACTTTAAGAGATGGCCCTTCTCCAAAGCCAACAGGCAAAATGTACCCTTCATCTTAAAGATCATTAGAGAAGGGGACTTGATAACCCTTGGACCCTTTTCCACAGCATCGGAGCTCTCAGGACAGGAAATGATTTATTTGCATCCAACCTCAACTCTCCTCAAGCTGTTGAAGCTTAAGACCTCTTGTCTTTAGCACAAAAGAGCATCTGCTTCTCAATGTTGTGTCACATATATCCTCTGAGGCTAGTAAATCTGCCCCCAGGCAAAATCATGTCCATTTCTTTGACCTCTTCTCTTGGGTTTTGTGAGCTTTTCAAGTTCCTTTAAAGGTGAGACTACTTGGCAGTAGGGTTTAGTGAGCGAACAGAACACCAGATTGGAAATGAAGAGATCTGTCAGCTCTGTCACTTACTGGCCTTGTGACTTCGGGCAGACCAGTGACTCCCCGGGCCCCTGTCTCTTCTGTAAGAGGAGAAGGTTAACACCTCCTGTGCTCAGGAATAAGGGGAGGGGGCAGAAAGCAGGATTATTTCAGGCCATCAGTCAGTTATACATGATACAGACTTGAGAGAAAAAGGTGATGAAATAGACTTTGGATTTCAAGTCCCCAGGCCTTCTATTTCTAGCGAAAATGCTTAATGAGACAAATTGTTTATGTTTCTGTGCAGACTTGCTCATCAAAAAGTGTGCTGTTTGAGAGGCTCGTTAGATGTGGCTTCACAGAGTCCAAAAGGGTGCTAAGCCTTGACTAGAATAAAGGATGTGAGAGTGCACGTCTCTCTATATGTAATGGAAATTTCTGGAATGTTACGCACACACATACACCCATACACACAAACTGTGAAGATTGGCTATCTGTGAAAAGCGGATCTTTTTCTTTATATACTTCCAAAATGCTCAGAAGAATCTTTTTACCATAAGCACATATTCCTTTTTTTTTTTTTTTTTTTTTTTTTTTTTGCGGTACGCGGGCCTCTCACTGTTGTGGCCTCTCCTGCTGTGGAGCACAGGCTCCGGACGTGCAGGCTCAGCGGCCATGGCTCACGGGCCCAGCCGCTCTGCGGCATGTGGGATCTTTCCGGACCGGGGCACGAACTCGCGTCCCCTGCATCGGCAGGCGGACTCTCAACCACTGAGCCACCAGGGAAGCCCCATATTACTTTTATAATCCTAAAAAAACCATAAATATGATAAAGAACCACCACCAGCACCCCATTAAAAAGGTTCATGGAACGTGTCTGTAGGTCTAGATCTAAGGCTGCCATGCCATAATAGGAAAAAGACTGCACAGCTTTCAAATTTCACTGCTGGTGTTCAACCCATACCTGCTGGATGCTCACAATTCAACAACATTTATTAAGCACTTAATCAGTGCTGGCATCATGCTAGACCAAGAGCTGGCAAACTACAGCCTGTGCACCAAATCCAACCCACCACCTGTTTCATAAATAAAGTTTTCTTGGAACATAGCCACACCTACTCATTTATGCATTGTCTGCAGCTGCTTTTGTGCTAGAACAGCTGAGTTGAATAGTTGCAGAAGAGACCATATGGCCCAAAAGTCTAAACTATTTACTATTTGGCCCTTTACAGAAAAGGTTGTTGGCCAGTGTGTTAAGCAATGAGGATTCGATGGTGAGTATGACAGGCCTGAGCCCTGCACTCATGGAACTTACAGTCTAATCGGTGGGGGGGGGCACTCAATCAGTCACACAAACAAATGTATTATTGTACCACACTAGCAAAGAAAGGTGTGTTTGGTGCCACTAGAGAGTATTATGGGCAGTTGACCTAGGTGGGAATATCACGGAAGACAAAAAAGCCCAGCGGGTACAAGGGTCCTATGATGGGAGAGAACATAGAAATAAAAAACAACAAAAACAAAAACAAAACAGAAAGAAGCCAAAGTGGCAGGAGGTTAAGGCCTGGCAATGTGTGACGCCAGATAAGGCCAGAAGGGGAATGGGAGACCAACCACACAGGACTCTGGAGACCCTGATAAGGACTTGTCTTTATCTGAAGAGAAATGGGGAGCCCTGAAGGGTTTCCAGTGAGGCCACTGGAGATACAGTGAGATGAATGTTTTGAATTTCTCTGGCTTCCAGGTGGAGAAAGGCTAAAGGAGACCCAGGTTAGCCAGTCAGGAAGCTGCTTTGCAGAGGCCTGGATGAAGATGGTCGTAGCTTGGATCTCAGGGTGCAGATGGTAGGGATTAGAGGTCTGTCAACTGAGGTGCAGAAGCAAGACCATCAACCATCCCAAATGGTCCACTTGGCTGTGAAGGAGGTGTCCAATGTTATCATGGGTTCCATGGTTCCAGATACAACAGAAATATCCAAGAATGACAAAAGACCTTTTTATGGTTCATAAACCCAGCTTTCCTTTCCCTGTGTTTCCGTGTGTCCTGAGACTATGATGGATGTCCAGTCTTTCAGACACATAAACAGTGGCCATTTCCTTACATGGCCCCTGTTCAATCATGCATCCTGGGCAATTCAACCACCCCTAAAATGAAGGTGCAAGTCAACTGGAACATGTAATCTATTTTATGTTTTCAAATCCTATTTCATCCAACTATTTACTCTGCAAAAGGAGAAGTACTCATATTTTCAGTTTTGATTAAAAATATTAAATGCCCTCATTTGACCTCCTTTGAATGAGCCACACGTCTGTCAGGCACTGGGTAAATAAAAGCATGACTGGAATACTAAATGGTGCTTCTATTTTGGGTTCAGCCTATGAGTTGGTTTCTTTTTTATTTCTCCTTCCTTTCAGTGGCCAAATAGATATGTCAGCAGGCAACGAATTATTGCTGCCATAGGTGTCAAGTTCTACTAACTGAAAGGGTACGTGACCACTCAGGAGACACGACACACAACATGAAGGAAAAACATTTTTGAACTAACAGGAACTCTAGGAGCAACACCAGATCACTGGCAGTGAAAGCTACTGGCAAACGGGAGGACTTATTTTCTCATATTTCCACTTGTACAGCTGACAGTTTAAAAGGAAGAGGAATTAAAACCCAACAAATAAAATCTTTATTCCTCAAGGAAAGCTCCATTCAATCACCATGAGCTATAACTGAGATTTCC
This sequence comes from Mesoplodon mirus, assembly GCF_964341445.2. Taxonomy (NCBI): domain Eukaryota; kingdom Metazoa; phylum Chordata; class Mammalia; order Artiodactyla; family Ziphiidae; genus Mesoplodon; species Mesoplodon mirus. Next base: position 37,135,661 of record NC_138983.1, read on the forward strand.
AGAATGGTGTGTTAGAAGCCAAGCCAGACATCATCCAAAGAACTGGATTAGTTCAGTAAAATAAAAATAAAATAACAGGGCTTCCCTGGTGGCGCAGTGGTTGAGAGTCCGCCTGCCAATGCAGGGGACACGGGTTCGTGCCCCGGTCCGGGAAGATCCCACATGCCGTGGAGCACCTGGGCCCGTGAGCCAGGGCCACTGAGCCTGTGCATCCGGAGCCTGTGCTCCGCAACGGGAGAGGCCACAACAGTGAGAGGCCCGCGTACCGCAATAAAAAATAAATAAATAAATAAAGTAAAATAACAAATCAGTCAATTTGGAATCTGGAGAGAAAATACTGACATTGTCAGTGGAAAGCAACATGGTAGAGCAGAAAGCAGAGCTAAGAGCTCTGGAGTGGGACAGCCATAAGCTCCAAACCAGACTTTGCCATCTAGCAGCTGTGTGACCTTGGATAAGTTATTTAATGACGCTGAACCTCAGTTTCCTAAACTATAAACCATGGGTCATAGGACCTAGAGTTGTTCTGTGAATGAGTTAATTTGTGAAGATCCTTGCACACAGTAAGGGATCAGTAAATGATAGTTCCTTTCCTGGATTGTCCAAATTTAAGCCTGGACTGAAAGAACGGTGCACAGCTCCATCACCACTAGACTGTTCCAGGACAAAACATCACTAAAATGTTCTGCCGATACAGGGCAAGTACCCTAACTCGCTCCTGAGAATGACCACGAATCAGATGGAAACACTAAATTCAAAGATGAAGAAAAAGCCAGAAAAGGAGAAAAATGGAGTGAAGCGTAGCATGTATGACTGCTGTTTTTACTATCTGCACTCCAGTAAGGAAGAAACTGTGAGCAATTGACTTTGGAACCATCCCTGTGAGCCTGGCGCTTCCTGGCCCTCCTCGGGCTCAGCAGAGTAGGCTGGAATGCAATTGCTCACTGTTCGTTTCATGACAACACACCTCTTGGTTGCTCAGGGCTAGGAGGGTGGAGGTGCCTCTGGCACCTGTTTTGTTTTTGTTCTTCCAATCACCTAAATCCATCTACCCATCCACCCGTCCATTCCATCGTCCATTCATTCAATCTCTCGCCATGTACCTTCTGAGCACCTATTATGTGAATGTGGGACATATCGAGCATTTGAGAAGATACACAGATGGATGTTTTATGTTGTAGGCGAGATTTGTGGAATTGTAGGAGTTGCCTATCTAATCCAACATTCCATTTGTGTGTGTTGTGTGTGTCTAACATCTATTAGAGTAAGACCTTAATAGTGTACACATTACTATTTATTAAGACCTCACCATATTACAGGTTCTATGCTGCATGCTTATATGTGTTATCTCGTTTATGTGTCACGACCACTCTGTGAAGTCAACACTGTTATTATCTTTAATGAACAGATCAGAAAAATAGGACTGGCACAGATTGTAAATGGCAGAGCAGGGATCTGAAGTCACGTTTTGTTTTGTTTTGTTTTTTTCTTTCGCGGTACGCGGGCCTCTCACTGCTGTGGCCTCTCCCGTTGCGGAGCACAGGCTCCGGACGCACAGGCTCAACGGCCATGGCTCACGGGCCCAGGTGCTCCGCGGCATGTGGGATCTTCCCGGACCGGGGCACGAACCTGTGTCCCCTGCATCAGCAGGCGACTCTCAATCACTGCGCCACCAGGGAAGCCCCTGAAGTCACGTTTCTTAACGAGGAAGGAAGAATCAGAATTGTCCTGTTTGCTGTGTCCCTTACCCAGAGATGTGTATGATATCTTCTTTATATTTGTTCTCTGAGACAATTAAAAGACGGCTGATGTTAGAATAAATGAAACAGTGTGTCAAACAGTTTCAGGAAGTGCAAGAAAGAAGCCTCTGATGGAAATTAAAAATTAAGGACTTAATCGAGCTTCTAGCTGTGACAACTGTTCACGTACATTTACTAAGATTTGAAATGTGACTTCTTTGGGCCCTTTAGGAAAATACTTTTGCCGTTAACAGGAATATCTGCTTCACTCCGGAGCCACTGACACCTGAGCAACATTCACGTGGCCAAATGTGCTCTGACTTGTCCTACGACTGTTGGGAAAGAGAAATGGAGTAGAAATTCAGATTTCCATATAAAAGATGAGAATTGAAGTCCTATGACCATTAATGCAGTGGATCCATGGGAAGTCAAAGATCTCCATGGTTCATGAAAAGAGCTCCAGACTAAGGAGCAACTAGTCATGAGTTCAAATCCAAGCTGTGTGGCCTTGGGCACAACAATTAACCTCTCTGAGCCAGTTTCCTCATTTCTACAATGAAGAGAATAAGATCTACCTCACAGTATTTTTGTAAGATTAAAGAAGTATCAGCAGAATATAAAACCAGTTCCTTCCAATATTCACATTTACAAAATGACAGGGTCTTGAGGACTTCCCTGGCGGTCCAGTGGTTAAGACTCTGCACTCCCCCTGCAGGGGGCACGGGTTTGATCCCTGGTCGGGATACTAAGATCCCACAGGCTGCGTGGCATGGCCAAAAAAAAAAATTTTTTTTTTTAATGACAGGGTCTTATACGTTGGCTTCTAGCGTGAATTGACAACATCCTTTGCAAAGGCATCACTAGTACCTTATCCAAAAATTCTTCCATTAAACAGAAATGAGCTAAGCAACTAAAAGGTTTGAGGCTCCCTGTACTGAAACAGAACCCAGTTCTCAATTTTGACTGCAAACCCTCCGGACCATCTCTGTCCTGCTAATAGGGACACACTGTCTCATCTCTTTCTTGCCTTCTCCCCATTCTCAATTTAAAGGTGACCACATTCCACATAAAACCCACAACTGCCCTCTGTCTTCTCTGTTTCCGTTTAAAAAAATTTTTTTTGATGTGGACCATTTTTAAAGTCTTTTTTGAATTTGTTACAATAGTGCTTCTGTTTTATGTTTTGGTTTTTTGGTCAGGAGGCATGTGGGATCTCAGTTCCCCGGCCAGGGATCGAACCTGCATCCCCCCCGCTGCCGCACTGGAAGGCAAAGTCTTAACCACTGGACCGCCAGGGAAGTCCCTCTGCTTCCTTTTAAAGTTCCCATTATGTCCTTCAGAAGGCCCCTCAAATGCGGGATCCTGTCACCTGATGCTAAAGAGATCGAAATCATCTGGGGTAGTTCCAAAGGCCGGAGCTAGAACAGGTGGGGTGGATTTAGAGGAAGGTTCCAGCTCTGCATACGGAATATGTTTGGAACAGTGGTTGCTGGCTAGCTGGGAGGCAAGCTTCTAAAGCAGGCAGCTCTCCACCAAGAAAGCTCAAGCAGAATATCTCACCCACTGCTGATTGACTGAACCTCCGAACATCAAATGGTTTTGTTCAACACTTACTGAGTGCTTTCTATGTCCTAGGCACTAGAAATGCAAGCCCTCAGTCCCTCCGCTGGAGAGACGGACCCACAAGCAGGTAGGTATAAAACAGTGTGGTAAGTACAAAAATAGAGAAATGACAGGGAGCACTGTGGGGTGGACCTAACTCAGGAAGTGGACCTCACTCAGGTGGGCTCTTCTTTCTGGAGGAGGCGACACCTCAGCGGTCTTAAAGGTTGGAGTAGGGAGGCAGTGAGGGGCAAGACGGGGGCAGCGTAGAAAGGGCATTTGGGGCAAAAGGAATCAGCATGAGCAAAAGAACAAATGTGACCAACAGAATGGTTTATGAGAGGCACTCCAGGCAGCTAGATAATGCTAGAACAGTACATGAGGGTGGGGAGGGGTAGGAGACAGGCCGGAGCTACAGACAGGAGCCAGGGCACGGGGCCCCTGTAAACTGCATTCTGCAGGGTGGAACTCTGGGTCCCTGTGTTTTTAAGCACAAGAGTGCTTAAAACACCCTAAAGGTTTTACGCACGAGTGACTAAGTTTCTATCATCTTCGATTCAGGAGGTTTTCGGGTTTGTTTTTTTTTTTCCCAAAGGGAAACTGCAGGACAGCCTTGCGAGAGCTGCCCTAGTTGAGCTTCAGGAGCCACAGGGTCAGAACAGCCCTACCTAACTAACTACCGAAGGCAAGCACCCAGCTCCTTTGGTCCCCTGCCGCTTCCTCCTCTATCTGCTGGGCCTCTTGGTAACACTAACCTCCTAAAGAGGTGATGTGGGCACAAGGTGACTCAGCATTACAGAGTGCTTGGAAGCAGTCAGAAGTCCACGTTGAGCCCTGAGCATCTCTCTGCAGTGGGCACACTGGCTGGGAGGCAGGCCTCAGAGGGGCAGGGTTGCTGCAGTGCGCTCCAGAGCCTGCCAGCATGGCAATCTGGCGGCTTCTCCCCCACTCTCCTTCCTTGCCTCCTTCCTAATAGCCCCTGGCTCCTGGCTGACTTGACTGGACACTAGGGTGGGAAGGGACGGGCAGCACAAGGCTGTCTTGCAGAGAAAAGCATCCTTCCAGTTGTGCTCAGCCACTGGACCCTTCCCACCTCCCCAGTCGGGAACTCTGGCCTCCTGTGCTTTTCCGAACCACTGCACCTCTCACCTCTCGAGCTGCCATTTGGAACTATTCCCTCCCACCCCACCAGCTCCTTCCTCCTTCCCCATCCTGTATTACCTCTCCAGTTCTATCCCTCATTACCAGGGCCCTCAGTCTCCACTGCCTATGTGAAGGTTCTGTCTGTTTCCTCTCTGCTGAATGAGTCACGCTCCTTGGGCTCCTTCAATAACTGCATAAATGGCTCTGCTAGACACCCCCGCCCCAAACCTCCCTTGATCGCTCCTTCATACCCGACCCCTCCCTTCCATCACTTCTCTTTATTCTGAGCACTTGAGTCATCTACTCACTGAGTCATCTACTCACTTGTACTGGTTTAGCTGCTCCAACCACTCCCCACACACTAATCCCTGACTCGGCCATGCATTTCTCACACAGCCTGTCCCCTCTGCTGGGAATGTTTTTGTCCCTGTCTCCCTTCTGAACTCCGCCTCATCCTTCCAGGCAAAGCACAAACGTCACCCTGACCCAAAGGCTTACCCCCTCACCTCCAAGACGGATTAAATCTAATAAGACTTCTTCTACCCTTTTAAACTGAGGATGTTTTTGCTTATGTCATAATAACAGCTAGGACTGATATGCCAGGCACGAGAACCTTATATTCAATCCTCAAAATCACCCTGTTATTACCTCTAAGTCAACCAGCCCAAGTTTACAGCAAGTCAGTGGAAGAACTGAGGCTTAAACCCACGCAGCGTGGCTCTAATCAGAGGTGTTGCCACCTCTTCACCCAGCAGACCAGGAAGCCTTTGATTCCCAGAGCTACACTCTGTTCCCCTGGCACCCCAAGTGCCTGGCACACAGTGGGTGACTACTAAATGTGGTAGTTCTGGATTTAACTGAAATTTGTTAGGCATGCATCCCACGTCTTCCTCACATGTATGTTCTGTCTCCCCAAGCCATCCATGAGATCCTCGGTGAGAAAGGACCAGGTCATCTATGTTCCTCACAGGTCTGCAATCACATGCATATTGGGGAACTGGGGGAACCGCAGAGAGCTCTAGGGGTGCAGATGGGGGCAAACTAACTTTAGGTTACTATATGCCTTAAGTGTGTATACTTTACAAAGGCTTCTTCACATGCCTGATCTCATAGGTCCTGACATCAACAGGCTGTGGAGAAGGTAAAGAGACGGAGGTGCAGATGGCCTGAGATCTGGTCAAGGTCTTAGAGCCAGAAATAACTGAATGATATAGAAATTACAACACAGGGCTCTGAACACAACAGCTGAAAGCCAGTCCCCTGCTCACAATGCCTAGGCAGCTGTGGCCATCAAGAATGGGCAGGCTGATGTAAGTCAACTATACTTCAATTAAAAAAAAAGTAAAACAAAAAAAGATCAAGGTCAACCAGTTCTAAAAAAAAAAAAAAAGAAAGAAAGAATGGGTGGGCTGAGTGTTCAGCTCCTCCCCCAGATTGGGTGTCCCTGGTTGCTGGGACAGGGGAGCCTGGCAGGGTGTTCTCCACCGGAGGCTGGCTGAGCAGACCTAGGGCAGGGTGTGTGAAGGCAGCTTCAGAAGGACCTCTGGGAGCCTCTTGGAGTGTTTGGTCACTCTCACCAGACAGAACAGAAAACCCTGAGAGATGACACGATTTCCAAGTGGTCTGACAATATAGATATGAAGAGCCAGGAGAAACAGGTTTGTTCTTCCCATTAGTAGGAGGTAGTCAATGTCCCTACTATTCGTAACTATCCCATCGCATTTCTAAAAATCCATACCTTTATTTCATTGTCCTAACCCAACATTAACTTCAGATCGAATTTACTCAATGTCCTGTGCAGAAGGGAAGGCTTTTCAGGCTCAGGTGGCCTCTGCAGAAGAAAAGCTTTTCCCTAGTAGGAAGGGCAGTGAACTTCTAGCCAAAAGACCGGCCCCATCTTTACGCAAGTCTCATCGCCCCGCCGAGCCTTGATCTCCTCTTCTGTAAAATGGGCATAAAAATGCCCACTCACCCACCCATCCCACAGAATTGTGGCAACGACCTGTGAGCTCCCAGCCTAGGCGTCCCGAAGATCTGAGTGGTCTCTTGGGTCTCCGTCTCACAGTCCTCATTATTCAGGAAGTGAATGAGACACTGCAGATGTCTCCTCTGAAGTGCAGAGAGAACCACCTCCCACTGGGGGCCTCGGACCCCTGAGGCTTAAAGCGAAGGCTCGCAGATCGCCCAGCTCTGGCCGTGGCTTTGACAGGGGACGAGGCAGTCTGTAACTCCGGGGGCGCGGTGGGGCGGGTGGAAACCCGGGTTCCCCGACCCTGGCACCGAAGGCTGGGGCTGCCCTTCCCCGCCCTACCGCTCACGGTGGCTGCAAAGCGCCCTGGGAGGCCAGCCCAGCGGCCGGGCTTGGGAAGCGCCTCGCTTACCTGCGGCTCCACCAGCCAGCGCTGCTCCGCTCCCAGGGGCGCGGGGCGCGCGGCGCGGAACGCCGAGTACACGGGGATACGGTCCCGGGTGCTGTACAGGGTGGCGAAGCGCTCGGCGCCCTCGGAGCGCTGACAGATCTTCACGTGGGCAGCAGCCGCCAGCCCCGCGGGCGGGGTCCCGGCGTAGAAGAATCGGTCGCATTCGCCGAAGCCGGCTTCCTGCTCGCGCACGAGCCGGCCCTCCAACAGCCCCGCCAGAGCGAGGAGGCCGCCCAGCGCCAAACAGCGCGCGGGGCCCATGGCGCGTCTGCGGGCCGGGCGGGGAGAGCGCGAGGCCGCCGAGCGGGGCCGCGGGGAAGTCGGAAGCCGGGGGCGGCGCAGCTGAGCTAGCGCTCTGCGGGCCGAGCTGGGCGGCCCCGGCGGCGGGGGCGGGTCCGCGTCCCGAGGCCGCGCCTCCCTCTCACCCTCCTCCCTGAAGATGGCTGCGCAGGCCCGGGGCCGGGCGCGACGATGCACCCGGACTTGCACCGCCTGGTTTCTGCAGTCTGCGCTCGCAGGCTCGGGGACGCGCGCTCCCAAGACTGAAAGGTATGAACCGGGTCGGCTTAATCGGAGGAAACGGGAAGGAACCGTCCCCGGGGCTGGGAGCCTAGAAGCCTACTGAGCCAGCGCGCCCCAAGGATCCTCAAGGATGCAAAGAGGCGGCAGGAGATGCCCACAGAACTGTGGCTCTTTGGGTCTGATGGGCGGGGACCCCCCCAGTGACATCCGACGGAAATCAGTCTCCCCCTTTACAACGAAATGCTCATCCGCCAATTCACGGACACAGCTTTGATGAAGTTTCAGCAGATCAAAAGCCAGGAGACCCAAGTTAAAAATCCGCTTCTAGGAAATTCCTAACCTAGGGAAATAGGACAGCTCTTGTGGTTTACTTGGTGCTGCGAGGCTTAGAATCAAAACCAAAACCAAGAAATAAACGAGACCGGCCAACATCACTGGTTGACAGGTTGGTTGATTCATATGTCTTTCTTGAGTGCCTATGTGCCAACCTGGGTTCAGCGACTGGGTACAGTGGTAAACAAGAATAGGGTCCCTGCGGTCCTGCAGACGAAACCTAGTGGGAAAGCTTGTCGTTAATCAAAGAAGCAGGCTATTAAAGGAATAATGACACACACTGAACATGGAGCTCTGAGAACCTGCCCCTCCAGGGATTCAGGGCGTGTTTGCCTGAAGAGTGTTGTCTGGACTGAGACCAAGATGTTGACATGAACTAGGCAAAGAGGAAAGCAGCATGAGCTAAGGGGTCTCCCAGCAGAAGGGAACGTGGTATGTTGGAGGAATTTAAGGTGGGTGTGGGTAGAGAACAGAGACGTGGGAGAAGATTATAAGAAATAGGGCTAAAGGAGGCGGGAGACACAGCATTCAGGGGATCATAGGCTAGAGGCCGTCAAATATTTTTCAGCAGGACACGGACCCATGTTGAGAAAACAAGCTTCATGTAATAATCCTTACGCTTAAAATTGACATTGCAATCTAGTATTTCTGTTGTATTCTATTTTGTTGCCCTTTAAAAAACATGCTGCTGGTAACCCACAAAGTTGTTTCTATGACCCACTAATGGCTCATGTCCTGCAGTTTGGAAAGTAAAATTATATAAATCATGTTGAGGATTTTGATCTTTCAGTGGTGTAGACACAATCACATTTGTTTTCTGGTCAGAAATGGACAGACTGGAGTGGCCCAGAATGAATGAAGAAAAACATTTATAAAGATCCAGATGAGAGATGGTAGCTTGGACTGCGGTGGTGGTAGAGACTGAAGCAGAGCGCCTACTAGGGTGCCTTCACTCACATCTTATTATTTAATCTTATTTCCTCAGTGTGCCACGTGGGGAACTGGACCAGAGCGTTCAGATGCTTGTCCAAGATGGCATAATCAGTGAGTCCTGAGCCAGATTTGAGCCAGGCCCATCTGCTTCCTAAGCCTGGCCTTTCCTCTAAGTCACAGCAAATCCATGAGGTGAGCCTATAAAATAGAGAAATTGTCAGAAAAGCAGATTTTGGAGCTTAAGAACCAATTCTTGGAGGCTTCAATACCTGAAAAGGTTGACTTGGCCCCTGAAATGAAACCTAAATTTATTTCTTAATTTAAAAAACAAAAAAAGACACAGTGTGATGTCACAGTAACAACTAGACTTGGAGTCACATGTTCCTTCTGCATCCAAACTATCATTTTCAATTTCCAAAATTTATTCTGAGTTTAGCCACTTCTGTGCATTTTCAACAATATGGCCTATGTCAGTAACCATCAATTCTCACCTGTATTACTTAGATGTTGTAACTACTTCTCCTGCCCCCAAGGGGTCCACAGAACAATTAAGGTGATCAGTTAAATATGCAAATTATATCATGTCAAGTGCTGTTTTAAACTTCCAATGCCTTCTCATTTCAAGCTGAAAAAAACTCAAATATTTAACATGAGCTACAAGGTCCTACATACCCTGGACCCTGCCTCTCCCTTCTCTATGCCCCAGACACAAATGAGCTTCCTCTCTATCCACACAAAAACACCATGCTCTGTGTTAGGGCTGTTACACTTGTTGTTTCATCCAAGTGGAAATCAGCTCTGGACCTTCCTTCTTGTCATTTGGGACTCAGAAAGGTCTCCTGCTCTATGAAGTATTCCCTGACCACCGGAACCACACTGCCCATTCTGCCCTATCACCCCATCCCCTTTAATCTCTTCACAGAACATATGCCCCCTTGAAATTGTCTTGTTCATTTATTTATGGATTTGTTTATTGGGATGTATCAATGACTTAACCATGTGAAATATACATACAGCATTGAGAAGGCAGTGGAGACTTGGAGAGGAGATTTTCACATGCTGGCACTTTTTGCCCTATGTTTGCTCATCACTCCTAGCAACTTGGAGCTACCAAGTGCCAGGTGATTTCCACCAAGTCATCCTTCAGATAGGGCTGCAAACCAAATCCCCCAACCCAGCCAGCCAGCTGGAACCCAACAATCAACCACAAACTCACTCACCAACGTCACACAAGGCAACAAGCTCAGAAAAATAAGTTTTGCTTGAAATGTTTTGATATAATTATTAAGAAAAGTGCAGGAAAAACGACCACCTCTCAGTTGACTGAATGAACAACACAAAAAATAAAGTCAGATTTTAACATTCTGGTTACCTTTAATATATTTAATAAAGTCAGATTTTAACATTCTGTTTACCTTACTGGCAGAGAACACATTTTCAATACATCAAAGACTCAGAAAGATGATCAATTATTATCTGAGTCTCTACTGACCTAATTGGTCAAAAGGGCCTAGTTTGGCAAGAAAAGTGGGAAGGGAAGGGGGAAGAGGAAAAGGAGAGAGACTGGAGGGTAATCAAAGCCCAGGATTCTTTAGAAGTTCAGCAGCATCCAGAGCTGGCCCACAGGATGGGGTAGAAAGGCATCCCCTGGGCTTAGGGGACAAGGCCACAACCACAGCCAGAAGCCTTGGCGGGATGCTGGAGCCCAGGGCTGAGCAGGTCAGCGTTGTCTGGCGAGGGTGCCTCCACAGGCAGGGGCTGAGCCTCTGGGTCCTGAGCTATGTCTAAGGAAAGCCTCCTCTTCGCCCTGGGGGGAGCAGTTGGCTCCTAAGTCCCCTGTTCCCAAGGACGACGACGAGGGCCACATCTTCCAGCTGGGTGGCGATCCGGGGCGGATGGACCTGGGGTTGGCGGCTGGGTCGGGCCGGGCTCCCCGGAGGTGCAGGTGGCCACAGCCTCGAACTGGGTGGCCGAGCAAGAACCCCGGGACGGCGAGGGGCGCCGGGACACAGCATGCACAGGGACTTGGTAGCGGGTCCCACCGTCCGCGGCTACAGGCCCACGGGGGCACAGAGCGCGGCGGGGCTGGTGGTGCCTCGGGCCCAGAACGGCTCCCCAGGCCGCGCGGACCTCCCTCCAGGCGTTCAGGCCCTGGCTGCTGGGCTCTGGGAACTGCGTGTGCTTCAGCACGGTCCGGTCCTGCCCGCGTTTCCACAGCTCATAGCGCTCCGGTTGCAGGATGCGCACGAAGGGGTCCATGGAGAAGACGACCCGGGCCTCCCCGCAGCTGCACTGCGAGGCCACTTTGCCATAATCGATCCAGCGCGGGGTGGCGAAATTGATGGCTTCCGCGCAGTTGAAGCCATGGTTGAAGCCAGAGTGGTAGCCATAGGGAAACGTCACTATGAACTCTCCAGACTCCTGAGTGACCCGACCGAAGGGGATGCCGTTGTCCTTGAGGACCGTGGGCGAGATGAGAGCAACCTTGTGCCGCAGGAAGGCCTCACAGCCCCGCGAGCTGCCTGGGAAAAGCTCCATGGCCAGGCGTTCCAGGCGCCGGCCGTGCTCCGGGGGCACCGCGTACCACGTCTTAGGCTCCCCGAAGTGCAGGTAGTTGATGCTGTAAAGGTCCATGTCCTCCGTGTGCCAGGCGAAGGCAGTCTTCCACATGCCGAAGTACAGGTAGGGGGTGTTGACGCCTTCGATGACCACTCCGCACTCCTGTTCCAGCAGGTCCTGAATGGTTCCCAGGTGTCCAAGGTTCCACTGCTTCGTGTTTTGATCGAATAAGGAGCCACTGACGTCCGCACCATATACTGGTGAATCATAGGGGCGTGTTTTCCAGTATTTTCGCTCCAGATCCTCAAAATCAGAGTAGAATGGAGTCTGGTGTTTTTCACTGTTTGTTAAGTGGCGATACTCACTCACGGTCATGGTTTTCTTCTTTTTGTGGTGCTGAGTAAACACACCTGCCTTCCCAGAAGTCACCTGCTGGAGGGGAGCGGCTATTAAGATGTCAGCGATATCATCATAGGTCTCTCTGGCTTTCCAGTCCTTGGGTGGAATCATCTTAGCCAGGCCTGCTCGGTGTGCACCTTGGGATTCCATATAAGCAATGTATTTCTCGAAATCATTAAACTCTTCTTTGGTTGGATGAAATACCATTATGCTACAACTTGGGTTCTGGTCCCAGTTGGACTTAGACTTCATAGCTTTCATTAATAAGCAAGAAACTCCCAAGTTTTTATTTATGTTCTGGATAGGTGAGGATGCTGGAAAACACTACTTTTTCAAAAATGGGTTGGAGTATATTAGCAGGAAACCCCAGTAGACTTTAATGCAATGAGTTGATAATATTTCTTAGGCTTGCTGATTCTGCAGGGGACTCCACGCTCAGGGGACTCCACGCTGGGCAGAAGCCTTGCTCAGGACTGATGCTGGCTGAGCCTGCAAGTCTGGGATGTCCTTGGTTGACACTTGGCTCTGGCCTCTTTAGGTCTAGTGAATCACACAGCCCTGGGTGGGTATCCCAAATGTAGTGTCTTCAGGGCAGTATTGAAAACATAACCTATAAAAAAAACATACAATAGAGACAGGATGAAAACTAATGTTTGCAAATAGTAACTAGGGAACTACAAATAAAACACCACCATGGACTATAATTGCATATTCAAATAAAGGCTAAAATTTCATAAGATTGACAATACAAGAAATGGTGTTGTTGTGAACAGTGGAAATTCCTGTACTCTAGTAAGGAAAATGGCAATCATTACATTCACTTTGAAAAACTATTTGGACAGTATCCACTAACATTGAACTTACCCGTGAGCTATGATTCATGCCTAGGATATGTGTATGTCTGTGCAATGAAAGTCAAGTCCAAGAATGTTCAGAACAACATTATTTCAGTAGCCAAACACTGGAAACAACTCAAATGCCTGTCAACATTAGAATGGTTAACTACATTGTAGTATATTCATACAATGGAATACAATACAGCAATGAAGATAAACAAGAACTACATGAAAATATAAGAATAATTCTATAAACAGAATACCAAGGAAAATTATCCAGACTCAAAAGAATTCCTATTCTATGCTTCCATTTATATAAAGAGAAAAAGGAGGCAACGTAATCTATGTTAGAAGTCAGAGTAGTGGTTACCGCTGTGAAAGAGAGAGGTTGTGAGTGGGGGTGTGAGGAAGTCTCTAGAATAATGTGAATATTCTATCCTGAAGGCCGATGCTGGTTACACAGCCATCAGAATGGCTCATTGTCATAAATCATCAAGTTATGATGATTTTTACAAATTTCTGTGAAATATTTTTTTAATTTATTTAAATTATTTAAATACATTTTTAAAGTGTAGTTTAGGATGAAAAGAATTAAAGGAGACAGATATCTTTCATCATACCAAAAGGAAAAGGAAGGGTGATTGAAAATATATGAACTAAACATTCAATTGAAGAAGCTAGAAAATAGAACAGGAGAAAAAAGTGGTAGGAGTAAACAAATAACAAAGAATAAAGACAAAGTTAATCAAAGAAAACACATACAAGACCACACAGTGATGACCAAAAATATACTTGGAAGAAATTAATAATAGCAATAAAGCATGGGCATAACTGAACCTAAGAAAAAAGGGGAAAATAAACCCCTAGGAATGAAGTAGTGCACAAAAGGATTTTTAAAGTCTCAAAAGAGAATCTTAGGAGAAACTTGACAGCAAAATTTTCAAAAGAGAAAAGAATAATTTTCTGGAGAGGAAACATATCCAAAATGGATCCATGAAACACCAGAAAGCTTGAATAATACCCCAGGAAAATAAGCTGGTTCAAAGTATGACCCCTGAAAGTCCAGGAGACACATCATTTTATATGTGAATCTAGAAAAGTTTCAAGAATCAGTTAACTCTTATTGTGCACATTGTTTCAGAGTATAGAAAAAGTTGGAAAGCTACTCAGATGAGGCTATTCTGATCTCTGATAGCAAAACGAAAACAGAACAATAAAAAATAAAGCTACAGGCCATCTTTGTTTATAAGCATAGATGAAAACATAAAATGGAATGTTATCCAATGAAATACAGCAATATTATAAAAGAATAATACATCATGACCAAATAGAAAGGAAGGATGATACAACACTGGAAATTTTAATGATATAATTCAAAATATTAACAAAATAAATGAAAAATATCATCATCTTGTAGGTACCAAAAAAGCATTTGATGAAAAGCAAAATCCATTCATGATTTTACAATTCTTACTTTCAAAACATCAAGAGAAACTTGTTTTGTAAGATAAAGAATTTCAAGGTAAAAAATACCAAGGATCATTCTTCACAGTGAAACAAAAGTAACATTTTCATTAAAGTTAGGAAAAAGAGATGCATCAACATGAAAAGCTGCTCAACATCACTAATTATTAGAGAAATGCAAAACAAAACTACAATGAGGTATCACCTCACACCAGTTAGAATGTGAATCATCAGAAAAACTACAAACCACAGAAGCTAGAGAGGGTGTGTTGAAAAGGGAACCCTCTTGCACTGTTGATGGGAATGTTAGTTGATAGAGCCACTATGGAGAACAGTATGGAGTTTCCTTAAAAACCTAAAAATAGAAATACTATATGATCCAGCAATCCCGTGACTGAGCTTACACCCAGATAAAAAAACATAATTCTAAAAGACCCATGCGCCCCAATGTTCATTGCAACACTATTTACAATAACCAGGTCATGGAAGCAACCTAAATGCCAATTGACAGACGAATGGATAAAGAAGTTGTGGTACATATAAACAATGGAATATTACTCAGCCATAAAAAAGAACGAAACTAAGTCATTTGTTGAGACGTGGGTGGATCTGGAGACTGTCATACAGAGTGAAGTTAGTTGAAAAAAAAAAGCAAATATCGTATATTAACGCATGTATGTGGAACCTAGAAAAATGGTACCGATGAACCGGTTTGCAGGGCAGAAGTTCAGACACAGATGTAGAGAACAAATGTATGGACACCAAGTAGGGAAAATTGTGGTGCGGTGGGGATGGTGGTGTGCTGAATTGGGCGATTGGGATTGATATGTATACACTGATGTGTATAAAATTGATGACTAATAAGAACCTGCTGTATAAACAAACGAAAAAACAAACAGCTAATACTAAACTTTCTTTAGGTTATTTGTATGGAAATACGTTAAAATAAATGTTTCAGACATTACACGAAATTTCTAAAAATCTTATATGTTCTTGTATAATGTTATAACTCATAATTCTAGTTATTACTTTAAAATGTATATCTCAGAAATAACTAAATTTCCTTGTCAATTGCATTATTATGAACTTTCATCAAATCTTTAACAGTGGTCATTTTTGAGTCTTTTGTCATTTAAAGAGAGTACTGCGTATACTCTGATGCTTTTGCAAAAATGTTCCTATAAAAGTGTTTCATCTTGAAGAAATTCATGGACAACACTCTGACAATTACAGGTTTCTGGTAACTGACTATACTGTGGAACTGAAGGAATAAGCATTTTCAGAACTCTAATGGAAACCTGATGAATTCATAAACGTGCCTTACAAAACATCAAGAAGAAAAAGAAATTAATTACATGGGAATGAGTGAACTGATGATTATAATTTTTGTGACTTTGTGTTTGAATAAAAAAAAAAATCCCACAAGAACTCAGAGGCAAAAAATATACAAGTTAATTTTCACTGAAAAGTAAAGGAGCTGTTACAGTGGAAGATTACTGGACTGAATGTCACTATTATGACATAATATGAGTGTGTTTCGTGTTTGGTAATTGCAATCATTTTTGCTTTTCTTGTGGTCATCCATTTACAATGCTTTGTGTCACTTTATTTATCTCTTGTAAAAATAAAATACAGTGTGTGTGTGTGAAAAAAAATGTATTGAAAACAATTTCAAAAATAAACTTCACTATGTATACTCCATGTTCAACTTGAACTCTATAGAGCATATGTAATAGTTATAATTTTAGGACAGAAAATATATGTGTACAAATAAAACAAGAAAAAGAAAACAAAGCAAAGTATCTCATCAACCCAATTTCAAGTGCTCCCTTAATACTGTTTCCTAATCCTCTTAAGCTCCCCTCATTTCCACCATTCAAATATTCTCTTTCACTTTTCCTGTCCTCAAACATCAGGAACACCTATTCCACCCCACTTAGAATCCTTCGAATATCCTAAAAGTCCCTAAGCAATCTGGCCCACCATCACCTCTTGACCTCACCCCTTTCTACCCGGCTCCTTGCTCTCTCCTTCCAGACACATTCCTGGCTCTGTCTCAAAAAGGCCGATATACTCTTGTCTGATGGTCTTTACACCCAGGCAACTCTCAAGCTTCAGCCCAAGCATCACCTTTGCAGTGAAGTCTCCTCTGATCTTCTTGCTTTGGATAAAAGTAGAGACAATTATCCTTCCAAGAAAACAGGTACTCTCTCAAGAAAACATTTCCAAATGAAACTTGAACTGATGGTCAGTACCCATGTATCTGTTCCAGATCTACTCAAATCAGCCCCACCCTAACTCCATCATTCCGGATTCCATCACAATTGAATGCAACCAGCTCTCCCAACTATCTAGTAAAAGGCCTCATTTTTAATGTTATCAGCCCACAAAACAGAGGTATTTTGCCTGAAATTTTTCGTTTAAGTTTTCTTACAAGAAAATATATGAGATCGATAGGTTATACAAATTTCAGGGTCCTTTTATGTACAGAGGGTTTTCCCTGGTAAAGCTGCCAGAATGGGCGGAGCTAGCACAGTGGTCAGGGCATTAAACACCAGTAGTATCGGGTCAGCACAAGAAGCAGGGAGAGGAGAAGAAAACCATGTAAAGAAATCAGTGAGGAAGAGCTCAACTGCCTTTAGAGAACAAAGGCATTTAACCTTCCTCACCCTGTAGTCTCCCCAATAAGACTATGAAAGATCAGCTGGCCTGCCATTGTTCCAAGTAATAGAAACTCCCCACATCTCCTATGGTCTGCAAGAGGTGCCAGAGGTCCCTATATGTTATCTGGGGTCCATTCAAGACAAGAGGAAGCTGGGGCTGGGGCCCAATCCTCCACCACCCCTCTCCCCAAAGAGGTCACCACAATTTGGCTTAAACATTAAACCTTTATCCTTTGGGTCTGAGATCAGGGACAAAAAATATAACCAAGGAAAGCCTTGCTCTATGTGACCCCTGCTGGTAGCTTTTGTAAGAGTGCATCAAAGGAATGTTTGCTGCAGATCTGAATACTGATGGCAGGGACCCTCTGAGTGAGCAGTAGTAGCTCTGTGTACCTGTGCGCTGGAGCCTCATGCACCATGGAATATGCAGAGGGTAGGTAATGGAGGATCAATGCACTCTTCTCCTTTTCCAACTTGAATGTCAAAGGATAAAAGAAACAATCTCGAGGTCTCTATACTATGAATTGGTAATAAATGGTGGGGAGGGTAAGTGGTTGACAATGTAGCTCATCGCTGAGGGAGTGTGACAAATGCAATTAGTGTAGCCTCTAACGATTGGGTGGAAGTCAAATAATATCTCTCTTCCTATTCCAGAAACACCTGATGAGCACTCAAGGGTCGTGGGGATAGATTGTTATGAAGGAGAAGCATTGTTAAAAAATGACCCTTGATGTTCATCCTAAGATGCCTGAACAATAGGCTAGCCTAGACTCCTTCCATGACTGGAGGGCTATAGCATTCAAAAGGGCCCAAGGTCCCCAGGTGTCTCCTAACGTACAGGGCTGCTGGCCTTCCCCGACAGCTCCTGTAAATGGCTGGCATGATGTCTAGGCAGCTTAATTCCCCAAGCAGTCTGAAGGTCCCTTTCCTAATAAAGTTGCTGTCATCAAAGCCCTATATGAGGGAAGAGCAGTGGGGAAGGGGCCTCCACTAGAACAAAACCCTCCTCAACATGGGATGCTTCTCCATGTAGATGCTGAAGAAATGCAGAACCTATGTGTGCCTTGGTATTGATGTGTTTCCTGAACTCATATTGTATGACTTTGTGGAATTTTCCTCCATGCAGAAGGGGACTCAAAAGATGGGAAGAAAGCAAATAGTAAGGTTTCCACAGGGTTAGGGTTTTCCACCCATGTGTATCTCAAGGAGAGTGGAACACGTGTCTTGATGTATTGGATGGAGGGAAAACATAGTGATTAAAATGATAGGACAGTAAATTTATCCTGGGTAAAAAAGGAAATGAGAACATGAGGGCAATGATGGAGAATGAAACAGTGTTTGATTCATGGGCTGAATGTCTCCATCAGGTCAAATACTTCTATTAGAACACTAGGAAATGTAAGCTAGAAAGAGAATGGGATGTTTGAAACATAGCTGGTTCTATGATTATTCCCATTTTATGGAGGAAGAAACTGAGGTGTAGAAAAATGTATATTTAAGTTAATAGCTTGTGTTCTCAATCCCTAGAGTTATTTTTGTACTTGACTTATCTTCCATATAAAACTACTTTGAGAGCATTTTCTAGGCCTTTTTCATCATCATAGTTTCCAAGGGATCTTGGTACTTCATATACTGCACACTCCAAAAATGTTTATTAAAAAAAAAAAGTAACTAAAATCATTTTGGGCACACTGCAGTCTCTCTCCTCTTGGTTACACCCCATCTTTCTTCCTACTCTCCTGTCTCAGGGAAAGAGAAGATATCCCCCCTCTCCAGAGATAATCTTGGCATAAACTCCTAAAATTGACACCGCCCATGCATTCCAAAACTATGGTCACTTAAATGATCACTATCACCTCTGTAAAGAGTTAAATCATCAGTCATCAGTCTGTTTGCTGATTTAAGCTACATCCTTTCTCTTACCTTCCTTTCAATACCCAGCATGTCAAAACATAAACAAAAATAATCCACCTTTACAAAAACATTTCCTCATATCTCTTGTTTTCTATTCTGACCCCACTTCTCCACTGAAATTGATCTCTGTAAATGATCACATTGTCTCCCAAGCGCTGCTCCATGGGTTACACTTTATCTCTCTACATCATTGATCCATGGCACACCTCCTTCCTCCTAAAATGTCTCTGACCTCCAGGGTACTGATAGTCTTCTCCAGTATTTTTCTATTTCCTTGATTCCACTTCTTTTTCTACTATACAAATGCAGTCTTATTTCAAAGCTCAATTCTCATCTCTCTTTTAACTCTTTTTATTTCTCCCTTTAAATTTCCTTTTTATGTTCATGGCATTCTTTAGTATCA
The DNA here is from genome assembly GCF_964341445.2 of Mesoplodon mirus. Lineage (NCBI taxonomy): Eukaryota > Metazoa > Chordata > Mammalia > Artiodactyla > Ziphiidae > Mesoplodon > Mesoplodon mirus. Next base: position 37,154,591 of record NC_138983.1, read on the forward strand.
CACTCTCTTTAAAGATATTATTTATTGCCATAGCTTTCTTTAATAGCACTGACTTTCTCCTGTGCTTCTGATTTGCTTTTCCTTCTTGACTGGCCACTGAGCCCATGAAAATCAACTTGATTACAGCACATTGATCATCTTTCTCCTGAAATTAGCTTCCTCCTTTAGAAATCTTCTTTTTAAGAATGGGAATACAGTATCCTATTTACCGTTGGTTATTACATCTCCCTCTCCCTAGACATAGAGTCGGTAAGGTCAGGGGATCCCACGACAGACTACTGTGAGGCCCCAGGGACATCTGTATACCCAGGGAGGCTTCCTGTGCTCTCCTTCCTTATATAAGGACCCAAGGATCCAGCTTGCCTTCCTCTCCTACTTATAGCTGTCACCACTCAAGCTAGACCCTGAGGATCTACAAGTAGCAGTCACCTGTATCATGTGATAATCTGCCCATCTCACCCTAGTTTTTAATCTTAAAAATTCTTCTACAATGATTTTATTTAAAACTATATAAATATATAATGAAATTTTTCATTCTATATGAAAATTTCCTCAAAGAAATGAAAAGAGTGAAAATATTTAGAAGGAAAATTAATGTCAAATATTTATACCATGCCAAGGGTCTTTCCTCTAATAAACAGTAAAATGCTGATTATGAATAATAAACAGGACCTCATTTCTTATTGAATTATTAATAGACAACTAAAACAAACCTTGAGTTGAGTATTTGTTTTAGTTTTTTTTGGCTTTGCCACGTAGCATGTGGGATCTTATTTCCCTGACCAGGGTTCAAACTAGTCGCCCTGCAGTGGAAGCACAGAGTACTAACCATTGGACTGCCAGGGAAGTCTCCTGTATTTGTTTTATAAACTAAATTATTTCCTTTTTACATTTCTAAGGATCCTAGGAAGAATGAGGCTGGGCTACCATGTATATAAAATAAATAATCTAGATACACATTAGTCTTCAAATATTGAGCATCCAAAGGAAACACTCTGATTTTGTAAGTGTAACTCTGGGCGCAAATCAAAACTTCTCAGAATTTGCCACGTACAATTACGGTGATCCTTCAGTGCTGCAGACAAATGGCTTCTCTATGGGTTTCATATGGTTGCTTTTACTGTGAAACTGCCTCCATGTTTCTTTCAGTTGGAGCCACAGGTAGTAGTTGAGAATAAGTACCCTTTCATTTCAGTCTCTCTTCCATTTTACCCTTATTCATGGTATCCCCAGTAACACAGAAATTCTTCATCTAAGGAAACCTAACAATTCTGACAATTGAAGAAAAGTATTTTTATCAGAATGATTAGATTTGATGGATTTCTGGAAATTTGGAGTCTTTCAAAAATAATTCCTCCAAGCTTTCCTGGTGTTTGTCTGTGTGTGTGTGTGTGTGTGTGTGTGTGTGTGTGTTTTAGACTGCAGAAGGTAAGAAGTGAAGTAAGTTTAATAAATCCTCTCACTGTGGCCATTGTCGAGTTTGCTTATTGTACAGATTGGTCAACAATTTCAGGACAGCAGGAAAGCCTTCTTGTCTTTTATGTTCCATGCATATTTCAAAGCTATTATTTCAAATGAGGATTGTTGATAGAATGCCACAGATGTTAGCCATTGATTCTGCTGACAGCCAATATCTAAATGCTGTGTTTAATAAATTTCTTCTCAAGTTAAAAAGTCTACTTACCGTTTATTGAAAACAATTATATCCATAATATTTGATGGCTAAATAAATTCTATTTGATGAAGATATGTGACTCAACGTTCCCCCTATTATTGGACAGTTATTTTGTTTTTTACTTTTTCACAACTATTCCTAATCCCTTATAAATATCCTATATTTCAGTACCTAGATCAATATATTTGGTAAAACATTAGTTAAATAATGAAATTCATTGGATTAGATTTCTAGAAATGGAATTACTTCATTGCAAGATTTAAACATTTAAAATCCTTAACATGTATTGCCAAAACTTTCCAGAAACATATCACTTTATATCCTCACCATTAACTTTACTCTGAAAAACAATCTTTAATAATTTGGTAAGAAAATTATTGTGAAAAGCTTTGGTGAAAAAGTGTAGCTCTAATTTTAATTTATACTTCTTAGATTACAACTAAGGTTGACTTTTCTTTCTTCAATGTATGCTAGCCACTTGTATTGGTTCATATCATTTGCTCACTTTCTCTAATATGGTTCTAGTGTTTTTTCTCATCTACTTACATGAACATTTTATGTATTATGTGACTATTTTGCATATTTTACACAGTATATGAACATTTTACAAATTGCTCATGTAAACATTTTACATATTAAACCCTTTGTTTAATGTGTTCATAATTTTTTCCCAGTTTGCCATTTCTTTAATTTGATTTAATTTTAATTTTAAATGGTTTTGGCATGTATTTCAGTTTAATATATTAAAATATTGAGTGGGTCTTTTCCTTTGTAATGCCTTTCATGGTCTTTATGTTTAGAAAGTAAGAAAGTCATTTGCCCCTCCAGAGACAGATAAATATTTTCTTATGTGGTTTTTCCTTTTTATATGTTAATTGTATTTTTAATTTCGATATTAAGTATACGTTTAATTCTATCTGGGGTTTTTGGGTTTGTTTTATTAACTTTTTTTATAGTTTTGTGAGCATGGTATGACAAATAAGGGAGATGTAAGTATGAATCCTAGTCCTACTTTGTTGTGTTCCTCTCTATTCATTTATAGGAGATTTTCTTTGTCCCAGTGCTCTTAAATTTTTTCTGTCTCAAAATTCTGTTTCTTTAGTTTTATGAAAACTTTTTAGTTCCTTCTTTGACAACTTCCTCTAGTTTTTCCCTCTGTACATTAACTCCTGTATTTGGATATCAGACCTCATGGACTGGACCTCCAATTTTTGTGTCTTTTCCTCTTCCAAGTTTCTTTCCCTTTTCTGGGCTTTATCTTCTGAAATTTTTTCTCATCTTTATCTTGTAAACCTATACTTGTATTGTCTTTTTCATTTCTCCTATCAAACTTTTAATTTCGAACAGCTCATTTCTGTCCCCTTAGTTTTTTCAAGTGTATATAGCTTCCTTCCCTGCCCACACTTTTGTACTGTTTTTGTTTCACAGGTGCACTTATTTCATTCCTCAGATAATACTAACATGTCAGTGGCTTTTGGAGGTGTTTTTCACTCCTGCATAGTCTGTTTCTTTGAAACTTCTTTTTATTTTTTTTTCTTTTCTTTTGTTTTAGTTTGGTTTGGTTTCTCTCTTTCATGTTTTGGGCTTTCCTCAAATGTCTGGTGATCCTTAGAAGTTGGTGCAAACATATGAGTACAACATAAAGAACTGATTAGAAGCTTAGGGTGTGTGGATGAGTTTGAAGATTATGCTTCCCTTAATGGTGATCTGGCTGAGCTGTTTCCTGGCTGAACCTCTGATACTGGTATCTCCACGACTGGTGATATTCAACAGTGAAGAATCTTCCAGTCTTCCTCCTGAGGGGACAGGCCTGGCTTCCCAACCACATGGAAAATATCCAGCCTGGGAAGGTCACTAAATCAATTGGTTTTCCCTAGGACAACCACATTCTCAAAAATTCCTGGAAATTCCCAGTCCAGAGACCATCCTTTTCACCTGCTCTAGAAAATGAAGCTTAGTCTTCTGTTCAGGGTGAGAGAGCAGTTTACCCTGCTGCCTAGAGGGAGGGGATCTGAGGTTCTCACTGCTTCTAAGAAAGACTTTCCACAAGTCCTCCTTAGCCTCATTTGAACTGCCACATCCAGAGGCACCTGGTGCCATGAAATCCTAAGTCTTCTGCGTTCTTAGAGACAATTGTGTTGCTTCGTGGCTTTCGTCACTGCCAATTTAGCATTCAAATTTCCTGGGTTTGACAAATCAGTTTCTACTTGTCCATCTGTTTTCAAGTTTTGCTACTATATTATCTCCTTTACCATTTTCTTCGTATATTACTTCTTAAAACAAAAATCCTGTTATCGTCTCTCCAGTGTAGTTTTGGAGGGAAGAAATTAATGATTGGGTTTAAACCACCATCTTTATCTTTTCTTGTTTCCCCAAATGTCTCTCACAATAGTTCCTTAAACAAACTCCCAGCTTCAGTCAAATCCGTCTAGCCATTGTCCCTGACTCCATGTGCTTCCTCCCTCACTTTTGTTCTCTTACCCTTATCTAAATTACAATCCTAGCCTTCCAGAAGAATCTCTTCCTTGAGAGAATCTTCTCTAAAAACGCTAGGTCTCCGTAAAGACTGTCCTCTACACTCCACCAACACTATTTTTCTGGCCCATTTATTTGGTGTTTAAAACGAACTATTGATGTGGGAACTCTCCAGACTGTTTTACTTGACAGCTTGCTTTCACCTCTAATGGGCACTTGTCTAAAGTCATAAATCCCATCAATGCGATGTGTTTGCTTCTTTCTCTAAGATACCTGCATGTTTCTGCTCCATAAGTTTCAACATTCCTTTCTTGAGAAGCTTCGTGGAAAAGAGAAGATTAAAAGGTGCCTTTTCCTGGACCTTTGTATCTCAAATGCCAATATTTGATGTGGACTCCCTAGTTAGGACTATCCAGGAGTGTGGATATAGAGGAGAAGTGTCAGCCTTGAACAGCATGAATTAAATCCTGATACAGTGGAATAGCATAAATTAACTACAATCTTCTTATAGATACCAAAAAAGTACTTGAGGAAATGCAAAATCCATTCATGATTTTAAAATTCTTACTTTCAAAACATCAAGAGAAACTTGTTTTGTAAGATAAAGAAGTTCAAGGTAAAAAATAGCAAGGATCATTCTTAACAGTGAAACAAAAGTAACATTCTCATTAAAGTTAGGAAAAAGAGATGCATAAACATGAAAAGCTGCTCAACACCACTAATTATTAGAGAAATGCAAATGAAAACTACAATGAGGTATCACCTCAGACCAGTTAGAATGGGCATCATCAGAAAATCTACAAACAACAAATGCTGGAGAGGGTGTGTTGAAAAGGGAACATTCTTCAACTGTTGGTGTGAATGTAAATAGATAGAGCCACTATGGAAAACAGTATGGAGGTTCCTTAAAAAACTAAAAATAGAATTACCATATGATCCAGCAATCCTACAACTGGGCATACACCCAGAGAAAACCATAATTCAAAAAGACACATGCAACCCAATATTCATTGCAGCGCTCTTTACAATAAGCAGGTCATGGAAGCAACCTAAACTCCCATCGACAGACGAATGGATAAACAAGTTGTGCTACATATATACAATGGAATATTACTCAGCCATAAAAAACAATGAAATTTAGTCACTTGTTGAGATGTGGATGGATATAGAGACTGTCATACAGAGTGACGTAAGTCAGAAAGAGAAAAACAAAAAGCATATACTAACGCATGTCTGCTGAACCTAGAAAAATGGAACAGATGAACAGGATGCAGGGAAGAAGGTGAGACACAGATGTAGAGAACAAACATATGGACACCAAGGGGGGAAAACCGCGGTGGGGTGTGGATGGTGGTGTGCTGAATTGGGCGATTGGGTTTGACGTGTATACACTGATGGGTATAAAATTGATGACTAATAAGAACCTGCCATATAAACAAACAAACAAAAAACAACTAATACTAAACGTTCTTTGGGTTATTTGTATGGAAATATGTTAATATAAATGTTTCAGACATTATATGAAATTTCTAAAAATCTTATATATTCTGGTATAATGTTAGAAGTCATAATTCGTTATTACTTTAAAATGTATATCTCAGAAATAACTAAATTTCCTTGTCAAATGCATTATTAGGAAGTTTCAACAAATCTTTAACCATGGTCATTTTTAAGTCTTTTGTCATTTAAAGACAGTTCTGGGTGTACTCTGATGCTTTTGCAAAAATGTTCCTATAAAAGGTTTTCATCTTCAAGGAATTCATGGAAAAGACTCTGACAAGTACAGGTTTCTGGTAACTGACTATACTGCTAAACTGAATGAATAAGCATTTTCAGAACACTACTGGAAAACTGATGAATTCATAAAAGTGCTAACAAAAGATCAATATTTGAAAAAAATTAATTACATAGCGCTGAGTGAACTGATGAGGATGATTATAATTTTTGTGACTTTCTGTATGAATAAAAAAAAAATCCCACAAGGACTCAGAGGCAAGAAATATACAAATCAATTTTCACTGCAAGCAAAGGAGCTGTTATAGTGGAGGATTACTGGACTGAATGTCAATATTATGACATAGTATGAGTGTGTTTTGTGTTTGGTAATTGCAATCATTGTTGCACTTGTGGTCATCCATTTACAATGCTTGGTGTCAGTTTATTTATCCCTTATAAAAATAAAATACAGTGTGTTGGGGGGAAAAAAAAGAAACGTATTGAATATACTCCAAGTTCAACTTGAACTGTATGGAGTATATGGAATAGTTATAATTTTAGGACAGAAAATATATGTGTACAAATAAAAAAAAGAAAAAAAGAAAAAAGCAAACTCATTAACCCAATTTCCAGTGCTCCGTTAATACAGTTTCCTAATCCTCTTAAGCTCCCCTAATTTCCAACGTTCAAATATCCTCTTTTGGGGCTTCCCTGGTGGTGCAGTGGTTGAGAGTCCGCCTGCCGATGCATGGGACACGGGTCCGGGAGGATCCAACATACCACGGAGCAGCTGGGCCCGTGAGCCATGGCCACTGAGCCTGCGCGTTCGGAGCCTGTGCTTAGCAACGGGAGTAGCCACAACAGTGAGAGGTCCGCGTACCGCAAAAGAAAAATAATAATAATAATAATAATTCTCTTTCACTTTTCCCTGTCCTCAAATTTCAGGCACACCTATTCCACCCCACTTAGAATCCTTCGAATGTCCTAAAAGTCCCTAAGTGATCTGACCCACCATCACCTCTTGACCTCACCCCTTTCTACCCTGCTCCTTGCTCTCTCCTTCCAAACACATTCCTGGCTGTGTCTCAGAAAAGGCCGGTATACTCTTGTCTGATGGTCTTAGCACCCAGGCAACTCTCAAGCCTCAGCCCAAACATCACCTTTTCAGTGAACTCTCCTCTGATCCTCTTGCTTTGGATAAAAGTAGAGACAATTTTCCTTCCAGGTACTCCCTCAAGAAAACAGTTTCAAGTGAAACTTGAACTGATGGTCAGTACCCATGTATCTCCTCCAGATACTACTCAACTCAGCCCCACCCTAACTGCAGCATTCCTGATTACATCACAATTGAATGGAATCAGCTCTTCCAACTGTCTAGTAAAAGGCCTCATTTTTAAAGTGATCAGCCCCCAAAACACAGGTATTTTGCCTGAAATTTTTAGTTTAAGATTTCTTACAAGAAAATATATGGTATTGAAAGGTTATATAAATTTCAGGGTCCTTTTAGGTACAGAGGGTTTTCCCTGGGAAAGCTGCCAGAATGGGCGGAGCTACACAGCGGTCAGGGCATTAAACACAACTAGTATCTGGCCAGCACAAGAAGCAGGGAGAGGAGAAGAAAACCACGCTAAAGAAATTGGTGAGGAAGAGCTCAACTGCCTTTAGAGAACAAAGGCATTTAACCTTCCTCACCCTGTAGTCTCCCCAATATGACTAAGAAAGATCAGCTGGCCTGTCATTGTTCCAAGTAATAGAAACTCCCCACATCTCCTATGGTCTGCAAGAGGTGCCAGAGGTCCCTATATGTTATCTGGGGTCCATTCAAGACAAGAGGAAGCTGGGGCTGGGGCCCAATCCTCTACCACATCTCTCCACAAAGAGGTCACCACTATTTGGCTTAAACATAAAACCTTTATCCTTTGGGTCTGGGATCAGGGACAAAGTAATAGCCAAGGAAGGGCTTGCTCTCTGTGACCCCTGCTGGTAGCTTTTGTAATAGTGCATCAAATGCAAGAGGGAAGAGATATGGCAACATATGCATAGTATAACTGATTCACTTTGTCATAAAGGAGAAACTAGCAAACCATTGTAAAGCAATTATACTCCAATAAAGATTAAAAAAAAAGAGTGCATAAAACAAATGTTTGCTGCAGACCTGAATACTGATGGCAGGGACCCTCTGAGTGAGCAGTAGTAGCTCTTTGTACCTCTGCCCTGGAGCCTCATGCACCATGGAATATGCAGCAGGTAGGTAATGGAGGATCAATACACTCTTCTCCTTTTCTAAATTTAATGTCAAAGGATAGAAGAAACAATCTCGAGGCCTCTATAGAATGGATTGGTAATAAATGGTGGGGAGGGGAAGTGGTTGACAATCTAGCTCATCCCTGAGGGAGTGTGACAAATGCACTTAACGTAGCCTCTAAAGATTGGGTGGAAGTCAAATAATATCTCTCTTCCTATTCCAGAAACACCTGATGAGCACTCAAGGGTCGTGGGGATAGATTGTTATGAAGGAGAAGCATTGTTAAAAACTGACCCTTGATGTTCATCCTAAGATGCCTGAACAATAGGCTAGCCTAGACTCCTTCCATGACTGGAGGGCTATAGCATCCAAAAGGGCCCAAGGTCCCCAGGTGCCTCCTAACGTACAGGGCTGCTGGCCTTCCCCGACAGCTCCTGTAAATGGCTGGCATGATATCTAGGCAGCTTAATTCCCCAAGCAGTCTGAAAGTCCCTTTCCTAATAAAGTTGCTGTCATCAAAGCCCTATATGAAGGAAGAGCAGTGGGGAAGGGGCCTCCTCTAGAACAAAACCCTCCTCAACATGGGATGCCTCTCCATGTAGATGCTGAAGATATGCAGAGCCTATGTGAGCCTTGGTATTGATGTGTCTCCTGAACTTATATTGTATGACTTTGTGGAATTCTCCTCCATGCAGAAGGGGACTCAAAAGATGGGAAGAAAGCAAATAGTAAGGTTTCCACAGGGTTAGGGTTTTCCAGCCATGTGTATTTCAAGAAGAGAGGAACAAAGGTCTTTATGGATTGGAGGGAGGGAAAAGATAGTGATTAAAGTGATGGGATAGTAAATTTATCCTGGGTAAAAAAGGAAATGAGAACATGAGGGCAATGATGGAGAATGAAACAGTGTTTGATTCATGGGCTGAATATCTCTATTAGGTCAAATACTTCTATTAGAACACTAGGAAATATAAGCTAGAAAGAGAATGGGATGCTTGAAACATAGCTGGTAGTATCATTATTCCCATTTTATGGAGAAAGATACTGAGGTGTAGAAAAATTTATATTTATGTTAATAGCTTGTGTTCTCAATCCCTAGAGTTATTTTTGTACTTGACTTATCTTCCATATAAAACTATTTTGAGAGCATTTTCTAGGCCTTTTTCATCATCATAGTTTCCAAGGGATCTTGGTACTTCATATAGTGCACACTCCAAAAATGTTTATGAAAAAAATAAGTAACTAAAATCATTTTGGGCACACTGCAGTCTCTCTCCTCTTGGTTACACCCCATCTTCCTTCCTACTCTCCTATCTCAGGGAAAGAGAAGATACTCCCCCTCTCCGGAGATAATCTTGACATTTAAACTCCTTAAATTGACACCTCCCATGCATTCCAAAACTATAGTCAATTAAATGATCACTGTCACCTCTGTAAAGAGTTAAATCATCAGTCATCAGTCTGTTTCCTGATTTAAGCTACATCCATTCTCTTACCTTCATTTCAATATTCAACCTGTCAAAACATAAACAAAAATAATCTACGTTTACAAAAGCATTTCCTCATCTCTCTCTTCTGATCCTGACCCCACTTCTCCACTGAAATTCATCTCTGTAAATCATCACATTGTCTCCCAAGTGCTGCTCCATGGGTTACACTTTATCTCTCTACATCATTGATTCATGGAACACCTCCTTCCTCCTAAACTGTCTCTAACCTCCAGGGTACTGATAGTCTTCTCTGGTTCTTTTCTTTCTCCTTGGTTCCACTTCGTTTTCTACTATACAAATGCAGTCTTATTTCAAAGCTCAATTCTCATCTCTCCTTTAACTCTTTTATTTCTCCCCTTAAATTTCCTTTTTATGTTCATGGCATTCTTTAGTATCACACTCTCTCTCTTTAAAGATATTATTTATTGCCATAGCTTTCTCTAATAGCACTGAACTACTCCTGCACTTCTGATTTGCTTTTCCTTCTTGACTGGCCACTGAGCCCTTGAAAATCAACTTGTATAGTACAAATTGATCATCTTTCTCCTGCAATTAACTTCCTCCTTTAGAAATCTTCTTCTTCTTTTTTTTTTAATATTTGCTTTATTTTATTTATAGTTTTTTTTTTTTTTTTGGGTTGTGCCGGGTCTTAATTGCAGCCGCTGGGCTCCTTAGTTGTGGCATGCAAACTCTTAGTTGCGTCATGCATGTGGGATCTAGTTCCATGACCAGGGAATGAACCCGGGCCCCCTGCATTGGGAGTATGCAGTCTTTTTGTTTGTTTGTTTGTTTTTATTAGTCTCTGCTTTACAACAAAGTGAATCAGTCATACATATACATCTGTTCCCACATCCCCTCCCTCCTGCATCTCCCTCCCTCCCACCCTCCCCATCCCACCCCTCCAGGCGGCCACAAAGCACCGAGCCGATCCCCCCGCGCCACGCGGCCACCCCCCACCAACCATCCACCCCACGCCCGGCAGTGTATACACGTCCATGCCTCTCCCCCGCCCCATCACAGCCCCCCCCTCCCCATATCGCCAAGCCCACCCCCAGTAGGTCTGTGTCTCTATTCCTGTTTTACCCCTAAGTTCTTCATGACATTTTTTTTTCTTAAATTCCATATATATGTGTTAGCATACGGTATTTGTCTTTCTCTTTCTTACTTCACTCTGTATGACAGACTCTAGGTCTATCCACCTCATTACAAATAGCTCAGTTTCGTTTCTTTTTATGGCTGAGTAATATTCCATTGTATATATGTGCCACATCTTCTTTATCCATTCATCCAATGATGGACACTTGGGTTGTTTCCATCTCCGGGCTATTGTGAATAGAGCTGCAATGAACATTTTGGTACGTGTCTCTTTTTGAATTATGGTTTTCTCAGGGTATATGCCTAGTAGTGGGACTGCTGGGTCATATGGTAGTTCTATTTTTAGTTTTTTAAGGAACCTCCATACTGTTCTCCATAGTGGCTGTACCAATTCACATTCCCACCAGCAGTGCAAGAGTGTTCCCTTTTCTCCACACCCTCTCCAGCATTTATTGTTTCTAGATTTCTTGATGATGGCCATTCTGATTGGTGTGAGATGATATCTCATTGTAGTTTTGATTTGCATTTCTCTAATGATTAATGATGTTGAGCATTCTTTCATGTGTTTGTTGGCAGTCTGTATATCTTCTTTGGAGAAATGTCTATTTAGGTCTTCTGCGCATTTCTGGATTGTTTGTTTTTTTGTTATTGAGCTGCATGAGCTGCTTGTAAATTGTGGAGATTAATCCTTTGTCAGTTGCTTCATTTGCAAATATTTTCTCCCATTCTGAGGGTTGTCTTTTGGTCTTGTTTATGGTTTCCTTTGCTGTGCAAAAGCTTTGAAGTTTCATTAGGTCCCATTTGTTTATCTTTGTTTTTATTTCCATTTCTCTAGGAGGTGGGTCCAAAAGGCTCTTGCTGTGATTTATGTCATAGAGTGTTCTGCCTATGTTTTCCTCTAAGAGTTTGATAGTGTCTGGCCTTACATTTAGGTCTTTAATCCATTTTGAGCTTATTTTTGTGTATGGTGTTAGGGAATGATCTAATCTCATACTTTTACATGTCCCTATCCAGTTTTCCCAGCACCACTTATTGAAGAGGTTGTCCTTTCTCCACTGTACATTCCTGCCTCCTTTATCAAAGATAAGGTGACCATATGTGCGTGTTTATCTCTGGGCTTTCTATCCTGTTCCACTGACCTATCTTTCTGTTTTTGTGCCAGTACCACACTGTCTTGATTACTGTAGCTTTGAAGTATAGTCTGAAGTCAGGGAGCCTGATTCCTCCAGCTCCGTTTTTCGTTCTCAAGATTGCTTTGGCTATTCGGGGTCTTTTGTTTTTCCAAACAAATTTTGAAATTTTTTGTTCTAGTTCTGTGAAAAATGCCAGTGGTAGTTTGATAGGGATTGCATTGAATCTGTAGATTGCTTTGGGTAGTAGAGTCATTTTCACAATATTGATTCTTCCAATCCAGGAGCATGTATATCTCTCCATCTTTTTGTATCATCTTTAATTTCTTTCATCAGTGTCTTATAATTTTCTGCATACAGGTCTTTTGTCTCCTTAGGTAGGTTTATTCCTAGATATTTTATTCTTTTTGTTGGAATGGTAAATGGGAGCGTTTTCTTGATTTCACTTTCAGATTTTTCATCATTAGTGTACAGGAATGCCAGAGATTTCTGTGCATTAATTTTGTATCCTGCTACTTTATCAAATTCATTGATTAGCTCTACTAGTTTTCTGGGAGCTGCTTTAGGATTCTCTATGTATAGTATCATGTCATCTGCAAACAGTGACAGCTTTACTTCTTCTTTTCCTATTTGGATTCCTTTTGTTTCTTTTTCTTCTCTAATTGCTGTGGCTAAAATTTCCAAAGCTATGTTGAATAACAGTGGTGAGAGTGGGCAACCTCGTCATGTTCCTGATCTTAGTGGAAATGGTTTCAGTTTTTCACCATTGAGAATGATGTTGGCTGTGGGTTTGTCATATATGGCCTTTATTATGTTGAGGTAAGTTCCCTCTATGCTTACTTTCTGGAGGTTTTTTATCATAAATGGGTGTTGAATTTTGTTGAAAGCTTTTTCTGCACCTATTGAGATGATCATATGGTTTTTATCCTTCAGTTTGTTAATATAGTGTATCACATTGATTGATTAGCGTATACTGAAGAATCCTTGCATTCCTGGGATAAACCCCACTTGATCATGGTGTATGATCCTTTTAATGTGCTGTTGGATTCTGTTTGCTAGTATTTTGTTGAGGATTTTTGCATCTATGTTCATCAGTGATATTGGCCTGTAGTTTTCTTTCTTTGTGACATCTTTGTCTGGTTTTGGTATCAGGGTGATGGTGGTTTCGTAGAACGAGTTTGGGAGTGTTCCTCCCTCTGCTATATTGTGGAAGAGGTTGAGAAGGATAAGTGTTAACTCTTCTCTAATTCGTCTGTGAAGCCATCTGGTCCTGGGCTTTTGTTTGTTGGAAGATTTTTAATCACAGTCTCAATTTCAGTGCTTGTGATTGGTCTGTTTATATTTTCTATTTCTTCCTAGTTCAGTCTCGGAAGGTTGTGCTTTTCTAAGAATTTGTCCATTTCTTCCAGGTTGTCCATTTTATTGGCATATAGTTGCTTGTAGTAATCTCTCATGATCATTTGTATCTGTAGTGTCAGTTGTTATAAAGTGAAAGAGCTAAAAAGGTTTTAATCCCTTTAATAACAGAAATACATGGCCCCAATGAAGAAATCTAAAAATGATATGCATGCAATGCTTGTACTTTATAAATGCATAAATAAATGTGAATTTTACCAGGGAAAAAAAGTTTCTTTCCGGTATAAATTGTCATCCTTTTCATCTTTATGCTTTAAAGGAAAAAGAAAAGGATAAAAAAAGTGCTTGCCTTCTGCCAGTCTAAAACCTTAATTCCAAATAATGATACACAGGACCCAGAAAATGGTTTCCTTGAAGGATTCAGCCTCTGAATGAAACAGGCTGTGCTCAAAGTCTGGCTATATATGTCCCACACCAATTTCAATTCAATCAGTACCACCCCAAATCTAATACCCTCATATCCAATCAAAATCTCTAATTTGATCCCACATAGTTTTCAAGTCCCTACCAATTGATACACTCCTTACCCAGTTCTAGAAACCCTCTCATTCCCATTAGATCACAGTTCACTACATGAGGTGCTTTTTCCTGAAAATCTTTGTGATTTTTTCCAAGAAAATATTAAAAAAATTAACTTCACAAGTTGGAAAATAGTTTAAAAATAAAAACTCAAGGAATCGGTATCCCAATGTATAGTACTCTTTCTCTCGTTCTCTCTATATATATGCATAAATAGTGTCATTTTTTAAAACTTTTGGTAAGAAAATAACTCTTTTGCTCATAAGCACAAATTACAGATATAAAGCGACCTACCTTCTACCAACAAAATCCTGATTCCAGTTAGAGATATTCAAGGACCCAGAGAGAGAGACAGTGTGCTCTGGGCAGCTGGCCTCCAAATGCAGACCCATGTCCTGAAGGCTCTGGCTTTCTACCTGGGCAAAGGGATAATTTGATCAGCACCAATCAACGGTAATTGCTCTGGTTGCTCAGCCCATTTTGTCTGTACCCTTTTGTTTTTTTAAATCAATCTTACAGAGAACTAAGAGGCTGAAAATAGAAGGAGTGGGAAAGTCAAACCAAGCAAATATTAAACAAAAAAAAACCTGGTGTAGCAGCAATTAATATCGATGTATTTATAAGGTAAAAGAAGGGCAGCTTATAGTTATCAAAAAGAAAACTCGTGGGAAAGATTACAATGATGCACTTTACAAACCTAGACACATAGCACTGAGACATAGAACACAAAGACTGAGAATTATAAGGTAAAACTCACATATTTGCAATCATGCTGTGAGGTTTTGTTTTTCAAACACCGTTCTTCCAGAAACTGACACATGAGGAGAGAAGAAAATTAATAATGTTATAAAAGTTTAAACAATAAAGTTAACAACTTTGATTAAATTTCCTGCAGCAACCTCATAGCAAAATGCTTTTCAACACATATAAAACATTTATAAAAATTCACCGCTGTTAAGACCACATAATATATCTCAATAAACATTCCATACAATCAACGTATTGTGTACCATCTTGATCAATCTTTTATTTCAATCACGAAATAAAATTGAAAGTCAATAATGAAAAAAGGGAACACCACTATATTTATTTAAAAATGAATATCCACATAACATCTACAACAATATCCATAAAATGGCTAAAAGTCTATTGATATTTATGTTGTATGCAAGTAGTTAGTAAAAACTAAAGCAAAATACCTCAGAATTATTTGAAAGAAATAAAAGATAAACATGATAAAACAATTCAAAAAACAAAAGGGAAAACAACTGTATACAAAAATATAAATGATTAATAAAATAGAAGTCTGTTACTTAAAAAGTAAAATAAAGAAAGAACTGGTTAATAAACTATATAGTACTCCCTGCTACAGGAAGAGAGTGCTCCCTGCATGTGAGAAGCTGGTGCAAAGTGGCAAGTGGTGATGGGACTCGGGGAGGGGTAGTAATTGTATAGAGGTGGACCCTTTCAAACACCATTTTAACCAGGTCAACATCAAGAGTCATAAACTGGGAATTCCCTGGCAGTCCAGTGGTTAGCCCTCCGCGCTTTCACTGCCTAGCGCCCAGGTTCGAACCCTGGCCAGGGAACAAAGATCCCACAAACTGCGAGGTGTGGCCAAAAAAAAGAAAAGCCATAAATCACTTTGATAGTATATGTCCTTGATATGATGTGATTAAAATGTGACAAAATTCCCTCCGTAATCTTCCTCCAAAAAAACAGAGAAACCCAAGATAATCATAAGAAAAGCATGAAATTCCAATAGAGGGGCATCCTACAATATACCTGACCAGTATTCCCCAAGACTGTCAGGTTTCTATACAAACTTTTGGTCAAAAACAAGGAAAGTCTGAGAATCTGTTACAGCCAAGAGAAACCTAAGGAGACATGAAAACTAAATGTAATTTGATACTTTAGATGAGATCTTGGAACAGAAAAAGGACGTTGGGTAAAAGGTGAGGAAATCTGAACCAATGATATAGCCTTTAGTAGACAATAACATATTGACATTGGTTCATTAATTGTAATCAATATACCATGGGAATTAAGATGTTACTAATAGGGGGACATGGGAGTGGGGTCGGGTCAATACTCCCTGATCCACGTGCTCAGTTTTATAAATCGAAAACTGCCCCAAAACTTAGGTATTACTAAATATAATATTGTAAATAATAAATAAACAGGAGAAGGCATCAATAAACAATATTAGAATGAAAAAAATTTGAAACATAATCTGAGTTTTGGAAACAGTCTAAATACAGCACATTATAAACCAAATGATTCTATGAACCACTATGTGACATAATCTTTTAGAGCACTTTAAAAAATATTTTAAATTATGAAATATAAAGTGTTCACAGAAATCTATAAAGCATATATGTACACTTCAACAAATAACTATAGAGTGAGCAGAAGTGGAGCCACTACCCAGGTCAAGAAATTCAACATTGCCAGGCACCTGGCTGCCTGACTTGTACTCTTTTTCCCAGATCTCAGGCCCTTCTGCCTCCTGGACTGACCTTATCCCAGCTATTCACATAGTAATTTTGGTAAACATTATAAAACTAAAACTCTGTCCATTTTTGAAAACTTTATATAACCTTGAAGAAACACAATTGTATTTATGTCCTTTAGTGTATTTTTGGTGTAGCTTTTCATTACTTACGCCGTTGCATGCAGTTGGACTTTTCTGTTTCAGTGCTGTAAAGTATTCAACCATATAAACTTTCTAGTGTTGATGGGGCTTTGGGTTGCTTCTACTTTTGACCTCTTACAAACAGCGTTGCTCTGAAAATTCTCTGACGGGTATACTGGCCATAGAATATGTAAACTTAAACTTGCCAAATTTTTTCAACCCATTTTACCAGTTTACGCACTAGCTGCATGCAAGGGTGCTCATCACCCTTCATTTTGGCAAACCTTTGGTGATTTTCTGCCTTTTCAGTCTTAGCCAATCAGGTGAGGGCATAGGGGCACCTCATAATGATTTGCATTTCCTTGGTTACTAATAGGGGTGAACCAATTTTTCTGATGATTATTGGCTGATTGGAGGTGCTCCTTCAGGAAGTGCCTCATCAAGTATTTTGTCCATTTTTCTGCTGGGTTGTCTGTCTTGGTAGTAGTTATATGTTCTGCTTATTAGTTCCTTACTGGGTATGAGGAACACGATATCTGTTCTCACTCTTTGTCTTTTCACTCTCTTTTTCATTTTTTTTTTTGATCAACAGAAGTTTCTCTGTACCTCTAACAGAACAAATATTATTAAAAATAGCTAATATTGACTGATCGATGTTGTAATGTCCCGCTCTCCTGGGCCGGGCCTAAGTCGCGCCAGACCAGGGACGGACATTCTTGGCGAACGGGACCACTCTTCTCGTTCTGTCCACGGGGCCCTCGCCTCTCTTGTCACGCCCTCCCGGCCTGTCAAGGGGTGTGTGGAAGGCAGGGGTGGTGGTCTCCGGCCCTGACCCTCGGTCACCCGCCCCCTGCCTCACGGCGTGGGCAGGGCCGTGGTCCTGGGACTCAGCACTCTTGCTTCGCCTCCGTGGCGTGTGCCTCCCGAGTGGTCCTCCCCGCGTTGGTGGGGGGCTGTCCCGCCGCTGTGCTGTGCGCCCCTGCCGGCGCGTGAGCCTACCTTGCTTGGTCCTCTGTGGTGCCCCTGGAGTGCTCCAGGTCATCCCTCAGGTGCTGGAGGCCGAGCGGTGGTGTCGCTCCCTTTTCCCAGCGTGCTCCTCGGGTCCCCGCCGCGGTGGTGTGTCCTGTGAGTGGCTCTCTTGGGGGGGTCGAGACGGTAAAGGGAGGCGTGCCTCTGTTTCTCTCCCTCCCTCGGTGGGGTCAGGTGCCGCCTCGTTGTCGTCCCACGGTGTGCTGTTGGGGGGACTGACTGTGGCCAGGCGAACGCCACGTGTGCCGCCCCCCCTTGTGGGGGGGATCGCACGGGGACATGGGTGCGATCGTGTTGGGCCGGGGCCTGTGAGAAGGGGGTCTGTCGAGCTTCTCGGGCGTGCTCCCTCTTTCCGGAGCCCGATGGACGAGGCTGGGGGCGGCAGAGGTTGTGCCCCCGGCTGTGGCCACGAAAGCTCCTGTGGGCCGTGTGCTTACCCATACCGCAGACCCCCCGCCCACACCCCGCCCAGTCGTGGACTTGGCGGCTCGTGGAGCGCCTCCGTGGGCCCAAAGGGGAGAGACGGTGGGCGGGGGATGACGCACCCTCGGTGAGAAATCCTTCTCTAGCGATCCGAGAGGGAGCCTTGGGGTACCGGACCCCCCAGACGCTGCCCCTCCCAAGCGTGCAGCGGCCACGATGGTGACTGCCAGAGCACGTGGGCACAGCCCCTCCCCTTCGCGGGAGGGCTTGCGCCGGCCCCGCTGCGGGTCCGAGCGCCGCTCTTTGCCTATGGCAGCCCGCGCCTCCCGCGCTGTGAGTCAGGGGAGGGTCCAGCCAGGCCCGCGTCAGGCACGGGGCCGCGCGTGTGCGTGCGCGTGCGGTGACCCAGGTGGAGAGCCCAAGGGGGCGGGGACGCCCGGATGTCCCGACTTTCCGGTCCCGCAGCCACAAGGAGCCCCTCGCGCCTGCCCTCACCGCGAGTCGCAGCCGGTGGCGGTGTGTGGGCGGGTGAGGGTCGCCTCGCTCGGGAGCGTTACCCTGGGGCGCGAGCCTCGGGGGTCGGACTTAGATGAAGGCGGATCTGGCGAGGACGGAGGGGTGAGTTTGGGTGGACGGGTCCCTCCGTGCCACGCGAGGGGACCGTCGCACGCGGGCCCTGACGGCGGGGCCGGGTCGTGGGAGGCCCCAGGGTGGCTGGGGCCGGCCGGCATCTCAGGCGTCGTGGGACCGCCCTCCTGTGTGTGGCGATGGGACCCCGCGTTTGTTTTCCTGGTGGCCCGGTCGTGTCTCGGCCCTTCCTGTCCCTGGGCAGCGCTCCGCGCCCCTGCCCCGCGGCCCGCGCCGTCTGTGCGTGACGCCACCTCCCTGTCACCACCGGCCCTCACCCGCCCCCACCCCTCCGCGCCCCCTTAACCGTCTGGGACCGAAACGGCCTCGCCCACGTGAGGGTGTCGCCCCCCCGGCCGCCTCGGCCGGCGGCGTCCCCGGGTGGAGTGCTCACGGTTCCGGAGGCGGGGGGAGTCGGGCCCGGCGGAGGTGTGTGTGGGGCCCGCGGGGCGGCCGTTGTGCGCGCGGGAGAGTGTTGTCGCGGGCCGTCCGCGGCTCGTTGGTGTTTGGCGGTGGTGGTCCGGAGCCCAGCGAGGGGGGGCCCTTGTGGGGGGCCGAGAAGGCCAGTCTGCGTCCTGGTGCCGCGGGTCCGCCCCTGCGCTGGAGGCCTCTGGTGGTGAGACCCCGTGTCGTGCCCTGGCGGCTGACTCGCATCCGGGCCCTTAGGATGTACCCGGGCCCCCTCGCGTTGGCGCAAAAAAAAAAAAAAAAAAGAAAAGCTAATATATGATGACTATCTAATGCCAGACACTGTTCAATGCACTCTGCATAGAAGAATTTATTTATGCCTTATCTTCATAGTGACCCTATAAGGGAAATCCTATGAACCCTTTTTCTCATATGAGGAAACCGCATCAAGGAGATATTAAGAAACTTGCTCAAGGTGACAGATCTACTAAGTAGGGAAGTATTCAAGCAAGAATCTCCAAGATGATTCCTTAAAAGAAGAACAAAGAGGAGTGGCTTCTCCTCTACCGAACTGTGATATTTGAGCTGCAATGGACAAATATATCTACGTACAGAATAGAGAGGTCAGACACAGACACATGGATATGTGGGAGTCTGCCTATGATGGAGGTAGGGTAGCAAACCAATGGGCAAGGATGGGCTATTCAATATGTGGTAGTGGCATTGGCACTATTGTGGGGGGTAGAACTGGAGCTTGCCCGCATACCACTTACATAAATAAATTTGAGGTGCATTACAGACGGATACAACACAGAAGTTTAAGAGAAAATATTGAAGAATGTCTTTGTGAACTCAGGGTGGAACAATGTCTTAGAGAACCAAAAGCACCATGATGGGAATGTCTGATATATTTAAATGATTCCAAAGTAATGACTGTGATGGTTAATTTCACAGGTAGACTGGGCTAAGAGATGCCCAGATAGCTGCTAAAGCATTACTTCTGTGTGTTCTGCATGGCTGTTCTGGGAAGAGATTAGCACTTGCATCAGTAGACTGAGTAATGATCGCCTTCACCACTGCAGCTGGGATCACCCAAACCACTGAGAGCCCAAATGCAACAAAAGAGCAGAGTAAGGGTGAATTTACTCTCTGCTTGAGCAGACGCATCCGTCTTCTCTTGCTTTGGAGCATGTGACATGGGCACTCCTGGTTCTCAGGCTTTCAATCACAGACCCAACCATAGTCCCCATTCTCCATCTTGCTGATGGCCCAGCTGACACATCATGGGATTCCTCAGCCTCCATAACCAAATGAATGAGTTCCCCTACTAAGAGCTATACATATATCTCCTATCGGTTCTATTACTCTGAAGAACCCTGACTAATACAATGACGTAAAAAATTAAAAGAAATTACAGTCTAGGAGAAGTTTGTCACCACACATGAAATAGACAATGAATTAGCATTCAGGATATCACATGAGTTCTACAAAACAACAACAAAAAATAGTCAAACCAAAAAAAGTAGGCAGAGCTTTAGAATAGGTAACTCAGAAAAGAGGAAATCCAAATGGCCAATAAATACAAGAAGATGTGCAGGATCCCTAGCAATCAGATAAGCTATTCTCTGCCCATTTTGATTAGGTCTGACAATATAAAAAAGTGGGTCAAGATATGGAGAAACCAGAACTCTCCCACACTGCCAATAGAGGTGGAAATCGGAGGGCAAGCGGCTTTTCCTAAAAATTAAAAGTGAACATAAATACAACCCAGTAATCCTATATACAAAGCTGTTCTCTAAAGCATTGTTTGAAATAACAAAGATTTGGAAATGACCCTATTGTTCATCATCAGCAGAGTGAATAAAATAAAATAAATTACAGAGATCTAGTTGACTTTGTTGAACTGACTAGGAACTATAGATAGGAAAATATTTAGATCTTGTAACTGTAATATTGACTTTTCTAAAAGGTGATGGTGGGGGTGAGTTGTTAAACCAACACGACATACTACTTTCGGTTTCATAGCCTTTTGTCTACAAACTTGATGAATATACACTCGACTCATGATTGTTATTTTTCAGAAGTGGAGAGAGGCCTAGGAGAGATCGTGGCAGTGAGAACAAAGGTGGCTCTATCCTTGCCTCTATGTAATTGTCATTGTCAATGTCCCTTGCTTTTCCAAGATTAAGTACAGCAAAAACTTACTGGACATGGAAGAACAGCTGGATTTGGGCATCTTTTCCTGAGAAGAGTGGTCCAGATTGTGAGTATCCAAACTTAGTGTGCCGGTTGATTTGAAATAAAAAAGAATTTTCAGTAGAATTGCTTGATGAACCCCCTTCATTACCACCAGTTCCTGATCCTTTCAAGAAGACTAAATTTTTTTTAACTGAAGTATACTTGATTTACAATATTGTATTAGTCACCGGTGTACAGAAAAGTGATTGTTATATACATATTTTTTCAGATTATTTTTCATAATAGGTTATTACAAGATGAGTAAAGTTCCCTGTGCTATATTGCAAATCCTTGTGGGTTTTCTTTGTTTTGTTTTTCTTTGTTTTTTGTTTTGCAAATCCTTGTTGCTTATGTGTTTTCTGTACAGTAGTGTGTATCTGTTAATACCATACCCCTAATTTATCCCTCTCCTACTCCCTTTCCCCTTGGCTAACCACACGTTTGTTTTCTATGTCTGTGTGTCCGTTTCTGTTTTGTATATAGAGTCACTTGTATTGTTTTTGAGATTACACATGTAAGTGATATATTTGTCTTTTTCTATCTTACTTCACTTTGTATGATATTCTCTAGGTCCATCTATGCTGCTGCAAGTGGCAATATTTCATCTTTTTGTGGATGAGTAATATTCCACGGTACCACTTCTTCTTAAACCAATCATCTGTTGAGGGGCACTTGGTTGGTTTCCATGTCTTGACTATTGTAAATAAGGCTGCTATGAACACTGGTGTGCATGTATCTTTCCGAATTAGAGTTTTCGTCTTTTCCAGATATATGCCTAGGAATGGGATTGTTGGATCATATGGTAGCTCTATTTTTAGTTTTTTTAAGCAGCCTCCATACAGTTTTCCATGGTGGCTGAACCAATTTGCATTCCCACCTAAAGTGTAAGAGGGTTCCCCTTCATCCACACCCTCTCCAGCATTTATTATTTGTAGACATTTTGATGATGGCCATTCTGACAGGTGTGAGGTGATACCCCTGTGTGGTTTTCATTTGCATTTCTTTAATAATTAGCGATGTGGAGCATCTTTTCACGTGCCTGTTGGCCATTTGTATATCTTCTTTTGAGAAATGCCTACTTAGGTCAAGGAGACTAATTTAGGAACCAGTGTACTGGTAAAACTAAACTGTGTTTTTAACATTGCTTCTCTATATTGGGCAAAGGAAATTTTGTTTCAAGTGTAAAAGTGAAGTGAAAACATAAGGAGTGCAGTGGAAGAAATATTTTCTGAAATTTATTTTTGTTTCTTTTTCTTCAAAACCCCCAATTTTGTTATCCTAGGCTATTTGGAGCGTGTGTCTGCCAGGAAGAGATTGTGATATCCCTGAAATGTAATAAGGAAAATTTCAGTTTCTAAAATTTAAAATAGCAATATGAGCCAGGCTACTGTCTTCATAGAGACTTTTCAGAGTTCCCTTATTTCTCTGCACTGCCATATCCACAACTGACCTAAATTAAAGAACCAAAAGCCCTCAAGGTCTCAGTTACTTATCACATGAAAGTTTACTCCTTGCTCATATGAGATCTCCTATGGTCCAGTTGCTCTCCAGGGCTGCTGCCTTCCCAGTAATTCCAGTCTGCTTCCATCATGTGGTTCCACCATCTCAATACACGGCTTAATCATCTTTTCAGCCAAGCATCTCACTACCATCCTCCACTGAGGATCCTGAGTTCAGTCTCTCAGCTTCAGTTTTCCACAGAATATACTACCACAGAGTTGCCTAGCTGCATGTTGATAGGGAGGACACATGGGCTTTTGCTACTCCTCAATCAGAACTTCAAAGAAGCCTTACTTTTTCATTGCTCCTGCCTGTAGTTTTACATGATGCTTCAAATTCCAGAATCTTATTGAAATTCTGGAGGGGAGAGCTGGAGGGAAGAGAGATGTGGTTTGATTCTCTGAAATGTTTCCTTCTGCATCCAAACTGTCATTTTCAATTTCTAAATTTTATTCTGAGTTTGGCCACTTCTGTGTATTCTCAACACTATGGCCTAAGTCAGTAACCATGGATTCTCACCTGTATTACTTCGATGTTCTAACTACTTCTCCTGCCCCCAAGGGGTCCACAGAACAATTAAGGTGATTAGTTAAATATGCAAATTATATCATGTCAAGTGCTGTTTTAAACTTCCAATGCCTTCTTATTTCAAGTTGAAAAAAACTCAGATATTTCACATGAGCTACAAGATCCTGCCTCTCCCTTCTCTAGCTCCAGGTACAAATGAGCTTCCTCTCTATCCACAAAAACACCAAGTTCTATGTTAGGGCTGTTACCCTTGTTGTTTCATCCAAGTGGAAATCAGCTCTGGACCTTCCTTCTTGTCATTTGGGACTCAGAAAGGTCTCCTGCTCTATGAAGTATTCCCTGACCACCGGAACCACACTGCCCCTTCTGCACTATCACCCCATCCCCTTTAATCTTTTCACAGAACATATGCCCACTTGAAGTTGTCTTGTTCATTTATTTGTGGATTTGTTTATTGGGATGTATCAATGACTTAACCATGTGAAATATACATACAACATTGAGAAGGCAATGGAGACTTGGAGAGGAGATTTTCACATGCTGGCACTTTTTGCCCTATGTTTGCTCATCACTCCTAGGCACTTGGAGCTGCCAAGTGCCAGGTGATTTCCACCAAGTCATCCTTCAGATAGGGCTGCAGACCAAATCCCCCAACCCAGCCAACCAGCTGGAACCCAACAATCAACCACAAACTCACTCACCAACGTCACACAAGGCAACAAGCTCAGAAAAATAAGTTTTGCTTGAAATGTTTTGATATAATTATTAAGAAAAGTGCAGGAAAAACGACCACCTCTCAGTTGACTGAATGAACAACACAAAAAATAAAGTCAGATTTTAACATTCTGGTTACCTTTAATATATTTAATAAAGTCAGATTTTAACATTCTGTTTACCTTACTGGCAGAGAACACATTTTCAATACATCAAAGACTCAGAAAGATGATCAATTTATTATCTGAGTCTCTACTGACCTAATTGGTCAAAAGGGCCTAGTTTGGCAAGAAAAGTGGGAAGGGAAGGGGGAAGAGGAAAAGGAGAGAGACTGGAGGGTAATCAAAGCCCAGGATCCTTTAGAAGTTCAGCAGCATCCAGAGCTGGCCCACAGGATGGGGTAGAAAGGCATCCCCTGGGCTTAGGGGACAAGGCCACAACCACAGCCAGAAGCCTTGGCGGGATGCTGGAGCCCAGGGCTGAGCGGGTCAGCGTTGTCTGGCGAGGGTGCCTCCACAGGCAGGGGCTGAGCCTCTGGGTCCTGAGCTATGTCTAAGGAAAGCCTCCTCTTCGCCCTGGGGGGAGCAGTTGGCTCCTGAGTCCCCTGTTCCCAAGGACGACAACGAGGGCCACGTCTTCCAGCTGGGTGGCGATCCGGGGCACATGGACCTGGGGTTGGCGGCTGGGTCGGGCCGGGCTCCCCGGAGGTGCTGGTGGCCGCAGCCTCGAACTGGGAACGAAACTGGGTCATTTGTAGAGAAGTGGATGAATCTAAACACTGTCATACAGAGTGAAACAACTAGAAGTCTGCAAGCATGCACCAATGAAATGACAGAATTGAGGACTACTGTGGTAACTGTGCACATGGAGCAAAATGGAAGGAAATATTACAAGAAAAGAAAATATTTCAGTAGGGTTGGCAGCAACAAAGATCTGGTTGCTTCAGGCTACTTCCTAAAATAAGAGGTAACAGGAAGTACAAACCCAAGGCTAAAGCAAATAGATGAAAACAGCATAGAGCATTACATGTTCTTAGCATAGATTCTACATTGTAGAAGACTCGTAGAAAATACACAGAAGAATATTTTACAATGTGGGTATAAACACACTATATCATGCAGAAGATTTCTTTTTGTAACATGGCATTTTTCTTCCTCAACAAATATCTACCAGCTGCCTCACGTGACTTTCATAATTAGACATGTCCCTCCCCCTTCTATCTTACTCCAAGGTACCATGGTATATTTACACATTATAAATATCTTAAATATTTACAGATCTACTAATATGTCACAAGATAGCAGGATGAGAGGTGTTAATGAACTATTAAGGGAAATTGCCAACAGAAGTTTCTGGTTTGCCTCTCTCTGTTGATTTTCCATAAGCAAAGGATTAAACTACTCTTTAGGAAAAAAACAAAAAACAAAAAAACTGCATAGATGTTCATAAATAACTTTTGTCTATTACTCTCACTATGCAATTTGTCAGGTTTTTCTATCAATGTTGTGCTTACTTTAAAACTTTGAATTTTTTCTTGTTTTTGAATGCCTAAATAGGTTTGAAAAGACCTGCAGGTTAAAGGTTTCACACACTTCCCCCATGAAACTACCTGGTACTAGTGATTTTTGAAGAGGCATATCTTTTGACATCTTTCTGTATTTCTTACATAGAAATTTATGTCTTAGATTTTATGTTTTTAATAATTACTTTTAAAATTTTTATTTATTTATTTATTTATTTTTGGCTGATTTGGGTCTTCGTTGCTGTGAGCAGGCTTTCTTCACTTGCGGTGAGCGGGGGCTACTCTTCGTTACGGTGCGCGGCCTTCTCACTGCTGTGGCTTCTCTTGTTGCAGAGCACAGGCTCTAGGCGTGTTGGCTTTAGTAGTTGTGGCACTCAGGCTCAGTAGTTGTGGCTCACGAGCTCTAGAGTGAAGGCTAAGTAATTGTGGCACACGGGCTTAGTTGCTCCATGGCATGTGGGATCTTCCCAGACCAGGGCCTGAACCCATGTCGCCTGTGTTGGCAGGCGGATCCTTAACCATTGTGCCACCAGGAGAGTCCCTGTTTTAGATTTTCTATCTCTTCTGAAATCTGTTTTAGCTAATTAATTTTTCCAGAAAAGTATCCAGCTGAGCTTTTTGTTGACTTCTTAGTTATATTATTTTACAGTTTTTCTAACTCATTTATTTCTGCATATGTCCTTATTAATTCCTTCCTGCTACTCTGTTTGTTTTTCCCTAACTTTATGAGACAGAAGCTTAATCCATGTAATTGTATACTTTTAATTTTATGGATAAAAATACTTAAGGCTGTAAATTTTCCTCAGTAATATTTAACTGAATCTCATATATTCCTAGGTATTTCATTCATTTTTAAATATAAAAACACTCCAATAATGCTTATTGTGTTCCAGGCATCAGTCTTAGCACTTTGCAAATATTAACTCATAGAATCAACCTACCCATCATATGAGGTAGCTACTATTACTATCCCACTTTACAGTTGAGGAAACTGAGTTATTATGAAGTTAAATAATTGAAGTTAAATAATTTGCCAAAGTCATACAAACTGGTAAGAATAAAGCTGGGATTCAAAATCAGGCAGTCTGGCTCTAGAGTTTATACAGTTATCAAATATTTTTTCTATGTCCTTGTCTCCAGGGTATTTAGCTATTGTGGTTTATATCCCTCCAACTTACAGGTCTTTTAATAGAGAATTTTTAACTTTCCAGGAAGGACCTATGTATTTCCCGATTTTTAAAGTTAATTTCTAGTTTTATTGCATGATAATTAATGAGTTTGATTTTTTTCCCTTACTTTGGAATTTATTGGTATTTTCTATTCATCCAAATGTATTGTCAGTTTTTGTGATTGATCCTTTGGTAATGACAAAACTGAGTACTCTATTACCAGGTATGTAATTTCTACCTAACTGTTAATGCTGTTGACGTTTTCTACATCCTTAAGTTTGTCCACTTTTTCTCTCTTGCACGAAGTAAGGTAAAAGGGGGTTCCATGCCCTCTCTAGGTGCAATACTGTCCCCAAATGTCTACATGTTCACCGACCTAGAAGCTCCCCAAACTTCATCCTTCTGGGGTTTTATGGAGACTTCATTATATATGCACAATTGGTTAAATGAGTGGCCACTCGTGATTGGTTCAACTTCCAGCCCCTTCCCCCCCCAGCCCCTTGGAAGTCTAGGGTGGGACTGAAAATCCCAACACTGTAATCACGGGGTTGGTTCCCCTAGCAAACAGCCCCCACCCTTAAGTGACCTAGGGGCATTCCAACAGCCACCTCATTAACATAACAAAATCATAAAACATAACTCTCTTAGGAAATTCCAAGGATTTTAGGAGCTATTGACCAGAAACAGAGATGAGGACCAAATATATATTTTATATTATAAATCACAATATCACATAAGGTGACTTAAACTCTCCTATTTTTAATGCATTTCTTTCAACTTGTTTGATTTTCTGTAATTTATACTTTATCAAAGTTGCATGGGTATTCATGACTGCTACACCTTCATGGGGAAATTTAGCCTTTAGAGCCCTTTCATGCACCTTTGACTTTGTCTGATACAAGATCCATGACTTCTGCTTTCTGTTTGCATTTTGCTTGGTATAGTTTTGTCTGTTCTTTTAATTTTAACTTTTCTGGATCACTCTGTTTTAGACAGTTAAAAGATAAACTGAGGCATATTAAACATTTTAAAAGTTTATTTATGCAAAATTCAGTTCAAATTTGGCAGCATTCCGTCTAGCAGGAAGGAGCACCGAGGAGCTGTACAAAATAAAAGATGTAGGCAGAAGGGAGTGGGAACAGGAAGTGATACTAAGCAAAAGAGCGGGTTGGTTATTGCAAGGTTACTTTCCTTTAGGGGATAATTCTGATTTTAAAAATATATTTTAAGGATGTTACCTTTCTTTGCTTTGCAGATACACATTGGGATAACAACTTTAATAAACATCAATAAAGTTAAAAAAATTTATGAGACAAAACTAGCGAACAGACCCAAATGGGCAAAGGTCTAGTTTAGGCCATGAGCAGTGGCCTGGGAAGAAGAGGGTGTCAGATTCACAGGCGTGTGATATGAGAAGCTCCTGAGGCTTGCTTGTGGTTGCAGCACTATCCACTGGAAACCACGGTCAGTGACTCAGAGGCCCAGATGAAGCTTGGGGATGGAAGGGGCTCAGCCAGATCCTCAGCATCATCCAGTGTTGCCCCAAATTATTATGGGGACTAGAGGCACACCACTGCAAGGAGGTCCCCTGAGGGTGCCATCAGAAGCGAGCAGTGTCCATACCATCTAAGCCAAGGCAGAAGCCAAAGGCCCGTCAATGTTCAGTTGCGAGATGAGAATACCTGAGAGGTACAACATTCTATGGCAGCTGTCCTCGTGGGAAGGTCCACTTCAGAGGCTGCTGGGAGCCCTGGTTGTCATGGTAGGAGAAAGCATCTGGCAGCTTGGGAAATGGGTCATTTCTAGGAGATAAAGCATCTCCACTGAGGACAGGCCCAGCCCAGCTTGTTGCTTGGCTGGGAGCTTCTGTGGTTTCTGAGGTGGAGGGTCAGATAAAGTCACATTTAGCAAATTCTTCAGTAGTCATGGACTCACAGATTGAAGACCATCCATTGGTGAGGAATTCCTCC
Source organism: Mesoplodon mirus (assembly GCF_964341445.2). Lineage (NCBI taxonomy): Eukaryota > Metazoa > Chordata > Mammalia > Artiodactyla > Ziphiidae > Mesoplodon > Mesoplodon mirus. The sequence continues at coordinate 37,183,112 of NC_138983.1, forward strand.
CAGGACTCGAGAGATGCAGGTGCCTCTAGCTTTAGCCCCAGGGGATCACAGTCAAGGGTGCGGGAGACTGGTCTCTGCAGCTGGGACAAGACTCTTAGAGGCATAAGAGTGGTCCAACCTTACAACCTCACAGAAGTTCACAGGGGCCCTGCAGTTCCCAGCATCGTCCCTGGGGAACACTCTCAGACTCCCAATGATGTTGGGAGGTATCAAAGGGAGGCTGTCAAGGTAACTGGATGTAATACCCTCCAGAGATGGCAGGCATGGGCCAGGGTGCATCGGATTTTCGGGATCCAATGGAGGACCTAAGCGTTGAAGATCAGGGGCACAACAGCACCCGGAAGCCTTAGAAGGATGCTGGAGCCATGGGATCAACAATGCAGGGTTGTCCATCAAGGGATCGCCAGCAAACGGGAGCTGAGCTTCGAAGTCCAGAGATGTGGCCGTTGTGTCTAAGGAGAGACGCCTCTTAGCCCGGACCCGGACAGTCTGATCCCGAGTCCCCTCTTCCGGAGCACGATGACGAGGACCGTATCGGCCAGTTAGGTGGAGATCCACAGCAGATGGACCTGCGGTCAGTGGCGGAGTCAGGCCGGGTGCCGCAGAGCTGTAGGCAGCCACAGCCCCGAACTGGGCGGCAGAGCAAGAACCCCGGGCATGCGAGGGGCGAGGGGACACAGCACGCACAGGGACTTGGTGGCGGGTCCCACCGTACGTGGCTACAGGCCCACAGGGGCGCAGAGCGCGTCAGGGCTGGTGATGCCTCGAGCCCAGAGCGGCTCTGCAGGCCGCGCAGACGTCCCTCCAGGCGTTCATGCCCTGGCTGCTGGGCTCCAGGAACTGCATGTGCTTCAGCACGGTCCGGTCCTGCCCGCGTTTCCACAGCTCATAGCGCTCTGGTTGCAGGATGCGCACGAAGGGGTCCATGGAGAAGGCGACCCGGGCCTCCCCACAGCTGCACTGCGAGGCCACTTTACCATAATCGATCCAGCGCGGGGTGGCGAAATTGATGGCTTCTGCACAGTTGAAGCCATGGTTGAAGCCAGAGTGGTAGCCATAGGGAAACGTCACTATGAACTCTCCAGCCTCCTAAGTGACCCGACCGAAGGGGATGCCATTGTCCTTGAGGACCGTGGGCGAGATGAGCGCCACCTTGTGCCGCAGGAAGGCCTCACAGCCCCACGAGCTGCCCGGGAAAAGCTCCCTGGCCAGGGGTTCCAGGCACTGGCCGTGCTCCGGGGGCACTGCATACCAAGTCTTGGGCTCCCCGAAGTGCAGGTAGTTGATGCTGTAAAGGTCCATGTCCTCTGTGTGCCAGGCGAAGGCGGTCTTCCACATGCCGAAGTACAGGTAGGGGGTGTTGATGCCTTCGATGACCACTCCGCACTCCTGTTCTAGCAGGTCCTGATTGGTTCCCAGGTGTCCAAGGTTCCACTGCTTCGTGTTTTTATCGAATAAGGAGCCACTGACGTCCACACCATATACTGGTGAATCATAGGGGCGTGTTTTCCAATATTTTCGCTCCAGATCCTCAAAATCAGAGTAGAATGGAGTCCGGTGTCTTTCTCCGTTTGTTAAGCGGCAATACTCGCTCACGGTCATGGCTTTCTTCTGTTTGTGGTGCTGAGTAAACACACCTGCCTTCCCAGAAGCCACCTGCTGGAGGGGAGAGGCTATTAAGATGTCACTGATATCATCATAGGTCTCTCTGGCTTTGCAGTCCTTGGGTGGAATTATCTTAGCCAGGCCTGCTCGGTGTGCACCTTGGGATTCCATATAAGCAATGTATTTCTCGAAATCATTAAACTCTTCTTTGGTTGGATGAAATACCATTATGCTACAACTTGGGTTCTGGTCCCAGTTGGACTTAGACTTCATAGCTTTCATTAATAAGCAAGAAACTCCCAAGTTTTTATTTATGTTCTGGATAGGTGAGGATGCTGGAAAACACTACTTTTTCAAAAATGGGTTGGAGTATATCAGCAGGAACCGCCAGTAGACTTTAATGCAATGAGTTGATAATATTTCTTAGGCTTGCTGATTCTGCAGGGGACTCCACACTGGGCAGAAGCCTTGCTCAGGACTGATGCTGGCTGAGCCTGCAAGTCTGGGATGTCCTTGGTTGACACTTGGCTCTGGCCTCTTTAGGTCTAGTGAATCACCCAGCCCTGGGTGGGTATCCCAAATGTAGTGTCGTCAGGGCAGTATTGAAAACATAACCTAAAAAAAAAAATACAATAGAGACAGGTTGAAAACTAATGTTTGCAAATAGTTACTAGGGAACTACAAATAAAACACCACCATGGACTATAATTGCATATTCAAATAAAGGCTAAAATTTCATAAGATTGACAATACAAGAAATGGTGTTGTTGTGAACAGTGGAAATTCCTGTACTCTAGTAAGGAAAATGGCAATCATTACATTCACTTTGAAAAACTATTTGGACAGTATCCACTAACATTGAACTTACCCGTGAGCTATGATTCATGCCTAGGATATGTGTATGTCTGTGCAATGAAAGTCAAGTCCAAGAATGTTCAGAACAACATTATTTCAGTAGCCAAACACTGGAAACAACTCAAATGCCTGTCAACATTAGAATGATTAACTACATTGTAGTATATTCATACAATGGAATACAATACAACAATGAAGATAAACAAGAACTACATGAAAATATAAGAATAATTCTATAAACAGAATACCAAGGGAAATTATCCAGACTCAAAAGAATTCCTATTCTATGCTTCCATTTATATAAAGAGAAAAAGGAGGCAACGTAATCTATGTTAGAAGTCAGAGTAGTGGTTACCGCTGTGAAAGAGAGAGGTTGTGAGTGGGGGTGTGAGGAAGTCTCTAGAATAATGTGAATATTCTATCCTGAAGGCCGATGCTGGTTACACAGCCATCAGAATGACTCATTGTCATAAAACATCAAGTTATGATTTTTACAAATTTCGGTGAAATTTTTTTAAATTTATTTAAATTATCTAAATACATTTTTTAAAGTATAGTTTAGGGTGAAACGAATTAAAGGAGACATATCTTTCATCGTACCAAAAGGAAAAGGAAGGGTGATTGAAAATACATGAACTAAACATTCAATTGAAGAAGCTACAAAAGAGAAGAAGAGAAAGAAGGGGTAGGAGTAAACAAATAACAAAGAATAAGGAGAAAGTTAATCAAAGAAAACACATACAAGACCAAACACTGATGACCAAAATTATTCTTGGAAGAAATTAATGATAGCAATAAAACATGGGCATAACTGAACCTAAGAAAAAAGGGGAAAATAAACCCCTAGGAATGAAATAGTGCACAAAAGAATTTTTAAAATCTCAGAATCTTAGGAGAAACTTGACAGCAAAATTTTCAAAAGATAAGAGAAAAGAATAATTTCCTGGAGAGGAAACATATCCAAAATAGACCCATGAAACACCAGAAAGCTTGAATAATACCCCAGGAAAAGACGCTGGTTCAAAGTATGACTCCTGAAAGTCCAGGAGACATATCATTTTATATGTTAATCTAGAAAAGTTTCAAGAAGCAGTTAACTCTTATTGTGCACATTGTTTCAGAGTATAGAAAAAGTTGGAAAGCTACTCAGATGAGGCTATTCCGATCTCTGATAGCAAAACGAAAAAGGAACAATAAAAAATAAAGCTACAGGCCATCTTTGTTTATAAGCATAGATGAAAACATAAAATGGAATGTTATCCAATGAACTACAGCAATATAATTAAAGAATAATACTTCATGACCAAATAGAAAGGAAGGATGATTCAACATTGGAAAATTTAATGATATAATTCAAAATATTAACAAAGTAAATGAAAAATACCATCATCTTATAGTTACCAAAAAAGCATTTGATGAAATGCAAAATCCATTCATGATTTTACAATTCTTACTTGCAAAGCATCAAGAGAAACTTGTTTTGTAAGATAAAGAATTTCAAGGTAAAAAATAGCAAGGATCATTCTTCACAGTGAAACAAAAGTAACATTCTCATTAAAGTTAGGAAAAAGAGATGCATCAACATGAAAAGCTCAACACCACTAATTATTAGACAAATGCAAATCAAAACTAAAATGAGGTATCACCTCACACCACTTAGAATGGGCATCATCAGAAAAACTACAAACGACAAATGCTAGAGAGGGTGTGGAGAAATGGGAACACTCTTGCACTATTGGTGGGAATGTAAGTTAATAGAGCCACTATGGAAAACAGTATGGAGGTTCCTTAAAAAAGTAAAAATAGAATTACTATATGATCCAGCAATCCCGTGACTGAGCTTACACCCAGAAAAAAACCATAATTCTAAAACACCCAAGCACCCCAATGTTCATTGCAACACTATTTATAATAACCAGGTCATGGAAGCAACCTAAATGCCCATTGACAGACGAATGGATAAAGAAGTTGTGGTACGTGTAAACAATGGAATATTACTCAGCCACAAAAAAGAACGAAATTGAGTCACTTGTTGAGACATGGGTGGATCTGGAGACTGTCATACAGAGTGAAGTTAGTTGAAAGAGAAAAGCAAATATCGTATATTAACGCATGTATGTGGAACTAGAAAAATGGTACCGATGAACCGGTTTGCAGGGCAGAAGTTCAGACACAGATGTAGAGAACAAACGTATGGACACCAAGTGGGGAAAACTGCGGTGAGGCGGGGATGGTGGTGTGCTGAATTGGGCGATTGGGATTGACATGTATACACTGATGTGTATAAAATTGATGACTAATAAGAACCTGCTCTATAAACAAACAGCTAATACTAAACTTTCTTTAGGTTATTTGTATGGAAATACGTTAAAATAAATGTTTCAGACATTACACGAAATTTCTAAAAATCTTATATGTTCTTGTATATTGTTATAAGTCATAATTCTAGTTATTACTTTAAAATGTATATCTCAGAAATAACTAAATTTCCTTGTCAATTGCATTATTATGAACTTTCATCAAATCTTTAACAGTGGTCATTTTTAAGTCTTTTGTCATTTACAGAGAGTACTGCGTGTACTCTGATGCTTTTGCAAAAATGTTCCTATAAAAGTGTTTCATCTTGAAGAAATTCATGGACAACACTCTGACAATTAAAGGTTTCTGGTAACTGACTATACTGTGGAACTGAACGAATAAGCATTCTCAGAACTCTAATGGCAAACTGATGAATTCATAAAAGTGCCTTACAAAACATCAAGAAGAAAAAAAATTTAATTACATGGGAATGAGTGAACTGAAGAGGATGATTATAATTTTTGTGACTTTCTGTTTGAATTAAAAAAAAAATCCCACAAGAACTCAGAGGCAAAAAATATACAAGTTAATTTTCACTGCAAAGTAAAGGAGCTGTTACAGTGGAAGATTACTGGACTGAATGTCACTATTATGACATAATATGAGTGTGTTTCGTGTTTGGTAACTGCAATCATTTTTGCTTTTCTCATGGTCATCCATTTAAAATGCTTCATGTCAGTTTATCACTTGTAAAAATAAAGTGTGTGTGTGTGATAAAAAACATTGAAAAAAATGTCAAAAATAAATTTCACTATGTATACTCCATGTTCAACTTGAACTCTAAGGAGCATATGTGATAGTTATAATTTTAGCACAGAAAATATATGTGTACAAATAAAAAACGAAAAAAAAAAACTATCTCAGCCCAATTTCAAGTGCTCCCTTAATACTGTTTCCTAATCCTCTTAAGCTCCCCTCATTTCCACCATTCAAATATTCTCTTTCACTTTCCACTGTCTTCAAACTTCAGGCACACCTATTCCACCCCACTTCTAATCCTTCGAATGTCCTAAAAGTCCCTAAGTGATCTGGCCCACCATCACCTCTTGACCTCAATTCTTTCTACCCGGCTCCTTGCTCTCCTTCCAAACACATTCCTGGCTGTGTCTCAAAAAAGGCCGATATACTCTTGTCTGATGGTCTTTGCACCCAGGCAACTCTCAAGCCTCAGCCCAAGCATCACCTTCGCAGTGAAGTCTCCTCTGATCTTCGTGCTTTGGATAAAAGTAGAGACAATTTTCCTTCCAGGAAAACAGGTACTCTCTCAAGAAAACATTTCCAAATGAAACTTGAACTGATGGCCAGTACCCATGTATCTCTCCCAGATTCTACTCAAATCAGCCCCACCCTAACTCCATCATTCCTGATTCCATCACAATTGAATGCAACCAGCTCTTGACACTGTCTAGTAAAAGGCCTCATTTTTAATGTTATCAGCCCCCAAAACAGAGGTATTTCGCCTGAAACTTTCCCTTTAAGACTTCTTACAAGAAAATATATGAGATCGATAGGTTATACAAATTTCAGGGTCCTTTTAAGTACAGAGGGTTTTCCCTGGTAAAGCTGCCAGAATGGGCGGAGCTAGCACAGTGGTCAGGGCATTAAACACCACTAGTATCGGGTCAGCACAAGAACCAGGGAGAGGAGAAGAAAACCATGTAAAGAAATTGGTGAGGAAGAGCTCAACTGCCTATAGAGAACAAAGGCATTTAAACTTCCTCACCCTGTAGTCTCCCCAATAAGACTACGAAAGATCAGCTGGCCTGCCATTGTTCCAAGTAATAGAAACTCCCCACATCTCCTATGGTCTGCAAGAGGTGCCAGAGGTCCCTATATCTTATCTGAGGTCCATTCAAGACAAGAAGAAGCTGGGGCTGGGGCCCAATCCTCCACCACCCCTCTCCCCAAAGAGGTCACCACAATTTGGCTTAAACATTAACCCTTTATCCTTTGGGTCTGAGATCATGGTCAAAAAATATAACCAAGGAAAGCCTTGCTCTATATGACCCCTGCTGGTAGCTTTTGTAAGAGTGCATCAAAGGAACGTTTGCTGCAGACCAGAATACTGATAGCAGGGACCCTCTGAGTGAGCAGCAGTAGTTCTTTGAACCTCTGCCCTGGAGCCTCATGCACCATGGAATATGCTGAAGGTAGGTAATGGAGGATCAGTGCACTCTTCTCCTTTTCCAACTTGAATGTCAAAGGACAAAAGAAACAATCTCGAGGTCTCTATACAATGAATTGGTAATAAATGGTGGGGAGGGTAAGTGGTTGACAATGTAGCTCATCGCTGAGGGAGTGTGACAAATGCAATTAGTGTAGCCCCTAACGATTAGGTGGAAGTCAAATAATATCTCTCTTCCTATTCCAGAAACACCTGATGAGCACTCAAGGGTCGTGGGGATAGATTGTTATGAAGGAGAAGCATTGTGAAAAAATGATCTGAGATGTTCATGCTAAGATGCTTGAACAGTAGGCTAGCCTAGACTCCTTCCATGACTGGAGGGCTATAGCATCCAAAAGGACCCAAGGTCCCCAGGTGCCTCCTAACGTACAGGGCTGCTGGCTTTCCCAGACAGCTCCTGTAAATGGCTGGCATGATATCTAGGCAGCTTAATTCCCCAAGCAGTCTGAAAGTCCCTTTCCTAATAAAGTTGCTGTCATCAAAGCCCTATATGAAGGAAGAGCAGTGGGGAAGGGGCCTCCTCTAGAACAAAACCCTCCTCAACATGGGATGCCTCTCCATGTAGATGCTGAAGAAATACAGAGCCTATGTGTGCCTTGGTCTTGATGTGTTTCCTGAACTCATATTGTATGACTTTGTGGAATTTTCCTCCATGCAGAAGGGGACTCAAAAGATGGGAAGAAAGCAAATAGTAAGGTTTCCACAGGGTTAGGGTTTTCCAGCCATGTGTATTTCAAGAAGAGAGGAACAAAGGTCTTTATGGATTGGAGGGAGGGAAAAGATAGTGATTAAAGTGATGGGATAGTAAATTTATCCTGGGTAAAAAAGGAAATGAGAACATGAGGGCAATGATGGAGAATGAAACAGTGTTTGATTCATGGGCTGAATGTCTCCATTAGGTCAAATACTTGTATTAGAACACTAGGAAATGTAAGCTAGAAAGAGAATGGGATGCTTGAAACATAGCTGGTTCTATGATTATTCCCATTTTATGGAGGAAGAAACTGAGGTGTAGAAAAATGTATATTTAAGTTAATAGCTTGTGTTCTCAATCCCTAGAGTTATTTTTGTACTTGACTTATCTTCCATATAAAACTACTTTGAGAGCATTTTCTAGGCCTTTTTAGTCATATTTTCCAAGGGATCTTGGTACTTCATATAGTGCACACTCCAAAAATGTTTATGAAAAAAATAAGTAACTAAAATCATTTTGGGCACACTGCAGTCTCTCTCCTCTTGGTTACACCCCATCTTCCTTCCTACTCTCCTATCTCAGGGAAAGAGAAGATACTCCCCCTCTCCGGAGATAATCTTGACATTTAAACTCCTTAAATTGACACCTCCCATGCATTCCAAAACTATAGTCAATTAAATGATCACTGTCACCTCTGTAAAGAGTTAAATCATCAGTCATCAGTCTGTTTCCTGATTTAAGCTACATCCATTCTCTTACCTTCATTTCAATATTCAACCTGTCAAAACATAAACAAAAATAATCTACGTTTACAAAAGCATTTCCTCATCTCTCTCTTCTGATCCTGACCCCACTTCTCCACTGAGATTCATCTCTGTAAATGATCACATTGTCTCCCAAGTGCTGCTCCATGGGTTACACTTTATGTCTCTACATCATTGATTCATGGAACACCTCCTTCCTCCTAAAATGTCTCTGACCTCCAGGGTACTGATAGTCTTCTCTGGTTCTTTTTTTTTCTCCTTGGTTCCACTTCGTTTTCTACTATACAAATGCAGTCTTATTTCAAAGCTCAATTCTCATCTCTCCTTTAACTCTTTTTATTTCTCCCCTTAAATTTCCTTTTTATGTTCATGGCATTCTTTAGTATCACACTCTCTCTCTTTAAAGATATTATTTATTAAAAAAAATAAAAAAAATAAAAAAATAAAGATATTATTTATTGCCATAGCTTTCTCTAATAGCACTGAACTACTCCTGCGCTTCTGATTTGCTTTTCCTTCTTGACTGGCCACTGAGCCCCTGAAAATCAACTTGTTTAGTACAAATTGATCATCTTTCGCCTGAAATTAACTTCCTCCTTTAGAAATCTTTTTTTCTAACGATGGGAATACAGTATCCTAGTTACCATTGGCTATTACATCTCCCTCTCCCTAGGCATATATTCGGTGATGTCAGGGGATCCCAGGACAGTCTACTGTGAGGCCCAGGGACATCTGTATACCCCAGGGAGTCTTCCTTTGCTTTCCTTCTTTATATAAGGACCCAAGGATCCAGCTTGCCTTCCTCTCCTACTTATAGCTGTCACCACTCAAGCTAGACCCTGAGGATCTACAAGTAGCGGTCACCTGTATCATGTGATAATCTGCCCATCTCACCCTAATTTTTCATCTTAAAAATTCTTCTACAATGATTTTATTTAAAACTATATAAATATATAATCAAATTTTTCATTCTATATGAAAACTTCCCCTAAAGAAGTGAAAAGAAAAGAGTGAAGCAATTTAGAAGGAAAATTAATGTCAAAAATTTAAATACCATGCTAAGGGTCTTTCCCCTAATAAACAATAAAATGCTGATTATGAATATCACACAGGCCCTCATTTCTTATTGAATTATGAATAGACAACTAAACAAGACTTGAGGTGAGTATTTGTTTTTGTTTTTGTTTTTCTTGGCTTTGCCATGTGGCATGTGGGATCTTAGTTCCCTGACCAGGGATCAAACCCATCCCCCTGCAGTGGAAGCACAGAATCCTAACCACTGGACTGCCAGGTAAGTCCCCTGTATTTGTTTTATAAATTAATTATTTCCTTTTTACATTTCTAAGGATCCTAGGAGGAATGAGGCAGGGCTACCATCTATACAAAAGAACTAATCTAGATACATATTAGCCTTCAGATACTGAGCATCCAAAGGAAACACTCTGCTTTCGTAAGTGTAAGTCTGTGCGCAAATCAAAACTTCTCAGAATTTGCCGATTATAATTACGGTGATCCTTCAGCTCCAGAGAAATGTCTTCTCTTTGGGTCTTGGATGGTTGCTTTTACTGTGAAACCGCCTCCATGTTTCTTTCAATTGGAGCCACAGGTACTAGTTGAGAATAAATACCCTTTCATTTCAGTTACTCTTCCATTTTACCCGTATTCATAGTATCCCCAGTAACACAGAAATTCTTCATCTAAGGAAACCTGGCAATCTTGACAATTGAAGAAAAGTATTTTTATCAGAATGATTAGACTTGATGGATTTCCAGAAATTAGGAGTCTTTCAAAAATAATTCCTCCAAGCTTTCCTGGTGTGTGTGTGTGTGTGTGTGTGTGTGTGTGTGTGTGTGTGTGTGTTTCAAACTGCAGAAGGTAAGAAGTGAAATAAGTTTAATAAATACTCTCACTGCGGCCATTGTCCAGTTTGCTTATTGTACACATTGCTCAACAATTTCAGGACAGCAGGAAAGCCTTCTTGTCTTTTATGTTCCATGCATATTTCAAAGCTATTATTTCACATGAGGAATGTTGACTGAATGACTCAGACCTTAGCCATTGTTTCTGCTGACAGCCAATATCTAAATGTTGTGTTTAATAAATTTCTTCTAAAGATAGAAAGTCTACTTACCGTTTATTGAAAATAATTATAACCATAATATTTGATGGCTAAATAAATTCTATTTGATGGAGATAAGTGATTCAACGTTCCCCCTATTATTGGACAGTTATTTTGTTTTTCACTTTTCCACAAGTATTCCTAATCCCTTATAAATATCCTATACTTCAGTACCTACATCAGTATATTTGGTAAAACATAAGTTAAATAATGAAATTCCTTGGATTAGATATCTAGAAATGGAATTACTGCATTGCAAGATTTAAACATTAAAAATACTTATAATGTATCGCCAAAACTTTCCAGAAACATATCACTGTACATCGTCACCATTAACTTGCCTCTGAAAAACAACCTTTAATAATTTGGTAAGAAAATTAATGGGAAAAATTTTGGTGAAAAACTGTAGCTCAAGTTTTAATTTATACTTCTTAAATTACAACTAAGATTGACTTTTTCTTCTTCACTGAATGCTAGCCATTTGTATTGGTTCATATCCTTTGCCCCTTTTTCTCTAATATGGTTCTAGTGGTTTTTCTCATTACTTACATGAAGCTTTTATATATTATGTGACTATTTCTCATATTTTACACAGTATATGAACATTTTACAAATTGCTCATGTGAATATTTTACATGTTAAACCCTTTGTTTAATCAGTTCATAGTTTTATCCAAGTTTGCCATTTCTTAGTTTATATTTAATTTTCATTTTAAATTGTTTTGGCATATATTTAATTTTAATATATTAAAATGTTGAGTGGGTCTTTTCCTTTGTAATGCCTTTCATGGCCTTTATGCTTAGAAAGTTAGAAAGTTATTTGCCCATCCACAGACAGATAAATATTATGTTATGGGGTTTTTCCTTTTTATATGTTAATTGTACTTTTAATTTGGATTTTAATTATACCTTTAATTCTAACTGGAGTTTTTGGGTTTATTAACTTTTTTTATAGTTTTGTGAGTATGATATGAGGAATAAGGGAGATGTAAGTATGGTTCTTAGTGCTAGTTTTTTGTGTCCCTCTCTATTAGTTTACAGGAGGTTTTCTTTGTCTCAGTGCTCTAAAATTTCTTCCATCTCAAAATTCTGGTTGTTTAGTTTAATGAAAACTTTTTAGTTCCTTCTTTGACAACTTCCTCTAGTTTTTCCCTCTGTACATTATCTTTTGTATTTGGATATCAGACCTCATGGACACGACCTCCAATTTTGTGTCTTTTCTTCTTCCAAATTTCTATCCCTTTATCACTATGATTTATTTTCTGAAATTTTCTCTCATCCTTATCTTGTAAACCTACTTCTATTGTCTTTTTCATTTCTCCTATCAAACTTTTAAGATTTAACAGCTCATTTCTGTCCCCTCAGCTTTTTCAAGTGTATATAGCTTCCTTACCTGCCCCCCACCATGGTCCTATTTTTATTTCACAGGTGCACTTATTTCTTCTCTCAGAAAATACTAAAACCTGGACCCATATTGAGAAAACAAGTTTCATGTAACAATTCTTATCCGTAAAATTGACATTGCAATCTAGTATTTCTGTTGTGTTCTATTTTGTTCCCCTTTAAAAAATATGTTTCTGGGAACCCACAAATTTGTTTCTATGATCCACTAATGGCTCATGTCCTGCAGTTTGGAAAGAAATATTATATAAACCATGGTGAAGCTTTTGATCTTTCAGTGGCGGAGACACAAGCACATTTGTTTTCTGGGCAGAAATGGACAGACTGGAGTGGCCCAGAATGAATGAAGGAAAACATTTATAAAGATCCAGATGAGAGATGGTAGCTTGGACTGGGTTGGTGGTAGAGACAGAAGCCCAGTGCCTACTAGGGTGCCTTCACTCACATCTTATTATTTAATCTTACTTCCTCAGTGTGCCACATGGGGAACTGGACCAGAGCGTTCAGATGCTTGTCCAAGATGGCATAATCAGTGAGTCCTGAGCCAGATTTGAGCCAGGCCCATCTGCTTCCTAAGCCTGGCCTTTCCTCTAAGTCACAGCAAATCCATGAGGTCAGCCTGTAAAATAGAAGGGAAAATGTCAGAAGAGCACATTTGGGAGCTTAAGAACCAATTCCTTGGAGGCTTCAGTACCTGAAAACGTTGACTACGTTTGGCCCCTGAAATGAAACATAAATTTATTTCTTAATTAAAAAAACAAAAAAAGGTGTATACAGTGTGATGTCACAGTAACAACCTGACTTGGAGTCCCCTTTGATCTGGAGTTGATGGCCCTGGTCATGTGGTACTTGTCCCTCAGCCAGGTCATCCTTACCCTTGTACACCTCTGCCATGTCCTCCATGCGAGGCTCTGAGGATTAGGGTTTTCATGGGATTTTTTAATATTTATGTTACTACCTAGGATTATACATGGTCCCCAATGTCTATTCATGTTGTCAGCTCTAAACACAATTAAACAACGAGAAATCAACCCCTCTCTTTCTCATGTTCTTTATACATGCTCTATTATGCTACTTGTCATGTAAGGGTATTAATCGTTCCTCTGACTTCTCTACTAGATCATGTACTTTGGGGAACAGGGTGGTTCCTTCTTAGTCTCTGGGTCCCATTGGCTACCACAGGGCCTGGTGTAATAGATGTCAAATTTGATAATTATGTTGTGTTTGAAAAATGCTGAATATATAAAGAAATTCTCTGTTTTTATGACTAAAGCATTTGTATGGTTTTAATTCACTGTTTTTCAAACTTTCTTGATCCCCGCCCCCCCCTTTGATAAGCATAACTATCTCTTCCACTACTCTCCCATCCCCTTTGGCAAATTCTAGTTTTTCCTCAGAACTCTGTCAGTGACCAACATGCACATAACACAGAACATTTGCACATCCCACAGCCAGGCTGATTTTGTCTACTTTAGTTCCTTTTAGTTTATAGTACAAACAAGAAAGCTTCTTTTTGTTTGCCTGCTTTCCAAAGAGAAGTTATATGATGATATTGAGTTTACTTTTGCAAATTACAAATGTCCTCACCCCAAGATTCTAGAACACAGTACGTCATGGGAGTATCTTGATCTAATTAAAGTTTTTACTGACAGCTCATTCTAGGGGAAGCCTGTCTTTCCCAGCATCTTTATGAGTGATAATTCACTGTCTCCATTTGATCACCTCTGGTCCCTTTTCTTTGTCACTGACTCTATCCTCCTGGGGATGAGGTTTCAAACCAGATCCTCTTAGGCCTCTGCACTCACACCCATGCCAATCCAACATCTGTCAATAGCTGTCAGCAAAGACCTGAAGGGGAAGAATAATGGCTGATGTGCAATAAAATGACATTCTACTTGGGTTTCAGTGGTTTGGTTGATTCTTTACCAAGCTGTTTGAAGAAATGAGTCAAACTAGACCGTTCTCCAGCCCTGCAGTCCTCACCACCTCATCTCTCATACCCAGTTTTGAATCCCTTCATCCCCGCCAATTCATTCTGCAGCTGGAGTGACTTCCTACAATAAATCTGATGACATCATCCTACTCTAACATCCCGTCAATCGCTCTCCATATGCCTTAGGATGAAACCCTGCTCCCTACCTGACCCCCAACACCACTGAGATCTGATCCCATCTTCTTGGGCCTAACCTCTGTCCTGTGACACCGGGCCATCTATGCTCTGAGCAGTGCTATTCAACTTCTCGCATTTTCTACCACAGACAGTGTTCTCTCTTGTCCCTGAGACTTTGCATCATAAAATATTTCCCTTGGCCTGGAATTCTCACCTTGTATTCCCATCCCTTCATCTCTTTCATTTACTTTTTTTTTTTTAAACACAATCCAGCTAAACGTTAGGTCCTCAAGTCATCCATCTTCCTAACAAGCATGTCCTCACTCACCCCTTGCCCTCCTCCTGCCCTACGTGATGTTAAGGGCCCTTTCTGATTGTGCCTTTCTTCTTTTGCAGCCTGTGGGACCTTAGTTCGCTGACCAGGGATTGAACACATGGCCCTACAGTGGAAGCATGGAGTCCTAACCCTTGGACCACCAGGGAATTCCCTGATTGTGCCTATTAATCCCAGTATTTCCCCTGTGTCTAATTGCGACCTTCCCCCTCAGACATATACATAGTGCCTGCTATACAGTAAGTATTCAATACAGGGAGTAAATAAATGAATAAAAGAAAGGAAGAAAAACACTTCCATGAAATTTCATTTGGAGTATTTTGGCTCTAGTTCATTCATTCATTTTCAAAATGATTTTAAAACATCTACCATGAGCATTGGCTAGATGCCGAGCATTCAGGGCTGAACGAGGTTAGACTGGGTCCCTGCTCTCATGCCAGCACCTCGCAGGGCTCCATGGGTAACCAGAAAAGAAAGCAGAGGTTAACTGATGCTCTGCCTTAGACAGGGAAGGGCAACGCTGGGGAACTTTCACGCCTCGAGTGAGTTCTGTAACATAGACTTCATGCTGTGTCACCTCTAGCCCAGGGCAAGACAGATACAGAACTTTGTACCACAGAACTTGAAGTAGGTAGAGAAGACAGACACACAGACAGACAAGGAGTTCCGATACAGTGTGAGAAGTGCTCTTTAAGAGAGCTATGTGCTATGAGGACAGAGAAGGGTCGCTGAAGCTAATCTGGGGAGAAGTAGCTCTGGAAGGACAGTAGCAATGGTGTAAAATCATGCTTAATGTTGAGATATGTTGAAACTGTGGCTTGTAAACTAGAATAATGGTTAAATTTCTAGGTCCCTGAAGCTACTTCTTGGTCACTCCTCCCTGTTGATTGTCAAACACTTGTATGAAATTGACAGGCAGTGAGGAAATTAACCCCATTTGCATTATGAGGGGCATCCATAACTGATTTGCATCCATAACTGATGCTTTTTTAAATCTTAGAGGAGTCCCAAGACCCGAACTCCAACCTCTACAAGTTACGTTTAAGTACAGGTTCTAATGTCCATCTTGCAACTTTGGGTCCTAAGTAATAATGATAATAGGTAATATTTATTTAGCACAAATTATGTTTGCCCTGATCTGAACTTGTTATGTGCAAACTCTAACTGAGGTGCAATGTGTCTAAGAGCTCATTTTGCCTAAACTGGCAAGTGGAGAGCCATTGAAACCTTATTTGTTGAAAGACTACTAAACAATTTGGTGTAGGAGTCTGAATAAACGCTGGGTCCTCTGGCTCTTGACTGATTGTGAAATCTTTACCTTGCCTTTATAACACTGTAACAAGGATGAATAGGACAAGGAGTGAAATTTGCAAATGGGTATGTGTGACCTTTTGTGCAAACATGCAGTAGATTATGAGCAAAAAAAAAAAAAAAAAAAAAAAGATCAGTTTTCGACCGGTAAAAATAATTGGCAGTTTCTTACAAAACTAAATATGGTCTCACCATACAATCCAGCAATCACACTCTTTGGTATTTACTCAGATGAGCTGAAAACTTACATCTACACCAAAACCTGCACACAAATGTTTATAGTAGTTGTATTCATAATTGCAGAAAAAATTGGAAGCAACCAAGATGTGCTTCAGCATGTGAGTGGATAAATAAAGGGTCATACATCATACAATGGAATATTATTCACGAATACAAGGAAATTAGCTATAAAACCACTAAATGTGGTGGAAACTTAAAGGCATATTACTACCTGAAAGAAGTCATCTGGAAAAGACAAAACTATGGAAGAAGTAAAATGATCAGTGGTTGTCAGGGGGGGAGGGGGGATGATTAGGCAGAGCACAGAGGATTTTTAGGCAATGAAACTACTCTGTATGGTATTATAAGTGTAGATACATGTCATTATACATCGGTCAAATCCATAGACTGTACAACACCAAGAGTGAACCATAAATTAAACTAAGGACTCTGGGTGACAATGAGGTGTCAGTGCATGTTCATCGATTGTAAAAAATGTTCCTTTCTGGTGTGGATGCTGGTGGAGGAGCCTGTGAAGGAGAATGTGGGAATCCTCTGTATTTTCCACTTAGTTTTGTTGTGAAGTACTCTGAAAAAATAAAGTCTATTATTATTATTATTATTATTATTATTATTATTATTATTATTGGCGTTACTTGGGCCTTCCACTGCTGTGGCCTCTTCCGTTGCGGAGCACAGGCTCTGGACGCACAGGCTCACCGGCCATGGCTCATGGGCCCAGCCGCTCTGCGGCATGTGGGATCTTCCCAGACCAGGGCACGAACCCGCGTCCCCTGCATCGGCAGGTGGACTACCAACCACTGCACCACCAGGGAAGCCCAAGTCAATTATTTAAAAGAAAAGTAACGTGTAAGACTGGGGGGTGGTGAGGAAAACAACAGTAGAACTGACCATCAGAGAAAGAATATGAGCGGATATCCTAGGCATTGGGCTGGCCCTAGAGGCCACGAGAGTGTATGAATGCACATCAAATTAACTGAGCACCTCCTAAATGCCTGTCACATTTACATCCCCAGGATCTTCACAAAACTCTCGCACTGTAATTCTGGCTCAGAGAAAAATCAATGACTTTTGTGCTGAAGGTCCCACGACTAGAAAGTAGCAAAGCGCAGGTTTGAATGCCATTTCTGCTGACTCTAAGTCCAGTTCTCACCTCTAAGTAACTGCTGCAAACGTCAAAGCGGTGACTACGGAAAAGTTTGCTTTACGAAAGACATCATGCTTCAGATTCAACTTTGCACTTACACATACAGAGTGGGTCCATAGATGGACTGAATTTGTGGATGGAGGAAAAACACAAAACCACATCAACAGCATCACATTTATTTACTTCACCATTAAAAGAAAAATAAGAGGCTGCAGGGGAGGTGATAGGGAAGGAGAACTGAACAGAGAATCGTTATTATTCTCCAGCGTAATAGCCTTTCTGGAATTTCCCATACCAAGGACAAAACTTCATAATGGACAGAGTCAGCTTCCCCTGGGGGTCACCCTCTCTGTCATGATGAGGAAGGAAAGCTTCCTATTTCCTTGTTGCTCCAAGAAAACAAAGTCTCCATTCCATATGGCTTCAGGAAAACAGAAGACACACACACACACACACACACACACACACACACACACAATTTCAGTTCCTTACAAAGCTCTGGTCTTAACGTTACTACTCTAACCTCCAACTCCCTTCCCAGCTGGTAATTATAGGCCCCCTTTAGAGTCCCCACCCAACCACCCATTGTTAATCTCCTAAGGGTGCTCACCTGAAATATCCCTTATTCTGACCCAGATTTTTCCAAAGGTCATGCAGAGCCCTATTCCCAGGCCACTTTGCCATAATCTATCCAGCGCTGGTTGGCGAAATGGATGGCTTCCACGCAGTTGAAGCCATGGTTGAAGCCAGAGTGGTAGCCATAGGGAAACGTCACCATGAACTCTCCAGCCTCCTGAGTGACCCGACCGAAGGGGATGCCGTTGTCCTTGAGCACCGTGGGCGAGATGAGAGCCACCTTGTGCCGCAGGAAGGCCTCACAGCCCCGTGAGCTGCCCGGGAAAAGCTCCCTGGCCAGGCGTTCCAGGCGCCGGCCGTGCTCCGGGGGCACCGTGTACCACGTCTTGGGCTCCCCGACGTGCAAGAAGTTGATGCTGTAAAGGTCCATGTCCTCCGTGTGCCAGGCGAAGGCGGTCTTCCACATGCCGAAGTACAGGTAGGGGGTGTTGACGCCTTCGATGACCAGTCCGCGCTCCTGTTCCAGCAGGTCTTGAATGGTTCCCAGGTTTCAGAGTTTTTATAATATAGGGAGCCACTGATTTTTTTTTTGAATTTTATTTTATTTATTTTTTTATACAGCAGGTTCTTATTAGTAATCTATTTTATACATATTAGTGTATACATGTCAATCCCAATCTCCCAATTCATCTCCCCCACTTCCCTACTTGGTGAAGGAGCCATTGATTTTTAACACCATAATTTGGTAGTAAGTATAAGCGTTTCTTTGAATATTTTAGCTCCGAATTTTCGGAATCCACCTATGCCTCAATCTGATACTTTTAGCTTTTTCCTAAAACTGGAGATGCTTGCTCACCGCCAGGACTTTTCTTTTCCGGTATTTAGTAAACACACCTCCTTCCCCCTC
Source organism: Mesoplodon mirus (assembly GCF_964341445.2). Taxonomy (NCBI): domain Eukaryota; kingdom Metazoa; phylum Chordata; class Mammalia; order Artiodactyla; family Ziphiidae; genus Mesoplodon; species Mesoplodon mirus. The sequence goes on from NC_138983.1 coordinate 37,201,717, forward strand.
GCCCCCTGTTGGACGGACTGGTTATTACAATGGTATCAGGCGTCCGATTTTCCATTTCTTAACGGGGCCTGTTCTGTGCGAGTCTTTGGATTCCATGTAAGCAATATATTTGTGAAATAATTTTTTTTCACGACTGGACGAAATGTCATTATTGTAAAATTTAGGTTCTAGATGTCATGTTCCTCAGATGCTATGGTTTTAAATTAATAAGCCTCAAACTCCCAAATCCCAAGGTCTGTTCTGGATATAGCTGAAGTTGCTGGAGATACACATGAATCATTATCATATAAAACATAAGTATTAACTACTACAACGGTATAACCTCTCATATATGTCACTCACCACCAACAATTGTCACCTGAACTCTAAGCAACTACAATTTTAAAAATATCTCCCAGCTTTCCAGTTCATTCAGGCACCGAATCTTAGATTCAGCAGTTTCTCGCAAAAGGAAATGCGATTTCGGTAGCTGAGACATGGAAGCAACCTATATTGTCCATCGACAGAAGAAAGGATAAAGAAGATGAGGTACATATATACAATGGAACATTACTCAGCCATTAAAAAGAATGAAATAATGACATTTGCAGCAACATGGATGGACCTAGAGATTCATACCGAGTGAAGTAAATCAGACAAAGGTAAATATTGTATGATACCTCTTTTAAAACATGGACCCAAATGAACTCATTTACAAAATAGAAACAGAGTTAGAGAACGAACTTACGGTTACCAGGAGGGAAGGGTGGAGAGGAGGGATAGGGAGTTTGGGCTTGGCATGTACACACTGCTATATTTAAAATGGATAACCAACAAAGACCTAGTATATAGCACCGGGAACTGTGCTCAATAATATGTAATGACCTGAATGGGAAAAGAATTTGTAAAAGAGTGGATACATGTATAAGTATAACTGAATCACTTTGCTGTACACCTGAAATTAACACAACATTATTAATCAACTATATTCCAAAATAAAATAAAAAGTTTTTAAAAATTAGTGAAGATTTATATTATGGATATGATTGAGGGAATAATTTTATTCAGTCGGCTCTGATATAATTCCATTGTCTGAAGACCAATCATGGACTCCAAAATGTTCTTTTCCACTACTAGTAAACTCAGTTTGTTATCATCTCACTAAAGGAAACTATTTTGAGTGAAACTATTTCTTTGAAACCTGAACATGAAAAGATAAACTTGATAAAATTTTTAAACATTTAATCACCAAAATAAAAAGTAAAGATTAAAAAAATGTTAACTCCATCTCAAATGTAAATAGTCTTTGCCTTAATCTCTTTTACATATTCTTTTTTAAATAAGAAACAAGATTGGAGAAGTAAACAGGCAATTGTCTAATAATGTGAAATCCTAACTTCACATGAACATTTTTCAAGATCCAGAAATATGCTTTCCCCTTTGGACTCAACCTCAAAATGAAGCAGCATGGACTGATGGTCTAGTTCTATGTGTCCCATCAAAAACTGAATTCACTCAGCACCATTCCTTTCCAATCCCTCAACACCCTCCAAAATCATTGATGTCCAACTCTGGTCCATTCCTTCAGTTTCCCATAAAATGAAAGTATTTTGCCTGATACAAACCTGTGTTTAAAACTTTTAACTTGACAACATAACATATCACCCATGAGACAATAACTATGTATTACATATATATTTATATATTTATGTATAAATAATACATATATTAGTTACACATATATATTCTTTTTTAATCTAGGAGAAATAAGAATTCCATCTCCCAGGGCTTCCCTGGTGGTGCAGTGGTTGAGAGTCCGCCTGCCGATACAGGGGACGCGGGTTCGTGTTCCGGTCCGGGAAGATCCCACATGCCGTGGAGCGGCTAGGCCCATGAGCCATGGCTGCTGAGCCTGCACGTCCGGAGTCTGTGTTCCGCAACAGTGAGAGGCCCGTGTACCACAAAAAAATAAAAAATAAAAATAAATAAAAAGGTGTTCCCACAACTGAAAAACAAACGCTTTAAACTTTTAACAGAAAAGCTTCTCCCTTTCTATCAATTTCACACATTTAACAAGAAAAAAAGAATAATTTTTAGTAAGGAGAGAAAAAGATAAGAAACTCTAGCTAGATGATTTAGCTTAATCATTTACTCAAATAAACATGAATTGAGTGACTACTATGCTTAAGGTATCAAAATAGGTTCAATGGGGAATATAAAAATAAATCAAGACTTAGACCTTCCTGAAAAGACGTCTATTTCCATGGGGAAGATAAGTCAAGTACAGAATTAACATTAATCTATAAGTTGGATTTGCATACTCACTCAAGATTTACAAAACAGTCACCTTAAGTATTTTATTCAACTTTTCTATCATTCTGTGTCTTCATCTATTTAAAGAGAATAATAGTAGTTTCTACCTCATAGGGTGATTCTGTGTATTGTGCTGATCTTGAGGCTTGGTATGGTGCCTGGCATGTTGTCTGTGCTCAGTGATGATAGTGTGTTATAGAAGATCAGAGAGGTCTGGGACAATGAGGGAAACTTCACCAGTAAGTAGCTGCTTAAAAATGAAAGGAGAAATAAAATGGAAGTTCCGGGAAAGGTAGGAAGTTTGAAATAATAAGTAGGTGAAGGTGACCATTGACATAAGCAAGAAAAATATGAAAGTTAGCAAGAGAGGGGCCTCCCTGGTGGCGCAGTGGTTGAGAGTCCGCCTGCCGATGCAGGGGATACGGGTTCGTGCCCCGGTCTGGGAGGATCCCATATGCCGCGGAGCGGCTGGGCCCGTGAGCCATGGCCGCTGAGCCTGTGCGTCCGGAGCCTGTGCTCCGCAACGGGAGAGGCCACAACAGTGAGAGGCCCGCGTACAGCAAAAAAAAAAAAAAAAAAAAAGTTAGCAAGAGAGTTTTCTTACATTGTTCAGCAAGCTGACCTCTCAGCTTCTTCACCTCCTCCCCTTTTTTAAATCATTTTCCTCTCCACTCCAACTAAGTCGCCCTTGTCATCTGACCTTTTCTGAAATTTTGATTTTAGGAATCCTAGTCTTGAACAAACGCTGACTACCCTTTTGCACACAATAGTACCCAACAATTTTTTACCTAATAAAGAATCTCTGAATGTTTGGCCCTTCTTTGGTTCCTTCCATTTACTTTTACTCATTTTATTTATTTATTTATTTACTTACTTACTTACTTATTTATTTATGGCTGTGTTGGTTCTTCGTTACTGGGAGCGGGCTTTCTCTAGTTGGGGCAAGTGAGGGCTACTCTTTGTTGTGGTGCACAGGCTTCTCATTGAGGTGGCTTCTCTTGTTGTGGACCACGGGCTCTAGGTGCATGGGCTTCCTTAGTTGTGGCACGTGGACTCAGTAGTTGCAGCTCGTGGGTTCTAGAGCACAGTCTCAGTAGTTGTGGCACACAGGCTCAGTAGTTGTGGCTTGCGGGCTCTAGAGCACAGGCCCAGTAGTTCTGGCACGTGGGCTCAGTAGTTGTGGCTTTCAGGCTCAGTAGTTGTGGCACACGGGTTCAGCAGTTGTGGCTAGAGGGCTCTAGAGCGCAGGCTCAGTAGTTGTAGCACACAGGCTTAGTTTCTCCATGTGGGGTCTTCCTGGACCAGGGCTCGAACCCATGTCCCCTGCATTGGCAGGCTGATTCTTAACCACTGCGCCACCAGGGAAGCCCTATTTTTACTCATTTTAGATGGACAAAAAAGTTCTGACTGAGTTCTGCTTCAATCCCCTCGGCATCTTTTTTTTGCGGTACGCGGGCCTCTTACTGTTGTGGCCTCTCCCATTGCGGAGCACTGGCTCCGGACGCGCAGGCTCAGCAGCCATGGCTCACGGGCCCAGCTGCTCCACGGCATGTGGGAGCATCTTCCCGGACCGGGGCACAAACCCGTGTCCCCTGCATCGGCAGGCGGACTCTCAACCACTGCGCCACCAGGGAAGCCCCCCCCCCAACATCTTGATTTAGGAAAATTAATTCTGCCTCCTCAATGCAGAAATGCTTTTCACCATTGGTAAAATGTCCCAAGAAGTAAAATGTGGGCAGCACTGAGCCCTGCTAGGGTGAAGAGTAAGAGAAAAAAGATAGGTATAAATAGCCTCTTGGTTGGGTTTTCCAGGAACCAGGGTTTTCACAATCATCAAAAAAAGTAAATTTTGTCTCTTCCTTTCCATCACTTACAGCTGTAATATTTTGCATTGCTTAATACCTCTAATTCTATTTTAATTACTGGCAGAAATGTCACATATGTTTCCCTCTTAAGTAAATTGCTGGCTTTTGGGATAAAATATTTAACGAGATAAACAGAGAAAATGTTTTCAGTTTAAGGAAGTATTCATTGATTCCTCTGTGGGGGCATTTTTTTTGGTTTTTTTTGTTTGTTTGTTTTTTGGGGGGTCATGTTTTAAACAGAACTGAGCATTGAATTCTATCATATGTCCATCAGCATCTATGAAAATGATCATATAACTTTTCTTCTTGGATCTACTAATAAGTCACTTTACTAGGTTTCCTTATTTTAAACCATCATTGTTCTCCTACAATAAATATCATTCAGTCATTATGTTATTCTTTTAATGTAGTTAAAATTTTAATTTAAAACTTTTGCATCAAAGATTGGTTCAAGATGGTGGATTGGTTCAAGATGGTGGAGTAGAAGGAGTTGCTCTCACTCCCTCTTGTGAGAGCAAGAATCGGAATCACAAATAACTGCTGAACAGTCATCAACAGGAAGACACTGGAACTCACCAAAAAAGATACCCCACATCCAAAGACAATGAAGAAGCACAGTGAGATGGTAGGAGGGGCACAATCACAATAAAATCAAATCCCATAACTGCTGTGTGGGTGACTTACAACCTAGAGAACACTTATACCACAGAAGTTCATCCACTGGAGTGAAGGTTCTGAGCCCCACGTCAGACTTCCCAACCTGGGGGTTCTCCAACAGGAGGAGGAATTCCTAGAGAATCAGACTTTGAAGGCTAGTGGGCTTTGATTGCAGGACTTCAACAGGACTGGGGGAAACATAGACTCCACTCTTAGAGGGTACACACAAAGTAGTGTGTGCATCGGGACCCAGGGGAAGAAGCAGTGACGCCATAGGAGACTGAACCAGACCTACCTGCTAATGTTGGAGGGTCTCCTGCAGAGGCAGGAGGTGGCTGTACAAAATAAAAGATGTAGGCAGAAGGGAGTGGGAACAGGAAGTGATACTAAGCAAAAGAGCGGGTTGGTTATTGCAAGGTTACTTTCCTTTAGGGGATAATTCTGATTTTAAAAATATATTTTAAGGGGCCTCCCTGGTGGCGCAGTGGTTGAGAGTCCGCCTGCCGATGCAGGGGACACGGGTTCGTGCCCCGGTCTGGGAGGATCCCATATGCCGCGGAGCGGCTGGGCCCGTGAGCCATGGCCGCTGGGCCTGCGCATCCGGAGCCTGTGCTCCACAACGGGAGAGGCCACAACAGTGAGAGGCCCACATACCGCAAAAAGAAAAAAAAAAAATATATATATATATATATATATATATATTTTAAGGATGTTACCTTTCTTTGCTTTGCAGATACACATTGGGATAACAACTTTAATAAACATCAATAAAGTTAAAAAATCTATGAGACAAAACTAGCAAACAGACCCAAATGGGCAAAGGTCTAGTTTAGGCCATGAGCAGTGGCCTGGGAAGAAGAGGGTGTCAGATTCACAGGCGTGTGATATGAGAAGCTCCTGAGGCTTGCTTGTGGTTGCAGCACTATCCACTGGAAACCACGGTCAGTGACTCAGAGGCCCAGATGAAGCTTGGGGATGGAAGGGGCTCAGCCAGATCCTCAGCATCATCCAGTGTTGCCCCAAATTATTATGGGGACTAGAGGCACACCACTGCAAGGAGGTCCCCTGAGGGTGCCATCAGAAGCGAGCAGTGTCCATACCATCTAAGCCAAGGCAGAAGCCAAAGGCCCGTCAATGTTCAGTTGCGAGATGAGAATACCTGAGAGGTACAACATTCTATGGCAGCTGTCCTCGTGGGAAGGTCCACTTCAGAGGCTGCTGGGAGCCCTGGTTGTCATGGTAGGAGAAAGCATCTGGCAGCTTGGGAAATGGGTCATTTCTAGGAGATAAAGCATCTCCACTGAGGACAGGCCCAGCCCAGCTTGTTGCTTGGCTGGGAGCTTCTGTGGTTTCTGAGGTGGAGGGTCAGATAAAGTCACATTTAGCAAATTCTTCAGTAGTCATGGACTCACAGATTGAAGACCATCCATTGGTGAGGAATTCCTCCCAGGACTCGAGAGATGCAGGTGCCTCTAGCTTTAGCCCCAGGGGATCACAGTCAAGGGTGCGGGAGACTGGTCTCTGCAGCTGGGACAAGACTCTTAGAGGCATAAGAGTGGTCCAACCTTACAACCTCACAGAAGTTCACAGGGGCCCTGCAGTTCCCAGCATCGTCCCTGGGGAACACTCTCAGACTCCCAATGACGTTGGGAGGTATCAAAGGGAGGCTGTCAAGGTAACTGGATGTAATACCCTCCAGAGATGGCAGGCATGGGCCAGGGTGCATCGGATTTTCGGGATCCAATGGAGGACCCAAGAGTTGAAGATCAGGGGCACAACAGCACCCGGAAGCCTTAGAAGGATGCTGGAGCCATGGGCTCAGCAACGCAGGGTTGTCCATCAAGGGATCGCCAGCAAACGGGAGCTGAGCTTCGAAGTCCAGAGATGTGGGCGTTGTGTCTAAGGAGAGGCGCCTCTTAGCCCGGACCCGGACAGTCTGGTCCCGAGTCCCCTCTTCCCGAGGACGACGACGAGGACCGTATCGGCCAGTTAGGTGGAGATCCGCAGCAGATGGACCTGCGGTCAGCAGTGGAGTCAGGCCGGGCGCCGTGGAGCTGTAGGCAGGCACAGCCCCGAACCGGGCAGCAGAGCAAGAACCCCGGGCCGGCGAGGGGGGCTGGGACGCAAGACCCACAGGGGCACGGAAGAGGGTCCCATGGCAGGCGGCCACAGGCGGACGGCGGTGCGAGGGGCTGCGGGATGGACAGTGCCTCTGGTGGAGCCCGGATCCCCTGGGCGCGTGGACCTCCCTCCAGGCGTTCAGGCCCTGGCTGCACGGCGCCGTGGGCTGCGTGTGGTCCAGCACGGTCCGGTCCTGCCCGCGTTTCCACAGCTCGTAGCGCTCTGGTTGCAGGATGCGCACGAAGGGGTCCATGGAGAAGGCGACCCGGGCCTCCCCGCAGCTGCACTGCGAGGCCACTTTACCATAATCGATCCAGCGCGGGGTGGCGAAATTGATGGCTTCCGCGCAGTTGAAGCCATGGTTGAAGCCAGAGTGGTAGCCATAGGGAAACGTCACTATGAACTCTCCAGACTCCTGAGTGACCCGACTGAAGGGGATGCCGTTGTCCTTGAGGACCGTGGGCGAGATGAGAGCCACCTTGTGCCGCAGGAAGGCCTCACAGCCCCGCGAGCTGCCCGGGAAAAGCTCCCTGGCCAGGCGTTCCAGGCGCCGGCCGTGCTCCGGGGGCACCGCGTACCACGTCTTGGGCTCCCCGAAGTGCAAGAAGTTGATGCTGTAAAGGTCCATGTCCTCCGTGTGCCAGGCGAAGGCGGTCTTCCACATGCCGAAGTACAGGTAGGGGGTGTTGACGCCTTCGATGACCACTCCGCACTCCTGTTCCAGCAGGTCCTGAATGGTTCCCAGGTGGCCAAGGTTCCACTGCTTCATATTTTGATCGAATAAGGAGCCACAGACGTCCGCACCATATACTGGTGAATCATAGAGGCGTGTTTTCCAATATTTTCGCTCCAGATCCTCAAAATCAGAGTAGAATGGAGTCCGGTGTCTTTCACTGTTTGTTAAGTGGCGATACTCGCTCACAGTCATGGCTTTCTTCTTTTTGTGGTGTTGAGTAAACACACCTGCCTGCCCAGTGGTCACCTGCTGGAGGGGAGCGGCTATTAAGATGTCATCGATATCATCGTACGTCTGTCTGGCTTTCCATCCTTTCGGTGGAATTACCTTGGCTAGGCCAGCTCGGTGTGCACCTTGCGATTCCATGTAAACAATATATTTGTTGAAATCTTCAAATTCTTCCATGGTTGGGTGGAAGATCATAATCTTACAACTTGGGATCTGTCTACCAAAGTGCTTAGACTGCATGGCTGCAATAGAATAAGCAACGGACTCCCAGCTTCTTAGGTATGCTTTGGATACCTGAGAATGCTGGGGAGTGACCTCTTCCCTATACTTTCTTTATTTTGAAAGAAGTTTTGATATATCTGAGACGCAGGAACTCAGAGCTGAAGTTTATTTTTTTTCTTTTTTTTTTGCAGTACGCGGGCCTCTCACTGTTGTGGCCTCTCCCGTTGCGGAGCATAGGTTCTGGACGCACAAGCTCAGCGGCCATGGCTCACAGGCCCAGCCACTCCACGGCCTGTGGGATTCTTCCTGGGCCGGGGCATGAACTCGTGTCCCCTGCATCGGCAGGAGAACTCTCAACCACTGCGCCACCAGAGAGCCCAAGACTTGAATTTTTAAGCAAACGAGGTGATGTCTTCTCCAGGCTTGTCAATCCACAAGAAGGACCCCACTCTTGTCAGCATTTTGGAGCCAAAGGAAATAGAGAGTATTTCCCAGAGGAGACGGCTCTCTGCACCAAGTCCTGCCTCAGCCTGAAGCTCTGTGAGTTTCCTCTGTTGGGGGTGTAAGTGCCTGAGGCCTCTGCAGATTCCCAGACTTGAGTGCATGGGTGGCTTCTCACCTCACTGTAGCAGAAAGTCTCTTCATCGAAGTTTCCAAGCCAAACCTAAAGAAAGTACAAAATATTGAAAATAAGTGAATGACAAAACAAACTGATTTAATATCAAGTAAAAGAAAATTGTATAGCAATCTTAATTTCAAAGTTTGAATTTAAGGGCAAGAAGTACACTCTTTTGGTAGGCATGTAAGCTGGTGCATCTATGGTGCATATGATGGAAAACAGTATGGAGGTTCCTCAAAAATTTTAAATAGAACCACCATATATGTGGCACATATATACAATGGAATATTACTCAGCCATAAAAAGGAACAAAACTGAATTATTTGTAGTGATGTGGATGGACCTAAAGACTGCGATACAGAGTGAAGTAAGTCAGAAAGAGAAAAACAAATACCGTATGCTAACACATATATATGGAATATTTTTTAAAAATGGTCTAGAAGAACCTAGGGGCAAGATAGGAATAAAGATACAGACCTACTAGAGAATGGACTTGAGGAGATGGGGAGGGGGAAGTGTAAGCTGGGACAAAGTGAGACAGTGGCATGGACATGCATACACTACCAAACGTAAAATAGATAGCTAGTGGGAAGCAGCCGCATAGCACAGGGAGATCAGCTCGGTGCTTTGCAACCACCTAGAGGGGTGGGATAGAGAGGGTGGGAGGGAGGCAGACTCAAGAGGGAATAGACATGGGAACATATTTATATGTATAACTGATTCACTTTGTTATAAAGCAGAAACTAACACACCATTGTAAAGCAATTATACTCCAATAAAGATGTTAAAAAAAGTAAAGAAATATAGGGTTCAACCAAGTTTCTAGACACTGATTAGCAAACAAAATCTATAGATCCCATACACCAGTTAACAATCAATTATAAAGTGAAAGAGCTAAAAAGGTTTTAATCCCTTTAATAACAGAAATACATGGCCCCAATGAAGAAATCTAAAAATGATATGCATGCAATGCTTTTACTTTAAATGCATAAATAAATGAGAATATTACCAGGGAAAAGAAGTGGCTTTCTGATATAAAATATCATCCTTTTCATCTTTATGCTTTAAAGGGAAAAAAAAAAAGGCCAAAAAAGTGCTTGCCTTCTGCCAGTCCAAAATCTTAATTCCAAATGAGGATACACTAGGACCCAGAAAATGGTTTCCTTGAAGGATTCAGCCTCTGGATGAAACAGGCTGTGCTCAAAGTCTGGCTATATATGTCCCACACCAATTTCAATTCAATGGGTACCGCCCCAATTCTAATAACCTCATATCCAATCAAAATCTCTAATTTGATCCCACATATTTTTCAAGTCCCTTCCAATTGACACACTCCTTACCCAGTTCTAGAAACCTTCTCATTCCCATTAGATCGCAGTTCACTAAATGAGGTGCTTTTTCCTGAAAATCTTTGTGATTTTTACCAAGAAAATATTAAGGAAAATATTAACTTCACAAGTTGGAAAATAGTTTAAAAATAAAAACTCAAGGAATTGATATCCCAATGTATACTTCCCTCTCTCTAGCTCTCTCTCTCTCTCTATATATATATATATGCATAAATAGTGTCATTTTTTATAACTTCTGGTAGGAAAAAAACTCTTTTGCTCATAAGCACAAATTACAGAAATAAAATGACCTACCTTCTACCAACAAAATCCTGATTCCAGTTGGAGATATTCAAGGACACAGAGAGAGAGACAGTGTGCTCTGGGCAGCTGGCCTCCAAATGCAGACCCATGTCCTGATGGCTCTGGCTTTATACCTGGGCAAATGTATAATTTGATCAGCACCAATCAACAGTAATTGCTCTGGTTGATCAGCCCACTTTGTCGGCGCCCTTTTGATTTTTTAAACCAATCTTACAGCCAACTAAGAATTTGAAAATAAAAGGAGTGGGAAAGTCAAACCAAGCAAATATTAAACAAAAGAAACCTGGTGTAGCAGCAATTAATATCGATGTATTTATAAGGTAAAAGAAGGACAGCTTATAGTTATCAAAAAGAAAACCTCATGGGAAAGATTACAATGATGCACTTTACGCACCTAGATACATAGCACTGAGACATAGAACTCAAAGACTGAGAATTATAAGGTAAAACTGACATATTTGCAATAATCGTGGGAGGTTTTTTTTTTCAAACACCATTCTCTCAGAAACTGATAGATTAGAAGGAAATTAATAATGTTATAGAAGTTTAAACAATAAATTTAACAACTTTGGTTATATTACCTGCAGCAACCACATAGCAAAATGCTTTTCAACACACGTAAAACATTTACAAAAATTTACCACTGTTAAGACCACATAATAAATCTCAGTAAAAATTCCATAGAATCAACATATTGACCATCCTGATCAATCTTTTATTTCAATCATGAAATAAAATTGAAAGTGAATAATCAAAAAACTGAAAACAACCATATTTATTTAAAAATGAATATCCACATAACATCTACAACAATATCCATATAATAGCTAAAAATCTATTGATTTTTAGGTTGTATGCCAGTATTTAGTAAAAATTAAACCAAAATACCTCAGAATTATTTGAAAGAAAAAAAAGATTAAAATGATAAAACAATTCAAAAAAACAAAAGGAAAAACAAACATATACAAAAATATGAATGATTAATAAAATAGAAGTCTGTTACTTAAAAAATAAAATAAAGAACTGGTTAATAAATTATATAGAGTGCTTTCATTGCCTAGGGCCCAGGCTCTATCCCTGGCCAGGGAACTAAGATCCCACAAACTGTGAGGTGTGGCCAAAAAACAAAAAGCCATAAATTACTTTGATAGTATATGTCCTTGATATGATGTGATTTAAATGTGATAAAATTCCCTCCGTAATCTTCCTCCAAAAAACTACAGTAACACAAGATAATCATAAGAAAAGCATGAAATTCCAATAGAGGGGCATCCTACAATATACCTGACCAGTATTCCCCCAAACTCAGGTTTCTTTACAAAACTTGGTCAAAACCAAGGAAAGTCTGAGAATCTGTTACAGTCAAGAGACACCTAAGGATACATGAAAACTAAATGAAACTTGATATTTTAGATGAGATCCTGGAACAGAAAAAGGATGTTGGGTGAAGGTGAGGAATTCTGAACCAATGATAGCCTTTAGTAGACAATAACATATTGACATTGATTCATTAATTGTAATCAATATATCATGGGAATTAAGATGTTACTAATAGGGGGACATGGGAGTGGGGTCGGGTCAGTACTCCCTGATCCACGAGCTCAAATTTTTGTAAGTCTAAAACTGTCCAGAAAATTAAGTACTACTAAATATAATATTGTAAATAATGAATAAACAGGAGAAGGCATCAATAAACAATATTAGAGTGAAAACAATTAAAAACATAATCTGAGTTTTGGAAACAGTCTACAATACAACACACTATAAACCAAATGATTCTATGAACCACTATGTGACTTAATTTTTTAGAGCATTTTAAAAAATATTTTAAATTATGAAATATAAAGTGTTCACAGAAATCTATAAAGCATATATGTATACTTCAACAAATAACTATAGAGTGAACAGAAGTGGAACCACTACCCAGGTCAAGAAATTCAACATTGCCAGGCACCTGGCTGCCTGACTTGTACTCTTTTTCCCAGATCTCAGGCCCTTCTGCCTCCTGGACTGACCTTATCCTAACTATTCACATAGTAATTTTAGTAAACATTATAAAACTAAAACTCTGTCCATTTTTGAAAACTTTATATAACCTTGAAGAAAAACAATTGTATTTATGTCCTTTAGTGTATTTTTGGTGTATTTTTTCATCATTTACGCCATTGCATGAAGCTGCACTTTTCTGTTTCAGTGCTGTAAAGTATTCAACCATATAAACTTTCTAGTGTTGATGGGGCTTTGGGTTGCTTCCACTTTTGACCTCTTACAAACAGCGTTGCTCTGAAAATTCTCTGACGTGTATACTGGCCATAGAATATGTAAACTTAAACTTGCCAAATTTTTTCAACCCATTTTACCAGTTTACGCACTAGCTGCATGCAAGGGAGCTCATCACCCTTCATTTTGGCAAACCTTTGGTGATTTCCTGCCTTTTCAGTTTTAGCCAATCAGGTGAGGGCATAGGGGTACCTCATAATGATTTGCATTTCCTTGGTTACTAATAGGGGTGAACCAATTTTTCTGAAGATTATTAGCTGATTGGAGGTACTCCTTCAGGAAGTGCCTCATCAAGTTTTTTTTTTTTAGCTTTTCTTTTTTTTTTATTAGTTTCTGCTTTATAACAAAGTGAATCAGTCATACATATACATCTGTTCCCACATCCCTTCCCTCATGCATCTCCCTCCCTCCCACCCTCCCCATACCACCCCTCCAGGCAGTCACAAAGCACCGAGCTGATCTCCCTGTGCTCTGCGGCTGCTTCCCACTACCTATCTACCTTATGTTTGGTAGTGTATATATGTCCATGCCTCTCTTTCGCTTTGTCACAGCTTACCCTTCCCCCTCCCCATATCCTCAAGTCCATTCTCAAGTAGGTCTGTGTCTTTATTCCCGTTTTACCCCTAGGTTCTTCATGACATTTTTTTTTTAATTCCATATAAATGTGTTAGCATACGGTATTTGTCTTTCTCTTTCTAACTTACTTCACTCTGTATGACAGACTCTAGGTCTATCCACCTCATTATAAATAGCTCAGTTTCGTTTCTTTTTATGGCTGAATAATATTCCATTATATATATGTGCCACATCTTCTTTATCCATTCATCCGATGATAGACACTTAGGTTGTTTCCAGCTCCGGGCTATTGTGAATAGAGCTGCAATGAAGTATTTTGTCCATTTATCTGCTGGGTTGTCTGTCTTGGTAGTAGTTAAATGTTCTGCTTATTAGTTCTTTACTGAGTATGAGTAACACGATATCTGTTCTCACTCTTTGATTTGTCTTTTCACTCTCTTTTCCATTTTTTTTGATCAACAGAAGTTTCTCTGTACCTCTAATAGAACAAATATTATTAAAAATAGCTAATATATGGCGAATATCTAATGCCAGACACTGTTCAATACATTCTGCATAGAAGAATTTATTTATGACTTATCTTCATAGTGACCCTATAAGGGAAATCCTATGAACCCTTTTTCTCATATGAGGAAACCGCATCAAGGAGATATTAAGAAACTTGCGCAAGGTGACAGATCCAGTAAGTACGGAAGTATTCAAACAAGAATCTCCAAGATGATTCCGTAAAAGAAGAAAAAAGAGGGGTGACTTCTCCTCTACCAAACTGTGATATTTGAGCTGCAATGGACAAATATATCTACGTACAGAATAGAGAGGTCAGACACAGACACATGGATATGTGGGAATCTGCCTATGAAGGAGGTAGGGTACCAAACCAATGTGGAAGGATAGTCTATTCAATATGTGGTAGTGGCATTGGTACTATTTTGGGGGGTGGAATTGGAGCTTGCCCACATACCACTTACATAAATAAATTTGAGGTGCATTACAGACGGATACAACACAGAAGTTTAAGAGAAAATATTGAAGAATGTCTTTGTGAACTCAGGGTGGAACAATGTCTTAGAGAACCAAAAGCACCATGATGGGAATGTCTGATATATTTAAATGATTCCAAAGTAATGACTGTGATGGTTAATTTCACAGGTAGACTGGGCTAAGAGATGCCCAGATAGCTGCTAAAGCATTACTTCTGTGTGTTCTGCATGGCTGTTCTGGGAAGAGATTAGCACTTGCATCAGTAGACTGAGTAATGATCGCCTTCACCACTGCAGCTGGGATCACCCAAACCACTGAGAGCCCAAATGCAACAAAAGAGCAGAGTAAGGGTGAATTTACTCTCTGCTTGAGCAGACGCATCCGTCTTCTCTTGCTTTGGAGCATGTGACATGGGCACTCCTGGTTCCCAGGCTTTCAATCACAGACCCAACCATAGTCCCCATTCTCCATCTTGCTGATGGCCCAGCTGACACATCGTGGGATTCCTCAGCCTCCATAACCACCAAATGAATGAGTTCCCCTACTAAGAGCTATACATATATCTCCTATCGGTTCTATTACTCTGAAGAACCCTGACTAATACAATGACGTAAAAAATTAAAAGAAATTACAGTCTAGGAGAAGTTTGTCATCATACATGAAATAGACAATGAATTAGCATTCAGAATATCACATGAGTTCTACAAAACAACAACAAAAATAGTCAAACCAAAAAAAGTAGGCAGAGCTTTAGAATAGGTAATTCAGAAAAGAGGAAATCCAAATGGCCAATAAATACAAGAAGATGTGCAGGATCCCTAGCAATCAGATAAGCTATTCTCTGCCTATTTTGATTAGGTCTGACAATATAAAAAAGTGGGTCAAGATATGGAGAAACCAGAACTCTCCCACACTGCCAATAGAGGTGGAAATTTGAGGGTAACCTGGCTTTTCCTAAAAATTAAAAGTGAACATAAATACAACCCAGTAATCCTATATACAAAAGCTGTTCTGTAAACCATTCTTTGAAATAACAAAGATTTGGAGATAACCCTATTGTTCATCAGCAGAAGAACGAATAAACTAAAATAAATTACACAGATCTAGTTGACTTTGTTGAACTAACTAGGAACTATAGATAGGAAAGTCTTTACATCTTGTAACTGTAATATTGACTTTTCTAAAAGGTGATGGTGGAGGTAAGTTGTTAAAACCACACGACATACTACGTTTGGTTTCGTACCCTTTTGTCTACAAACTTGATGAATATACACTGGACTCGTGATTGTTATTTCTCAGAAGTGGAGAGAGGCCTAGCAGAGATCGTCGCAGTGAGAACAAAGGTGGCTCTATCCTTGTCTCTATGTAATTGTCATTGTCAATGTCCCTTGCTTTTCCAAATTTAAGTATAGCAAAAACTTACTGGACATGGAAGAACAGCTGGATTTGGGCATCACTTCCTGAGAAGAGTGGTCCAGATTGTGAGTATCCAAACTGAGTGTGCCGGTTGACTTGAAATAAAATAGAATTTTCAATAGAACTGCTTGATAAACCCCCTTCATTACCACTCCCAGCTACTGATCCTCTCAAGAAGACTAATTTTATTTTTTAACGGAAGTATACTTGATTTGCAATATAGTGTTAGTTGCCAGTGTACAAAAAAAGTGTTTGTTATATACATATTTTTTCAGCTTATTTTTCATAATAGGTTATTACAAGATAATCAATACAGTTCCCTGTGCTATATAGCAAATCCTTGTTTTTTTTTTGTTTTGTTTTATTTTGCAAATCCTTGTTGCTTATGTGTTTTCTGTACAACAGTGTGTATCTGTTAATACCATACGCCTAATTTATCCCTCTCCTGCTCCCTTAGCTAATCACAAGTTTGTTTTCTATGTCTGTGTGTCCGTTTCTGTTTTGTATATAGAGTCACTTGTATTGTTTTTGAGATTACACATGTAAGTGATATATTTGTCTTTTTCTGTCTTACTTCACTTTGCATGATATTCTCTAGGTCAATCTATTCTGCTGCAAGTGGCAATATTTCATCTTTTTGTGGATGAGTAATATTCCACGGTATGTATGTACCACTTCTTCTTAAACCAATCAACTGTTGATGGGCACTTGGTTTGTTTCCATGTCTTGGCTATTGTAAATAGGGCTGCTATGAACACTGGGGTGCATGTATCTTTTCGAATTAGAGTTTTCGTCTTTTCCAGATATACGCCTAGGAATGGGATTGTTGGATCATATGGTAGCTCTACTTTTAGTTTTTTTAAGCAACCTCCATACAGTTTTCCATAGTGGCTGAACCAATTTGCATTCCCACCAAACATGTAAGAGGATTCCCTTTCATCCACACCCTCTCCAGCATTTATTATTTGTAGACTTTTTGATGATGGCCATTCTGACAGGTGTGAGGTGATATCCCTGTGTGGTTTTGATTTGCATTTCTCTAATAATTAGTGATGTTGCGCATCTTTTCATGTGCCTGTTGGCCATTTGTATACCTTCTTTTGAAAACTGCTTACTTAGGTCAAGAAGACTAATTTAGGAACCAGTGTACTGGTAAAACTAAACTGTATTTTTAACATTGCTTCTATATATAGGGCAAAGGAAATTTTGTTTCAAGTATAAAAGTGAGTGAAAACATAAGGAGTGTAGTGGAAGAAATATTTTCTGAAATTTATTTTTGTTTCTTTTCCTTCAAAACCCCCAATTTTGTAATCCTAGGCTATTTGGAGCCTGTATCTGCCAGGAAGAGACTGTGATATCCCTGAAATATAACAAGGAAAATTGCAGTTTCTAAAATTTAAAATAGCAATATGAGCCAGGCTACTGTCTTCATAGAGACTTTTCAGAGTTCCCTTATTTCTCTGCACTGCCATATCCACAACTGACCTAAATTAAAGGACCAAAAGCCCTCAAGATCTCAGTTACTTATCACATGAAAGTTTACTCCTTGCTCATATGAGATCTCCTATGGTCCAGTTGCTCTCCAGGACTGCTGCCTTCCCAGTAATTCCAGTCTGCTTCCATCATGTGGTTCCACCATCTCAATACATGGCTTAATCATCTTTTCAGCCAAGCATATCACTGCCATCCTCCGCTGAGCATCCTGAGTTCAGTCTCTCAGCTTCAGTTTTCCACAAAATATACTACCACAGAGTTGCCTAGCTGCATGTTGATAGGGAGGACACATGGGCTTTTGCTACTCCTCAATCAGAACTTCAAAGAAGCCTTACTTTTTCATTGCTCCTGCCTGTAGTTTTACATGGTGCTTCAAATTCCAGAATCTTATTGAAATTCTGGAGGGGAGAGCTGGAGGGAAGGGAGATGTGGTTTGATTCTCTGAAATGTTTCCTTCTGCATCCAAACTGTCATTTTCAATTTCCAAAATTTATTTTGAGTTTGGCCACTTCTGTGCATTCTCAACACTATGGCCTAAGTCAGTAACCATGGATTCTCACCTGTATTACTTCGATGTTCTAACTACTTCTCCTGCCCCCAAGGGGTCCACAGAACAATTAAGGTGATTAGTTAAATATGCAAATTATATCATGTCAAGTGCTGTTTTAAACTTCCAATGCCTTCTCATTTCAAGCTGAAAAAAACTCAAATATTTAACATGAGCTACAAGGTCCTACATACCCTGGACCCTGCCTCTCCCTTCTCTATGCCCCAGACACAAATGAGCTTCCTCTCTATCCACACAAAAACACCAAGCTCTATGTTAGGGCTGTTACCCTTGTTGTTTCATCCAAGTGGAAATCAGCTCTGGACCTTCCTTCTTGTCATTTGGGACTCAGAAAGGTCTCCTGCTCTATGAAGTATTCCCTGACCACCGGAACCACACTGCCCCTTCTGCACTATCACCCCATCCCCTTTAATCTTTTCACAGAACATATGCCCACTTGAAGTTGTCTTGTTCATTTATTTGTGGATTTGTTTATTGGGATGTATCAATGACTTAACCATGTGAAATATACATACAGCATTGAGAAGGCAGTAGAGACTTGGAGAGGAGATTTTCACACACTGGCACTATTTGCCCTATGTTTGCTCATCTCTCCTAGCAACTTGGATCAGCCAAGTGCCAGGTGATTTCCACCATATCATCATTCAGATAGGGCTGCAAACCAAATCCCCCAACCCAGCCAGCCAGTTAGAACCCAACATTCAACCCCAAACTCACTTACCAACATCACACAAGGCAACATGCTCAGAAAAATAAGTTTTGCTTGAAATGTGTTGATATAATTATTAAGAAAAGTGCAGAAAAACTGACCACCTCTCAGTTGACTGAATGAACAACACAAAAAATAAAGTCATATTTTAACATTCTGCTTACCTTCAATATATTTAGAAAAGTCAGATTTTAACATTCAGTTTTAACATTATAACATTCTGCCATACTGGCAGAGAACACATTCTCAATACATCAAAGACTCAGAATGATTATCAAATATTATCTGAGTCTCTACTGACCTAATTGGTCAAAAGGGCCTAGTTTGGCAAGAAAAGTGGGAAGGGAAGGGGGAAGAGGAAAAGGAGAGAGACTGGAGGCTAATCAAAGCCCAGGATGCTTTAGAAGTTCAGGAGCATCCAGAGCTGGCCCACAAGACGGGGGTCGGAGGTAGATTGGGCTCTGGCGACCTCAGCACGACCTAGTTCCCAGAGACACTAGAGTGTCCAGTGCATGAAACCTGAGTTTGTGACACAGGAGTTAGCAGTGTCCAAAGATTCCAGGGTCTGGAAGGAAGAACAAACTTTGGAGAATTTGGTAAACACCACGGACCCAGCAGGTCCAGCAGCAGCACAGGACGGACTCTCATGCCAGACTAGTGACCTGCAAAGAGCCAAAGCTCTGAAATGTAAATGCGACCAGTCTCAAAGGATCCCCACACAAGAGCAGTGGGGTAGAAAGGCTCCCCTGGGCTTAGGGGACAGGGCCACAACCACACCCAGAAGCCTTGGTGGGATGCTGGAGACCAGGGCTGAGCGGGTCAGCGTTGTCTGGCGAGGGTGCATCCACAGGCAGGGGCTGAGCCTCTGGGTCCTGAGCTATGTCTAAGGAAAGCCTCCTCTTCGCCCTGGGGGGAGCAGTTGGCTCCTGAGTCCCCTGTTCCCAAGGATGACGACGAGGGCCACATCTTCCAGCTGGGTGGCGATCCGGGGCAGATGGACCTGGGGTCGGCGGCTGGGTCGGGCCGGGCTCCCCGGAGGTGCAGGTGGCCGCAGCCTCGAACTGGGTTGCCTAGCAAGAGCCACGGGCCGGCGAGGGGCGCCGGGACACAGCATGCACAGGGACTCGGTGGCGGGTCCCACCGTCCGCTGCTACAGGCTCACAGGGGCGCAGAGCGCGGCGGGGCTGGTGGTGCCTCGGGCCCAGAACGGCTCCCCAGGCCACACGGACCTCCCTCCAGGCGTTCAGGCCCTGGCTGCTGGGCTCTGGGAACTGCGTGTGCTTCAGCACGGTCCGGTCCTGCCCGCGTTTCCACAGCTCATAGCGCTCCGGTTGCAGGATGCGCACAAAGGGGTCCATGGAGAAGGCGACCCAGGCCTCCCCGCAGTTGCACTGCGAGGCCACTTTGCCATAATCGATCCAGCGCGGGGTGGCGAAATTGATGGCTTCCGCGCAGTTGAAGCCATGGTTGAAGCCAGAGTGGTAGCCATAGGGAAACGTTACTATGAACTCTCCAGACTCCTGAGTGACCCGACCGAAGGGGATGCCGTTGTCCTTGAGGACCGTGGGCGAGATGAGAGCCACCTTGTGCCGCAGGAAGGCCTCACAGCCCCGCGAGCTGCCCGGGAAAAGCTCCCTGGCCAGGCGTTCCAGGCGCCGGCCGTGCTCCGGGGGCAGCGCGTACCACGTCTTAGGCTCCCCGAAGTGCAGGTAGTTGATGCTGTAAAGGTCCATGTCCTCCGTGTGCTAGGCGACGGCGGTCTTCCACATGCCGAAGTACAGGTAGGGGGTGTTGATGCCTTCGATAACCACTCCGCACTCCTGTTCCAGCAGGTCCTGAATGGTTCCCAGGTGGCCAAGGTTCCACTGCTTCGTGTTTTTATTGAATAAGGAGCCACTGACGTCCGCACCATATACTGGTGAATCATAGGGGCGTGTTTTCCAATATTTTCGCTCCAGATCCTCAAAATCAGAGTAGAATGGAGTCTGGTGTTTTTCACTGTTTGTTAAGCGGCGATACTCGCTCACGGTCATGACTGTCTTCTGTTTGTGGTACTGAGTAAACACACCTGCCTTCCCAGAAGTCACCTGCTGGAGGGGAGAGGCTATTAAGATGTCATCGATATCATCATAGGTCTCTCTGGCTTTCCAGTCCTTGGGTGGAATTATCTTAGCCAGGCCTGCTCGGTGTGCACCTTGGGATTCCATATAAGCAATGTATTTCTCGAAATCATTAAACTCTTCTTTGGTTGGATGAAATACCATTATGCTACAACTTGGGTTCTGGTCCCAGTTGGACTTAGACTTCATAGCTTTCATTAATAAGCAAGAAACACCCAAGTTTTTATTTATGTTCTGGATAGGTGAGGATGCTGGAAAACACTACTTTTTCAAAAATGGGTTGGAGTATATCAGCAGGAAGCCCCAGTAGACTTTAATGCAATGAGTTGATAATATTTCTTAGGCTTGCTGATTCTGCAGGGGACTCCACGCTGGGCAGAAGCCTTGCTCAGGACTGATGCTGGCTGAGCCTGCAAGTCTGGGATGTCCTCGGGTGACACTTGACTCTGTCCTCTTGAGGTCTAGTGAATCACCCAGCCCTGGGTGGGTATCCCAAATGTAGTGTCGTCAGGGCAGTATTGAAAACAAAACCTAAAAAAAAAAAAAAGAATACAGACAGGTTGAAAACTAATGTTTGCAAATAGTTACTAGGGAACTACAAATAAAACACCACCATGGAATATAATTGCATATTCAAATAAAGGCTAAAATTTCATAAGATTGACAATACAAGAAATGGTGTTGTTGTGAACAGTGGAAATTCCTGTGCTCTAGTAAGGAGAATGGAAATCATTACATTCACGTTGAAAAACTATTTGGACAGTATCCACTAAAATTGAACTTACCCATGTGCTATGATTCATGCCTAGGATATGTGTATGTCTGTGCAATGAAAGTCAAGTCCTAGAATGTTCAGAACAACATTATTTCTGTAGCCAAACTCTGGAAACAACTCAAATGCCTGTCAACATTAGAATGGTTAAGTACATTGTAGTATATTCATACAATGTAATACAATACAGCAATGAAGATAAACGAGAACTACATGAAAGTATAAGAATAATTCTATAAACAGAATACTGCGCAAAATTATCCAGACTCAAAAGAATACCTATTCGATGCTTCCATGTATATAAAGAGAAAAAGGAGGCAACGTAATCTATGTTAGAAGTCAGGGTAGTGGTTAACTGTGTGAATGAGAGAGGCTGTGAGTGGGGGTATGGGAAGTCTCCAGAATAATGTGAATATTCCATCCTGAAGCCAGGTGCTGGTTACACAGCCATCAGAATGCATCATTGTCATAATTCATCAAATTATGATGATTTTTACAAATTTCTGTGAAAAAAATTTTTTAATTTATCTAAATTATTTAAATAAATTTTAAAATATAGTTTAGGGTTAAAAGCATTAAAGGAGACAGATATCTTTCATTGTACCAAAAGGGAAAGGAAGGGTGATTGAAAATATATGAACTAAACATTCAATTGAAGAAGCTACAAAATAGAAGAAGAGAAAGAAGAGGTAGGAGTAAAAAAGTAACAAAGAATAAAGACAAAGTTAATGAAAGAAAACACATACAGAACCAAACACTGATGACCAAAAATATTCTTGGAAGAAATTAATGACAGCAATAAACCATGGGCATAACTGAGCCTAGGAAAGAAGGGGAAATTAACCACTAGGAATGAAGAAGTGCAGAAAAGAATTTTTTAAATCTCAAGAGAGAATCTTAGGAGAAACTTGACAGCAAAATTTTCTAAAGATAAGAGAAAAGAATAATTTTCTGGAGAGGAAACATATCCAAAATGGATCCAAGAAACACCAGAAAGCTTGAATAATACCCCAGGGTAGGGCTTCCCTGGTGGCGCAGTGGTTGAGAGTCCGTCTGCCAATACAGGGGACACGGGTTCATGCCCCGGTCCGGGAAGATCCCACATGCTGCGGAGCAGCTAGGCCCGTGAGCCATGGCTGCTGAGCCTGCACGTCCGGAGCCTGTGATCCGCAACGGGAGAATCCACAACAGTGAGAGACCCACGTAATGCCAAAAAAAAAAAAAAAAAAAAAAAAAAAACACCAGGATAAGAAGCTGGTTCAAAGTATGACCCTGAAAGTCCAGGAGACACATCATTTTATATGTGAATCTAGAAAACTTTCAAAAACAGTTAATTCTTATTGTGCAAGTTGTTACAGAGTATACAAAAAGTTGGAAAGCTAGTCAGATGAGGCTATTCAGATCTCTGATAGCAAAAGGAAAAAAGGACAATAAAAAATAAAGCTACAGGCCATCTTTGTTTATAAGCATACATGAAAGCATAAAATGGAATGTTATCCAACAAAATACAGCAATATAATAAAAGAATAATATATCATGACCAAATAGAATGGAAGGATGATTCAACATTGGAAAATTTAATGATATAATTCAGAATATTAAGAAAGTAAATGAAAAATATCATCATCTTATAGGTACCAAAAAAGCATTTGATGAAATGCAAAATCCATTCATGATTTTACAATTCTTACTTGCAAAGCATCAAGAGAAACTCGTTTTGTAAGATAAAGAATTTCAAGGTAAAAAACACCAAGGATCCTTCTTAACAGTGAAACAGAAGTACCATTCTCATTAAAGTTAGGAAAAAGAGATGGATCAAAATGAAAAGCTGCTCAACATCACTAATTATTAGAGAAATGCAAATCAAAACAACAATGAGGTATCACCCCACACCAGTTAGAATGGGCATCATCAGAAAATCTACAAACGACAAATGCTAGAGAGGGTGTGGAGAAATGGGAACACTCTTGCACTATTGGTGGGAATGTAAGTTAATAGAGCCACTATGGAGAACAGTATGGAGGTTCCTTAAAAAAGTAAAAGTAGAATTACTATATGATCCAGCAATCCCACGACTGAGCATATACCCAGAGAAATCCATAATTCCAAAAGACCCATGCACCACAATGTTTATTGCAACACTATTTACAATAACCAGGTCATGGAAGCAACCTAAATGCCCATTGACAGATGAATGGATAAAGAAGTAGTGGTACATATATACAATGGAATATTACTCAGCCATAAAAAAGAATGAAATTGAGTCATTTGTTGAGACATGGGTGGATCTAGAGACTGTCATACAGAGTGAAGTTAGCTGAAAGAGAAAAACAAATATCGTATATTAATGCATGTATGTGGAACCTAGAAAAATGGTACACATTAACTGGTTTGCAGGGCAGAAGTTGAGACACAGATGTAGAGAACAAATGTATGGACACCAAGCGGGGAAAATTGCAGTGGGGTGGGGATGGTGGTGTGCTGAATTGGGCAATTGGGATTGACATGTATACATTGATATGTATAAAACTGATGACTAATAAGAACCTGCAGTATAAACAAACAAACAAACAAAAAAACAACTAATACTAAACGTTTTGTAGTTATTTGTATGGAAATACGTTAATATACATGTTTCAGACATTACATGAAATTTCTAAAAATCTTATATGTTCTGGTATAATGTTATAAGCCATAGTTCTAGTTATTACTTTAAAATGTATATCTCAGAAATAACTAAATTTCCTTGTCAATTGCATTATTATGAACTTTCATCAAATCTTTAACCATGGTCTTTTTTAAGTCTTTTGTCGTTTACAGAGAGTACTGCGTGTACTCTGATGCTTTTGCAAAAATGTTCCTATAAAAGGGTTTCATGTTCAAGGAATTCATGAAAACATTCTGACAAGTACAGATTTCTGGTAACTAACTATACTGCGGAACTGAACGAATAAGCATTTTCAGAACTCTAATGGCAAACTGATGAATTCATAAAAGTGCTTTACAAAACAACAAGAAGAAAAAAAATTAATTACATGGGAATGCGTGAACTTATGAGGATGATTATAATTTTTGTGTCTTTCTGTTTCAATTAAAAAATTATATCCCACAAGAACTCAGAGGCAAAAAATATACAAGTCAATTTTCACTGCAAAGTAACAGAGCTGTTACAGCGGAGGATTACTGGACTGAATGTCAATATTATGACAGAGTGTGAGTGTGTTTTGTGTTTGGCAATTGCAGTCATTGTTGCTTTTGTTGTGGTCATCAATTTACAATGCTTGGTGTCAGTTTATTTATCTCCTGTAAAAATAAAATACAGTGTGTGTGTGTAAAAAAAAACATTAAAAACAAGGCTGAAAATAAATTTCACTTTGTATACTCCATGTTCAACTTGAACTGTATGGAGCATATGTAATAGTCATAATTTTAGGACAGAAAATATATGTGTACAAATAAAGAAGAAAAAAAACAAAGCAAATTATCTTATTAACCCAATTACAAGTGCTCCCTTAATACTGTTTCCTAATCCTCTTAAGCTCCCCTCATTTCCACCGTTCAAATATTCTCTTTCACTTTTCCCTGTCCTCAAACTTCAGGCACACCTATTCCAACCCACTTAGAATCCTTCGAATATCCTAAAAGTCCCTAAGTGATCTGGCCCACCATCACCTCTTGACCTCACCCCTTTCTACCTGGCTCCTTGCTCTCTCCTTCCAAACACATTCCTAGCTGTGTCTCAAAAAAGGCCGATATACTCTTGTCTGATGGTCTTTGCACCCAGGCAACTCTCAAGCCTCAGCCCAAACATCACCTTCTCAGTGAACTCTCCTCTGATCCTCTTGCTTTGGATAAAAGTAGAGACAATTTTCCTTCCAAGAAAACAGGTACTCTCTCAAGAAAACATTTCCAAATGAAACTTGAACTGATGGCCAGTACCCATGTATCTGTTCCAGATTCTTCTCAAATCAGCCCCACCCTAACTCCATCATTCCGGATTCCATCACAATTAAATGCAATCAGCTCTCCCAACTGTCTAGTAAAAGACCTCATTTTTAAGGTTATCAGCCCACAAAACAGGTATTTTGCCTGAAATTTTTCGTTTAAGATTTCTTACAAGAATATATATGGGATCTAAAAATTATACAAATTTCAGGGTCCTTTTAGGTACAGAGGGTTTTCCCTGGGAAAGCTGCCAGAATGGGCGGAGGTAGCACAGTGGTCAGGGCATTAAACACCAGTAGTATCGGGTCAGCACAAGAACCAGGGAGAGGAGAAGAAAACCATGTAAAGAAATCGGTGAGGAAGAGCTCAACTGCCTTTAGAGAACAAAGACTTTTAACCTTCCTCACCCTGTAGTCTCCCCAATAAGAATAAGAAAGATCAGCTGGCCTGCCATTGTTCCAAGTAATAGAAACTCCCCACATCTCCTATGGTCTGCAAGAGGTGCCAGAGGTCCCTATATCTTATCTGAGGTCCATTCAAGACAAGAGGAAGCTGGGGCTGGGGCCCAATTATCTACCACCCCTCTCCCCAAAGAGGTCACCACTATTTGGCTTAAACATAAAACCCTTATCCTTTGGGTCTGGGATCAGGGACAAAAAAATAGCCAAGGAAGGGCTTGCTCTCTGTGACCCGTGCTGGTAGCTTTTGTAAGAGTGCATCAAAGGAATGTTTGCTGCAGACCCGAATACTAATGGCAGGGGCCCTTTGAGTGAGCAGTAATAGCTCTTTGGACCTCTGCCCTGGAGCCTCATGAACCATGGACTATGCAGAAGGTAGGTAATGGACAATCAATGTACTCTTCTCCTTTTCCAACTTTAATGTCTAAGGATAAAAGAAACACTCTCCAGGTCTCTCTAGAACGTATTGGTAATAAATGGTGGGGAGGGTAAGTGGTTGACAATCTAGCTCATCCTTGAGGGAGTGTGACAAATGCACTTAACTTAGTCACTAAAGATTGGGTGGAAGTCAAATGATATCTCTCTTCCTATTCCAGAAACACCTATGAGCACTCAAGGGTCGTGGGGATAGATTGTTATGAAGGAGAAGCATTGTTCAAAATGACCCTAGATGTTCATGCTAAGATGCCTGAACAGTAGGCTAGCCTAGACTCCTTCAATGACTGGAGGGCTATAGCATCCAAAAGGGCCCAAGTCCCCAGGTGCCTCCTAACATACAGGGCTGCCGTTCTTCCCAGACAGCTCCTGTTAATGGCTGGCATGATATCTAGGCAGCTTACTTCCCCAAGCAGTCTGAAGGTCCCTTTCCTAATAAAGTTGCTGTCATCAAAGCCCTATATGAAGGAAGAGCAGTGGGGAAGGGTCCTCCACTAGAACAAAACGCTCCTCAACATGGGATGCCTCTCCATGTAGATGCTGAAGAAATGCAGAGCCTATGTGTGCCTTCGTCGTGATGTGTTCCTGAAGTCATACTGTATGACTTTGTGGAACTTTCCTCCATGGATAAGGGGACTCAAAAGTTGGGAAGAAAGCAAATAGTAAGGTTTCATCAGGGTTAGGGTTTTCCAGCCATGTGTATCTCAAGGAGAAAGGAACAAGTGTCTTGATGGATTGGATGCAGGGATAAGAGAGTGATTAAAATGACAGGACAGTAAATTTATCCTGGGTAAAAAAGGAAATGAGAACATGAGGGCAATGATGGAGAATGAAACAGTGTTTGATTCATGGGCTGAATGTCTCCATTAGGTCAAATAGTTATATTAGAACACTAGGAAATGTAAGCTAGAAAGAGAATGGGATGCTTGAAACATAGGTGGTACTATCATTATTCCCATTTAATGGAGGAAGAAACGGAGATGTAGAAAAATTTATATTTAACTTAGTAGCTTGTGTTCTCAATCTCTAGAGTTATTTTTGTACTTGGCTTATCTTCCATATAAAACTACTTTGAGAGCATTGTCTAGGTCTTGTTCATCATCATATTCTCCAAGGTATCTTGGTACTTTATATAGTGCACACTCCAAAAATGTTTATTAAAAAAAAATAAGTAGGGCTTCCCTGGTGGCGCAGTGGTTGAGAGTCCGCCTGCCGATGCGGGCATCGCGGGTTCATGCCCCGGTCTGGAAAGATCCCGCATGCCGCGGAGCGGCTGGGCCCGTGAGCCATGGCCACTGAGCCTGCGCGTCGGAGCCTGTGCTCCACAATGGGAGAGGCCACAACAGTGAGAGGCCCATGTACCGCAAAAAAAATAAAAATAAAAATAATAAAATTAGTAACTAAAATAATTTGGCGCACACTGCAGTCTCTCTCCTCTTGGTTACACCCCATCTTTTTCCTATTCTCCTCTCTCAGGGAAAGAGAAGATACTGCCCCTCTCCAGAGATAATCTTGCCATTTAAACTCCTTAAAATGACACCTCCCATGAATTCCAAACTATGGTCAATTAAATGATCACTACCACCTCTGTAAGGACTTAAATCATCAGTCATCAGTTTGTTTCCTGATTTAAGCTACATCCTTTCTCTTACCTTCGTTTCAATACGCAATATGTCAAAACATAAACAAAAATAATCCACCTTTACAAAAACATTTCCTCATCTCTCTCGTCTTCTGATTCTGACCCCACTTCTCCACTGAAATTCATCTCTGTAAATCATCACATTGTCTCCCAAGTGCTGCTCCATGGGTTACACTTTATCTCTCTACATCATTGATTCATGGAACACCTCCTTCCTCCTAAAATGTCTCTGACCTCCAGGGTACTGATAGTCTTCTCTGGTTCTTTTCTTTCTCCTTGGTTCCACTTCTTTTTCTACTACACAAATGCAGTCTTATTTCAAAGCTCAATTCTCATCTCTCTTTTAACTCTTATTTTCTCCTTTTAAATTTCCTTTT
This sequence comes from Mesoplodon mirus, assembly GCF_964341445.2. NCBI lineage: Eukaryota > Metazoa > Chordata > Mammalia > Artiodactyla > Ziphiidae > Mesoplodon > Mesoplodon mirus. The sequence goes on from NC_138983.1 coordinate 37,229,882, forward strand.
TATGTTCATGGCTTTCTTTAGTATCACACCCTTTCTCTTTAAAGATATGATTTATTGCCATAGCTTTCTCTAATAGCACTGACTTTCTCCTGTGCTTCTGATTTGCTTTTCCTTCTTGACTGGCCACTGAGCCCCTGAAAATCAACTTGTTTAGTACAAATTGATCATCTTTCTCCTGAAATTAACTTCCTCCTTTAGAAATCTTTTTTTCTAAGGATGGAAATACAGTATCCTAGTTACCATTGGCTATTACATCTCCCTCTCCCTAGACATAGAGTCGGTGATGTCAGGGGATCACAGGACAGTCTACTGTGAGGCCCCAGGGACATCTGTATACCCAGGGAGGCTTCCTGTGCTCTCCTACTTATAGCTGTCACCACTCAAGCTAGACCCTGAGGATCTACAAGTAGCGGTCACCTGTATCATGTGATAATCTGCCCATCTCACCCTAATTTTTCATCTTAAAAATTTTTCTACAATGATTTTATTTAAAACTATATAAATATATAATCAAATTTTTCATTCTATATGAAAACTTCCCCTAAAGAAGTGAAAAGAAAAGAGTGAAGCAATTTAGAAGGAAAATTAATGTCAAAAATTTAAATACCATGCTAAGGGTCTTTCCCCTAATAAACAATAAAATGCTGATTATGAATATCACACAGGCCCTCATTTCTTATTGAATTATGAATAGACAACTAAACAAGACTTGAGGTGAGTATTTGTTTTTGTTTTTGTTTTTCTTGGCTTTGCCATGTGGCATGTGGGATCTCAGTTCCCTGACCAGGGATCAAACCCATCCCCCTGCAGTGGAAGCACAGAATCCTAACCACTGGACTGCCAGGTAAGTCCCCTGTATTTGTTTTATAAATTAATTATTTCCTTTTTACATTTCTAAGGATCCTAGGAGGAATGAGGCAGGGCTACCATCTATACAAAAGAACTAATCTAGATACATATTAGCCTTCAGATACTGAGCATCCAAAGGAAACACTCTGCTTTTGTAAGTGTAAGTCTGTGCGCAAATCAAAACTTCTCAGAATTTGCCGATTATAATTACGGTGATCCTTCAGCTCCAGAGAAATGTCTTCTCTTTGGGTCTTGGATGGTTGCTTTTACTGTGAAACCGCCTCCATGTTTCTTTCAATTGGAGCCACAGGTACTAGTTGAGAATAAATACCCTTTCATTTCAGTTACTCTTCCATTTTACCCGTATTCATAGTATCCCCAGTAACACAGAAATTCTTCATCTAAGGAAACCTGGCAATCTTGACAATTGAAGAAAAGTATTTTTATCAGAATGATTAGACTTGATGGATTTCCAGAAATTAGGAGTCTTTCAAAAATAATTCCTCCAAGCTTTCCTGGTGTGTGTGTGTGTGTGTGTGTTTGTGTGTTTCAAACTGCGGAAGGTAAGAAGTGAAATAAGTTTAATAAATACTCTCACTGCGGCCATTGTCCAGTTTGCTTATTGTACACATTGCTCAACAATTTCAGGACAGCAGGAAAGCCTTCTTGTCTTTTATGTTCCATGCATATTTCAAAACTATTATTTCAAATGAGGATTGTTGACAGAATGCCTCAGACATTAGGCATTCTTTCTGCTGACAGCCAATATCTAAATGCTGTGTTTAATAGATTTATTCTCAAGTTAGAAAGTCTACTTACCATTTATTGAAAATAACTATAACCATAATATTTGATGGCTAAATAAATTCTATTTGATGGAGATAAGCGACTCAACTTTTCCCCTATTATTGGACAGTTATTTTGTTTTTTACTTTTCCACAAGTATTCCTAATCCCTTATAAATATCCTATATTTCAGTACCTACATCAGTATATTTGGTATAACATTAAATAATGAAATTCCTTGGATTAGATATCTAGAAATGGAATTACTTCATTGCAAGATTTAAACATTTAAAATCCTTAACATGTATTGCCAAAACTTTCCAGAAACATATCACTTTACATTCTCACCATTAACTTTACTCTGAAAAACAATCTTTAATAATTTGTAAAGGAAATTATTGTGAAAAATTTAGGTGAAAAGTGTAGCTCTAGTTTTAATTTATACTTCTTAGATTACAACTAAGATTGACTTTTTTTTCTTCAATGAATGCTAGCCATTTGTATTGGTTCATATCCTTTGCTCATTCTTCTCTAATATGGTTCTAGTGTTTTTTCTCATCTACTTACATGAACATTTTACATATTATGTGACTATTTTGCAAATTTTACACAGTATATGAACATTTTACAAATTGGTCATGTGAATATTTTACATAGTAAACCCTTTGCTTAATCTGTTCATAGTTTTTTTCCCAGTTTGCCATTTCTTTAATTTATATTTAATTTTAAATGGTTTTGGTATATATTTCAGTTTAATATATTAAAATATTGAGTCAGTCTTTTCCTTTGTAATGCCTTTCATGGCCTTTATGTTTAGAATGTTAGAATTAGAAAGTTATTTGCCCATCCAGAGACAGATAAATATTACCTTATGGGGTTTTTCCTTTTTATATGTTAATTGTACTTTTAATTTCAATATGAAGTATACGTTTAATTCAATCTGGGGTTTTGGGGTTTATTAACTTTTTTTATAGGTTTGTCCGCATGGTATGAGGAATAAGGGAGATGTAAGTATGAATCCTAGTCCTAGTTTGTTGTGTTCCTCTCTATTAGTTTATAGGAGCTTTTCTTTGTCCCAGTGCTCTTAAATTTTTTCCATCTCAAAATTCTGGTTCTTTAGTTTTATGAAAACTTTTAGTTCCTTCTTTGACAACTTCCTCTAGTTTTCCCCTCTGTACATTAACTCCTGTATTTGGATATCAGACCTCATGGACTGGACCTCCAATTTTTGTGTCTTTTCTTCTTCCAATTTTCTATCCCTTTATCACTATGTTTATCTTCTGAAATTGTTTCTCATCTTTATCTTGTAAACCTACTTCTATTGTCTTTTTCATTTCTCCTATCAAACTTTTAATATTTAACAGCTCATTTCTGTCCCCTTAGCTTTTACAAGTGTATATAGCTTCCTTCCCTGCCCCCACCATTGTCCTATTTTTGTTTCACAGGTGCACTTATTTCATCTCTCAGAAAATACTAAAATGTCAATGGCTTTTGGAGGTATTTTTCCCTCCTGCATAGTCTGTTTCTTTGAAACTTCTTTTTTTTTTTCTTTTGTTTTGGTTTGGTTTGGTTTGGTTTCTATCTTTCATGTTTAGAGCTTTCCTCAAATGTCTGGTGATTCTTAGTAGTTGGAGCAAATATAAGAGTACAGCATAAAGAACTGATTAGAAGCTCAGGGTGTGTGGATGAGTTTGAAGATTATGCTTCCCTGAATGGTGATCTGGCTGGGCTGTTTCCTGGCTGAAACTCTGATGCTGGTATCTCTACGACTGGTGATATTCAACAGTGAAGAATCTTCCAATCTTCTTCCTGAGGGGACAGGCCTGGCTTCCCCACCACATGGAAAATGGGTCCTGAATTTTCCAATATCCAGCTTGGGAAGTTCACTAAATCAATTTGTTTTCCCTATGACAAACACAGTCTCAACAATTCCTGGAAATTCCCAGTCCAGAGACCATCCTTTTCACCTGCTCTAGAAAATGAAGCTTAGTCTTCTGTTCAGGGTGAGAGAGCAGTTTACCCTGCTGCCTAGAGGGAGGGGATCTGAGGTTCTCACTGCTTCTAAGACAGACTTTCCACAAGTCCTCCTTAGCCTCATTTGAACTGCCGCATCCAGAGGTACCTGGTGCCATGAAATCCTAAGTCTTCTGCGTTCTTAGAGACAATTGTGTTGCTTCTTGGCTTTCGTCACTACCAATTTAGCATTCAAATTTCCTGGGTTTGACAAATCAGTTTCTACTTGGCCATCTGTTTTCAAGTTTTGCTACTATATTATCTCCTTTACCATTTTTTTGGTATATTCTTAAAACAAAAATCCTGTTATTGTCACTCCAGTGTAGTTTTGGAGGGAAGAAATTAATGATTGGGTTTAAACCACCATCTTTATCTTTTCTTGTTTCCCCAAATGTCTCTCACAATAATTCCTTAAACAAACTCCCAGCTTCAGTCAAATCCGTCTAGCCATTGTCCCTGACTCCATGTGCTTCCTCCCTCACTTTTGTTCCCTTACCCTTATCTAAATTACAATCCCTGCTTTCCAGATGAATCTCCTACTTGAGGGATACTTCTCTGCAAACCCTAGGTCTTGGAAAAGACTGTCCTCTGCACTCCACCAACACTAGTTGTCTGGACCATTTATTTGGTGCTTAAAACAAACTGTTGATGTGGGAACTCTCCAGACTGTTTTACTTGACAGCTTGCTTTCACCTCTAATGGGCACTTGTCTAAAGTCATAAATCCCTTCAATGAGACGTGCTTGCTTCTTTCTCTAAGATACCTGCATGTTTCTGCTCCACAAGCTTCAACATTCCTTTCTTGAGAAGCTTTGTGGAAAAGAGTAGATTAAAAGGTGTCTCTTCCTGGACTTTTTTTTTTTTTTTTTATGCGGTACGTGGGCCTCTCACCGCTGCGGCCTCTCCCGTTGCGGAGCACAGGCTCCGCATGCACAGGCCCAGCGGCCATGGCTCACGGGCCCAGCCGCTCCGTGGCACGCGGGATCCTCCCGGACCAGGGCACGAACCGGCATCCCCTGCATCGGCAGGCGGACCCCCAGCCACCACGCCACCAGGGAAGCCCCTTCCTGGACCTTTGTATCTCGAATGCCAATATTTGATGTGTACTCCCTAGTTAGGAATATTCAGGAGTGTGGATATAGAGGAGAAGTGTCAGGCCTGAACAGCATTGATTAAATCCTGATACAGTTGAACAGCATAAATTAAATCCTGACAAAGATGAGGAGTTGGCCTTTAAATCAGCAACTTAAATGTCACATAATGACTTCATTGTGACATATAATAAATTGAGCCTGGGTATATTAACCTCAGAGATTTCTCTATTTGTTTTCCTCTTACATGGATACTGTGGCAGCCACAGTGGTATCTGTCAGAAGGGCAGAAGTCTTCTTGAACCCCTATCTGCAAGACACAGCCACTCGAATCTTAAGGCAACTTCTAACATATGCTTCTGTGGACTCTAAATAAATTTTAAATATATTTCTTGAGTAGTAGATAATCCTGGTTCTTGAAATGTTCCCAGAGATTCCATAAACTACTTAATACTTAAAAACAAACTAAAAACAAAACAGAATAAACCTCTTTTGCTTTGGAGTAAATTCTGTAGAATGCAAATAAAGAACGCTGACAAATATAATTCCTCTCCCTCATTCCCACTCCTCAAAGGCAACCACTCCTACATATTTTAGCTATTTTCTATGTTTTGTTTTTCCGGTATTTCTAGACTTTTCAGTTTTAGATATTGTGGACACAGACTATAAGAGACGTGGATCTCTTTGTGACTACCTAGAGGGGTGGGATAGGGAGGGTGGGAGGGAGGGAGATCCAAGAGGGAAGAGATATGGGAACATATGTATATATATAACTGATTCACTTTGTTATAAAGCAGAAACTAACACACCATTGTAAAGCAATTATACTCCAATAAAGATGTTAAAAAAAAAAGAAAAAAAAGACGTCAATCTAGTTCTCTTATGCTCCATCCCAGCACACATAGACTTCGTCTACTCCATCCTCTCATATCAAATTTTTTGGTTAAATCAAGTCTGAATTTTTACCATGTAATATTAGATACAGCTGAGTCATGTAGTGTACCATGATTCCACTGCCTTCCATAAACAAAATGTTATTTATCCTATAGTTAATAATTGTCTTATTTCATTTGCTCGGTTTTATACATATTAATTCACTCCCAAATTTATTTCCAGCAGTGCAAATCTCTTCTAAATACATAAAATACAACACGTACTAAATCCGATTTCTCTTTTCAGAAATATTCTTCCTGGAGCCCTCCATATGTTTAACTGAATCTGGACTGGTTAGTCTTTAGGTTGTTGCACAGCCTGCATCCTGGGGTTTCTATGCACTGTAATCCTGGGGATTATTTTTCCCTATTCTGTTAGATCCCTTAATCCACCCCCACCCCATCTCAGTCTTTTTTCTTGGTTTACTTCCTTGTGTTGCTGGAGCATATCCACCAGGAGCATCCTTGGAAGCTTCATTAAAGATTGTGAAGTAGCTTACAGAATCTCCAGGAGGACCAGAGAATAGGGTTTGGTGACTGTGCTTCCAGGAACAACACCCAAATTATCCGACCATCTATAGTAAAGTATTCTTATACCTCCTCTGGTCAAAGGCACCAAAGACCCTGAGCAAGGGACATTACCAACTAGAACCTATGCCACTGCTGCCTCTGAAAGTTCAGTGTCTCACCACCCTCTTCTAGGGACAGATCCTGTGCAAAATTGACTTCCACACGTTTCTTCAGATTGAGCTCTTCCAAGGAAATGTCTGGAAGAGCCAATGTCATATGCCTATGTCTTTGCTGCAATAGATGCTGGATAACTGAGCTATGAATTCAACCCTGGCAAGGCAGGGGTCAAAATGTGGGAATTTCCTCAAATATAAAAAGGACATTCTAAAGTTATTGGCCACAAATATAACAACAGTCTACCAGAGTCCACATGTCTGAAAATGTCTGTGTTCTACCTTTATGCTTTTCTTTCAGAATTCTGAAGATATCGTTGCATTAAATTCTAGTTTCTAGACATCCAAAATCTGTTTTCTGATTATTTTTTGTGTAACCTATTTTCACTTCTTGAACACTTTTACGATTATTTGTTTGTTCCTTATTTTCTGAGATTTCATTAAAATATGATTGGTAAGTCTTTTTTGTCAACTATTGTGGTAGATTTGATGTAGATTCATGTTCTTCGTTGCTGAGAAATTTTCTTATTCCATTTAAAAGTATATTTCTTCCCACTATATTTTCAGTTTTCTCTCTCTGGAAATATAACTAGTTCGATATTAAACCTCTTGGACTGATCCTCTAATTTTCTTATGTTATCTTTCTCTTATTTTCCATCTTTGTTCTTTTATTTTCCAAACATTCTAGCAATTATTTTTGACTTTCAGAAATTCTTTTTGTTCTCTGAATATTCCTTTTATTATAGATTTCTCATATTTTTCATGGTTATAGATTTTCTCTTCTCTCTCTTGAAATATTAATAGGGATTTGTAAAAGTTTTATTTGCTCTCTACATATGTCTGTTTTCTCTGAATTCACTCTTCTAGGATGTTTTGGTTTCTGTTTTGCATGTTAAATTTTTTCCTTATACATCTAGTTATTCTTGGCTTATGTTTAACAGGCACTAAAGAGTTGGGTTTGCTATGTATGACTGGTAAGCTTTACTAAGAATGTTCTAAGTCATTTCCTTTGGGAATGGGGGCAACTGACAGTGTCTGAAGGTAAGAGTATAATCAGAAGACTGTAAATTTATGCATCCATCTCAATTGAAACCGGGGCCCAGGAATTTATGGTGTCTTAATATTTTTGTTTTTGAGAAACATTAAAAATAAAGAAAATAGAATGTATAACAAAACCCTGCATTCCAACCAGCCAGAACGGACATCTTAATATTTTGTCATATTTGCTTCAAGTGGTTTTTTTAAACAGCTTTATTGAGATGTAATTAACATAACAAAAATTTCACCCGTTTTAAGTGTACAATTGAATGATTTTTGGTATATTTACAGAGTTGTGCAACCATCACCACAATCTAGTTTTAGAACATTTCCTCCACTCCAAAAAGAAAGCTCATGCCCACTTTCTTGCAGTCACAGCCCATATCCACCCTCAGCTCCAGGCAACCACTAATCTACTTTCTGTCTTTATAGATTTGCCTTTTCTGGACATTTCATATAAGTAGAATCATAATATGTGGTCTTTTATGTCTGGCTTGTTTCACTCAGCATGTTTTTGAGGTTCATGTTGTAGCATGTATCAGTATTTTGTTACTTTTTATGGTTGAATAATATGCCATCGTCATGAATATACCACATTTTTATTTATCCATTAATCAGCTGATAACATTTGGGTTGTTTTAATCTTTTGGCTCTTATGAATAATGCTGTTATGAACATTCATGTACAGTCTATGAGTGGACACATGTTTTTATTTTTCTTTTATAGGTACCTAGAAGTGGAATGCTGGGTCATAATATGGTGACTCTATATTTAACATCTTGAGAAACTGCTGTACTGTTTTTCCAAAGTGCCTGCAACATTTTAAATTTCCATCAGCCATATGTGAGGGTTTCAATTCCTCAACATCCTCACCAACACTTGTTACTGTTTGTCTATTTTTTTATATATATCACTTCTAGTCAGTGTGAAGCCCTATCTCATTGCTTTGATTTGCATTTCCTTAATGACAAATGATGCTGAACGTTTATTATGATATTTATTAGCCATTCATATATCTTTTCTGAAGAAATTTCTATTCAAATCCTTTGCTTTTTTTTAATAGTTTTGTTTTTTTGTTTTTAGATGTTGGGGGTAGGAGTTTATTAATTAATTTATTTATTTTTGCTTGTTGGGTCTTCATTTCTGTGCGAGGGCTTTCTCTAGTTGTGGCAAGCGGGGGCCACTCTTCATCGCGGTGCGCGGGCCTCTCACTATCGTGGCCTCTCTTGTTGTGGAGCACAGGCTCCAGACGCGCAGGCTCAGTAGTTGTGGCTCACAGGCCTAGTCGCTCCACGGCATGTGGGATCCTCCCAGACCAGGGCTCGAACCCGTGTCCCCTGCATTAGCAGGCAGATTCTCAACCACTGTGCCACCAGGGAAGCCCTCAAATCCTTTGCTCATTTTTGTATTTGTCTTATAATTGAGTTGCAAGAGGTCTTTGTATGTCCTAATTATAAGTCCTTTTTTGAATATATAATTTGCAAATATTTTCTCCCAGTCTGTGGGTTATCTTTTCACTTTCTTAATTATGTCTTTGGAAGTGAGTAAGTTTTGAATTTTGATGAATCTAATTTAACAGTTTTCTTTATTGCTTGTGCTTTTGATATTTTAACTAAGAAATTATTGCCTAGCACAAGATCATGGAGATATATTCCTATGTTTTCTTTTAAGAGTTTTATAGTTTTAGCTTACATTTAGGTCTGTGATCAATTTTGACTTAGTTTTTTGTGTATGGTGTGAGGTTAGGAGTCGGTTTCAGACTTCCATTTGTGGATATCCATTATTCTAGCGACATTTGTTGAAAAGACTATTCTGTCACTGTTGAAATGTCTTCAAATTTTGTTGATTCTATTCCATTTAAGTATACAGCTTTTCATTCAACTATATAGCTATCCTTATACCAATGTCTTGATTATTGTAGCTTTGCAGTTAAGTTTTGAAATGGGGAAGTGTGACTCCTCCAAATTTTTTATTCTTTTTCAAGACTGTTTTGGCTATTTTGGGTCCTTAGTATTTACATATCAATTTCAGGATCAACTTTTAATTTCTGGGGGGAAAAAAGCCAGCAGGAATTATAATAAGGACCACACTGAATCCATAGATCAATTGGGGGAGTATTTCTATCTTAACAATTTTGTCTTCTGATGCATGAATATGGAATGTCTTTCCATTTATTTAGCTCTTCTTTAACAATGTTTTGTAGTTTCCAGTGTAGAAGTCTTGCACTTCTTTTGTTAAATTTATTCTTAAACATTTTATTCATTTTGACAATATTGTTAATGGAATATTTTCTAAGTTTAATTTTCAGATTATTCATTGCTGGTGTATAGAAATCAACTGATTTTTGTATACTGATGTTGTATATCCCGCAATTTGTTGAACTTATTTGTTCTAGTAGTTGTTCCTTAAGATTTTCTCTATATAAAATCATGCCATCTATCAATAAATAAAATGTCATCTATCAAAAAATTTATTTTTTCCTTTCCAATTTGGATACCTTTTATTTCTTTTTCTTGCCTAACTTCCCTGACTAGAATCTCCAGTGTAATGTTGAACAGACATTCTGAAGGGTCTTCTTCCTGCTTCAAGTACTTTTAAATAGAAGAAATAAATATTTCAGATGAAGTGGAAGTCTCTTTCAGATCTAAAACCCAAATCCTAATCTCCTTCTCCTCTGCAATGCCAGAAACAACAACTACCATGAATTTGGTGTATTTTCTACCTGTGGATGATTGTGTGTGTGTGTGTGTATTGTGTATCCACATATATAGTGTTATTTTGTGTATCTGCTATTTCTATTTTCTATAAATTATTTTATACCAAATATATATTTTTCTAATTTTTAAATTAAACATTAATAGCTTCAAGATATATTCATATATATACATACATAGTCTGTCATAAGAATATATTTTTAATGCATTTCTCTATTGGTGGGTATTTAGATTACTCCCAGTGTTTTTTATTGTAAACAATGCTGCATTAAAAACCTTTTACATGTGTCTTAGTAATTATATGTGAGAATTTATTTAGGTTAGATATTTTAGTGTTATTTTTTAATGATAGAGAAACTACACTTTGTATTTTATTAGGCAATGTCATGTTGCTTATCTATTGACTTTCCTAATTAACACAGTCACTAGCAGAGTAGGAGAGTTTCTTTTTCCATATCCCCAGATGCACTTGACAGTGTCAAATTTTTAGTTCTTGGTGATTTGATTGGCAAAACAATTGATCTCCTTTATATTGTTGTTAATATTAATGTTGTGTGACCAGTTTCCTAGTGGCATGCTTTTTCATTGATTTATTGGCCTTTTGTGTGTTTTGATAATTATGTTATATCCTTTACCTATTTTTATTTATTTATTATTATTATTATTATTTTTGCGGTACGCGGGCCTCTCACTGTTGTGGCCTCTCCTGTTGCGGAGCACAGGCTCCGGACACGCAGGCTCAGCGGCCACGGCTCACGGGCCCAGCCACTCCGCGGCATGTGGGATCTTCCCTGGACCGGGGCACGAACCCGTGTCCCCTGCATCGGCAGGCGGACTCTCAACCACTGCACCATCAGGGAAGCCCCCTTTACCTATTTTTTAAGTTAGAGTGTTTTTCTTTCTCTACTGATTTGTAAAAGTTCTTTAAATGTTTGGGATACTAATTCTATGTCTATTGTATTATTTCAAATATCTTATCCTAGGCACCACCTCCATTTAAATCTGTTTATGGTATCTTTTTCAGATTTTGAAAAATTAAGTGTAACTAATTTTATTAATATTTTCCATTATGTTTTGTTCCCTTATGTCTTAAGTAACCCACTTATTTTTGAAGTCACAAAGATTTTATTCTCTTTTAATTTCTTTGTTTTTCATATTTGTTTCACTCATTTAGAACATTGTTGTTAGGAGGTAGGGATCTATATTGTTGTTGCAGTTTTTTTGTAGAAGTCCAGTTGTCTACCACCATTTTCCCACTGAGTTGGAATCCTCCACTCTCATATGTCAAGTTCCAAAATAAGTATGGTTCTCTTTCTAACCTTTCCATTCAAGTCCTTTGATTTCTTTGTCCATTTCTGTGCCAAAACTATATTGTCTAAATTACTATAGCTTTATACTTAGTATTGACTGTTGGTAAGGCTAGTCTCAATGTCCTTATTCATCTTTTTCAGAATTAAATTGACTAGATTAGTAAAGTTAAACCTCAGTATACATTTTAGAATAAATTTGTCAAGTTCTATAAAAACCCTGTTGATCTGAGTTGAAATTGCATTCAGTTAAATAAAAATTTGGTGTAGACATAGCATTCCCACCCATTAATTGGTATATTCCTCCATTTATTCAGATCTTGTGTGTATTTCAATAAAGTTTCAGAATTTTATCCATAAAGATATATATCTGTTTCCTCAGATATATTCTAAGGAACTTTGTAGATTTTAGTGTAATTTTTTAGTAAGTTATGGACAGTTTTTTCTATTAATTTTTTAATTGATCTTATTATATCTCTTTTCAAACCTTATTCCTCTTATTTCCTACTAGTTCTATTAGCTTGACCATTGATTCTAGAGTTTTTCATGTAGATAATATTTTCTGAAAATATATACAAAAATTATATCTCTTCTTTTCCAGTAGTCATAGCTTTTATTACTCTTTTTTTCTTTTTTTTTTTTTTTTGAGCTGCTTAGGAATGGAAGTCATATAATTAGATATGATCTCCAGTAAAATGTTGAATATTGACTGAGTTAGCAGAAATTCTACACTCACTTCAGATTTTCATGAGTGGTTCTCAATTTTAACATTATGTTACATCCTATCATTTATCACCTAATCTGAGATACTTTTCAGAATGACAGAGACCCAGAGAAGAAAGGCATAAAATAGGACCCCACTAATTGATCAAGTAGTTGAAAAGCTATATAGAATATTTGAGTGAGGCAATTTAAAAACTGATCTAAAGTTCATATACTGAACTTTGTACTCCCAAACTGCAGAATATAATTTTTTTCAAGTACTATGGAAATTTTGCAAAATTGACCATAAAACTGTGGCCATAAAACAGGTTTTAACAAATGTCAAAGGGTTGAAAGCAGGAAGAACATATTCTCTGACCACAAAATAATAAAGTTAGAAATTAATATTAAAAATATAACTAGAAAGCTCCCAATTCTGTAAAATTAAAAATATATTTCTAAATAAACCTTGTAATGATAAAGAAATAAAAATAAAATTAGAAAATACTTTAAACCAAATGAGAGTGAATATGCTACATTTCAAGCCTAATGGGATGCTGGTAAACAGTATTAAAAGGGAGATTTATAGGTTTAAATAAATATCTAACAAAAGAAAGAAGACTGGAAAGTTAAATGAGCTAAGCATCCACCACAGAAAGTTGAAGTACAGAAAAGAAAGTAGAACAAAGAAAACAATAAAAATAAGACCAGAAATTGATGAAATAGAAAACCAATATAAAATAAAGAGAATAAACAAAACCAATAGCTGGGTTGTTTTGAGAAGTCTAATAAAATCAACAAACCCCTGGTGAAAATGGTAAAGACCAGAAATAGAAGGCAGAAATAACCAATATTAGGAAAGACAAAGAGGTCATCACTATAGATGCTGCAGACATAAAAAAGAAAATAAAAATACTAAAAAGCACTTTAAGCCAACATATTTTAAAATTCAGATGAAATAAATAAATTCTTAGAAAAATGTAAATAGCAAAATTGACACAAGAAATAGAATGCTGAGTATATCTATAACCATCAAGGAAACTGAAGCAGTAATCAAAACTTTTTTCACAAAGAAAACTCTACACCCCAAATGGATACACCAGCAAATTTTACCAAATATTCAAGGAAGAAGTAATTCCAATCTTAGACAAATTTTCCTGGAGAACAGAAAAAGAAAGAATATTTCCCAGCATATTTTATGATACAAATTGTATGTACAAGGACATGATGAGAAAGGAAAATAATAAGCGTCTCACTTATGAACATAGATGCAGAAGTCCTAAATAGAATCTAAGTAAACTGATTCCTGCAATATATTCATCATAATCAAGATGGGTTTATTCCAGGAAAGAAAGGTTAGTTTATAGTTAAATAAATTAATATAATAACACACAGTAACAGGTCAAAAGACAATTTCATTAGATGCAGAAAAGTGTTTGATAAAATCTGCCATCCATTTAGCAAACCAAAAATTCTAGGGAAATTTCTAATTGAATAAAGTACATCTACCCCAAACCTTCAGTAAACATCATACTTAGTAATTAAAGGTTTTCCCTTTCAGAGCAGGAAAAAGACAAGGATGCCTGTGATCACCTCTTTTATTTAACATTGTCCTGGATGTCTTATCCAATGTAAGAAGGCAAGGAAAAAAAAGGGAGGAGGGGAGAAAAGATTAGAAAGGAAGAAACAAAACTGTTGTCATTCTTAGAAGTGATTGTATATGTAAAAATTCCAAAAGTTATATGAATAAACTATTTTACTTAATAAGAGCGTTTAGAACAGTCTCTGAATTTAAAATAGCAATATATAAAAAACAATTATCTTTATACATATCAGCAATGAACAATTAGGCAACTAAAATTTAAGAAAGATGCCATTTATAGTAGCATTAAAAATTAAGCAGTATCTAAGGCTAAATCTAACAAAAATTTGCAAGACTTCTGTGAAGACAATATAAATCTACTTAGGGGAAATTAAAGAAAATCTAAATAAATGGAAAAGACATAACCTGTTAATAGATTTGAAGACTCAATATTGTATAAATGTCGATTTTTAAATTGATCTATGGATTCAACATTATAACAATCAAAATCCCAAAAGTATTTTCATAGAACATGACACTTTAAATTTTATATTGAAGTGCAAAGGGCAGAGAATAGCAAAGTATTCATAAAAGAGGGACAAGGTGAGAAGGCTTGCTTTACCAGATTTCAAGACCCTTCTATTACACCATTCACAAAAATGAATTCCTGGTAGAATTATGAAAGGCCTAACTATAAAACCTTCAGAAGATAGTATCTGAGAATATCAATGTAACCTAAAAGTAGGGAAGAATTACTTAATAAAGAAATACCATGTACTAAGCAAAAAGGAAAAGATTAATAAACTGAACTACCCTCATATTAATTTTTGTATATCAAAATATACCAAAAAGAGAAGCCAAGAAGTGAAAAATTTATGCACAGCACAAATAAGTAACAGAGAACTGATGCCCAAAGTAATAAGAACTCATAGAAATCAATAAGAAAAAAATTTCAATAGAAAGACTGAACAGATACTTCACAAAGGAAATCCAAATGGACAATAAAAATATGAAAGATTAGTACTCAAGGAGATACAAATTAAGACTTCAATAAGATATCATTATACACCCACCAGATGAGCTGAAATTGAAAAGCTGGACAATATCAAGTGTGGTGAGATTATGGGACAAGAAGAATTCTTATCGTGATGATGGGATATATATATGAAATGTGTACACATGCACCTCTGCACATTTCCAAGAATGTTCATGGTGGCATTATGTGTAATAAACACATACTGGAAGCATAATTATTAGAATAAATAGGTTATACTATGTATTTTTATGCAATGAAATTCTATATATTATACCACAGCTACACATAATACACATTAAGGGAAAAAGCAAAGCACAAAAGAACACATATGATTCATTTATATAAAGTTCAAAAATTGACAAGATTAAATATTATCATTTAAAAATGAATACATACGCATTTATTGTTATTTATTTGGGGGCTTTATACTTGATTAAATTTTGTACATGTTCATTGTTTACTGAAAAGAATGTGTATTCTCTTGCTTTGGTTGAAGGATTTTATATACGTATATAAATGCAATATATAAATATAAATAAATGCAATAAGCATACATATCTATACACAATCTTGTTTCTGTGTATCAATGTTGTGAATTTGTCTGCTTGATCTATCAAACTGAGAGAAGTTTATGTTAAAAAAATTCCCACCATGATTGTGGATTTGCAGTTTTTCCTTTTAATTTTTTATTTTTGTTTCATATTTTTTCCAGACTATGTAGTTAGTTGCATAAATGTTCATGATTGTAACAATTTCCTAGTGGATTTCTGTGATGCAATAAGATGCCCATATTAATGTCCTTGTTAATGCTATACTATTTAAAGAATATTTTTGACAATTAATATTGCTACATAAAGTTCTTTGTTGTTGTTGTTTAGAATTTGCCTGGCCTGTTTTTTTCTATCCTTTTATTTTCTATATTTTTAGTTGTTTAGTTTTAACTGTTTTTTAATACGTTTGCTTTTAATTGTCTTAGTAGTAACAGACTGGCCAGCTAGTCAGGTAGCCATGTGCTCCGATTAAGTAAGAAGTGCTTAAATTATAATACTGTCCAGTAATCTAGCCTGGACCATCAGCAAATTTCATCTTGAGGTTATCACCAGGAAAGCATCTCTCTGGGCTCCAGAGCATCTTCATTTAAAAACAGGATTTTGTTGGTAGAAAGCAAGCTACTTTATTTTTCTATTCTTTTCACTTTTCAAAACAGATTAAAGCACCAACTTTTTATATTAGAAAATTGGTCATTTTCAGGTTAAAAATTTTAAACAGATGTCATTTTATATCACTTTATTTTTTAAATGTGATTTCTGACTTGTGACCATTGTTTTTTTTTCCTTCATTTTCAAGCAAAAGTTTCACACTTTGTGGGTTGGTAACTTTGCAAATGAGAGGGTTTACTAAAACTGGGGAAGTGATTTAAATGGAAGAGGAGGGAGGTTTGATTGAATTAGAGCTGTGCTTGGATTAGGGGTGGGCTGATTGAATTAGAATTTTGATAACACATATAGAGCCTGATAATCACATGATTTTTCATTTTCCTGAAAAAAATCATCTTTCTGGGTCTTGGCGTATCTTCATTTCGAATCTGGATTTCAGACAAGCAGAATGAAAATTACTTTTTTCTCCTTTAAAATATAAAAGAGATTAAGGCAATAACTTTTTTTTTTCTTTTTTTTTTTTTTTTGCGGTATGCGGGCCTCTCACTGTTGTGGCCTCTCCCATTGCGGAGCACAGGCTCCGGACGCGCAGGCTCAGCGGCCATGGCTCACGGACCCAGCCGCTCCAGGGCATGTGGGATCTTCCCGGACCGGGGCACGAACCCCTGTCCCCTGCATCGGCAGGCGGACTCTCAACCATTGTGCCACCAGGGAAGCCCAAGGCAAAAACTTTTTACATCCAAATATGATTTTTTTTCCCGTTAAAACACATTCACTCACTCACTCACTCATTCACTCATTCATTCATTTATTCACTCATTTGGAACACATTTATGGGCACCTATTGATACCAAGCACTGTTTTAGATGCTTGGCCTACCTCACCAGGCAAAACAGATTCCTGCCCTTGTAGAATTTATATTCTGCATGGGATAGATAAAGAAATAATAAACATAACTAAATTATATAGGATCATGGATGATGATAAGTGCTACGTAAAAAAGTTGAGCAGGATAAGGGATATAAGGCGTGCAAGATTTGGAAGGACAAGGTGGGAACATGGTTGCAACTTTAATTAGGGCTGTCATGGTTAGCTGACCTCACTTGACCAAAGACTTGAAGACAGGTAAGACTGTTCTCCACCAAGGAGATAGCTAGTGTAAGGGTCCTAAGGCAGGTGTTATGCTCAAACAACACCAGGAAGGCTGTAGCCCAGACAGGTATGAGCAAGACAGGAGGTCAACTAAGTAGGGGGGAGCCTTATGATGGGTCATGTGAGCACCTTTAATTTTTATTGTGAGGGAAATGGGAGCCAATGCCTCCTCACTGTCTGATTGGATCCCCTTTTTCCCTATCCCATCCAGCTGTATTATTAACTTTCAAAAATTGCTGCCAATCTGATGCTGTAATGTGATGATCTATTGTTAGTTTACTTTCATTTTCCTAATTAGAGAGGTTGTGTGTCATTCATGTTGATTATCTACTTGGAATTGCTTCTTCTGAATGGCCTGTTTATACTCTTTGTCCATTTTTTTATTGGGTTGTTGTATTTTTTATATTATGCATATTAGTAGTAGTGGACTAGCAGTAGTAATATTTTATATGTTATAGGCATTACAGGATTTATCTGTTAATCTAGCATTTATTTTTTGACTTCATTTTGGGCATCTTCTGCCATAAAATTAAATTTTTATATAGATAAATTTTTAAAATTATTTCTTTTACAGCTTGTAGGTGTTCTGCCTTGATCAAAAGGCCTTTACAGACCCCAAGTAGTACAAATAGTCTCTTAAATTTTCTTTCTAGGTTTTTATGATTTCCTTCTTCCCTTTCGGGTGTTTAATTCAACTGGCTGCAGTGTTTGTTTAAACTTTGAAGCTGGAATTCCTACGTTATATCCTGCCATAAAAATAGTCAGTTTTGTAATCACAGTTATGATATGAAAAGTCCTTTTCACATTGAATGAATATGACCGTTGTCATATTAAAATGAAGAAGCATTTTTTAAGGTTAAAATATACTACAACATATCCAAAAGCTGATAAGAATCATCTGAAAGGTATGGATTCATAGATTATGAGAGACAGAAAATATAGCAGGATGCCAGTTACTAAGAAGGCTGGAGGGATTTGGACCCAGAACACAGGGAGAAGGTTAGGGTCACCTCATCTCTACTAGCACATGAAAGCTGAATGTAAGGACATAGTCAAAGGCAGCTCAGTAGATCTGCTTGCAGGGAGATGAGGAATCCTCCTAGAAAAAGAGCTTCTATTTTCTCAGAGAAGTCAGATCACTCATTCCTGAGAAAGGAAATGAGGGAAGGATGGTGAAAGATGTGTGTAGGTTTGAAGAAAGAGGGGAATGTGGGAAATCATAATATTGCAGAGTGGGAAAATAAACAATTAGGAGAGTATCAGAAGATTTGCAGGCAGCATTAAGGGCCCAACTAGATTTTTGTGGTAATGGGTTTATGAGGATTCTTGGGAGGTTATATATGCTTTTTGTCACCTGAGAGGGTGAATTAAGTTTTTTACTTACTTTTATTTTCTTTTTTAATACTTTCAAGTCATTTAAGCAAAAAACTTTAGAGTTTTGGTTTTTTACTAGTACTTTAAAATCATTTAAGTAAACTTTAAAATTTCTTTTTCTTATTAATACTTTCAGACCATTTAAGCCAAAGCTTTTTGGACTGATTATACTATATGTTGGTGTTAATGAAATTACAGGGATGATTATTTAATCATGGTTGGTGACCAAAATAAGGGCAGTTGGATAAGGGCTGATAAGGGCAGTTGGAACATAAAAACCAGGGGTATTTTCTATATTTGTGTCACCTCCTTGCCATTGTTATATCATTCCTCTACTTCACAGTGCATCAATCACTCATTCATTCATTCAGCAAATACTTACTCAGCACCTATTATGTGCCAGGCACTGTTCTATATGCAGAGGATACACCAGTGAACAAGAGAGACAAGGTTCCTGCTTTCCTGGAACTTATGTTCTAATACAGGAAGATAGACAATAATAAAAATAATATTGATAATAATAATAACTAACATTTGTTTAGCAAATACTGTTTGCTGAGACAGTTTTAAGCACAAGTATTAATTCACTTAATCATTATAATAACACTATGTGGTAGAGTCTAGAAATTATCTCCATTTAATACATGAGGAAACTGAGGGCACAGAAAGGGAAAATAACTTGCCTGAGGTTACAGTTAGGAAAGGGCAGATCTGGAATTTAGAACCAAAACAGTCAGGCTATAGAGCCCCTTCTCTTAATGACTTTGCTATGCTGCCTGTCAGACAAGAAACAAGGCAATAAACAATGAACAGAATAAATTCAGTAGTGTTTAGTACTATGAAAAAATAAAACAGGGTGATGTGATGGTATTTGTGTGTTGGAGGGACAGGGGTGCAAATGTAGATGTCAGGGAAAAACTGAGGAGGTGATTATTTGAGCTGAGACTTGAAGAATGATAATACAGCTATGCTGGGGCACAGACAGCAGATATAAGCTAGTGCAAAGGAATCTTGCTTGTGAAACAGAAATGCAGGGTTGGCTGTGGCTAGAGCTTAGTGTGTAGGAGAGTGATTGATTAGAAGTGAAGCCAGAGAGATCGGTAGGAACCAGACCCTAAGAAACCTCAGGTCACATTAAGAAATTTGACTTTTATTCTAAGTGCAGTGGATTTTTATGCAGGAGTGTAACACTACCTGATTCACAATTTTAAAATATCAGTCTCATTGTTACAGGCAAAATTGACTGTGGGAGAAAAGTGGAAGCAGGAGGATCATTAGGGGGCAATTACAATCCAGGTGGAAAATGATGGTGGCCTGGACTTGGGCAGTGGAATGAAATTTAGGGTGTATGCTGAAAGTAGAATTGGCAAGACTTGCAAATAAACTGGATGAGAAAAATGAAGGGAAAGGAACTTAAGTAGGGCCCTGGGATTTTGGTTTGAGTAACTAGTATGATGGTAGTGTCCTTTACTGAGATGTGTAAGACTAGGGGGGTAATAGCTTCGCTAAGAAAAATCAAGATTTGCATCTTGAACTTTATGGGGGAAGGGACTTTTTCTATTGTTTTGTTTCATGTAAAGTTCAAAGAAAGAGTTCTAGGGGGAAAAAGCTTTTCTATCTTCAGTTTTATGAGCTCTTTACATTTGAAACCAAGTTGGGGGAGTTGAATTTTCATTTGTTCAACAAATATTTATTGAGCATCTACTGTGGCCAAGGACTATGTGATCAGATACCAAGACGAACTAAGCAAACAAGATCCCTGCTCCCAGAGTGGTTTTTTATGGGGAAAGAGTAAGGACGATTGGTTATTTTTTATCTTCCTGTTCGCTGCCTTATTAAAACTTCACCTAACACCTGAGTAGCCATCTTACATTAATAACTGCATCTAGTGCTCCTCGCAGTTGGGCCCACCGTTCTAAAAGTTCAGTGTCGGTTAATACATAAGGAAGCTCTTAATAGTGACACCTCCCATCCCACTAGAACTCAGGCTTTTTAAAAAATAAAAATTTTAACAAACAATACGAATACAACCTTTGCTTTGAAGACTAGTATTTTTGCTGGAATGGTACCTTTATAAAGATCGTGGTTGCCCCCGCACATATTTGTTCTTTCTTCATATCCAATTAAATGAAAATACTAGTCTTTCCGTAGCCCAGCTCTCTAGGGTTGTTGGGTCTAGCTCAGGAGAAAGGAGCTGGAGCCGTTGGATTTAAACAGTTTGGTGTAATCCTTTTCTACGCTCTCTCTCGCTAGCCGGGGACGTGGTGTCTGCTACCCAGGGCTTTCCGTCCACGCAGTACCGGAATGAAACAGTCTGGGAGGGGGTCAGGAAAGGAAAAGACGGAAGAGACATTAAGTAACTGGTTCTTGAAGGTATAAAATGATGCTTGGGGTCTACTCTTAAGCACTAATTTCAAATGCCCGCCCCCTGGGCAGTTTCAGCCCCGCCCCTTGCTGTCGTCACGCCGACGTCCACCTTGGCTTCCGCTGATTGGTCTCCGCCTCCGCCTCTTAAGGGCGGCTAAAGAGCTTGGGGTTTGCTTCCGGGTCTTGGGCTTTAGCCCTGGGCGCAGAGGTTTCTGGGAGCCAAGAGTTATAATGGCGTCTGTATGATCTCCTGAGGCAACTGCGTCGGAGCTCGGCCGAAGTGAGCGGCAGCAGGAAAGCAGACTGTGAGTGGGGCGGGAAAGGGCGGTTGGGGACGGAGGCGGAGAAGCGAGCGCAGGCAGAGGAGGCTCTGGAGCGGCGGGCGGGTGGTGGAGCTCAGCGCTTGTCAGAAGCGTCCCCAGTCCCGGGCTGGCAGCGGAGAGCGCAGCGTGAAGATGACTCTGCAGACAGCGTTAAGCAGGGTCCGGGCGCCCCCACCCCTCGCCGAGTGGGGCAGGGGTGAAGAGTCAGCGGGTTCCCGGTGACAGCCCGAAGGTGAACCCCCCAGAGGCGCTGGTAATGATAACCCGGGGGGATGTGGGGGGCGGCGGCGCCCCCAGAGGCCGGCAACCCTGTTTCTCCCTCTCTGGGTACATCCCTCTCCCTTTTTTTGAAAATCGAGAGAAGTGTACCATTTCCCCCAGTTTCCCCGACATTTGCTTTTCCGACGCTTGAGGATGTTTTAGTAGACACATCTGCTATGCAGTATCCTTTAGTTGCTCAAAAGCAAAAGTAGCATAACCTTTGGGGGTGGGTTCCTGTGTTTTGAGCATTTCTTAAATTGTAATTTGCAAAAGATCTGACTTGTATTACGTTGGCTGCTGGAGAAAATTGGATCAACAAAAGGTTGTTGGAGAACTTTGCCTCTGTAACTGTCATCAAAGTCTAGCTTTTTTTCCAGGACACTCGGTAGCTTTGTCAGTGATTTTTTTATATATCTTTTTTGTTTTTGTAGTTACTATCCTATTTTCTGCTGTGTGAGATTTAGATAAAATGGGAACCTTAAGGAGTCTGGTGGAGTAAGGTTGAGCTGAGATTTTTTAAAACTCGGACATGGCAGTACTGTATTTTACGAGGGTGTTGACATGTCAAGTCTCATCATTTCTTAATAATCCTATTAGGAATATCTCCATTCCACAGATGACAGAAACTTAAGCTTGGTGGTTTGCCGGAGGTCACAGAGCCAGAAGAACAGGAACACAAACTCATATCTTCATGACAGACTAAATATCTGCCATGTTCCTTGTACACCCTGAGCCTCATTATTTGTTTTGTTCAGAGCATTTGAGATTATTTTATAAGTTTTGGGGAATAAGTTAGGGAAATTGTTTCACAAGGAGGGATATTGATTAATACTTTATAAAATGAGAGTTCATCATATTGGAAATAACTTGACCCTGTTTTTCTTCAAAGCATAGAAGATGACAACAGCAGCTAGGCCAACTTTTGAACCTGCAAGAGGGGGGAGAGGAAAAGGAGAAGGTGATTTGAGCCAACTCTCAAAGCAATATTCAAGCAGAGACCTACCCTCTCATACAAAGATAAAATATAGGTAATGAAGCCTTTTATGTTTTTCTTGTTTCACAAAGCAAGACCAAATCTGTTGAATGACATGGTCATGAGATAGTACCATGTGTGGGTTATTATTACTTACCTATTTTCATAGGAGTAGAATGCGATAGTGTTTCTGACACTAAAATTATGCTCTATGATTGTAAAATGCTACTAGATATTCCTTAAGCAGAAATTCCAATTAACAAGGAATTTCCATATGTAGATGGAACAATAACTAATACATTACTTCAGAGGCACCAGGCTCTGTCAGTACTAATCAATATGAGATTAAAAGTGTTACTCTAGGGCCTCCCTGGTGGCGCAGTGGTTGAGAGTCCGCCTGCCGATGCAGGGGATACGGGTTCGTGCCCCGGTCTGGGAGGATCCCATATGCCGCGGAGCGGCTGGGCCCGTGAGCCATGGCCGCTGAGCCTGTGCGTCCGGAGCCTGTGCTCCGCAACGGGAGAGGCCACAACAGTGAGAGGCCCGCGTACAGCAAAAAAAAAAAAAAAAAAAAAAAAAAAAGTGTTACTCTAACGAGCTCTGAATTAACATACTAACAAAAAGTAAAGACATTGTGATCAGCCTGCAGCCTTATTATAAGAAAGTATGTGATTTAGTTTCAGTTTCTTGAAATATTGGATACATCACAGGATTCCTGTTAGTAACCTTCAGATTAGGGTGATCTTGTCCATTTCCCCCAATGGGACTTTATGCTTCAGGGACTCAGGACAAAGTTGCTTTTTGTGAATTGTCTTCCATTACTACAGCCATGTGTTTTTTAGAAGTATTTCTGCCCTGTTTTGTTTCTACTTTAGACAGACCACTCAGGATGCCCCTGAAGAAGTTCGGAACCGTGACTTCAGGAGAGAGTTGGAAGAGAGAGAGAGAGCTGCTGCAAGGGAAAAAAACAGAGACCGGCCAACCCGAGGTGCCAACACTACCCCAGACGTTTCTCTCATAACGTTATGTTGACAGTAGTTTTTCTTTCATGTGGTAATTGGAACGGATTACTGTTTTTTGTTTGTTTGCAATTAAATATGGGTGTGAGCTATAACAGTTTCTTGAAAGAGTTGATTGGATTAGAGATGATAATGAAGTTGATTCCAATTCCATCTTTTTTATGTTTCTGTGTTAGAAAGAACTAGGTGATCTGGGGATATTTAGCAACCGTTGTTTCAGTTCAGATGAAGGAGTTTTTAACTGTTTACACAGCCAGACTTTTTGAGGCCCCATGGTTTCTGTCTATGAAATTCTTCCATTTTTATTTCTACCATATGTAAACTATTTCCTAAATTTCCTGAGAGAGGCTACAGTTCCCATATTAAAATCAGTACTTTTATTAATTCATTCAATAAATATCTGCCAAGGGCTTATTTGCCAGGCACTGTGGTTATAATCCCTACTGTCATGCTTAAGACATAAGCTCTTCTTGCCCACAGGTCCCTAAAATGTTATAAGAAATGCAGGATTTGATTCAGTAAGCTAAATAATGTTTGTTTTCCCCCAGAACATACAACCTCCTCTTCAGTGTCAAAGAAGCCTCGGTTGGACCAGATTCCCGCTGCCAACCTCGATGCAGACGACCCTCTAACAGATGTATGTTTTACTTCCTCCTCTCATCTCCATGTAGTAATTTACTTACCATTTTTCTGAAATACCTTTTTATCTGGCTTCCCTGGTGGTGCAGTGGTTGAGAGTCCGCCTGCCAATGCAGGGGACACGGGTTCGTGCCCCGGTCCGGAAAGATCCCACGTACCGCAGAGCGGCTGGGCCCGTGAGCCATGGCCGCTGAGCCTGCGCGTCTGGAGCCTGTGCTCCGCAACGGGAGAGGCTGCAACAGTGAGAGGCCCACGTACCGCAAAAAAAAAAAAAGAAAGAAAGAAATACCTTTTTATCTATTCTTTTGGCTTTAAGAAGCGATTTGTATTCATTTTTACTTACTATTATTCAATTATAGCTCTGACTTCAATGCTAAACTCTGTAGTTTATTTTAAAACAAAAAGAATTATCTTGTGGTTAATCAAACTTCAAGTTTGATCTCTGGAGAGCCAAAGAAGGAAGAGGTCTATTAAAAGATACGCTTCCCTAAAAAATAATTCCCTGTATTAAACCATGGAAATTGGACTAGTTATTCCCCTTCAGAGGGCACTCTTCGGACTGGGCTCTTTATTGATAGCATCCCCTGCAGTGACTGTAGGGGCCTTTCCGTACTTGCTGCCAATGATGCCCCTTCCAGATGTTCAATGCACTTAATGGCTCCCTCTGTACTTAGGGAGGAATGTGATCTAAGTGGAAGGTTTTTAAGAATTGGCACTTTAATTAACGTTAAAATTTAGTGGGACTGCACAGTCTAATTAATTTGCAGTTTTCTACATACAGAGGAAAAATCTGAGGACTTTTCAAGGGTAGCATCTAATAAGCATATATATTAGTAATTCTAGAGTTGACAGACTAAATTAAAAATTAACTCAGTAATTCAATATAAGGAACTCAATTTTAAGTGAGATATAATGATTATTCATTTGAAACTATTTTTTCTGAGAATTTAGAACCCTTTTCTGTACCTTTGACTATCTTTAATTCCTAGTTGTTTTGAGCCATCTAAAATTATTTTGACTCCCAGGGTCAAAGTATGTAGTGTGTATTATACTTTGTTACTTTGTAAGACTTAGTATAAAGTGTTCCTTTTCTGGTTTTAGAAATATTTTCATATGTAAATTCCCATTTGACTATGTAAATTTGAAAGGTCATTCATTATACTCTTTGCTGTTATAATGTCTAAAATACATCAGAGGTTGACATTTTAGTAAGTAACTGTAAGCTTTTTTGTGGGGTTTTATTTTATTTTTTGGTTGTTGCTAATTTTAACCGTATTTAGGTACATTTATCTTTCCCTCTAGGAAAATTAATCCTGCTCCAAAGATTTGAGGAGTGCCACTTTTATGGAAAAAAATGAATAATCTATTTTGTCTCCCATCTCCTGGGCCATCACCATTCTTTTTTAGGAGGAAGATGAAGATGAAGATTTTGAAGAGGAGAGTGATGATGATGATACTGCAGCTCTTCTTGCGGAGCTGGAAAAAATTAAAAAAGAAAGAGCTGAAGAGCAGGCCAGGAAGGTAAAACCAGCATATTAAATATTTACATCTTCTCACATATACTAAAGTAGAAGTGTTTTTTAAATCAAGTAATATCATCTTATATTAGAAATCATCCTTACCATGTCTCGATATTATAGGACCTGTAGGTCTATAAATCTGGTGATTCCTATGACATCCTAAGTCTCCTGGTTATGTTAGAAATTCTTTCCAAATAGTTCAGACATACTCATCAAAATGCTCTTCATTCAGTTATTTGTTCAATAGACATATAGTCAGTGTCTGTTAAGTGTCAGAAGAATCAAAGATGATTAAGATGTAGTCATAGCCTACAAAGAACCCACAGGTATAGTGAGGCCGTCTTTATCTCTCTCCTTGTCTTCTGACCCAGCCTTCTTTCCAGGCACTTGCTGAGGCCATCTGTCAATAAATTTTATATAACCTAGCTTCTCTGAGTCCCCAGAGTCTCTACATTTACACAATGGAAGGAAAGAATGTCTAACTCAAAGACAGTTAGACGAATTAAATAGGATCCATAGTACGTACCTTTAAACTTTGAGTGAATTACCCATAGTAGTAACAGTAAGAGACAAAACTTGGGAGGCAAGAGCAAGTCAGAGCAGTAGAGATTTGTAGACCAGTGCTAAAGGAGTTTGAACTCTCTTCCAAAGGACCTGTGGAACTAGTCGATTTCAGCTGGAGATGGTAAGGTTGGGTATGCATTTTAGAAAGATTACTCTGGCTGAAGTGGAGGGTAGAGGAAAGAACTGAGTAGGGGGCTGTTCCAATAATCCTCACATGCAGTTATGAGAACCTTGCATGACAGGAGTTGGATTTGAGAGAAGTAAACAGATGCTGATAGAGCTGTCAAGGAGATAAGATTGACCAGAGAAAGTGACTGATTAGCTGTGGCAGTTTCTGGGTTGATGTTGGTGCTATACACTAATCAGGGAATGCCGAAGGATGGGCATGTTTCAGTGGAGAGAAAAATAATGAGTTCTTTTTGGCACATACTGAACGTGATATATTGTGAGACACTCAAGTAGATATATCTGCCTCCACTTTTTTTTTTTTCTCCCCTGGCCACACCACACAGCATGCGGGATCTTAGTTCCCCAACCAGGGATCGAACCCATGTCGCCTGTAGTGGCAGTGCAGATTCGTAATCACTGGACTGCCAGGGAAGTCCCTGCCTCCACTTTCAACCAGAAAAGAGCAGCTTTTTTAATGGGCTTCTGTGTAAGATTTCATTTGAACCAAGAATTGCTCTATTTAAAAAAAGGAAAGAGACTTGGGGAAAAGACTGATGTAGGTTAATGCTTAGAACCTAGGGAGGTAGAGTTCAAATGGATCAGAAGGGTCAGGGAAGAATTCAGAAAAGAGGAAGATTTGGGGATAGGCTTTGAAGACTGCTAGAATTCAGATTTGAAGAAGAAAAATATTTAAAAATACAATTCTTGTCAAAATTTGGCATAGGATAGCATAACTCCTGTAGAATTATAAGACCATTCCTACACTGGCCACCACAAGAGGGCAGTTCTGTTCCAAATTCTTGTGGCCTCCCTAATAGCTGTGGATACGCAAAGAGACATTTAAATGCATTTGGTTGACCTTTAAGGAGCATAAACATTTTAGACAGAAGATCTTGGCAGTTTTGCAAGGTTCATCTGATTTCTTTGTACAAAATGTGTTGGTGGTTTTTTTGGAGTTGAATGACAGTTTTATTCCATTTGTCCCCCATTTCCCTGTCTGGCTTTCTAGTGGCTGGTTTTTGAGGTGTTCCAAAATGTTTTCAAACCAGTCAGCCTGTGTCAAGGGCTGGGAAACTTTCTGTAAAGAGCCAGATAGCTAATATTTTAGGCTTGCAGGCCATACAGCCTCCATCACAGCTATTCAACTCAGCTAATTGTAATACAAGCAGCCATAGGCAGTGCATAAATAAATGGATGTGACTGTGTTCCAGTAAAATTTTATTTACAAAACAAGATGGTTCAGATTTGACCAAACCATAGGCTGTCCATCCTTTATACCTGTAGTCATGAAACAGTGTACCTGGTACTTGAGTATGGAAAGAGTTGGCACCTTTTTTCCCTACTGCTATGTATGGCAATCAACCAGTATCTCTAAAGGAAATAATATTCCAAACATAAAATGATCAGGACCTTATTACATCACATATGTTGTTTTCTTATAAATTTGGATACATTGTATGCTTGAGCTCCTGTTTGTCTAGCATCTCAGAGATATGTCTTTTTACTTTTAGCATCAATATAATTTGTTTAAAAATAAGTATATAATTTTTAGAAAGCTATCTGTTCTTAATCTATGATGGATGCTCCTGACTTCTGCTTGCTTATAGTCTGAAAATGACTTAAAGGAATTTTCCTGTTAATTTCCCTGAAAATTGCATCTTCTCACCTCCCAATTATTTGGCCTCATAAAAATGAAATCAGTTGTTCACACTTGATTATTAAAATGAAGTATCTTTAACCTGTATAGAAAATCAGGTTATTTTTCCAAGTGGTCTAACACAGATTCATTATAAATAGACTTCCAGAAAGTCCTTTTTCCCTTGGTATATTAAGTCATCAATTTTGTCATCCCCAAAACACAGCAAAGTGGGATCTATCTTTGGTTTAAGATAGCATGGAATCAGGTAGATCTAGAAGTTATGGCTAAGGATTTTAGACATTTTATATTTGTAATTCTAAGAAGGAGACTGAGGGTGATTTGAGTTTAAAGAGGTTAATGCTAAAATAAAAGTGAAAAAAGACAAGCATGTAACTGAGAACAGATGAGAGAGATAAAAATAGAAAGTCATTAACAATAAATCATAAGAATAAAATGGGTAAACCTCAGGTAAATTAGTAGAAATGCATGTTTACTGAATATAATTTTTTACATGATGGTTTATCTTATTTTAGGACATAATTCTTGGTTAATAATAACTTGTCACCAGTCCTAGAGATGCAAGTTTACATTGTTAGTAATTCAAAATAAAATTATTTTTAATCACAGTTATATATAACCCTTCCTTAAAAATTGAGATAATTGCTTTGCTAAATGTGTCTTTTTGATGTTTAATATGTTCTTAAATTATTGGAATGTTTATAGATGTACTCTCTTAAACAGTTATGTAATTTTGTATGTACTTCAAGAAAGAAAATAGATTTAAATATGCAACTCAAGAATGTCAAAGTCAGAAAGAGACTAATGAATGTATGATGGCAAGCATGAAATAGTTATAATGAAAATGCCCAATTATTTTATTTTGATAAATGAGACTTTTCTGGTATGTCTTAAAAACAAAGAAAAAGCAATACTACCTTGATGCTTATCCCATCTCCCTCTTAAAATCCTAACAGTCTTTTAAAATATGAGTTATATTATAGGATTGACGCCAGAAGTAATATAAGTAAATATGAATCTTCCCCTCTTGTTGGCAGGAACAAGAGCAAAAGGCTGAAGAAGAAAGGATTCGTATGGAAAACATTCTGAGTGGAAACCCTCTCCTTAATCTCACTGGCCCATCCCAGCCTCAGGCCAACTTCAAAGTTAAAAGAAGGTACTGTACAATAATGGGTTGGAGAGATATGTGTACACACACACACACACACACACACAGGTTATGAGTTTTATAGCAAACTATATTATGTAAAGCTTCTAATACCCACTCTCCACTGATATTTTTCTCCATCACATTTTGGAATAATGGAAGGAGAATGAAAGAAAATAAACTTATTTTCAGTATATATTTACAGTAACCAGCTGTGTAACAGAGATTGTTCTAAGTACTAGAGACAGAGCAGTGCACTGAGCCCTTGACCCTACAAAGCTTACACTGTAGTTATATATGTCAAGGGTCCCCAAAACCATCCTTCACATTCAGAGACTAGAAGGTCTCAGGGGGCTCAGCGTGTAGCTGTTCTCATGACTAACTTAGTGAAGATACACAGCCAGATCATAAAGGGAAAAGGCACTGAAGGAAGTGTGTGTGCTTCCTTATGCTGTGTCCCTCCTATGAGGGGTCACACAGAGCACATTCTTTTCCCTAGTAATGAAAATGCAGCAACATTTGTGCAGTGTTGCTGCCCAGGAAGACCCATTAGAGACTCCCAGGGTTTTTATTGGCTGCTTATATAGGCAACCTCTGCCTAGTACATACCAAAATTGAGACTCCCGGAAAGAAACCACATTATTTGTACAGACAGTCTAGACACAGTGACAGTGAGAAGATTGCTGCAATCCAAGTTTCCAAATGCCAGCCAGGGACCAACCTTGCAAGCGGCCTTCCTGAGGACAACAGTCTGTGTGTGTGTGTGTGTGTGTGTGTGTGTGTGTGATCGAGAAACCCTGCTGTAGGCTTAACATTTAAACCATATCTATTATTTCTCACCACCTCCACTGCTGCCATCTCCATCCGGAGTGATGCAGTCCCCCTAACTGGTCTGCTTGCATGCTCACCACCCTCTCCATCCGTACCCCCAGGTTTTTTCCTTAACATAGCAGTATCATGGTCCTTTTAAAATAAAAGATCTCAATCCTGTTCTAAACCATCCAGTGGCTTCCTGACTCATTCATAGTAAAAAACAAAAACAAGTCTTTACAATGGCAGTTGCATAGGCAAGGCAGGATTTGCAAGAAAGGTGACATTTTATTAGAGACTAGACTCCAAGGTATTTGACCCGAGCTATTGAAAGGATAGAGATGGGGAAGAATGTGAACTGAGGTGGGGAGGCGGAGGGACCAATTTAAGACATGGTAACTTTGGGATGATATATATGTCTGTGTGGAAATGTTGAGTAGGTAGCTTGATACACAGTTCTGGAGTTAGCCCAGGCTAGAGATCATGAATTTGGGAGCTGTCAACTTACAGAAGTTTCCTGAAGCCATGAAGACTAGATGAGGTTACTTAGTGAATGAGTATAGCCAGAGAGGAGGTCAGAGGAGTGAGCTTGGGGTAATATTTCGAGGTCGGGTAGATGATTAGCTGTCCATACCTGGAATAGTACCTGGTACATACTAGGTGCTCAGTAAATATCGATTATATGAATTATGAGTGAAAAAACTAGGCTGAGAAGGAGCAGCCAGTGGGGAAGAAATGAACCGAAAGAGGCTGGTAGGTGTCTTGGAGCCTCACAGACAGTTTCAAGAGGAGGGGAGTGATTATCTAGGTCAGATATTGCTGACAGGCCAAGTGAAGTGGGTACTGCAAAGTGGCGGTTGGAGTTAGGGCCCTGGGAGAGCAGTGCTGGTGTTGAGAGGGAGGGGTCAAAGCCTGTGGGGAGTGAGTTGAGGAGAGAGTGGGTAGAGAAAAAACTACATTGATTTATATTTGTATTAAGCTATATAGTTCTGCCTTGTTTGGATGCAGATAAAATCGTTGGGAGACTGAAACATGTTGTCTTAATGTGCAGATCACATTTCACCTAGCTCTGCTCAGCTTTTCACATTTCTCTGCACTGCACCAGTGATGACTTAAAACACTGTTTTCAAAGATGCCCATGTTCTTTGCTTATTTTCAACGTGCAGTTTCTTCTGGCGGGCATATGTCCACAGCAAACACACATTACATAGGCTTTCATTTTATATATGTTTGTGAAAGTTTATGTATTACGTATATGGGTTTGTGTTTTACATGCTAGGTGATATTTTGAAATCATAATCTTTATTTTCTATAAAACATGTATTTTGTAGCCCATCCATGGGTGTTTTTTTTTTCCTTTTTTAAGCTTACACATTATGAAATCCAACCAGGAGAAACGAACTAGAGATTCCTGCCCTAAGCTCTTCAGCTGCTCTTTCTTTGTGGTTAATGTAGATGTGAGCTAATATATGAGCCTTAATTGTTTTACCCCAATAGTTTCTTCTTTTGCCCTAAATTGTAAATACTACAGTGAATGCTTACTACATGTTAACTGATAAAAGAGTATGTATAAAGTCCTTAAAACCACATAATGTAACTATAGTAAATCGTCCAGCTATCATCTAGAGCTGTCCATACTAATCAGGGTAGAACCAGGTACTGCCTCTTTGTTTTAGATCTGAAAACATTAAATATTTATGTAATTTCTGCTTTTTAACTCAAAGTTTCTTATACTGGAGAAATAATAAGAATGTTGTGTATGTTCTAAATAAGGATTACCCTTCCTATTATAAAAAAGCAAGCTAACAGCCTATTAAGAATTACTTTATTCTTTTGGGTGTAATTGCTACATTGAATGATGTACAGGTTGAGCATCTTTTTGTGTGATGAATAAGCTTTACAGTTCGTTCACACGGTGTTCTTGTCTGTTGATACAAGCATTGTAAGATTGTTCTGTTTTCTTTTTTCTTTCAGGTGGGATGATGATGTTGTTTTCAAGAACTGTGCAAAAGGTGTAGATGATCAGAAGAAAGACAAAAGATTTGTAAATGATACGCTGCGATCTGAATTTCACAAAAAGTTCATGGAGAAATATATTAAATAGTACAGTTTTATGTGCTTAATTAAAGGCTATAAAATGTAAACGATATGACTTTATTTTGGTTTTTTTGTTTTTCTCTTCCCCTCCCATCTAAATTGTGTATACGCTTCCCTAATTTTAAGTTCCAAAATATCTTTTCCTTTATTGATTCCTAACTTGATAAGGACTGGGAATTGGTTTAACCAATTGCCATCTCAGTATTTCCAGTCATATGTTTTTCTTTTGAATATGGGAAAAGGAATCTGCTTGTAATAAATATTTTTAATAATCTGTGTCAAATCTGTGTCCCCACCTTTTTTGTTGAAATGTGTGCAGCTTATAAAACACTGCATATTTTCTTTCGTGTGTTGTATTTCTTTGTGTTAACTTTTTCTCCTCATATCTCTAACATTGACTTAAAGTCAGTTAATTCATATCTCCTCTGTATCTTTTAGAAGTGTGATGAAAAATTAAAGAGATTCCATTTTGGACCACCATGTTGGTATGGAAGAGTGTCATCAAACAGGAAGCGCCCTGAGTGTGTGTCAGGGAGCATGGGGTACCTCTCACTTCTGCAGGCGCCCCTTTCTTTTCTCTCAGCCCAAAATAAGAGCTCCTTAAGCATGCCTAGGAAGCATGTGATGTTCACCTGTGTTTTAGTTACTCAACTGCCATGTTTCTCTTGAATGAGGTAGAATTTGCACACTGACACTCATTAGATGCAAAACCTTGGAGAGTTTAACATCAAACAATACATGAAATAAAACCTTTGGAAATAGAATTGTTTGTTATCTTGGAGGATATGGATATGGGAAGTGGGAGGGGCTCTACACAGCTGGAAAACGAAGTTTCCCTAAACCTGGGCTGGGATTTTAAGGATGTCACATTGATAGAAAATGTGAGACCAGAAATTGAGCCTTCTACAGATAGAGACCCATTTATAGGATTCCTCAGCTGTGAATGATGTTGAGTTTGTTAAGGTTAAAGATAAAACTTTTAAAGCAAAAATAATGTGTTAGTTATCACTGGCTATTTATTTAAACCCCTTTCTCTAGGATCCCCAGTGGAATCTTGGACACAGGTTGTATGTAACCTGAGTCAGGAGTAGGGCTGGAATCATAGCCCAGGCCTTGACCACGTTCATACCCTGCTTTTTTTTTCTCCAACTGAGCAATTTACACGTAAATTTGAATACGTTGACTAGTATTTTTTTAAAGCCTTTAATAGTACTGAAGCACTTTTATCTCCAACTTTACAGTTTATAAAGTGCCTTTACATCCGTTTTCAGTTTTCTTCATAGCAACACACATAGGAAGGAAATACTGGGTTATTCAAAGCTAAGGAAATAAAATACAGGCCGAGTGACTGGATCAGCGTTAACACTTGATGGGAAACGTATGAGTGCCTTAAAACTACATGAAGATGTGCTTACAGAAGTGAGAAGCATTATTTAGATTTCCAAAACTAGTTCTTGGGATTATGGGTAAAGTCTTGAGGAAAAGAAATAGCAGCATATGAACTTTTTAGCATCTGAAAGGCTTATAATTCATACCCGGGGGTACAATTTAGGTGCACCCTTACCCCGAGATCCACTTCAGATAACCTATTTGAGCCTGACAGGTTCAGCAAGGATCAAAGTAAAGCTAATTTCAATAATTTATCCATTTTCCTAATAGTTTCCAACGTGAAACATTATGTAACTGGTCATAGATCAAGGACACACAAATGCTACAGTTTCAGCTCTCAGATCTATAAAGCCAGTAACAACCTTCCTAGCGAAAATGCCTAACATCCTCCTTGCAAAACATCTTGCCTAGGTGTGACTGAGGAAACTGTCTAATCCCTTCAAGAGCCCATGCTGAGTGCCAAGAGCCAGGGCTTTGAAGCCAGATGGACCTGGATGTGAAGCCCAGCTCAGTCACCTCGGGTTTCACTAAAGCTAACTCGCTAACTAACGTTGCACCAAGCATGCTTGTACTGCATCCCTTTAATCAACACCGCTCCCTGCAAGGCAGGCATTATTATTTTCCCTGTTTTATAGACAAGGAGACTGAAGTTTGTAAGAGAGATTTTAAAACAAGCAAAGTCATAAGTCTTTAAGAGGATAGGGCCGAGGTTCAAACCTTGAAGTTTCTATTTGCAGCCCATCCTTGTAACTGCTATGCTTGACTTCCTCTTCGTGTGAAAGAGCCCTTCTGACATTTCTCACCTATGAAACAATAGTATCAAGAGTGATGAGTAAGGGGGTTTGATGGGAATTAATTTAAGGTGTGAGTACTTGGCAGGCATATAGGAGGGATTTCATCCACATTCTCTTTCTATCTGCCTCTACTAGCATATAGCAGGGGCTGCTGAAAAGTTTGAAAGCCTGTCGTTTTGTTCTGTCATAAAGGTCTGGTTCTGAAGAGTTTCCCTAGCACCTCAGAGCTTGAGTTGGGGGATAGGTATGACCTCGAAAGGGGTTGCTTTTGCTTGGTTGCTAGGATTAGAAACCCACTAATAGAAACTCAAGTGAAATAGAGGTTTATCTTTTTTTATATAATTGAAATATATTTGATTTACAATGTTGAGTTAGTTTCAGGTTACAGCAAAGTGGATCAGATATATATATTCTGTTTTAGATTCTTTTTCATTACAAGTTATTACAAGATATTGAGTATAGTTCCCTGGGCTATACAATAGGTCCTTGTTGGTTATCTATTTTACACACACGCGCACACACACACACACACACCCTTTGGTAACCATAAGTTTGTTTTCTATGTCTGTGAGTCTATTTCTGTTTTGTAAATAAATTCATTTGTATCATATTTTAGGCTCCACATATAAGTGATATCATATGATACTTGTCTTTCTCTGTATGACTTAACTTCACTTAGTATGATAATCTCTAGGTCCATCCATGTTCCTGCAAATGGCATTATTTCATCCTTTTTCTGGCTGAGTAATATTCTATCGTGTATATATTAGTATGTATACATCTTTATCCATTCATCTGTCAATGGAGGGGTTTATCTTAACAATAGTTAAAAGGCACTTCCTCTGTCCAGCTCTTACTCTGCTCCTCTCTTCATCTGACCCACTTCCTCCACAAGACTAGATTTCTGCACCCAAAAAGCCTAGAGGTCACTCGTTTATGATCCTGGCTTCCCTGGAAAGGAATCTTCATGATCTTGTAGGTCCACTGGCCGACAGACCCTCTGTGTTGTGAGACAAAGCTTGTCCAGTGAGCAGTGGCCAGGAACCAGGTTACCTAGTACAAATGTGGGCCAGAGCAGGGAGACATTCACAGAACAATCTTTGTTATTGACGTGGCTTGAGATATTCAGCTACTCACATGGTAGACAAAACCTAGACACCGAGATTTCACAGCTGTAACTCGAGTCTCAGGGGTAGTGCCTGCATCTCCCACCAGGATCTAGCACCACGATGGGCACATAACAAGGGCTGCCCTCTGCCCCCAGTGCAGGCCTGGCCATAGGCAACCACCCAGGCCCAGATGGAAAAGAGGGGACCTAGTGACCAGAGACCTGGGTGTCATGGCGGGAGCAGGCCCTGCTGGGTCAGTTTCCTGCTGGTTTCTGGAAACTGTCATGTCCACCAGGGAGCAGGGTGGGACATGTCCTGTCTTTGAGACACCGTCTTAGAAGTAGGACTAATTAGATTGAACCACTTGTTGGGGGAGAGGGTGGATCAAGTGAAAGGGAGAGGAGTTTAGTGGGAGCTGCTGAGGGCTGGGATATTGGCCCCAGGGCCCTCTTCCCTGGCCACGGTCCAGGGAACACGGAAGAAGCAGGATCAGCCTGGGACTCATCTTTCAGTAAATGCGAGGGACCATTCTGTCCGTGTTGGTGGTGTTGGGATGCAACCCGCACACCTTTCTCTGAATCACACTCCCACAGACATCATAGCTCTTGGAATCTTTTGATACGGAAGCTCTTTTAGGTGTTTTTCATTTTCAGTTTTTAAAATGTCCTGTTCTCGCCTGGCCTAGTTCTCAGACACTTCAGGACAGGAAAGAGGAGGAAGAAGAAAGCAGTCGTGTTCACACTCCTGAGAGAGGCATCTGCCAGGTTCCCTCTCCAGGGTGATTTTTTCATCTAATCATATTTTCAAACAGCCTCCCTCTGGAGAAAGAAGCAGAGAGATGTCTCCTAATGGCCCCAGACTAATTGGAAGCCGCTTCCTGGGAGCTGCCTTCTCCGTCGTGCTAGAGTCTGAGGAAGGAGGAAAAAGGAGTGGGGACTTCAAGAACCTTCTGACTATGTCAGAGGGAAGGGTTCTAATGTCATCCTGAAATTTCCTCAATACTCACACCTCCTTGAAAGTCCAAGAGTTATCTTGGACTCAGAGGCCTATTTCCAGAGTGTGGGTTAACTAAGCACTGAACATTAAGTCACTCTTTGGAAGCACTGACTTCAAAGAAGCCACAGGGAGAAATGTCTATTTAGGTCTTCTGCCCATTTCTGGATTGGGTTGTTTGTTTTTTTTCTATTGAGCTGCATGAGCTGCTTATAAATTTTGGAGATTAATCCTTTGTCAGTTGCTTCATTTGCAAATATTTTCTCCCATTCTGAGGGTTGTCTTTTGGTCTTGTTTATGGTTTCCTTTGCTGTGCAAAAGCTTTGAGGTTTCGTTAGGTCCCATTTGTTTATTTTTGTTTTTATTTCCATTCCTCTAGGAGGTGGGTCAAAAAGGATCTTGCTGGGATTTATGTCATAGAGTGTTCTGCCTATGTTTTCCTCTAAGAGTTTGATAGTTTCTGGCCTTACATTTAGGTCTTTAATCCATTTTGAGCTTATTTTTGTGTATGGTGTTAGGGAGTGATCTAATCTCATACTTTTACATGTACCTGTCCAGTTTTCCCAGCACCACTTATTGAAGAGGCTGTCCTTTCTCCACTGTACATTCCTGCCTCCTTTATCAAAGATAAGGTGACCATATGTGCGTGGGTTTATCTCTGGGCTTTCTATCCTGTTCCATTGATCTATCTTTCTGTTTTTGTGCCAGTACCATACTGTCTTGAAGATATACAGACTGCCAACAAACACATGAAAGAATGCTCAACATCATGAATCATTAGAGAAATGCAAATCAAAACTACAATGAAATATCATCTCACACCAGTCAGAATAGCCATCATCAAAAATCTAGAAACAATAAATGCTGGAGAGGGTGTGGAGAAAAGGGAATGCTCTTGCACTCCTGGTGGGAATGTGAATTGGTACAGCCGCTATGGAGGACAGTATGGAGGTTCCTTAAAAAATTACAAATAGAACTACCATATGACCCAGCAATCCCACTACTGGGCATATACCCTGAGAAAACCATAATTCAAAAAGAATCATGTACCAAAATGTTCACTGCAGCTCTATGTACAATAGCCCGGAGATGGAAACAACCTAAGTGTCCATCATGCGATGAATGGATAAAGAAGATGTGGCCCATATATACAATGGAATATTACTCAGCCATAAAAAGAAATGAAATTGAGCTATTTGTAATGAGGTGGATAGACCTAGAGTCTGTCATACAGAGTGAAGTAAGTCAGAAAGAGAAAGACAAATACCGTATGCTAACACATATATATGGAATTTAGGGGAAAAAATGTCATGAAGAACCTAGGGGTAAAACAGGAATAAAGACACAGACCTACTTGAGAATAGACTTTAGGATATGGGGAGGGGGAAGGGTAAGCTGTGACAAAGTGAGAGAAAGGCATGGACATATATATACAGTACCAAACGTAAGGTAGATAGCTAGTGGGAAACAGCCGCATAGCACAGGGAGATCAGCTTGGTGCTTTGTGACCGCCTGGAGGGGTGGGATAGGGAGGGTGGGAGGGAGGGAGATGCAAGAGGGAAGGGATATTGGAACAGATGTATATGTATAACTGATTCAATTTGTTATAAAGCAGAAACTAAAAAAAAAAAAAAGAAAAAAGAAGAAGCCACAGGGAAGAAAACGCTGCGGATGAGGAGCAAACTGGGATAAGAAGTGGCAAAGCTCACAGAGCATCAGAGCACGTCCCCTGGGGCAGCAGGCCCTACAGACCAGGCTCCCCGACCTCCTGCCAGGCCACGCCCTCCCTCCATCCACCAAAGAGCTGCTCCCTGGACACTTCCCTGTTTAAAGCCTTCAACAATTAGGCAATATGATGGAAAACAATCCCATTCAAGATAGCTACAGAAAATGTAAAACACATAGTCATAAACTGAACAGGAAATGCGCAGGATCTCTTTGAAGAAAACGCTAATATTCCACTGTGGGGCATTAAAAAAAGAGAGGGTAAATGTAAAGAAATACCTATTGCTGGATGGGACAACTCGATAATGTAGATACAAGCTCCCCACCCCAAAAAAACTATTATGAAATTTCAGGAGGTTGGGATTTTTTTAATTGATGTTTTTACCAAATCACTTTAAAGTTTTCTGTTAAAGTAAATTTGTAAGAATATCCAGGGAAAATGTCTGGTGAGGAAGAATAATGAGAGGGCTTTTCCCCACCAATAAACAATGTCTTGGAAATATACAGAAATTAGGCTGTGTGTGGGTCCCCCTCCTGCTTGGTGGTTCACTGTGAACACAAGGTCAACATCCATCAGGTGACAGGCTTGCTCCCTCCATAATTCCCTGCTTTCCTTTCCCTCATTTCCCAAACAGAATATACGTGTCCCTAATGAGAATTTTTTTAATTTAATGTATTTTTATTGATGCATTATTTACTTCTTTCTCTTTTATAATTATTGTGTAAAAGTCTCACCATATGTCAGTTGATACATACTGTTCACCACTCATCATATTTATATTACTTTTGCCTCACTTTGCCTTTGTTTTTTTTTTCTTTTATACTTAAAAAAATTTTTATTTTATTTATTTAGTTTTGGCTGCGTTGGGTCTTTGCTGTTGCACACAGGTTTTCTCTAGTTGTGGTGAGCGGGGGCTACTCCTCGTTGTGGCGCGTGGGTTTCTCACTGCGGTAGCTTCTCTTGTTGCAGAGCATGGGTTCTAGGTGTGCAGGCTTCAGCAGTTGTGGCTCATGGGCTCTAGAACACAGGCTCAGTAGTTGTAGCACAGGGGCTCTAGAGCACAGCCTTCAGTAGCTGTGGCACACGGGCTCAGTAGTTGTGGCTCGCGGGCTCTAGAGCGCAGGCTCAGTAGTTGTGGTGCACGGGCTTCGTTGCTCCGCAGCATGTGGGATCTTCCCGGACCAGGGCTCGAACCCATGTCCCCTACATTTGCAGGAGGATTCTTAACCACTGCGCCACCAGGGAAGACCCTGCCTTTGTTTTTTTAAAAAAATTTGATACATACATGTAATTTCATGTAAAATAAACATAATTATATTTCATATATTATGGGTGATTTTTTAAAAAAATAAGAGGAAAAGACCCAGTATTTTTCTTCTACTTTGTTTCTTGCTTTCCTTCTCCACCTCCTCCTATTCCTCCCACATTAGCACCGACCGCGTAACCCACAGTAACAACCTAATGTGTATCATCCATGTTTTTCTCCATGCTTATATAACCACACACACACACACACACACACACACACACACACACACACACACCACACACACATATTTGTTTTACATATATGGGATTGTATGACATAATTCCCTGCCTTTGTTATTCTTACTCAACAAAATTTGATAGAAATATTTCCAAGATAAGTAGAATTTTAATTATAATTCTAATATAATTCTATAATTATAATTCCATAACTCTATAGAATTCTAATTATATAATTCCAAGATAAGTATAATTCTAATTCATCCTTCTTAATGGCTATGTGCAAGACTCTGTGGTGTTCTAGAGTCATCTCGTATTGAATACTCACCTCTCACAAGAGCTAGTTATTAAGTATTCAAGAATTTTGTAAGCTAGGTATAAATGCTAAGTAGCTTGACATACTCTGTGGTGGGAGAATTTACACCATGGAAATTGGCAAATGCTGCAAATCTGAGGCTTTGTTTTTTCAGAGAGCTAGCACGCCACTGGTGAAAGTTTACAATAATTTAACACAGGCAATCACCTTTTGAATGGCTGTTCATTTTATTTTATTTATTTATTTTATTTCTCTTTTCTATTTCTTTTCTGTTTTTTCCCCCCACTATGAACAATACTATAATAAACTCAGAGGCGTTAAGCAGGGCTTTACTGAAGAGGTTTGGGCAGTTGCCCCAAAGTCATTCTGAGTCCAGACAGGACAGGATAACAGAGGAGTATAGGCATCAGACCATGACCTCAGCTGCCTTATTGTCCCCTGGCTGCCTCCATTTTTAAGAATGCCCTGCTCGGACACTTCCTATGGGGTGTCTTGTGGGGTTGACCTCTCCTCCTTCCTTCCATCTCATAGTCACCTCTATTTAAGCCCCTCCTGCCTGTTGTCCTTAGCTGCCTCCTCCACTCTTAACATTCTGAGGAAGACCCACACAGAATAACAAAGGCACAGTCCCCTGGGTTTTGAAAGTCCTGCAGCTTGTGGATCATGGTGGTGTGGAGCTGGGTAGAGATGGACGGAGTTGCTCCACGGGGTTATGCTTTTTTCAGGAAGCCACAGTACAGCTTTATGTGGCTGATCCCCACAGCTCCTTCTCTGGCCCACGTCTATTTCCCAAGCTCCTGTTCTTTGTTTCCAAGCGTCTGCTGAGTGGATCCACTCATAGCCCACCAGCGACCCACACTCAACAAACATCTCCAGCCTAGAACCCCTCCTCTCTCCCTCTCTGCCTTTTACCAACACCACGGCTTTGAGCAGTGCTGCCATTTCTTCATTTGTATATATGGAGAATGTTCATTTCTGTTTAAAGGATATGCATGTAGGGAATTCCCAGGCAGTCCAGTGGTTAAAACACCGAGCTTCCAATTCAGGGGGTACAGGTTCGATCCCTGGTTGGGGAACTAAGATCCCACATGCTGTGCAACACGGCCAAAAGAAATAATAAATTTTTAAAAATGATATTCATGTAAAAAGCCTAGATGTTCAGCAAATGTTAGTTCCTTCTCCCTCCTTCCCTTCCTTCCTTTCCTCTCTCTTTTCTGGAGGAAGAGAAGTCTCAATTTAGGGGCGAAAAGTTCATAAAGTTGCCAAAGAGAACGTGCTTGCACTTAAAGGCAGACAGAGAAGCCAAGCTTGATTGTCTCAAGAGGAAAGTGACACTCAGAGTTGATACATTTTACTGCTCTTGTATTGACCAAGACTCAAGGAGGAGGCGAGAAGGAGTGGACTGGGCTCATCCTGCCTGTCCTGTCACCAGCTACAAAGCGGCTCCGATCCAGAGTCCATTGGAGTTTATTATGCACCTTAGGACATTGGCCAGGCTGGGGCAGACGGCGCTGTTTGAAGCCACCTAAATCAGAAAAAAAAAAAAAAAACAACAAACGTTTCTCTTGAGTTTCAGTTTTCCTCCACTTGAAAACCACCGAAGGCTGCAGGCCCATCTATCAGCCCCTGATGAACCACGTCCGTCCTCCCATTATCTCCTGAGCGGGGTCGTTGGAAAAAAGCTCATAAAACATGTGAGGACTGAACATAATTATTTAATGCTGTCAGAAGCCTGAGAACACCAGGGCCCAACAGCATACCAGGAAAAGTGGAAGATCGCTCATGGGAGAAGTTTGTGGTTTTGAAGCAGAAAAGAAAAAGACAATAAAAAAATATGGTGGAAATACAGCTAGAATGTGTTTTGCCTATAATAGTGAGTCAGTGCTTTTAGAAGTGTGTCTTAAAAAGTGCTTTAAACTTGAGCACCTACTGTGTGCAAGATGCTGTACTAAATATGGAGATTCAAAGGTGTTTAAGACACAGTGCTGGTCTACTGACTCAGCTGTCCTCCTGTCTGGGGTCAGACAGAGGTGCGCTCGAATCACAGCTCCACCACTGACTTGACTTTGGTTGAGACATTTTCATCTCCCCGAGCTTCAGCTTGCTGATCAGCAAAATGGGGGTAATGATCCCATTTTGTAAGAATAAGACATAACATGTGTAAAGCTCTTTGCATACTGCCTGGTACTTGGTAAATGATCAACAGACCTCAGTTCTCTCCTGCTCCACCCCAGCTTCTCCCACCTCTCCCATCAACAAGCCATCTGCCTATTTATTTCACTGTTGTGTTCCCAGTGCCAGAGGAGTACACCCTGGCACTCAGGGAGGGTAGGGATGGTGGGTAGTCAAAGCACAAATTTGCACTTCAGCAGAAATAACTGAAAATGTTCCGAAGAGGACAAGAGAAAACAAAAATGGGGAATGGAAACTGTCAAAAGATCCCCACATTTAGTCCAGAGAAGACTCAGGGCTTGGTTAGGAGGGCTGGAAGCTTGTATTCATACATGTAGAAGGCTGTTGTGTGGATGGGGAGAGAGCCTTGATGGGTGCGGACCTAGACACAGATTTCAGTGCTGTGGCAGAGCCACCAAGGTGCAGAGAGACACCCTCCAGTGGGGGTGAGGGGTGAGCTGGAGGCTGGAGGGTGGCAGGTAGAGTTATGAGGAGAGGGGGCTCAGGTGCTGCAGGCTGGGAAGGGGGAGAGACGACCTTTACCCCTTTCAAGGCTGAAAGCTCTGATTCTGAGAATTCTGCTCTATTAGAAACAGTTACTCAATATGTTATAATAACCTATAATGGAAAAGAATCTAAAAAAGCATATATATGTACATATATATACATATAACTGAATCACTTTGCTGTACACCTGAAACTAGCACATTGTAAATCAACTATATTTCAATAAAAATTAAAAAAAAAACAGCTGTCTAAAGAGGTCAATGGTTGTCAGTTGTGGCCATTCCAAACCTCACTTGGAATTTTCCACTTCCTAAATAATGGTGCAAACTTTGTTGTTCAAGCTGACATTAACTACCATTTAACTCAGCCCCTAGGCTGGT
Source organism: Mesoplodon mirus (assembly GCF_964341445.2). Classification (NCBI taxonomy): domain Eukaryota; kingdom Metazoa; phylum Chordata; class Mammalia; order Artiodactyla; family Ziphiidae; genus Mesoplodon; species Mesoplodon mirus. The sequence goes on from NC_138983.1 coordinate 37,272,712, forward strand.
CTGCTTGTAGTTTCTCAAATGTTCCAGCAGTCTCCTTGCTTCCAGTCCTCACTCACACTGTTCCTCCTCCCTCGACTGCCAACTCTGTCCTCCCAAACTGTCTTTCCAAGTCATGCCCATTCCTCATGGTCCAGCTTAAATCTATTAGGAAGCTTCCCAGATTCCTGCAGGTGCAATCTGCACATCCCCTTCTCTCTGTCCACAGTATTTTCCTTTTAGGTGTAGTAGAGATCTCTGGGGGATAACTCTCTCCCACACTAGATTGGGAGCTTCTGGCCTCTCACAGAAGCTTAATGTTATTTATTCTCATTTCCTGCCCCCTCGAAAATTAACGGGTGCTCAATATTTGACTTTTAATTGGCTGAATAGGGCAAGTAACCACACATTATTATCTCCCCTGTAAAAACAAGCAAAGGGGCTTCGCTGGTGGTGCAGTGGTTGAGAGTCCGCCTGCCAATGCAGGGGACACGGGTTCGTGCCCCGGTCCGGGAAGATCCTACATGCCGCGGAGCGGCTGGGCCCGTGAGCCATGGCCGCTGAGCCTGCGCGTCCGGAGCCTGTGCTCCGCAACGGGAGAGGCCACCACAGTGAGAGGCCCGTGTACTGCAAAAAAAAAAAAAAAAAAAACAAGCAAAGAAAACAAGAAAGCAAAACCAAAAGTCTGACTTGCATGAGTTTCTTTTTGTCTACCATGGCCTCTTCCTATCCTGGGTCCATGAAAAAGAGCTATTGTCAACTGAAAAAAATGCACAACATAAAGGTGAGAATTATGTTTATTCAGTGGCCTTACTGAGGACTATAGGCCGGGATGGCAGCCTCTCAGATGGCTCTGGGGGACTGTTCCCAAGAGGTAAGGGAGGAGCCATGATATAGAGGAGTTTTGCAAAAACAAACAAACAAAAAAAACCCACGTAGTCGAACATGAAAAGATTCCTGCTAATCACACACACGCAAAAAGATAGACATCCCAAGTTAATGAATTTAGCGTTTTTCTACATATGGGAAAATGCAAGAGTCTGAGCTTTTTGAAATCATTCCTTTGATATGCACCTTAACGATCTAGGGCCAGTATCCTGTTTTTCTCCCAATATCCTTTGTTTACTGAAATGGCAGGCGACATTCTTTGTCCACACTGTGCAACTACTTACTACTTATATTGACTGTGGGACGATGCTTACTTCCTAGTCTTAGGTTCCCAAATATCACCTTTACTCATTTGTTCACTATAAGCCTGACAAATCTCCAGTAGTGAGGAGCACAGTATTATGAATTATATTTGGGTTCAAGTTCTGGCCCTAGTGCATACTAACAAGGTGACCTTCAGTAAGAGAATAGACCTTGGGGACTGTGCCCTGGTTTCCTCATCTGTAACACGGGGTGGATGACAACTTGCTCTCAGGATGATGTGGGAATCCAACAAAATGCCAAGTACCTTATAAGTGTTAGCAGCTAATATCATTAGTACTTGGTGCAATAATCTCTTCCATGTTGAAGCAGGGCCCTGTGGGGCTCCTGGGCCCAAAAGACTTTCTGTGTCCCCCATTTATTTGATTATAGGAAATCGGCTTCATTCAGCCTCCATGACCTTCCCTGTGTTTCAACGGGCAGATTCAAGCAGTTGTTAGTTAGGGAAGGGAGGGGATGCAAGACAAGGGAGGAGCAAAGAGTCAAGAGAAACAAGCTCCCGGTTCCCCACCAAGGGACACACACAACAATATCTTTGAGCTGTTTTGCAGATACTGACTCCTCCACCAGGTAGAAGAATTTAACTGTGTGCTGCCCACAAGCACGTAGACCCCAGACCGGTTGGAACCAGCAGGTTGATGATGTTGATCCCACTTACCTCACCACCAACCAATCAGAAGAATGTCCACGAAATGATCATGCCCTCTTTGAACCAGTACTATAAGACTTCTCACTGCCCTCTCCAAGGGGGGACACGCAGTTTTGAGGGCATTAGCCAGCTGGCTAATGCCCTCAAAAGATCCCTTTGCCTGGCAAAGCAATAAAGCTACTTTTTTCCTACTTCACCCAAAACTCTGTCTCTGAGATTTAATTCAGTGTCAGGGAACAGAGACTGGATTCGGCTTCAGTGTCAAGCACATCATGCCAAGCATGTGCTTGGAAAAGGGCAGGAGTCCACCCAGCCCACTGCCCTTGACATCTAAACAGGAACTCAGAAAGGAACATTGGGGTTACTCCCCCTGCAACATCCCCCTTTGTATTTCTACAAAGCACATTTCAGCTCCTGGGCTTTCTTGTTCTGAAAAAGAGAAAAGCATGTGTGCTGCAAAGCAAAAGCACCATTTAAACTCTCTCTTTCATCTACTTTAGTCCTTATAGAAAAGAAGGCGGTGTCAGTTTCCCATTGCGAAAGCACAAAGGGAGATTAATAACAATAATAGTTCATGTGGAGTTAACGCTCCATGAAAAATACCCTTCTGTTCTAATTCTCTCAGTTCAGAGAGATGGGGCCTGAAACGCAGTAAAATGGTTATGATTATGAGTCATACACTTGGAGAGATAGAGAAATAACTCGATTGTCCCAGAATTCCATTACTTTCCTTACCTGAGTTCTCCATTAAGCTCAATTTGCTTTCCTCAAGCCAAATTTTTAGTGATGACTTAAGCCAATCCTGGAGGAATTGTACATCCACACCCACAGTACATCCATATCTTTCGATAAAGTGATCAATGCTTGATCTTATTCAAATTAATGGCTTAGATATTGTCTCTGCTTCTCCCTGGCTGGGTGATCCCAGGTGATCCTAGATGATGGCCTAGATGATGCTGGACCATGATATAGAACAATGGCGTGTTAATGAGACCTTGGTTGTCCAGTCCCTGCCTATGGCTAACAGGGGTTGGCTAAGCTTTTGTCCCTTCCTTCTATCTTTCCTTCCCATTTCTTCTAAGTGCAAATTTAGCGCTTGTTTAGAGATTATCTTCACTACCAGACAATTGTCTTGATTCAGCCCCTTAATTTTCAAAGGAGAAATTTAACCTTGCCCTCTCCCAAGTGGTTTCACCTCAGGTCTTACCAAAGGCTACAAACATGAATTCTTTTGCATTCCAGTCATGAAAAGAACCTGGTTGATGGGAAATCATGTTTATGGAGGGATGGAGGAATACCTAGTTCCTTCCTTTGCCTGCGTGTTACGAGTTTCATCTCTGGGTCAGCTAGATCATGTACTAGCTATGCTCTCAGACTAATGAGTCTACCCCTAACCCCAGAACCACTTTCACTGAACAAACGCTCGGGGCGGGGTGGGAGGGTGTTCCCACTGCAGAGCCTCAGGAGAAGCCACCCCAGGCAATATCCAACTGTAGCCTTCTTAGGGCATTTTTTAGGGCCGCCCCCAACTGCCTCGTTGCAATGGGTCTCCCCATGGGGAAGCTTGGGAGGATTCCTCCTGGTATAGGTAAGTCTTGGCAACTGAAGAAGCAGTGCATCTTCTGGAAGAACCAGATTGGTTTTACCTGACAGAGTTGGTGAGTCCTGTCAAGGCCATGGGCCCCTCTTTCCTGGGTCACTAGGAAGTTCTGAGGCCAATCTGTGCAGATTCCTTGCATCCCACCTGTTCCCACATTTCCTTTGTTGGTCACTCACCAGTCCTATTTTTTCCTTTGCCTGGAGTCCCTCTACCCTTTATTTTTTTCCTTTTGGGTCATATGCATTTTTGTAAGAACTACCCAACCTTTCCAGAAAAAAAGAGGAAATTATAAATACATTTCAGAAATCATAGGATGCCTTGAATCATTTCCAAATGGTTTCTTGTATATCCATTTAAATATAAGGCTATTATAGTCAAAACAAGAGGAGGGTAGTATGGACTGGATGTTTGTGTTCTTCCAAAAGTCATATGTTGACATCTTAAGGTCAAATGTGATGGTATTAGGGGTAGGGTCTTTGGGAGGTAATTAGGTCATGAGGATGGAGCCTTCATGGATGGGATTAGTGCCCTTATAAGAAGAGACATGAGAGAGCTGATCTCTGGGCCATGTGAGGACACAGCAAGAAGGTAACTGTTGCAAACCAGGAAGAGGGTTCATACTGAATCTGCCAGCACCTTGCTCTTGGACTTCCCAGCTTCCAGAACTGTGAGAAATAAATGTATGTTGTTTAAGCCACCTACTTTATGGTATTATGTTATAGCAGCCCAAGCAGACTAAGAGAGTAAATTTTTTCCCCCACTTCTTTTATGTTGCTCATTGTGTCAGTTTGGATCCTCTCAGAAGTAAATGCCAAGACAGAATCAGACATGCAAGAGATTTATTGGGGGGAGCACCTGTGAAGGATAAAGGGGCAAGGCAGCAGGAGTAAGGGGGGGGCGTCAGTCCCTGGCATAGGTCTGATGGAGGGAAAGAAGGGTGAAATGGAGCAGGACCCTATGGTCCTTGCCCCTCCCCACCATGTCCTCTGCCTGCCTTTTGTCTGTGGAAGAAGTTTAGCCAAAGAATAAGTTTAATCAGAGAAGTAAGAGAATGTAGAAGCAAAGGAAAACAGTCAAATGAGACCAAATAATAATAGTTTAGTCAGTAAGCAAAGTCAAGACCTTTAGTTCCTTCTCAAGGGCTACAGATAATATTCTGGGCCATATCCTGTGAGCTGTCTTGCAGAGACTGAAACCCCAGGTGGGAAGAAATTAACTACATGAAGACCAGACTGTAGCCATGACATAAACTGCCACAATTCCAAGGTTAGCCTCAAGAAAATGAGAACAAACTGACCCTGGAACTGAAGATTAACTGTACTTAAAACAATCAAGATGATGATGATCAAACAACCACATGACCAACTTCAAGATGACTGTCAGAGCTGACTGTGCTGTTTCTACATGTAGCCCCCTCCCTCAGCCTATAAAAGCTCCTGCCCACTGGTTGTCAGTGGGGTGGGGGGAGTCAGCCTTTGGACAGGCGTCCGCCCCCCCCACCCCCCCACTCCCCCACCCCCAGTTGCCAGCATCCAAAATAAAGCAAACTTTCCACAAATCTTGCCTCTTTAATGGCTTTTGAGCAGCAAGCAGCTGGACCCCCACTTTCAGTAACAGGAGCACTGGGGAAGAGGAGAAAGTTTCCGCCAGGCCAATGGGGAACCCCACAGCAAATATTCTCCGCTGGAGGGGTCTACACAGAACAGGGATGGCCAGGCTCTAGTACTCCTGCTGTGCTTAGTCATTAGCTGGGAATATCCTAGGGATAGCATGGCCTCAACATGAATGCTTGGGAAGATCTAAATATGTAGCAGCTGGAGGCTGTTCACCAACAACCTTCCTCCAAGCAGGTTCTCTTGAAGGGAGATCTGAACTGCATGGCTGAGTGGCTGCCTCACCCACAGTGCCCAGCTAACTTCACACCAAGAACTCAGTATGGTAACTCAGAAGTTTCTTGAAACTGTGTACACGTTTCACACCTTCCAGCTTCTCCTCCTCATCGAAACATAGCTGTTTTGCATACCGCTCTCCTAAGAGATCATGTCCCATTTCTTAGGAACTTGATGCCCTCTCCAGGAAATGACTGCACTAGAAGAGTGGTTAGGAGTACAGGTTCTGGAGCCAGACTGCCCGGCTCCATAGCCTGAAGCTACCACCTACTAGCTGTGGGAACTGGGACAAAAGGATATGGAAAGTTCCTCCCCCTATGTCTTGCACATAGGTGGAGCCTGACAGAGAGAGTTATCACTGGTACCACACTCACCACCACCATCACCTCCCCCAGTACCAGCACCACGACCATGAACAACACCAGCTCCATCACCTGCACCATCACCGTCACCAATACCACCCCCGTCCCCACCTCTGTATCACCACCAGATGGGCTGTATGTGTTCATTTATTAGATTTATCTACTATATGAAGCACAACTCAAAGGCAGGGAAGGTAACTTTGGGCCTTTGTATCCACAGGGCCCCCTCGTCATGCTCTGAAGGTAGTAGACACAAGCGTTTCACAGAACAAGTCAATGAACAAACACACATGATGATATTTTTAAATCACCTTTATTGCTAGATAGTTCTATCCCCAGCATATGGGACCTAACACAACCTGAGTTCCTACAATGTGAAAGGTGCTGAGCAGCCACTTTCTATCTGAGATCATGTGTCATCTATAGCCCCACCTCCTACCCCAGCAACCTCTCTAACTCCTCTTCTCACCATCTCACTTTTCTAGACCCACCTCCAGCTAAGCAAAGTTACCATCCTCTGCTCAGTGTTGCCCTTTCCTTGCGGTCCTGAGTTCATCTGTATTCTTGACACCTCAAGTGCTAACTTTAGGTTGCATTCCTATAAATTAGTGGTTCCCAAAGTGTGGTTTTCTGGACCAGAAGCATCAGAATCACCTGGGGACTTGATGGCAATGAAGAGTCTTGAGCCCCACCTAAGACCCTAGTGAGTCAGAAACTCTAGGAGTGGGTCCAGCAGTCTGTGTTTGCACAAGCCCTCCAGATAGTTCTGATGCTCGTTCAAGTTTGAGAACTACCGACACAGAGCACACGTAAGCAGGTATTAGAGAGTGACACTGAAATGGAGAAATGACGAATGGAAAGTTTTCAACCTTAACCATAGCAGTGAGGTCAAGGCTATTTGGTGTTCCTAAAATAAAGCGTTGATGGGTAATGAGGAATTGGCAGGGGGTGTGGGCAGCGCGGGCAGCAGGGTGGAAAGGAAGGGCCTGGAAGGACAGGGGTGGAGATGAGAGTAAAGCTTCCAAGGAGCCCTCAGCTTGGAAGTGGTCATTATTCTGGCTCATGTGAGCAAGGCTTGTAAAGTCCTTCTGACTGCACAACATCTGTGATTTTCAGATGAAACGTTACGCGGAGTGGCACACAACAGGGGAGACACAGCTGTTCTGGCCGAGGGGCTGGGCGCCCAGGACCTCTGGCTCCGTCCCCGTGTTAGCTCCTGAGCTACTTGGAGAAGCCACACACTCAGCTTCTTTGCAGCTGTGATCCTATAAAGCTGTGAACAGAGCCCTTGGTCATGCCTTAGCCCCGAGCCAGGGGAAGCCACTAAAGCTTGTCAGTAACACGTGGGAGAGGGGGTGCCATTGCACAGGGCACAGGTGGCCTGGTCCACTCAGAAGCCAGGCCAGGATCAGATACCAGGCCGACCCCACCTGACTGCAAGGCCCAGGCCAGCCGGGGAGGGAGCGGGAGGACAGAGACCGTGGGTCAGTCACCCCCGGAAGGCAGGAGCTGACAAGGACACAAGACCCCGGGACAACCATGGGCGCTGGGTCATCTCGGACGATTTCTCCAGGACAGCCTTCCATAGGGAGGGCATTTGGGGGAACATCTTGGAGTTTATGGATAGGTACATACACACAAACACACACACACACACACACACACTGTATAGAAAACTAGCCATGGTTCTTGATCCTCAGAGAGTTCAGTCGCTCTCAACAAGGCATTTTGTTACAGTTATAAGATGCACCACAGTTACACACCATGATGTTATTTACCCCTCCACCTTTGCTCTTTCCGGAAAGCTTTTCCCTCCTTGAAGATTCCTATCAGGTGTCGCCTCCTCCTGGAAGTCCTCCTGATTGCCCCTTCCTGCCCTCGTTCCTGCTGTGTGTATTTCTGTGCTGTGTTAAACTGCTTGTAGACTTGTTGCTCTAGACTTCAAACCCTTGAGGACAGGCTCCGTGCATTCAGCTAATGCCGGCCCCGTGCTACTGCATAACAGATGTGCAAGAAACCCCTGTGGAATGACTGACTCCACAAGTCAGTGGAGGGGCATCTCACCTGGGCGAGCCCAGCTGACAGTGGAGGTCAGCATGGTTGCTGGGCTCAGGGCGGCAGGGCAGCTGGACATCACACCTGCTGGGGGTGAGGGGCAGCCTTCACACCTACAGGAAGCCTCTGGTTCCCCCCCACTCCTGCTCCGAGAGAGCAGCTGGTGAGACAGGAAAGGCACGGATCCCAGAGCCCAGGAAGGTGCAGCATCCAGTTGGTGGTAAACCTTACTGCTAACACGAGCAGAAACGGAACTGAAGTCGGTCTCACTGGCCCCCAGACTCAGAATAGCAAATCCCTTTGGCTACAAATTTGCCACTGCCTCTGGAGTTTTCTGCCCAGTTGCTTTTTCTTGTGGCTACTTTGAAGCTTCTTCTCACTGCCAGAGCTCTTTAGAAGGAAGGGAGGTGAAAATCAGATGCCATCAATTAATCTGACCAGGTGGGCTCTTTGCCTTTTTTTCTCGATATCCTGTGAGAGACCGTTTCCTTCCATAGGATGGATGCTTGTTTGACCTGAGACGAAACACTTTCTCTTTTGTCCAGATATATATTAAGCGGGGTTTGCTCTGCATTGAAAAATGAATAAATGTCTACAATTGGGTTTTATTTTTAAAGCTGACATTTTGAACATTAACTAAAATGTTCTCAATAAAGTCCAAGTCATTATAAAGTTTGGATGATAGAAGACAAGGCTCCTCACCCAGGAAGGGCCAAGGGCAGTCAAGGGCTATTATGGACGGACTGTTTGTATCTTGCAAAATTGAATTGAATTCAATTTCTCTGTCTTCCCAAGTGCACACACCAAGGAAAGGCCATGGGAGGACACGGTGAGCAGCCTTGTACAAGCTAGGAGGGGGATCCTCACCAGGAACTAAATCAGCTAGCACCTTGTTCTTGGTTTTCCCAGCCTCCAGCACTCTGAGGAAATACATTTTTGTTTAAGCCACCAGACTACTGCAACTTGTTATGGCAGCCCGAGCTGACTGAGAAAAGGGCAAAGGTGGGAGAGAAACAAAGAGGGTTGGAGCCATGTCCCAGCTCTGAAGCTGCCTTCCCGAGGGCCTGTGTGGGACCAGGTCCTCTTAGCTGGTTGCTATGGCAACAATGCGGTAGCTGAGGTGATGCCTGGGTGCAGACTCCCCCATCGTTGCCACAGGACCGCCTGCTAACCAGGATGATCATGTGCTTGGCAGACTGTGCATTCAGGCCTACACCCAATCTCAGGTGTCCCCACTGCCCACCCCTCACCATCAATCCACTCCAGACCCTCACAGGACAACAACCCAGAGCCGGGCTCTCTCGGGCCTTTTGAGTCAAGCAGCAAAGAGCTTGTGTGTTTGGGAGAAGTAGGAGACTGAAGGGGTTGCACAGAAAATCGGCAACTTTCAACTCCTGCCTTTCCTCCCCACAGTGGAGCTGGCCAGTGGGTGTAGGGAGGCTGATGACCTTGAATATGGGCTTGGCATGTTGCTGGATGCCAACAGCTATTCCAAGGAAAAAACAGTGTCCCTCTCTGTCACCACAAGGCCCAGCCCGGCTCCTCAGCCCTGCCACCCGGCCAGATCCCCACATCAAGGTAGCGTTGAAGGTGGTCCAGAAAGGTTGTTACCATATTTACTTTAAAGAGAAAAGGATTATGTAAGCCCAGTTTAAAAAAAGAAAAAGTTTCTCATCCAGAGTAGACATTGAGTTCATGCAAAAATTGTCACAGAGAGCCTCTTGTCCCAGATGCTCCTTGCAAAACAAGCAGCAGCCCCTCATTTTTACCCCATCTCCCGGGGCTGGCCTGACCCATCCTAAGCTCCCCAGGAAGTCAAGTGTCCTGGGGTCAGGGGAGCAGATGGTGACCCAGACTTGAGGTGCAGGGAAGGAATTTCTTGTTTTCTTGTCCCAAGGGTCTTCCTCTTCCCCTCTGAGACTTGAGCCAGAGGAAATTAGGCCAAATAGCAACAAGAAAGATGATTTTCAGTAGAGAAAAGGGAATTTCAGACAAAAATGTCTTCCTTCTAGAGCTCAGGTCCCCTGGTTTGGAGAAACTTTCATTTTCATTTTAGGAAGCCCTGTGGTCTATTTGAAAGAGCACTAGACCAGAACTCAGGAAAGTGGGTTATAGTTCTGGCACTATGCCCACCGGCTGTGTGACCTTAATTTAGACAAGTCATTTCACCCCCAAGGACTCAGTCTCCTCATTTATGAAATGGAGAAACATGCCCTGTTCTGCCTATTTCACACAGCAGTCAGGATATGATCAAACGAAAGAAAAAAATGTGCGCAGACATTCTTTGTGGACATGAGTTATGAAAAAACAGACTTTTCAAGCACTTCGAATCCCTCAAAGAAAACATGTTGTGAAAAACAGACAGCAGTAGGCTTCCCTGGTGGTGCAGTGGTTGAGAGTCCACCTGCCGATGCAGGGGACACGGGTTCGTGCCCCGGTCTGGGAAGTTCCCACATGCCACGGAGCGGCTGGGCCCGTGAGCCATGGCCGCTGAGCCTGCGCGTCCGGAGCCTGTGCAACACAACGGGAGAGGCCACAACAGTGAGAGGCCCGCGTACCACAAAAAAAAAAAAAAAAAAAAAAAAAAAAAACAGACAACAGTAAGTCTGGTAGCAGGAAGCGAAGGCCACTCTCCAACCAGGCAGCGTTCAGATTGCCCAGAACGCAATCTGGCCTCGCCATTCGGCTCATGCTGGTTCCCGGTTCTGGAGTCACAGTGCTGGCTTGCAGCTCCACAGGGACATGCATCAGTCTCTTCACAGGAACTAATTTATTAGGACAGGTCAAGCTGACAGCTCTGCATTCTATGAACAGAATTGGTCAACCTGAATTTGGGGCAGAATTGAATTGACAGGTCGAGTGTCAGCCAAGAAGCCTCATGTGACAAACTTGGGGTATAGAAAAGCCAGGAACCTTGTAGCTGAAGCCAAAGATTTAAAGGTGGTAATTCTAAGTATACAACGTGGAAGAGACCAGTGGCCACTATTGGCCTAATAACAATAGCTATTGTTATTTTTTGGTATTTGCTATACAAAGTTCTTTACAAATATTACCTCTTTTAATTCTCTGAAACTCATAAAATAGCTACTGCCATTTTACCTATGAGAAAACCAGAGCTCAGAGAGGTTAGGTAACTTGTCTAGAGTCACACAGGTGAGAGAGCTGGAATTCAAATCAAGGTATATGTGATACCTAAGAGTGAGCTCTTAACCACGTGCCAGTCATCCCACCCTGTGGTGGGCTTCAGATTCAGCTGCAAGACTGGTTGATACACGGGCTTCCGGGTCCCATTCCCAGAGTGTCTGACTCAGGAGGTCCAGGGAGAGCCTGGGAATGTATATTTCTCACAAGTCACAAGGCGTTGCTGCGGGTCCCCGGGAGCAGCCATGGAGAACCGTGTGCTTTGCCAGCTGCCTCTTATACAGCTGGGAGCCCTGCAGTGTGGTTGGGGCCAGGCGGCCGAAGGAAACCCACCCAGTGTGTGCACAGGTTGCTGCCAGGTCCTACCTGTCCTCAACACCCTTCCCAGAAGGGAGTTTCTGCATTCAGGAGCCTCACCTAAGCCAGACACAGCAAACACAGGGCCTCTCATCTTTCTAGACAATTGTTTGCCAGCCTTCTCTCAGTTTCTTACTCACTTGATTTCATGATCCATTCAAAACAGTCATCAACCTTAGAAGTGCCAGCATCTGGAAGGATCTCTTACAGAATCTCAGAATTGGAAGGGACCTCAGGGTCTTCCAGCTGAATCCTCTCTGGGGTGTCAAAAGATCCTGCATAAAGGACATCAGTGATCCCTGAGGCAAAGTGTGTCCAGCTGTGGTAGAGGACAGGTCTATGAGCCTGGCTGAATATTCTTTTTCAGAGGCTCCTTCCTGTCTTGTCAACTTGTGGGCTGCCCTCCAGCTGTTCACATGAAGCTCGTCTACCCCTCCACACACAGATGCTCGAATTCCTGTCTCAGCCTCCTAGAGTGGGTTAAATGTTGACCTCCCCACCCCAAAAACTACATCTGAGTTCTAACCCCTGCACAAAGGTCATAGATACAGGACGATAGTCAAAACCAAGTCTGTATAAAAAACGGCAGAGTACTCCACAGACAAGCTTTTCCTATTTTGCAGTTTTCTGAAATACAAGCTGATGTCAAGTACTGTAACATAATTTTTCCATGAAAAGGACAAGAAACACCTTCAATCTTTATATGGTCTTCAGAAACACACACACACACACACACACACACACACACACAGTCATGGAGGACTTCACCACTGAGCCTGCGTCTTCCTCGTCACTCCTGTCCCGCCATCACCAGAGAAGCCCCGTGTCACTGTGGACAGGCCATCCAACCCCCAGCTCACATCTCTGTCTCATCACTGTTCATCTCCACCTGACCTTAGCCCTTCCTATGGCCACACCTAGACCTTGTCATTACCTGGAACTCTTCTACAAAGGAAACATGACAGCTCCTAGCTCTTAAATACCACACAACGAGCTCTCATCCCAACCTCCGTTCTTCCTGAACTTGCCCTTTCTTGCATGCATCTTATCTTTTCTTGGACCTTATCAACAACTCCCTACCCTCTATTCCTCCATTCTCCTCACTTCCCATCTATCAGCCTGTCTTCACATCCGCCGCTCTGCAGCGTTGATCCCGTGGACCATCACTAAATTTCTTGTTACACCTCCAACTACTTTATCCCATTGACATTATTTTTTCACTCACCTGGCAAAACCGCAACTGTAGATGATTTCAGCCCATCTGATTTCTCCCTTCTTATTCTCAAACTTCAAAACATGGCAAGAAACGGTCATACTCATCTGCAGACTGAAGTCGTTGCAAATGAACTCAAGGTCTCCAAATTCAGAAGGGCCTCAAGGCTATCTGGCAAGCCTTTTGCAGGTCCCTAGTCAGCATCCCAGTCTGAAGCCACAGCTATCACACACAAAACTTTGGTGCAAATGACAAGGTCATCCCTTAATTCTGGGCTGGGCAGAACTTAGGGCTCGGTGCAGGGCTGGAAGCACGTGGAGGAATATCTTTTCAAAATTCAGAGCTACATACCTGCACTTGCTCTGCCTTACTTGTTCCCTCCAACAGCTGCTCTAGAACTTTCCTCTGGCCATGATTTCCACTGGATAACTTTGCCTTAACTTGATAAAGTAAGGATAATCAAGGAGGATCTCCACAATTTTTCTGGCCCTCATCCTTCTCAAAAGATGTGTTTCTCCTGGTCATTAAGACAATTCCTTCCCCTTGTGCTTGATTCCATCTCCTCCTTTCTTCTCCCTTCATCACCCTTCTCTCCCTTTCAATTTCTATCCCCTTCTTTTCACCAGGATTTAAATATGTTCAAGCCTCTCTCATTTAAAAAAAGCAAACCCTCTGCCAGTCATATTCAGCCTAGCCACTGCTCTCTTGCTCTTTTTTCCTTCAGCCAATACAATACAATTAGTAGTATTAGTATAAATCTCTTCAGACAAGAATAGTACAGTGTTCACCTGTGTGCTGTATTTACCCAGATTCAAGATTTTGCCATATTTCCAGCCAGGTTTCTTGAAAGAGTGATTGATATTTACATCCCACCCCATCTATAACCCCTGAGGTCTGGGTCTCTCTCCCTAACCACGCCACTGAAATTGCTCTCTTAAGTATTTCCATTGACCTGATGGTCAAATCTAGCAAACACTTTTCAGTTTGTGGCTTCCTGTTGAGCACTCTGCCCTTTGTTATTTTCTCCTTCCTTGCTTGCATGTCCTGTTTTCTCCTGGTTTCACTGCTACTGCTCAGTTTCCTCTGTGGCTCCTCTTATCTCTTAAACATCCCATTGGATATTGTCCCTTAAATATCCCATTGGAGTCTATCTTTTTTATGTTATTTTATGGGGGGGGTCCTGATTTTATTTTTTTTCAACAAAGATGACCTTTTTTTTTTTTTAGTATAGTTGATTTACAATGTCGTGTTAGTTTCAGGTGTACAGCAAAGTGATTCCGTTATATATATATTCTTTTTCAGATTCTTTTCCCTTATAGGTTATTATAAGATATTGAGTATAGTTCTCTGTGCTATACAGTACGTCCTTGTTGGTTATCTATTTTGTATATAGTAGTGTGTATGTGTTAATCCCAAACTCCTAATTTATTCCTTCCCCCATCTTTTTTGTTTCTAAAACACATGGATGAATTTTTTTTTTTTTTTTAGATTTCAATAGCTGTAGCTTTATTTGGGCATGCAACTAATATTTTGGAAAACTTAAATTAAAAATTTCATAGAATTTTGGAGTTGTAAGTTACTTTAGAGATGGCAAAATGCAACCATTCTCTTTTTTTTTTTTTTTTTTTGCGGTACGCGGGCCTCTCATTGTTGTGGCCTCATCCGGTTGTGGAGCACAGGCTCCGGATGCGCAGGCTCAGCAGCCACGGCTCACGGGCCCAGCCGCTCCGTGGCATGTGGGATCTTCCCGGACCGGGGCACGAACCCATGTCCCCTGCATCGGCAGGCGGACTCTCAACCACTGCGCCACCAGGGAAGCCCCAACCATTCTCTTTTACTCTTACATAAAGAAATTGGAGTCCATACAGATGGAGAGATTTGTCCAGGGTCCTACGTGTAATAATGGTGCCATTGGATCCTATCTTTAGCTTCCTTTTTCTCACTCTTCACTTGAGCCTTTCCTGACACACACCCCAAAACTGTTTAAAACACCTCTTTCCCATGTTTCTAGAGCCCCTATCCCACTGAATTGCACTTGCCTGACTAATTATTGGCATTCTCTAATAAACTACGAATTACTTAAGGTCAGGGACCTTATTTTTATTGATGTATTACCCAGAACCCAGCTTAGTTTCAAGTTCAAAGTAGGGACTAATAAATATGTGTTGAATGAATGTTCTCCAGCCCTTGAATGGCTATGCTAGGAGAACAGACCCATTACCGCACCCAAATCACTTCTCCACTGCTTGTTAATGGGCGCCACCGGCTTGGCTATGAGGAGGAGCAAACAAATAACCTTTTATTGTCCCTGCTAATTGGGGCATGAATAGGGAAAATTCCAGAGAGTTCCCAAAGCCTCATTTAAGCCCAGAATTGCAAAGCCTCCGAAAATAGTAAAAGCCATTCATGCCAGAAGTACGGATTTGTGATCCAGACACTTCCCCTGTCCCCATTCACTGAGTCACAGAAGCCAAGGAGCCACACTAAGACCTGCAGGCAGGCAGGAAGACGAAGCAGTAATGGCAGAGATTTTCCACAAATCCCCAGGAACTGAATGGTATTGTTATTCCATGATATGAATGCTGAGACCAGGAGAACTCCCTCTGAGCCCAATGGACCTGGTCTCGGGTCACCTGGTCTCTGTAGGGTCAGGGGGTATGGATCGCCGTTCCACTGACCTGTTAAATTGCCTTTTTTTTCTGTG
The DNA here is from genome assembly GCF_964341445.2 of Mesoplodon mirus. NCBI lineage: Eukaryota > Metazoa > Chordata > Mammalia > Artiodactyla > Ziphiidae > Mesoplodon > Mesoplodon mirus. The sequence continues at coordinate 37,287,867 of NC_138983.1, forward strand.
GACCTCTGCTGTCTCCAGCTGATGTTAGGGATCCCCGATGGTCCTGGGGGACATAAAACTGGAGACCAAATGGGAAGTTACTGATTCACAGCACATAATGAAAATAACTCCACTTACTGAGTACCTACTGTGTGCCAGGCACTGAACCAGGCTCTCTGCATGTATTCAGTCCCCCAAGTAGCCAGCAATATACCTGTCCCTAATAGCAATGGCATCGAGAGCAGCCTGAAGAATCCTCCTCTCTCAATACAACTGGCGTGACATTTTTTTTTTTTTTTTTTTTTGTGGTACGTGGGCCTCTCACTGTTGTGACCTCTCCCATTGCGGAGCACAGGCTTCGAACACACAGGCTCAGTGGCCATGGCTCACGGGCCCAGCCGCTCTGTGGCATGTGGGATCTTCCCGGACCGGGGCACGAACCCGTGTCCCCTGCATCGGCAGGCGGACTCTCAACCACTGCACCACCAGGGAAGCCCCAACTGGTGTGCCATATTTTGAAAGCACTCTCTTTGGCATCATCCTGTTTGGCTTTTACAGAATGCCATCATCTAGGCACAGGGCCTTGTTCCTGTTTCGTAAAGAGAAAAACTGAGCTCTAGACAGCATCTCATCTGGGGCCACACAGATTATGGGGTCAGATATGGACCTCCCTGCGCTGTCTGCCTCCCAAATTTGGGTTCCCCTTGCATCGCAGCTGCTCAGAGGGTATTGGTCTCCCATGGCCACATGGCTGGGCGGGCCCATGTCCTGTCCTATATGGAGGAAAGAGCCCTGAGATGATCTCATTTCTGCTACTGACGAGCTCTGTAGGACACACACTCTCTGACCTTTGGTTTCTTCTTCTGTAAACTGGGGCTGGTAATACCTGCCCCGCCTGGCTACTTGTGGCGTTTTGAGAGAATCAGATGAGATGAGGTCAGGCAAGGCATTCTGAAACGCATAACATGGAGACAAGTGCCCAGGACTGTTATTATTAAGGACACAGTGTCCAGAGGAAAACCTAATTCCTTTTGCTTGTAAAGATTTTAAGGTGACCTTTAAAGGAGCCAGCTGGGTTCTTAGTTCACAGTAGTTTAGAACATTTTAATTCAGAGGTTTTGAAAGTGCAGATGAATCCAGAGAGAAATATTTGCAGGCACAGTTCCCAGAAACAGCTAGAGAGGAGAAACCAGAGCTCCCTGCGGTGTGGGGCTGGGGGTCAGGACACTGGCCCAGATCTCCTCTGCCACTAGCTTCTCATCCCCAGATTCAGGAGACCCTTGCCACTCCTGGAGCCCTTTCCCACACTGACTTTCCGCTTCCTCCTGCGGGGGCAGAGGCTTTCCTCTGGCCCCTGGATCTTGGACTGGGCTTGGGGAGGAAGACGGAGGGTCTGTGTGAGTAGTGCCTGCCTATGGGGAAGACAGGAGGGGGCGTGGGAGAGGGAAGGGAGGGGACTCTCACTGCTGTGATCCTATATTTTATATCATACGTTATACGCAAGGGTCCTATGGGGGAGATATGCTGATTTCCATTTGAGAAACTAGGAGACGGACGGAGGGCCAGGTATAATTTGAGAATGATTCCACTGCTCTGAAGTGGGGGAACTGGATTTAGAACACAAGACACAGTCACAGCAGCTGCTTTCTCCCGAGGATCCCTGGGCATGTTCATTTCAAGGATATGCAAACCCAGCACTGCGCATGGCACATGATACCCCTTCTCTCTGTGACTTTCTGAACATGGAGGCGCACCCTCCATGCCCCAAGCCCTGGGCTAACCTCTTCAGTCTTTTTTTTTTTTTTTTTTTTTTTTCCGCTGTACGCGGGCCTCTCACTGTTGTGGCCTCTCCCGTTGCGGAGCACAGGCTCCGGACGCACAGGCTCAGCGGCCATGGCTCACGGGCCCAGCCACTCCGCGGCATGTGGGATCTTCCCCGGACCGGGGCACGAACCCGTGTCCCCTGCATTGGCAGGCGGACTCTCAACCACTGCGCCACCAGGGAAGCCCCAGTCTTTTTTTTTTTTTTAATTAATCTTATTGAAGTATGGTTGGTCTACAGGGTTGTGTTAATTTCTGCCATACGGCAAAGTGATTCAGTTATACATATATATACATTCTTTTTTTATATTCTTTTTCATTAGGGTTTATCCCAGGATATTGAACATAGTTCCCTGTGCCTCTTCCGTCTTACCTTCTGTCTTACCTGTTTTGAACATTTAACATAGCCACACAATCCCCAAGCACACCAAACATGCCTCCTCACCTTTGTGCACAAGGTCCTCTCTGCCTGGGACTCCCATCCAGCCTCCCTCCCGGGGTTCGCCACTCCACCCCATACCCACACCCCAAGGGCCTGGCAACTCTCTACTGTTCAAAGTTAAACTGAAGCATATTAAAAATGTGAAGGGTTTATTTGAATATTTATTGATTTGAATTGAGCAGCACCAAACCAGAAGTGGTTAGGAGTGCTCCAATGACAGGAGCCAGGGAGAAACTTCTACAGAGAGAAAGTGGAAGCAAAGCAAGGACATTACTGATTGGCTGTAGCTTAAAGCCCAGTTGTCTGTGATTAGTTGTCATTGGGTTTTGATTTTGTAACCTTGAAGCCTCTACAAGCTTGGATTTTGGTTTGCTATGTAGGCGACCATGACATTAGAGCCATCTCTGTCTAGTGGCCTCCTGGGTTAATTAATTTAACATGACTGATCTTTTAAGATGCAGCTTCAGGTTGCTACCTCCATGATGCCTTTCCTTATCCCGACCACCCACCCAAAGGTAGAATTAATTGATTCTTCCTCCTTTAAACTCCCACTGTAACCTGTACAGATTTTCACCATAGTATGAATAATATTTTATTGTTCTTGTTCTTACAGGTCTATCCCTTCCATCAGATTATAAGCCCTTTAGAACAGGGACCATGTATCATTCATTTTGGAGTTTTCGCAACTTTTCACAGGGCCTGGGACTTAGTAAGCACCATCTTATTTTAAAAATATATTTTAGTGCACAAATACTATACTAATACATTGTCACTGTAAAAATTCTAAGTAATAAAGATAATGAGACCCCAATTCAATCTCACTACTTTTCCCAGAGTAATCAATTTATTAATTCCTCCTTCCAGGCCTTTCTCTATGCCCTTACATACCTACAAACATGGAGAAATATACAATTTTGAGGAGCTAAATAAAAATAGGATTATACTAGCAATTATTTTACAACATACCTTTTTTCATTTAAAAATATCTTCCAGACATCTTAACAAGTCGGTATGTATAAGTCTACCCATTCTATTTTAACTGTCAGTGTTCTACAGTATGAATGTACCATAGTTGATTTCGCTAGTTTTCTATTAATGGACATTTATGTGTTTTCCAACATTATCTATTATGAACAATGCTTCGATGAATATCCCCAGACATACACTTCTCAGAATACATGGCCGAGTGTTTCTCTATGTCAGTGACCCTCAACCAAACTATATTTGGCTCACCTGAAGAGCTTTTAAAAAATGAACATAGATGCAAAAATCGTCAACAAAATATTAGCAGATCAAATCAAACAATGTGTAAAAAGCTGGTTAAACATTCTAAAATCAACTAATGTAATCCACCACATCAACAAGCTAAGGAAGAAAAAATGTATGATTATATCAATACATGCAGAAAAAGCATTTGACAAAATCCAACACCCATTTCATTATGAAAAGTCTCAGAAAACTAGGTATAGAGGGGAGCCTCCTCAACTTGATAAGGAAGAGCTGCCATATTGTAAATCAACTATACCTCAACTTTAAAAATTCAATAAAAAATAATATCTACCAAAAATCTACAGTTAACATCATACCTGATGGTGAGAAACTAGGTGCTTTCTCCCCATGACCAGGAACAAGGCAAGGATGTACCCTCTCAATACTCTTTTCAACATTGTACTGGAAGTCCTAGCTAATGTAATGAAGCAAAAAAAAAAAAAAAAGAAAAAAGAAAAAAGAAATAACAGGTATACAAACTGGGAAGGAAGAAATAAAACAATCTGTGTTTGCAGATGACATGATTGTGTCTATAGAAAATCCCAAAGAATCAACCAAAAAACTCCCAAAACTAATAAATGACTATAGCAAGCTTGCAGGATACAAAGTTAATTGCTTTCTTATATACCAGCCAATGAACAACTGGGATTTAAAATAAAAAACACAGCACCATTTACATTAGCACCCCCCAAAAGAGAAATACTTAGAGAGAAATCTAACAAAATTTCTATAAGATCTATATGAGGAAAACTACAAAACACTGATGATAGAAGTCAAAGAAGAACTAAATAAATTGCGAGATATTCCATGTTTATGAATAGAAAGACTCAAATATGTAGAAATGTCAGTTCTTCCCAGCTTGATCAAAAATGCAATTGAAATCAAAATCCCAGCAAGCTATTTGTGGATATCAACAAACAATTCTAAAGTTACTATTAAAAAGACTGAGAATAGTTAACGGAGTACTGAAGAACAGAATTGGAGGACTGACACCACCTGATTTGAAGACTTACTATAGAGCTACAGTAATCAAGACAGTGTGGTACTGGTGAAAGAATAGACAAATAGATCAATGGAACCTAATAGAGAGTCCAGATAGAGACACACACAAATATAGTCAACTGATCATTGGCAAAAGAGCAAAGGCAATTCAGTGGGGAAAGGATAGTCTTTTGAACAAATAGTGCTGGAACAACAGGACATCCACATGCAAAACAGTGAATCTAGACATGGACTTTACATCTTTCACAAAAATTAACTCAAAATGGACCATAAACTTTACATTTGTAAAACACAAATCTATAAAACTTCTAGAAGATAACATAGGAAAAAATCTAAATGATTTTGCATTGGCAATAGCTTTTCAGATACAACACCAAAAGCGCAATCCATGAAAGAAAAAACTGATAAGTTGGACTTCATTAAAATTGTAAAAACTGCTCTGTGAAAGACACTATTAAGGGAATGAACAAACGGGCACAGACTGGGAGAAAATCTCAGCAAAACACATATCTGATAAAGGACTGTTAACAAAGTACACAAAGAACTTTTAAAACTCAAAAACAAGAAAACAACCTAATTTTAAAATAGCCAAAAATTCTAAACAGACAGTTTACAGCGAAGACATACAGATGGCACATAAACATACGAAAAACTGCTCAACATTATATGTTGTTAGGGAATTGCAAATTAAAACAATAAGCTACTACTACAGACCTATTAGAGTGGCTTAAATCCAAAGCAATGGCAACATCAGATGCTCGCAAGAATGTGGTATAACAGAAACTCTCTTTCATTGCTGATGGGAATGCAAAATGGTACAGCCATTTTAGAAGACAATTTGGCAGTTTCTTACAACGTTAAACATAAGCTTGCCATATGATCCAGCAATCATCATGCTCCCAGATACTTACCCAAATGAGTTGAAAACTTATGTCACAAGACCTGCACATGAATATTTATAGCAGCTTTAAACTCGGAACCAACCAAGATGTCCCTCAATAGGTGAATAGGTAAACTAAGTGTGGCATATCCATACAGTGGAATACAACTCAGCCATAAAAAGTAATGCGTTATCAAGCCATGAAAATCCATGGAGAAAACTTAAGTGCTAAGTGACAGAAACCAGCCTGAAAAGGCTACATATAGTATGATTCCAATTTTATGACATTGTCACCACTACCACCACCATCATCATCGTCATCATCACGTGTGCAGTCTCATACCAAGTTCAGAAAGCACCTTCATACCAGTAATCTGATCTGACCCTCACTCACAAGGATCCCACAGAGCAGGTGGGGCAGAGGTCTTGATCACAGCTTACAGATGGGGAGGCTGTGCTTGGCAGATTGCCCTGCCTGAAGTCACACAGCTGAAAACAACATCACATCTTCCCATCCTAGCTCTTACACCTCAGTCTCTCCAGTCCAGCCTCCTGGGCCTTGATGGACATCAGACCATGGCAGTGGGGGGCATGAGGTATGTAATCACAGGACGTGATGTGTCATCATGGAAAGGAGTGCAGAAGAGGGGTTCTAACAAGTGGATTCAGTGGCTCTTGTTCTCTCTGGGCCCTGGACCAGCTCCGCCCTCCCTTGATCCCTCCCCACATCTCTCCCTGTTGCAGGCATTGACACTCGTAGCACACAGAGACTTGGCAGCAGGATGCTTATTATTTATTGATTGGGAGCACATCAGCCAGTTCCTCCTCCATTTGTCTGGAGGAAGCAGGTCAAGAGCTGCCTGCTTATGCCCTATCAATCCTGGAGGCTGGATTCACTGGTCAGAGAGATGCCCACTTGCAGACAGCAGAAAGAGGATTTTCTTTAGGTAGGAGAGTGCCCCTGAGATATCCATAAATGAATGCAATGGAGACTTGCTGAGCAAATGTATAGAGGGGTGGGAAAGGGGAAAGAGGTGAGAATCTCTTTAGCCTCTGGTCACCATGGAAACGATGGCATCTTAAAAGAAGCATAACTGATCACGGTAAATCAGAGGGGTTTTTGTTTGTTTATTTTGTTTTTGGGGGGTTTTGTTTGTTTTGTTTTTTAACCTCTTTCATAACGCTGGAATAAATGAATGGAAAGGTGAGTCTTCCCCTCAGCTCAACATCTAGGTATAGAGTCTTGGGGAAAATGTGGATCTGAGCCTGGAAGCCCCTAATTTTGTCACCCTGACTCAGAACATCCTTTTGAAAATCATTGAGCCTGTTGGTGGGAACCAAAAGAGCCCATGCAGGGAGTGACTATGGGGGCAGGGGCAGTGGGACTGACATTTCCAGAAGAACCAATGGGGCTCATCCATCAGCAAGGAGTGTGAGTGGTCTTTACAGTAATGAGCAAGGATGCAGCAGCTGTGAGAGACCTGTAGTAGTCTGAATGATGGCCCCCTAAGCATGTCGATGTCCTAATCCCTGGAATTTATGAATATGTTACCTCGGCCAAAGGCACTTTGCAGGTGAAAGTTAAGAATCTTAAAATAGGAGAGATTATCATCGATTATCCTGGTAGCCCAGTATAATCACAGGATCCTTTTAAGAGCAAGGTAGGAGGATCTGAGTCAGAGAAGATGATGTGACAGTGGAAGTGGAGGAGAATACAGAAATATGACAACGGAAGCAGAGACCACGAGCCAAAGAATGCAGGTAACCTTTAGAAGCTGGAAAAGGCAAGAAAACAGATTCTTCCCTAGAGTTTCCAGAATGAGTGCAGCCTGGTCCGAACCTTGATTTTAGGCTTGCAACCTCCAGAACTGTAAGAGGATAAATGTGTGGTGACTTAAGCCACTAAGCTTGCAGTTGTTTGCTACAGCAGCATTAGGAAACTGAATCTGATCATTCACTGATGGGCCCCTGTTTTCTGGCCCTTTTGCTTTTGTAATAATGGTTGGTGCCATTATTGATTCAGGCCATCTTCATCCGCCATCTGGATTATGGTTACAACCTCCAACTGGTCCTCCTGCCTCCACTCTTGCTGCCCTCAATTCCATGCTCTGCATGCTTTCCAAAAAGGTAATCTTACTCTGTCATCTCCTGGATAAAGCCTTTCCATGGCTTCCCATTGTCCTTAGGATAAAAGCCAAAATCCTTCACTTCTTGAGACTAGAAGGTCTTCAAAGGCAGTGCTATTAGTGGGTTCAAGTAGGACTCGCCAGCATGGGAACAGGGCACAGTTCCTGGTGGACACCTAATGCGTACTAATGGGATGTCTTATGAGAACCTCTGTGACTCATCTTTTGTGACTTCCACTTTCAGACTGCTCCAGCCATGCTAGACAGCTCTTGATTCCTTAAGAGAGATCTGTTTCTCCTCCAGGTCTTTGTACTCCCTCTCGCCCATTTCCTGGGTCTCCCATCCCTACTCCCTTGCATCGCAACATCCCCCTCATCCTTGGGGATTTAGTTGAAACATCCCATATTCTCAGAGACCTGCCTTGCTCTCTAGGTTAAGTCCTCATAGTATATAGGTTCTTACAGTGTCTTGAGCTTCCTGTACCGTGACACTAATTATACTTTAACTACTTGTTTAATTGGCATGGACTTTTTTTTTTTCCCCAGTACGCGGGCCTCTCACTGTTGTGGCCTCTCCCGTTGTGGAGCACAGGCTCCGGACGCGCAGGCTCAGCGGCCATGGCTCACGGGCCCAGCCGCTCCGCGGCACATGGGATCCTCCCGGACTGGGGCACGAACCCGCGTCCCCTGTATCGGCAGGCGGACTCTCAACCACTGTGCCACCAGGGAAGCCCTGGCATGGACTTTATGCTTAATGACAGGTCTTCTCAACCTCGGCACTGTTGACATTTTTGGCCGAACCATTCTTTGTCATGGGGGCTCCCCTATGTATTCTTGGATGTTGACGGCACCCTTGTAGCAACCCTGCCACCCACCCAAATCATAAGAATCAAAAATGCCTGCAGAGACCTACTAGAGAATGGACTTGAGGACACGGGGAGCGGGAAGGGTAAGCTGTGACAAAGCGAGAGAGTGGCATGGACATATATACACTCCCAAATGTAAAATAGATAGCTAGTGGGCAGCAGCTGCATAGCACAGGGAGATCAGCTCGGTGCTTTGTGACCACCTAGAGGGGTGGGATAGGGAGGGTGGCAGGGAGACGCAAGAGGGAGGGGATATGGGGATATATGTATACGTAGAGCTGGTTCACTTTGTTATAAAGCAGAAACTGACACACCATTGTAAAGCAATTATACTCTAATAAAGATGTTAAAAAAATAAAATAAAAAGATGTTTTAGGGGCTTCCCTGGTGGCGCAGTGGTTGAGAGTCCGCCTGCCGATGCAGGGGACACGGCTTCGTGCCCCGGTCCGGGAAGATCCCACATGCCGCGGAGCGGCTGGGCCCGTGAGCCATGGCTGCTGAGCCTGCGCGTCCGGAGCCTGTGCTCTGCAACGGGAGAGGCCACAACAGTGAGAGGCCCACGTACAGCAAAAAAAAAAAAAAAAAAAAAAAAAAGATGTTTTAAACAAATAAACAAAATGCCTACAGACATTGCCAAATATCCCTTGAGGGGCAAAATTGCCCCATGTTAAGAACCTCTTCTCCATGAAAGCAGGGTCTATGACTGTCTTGTTTACTTTGGCATTTCTGATGTCTAGCAAAGTACCTGGGCCATGGCAGGCACTAATAACTAATTGAGTTATTACAACTTATGGGTTCCCAGCCCTTGGTAGCCACTAAACACTGTTCTACATGCCTTCTAGGCCAGCACACATATGCACAGCCCCTTCCCCTCCAGGTTTTTTTTGTCCTTGGAAGTCTTGAAAAACGCTTTCCCTGGGGTGCTAGGTAAACCTCTGAGCCCAGATGAGGATTCTAGACATTCTGCAGATTTATTTATTAAACTTGCTTTTTTCTTTCTTTTTTTGTTTTTTGATGTGGACCATTTTTAAAGTCTTTATTGAATTTGTTACAATATGGCTTCTGTTTTATGGTTCTTTGTTTTTTTGGCCGCGAGGCATGTAAGATCTTAGCTCCCCGACCAGGGTTCGAACCCACACCCCGTGCATTGGAAAGTGAAGTCAACCACCCTGCTGCCAGGGAAGTCCCCATTCTGCATATTTTAAAATATCTCTCTCCTCCCAGCCTCATGCTCTAGTGGACAGATGGCTGTTAAGGTGAACTCTGTGCCCTTTACATTAGAGATCCAACACATTAAAAAGCTGTTTAGAATAATGGAAAAGAGCAATGGTCTGGGACTCAGTTCTACCATAAAAAAGCTCTGGACCCTGAGCAATTCACTCCACCTCTCTGGGCCTCATTACCTTAGCTGTAAAATAAGGAGCTTGGACTGAGAGATCAGTGGCTTCTTCTAAACATCTAGAATGCTGTGCCTTAGAAGAAAATGACATCATGAAAACTACAAGGGAAGAACAGGACACTTAAGAAAAAAAATCTTAGAAAAAGAAGCAGCCCATCAAGTCCAATATCCTCCCCACAATGCTCTGTTGCCCCTATCTCAGGATACATATTTCTCTGACCTTGTGTTATACTGTTTACGTAGTGTTAGCCCTGCAGCTGGTCTGCCAGCCCCTGAGAGCAGGTTCATGGCATTGTGCTTCTCTGTGTCATGAGCAATAGACAGGCAGAGCTCTCTGCTCTGAAATAGTAACTCAATTAATCCTCATACAAGTTCACAAGGCATGATCTATTATTCATCTTCTTTTTACAGATGTGGAAACTGAGGCACAGAGAGTTTAAGGAACTTAACCAGATTTGCATAGTTACTAAGTAGACCAGTCAGGACTCCAGCCCAGACAGACAAATTCCAGGATCCACCTGTATGCATTGTTGGGCTGCACCTCGCAGGCCTGAAAGTCATGTAGTTGTCCAGCCTCAAGACCGAAGAAAGAGCCCAGAGACAGCAACAGAGACATCAGTGGTTTATTGGACAGGGGATCTTATACGTCCAAAGCAACAGGGTCCTGGAGGGACACACCACCATGGACGGTAAACGGCAGGCAGGACATGACAGCAATCTTCGCATCTTGGAGGAGAAGGAGGCTACCATTTATAGGGGGAATTGATAGCAGGTAGGCTCATCAGTTACCAGGGAAACCAGTGGCTGGGGCAGGGAGAAAGCACGAGGCAGTTACTGATTAAACCCTATAATTAAGAGGATTGGATAGTCATGTCAATGAAACGGACTGGTCAAGCAGGGGATGTACAGAGAGCAAGAGAACGGCCATTTTCAATGGCCTGACTGTACATGCCTCGAGCAGGTATTCAGTCACTATTAATTGACCCAATGAATGAATCTGTCAAGCGAGGCCTATAGTCCTCAGGACAGGCCCCAAACTCTGCACAGAGCCAGGAAAACACACTGCAGGAAAAGCACCCTCGTAAAGGGCTAGCCACCCCCAAAATGTATATATATATATATATATATATATATATATTTTTTTTTTTTTTTTTTTTTTTTTTGCGGTAGGCGGGCCTCTCACTGTTGTGGCCTCTCCCCTTGCGGAGCACAGGCTCCGGACACGCAGGCTCAGCGGCCATGGCTCACGGGCCTAGCCGCTCCGCGGCATGTGGGATCTTCCCGGACCGGGGCACGAACCTGTGTCCCCTGCATCGGCAGGCGGACTCTCAACCACTGCGCCACCAGGGAAGCCCCAAAATGTATATTTTTAAATAGTGAAAAACAAGACACCCATAATCCACAGGGTGCCACACCCACACCTGCTACCGATACTTACCAAGATTATATAACAGCCCAGCACACACACACACACACACACACACACACACACACACTTAAGCCTCAGTGAAACTGGATGATTTAACCCCCAAACCCATCTCTCCCAAGGATTCATTCATGCTCAGATTCAGGAGAAACTACCAGGTTTTCATCTCTGAGATTTAAAGAAAACAAATAATAACAAAGCCTGCCTGGCCGGCTACATAATTGCATGTCCAGGGACTTTCTCTCCAGATGGCACACGTGTAAATGACAAGCATCTGTTATTCACCAAGTGCAGAGGTAGCAGCCCTAGAGGCAAGACAGTGGTTTGCGTTCCAGCTCCTGCGTTTGCCTGCTGCAGAATTTACATCTGAACCTCAGTGTATGCAGCTGTCACACCTCCTAAAGCTTTGGGAGGACCAACTATAGGTGAAAGTCATGAAATGGGTGGGCCTTGTTCAGGATTGTTCTGAAAAGGGCACCATTCCCCTTGTCTGCCCCATCTTGGCCCTGGAATGGCGACTCCAGCTGTTGGTCCATCCTGCCAGAAACTTTTCCCAAATCATGCCTGAAAGGGCTCTTTTAATTCAGGGTATCATAAGAACTGCAAAAGGATGAATGGAGCAGAAACAAACACAGGTTATGGAGTCAGCATTGCCGGGTTTATTAAGTCTGGGTTGGCCCCAATCACATGGGGGCTCAGAGCACGGCTTGGGAGTCAGGGAGGTCTGGGCCAAGTATTCACGCTATTGCATCTTCTTAGGTAAATGACTACCTACCTAGGTCATAGTTTCCTGTTCTCTAAAATGGGAATAATAAGAGTAAGCACTGCATAAGGTAGCTGTGAGGATTAAGTGTGACGGTGTTTGTGTCGTTCTTAGCAGGGTCACCATTACCCATCTTTATTGGATTGTACACAGCACACCAGCAGCACACCAACATAATGCCTTAGGAACAAGGCTTCCCTACAATTGGTGAGGCAAGTGGCCAGGGTGTGCGTGTCCAGGTCTGCATTCTCCTGCTCCATCGTCCTGTTTCTGGATCACCTTCCTCATCCAGATTCCATTCTGGTACACAGCAGGACACAGCAGGGACGACTTCCTTGAGTCATGGTGGATCTGCTGCTGAGGACAGTTTTAGTCTAGGAACACTCAAAGACTCGCTGTCTTAGCTATGCCCATGCCTTCAGCTGCCCAGACTTCAACTGCTCTGGCTCTTTTTGTTCCTCTTTGCAACTGCACAGAGTCATGCATTAAAAGGGAATGCTGGAGATGCTTTTAACCATCCTAGTGCCTTGCCCAATGCCTGGATCAAAATAGATGCTCCATAAATATTTATGGAATGAATGAATAATGCTTCTGAAAGCTGCCTCCTACAAAATGCTTACGAATATGCTCATCCAAACTGAGTAGCTACAGTGGTAGAAGTTTCCCGTGCCCCATTTTCCAGTAGCTTTTTTCTTTCCTGGGCATCAAATGTTCTTAATGCAGCAGCTGGAGATAAAAAAAAAAATTGTTCCCTTTCAAGAAAATGTAGCTTTGTCCCCACTTTTCAGTTGAACTGTTTCATCTTCACTGCATGGGGATTTCAAATGTAGTTTGAAAACTGGGAAGACCCATAAAAGCATAATTGCTACTGTTTCATGTGAGGTAATAATGTACTCGAGGTTTAAAGCAAAAGGAGCCTGAGTGGCTCTCTAGTCCTAGTTTTCCATAGATATAGCTATTTTTAAATGGGTTCAGCGTAGCAAAATTGCATTTGGAAGAAACAAAGGAAGAGAAACATAAGAAAAAGAATTCTTTCCAGTGACTCACTAAACAGTGGTTTGATTCCTAGGAGTCTCTTACTCCTGTAGGCAGCAGACCTCAGTTACATCAGTGAAGCAGTGAGGCAGAAAGCTCACACTTCAGGCTACTTTTTTGCTGTGGCTGAAGGTCGTCAGTGTTTAGAATTTTTAAAAAAAGGCTCACCTGACCCATCTCTCTGACTCTAACCATCCACTATACAATGGCCATAGGGGTCCTTCTAAAACACAGATCCAATCTTGTTTCCTGGAACACCACTCTCTTCTGGTTTTCCTTCTATTATTTTGGTTTTTCCTTTTCTGTCTCCATCAAAGGCTGACCTTTCTCATTCAATTCCTCTCAGGGCTTCAGCCTAAGCCCTCTCAGTACTTTTTCCATGTGATCTCCCCCCAAAACCTCAAACATATAGGTTTAATGCCCACCTACAAATAGCGAATATATTTACTTCTCCAGCCCAGGTATTTCCTCTGACTTCTAGATGCATTCATTCAATTGCTTCCTTGACGTCTTTACTTACACATTTCAGTGGCATTTCAGACTCAGTACAAAATGAACACATGATCCTTTATTTTTTTGCATTGTCACTTGTGTTGGCCAATGGCCCTGCCAGTTGTCTGGCTGCACAAGCTAGATTCAACTGTCATCTCCAGCACAGTCCTCTTCCTCTAGTTCCAAGTCTATCACCAAGTTTTCTCTCGTTGAAGGACAAATAGCATATGATGTCACTTACATGTGGAGTGTAAAAAAAAAATGGTACAAGTGAACCTGTTTACAAAATAGCAACAGAGTCACAGATATAGAAAACAAATTTATGGTTACCAAGAGGGGGAGGGGGGAGCTGGAAGGGATAAATTTGGAGATTGGGATTGACATGTACCCTACTATATATAAAATAGATAACTAAAAAGAACCTACTGTATAGCACAGGGAACTCTACTCAATACTCTGTAATGACCTATATGGGAATAGAATCCATGTATAAGAACCTACTGTATAGAACAGGGAACTATATTCTATATCTTGCAATAATCTATTATGAAAAAGAATCTGGAAAAGAATATATATATGTATTATGTATATGTATATATGTGTGTGTGTATGTATTATGTATATGTATATATATGTGTATTATGTATATGTATATATATGTGTGTGTGTGTGTATACTTTGCTGTATACCTGAAACCTTGTAAATCAACTATACTTAAAAAAAAAAAAGAATAAGGCAGAACTTCGAGGAAAGAAAGCATCCATAGGCACGTCCAAGAAATCAACTGGAACTGAGTTGGAGATCAACATCAGAATGTTTGTGGTATTCATAGTTGCTTTGGTTCTTGGTTTGTTGAGCAGTTGTACAGGACACAAGCACTTTGCTGCTTTAATTTTCCCTGATCTCTGCCTTCACCTGTGCCCTGTGGAATCTCTTCACCATCTACTACCAGCATGCTAGGCAGGTCCCAAGGTGTGCCTGTGAAGTTGAGGAATTAAAATCCAGTCCAGTCTAGTCCTGTTGAAAACTCCATCTTACTAGATTCAATATTTTCCTCATTCACGATTTAGAGAAAATTCAGAGGACCATGTTAAATATATGCTTTCGGGATGTAATTAGCAAAATCCAGACTCAGAACAAATGAAATCAAACAAATGGCTCAGTTTCTTCAAAAAATAAATTGTGGGAGTGGGGGTGGTTTTTGGGTGGAGGGGAAGAGTGATGGGAGAGAAACATGTAAATTAAAAGAGACAAAAATATATCAGCCAAACACAGTGAGTGGACCTTGCTTGGATACTGATTTGAACCAACTGTAAAAAGTTAACATCTATTACATTTCGAGAGAGGTGAAAGTTTGATATCCCATTTTGTGTCAAGAAACCATGACGTTTCCTTAGGTGATATTAGTATTGTGGTTTTATTTTTTTATTAATTTTATTAAAGTATAGTTGATTTACAATGTTGTGTTAATTTCTACCGTACAGCAAGAAATACATATATACCTATGTACCAATTATACATATATATTCTTTTTCACATTCTTTTCCATTATGGTTTAACACAGGATATTGAATATAGTTTCCTGTGTTATACAGTAGGACCTTGTCATTTATCCATCCTATATATAATAGTTTGCATCTGCTAATCCCAAACTCCCAATTGTTCCCTCCCCCAACCCCCTCCCTCTTGGCAACCACAGGTTCTCTATATCTGTGAATCTGTTTCTGTTTCATAGATATGTTCATTTATGTTGTATTTTTACATTCCACATATAAGTGATATCACATTCTCTTTCTGACTTACTTCACTTAGTATGATCATCTCTAGGTCCATCCATGTTGCTGCAAATGGCATTATTTCATTCTTTCTTATGGCCAAGTAATATTCCATTGTATATATGCACTTTATCCATTCATCTGTTGATGGACATTCAGGTTGTTTCCATGTCTTGGCTATTGTAAATAGTGCCACTATGAACATAGGGGTGCATGTATGTTTTCCAATTATAGTTTTGTCTGGGTATTGCCCAGGAGTAGGATTGCTGGATCATATGACAACTTTCTTTTTAGTTTTTTGAGGAACCTCCATACAGTTTTCCATGGTTTTATTTTATTGTTTTTAATATCCTTATCCTTAGGAGTATATCCTGAAATATTTATGGACTAAATTACATAATGTCTGAGATTTGCTTCAAAATGATATGAGAAAGAGGAAATTGATGAGGATATAGAGGAATAAGATTGGCCGTAGGTGGAGAAATGTGGAGTTGGACCTCTCCCAAGAGTGCAACGGCAGCAGATGCCAGGCCTCCCCAAGGCTCAGGAGGCCTCTGCCTCCTCCCTCAGAGGGAGCCATGGGCCAGTCCACACTTCTACATGGAGGGAGGCATCCTTCCCAGGAGGCACCCTTCCCAGGGGGCATTCCCCGGGGACCCACACTCTCCCTACAGGGCCTCCAGCCTCCATCCCTCTGATCCCCACTTGTCCTCATCTCCTAACCTAACATCCAGAGTGGAGGCCACAGTGGACTTACCTGTAAGTGCATCTCACGGCCCTTAGGATGAAGCCCACACCCCATGCATGTGATCCACGAGCCCCCTTCCCACTTTTCCAATCTCATGTCTGTACACTGCCCCCCTGGCCATGCCTCCCCAGAACTCAGCCTGTTTCAGTCCCTCCAAGCTTCCACACAGGCTATTCCCTCTACCTGTTCCCACTCCCCACCCATCCCACCTTTGTACCTGGTGTCTGTCCTTCACTTCTTGGTTTAGATGTTATCTATTCTAGGAGTCGTCCCTCTGAGATAGACATGATGCTAGAAGACCCAGGTCCCCCTTCAGGGAAGCTCTTGCTGCCCTGTTGTGAGGAATGCATGAGTGGACAGCGCCGCTGACGGCCGCACAGCTGCCGCATCCAGCCGCTGAGGAAGGCAGGGGAGGGACAGGCCCAGCAGTGTCAGCCCCACTAGGAACCCTGTGACAGGCAATCTTCTCTCCAGAGCCCCACACCCGGTGGACTGAGGCTTGTTGAGACTGCATTGCAGCTCAGTTTCTTCCTTGGCCCCCTCCTGCTTCCTTCTCCTTCCTTTCCCAGGAGTTAACCCCATGGAACGTCTTACACCCTAAACTCCATCTCAGCATCTTCTTCCCGAGAACCCAACCTGCAATTTTGTTCTATCCCACACCTCTTTCTGCTCCCACTCTGGGGCAGAAAGAACTCTTCTAGTTCATCAGCCAACACCCACTCTCATCCCATTCTTTCAGGTCATCCGCCTGCATCATAACCGTCTATGTAAGAGTCTGTAGCCCCCACTGGATCAGAAGCTATATCTGGCAGGCTCAACTTGGCACACTCCAGACCTAGCACAATTCTCAGTACATAACTGATACTGAGTCAACTAAAAGAAATCCCAGAGAGCAAGGAATTGGTACTCAGTATGAGAATCCCACTGTTTATGGTATGCATAAATGAATGAATGAGTTCCCCTTTTTTTGAGATTTTCCAACATTTGGCCTAGGAAGCCATTGTTAATGAAATGAAAGCAGCAACATTTCAGAGCCATAAGAAACTTGAGAGAAGAAGCACCATTCTTAAAAATAGGTGGATCATTAAGAGAACCATGCTAAGATGAGGTATGCAGTGGATGTAGCCATTCTTTGCATCTGTTAACAAAGAACTTTGTCATCTGGACAAGGCATTTGAGGACACCATCCTACAGATATGTTCAAAGGAAAGTTTTAAAAATACTCATAAAATCTGAACATTGAATGGGAACTGGCATCCCCTGGGGTGTGGAGGGCCTAAGGAGTAGTATATATATAGTAAGCCTTCCAGCGTTTAATTCCTTTAACAACCATGGGACTCTCTAGGGCCATTTTAGGCCCATTTTCCATAAGGAATCTGCAGCCAGAAAGAGGCTGTCTGGATTCTCTTCCTGAGTACCTGCAGTATCATCAAAGCACACAGAGAAAAAAAAACACCTCCTCTCTCTTTCCTGCGTCCTGCAAGCAGATCTGCCAAATCTCTATAAAGCAAAATGAGTAATAAGAATACCTGGCATTTGCTGACTGCTCCAGATGCGCCAGGCCTGTGCTGGGAACTTGATGTGGGTTGTCTAAGTAAACAGGTTGCAGGTTGCCAGCAGCAACCCTGAGAGACAAATGGTATCCCCAAACAGGTGCAGAAGCTGAAACTCAGAGATTAAGTTGCCCAAAGTTTGTAGGAACATCAAAATCAAGGTTTGAATCCAGGTCTCTTTGATCCCATAGCCCATCGTCTGAGCCACAAATGACATCACCTCACAAAGACCGTGCCTGTCATAGGGACTGACTGCGGCTGCTCTCAGCGCAAAAGGAAGACACTGGGAGCAGTGACACAGCTGCTTCACTGGGCTTATGCTCTGCTATGTCATCAAAGACCCAGTTTATAAAGGTCCAGAGTCTGCCTTGTACTTCTTTCTGAAATACGCTAAGTGCATTAAAACTTCTGGGACCAATTCCAACATGGGGGGTGGGTGGAGGGATGGCAGTGAGAGGTGGTTCCCACACACCACCAAGCAATTCTCCAAACACCAGTTGGGTGTCCTACAGTTTAACTCAATTCTGACACTTTCAGATTCCAGTCTGAAAGCTCAGTCCGAGTCTGTCCCCCACCCCACCCCCACTTAAGACACCAATGGCAAGCCCAGAGCAACTGGCTACAGATTGGAGGTTCCAAAGACTTCCTCCTAGGGTTTGTTTAATCTGCTAGAGTGGCTCCAGACACCAGTCACAAGTCCAGATTGTTACCTGTGCTTCTGATCAACAGGCTATAAATTGGAAGTTGCCACGACCCCCTCTTTGGGTTCGATTAATTTGCTAAAGCAGCTCATAGAGCTCAAGAAACCTGTTTACTTACTAGACTACCAACTCATCTTAAAGGGTATTAAAGGATACAGATCAACAGCTGGATGAAGAGATACATGGGGAGAGGTCCTGAACAAAGGAGCTTTTGTCCTCATGGAGTTTGGAGTCTGGCATGGTGGCACTTGGAAGTGTTCTGGTTCCACAAGCTGGAAGCTCTCTGGACCTCCTCCTTTTGGGTTTTTATGGATGCTTCATTACATAGGCATGATTGATAAAATCATTGACCATTGGTGATCGATTTAACCTCTAGCCCCTCTCCCCTCCCTGGAGTATGAGGAGGGACTGAAAGTTCAAACACTGTCTTCAGGGTTGGTTCCCATGGCAACCAGCCCTCGTCCTTACCTGCTTTCCAAAAGTCACCTCATTAATGTAAACCCAGTTATGGTGGAAAATGGCTTGTTATAAATCAGGGGTCCCCAACCCCTGGGCCACGGACCGGCAACAGTCAGTGGCCTGTTAGGAACCCAGCCACACAACAGGAGGTGAGCAGCGAGCGAGCAAAGCTTCATCTGCCACTCCCCATCGTTCGCATTACCACCTGAACCACCCCCCCCACCCCCGCCACCGGTCCATAGAAAAACCAGTCCCTTGTGCCAAAAAGCTTGGGGACTGCTGTTATAAATAACAAGACACCCATTTTGCCTTTGTGGCTCTGATTTCAGGAACTGAGGACAAGAGACCATAAATGTAAGGGTTTATTACTAGACTTAATTCCTTTCCATTGATCCATACGTCTAAATTTACGTCAGTACCACACTGTCTTGATAATGTAGCTTTGTACTAAGTTTTGAAATTGAGAAGTGTGAGTCCTCCAACTTTGTTCTTTTTCAAGATTGTTTGATATATTCTAGATCTCTTGCATTTCTATATGGATTTTATGATTGACCTGTTGATTTCTGCAAAAAAGGCAGCTGGGATTTTGATGAGGATTATGTTGCATCTGTAAATAATTTGGGGGACTAGTGCCATCTTAACAATATTAATTAAGTCTTCTGCTCCATGAACATGTATGTTTTTCCATAAGTTACTTTAATTTCTTTAAAGAGCATTTTATAGTTTTCAGTGTACAGATTTTATAATAATCTTGTTATATTTATTACTAAATATTTTATTTTATTTTATTTTATTTTATTTTATTTTATTTTATTTTATTTTGCGGTATGCGGGCCTCTCACTGTTGTGGCCTCTCCCGTTGCGGAGTACAGGCTCCGGATGCACAGGCTCAGCGTCCATGGCTCACGGGCCCAGCCGCTCCGCGGCATATGGGATCCTCCCGGACCGGGGCACGAACCCATATCCCCTGCATCAGCAGGCGGACTCTCAACCACTGCGCCACCAGGGAGGCCCTATTACTAAATATTTTAATCTTTTTGATACTATTGTAAATGGAATTGTATTATTAATTTCATTTTCAGGTTATTCATTGCTAATGTATAGAAATACAGTTGATTTTTGTATATTTATCTTGTATCCTGCACCTTGGTAAGCTTATTTATTAGTTCTAATTTTTTTTCTTGTTCCTGCAGTTGCTTTGAATTCTTCAGGATGTTCAATATACATGATCATGTCATCTGTGAATAGAAATGGCTTTACTTTTTCCTTTCCAATCTGGATGCCTTTTACTTCTTTTTCTTCTCTGATTGCCCTGGCTAGAACTTTCAATATAATATTGAATAGAAGTGATGAGAGCAGACATCCTTTTTTTGTTGCTGAACTTGGGGGAAAAACATTTAGTCTTTCACCATTAAGTATGATGTTAGCTGTGGGTTTTGGGTAATTGCCCTTATCAGGTTGAAGAACTTTCTCTTCTATTCCTATTTTATTGCATGTTTTCATCATGAAAAGATGTTATATTCGTCAAATGCTTTTTCTGCATCTATTAAGATGATCATGCTGTTTTTGTCTTTTATTCTATTAATATGGTTTATTATATTAATTGCTTTTGGAAGTTGAACAAACCTTGCATCCTGAGATAGACAGATTAATTATGGTATATAATCCTTTTTATATGTTGTTGGGTTTAGTTTTTACTATTTTGTTGAGGATTTTAGCTCATATTCAAAAAGATATTAGTCTGTAGTTGTTTATTTTATGTAATATCTTTTCTGGTTTTGGTATCAGGGTAATACTGACCTCATGGAATGGGTTGGAAAGTGTTCCCTCCTGTTCTATTTTGGGGGGCGGTGGGAAGAGTTTGTGAAGGATTGGTAATAATTGATTTTTAAGCTTTTGATAAAATTCATCAGAGAAGCCAGGTTTTCAGTAGATTCACAGAGTTGTGCAACAATCACTACAGTCTAATTTTAGAGAATTTCTATCACCCCCAAAGAGAAACCTTGTGCCCATGAGCAGTAAATCTTCCTTTCTCCCAGCCTTAGGCAACCAGTGTCTTACTTTTTGTCTTTATAGATTTGCTTATTTTGGATATTTTATATAAATGAAATCATGTAATATGTGGTATTTTATGACTGATTTCCTTCACTTAGCAGATTGCTTAAGGTTCACCATTGTTGTATTAATACTTCATTCCTTTTAATTGCTGAATAGCATTCTATTGCATAGATATACCAAATTTTGTTCTTCATCAAATGAGAGACATGTGGGTTGTTTCCACTTTGGGCTATTATGAATAACCCTGCTATAAACATTTGTGTACAAGTTTTTGTGTGGATCAGCAATGTTTTTTAAAATATGCTTTAAAAATTTTATCCAGCAGTTTAGTTGTTTTCATCAACCGAACTGCCAGAAACAGAAATCAAATTGTGCCTTTCCCACTCAACTTGTGCCTCCATTTTAGGGTGAGGGATATGGCCAAAGGATTTGGTGGCCCAGCATAAAGAGAATCTCCAGCAGTTCCATAACTGAGGGCTTTATGCAGGGGAATATAGGACCCTGAATGAAGGAACAAAGAAATCCACCCACCTATAAATACCACCCATTAATTAATAGTTTTTGAGCATCTACTATGTATGGGCCAGGCCCTGTATGGGAGGCTGAAGATACAAGAGAGTATAAGACAGACCTGGTCCCCTGACTCAGAGAGCTTACATTTTTTTTTTTTTTTTTTTTTTTTTGCTGTATGCGGGCCTCTCACTGCTGTGGTCACTCCCGTTGCGGAGCACAGGCTCCGGACGCGCAGGCTCAGCGGCCATGGCTCACGGGCCCAGCCGCTCCGCGGCACGTGGGATCCTCCAGGACCGGGGCACAAACCCGCGTCCCCTGCATCGGCAGGCGGACTCTCAACCACTGCGCCACCAGGAAAGCCCCGAGAGCTTACATTTTAACAGAAAACAATCGAACAGGCAAGCTGCAATGCAATATAATAAGTGCAATGAAAAAGAAAGAACAGCGGAATATGGAAGTGAATAGGAGGTCTCACAGCCTAGTGTGGAGAGAGTAGGAAAGTCTTCCCAGAAGCAACAGGAGCTACTTCAATTGTGTGTCTCTGAGGTAGGAGGTTGACATGCGAATAAAATTTCCTTGCACTGCTCATACTCCGTTATCCAGAGACCCTGATGCAGAAATACACTTCAGCAACCCAGGCCCTCCTCCTGGTAGGACAATAAGCTTAGCACAGTGCTTGGCAGACGCATAGCAGGTTCTGTGTGTGTGTGTGTGTGTGTGTGTTTTGTATGGGACACACACACACCCACATACACACACACAATGAATGAACCCATGCCAAATTGAGTTGTACCCCCCAGGTGACTGTGATCTAGGCGTCTTCCTAGACTTACAAACTGCTGCATGAGAGCTTTCTTCTTGTAGGGCAGAACAGAATTGGGGAATGTAAAGCTTGTTCTTCAATTCTCTGTTGGACAGCTGCAGGGCTGTCCAACAGAACTTTCTGTGATGATAGAAATGTTCTAGATCTGTGCTCTGTAATATGGTAGCTCACTAGCCACACGTGGCTACTGAGCACTTGAAACGTGGCCAGTGTGACTGAAGCACTGAATTTTTATTTTCATTTAATTTTAATCGATTTAACTTTAAATAGTCACATGTGGCTAGTGGCTCCTCTATTAGGACAGCATACCAGAACCATCATGACATTTATGGATGCAGTTTTCAAAGAGCTTTCACCTCCCTTGTCCCTTACTGTCTCTTTTGATCCTCACAACAGTATCATGAGAGACAGACACCAGGCATCTTTCATCTCATTTTACAGATAAGGAAACTGAAGTTAAGAGTTGCCCCAGCTAATGACTGAGCTTGACCTAGAGACCAGAGCTCTTGAATAATCGGAGAGAGTGAAGTTCTTCCCTCTAGACATCAGAAGATGACCATGAAACCCAAATAATGTCTCACCTCATTGCTGTGACTCTTTAAAGCATTGGGCATCTGCCGGGAGCCGGCACTGGACTAGCAGAACTTCCAAGTCCAGATCCTAGAGCGAGAATGGTGACCATTCCCACGGTGGACCACTATAGGGGACTACTGTCAGAGGAGCAAGCTCTGACACCAGGTTGTCTCCCTTATTATAGGCTTTTCAAAGGTGGAACAGATGGTCATCTTCTTGGTGATATTTCCATGTCATATGCAGGAACTGGCTCCCAAATAGCTTTCCCTGAGGTCCAAATGCGCTGATTAGATTTGA
Organism: Mesoplodon mirus; assembly: GCF_964341445.2. Lineage (NCBI taxonomy): Eukaryota > Metazoa > Chordata > Mammalia > Artiodactyla > Ziphiidae > Mesoplodon > Mesoplodon mirus. The sequence goes on from NC_138983.1 coordinate 37,310,867, forward strand.
GGGTTTTTTTGGCCTAAAGTTATTTAGAGGCAACTTTCCAAAGAATCATTAAGACATACCAATCATTTTTTGAAAGTAGACTTGAATAGGAGAAAGAAAGAATAGAAAAGTAATGGGAAGAGGAGCAGGGTGGGAAAGGGGTAAGGTTTGTGGAAGGAATAGTTCACTGAAAAGGTAGGAGCAGAGGAAACAAAAGACAAACCTCAATTACTAGCCCAATTCCTCTCTCACTGGGACAAAACAAACACATAAGGACTTAAAAGGATCCCCATTATCCCCCCTATGGCTGGATGGGGAGGTAGGGAGGGTTGCATGTCCTTCTGGGACTAGGTCCCAGTCTCTGATTTTTAATATTTCCATCTTATCCCAAGAAGAAAATTCTCCCCTGGGTCTTAAGCAACAGCTCTTCTTTATTTCCTTCTTCAAACCTGTGAACAAGTTAGGCAAGAGGGCAACACTACATTCTATCAGAAACTGAGCTTCAGTGAGCCCAATGACCTGCCTGAGATCACTCAGCTGGTAAATGGAAGAACTAGTGTAGAACAGGGTCTGTGTGACTCAGCCTGACCAGTATGGTTGCACAGGTTGGGCACTAGCCAGTTGCAGGAGGTGACTTGAACTTAGGCATCTCCCTAGATGTGAATGTGCATAATCATAGTTCTCCAGCAAATGGTAATCAAGTGTCTTGAGGGAGAATGCCTTTTTCTACTTTGCTAAAGGTGCCGTTTGAGCTCTCAGCAGCCCTGGCCTGGCTGCAGTCACTCCTCTGTGAGGAGGTAGAGCCATGATGGGTGGTTCCAGAAGCCCAGAAGATCAGCCTTGAGGGCTGCTCTGGCTCAGTTGGCCCCTTTATGTACCTTTGCTCAGCCTAATTCCAAAGTCTATGACAACCTGCAGAATCCCAGCCAGGCCTTTGAGTACGGATAGAGGCTGGAGGTCAGAGGAAGATGCCCTCAGTGAAGAAGAATTTGCTAATAATAATAATAGCAATAAAGAAGAAGAAAGAAGGAAGGTAGGAAGGAAGGGAGAAAGAAAGAAAAAGAATAAGCCCATTCCTTCTTGACCAGGAAAGGAACAGAAGCACCAGTGAGAAGATAACAAGCATGGATTGTGGAGGCAGCCAGACTGTGGGCCAAAACTGGCCTCTATCACTTACTAGCTGGCTGACAGGCAGCAAATTCCTTAGCTTCTCTGAGCCTTGGTTTCCTCCTTTGTTAATAGTGGGTAGGGAGGGGGGTCACACTTTTTCAGAGGTTGTTGCGAGGAGTAAATGAAACAATGTATGCGGAGGTTTTGGCACGGTGCCAGGTACAGTACAGGCTCCACAAAGCTCAGCCACCATCATTACTATTGTATGTCTAGTCAGCAGTCAGTGCTGTGGGGCCAAAGGCTGGACTGGGAATGTGGAAGTCACGGACCAAGAGCCGAGAAACCCTCTGCCGTCCTGGCTGCAGCCTGAGGAGACTGGGCAGCTGGGAAAATCCCACCCCGAATTCTTTTTTTTTTTTTTTTTTGCCGTACGTGGGCCTCTCACTGTTGTGGCCTCTCCCGTTGCGGAGCACAGGCTCCGGACGCCCGGGCTCAGCGGCCGTGGCTCACAGGCCCAGCCACTCCGCGGCACGTGGGATCCTCCGGGACCGGGACACGAACCTGCGTCCCCTGCATCGGCAGGCGGACTCTCAACCACTGCACCACCAGGGAAGCCCACACCCCGAATTCTTAACAGGAAAGTTGTTGAGAGGGATGATCTATCTTGGGTATGCCAAGAATGCAAGGCCCTCACTGTTCTTTACCCAGACCATTTTTCAGGGTTGTATTTGCAGCAACCTTGAGGAATGGGATAATGTCTCCCTCTGGACAAAGAGGAAGCTTGCTTACCACACTCTATAAAAGCAGTGGCTGCCTCAAGCTCAGTGATCTCCAGCTTTGATGCAAACCCACTGCATGGACAGCATCCACCTGGGCCCCTCTGCATGACCCTGTGTGACGTGAGGGCATGGAAAACGGATACCTACATGGTGCTCACACTACTTTCTGTGCTGCGAATAATAAAGTCCTTTGTCTCTGACTCAGGAGTGTCATGTCTTCTACCAGCCTCCATGGAACAGAAACAGGCTAGCTTATTACCTGGGAAGTGGGGCAAAATCCCAGACCCAAACAGGAGGCTTTGGCAGCCTTCTGTATGGAAGGAGGGACTATGGAGATTTGTCACTTAGAAATTCTTTTATTTTTAAATTTTTTATTGAAGTATAGTTGATTTACAATATTGTGTTAGTTTCAGGTGTACAGCAAAGTAATTCAAGGAATATATATATACTGTTTTCAGATGATTTTTCATTATAGGTTATTACAAGATATTGAATATAGTTCCCTGTGCTATACAGTAAATCCTTAATATTTATCAATTTTGTATATAGTGGCGTGTATCTGTTAATCTCAAACTCCTAATTTATCCCTCCCTCCCCCTTTCCCCTTTGGTAACCATAAATTTGTTTTCTATGTCTGTGACCCTGTTTCTGCTTTGTAAATAAATTTATTTGTATTACTTTTTAGATTCCACATATAAGTGATATCATATGATATTTTACTTCACTCAATATGATAATCTCTAGGTCCATCCATGTTGCTACAAATGGTATTATTTCATTCTTTTTTATAGCCGAATAATATTCCATTGTGTGTGTGTGTGTGTGTGTGTGTGTGTGTGTAAACCACACCTTCTTGACCCATTCATCTGTTGATGGAACATATGGTAATTCTATTTTTAGTTTTTTAAGGAACCTCCATAGTGGCTGAACCAATTTACATTCCCACCAACAGTGTAAGAGGGTTCCCTTTTCTCCACACCCTCTCCAGCACTTATAGAAATTCTCGAAGTTGCATCTATCAAACACACTAGGAGCAGGAGAACACATTGAAATGTACCAACACTCCTGCCCTTCCCCACAAACATCTCCTTTGGCATCAGCACAGCCTTGGCTGAGGCCTCATGAGTCAGGCAGGCAGATGACTTGCATCAGGAGGCCTGCCACCCTGGCCTGCCTCTGGCTGTGTCCTAGATGGTGCTGCTGGCCTTGGGGAGAGAGTGGGGTGAGCCTGCAATGCTTTATTGACTCTGAAGTATGCAGACTGTCCTGCCTCCTAGGAAAGGTCTGAGGCCAAGTGGCTCGACTTTTAAGAGATTTCAAAATTCTCTTATGTCACCAATCTTCAGCATTATTAAAGAAGAGCTGAAACTGGGAATTTGAAATCACAAACATCAAGGGTCTCCGGTTTTTATTTTATTAACCATTCTGTGTGTGTGTACTTTGCTGTTAGCCACCTGGAATCCTTGTGGGAAAGATGAAAGGTAAAAACAAGCCAGCAAACAAACGTCAGAAAGGCAGAAAGCCCACACTCAGATCTCCTGCGGGAGATGCTGGCTAAGTTCAAAGGAGGTGAGAAAAAGGAGGGATGGAGATTTTCAGAACACAAAATTGACATGATCTTTGAAAGCTGTGTATAAACAGAAGTTTTGTAAAACTCCCACTTGAAACGTACAGTGAGGTGGAAGGGATCATTCCTCATCTCTGGACTCTCCGGAGGCCCATGGCTACTGTCAAGAAGGTGGAAATCTAAGGCATATCTATAGTCTTTAATGTTGATTCTTGTTTTTCAAAAAGGAAAGGAAATGAAAAAAGGAACAAAGGGCAGATTTAGCTGACAAGGAAGCCTGCAGAGGTGATACTATAGAAAGAGGGGCGGACTTTCTCATATTTGGAACCATCAGAGGTCTGACAACGGGGGTCCCCAGTGACGACACTCTGGGGTCTGGTTTTGAGATGTTTGGAAGAAGGCCATGCTGTGAATTCTCTATCCTCATTGTGGGCGTGAGAAGCAAACTGCCTGGGCTGAGCCAGGAGCCCTCCTGTGCTTAACTTACTTGGGACCAGAAGGACCCAGGTTGCCAGTTTGGGCAAGAGGAGAGATGTTTTGGCACCTAACCAAATCACCAGAAGGACAGGAGCGCTCTGGGGCTGGCACGACAGGAACCAAGGGCAGGAACCCAGCCCAGAGGCTCCCAGTCACTCCTCTCCACTGTGTTCTCTCTCAACCGTGCTTCCAAAATGTGGGGTGCCTGTCCACCAGATGCCAGCTCTACCACCAGGGAGGGACTGCAGCCTGGCTCAAGCTGAAAAGGTCAGCATACAGGGGGATGCAGAGTGCAAGGGAGGACTGTGTACCTCCCTGTGTACAACCAGAGAGCTCTCTTCTTTCTCCTTGAAAGCAAAAGCGGGTTTGCCTAAGAATGGAGGTCACAGGTGGTAACATGCTGACAATCATAGGTGGCTCCTGCTTCCTCGTCCGTAGCTCCTTTGTTAACCCAAAGCACAGGAGCCTAAATCCAGGGCCTCCCACCATCACAGGAAACAGCTGCATGGGCCCTGATTCAGTGCATCAGTTACAACCCTGGCTTTGGGACCAGCTCTCTGCACTTTGCAGCATCCATGAAGCAGCACGGTGTCTGCAAACTCCTCCCTCCCCGCCGCCACCTCATCTCATTGGTTGGCTTATCCCTTGCGCCTGGCTGGACAGATTGACCCCCACTTCCATCCCAACAAGGCTAGTAAAACAAGTTGCTCCCTGGCCCTCTGAAAAAAACAATGCATGTCCCTGGACCATAAGAACTCACCGTCTACAAGTCAATCCCAAGGAGCCCTTGGCACCAGCCTCCACACTAAGAGCAATAGCTGACATCCATCGTGTGCTTTCTCCAGGCCAAGGTCTACACTGCATACTGTCTAGACATGTCTTATACTCCTGATGGGAATCTCTATGAGAAACAGACTGTATCCTCATGTTATAGATGAGGACACGGAGGCACTGAGAGGTTAAGTGACTGGCCCAGGCTCACACAGCTAGTAAATGGTGGAGCTGGTTTCCAGTTGACCAGTCTGACTCCAGAGAGGGGCCTTCCTAACCACTCCATGGCTGGTGGTGTCCCTGAGAGAGGAGACCATTGGTTCATCTATTCATGACATCATGTTGCTGGTTGGGGAAGGGATTCATGGCAGGGAGGTGGGAGGCCCTTGGGGGTGATGCCCTCTCTATGCAACATTAATTAATGCCTTTAAGCCTAACATCAGCAGCAACAATAATATCTGTCCCATAGGGTTATTGTGAATATTAAATTAGTTAATGCACAGAAAGTACTTAGCACAGAGCCTGGCACTTGGTAAGTGGCAACTGTCAGCTCTGCCTGCTTGGTAGTTGCACTGACGACCACAGGAAATGCCTGTCATCTGGAATCTATGATGCAGACACAACACAAATTCAATTGGTCTGCAGATCTGTTGATTCCGTTTCCTATTCAGTTCATAGATCACCTGCCCTTCTTAGTGGTGACAACATCCCTGGGCAGAACAATGACTTTGAATTAGTCTGTCTCCGTGCTTTCTTTCCCACGCCTGAGGTTGAAGCAGGGAGAAGGCAAGAGACCTTGGGGTCATTAGACTTGCACACGGAATCCAGCTCCATCACTTCTTGGTGTGTGATTTCAGGCAGACCTCTTAACATCTTCCAGCCTCAATTTCCTGCTATATAAAATGGGCAGGATAATACCTACCTCACAGGTAGAGGGGAGAGTAAGATGAGAAAATGTGTGTATAACTTGGGATACTGTCTGACATGTACCTAGTGTGACAGACTTCATTTTCCACAATGGTCACGGCAATAGTAATATCTCTAGTCCCTTGTGCTGTTCTAGAACCTTGCCATTTCAAACACTTGAAGAGATAAAGTCTATCCTGCTTGCCCCCCACCTGCCCTTGAACCCTGGCAGGTCCTTGTAAATGCCTTGAATATACGTGGTAGAGTGATGCTGCGTGACATCTGAGGCCAGGTCATAAAAGGCAATGTGTCTTCTGCTGGGCGTGCTGCCCCTCTCTCTCTCTCTCTCCATATATATATGCCTTTGACACCCTGAGCTACCACATAAGACGTCCAACCACCCTGAACCTGCCACACTGGAGAGACCCTGGGAGAGACCACGGAGGGAGATGCCCCGGGACTCCCCACTCTTGTAGCTTCCATGCTTTTGAGCCACCTCAGCTGAGCCAAGCAGAAATGAAATACCACCCCCCCCACCCCAAGCCCTGCCCAAAGTGCAGTTCTGAGCAAAATAAATGGTTGTTTTATGCTGCTAAGTTTGGGAGCAATTGTGACATGGCCATAGAAACAGAAACACCCAACGTCATTATTGTCCCTTCCTCATAGTGTGGACTCAATACCCTTGGTTATCTTTCTATAAAACAGCATCTATTGGATCACAGTCCTGATTAAATATACTTTTGCGCACTCCCAACATCTATGGCCACGGGACCAGGGCCAGAATCTTTGGCACGGCAGCTCACGGGCCTAGAAGACCGCCCAGACTCATCCCCACCAGCCCCTGCAGACCAGAGCCATGGTTTCATGGGCATGCCCTGCCTCTGTGCCCACTGACCCCTCTGCCCTCTGACTTCAGCACTGTCTCCTTTTCTCATTCATCCACGTTCAACTCACACATCACCTGCCTATTTCCCCACTTCTTTAGACCAACAGAACAACCTGTACAACCCATTAGTTTGACATTTACTATACACGGTACTGTGGTCCCCTCTGGTCTTTTCACCCGGACTATGAGCTTGGGGGCGTGGGGCACGGAAGGCAGGTACAGCTTCTTATTTATCTTTGCATCTTTCATCTAACACAATAAAGGTTTGTTGAACTAATGTGTGTGTGTTCCCTTTAAGCGTGTTTCTCAGTGTGAATCACGAGTTATTTGGGATGCTTTATACATCCTCCACATACTGAGAATCCTGAAGAATCAGCTGCTACAGGTGGTCCCTACCAGACTGTGATGGGAGGTGTCTCTCCAACCCTGTTTCTCAAATGCAAAGGGGCCCTGCATCTGCCATCAGCTCTGTTATCCCTGGGAGAGGCTCTTGTCTGTTTTCATCTGCCATCTTGCTGCTGTGGTCATTCTCATCTCAGTACTACTATAAAGTCATAGGTTTTGAGGCTGTCAAAGGAAGAGTCCTCAAGCATTGTTTGCTGTGATCCCACAGTCCTGGGCCCTACCTGCCTGGCTCTGACACTGGGAGAAATCCCAACCTCTGAGCCTGGAATTATGCCTTTATGATATCTCTTGGCTCCTTAGACATATGAGTTAGATGTGAAGCTCTTCTCAGTTGATGGTCTGACTGATTCACATCACACCCATCACTTCTTGGTTTACTGATCCCCAGGCAGGAAAGGGGGCAGGGCTCTGAAAAGACCCGATGCCCACACAGCATCAGCACAGAGGGATCCCTCTGCCCAAAAAGCACTAAAAGGGCTGCAGGGGAGCCCAGCTCTAATCTGGCTCTGCTGGCACTTCACTATGACCTTGGGAAGGTGCCCCAGTTCTCTGTTCTCATTCTCTCAGCTGTGTAACAAGGAATCACATAGCCATCCCTAGGGAGCGCTAATAGCATATAACTAAATAGCAGTAAAAGACACACTTAGGTTCTTTAGAAGAAATGCATTTTGCACAGGGTGAGGATGTTACTAAGTAGAGATTTCACATTTATCAGCCACTCATTGGATGCCTGGTGTTACTCTACAGAAAGCAAACGTGGGTCGTGGTGTTTTTTGTTACCAGAAGCCCTAACGAAATGCACTCCTCTCCAGATCACTGTGATGGTCTTGACTGAGAGACACAGATGACGTGAGCAGTGGCTGGCTCTGGCTTTTCCGTTGATTATATCTGTTTATTACTGATGTATGACATCAGTTGCACATTCCTGGACAGCTGTGACATGTGCCCAAGCCTGAGTCTGTGAAGTCTGTAGGAAAGGGGAATAGTGACTTGACAGCGGGAAAGAGATTTTTTATTTTTCAAGATATAAACTATTGACATCTAATTTTAAAATTATTATTATTACTATTATTATTATTATTTTGGCTGTACCGCACAGCTTGTGGGATTTTAGTTCCCTGACCAGGGATCGAACCCGGAACTTTGGCAATGAAAGCGCAAAGTCCCAACCACGGGACTGCCAGGTAATTCCCCCCAAATTTTTTTAAATAAATAAAGATACTGCTTATGGTTATTGTCTCCAACTACCTCCCTTCCAGGTGAAATGGGATTGAGAAAGTAAATAGACCAGCGAGAGAGGAGGGCAGGGAACATCACTGGCTCCTTTGCGGATCCCCTCTCCGTGGCTCTTCTGGAAAGGCTGGGACAGGACAGCCAATGGGCCTTGCTGGTGGCTGTGGAGCTCTTAGAGACGGCAGAAGGGGGAAAAGAAAGAATCTGAAGAAGACTGGATATATGCATATGTATAACTGAATTACTTATCTGTATACCTGAAACAAACACAACACTGTGAATCAACTATACTCCAACATAAAATAAACATTAAATTAAAAAAACGTAACACCACCCCCCCAAAAAAAAGAAGGGGGAAAAGATTCAGCCTGGGTTCTCTCACTGGGTCCCGACTGTGAGACTGCCACATGCAAACGTTGGTGGAACCTCTGTTCTTGCCATATACCCCTCTCACCCCGCTGGGGACGGCAGCACGTGGCTGAGCACCATCAGCCAAATGCTTGGTTCCCAATTGCTGAGTGTGGTGGGGTCTTAACAGATCTGTCCAGGGACCTGGTGTACCTGCCCCAACAAAGATGAGCAAGGAGCAATTTGTTTCCTGGACCCGGGACCTCAATTAGACTTAAACGCAGAGGCTGCATGGTATAATGGGAAAATCTTGACTTTTATGCCCCCAAACCTAGGCTCATATGCCACCCGGCCACTTACCTGGGTAAGGGTGGACCTTGGGTCATTTGCGGAACCTCTCCGAATCTCCCTGGACTTGCTGTCCTGAAGACCCAATGCAGTGACTGATGTAAAATGATTGGTTCACAGTAGTTGGTCAGTTCACCTCAGCCTCCCCTCCTCTTCCTTCAGGGCTGGAATTGCCAGAGCAATCTGTACCTCCTGGCTTCCCCTCCCACCCTTAGGATCTGACATGTGCTGGGCACATAATTAATTTTCAGTAATAACATGATAAGTGAATTGTGAACTGGGCTTCTGTTTACAGGCTATTCCTAAAGCTAAATATTTGTAAAAATCTGATAGACACTCTGTAAAATGAAAATGCCGGGGACAAGACAGGGATCAACATCACTGGACAAAGTCAGACTGGGCTCGTGTTGAGCTGGATAATGTCAGGAAAATGTGTCCTTCTCTGGGCCAAAGGCTAGGACATTGGATGGAAAATGAGCCTGTCAGTTAGAGCTGGCAGGTTTTCTGGATAGAAACAGGTCAGGCGAGGCTAGGCTGGGCCTGAACCATCAGCTGGGGCCATGGCACTGTCAAGTCCTTGGGGTCCCAATGTCATCGTGCTCAGACAGGTCAATGGAAATGTTACGACGCCCTGGAGGAATTTGGGGACAGTGTTTGGCCAAGCCTGACACAAATTGTAAGTTTTGGCCTCTTTCTTAGCAGTTAGTTCTCCCTTAACTGCTGGGAAAATGCTGTAGGGAAGCTGGTGGGGGCAGCAACGGAGCATGGACTTCAATCAACTCCCCTCTTCCATACAAAGGAACACTATGCAGCCACCAAAGATAAGAAGATAGACCTATATATGCTGATAGAGAAATCTGCCTGTGATCTATTATTGAGTGAAAAAGAATTTTGTGTGAAATAGCATGGTCTTATTTTAAAATTAATATTCATTCTCACATCTGTATACCTACCTATCTGGTTATATACAACTGTTCACGGTGGTGACTTACAGGGATTTAGAGCAGGGAGTGGCTTCTATTTTGTACACTTCCATATCATGGGATTGTTCTTTTTATAACAAACGAGGATTACTTGCATCATTTTTAAGTTTGATTTTACTCTGGTTTCTTCTGCCAGTTTCCCTGAAAACAGTCGCTGAACACATGCAAGCCGCTTGGGAGAATTCACATTCGGTTCAAATCTTTATGAGCATCTACTCTGGCTACAGGACAGGGTTCCTACCCCAGATGGACGAGCTGACGACAGACACTCCTGTATGCAGTTCACTGTAATAGGAGGTGGACTGAGGTTGGGCGATGCCACGATGCTCAGAGCTGTCCTGTGTGGAGGGCCTACCATGGGCAGGCACTTTCCAACTCTTCCCCCATGAAATCCTCGGGGTTGACTCATTCGGTCAACATGTGCCCGAGCCCCTGTAGAGTGTCATGAAATGTACTAGGGCCTGATTCATATTAGTGGAGAAACAGACACGGTACCACCCCCATGTCATCTTACAGGTGAGACGTTCTGAGAAGTTCAGCCACTTTCTCGAGGTGGTTCAGCTACTAATGGAGGAAGGCCGATGCATGTTGACCCTTGGGGTCTGGATCGTCCCCCTGATGGAAGAGACATTGGAACTCCACTTTAAAGGATGAGTAGGACTTGGACAGACAGAGAGTGGGGCTCTGAGCCACGGGCCGGAATGGAAAAGCACAGAGCATATTCGGGGCATGGAAGTGGCGGCGGGGAGACTTGAGGGCTGGAGAGGGAGGGAAGTCGCGGGAAACCAGCCTGGGGCCTGGGCCGAGGCTGAGGATTATGGAGCATGAAGGCTTTATCAGCAGTTTGGATGTTCTTCTGAAGGCCACTGGGAGCTAATAATTCTGTTGTGGTTCCCCTCGAGGGGGTGATGTGATCAGACTTTAACAGCTTGAGGGGACCAATGTGGCCTGGAGTCTCTGGAGCTAGTCTGCCAGGTTTGGATCCCAGCCCTGCCATCCACAAGCTCTAGAATTTGGGGCAAGAGACTTAAGTTCTCTGCCTCTTAGTTTCTCCTCCAGTAAAATGGGGAACTAATAACAGTGCCGGCCTCAGAGTGACTGTAAGAATTCAATGTCCTAAGGTAGGAGTGGCTCACAGGAGCGTGGGGTGTATAATGACAATAAATAAACGCCGGTCATTCCTCGTTTCTCTGGTGTCCGTGTCAGGGATGCAGTGGCAGCAGTGGGAGGCGGGAGGCTCCTGAAATTGTCCAAGTGAGAGATGAGGTCTGGAGCTAAGGCCGTGAGGATGGAGAGAATGAAAGGAGAGAAACAACATGGGAAGGTGGAGTGATTAGCCAGGAACAGGGGGCGGGAGGGAGCAGCCCAGAGGAGTTGGGTGCCCAGCAGAGGTGATGGAGAGGATGGCACAGAGAGCAGAGGCGGAAGGGAAGGTGCCAGGTCTCGACCAGGTCTGGGGAAACCCACACAGAGATGTCTGTCAGGGACAACCCAGGACTTCATCTGACCGGAAAAAAAAGGCACTTCTGTTTTACCCTCAGCATCTCTGGACCGCAGTTCTGTGGGCTCAGGTTGTGCCTGAGGAAAAACAAGAGTGGGACCCCAGCCCGAAAGTGGGTCCTGCGACCACATCTACCTTGGGTCCCTTCTCCCTGGTGCTGCCCCCCAAGTGTACCTGCATCAGTACATAGTCAAGCCGCTCTAATTAAGTCCTCATCTTGCAAAGAGACCAGAGGCTTGGATCAAGCCTGTCCATCTACACAGGCCTTCTGCTGGAAATACATTTCTGAAAAGAGCCATTTGCCTACCAATTCTCTCTATAAAGTGTTTTTTTTTCAACTAGCCACTTGCCTACCAATTCTCTCTATAACTATTAAAACCAAAAACAAGCAAACAAAGCATTAAAATAAAATCCACTACAGTCAAAGGCCACGAAGCAGTACAGGAGAGAAGGATGGGAGCTTAAAACAAGCCGGCCTGGGCTGGACGTGCAGCCAGACACGCACTACACTTCTCGTGAGCCTACTTCCTCATCTGAAACTCAGGGATGAAGATGCCTTCACCTACCTTGGAGGTTGTTAAGGTGAAGCAATATTCCAAAGCCAACTCAATAAATGTTAGGTCCTCCCTCCCTCAAACAGTCAGAGGGCTGAAACCAGTCAGGATGTAAAGCTCCATAGTATGTTTCCAACACTAGGACTAAGATTCACATTATTTTACTCCAAATTACCCAGCTACATAGCCTGTGAGCCCTGTATTCTCTGTTTTCACATCAGGAACTTGGGAAGAGTCACCCTTTGATAGAAATCCACACCACACGGGAAGGGTCTCCTTCTGGGCTGCATAAGGGGAGAGTTTTGAGGGAGACAGACTCGCTAAGAGAGAATGTCTGCCTGCCAGGAACAGGGCAGGTAAAGGAAGCACATCGCAGACATGGTGGTGCCTGATAAAAGGGCCACAGAAACAGGAAAACGGCAACATTCTTTTTTTTTTTTTTTTTTTTTTTGCGGTACGCGGGCCTCTCACCGCCGTGGTCCATCCCGCCGCGGAGCACAGGCTCCAGACACGCAGGCCCAGCGGCCACGGCCCACGGGCCAAGCCGCTCCGCGGCACGCGGGATCCTCCCGGACCGGGGCACGAACCTGCACCCCCTGCATCGGCAGGCGGAGTCCCAACCACTGCGCCACCAGGGAAGCCCCGGCAACATTCTTTTTTTTTTTTTTTTCTGCTTTATAACAAATTTAATCAGTTATACATATACATATGTTCCCATATCCCCTCCCTTTCCCGGCAACATTCTTTAAAGACCTAAAACTCCTTTTATTTCATCACCGAGCTTTGTATATTTTAAGAAAGGAATTTCAGAACTGCTGATTTATTTCTCATCTGGGGCGTGACTCCTGATTACAATAAGCCCAGGCAATTTAAAAGGCATTGCTCCCATTCCCCGCAGTGCAGAGGACCCAGCCCAGGATCCAGGACAGAGGCCTGGGCACCTCCCACAAGTGGCAAGCACGGAGTCAGGGCAGGGAGATGGCAGAGGTGGATGCCAGCTTGGAAGGGTCCTCATCGGAGCCCCGAGGCATGCGGGGCCTCCAGCTGTCTTTCCGGAGTAGTCCCGGGAGGTGGAGGTTGGGGAGCTGCCAAGTTTGCCCTTTACTCTCACGAGTCACATCTGCACGCGTGCAGGGATCTGCGGGTCCCTGCAGAGAATTCCTTTGGGTAGAAGGCAGGACAGGTCAGAACCCAAGCTCCCAGCCCCTACCCACCTTTCACTGCAAGTGCACGGGCTCCTGGTCAGGTAGATCTGGGTTCCAATCCTGCCACCGTTTGTTCGCACGTTACTTGCCCAAGGTTGTTTGAGCCTCAGTTTCCTTGTCTTTAAAATGGGGATGCCCAGGTTGTTGTGAGGACTGAAGACGGTAGTGCGTGCAAACCACACCGGCCGTCACTGGGGGACAAGAGGTGCATCCCTCGCTCTCCCTATGCTCACATTTAGGAAGCTCTACCCATGCTTGGGCCAGGGACGGGCGCAAGAGGCTTCTGCTCAAAGAGACACAACTAGAAAACAAACAGAGGGCACCTCATCCTCCCCAGCAGTGTTCCCAGGTCACTGTCCCCTTCGGGTGGGGTGGGGGGGACCCTTCACTCGGGGACTCTCATGGAATTTGTCCCTTTCTCCTGCTTCAGCCACTGTGGCTCCCACCTGAATTTCACCACTTTACCATGTGACTTCTTTCTACCAAAACCTCCCACATTTCCTGTGACCTCAAGACACTAAGAAGGCAGCGACACCTGCCACGTCCATCATGGGGTGCAGAGACGCTTCCGACTCCAGCTCAGACTCAGGGCCCAGGCTGCTTGGGTAAATTCCTGAAGTGAGTGGTCACTGGCAGGCCCTGAACCCAGGAACGCCCAAAGAGGACATTCAGATGTGATCAAAGTGGCCACCGGCTCCCGGGCCCACGTCCCCGCGTTTCCTCCTTCTGTATTTGTCTGGAGGGGTGGGTGGCAGGGTGGATGGCAAGTTCCAGGTTTTTTTGTTTTTTTTTGCGGTACGAGGGCCCCTCACTGCCGTGGCCTCTCCCGCCGCGGAGCACGGGCTCCGGATGCGCAGGCTCAGCGGCCATGGCTCACGGGCCCAGCTGCTCCGCGGCATGTGGGATCTTCCCGGACCGGGGCACGAACCCGTGTCCCCTGCATCGGCAGGCGGACTCTCAACCACTGCGCCACCAGGGAAGCCCAGTTCCAGGGGTTTGGATGACTCATTTCCTCCTCGGGATCAAGAGCCTGAGGCCCACAGGGGCTGGGGGGAGGGAGGGGAGCCCGCGGGATGCCTCTTGCCTCTGCAAGCAAAACAGCAAGTGAGGCTGCTTCCAGCAGTAAAATGAAATGAAATTCAACCAACATTTATTGAGCACCTGGTATATAAGTTCCTTGGGACAGAAAAGAGCAAGCGTGAGGGAGAGAGCCATTTTATCCATTTATTATATACAATATTAAGGCACAAGTTTAAGCAGCAAAGAATAGGAAAATCTTTGGCTGACCAACAGTATCAACATTTGCTGTGAGGGACATGCCGTCTTCTTGGATTTCCCCGCTCTGGATACAGACCCATCTGTACCCTCCACCTCTGCTTCAATACAGACTAGCAATGTGAAGATGCCAGAATCTTACATCAGAGTCTGCTGGAGGGAACACAGCACACGCCACCAAGCAGGGCGATGGCACACACAGCTGGCGGGAAGTGTGGCAGCACCCCGGCCTTTGGTGCTTTGGCTGAGGTGGGTGCATGGCCTGCCCAGCCTCACAGAATGTCCCAGATTCTGCACGCGCCTCACGCGGAGAAGGAGCCTCCCCCCGCTCCGCAAAAGGGGAAAACACCTGAATTCAAAGAAAATCACTATGGATCAATTTGCTTACATTCTGGTTTGTAATAAATACTTACAGGTGTCTCTATGTGAACGGAATCTTAGGCAAACCACATGTAAACACACCACCGGGCACCAAAACTTCAGGAGCTGACACAAGAAAATACTGTATATGTACTTCATTATATTGAAAAAACAATATTTTAATTCTGTGAGGAAGCGAAGTTTCATGACAAAGAAACACCTCAGTCTTGGCCTAACATGACAATAACATGCACTTAAGTCTAACAGGGTTTTACAGAATCCCTACTGGAGGCGGCTACTCATGAATGTGCACTTACACCCGCGTGTACGCAGAGACGTGAACACATACAAGGCGTGGCAAGAGAGCAGGTTTTTAAAAACGAAACTTCTGGAAGGTACACATACTAACGATTACTGTCCTCCTTTGAAGTGGTCACTCTGAAAGCCTCTGAGGGTCCAAAGACTCATCCCCCAGGAACATCTTAAGGACTTCTTTAAAAAAAAAAAAAAAAGCTAAAAGGATGTGACTTACCTTAATCACCCATCTTTATTTATCCAACTGAGTGAATGACTTAGGATTTATTTCCAAACTTAAACCTGCCTTCAAAGGATGATGATTTCTCATCTCTAAGGATAACCAGAGGAACATGCCAGGCCCCCAAATCCATTCTAACAGAGGCATCTGCAAAATGTTTCTACTTAGCACGGCAGTAATCAGCACAGAGTCTCGCAAAGGGTCACCTCTTAAGCAACGTGGGATGAGATGAAACACTTGGATCTCCTGGATATTAAGAAAAGAAACTCGACATACAACCTTACAGTCACACCTCATATGTATGCACTGACATATACATGTCTTTATGCCATTAAATTACCAAATGAGAAAAGCGGATACTACCTAAAAGGGACAGAAAAACATTGCTCATTATTGATAGTTCCAGAAGAAATCCATTTACTGAAATGCTGACTTTTCCATGCTCCCAGCTGATCAGCTTCTGGTAACTTCTTAATTACTCTGAGCATCTCCCATGGAGCCACACACCAGAGGCAAACTCATTAAACAATCCTCATGTTGAATGAAGACGTTTTAAACCCACTGATTAATTAGCAAGAAAAAAGAAGAGAAAACCAACATTTATAAAGCGTATACCATGGCTGTGTCAGACTTGGAGAGGAGAAGCAGGCAACTGTGGGCGGGACCTTCTCTGTTTAAGAACACTCGCCTGGCTCCCTTGTACCACGGTCCTCCAAGGCTTAGGAGGAGTGTGAGATCACTGGGGGCAGAGAGAAGCATGCCCCGCCGGCACCGGTGCAGACACGCAGCAGGACTTTGTTCTGGAAAACATACCTCTTTGCTCAGCTCCCAGCAGCCCAAGCGTGAGCTCCCTGCCTCAAAACCTTGCAACTCCTCCACCTTGCAAGTCTCCACAGCCCCCGGGGCCCTGCCCCACCTGACATCTGTGTTCACATCAGTCTCTGGGACTCAGGCTGCTGTAGGGAGAATTTCTCTTGCCATCAGCTACGGACAAGGATGCAGGAGCCACCTGCAATTGCCAGCGCTCAGCATCCTAAGGACACAGGAGGTTGCAGGCAAACCCAGGAGAGAACAAACAGCAGTGACGGGTGGCTTCTCTGCAGGGGGCATTCCAACGGCCTCCCCGCTGAGCAACAGAACCAATGAACTCTCTCTTCCAAGTTCACAATCCATTGGGAACAACTGTCTCGATCCAACCCAAGTCCTGTGTAGTCAAATGCACACATAGGTTCCAAAGAGCAAGTTCTGCAGAACTGAAGAAGAGAGACATGCCTCCACTCTCTGCCCTCCAACCCAAGCCCTGGGAGGGACGTGGCAGCCCTGTCCTGCATGCCTGCTCCAAGCAGACTGGGCATGACACTGTGGCTGGCTTCCCAACTCTGGGAAGCAGAAGAAAAGCTAAGAAGAAAAAGCTAAGGAAAGGTTCTGCACACGCTCTGAAATTAGTGCCCCAAAGCAGCAACATCTGCTGCATACAGTACCCCGGGCAGCATGCAGAAACCGCCAGGCGACACACTGAAGGAAGAAGCGGAGTTACTCCAGCATGTCACCACACAAGGCCAAGGCCTTTATCCTTCACCCTGAGACAGGGCCCGCGAGTTCAGAATCAGACACCACTGAAAAGTTCTGGAGAAGGCCCGGCCTCTGGACCACTCGCAAGTAAGTGCTTTTTAAACAGACTTTGTGGTCCTGCTTACAACGGAACACAGACTCCTACCTATACCTGTGTTTATGGGCAGTTCTAGCAGTTCTGGGCTTTAGTCCTATTTCTTAGCTCCCGAGGTGGCAAGGGGGCAGGAAGCTGTGTGTGTGTGTGTCTACAAGTGCACACATCACACAGAGGGGACAGAGTGGGTCAAGCTGTGGCACTTATCATCCCCAAGTCAGAGGCAGTCCAGCCTGTGTCGAAGGCACAGATCCTCTCCCAAAGCCTCGGTTCAGATCCCAGCCTCTCCTGGGGAAGGGACTTGACCTCCTGAGCCCCAGTTTCCTCCTCTGTGAAATAAGGGTGATAAACTCGCCCCTGTTCCCATGTGGTCTGAGGACTCATTAAAAGGGACTTACCCCAGCGCCTGCATACAGTTGGCACTAAAAAAAGGGAGCTAGGGGCTTCCCTGGTGGCGCAGTGGTTGGGGGTCTGCCTGCCGATGCAGGGGACGCGGGTTCGTGCCCCGGTCCGGGAAGATCCCACATGCCACGGAGTGGCTGGGCCCGTGAGCCATGGCCGCTGAGCCTGTGCGTCCGGAGCCTGCGCGTCCGGAGCCTGTGCTCCGCAGCGGGAGAGGCCACAGCAGTGAGAGGCCCGCGCACCGAAAAAAAAAAAAAAAAAAGATGGAGTTAGGATTATTTTCTGAAAATCCAATGAGATCATATGTTGTCAACTGCCAGCACACACAGTGGGAGTTCAGCATCTGCATTTCTCCTAAACGCAAGCAAGGCTTCGAGCTATGAAGATGAAAAGTGTCAGGGCCCATAAAAGAAGACATTTCAAAACTGTAGGTCCCTCTTCTTATGGAGGAGTCTTAGCAGGTTAGAAGAAAAAAAGATTAAGAGACTACAGCACAACTGAAAAACGGTCACGTCTGTGTTTGCATTCTGACAATTAACACGCCTGGCAAGGCGGGGGACCAAGGAAAGCAAATGAGCCTTGTGCCTGAGCTGCCAACATGTGCTGGGGTATAAAGATGAGGCTTTGCGGGAAACTGGGCTGCGGCTGTCACTCTCACCCGTTTCTAGGGGACACAGCCCATGTTTGGGGTAGCCCAGACACAGATGATGGGGGCTGGCAGAGGTGACGTGCCCTCTTATTTCTAGACGTTTTCTTTCCATCCCCCACATTAATCAGGGGTCAAAATGTCCTTAAGAGAGTTAGTTGCCATCAACCGAGCCTCATCACCTATAACAAGTGACGGGGAACTGGGACTGAGATGGGGATCCCTCTGCTCCATCCCTGCCCCGATGTGTCCATACTCACCTGGCCCCCAAACAGCCACGGGGCCTCAGCGCTCCCTCCTCACACCCAGGGCTGCTCTGGTTTCCCAGGCTGCACAATCCTCAGCGATTCTTAACGGAGGACTGCAGGAGGCAACAGGCGTGATGCACAGCGCCTACCACAGAGCAGGGCTTGAGCAGCATCCGTTCTGCTTACTCTCCTGACCACTAGGCAGCTCAGAGGCCCCCTGGGCAAAGCCACTGGTTTCCTCCCCCACGTCTCCCTCTCCAGCTCACACCTCTGTCATCCTTGCACCACCTCAATTTGGGGAGGCTTCACCCAGGTTACACTCCAAAGACCAACTCTAAAATGAGCCACCCACGCAAAATTTCCTAAGTGATGCTGTCTTCAGGGCTTCATTTGGGTGGGACTTGAAAAAGCCTCAGACCTGGGTTTTGTTTTTTCGTTTTTTTTTTTTTTTTTTTCCTTTCCTTAAGTAAGCATAAGGAAAGGGACCTGGGAAAACACAGATCCAGCTACCCTGCAGGGAGAAAACTATCAGGACCCTGCATGAGCATCTGACGGCCTGACTAGCTTCTCTCTTCTGATCCAGCAGCTTCTAGATTTGTAAAGAAAGCCGATATCTGAGTATCTGAGGAGTCAGATGGGAAACCTTACAGCACAGGATGAGGCCCACGACCTCACTCACTCCTGGCTCTTTGACCTGGTGTTTCTGTCTTACTTTGGACAAGTTGCTCCCAACTGAAATCTTGAAAAACCTGACCACACTGTATAGATACTGGCCTGTCAGGTTACAAAGCAAGTTCCTGGCAGGGCAGAACTGATGTGCTGACACACACGTGCTGACAGTCACAGCGTCTGCGTGCTCACCAACAATCCCAGAGGGATGCAAGGGGCAGGCAGAGCGGTGGCCACAAACAGTAGAAAGCGGGACAAGGTGCCTGGGGAGATTCTGGATGCTACCAAGTCAAGTGTCACTCGTTTCCCGGAATGCAGTCCTGAAAGTCCTACCACAACAGAGCAATGAGGTGGAGATACCAAACTCCACGCAAGAGCTGATGTGAGAGAGAAGAAAGTCGGGGCCGTGAGCTTAATGCAGGACGTCACAGGGCTCATGGATCTTCCGCCTAGTCGGAGCTTACCTAGTTCATGGTCAGAATGAGATCAACCACTGCAGCCCAACTCCTCAAAGGTGGAGGAAGCAGCCAGGGACCCACCGTATGGCTTTGTCCCACTGGTCACGATGAATGATGACCGTTCAGTTACTGCTCTGATAAACCCCAGAACAAAGGAATTCTGCAATGGCTTGTTGCAAAAGGAAAAAAAAAAAAAAAAAGAAGAAGAAAAAAGGGTAAAATTAAAGAGTATGAAGCAGAGACAGAGATGAACTCAGAGAAGTGAGGGAGGATGCACACCAAGACCAGAAAGCTCCCATCCTGTTTAGAAAATACTGCTCAATCCAGAAAAGCTAAGAAGTCCAAACCAAGCAGGTAATGAGGTGAAGATGGCCTTTTAAATTCCCCATCACCCCGGACATTTCTCCTCCCTGCCACACCCACACGCATTCACAGGACACCCCATAGAGGGCACAGGTGATATTATTACGTTATATCAAGACGGACTCTCCGAGATTTCTAGAAGGTTCTTCTCAAACAAAACAAGCTAAGAGGCAAGGAGAATGGGCGTATTTCAAGGAAGATCCATGCTTAGGTTTATCTGTTTATAACCAGAGAATGGGTGTACACAGACCCTCCCCAAGAGATACATTTTCTGTACAACGGAAAAATTCCATTTCCTATTTCTTCTTTGTTTCCAAACCTACATGCATCTTCTCTCTTCCACCATATGCAGTAAAAATCCACGACATCCTCTTCATTTTCAGTCATGTAGGCCTCCTGTTTTTGTTTTGTTTTTAACATTTATAAAAAGTGTTCTCATTAATCTGAAATGCTGATCAGTTCAAATCATTCCTGATTTCCCATCCACAACCTTCTTGATCTTTCTTTCTCTTTGCCACGTTCTTTGCTTGTCAATGTTCTGTTGCAAAATTCAACAGGGATGCCGGTGTTAGATGAGAACTTCCATCATCTCCCCGTCAGGGAACTCGGGCTTGTGGAGCAAGCTGCTGACGCGACCTTTGTGGTCAGGTGACTTCCCGTGGCCAGGAGAATTCTCTGCCAAACAGAAGGGACACATTAGCAGCCTGTTCCCCAGGAGGAGCACAGCCTTCCCAGCCCTCTCTAAAATGGAACCATTTAAGTACCACCCTTTACCATCGGTACACGCAGGTAAGGCCGTAGTGCCCAGCCCACGGTGGACCAAAGCTGAATGACTGGCCCTGGGATTCAGACACAAAGAACAGAACTAGGACGTGATGGGAGAGGTCTGAGTGGGTGAAACTGGCATCGGGACTTTGTGCGGAGCCCTCACCCCTGCTCTCCTCCTCTCCTCTAAACTACCAAGTGCACGCCATGAGTCAGGTCCTTCTCACATGTTCCCTGCTTTCCTTGCCAAAGAGCATCCCAAGAATTAAATCTCCGAAAATAACATTGTGTTTACTTGTCTATTTTGGAGGATGAACACAGGGAACCCCTTTGGAGGAAACAATTCATTTACGTCCAGTAGCTCCCACCCCCTCCTCACCCCATGACTACGAACAGTCCAAAGCCAAGTCTATTCTTTCCATGGACACTTCTGGACTCATCGCCAAGCTCCTCCTAAGCTGTCTTCTCTTAAATATTTGACAGCAACTCCTTCGAACTGGCCTGAGTACTGGGCCAGTTCGCCTACTTTAAATCTACCTTCTCCTTCAATCAGGAGGTGCTCTCGACCCTGAATCCTTGACAAGTAAGGCAATGTCTTGTACCTGATGCCCTTGATGGACCTGGTGGTGCCTGGTACCAGCTCCCAAACATGCTGGGGGCGGGGGGGCGGAAACTAATTCCCTAACATCCCCTGGAGGGTCTGTTTGCACACCTTCTGGGGAAGGGCTAGTTACAAAGCATACACTAAAAGGACAGATGCAACTTGTGGACTCCTTTAAATGGTAATAAGTTAGGAGTCTCTACACACATTTTAATTCCAGAATAATAAAGGGCATACAAAGCCTAAGTGCATTAGGGTAACCATAATCATAAGATAACCCGTAAAGTCAGAGTTCATTGGTAGCCCTGCTCTCTCCCCAGCTCAACAAAAGCCTCCCCCTCTCAGGCCAGGGAGAGCTGAGGATCCCCGGCGCGAGCGTGAGAGGAGGTGGGGACCTCATACCCAGCTTCTCTGCTGTGCCCTTGGCCGCTGGGTGCTTCAGGACCGGGCTGTTGGAAGGGGTTCCGCTCAGCCGGCCGCGCGTGGGCAGGGAGGCCACACTGGGCCAGAAGAGCTCGGCGCTCTTGTCCGTCTGTGTGCTGCTGTCCTTGCTGCCTGTCTTCGCGTGGGCGCTGCTGGCTGAGGCGACAAGGGCCGCAGGAGATAGTGCTGTGGCAGGCGGGGTGGGCAGCACGGGGGTGGATGCGTGTTCGTGGGGCTCCTTCCCCAGCAGCAACCCTGAGAGCGGAAGAACAGCTTTTTCAATGCCGTTCTTTAAAAACAAAACCAAAACACCTAGTCTGGGGCGGGGGAGGAGTTGTCAAGTAAATTGGTTCTTACATAACATGACAAATGATAGGATACTCTTATTCTCAGGGTGCTATGGAAGAATGGAGAAGAGGCACCTTATAGGCAGAGCGTCGAGGGGTGAGGGCATTTCTGCAAAGTGTTCTAGAGGCGATGCTTGCTTTACCTAACATGGCCTAGGAGGGCTAGTCCTGGGCAGTGGCTGTGTGCTTCAGAAAACCTGAAGGCTTCCCTGCTCCTAGACACAGTCCCATCAGCCTGCTGCTCTACCTAATAGCCCCCCATACCCCTCCACTCTTGGTAACGGATGGTCTCCTACAGGCTTCCTGGTCAGGGCAACACAGAGCTGTGTACAATATTCCCCAAAGAGATCCTTGCAATGGCGAGCCATGTCCTCCAAGAAGTAGGAAGCCAGCTGGGCTCCTGGGAAGGACCACTCAGCCCTCTTCTCCCTCCCTGCCCGCCCCAAGAGCAGAGAGGCTGGGGCAGGAAGAGGGCGGGCTGGCTGGGGAAAAGGGAGGCATGATGCGCTGTGGTGTCCCTTTTCCTCAAAGTCTTCCTACAAAGCTGGACAGGACAGCCACTGTTACGACAGTGAAATACGGCCCACGTTCAGAAAAGTGCCAGCACTCCAGAACACTAACCTGTAGAAAATGCGGTAAGCACAATCGAGTGTCTGTTCACTTATTTAAAGAGCCAGCAATTCATAACGTCTCTTTGCCAGGGCTATTTCAAGGTGCCCATTCATAACAGAATGCAACTCAATCCAGTCTGTCTACAGCAACGCTTCTCAAAATGTAATGTGCATATCAATTACTTGGATATATTGTTAAGATGAAGATTCAAGTCAGTGGGTGGGGCCTGAGAGTCTGCTTCTCTAAGAAGCTCCCAGGAGAGGGTGGTGCCAATGGTCCAAGGACCACACCTTGAGTAGCGAGGTGCTCTGGCTAGGTGCTTCACACACATCATCTCATTTCATATGAGGTAGGGCCTGTTGTTATCCTTTGTCTTACAGAAAAGGAAATGGAAGCTTTGAGAAATAAGTATCTCACAGTTAGAAGTATCAATAGCAGAAATGGGATTGGAACCCAGCTGTGCCTGCCTTTAAGTCCACCCTGTGTTCTTTCCACCTCATCGACCTGTCTGGTGAAAAGCCACCATCTGGCAAGGATGTTTGGTGGAACCAAGTCACTGGCCTGTCTTCTCACCTGGGAGCCCCTGAGCCATCAGGAAGGTATATGTCATCACCTCTACCTCCTTCCAGAGCCCCTCAGGCAAGAGACTGTGGAAACACTTTGGGGACTGTGCACTGTACCTTTGCGAATTGACTGTGTGCCTCTGCCTGGAACCTCAGAGGGCCCCGCTCTGTTTTTGTGACACGTGGACACCAATCACAGTAACGAGGAGGAACACCAGTGCAGAGAACACAGCAGTGCTTCCCGCAGCCGGGCCCTCTGGCTCCCAGGCCTGGTTGAGACACATCAAATGCTAAGGGTACAGGCACAGACCCCAGGGAAGTGCCTGCCTGGCTGGATGTCACAGACTGGCCTCTGCCAGGGAGGTTTCTATGGGAGCTGAGCACATTCAGACTCCCCTACCAGGCCTGACTGAGCACCGCTTCCAAGGATCTCTAACTGGGGTGGGGAGCTAAGCGTCCTTGGGAGGGTCTTTGAAGATCCCAGCTGCTGTCCACACACGTCCTCTTTGAAGTGCACTTCCTTGGAGGGCAGGGGCTGCAGAAGTAACCCATGGGGGAACTTCAAACAGAGATTGTGGCTGGGTGTCTTTGATCACCCCAAGTCTGTCACGTTCGTTCTGGAAGCTCTTATCCCCTTTGGCACGAAGCAGCCAGGCTCCTCTGGGGTTCTGTTTTGAAAAAAACAGGCTCTCTGCTCCTTCGATAAACAAAACACACTCTGAGCCGGGGAAATGCATCAAAGAAGGGCCAGGCCCCTGGGGGTGTGGAGTGCCGGGGACAAGAGCGGAGGATGATGTCAGGGAGCGCGAGCCAGACCCAGCCAGCCCCCGTCACCCCAGGAAACGTGTTCACGGCTGAGACCACGTTTGCAGACCTCTCCTCAACATTCTGCCTGTGTAACAACAATCCAACAAAACCACCGCCACCAGAACTTTGCACTCGAGAGCACTGCTTCCCAAGCGCTTTCTCTCCGTTATCTCATTTGGCCCTTGACATGACCCCATGGGGTACAGCAGGGCAGACGCCTCCAGGCACCGCCCTGCTCTGCGAGACACAGAAGCAGAGGTGGAGCAGTCTTACCACTGGTCTGGGGCCGAGCCAAATTGAGAGGCCTGAGGTCTCTGGGTTTTTTCCCATTAGAACATTTTACATTAAGGGTCACCTCAACTTTCAACAATGATGATGATAATTATGATGTGAATCAACCCATAGTTAACAGCGACTCTGGTGGGGTGGTCTTTGCTTCCACCACCAAAGTGTGATTGATTATCCTTCTCTGCTTTACATACAAGTAAACTGAGACTCGGGAATACTCAATATTTCTGCTTTCACAAGGGTGTCTGAACTCCTTTGGCCAGATGAGGTGCCTCTCAATGTTTGTGTGCCTCCTTCTCTTCAGAGCCTCACCTCAGGAGGGGCGGGACTTGCCTGAGGGGGCGGGGCTCGCCTGTGGAGGGGCGGGGCTCACTGGGGGAGGGGCGGGGCGGGGCTCGCCTGTGGAGGGGCGGGGCGGGGCTCGCCTGTGGAGGGGCGGGGCTCACCTATGCTCCCCTTCCAGGTCTTCTCCTCCTTCCTCTCCTCGGCTAACTGGCTGCTGGTGAGCGAGGTCTGGCGGGAGTGAGTCCCAGTGGCTGCAGCGATGGACGGGACAGAGCGAGCGGGGCGCAGGCTGGAGGAGTCCGTCTTCCCGGCGTCTTTACGGGATCGCTGCTGGAGGACCTTAATCATGGCATCCTTCTCTATGATTTTGGCATGGAGATTTTTAATACTGTGTAACAAAACAAAAGTCATGATCAAAAGCCATCTGGCTAGAATAACATGAACATTTCTCTCAGGATGCCCAGGGACTTTAATTATAATTCAAGGACAGAGAGTTAAGTGCAGTGTAAGTCTTCAGTTACAATCTCCAAATTGTAGAAGACGGATCTTTTGTAGTAGCTGAAAAGGGTGCACCTTCTCTGGCCCCTCAGGAGACTCTGGGATGTCCTGGGACCCCAAGGACACACAGTTTGAGTGACCATGGCCACCCAGCAGGGACCTCCTGGACTGAACTGTGTCTAGGACCCTGGCAGTGGAAGGCATGGAGAAGCAGTAGGAAAGCACACAAACTCAAGGCTCACACAGGGTGGGCTGCTCAGGAGAGTCCACTTCCCTATTTTCTGAGGAAAAAAAAAAAAATAGACGGACAGGTTTTCTGTGAGAAGACTATGTTTTCCTCCCTGAAGGTCAAAGATGAGAATCAGAAAACACGTGAGTTCTTTTCACAGCCCAAATAGTAACCTGCTGAGCTTACCAACGACTCAGCCACTCAGTCCTATTTTCACATCTGCAAAATGAGAAGCTCAGCTTCCCAGGGCTCCGTAGGGAGGGCTGGGGGTGGGCGGCAGGCTAGCTCCATTATGTCACCAAGCCCGCTGGACATCTTGTTGAGTCCATGAAAAGAATGCATTAGCTATATAAGTTCTTTATTTCTGGCTGGAATATATAAACCCTGGCTCAAAATCTCTGAGACTTTGGAATATGATGTTTCCCCTGTCCAGCTGGTAATGTCTAGAATGTTGTAGAGACAGACACCCAGAAAACACACGGGCATCTAAATTCTTGTTATTAGCCTCCATCTTAAAACCTGCATCTGACATGAAATTAGCCCCCAGAGACTTCAGACTCCAGGCCCGTTTTTGAGTAGACTCTTTCCCTTCTCTCTGGGGCAGGGTGTGAGGGAGAACTCAAGCTTGAAGCTGTTCAGAACAGGAAAGGGCTGAAGTGTGAGTGCAAACATCAGGCTGGTGGCCCCACTGGGGTCTTGAGGGAAGTGCCCAGAGTGGAGCCTGGGGGCCGCGCACAGCTGTCCCTTACGTGTACTCCATGTCCTGACATCTCCTGGTGGCCTGCATCACTTCCCCCTCCTCCTGCCAGATGTGGGCCTCCAGCGAGCTCTCGCCATAGCTGCCGTTCCTCGAGTGGTTGATGATCGTGGTGTCCCTGGCAACACAGGATGCACACCGAGAATGATGCCAGTCCTCGTGGGGAGGGGTCCAAGGGTGCCACACTAGAAATATCTCTCCACAGGCTCCTTCACCCCTTGCCCTCTCCTAAATCCTGGCCAATTCTCTCCTTGAATTGCTAGAACTAAGATAGTATCTAAGGAAAACAAAATAAAACCCCCAAATCCAAATTCCCTGCCCCTTCTACTAATGACATTGAATTCTAAGCTATGTGGCGTGCTCTGAATACGGACACTACTGCACATCTATAGGTTTAACCTACTGACATGTGGATACTGATATTACCATAATGGTTAGTATTTCTATGCCTGTAATCTTTCATACTCACTTCTCCTCTCTCACTTTCTCAATCAGAGTTAAAGTTTTATTTCTATTTCTCACCCATATAGCAGCTATTTCAAGTATTTTACAGCAAATGGGGACTCAATAAATCCTTGAAATGGAGACTGGCCCTCCTGGACAGCGAGGCTCCGGCTGAAGTCCCCTTCACATTTGCATTCGAGCTCACCGCTTTTATGAGACCCTGCCTAGGATTCAGCTCCGTTCAGAGTGACAACCGTGCTGGGCAGCAGGGCACAAAGATGAAGAAGACACACACCCTGTCCTTGGAGAGTCCAGTCGAAGGGGTAGAGTGAGGGGAGGGACAGACAGAGGGACACTGCAGAGCAGTGTAGCCGGGAACAGATGCCTGACTGAAAACTGCTGGTCAAAGGTAACTGTTCCTCCTGCCACTGGTTTTGTCAATTTAATTACTCCTAATTAATGATGACTGGTAAAAATAAGATAATTGTGCCATCTAAGTGATCCAAGTATGTCTTAGGCTGAAAGGCCCAATGATGTCTCTGATCAGTGAATCTTAAACTAGTAAGAAATCATCCAGCCAAATATTTCACATCCCTTTAACTTCACATTCCAGTGTTACGATCATATTCATGTTTTTTTTTTTTTTTTTTTTTTTTTGCGGTACGCGGGCCTCTCACTGCTGTGGCCTCTCCCGTTGCGGAGCACAAGCTCCGGACGTGCAGCCTCAGCGGCCATGGCTCACGGGCCCAGCAGCTCCGCGGCACGTGGTATCTTCCTGGACCGGGGCACAAACCCGTGTCCCCTGCATCGGCAGGCGGACTCTCAACCACTGCGCCACCAGGGAAGCCCTCATGTTTAAAATCTTACAGCTCTTTTCTAGAACCCCCAAAAAAGCAAAAATGGGGGCCCTTCTTTTGTCTCTTTTAACAACAGCTATCCATGAACGAGCGTCTCCTTCATGCCTGGGCCTGGGTGAAGCTACCGAGGTATCTCATTTAGTTCTCTCAGGAACTTGTGCAGGAGGCATTACTATCCTCATTTCACAGATGAACAAATGGGTGACTTTGCAAGAACACCCAGTTAGTGAAGGTGGAAAGGGATTCAAATCCAGATATCTCTGACTCCAAAGTCCGTGCCCGTAACCATCACTCTACGCTCCCAAGTTTCCTGTATCTTTATGAAGAAGGCCTCAGCAAAGGTACATGAATGATAAAGTAAACCAACGAAGAGGGCACATGTGAGAATGTGGCTAAGTGCAAACTGATTGAAAACCAATCAGAAAGCCAAGTAACACAGAAAGCCAGCAAAATATACTTTAAATATACTGACAAAATTATAAATTCACTGCATGGTACACAAAAATCATCAATATAGGAATTAGTGGCCAGAAACATTTTCAACTGATTTATTTTTGGAGAATTTACGTAGAGCTGGAGACAAATTTAAAAATTCATGTTTATACTGTCAAGGACGGCAGGTACAACTAGATGAAAATGACTTCAAAGGTAAACACACACAACTCTCAGCAAAATATTACATTACTTTGAAATGCTCAAAAAGTTTCAAAAGCTGCTCCACCCACACAGAATAGGCCCAGCCTCTCAATCTTCTGGTCAGTGGTGCCAAAATGCACCAAGATGGCAAAATCAGTTGGTATACAAGTATCACACTGCCTGTAAACATGAAGCATGCAGCAGTAGCTGAAAAGTCACAAAACTAATGGCTGGAAATAGCCATTTTTACCAATTTTTATGTAGCCATTTATATCTAGGCAATAAGAGCTTAGAATTTTGACCTTTCTCAAAAATTCCTCAGTTTCCTTTTCTCCCTTTTCGTCAATAGAAAAGCAATGCTAAACTATAGAGGTCTTCTTTGAAAAGAACATTAAGATTGGAGCTAAAAACATGACCTCCTCTGAACTGATTTTTCCCAAGACTGTGGGAAGCAGTGGTCAGTAGAGGGGAGGGGAGTTCCCCATGGAACTGTTAGATGCTCCATAGATACATGTGGAAGCAAAGAATGGGGGAAGGCAGGGATGGTGGAAAGGGTCCCCATCCATCCATCCATCCATCCAGGACTTCAAACAGAGCAGAGGAGGAGAGCAACAGGGCTGGGTAAATCCCAAAGGATTATTCTCTGAGGGCAAGAGGTGTTTCCCCTGCTCGAAGGATGACAGCCAAGGCTGGGCCTAGCACAGTGTGAGTGGAGCTGACCATCTACCTGTGTGCTCTGGCTGGTTCTACTCCCGACATCCCCCCACCCCCATCCTGTGCCCAAACAGGAGTCTCATGCCTCAGACCAGTTCATTCCCCTACTTCTTTTACATTCAAGTCCCATTCGTCCTAGGACCTCAAGCATGCATTAATCTGATAAATCAAAAGAGCTGAGACAACAATGACCCATAAAGGCCCTGGGTCATGCTTCCAAGGTAATGCACTTACATTATTATTGGGGCTTTAGTGTCCTCAGCCAGGGGAATACGGTCTGGTTTCCTGCTCATAACCAGTCAAGTATTATAATTTCCATTTCAGAAACTAGGTAATTTCTGAATAAAGTGACACTCAGAAAGGCTGGTGCAGTCACACACCTATAGTCCGCAGCAGAGGAACAATTCAATGCTCAATATATTGAATAACTTATGGGTGAAAAGCAGGGCTGGTAGAATGCACAGTCACGCAAGTCAGGCGAGGTCCAGCGGTCAAGGGAAACTACCTGCTCATTCAGACAAAGGTAGAGCTTAACGGGATTATTTTGTGAATTATCGAGCATTTCGAGCTAATTTTTAAAGAAAAACTAAGGCTGTGTGCCTGCAACAAAGGAAATAAAGCAACAGAGGTGATAACTGACAGCAGCAGAAAACGACTGCAAACCAAGTGAAATTAGGCTTTAAGTCAGACAAATTTCAACACTTACTACCAGTGTGATCTGGAATAAACTACTGCATCTTTCTAAGCCTCATTTCTTCACCTACAAAATGAGGATAATAATAGTTCCCACTCTCAGGGCTGTTATGAGGATTGCATATTCTTGTCTGGTCCATGAAACATACCCACTGTTTAAAAGAGCATAAAGTATACTTTCCCAGCATCATTCTTAAAGGCCACATAGTACTCCGCTGTGTGGATGGAGTTTAAATTATTGAATGAATCCCTCTTGTTGGGTTCTACTCTATTTTAAATGTATTGATGTTTTCAACCACACTGGGATAAAAACTTATATAACTTCAGGCACTTATATAATATAATGATTTCCTTAAGATAAATGTCGAGAACTAGAATTTTGGAACCAAAGGAGAGGTACATATTACCAAAATCATCCTCAGAAACATTATACCACTTTGCTCTCCAACTAGCACTACAGCCACTTTATAATTTTTTTTTTTTTTTTTTGCAGTACGCGGGCCTCTCACTGTTGTGGCCTCTCCCGTTGCGGAGCACAGGCTCCGGACGTGCAAGCTCAGCGGCCATGGCTCACGGGCCCAGCCGCTCCGCGGCATGTGGGATCTTCCCGGACCGGGACACGAACCCGTGTCCCCTGAATCGGCAGGCGGACTCTCAACCACTGCGCCACCAGGGAAGCCCTATAATTATTTTTAACTGCTCTCACTCCCTGGGATGCATCCCTGAACCCCTCTGGACACTCTGTGTTTTTCTAGCTGTGCTTTTCCGAGCAGCACAGCTCCATGGGGCTCACCTCTCGGCCGCTGCAGTGGCTGCAGCGTTCATGGCGAAGTGCCGGATGGCGCTCTCCTCTACGTACTTCTGCTCCCACTTGGTCATGTCAGCCTCCAGCGCCAGGATCCGCTCTTCCTTCTCCCTTACGAGTTCCATGAGGGCCGGGGCATTGTATTCCGGCAGGCTGGCTGGCTGGCCGTTTCCGTGTTTCTGGAGATGCGAAAGAAGTAACATCTTTTTTTTTTTTTTTTTTTTGCGGTACGCGGGCCTCTCACTGTTGTGGCCTCTCCCGTTGCGGAGCACAGGCTCCGGACGCGCAGGCTCAGCGGCCATGGCTCACGGGCCCAGCCGCTCCGCGGCATGTGGGATCTTCCAGGACCGGGGCACGAAGCCGTGTCCCCTGCATCGGCAGGCGGACTCTCAACCACTGCGCCACCAGGGAAGCCCAAGAAGTAACATCTTGATGCTGAATTGGGGCTATAAAGTAGACCCTGGGTGGGCAGAGTTACCCACGTGGAGCAAGCACGGTTCACCCAAATCCTGCAGCACATTCACACCCTTGCTCCCTTCTCCAGCACTGATGACCCGAATGGGGGTGGATTCTGACACCATTAACCTCTGTCCCCACTTCCTCTATCTCATTTAATTATCTGGGAGCTCTATAAAACAGAGTATTACCCCAATTTTACAGATGGAAAAACCAAGCTGCTGAGAGATTGAATGAACTATTCCTTGTCTCTAAGCTGATCAGTAGCAGGGTCAGGGTTCAAACCCGAGTCCGTCTGCCTATATCCAGCTTTGCATGACAGGAAGTGGCTTGTCCAATGTCATGCAGTTAATTTATACCAAGAGTCAGAACAGGAACAAAGTTTGGCCTCCTGGTCTAGGGCACTTTCTCCAGAGCTCAAGGAAGTGATTCAGCTGTTTGCTTCCCCTGAGGCTGGGAGATAGAATGTGAAGGCACAGGAAGTGGGAGTGAGATGCATAGAATGTGAAGGCACAGGAAGTGGGAGTGAGATGCCTTAAGGGCATGCTTGCCCAGCCTCCCATCTGGGAAACAGAAATTAAGACCTGCCCCAGATGGAAGCCCAGCAATCAAATAGGATAATAAACATGAAAGCACTTAATACACTTTAAAGGGCTAACCAAAGTACAGTGCTACCAGAAAAACCTCTAAGGCAAGTCAAGTCAAGCTCATTTGCCAGCCCTTCCTCTCCATCTGTGTCCATAAGAGAGAAGTGTTATTCAGATAACACAACACAAAGCAGCTGAGGATATTCACTTTTCAGATTTTCTCTCTTGTAACTCAGGGATACTATTTCCTCTAAACAGATGACTTAGAGGACGAGGAGGTTTGACTTCTGGCCAGTGGTGGAGATGGGTCATCTCGGGAACTCGGGGTTAGGAGACCAGTCGGGCCTGAGCTACTCAAGGGGAGAATGATTTCATCCCAGCTCTTCTCTGTCCTGGGACATGCATTCCCCTCCTATTTCCCAGTGATCACAAACTTTAAATGCAGAGTTGTTTGCAAGGTGAGAGGTACCTTTCACCCTGAACCACATAAATTACCCAGAGCAACAGCTGGGCATTTGAACTGCACTGCTGGAACCTAATCCCACCAGACAGAAGAGAACAAACAGGCCTACGGGCTTTTTGTAAACCATATGCTTCTATTTGATTCTTGAAAGCTACAAATACAAATTATTCTAGGATCCAGTGGTAGCTTGCCAGTGGCCGGCATTTAAGCCAGAATACAGTGGAAAGCATGTACCTGTCCTCATCAGCCTGCACAGGAAGTCACAGACCCCATCAAGCCGGGCACCCAGCCTCAGGGCAGGAGGACAAACAAACCAGTCCACTGAGATGCGAAACTACCCTGCTTTTAGAAACTTTCCAAGAAAAAGATCCCACAGCCTCACTTAGCTGCCATCTATGGCATCTATGGTTTCTATCCAAATCCCTTGTGCTGCCATCTCGGCTGGTGACCTGCTTAGGTCCTTAAGAGCTGTTTAAATAAATGCAAGAATTTAGACACTCAAGAGTTCAGAGATAGCACAGTCTAATGGGTACATACATTGCCCAGAAAAACAGATTAAGGGTCAGGCAGGCCAGCTTTTGCAGCCCGTTCAGCTAGTCACCAAATATTTACTAAGCATGCACCCTGTGCAGGGGATACCACAGTGAACAATACAGATAAAAATCTTTGCCTTCAGCGTGTTCACCTGGGAGAAAGGCCTAAATTTGCTACATGACCTTGGGCTAGTGTCTTAGCTGCCCTGGGCCTTGTTTTGCCCTTCAAGAACATTCCCCCCTTCTTTCTTCTACCTCCTAAGACTACTGTGGAAGTAAGATGTGAAAATTACTTTCAGCTCTTTTCCAGAAAGAAAAGATTGTGAGTTCTTAAAAACGTTAATTTCCCTTCCTCTTTTACCATTATTTCTATTTCACCTCCCCCCAACTTCTAGTAATGCTTAAGTACCACACTTTGCCTCCCAAAGTAGAGGGAGATTACTTCTAATAACAGAACCTGTTCATTGAGAGCTGCTCTTTCCTGCTGGTCCTAGTGTCCTGACCTATCTTCCCTCTCTGCCCTTCTCAGTCCAGCCACACTTGTCACTTTTTTTTCAATGGGATTGGAAAAGTTGGAGTAATTTGGGCACCAAAGATGCCCTAAGCCATCAAATGACTCTAAAGTAATGAAGAGAAGAACAACAATGATAGTTATTCTTCCTTCACCAAGTGCTAAGTGTCAGGCACTGTGTAAGTACTTTGTGCAGATTTTCTTATTTTTAGTTACAAGTATACGGTAAATATAATTTATGTGCCCCATTTTAGAGACAAGGAAGTGAAGGCTCAGAAAGATTCCTTTTGTAGTAGGAGGAGAAGGCAGCCTAACCCCCGAGCCTATGCTCTGACTCAGTTCACGATTCCATGCCACTCTGCTCACCTCCAGCCTACCCACCCTTCTGGAAGGTTCCAGAAGGAATACCTTGCAGGAGTAACTGGAGCTCACTTGGGGGCTCTGTGTGGAGAGGGCCAGGTGGAGAGGCTCAGCTGTGTCCTGGCGTGGGTCTACGGCAGAGTCCTTGTGTGGGGTGTCGATTCAAAAGTGCTCTAAGCTGTTCTCTCAATGGTCCCTTCAGAATGACTCTCTATGGGAAGAGGCAGGCAGTGTGGTCTCACTGCTTTGTTGAGGGGAGAGATGACAAGGGGCTTTATTTATTTTGTGTGACCTCAGTATGCCTTCTAATGGGGTCAGATAAATGCCTCGGTGACCCCGGGGTGAAGGAGCAGTGTGCGAGGTGGGTTGCCCACATCCGGGGTGGAATCATGTGTGAGCTCCTCAGACTAAATAGGAAGAAGCAGATCAGAGAGGCAGAGTTTCTCGGGTGACCCCACGCTCCAGGGTGGACGCTGGTCATCCCTGCTGGGGGCCAGCAGAACTGTGATCGCCACACTTGTCCACAGCCTCCAGGCAGGAGTTGGACCAAACTATAGTATCGGCCACGTGGAACTATTAAGGTATTTTGGTGGACTTCTTTGTAACAACACTTTTGTCTTTTCTGGTTATAGAATAATGTATGCTCATTGGTAAAATGAGAAACTGAAGTATTAAAGGAAAAAATAAAAAATAATACTCATCTTTTTAATGAGTAGGCAAAAGCAGGGAAAAGTAGGGAAATCCCCAAGTGCCTTTCATAACAGAGGAGACAGATTAACACTCTCATTAAAAAAACAATTGTAATATTATTTTAAAGAGATGCTGGGCAGCAAAGTTCTGTTTAAAGATTGTTTCCCCCTTCTCTGGTCTCATGTCAGCCGAATACAGCTAGGGATCTGCTATCAGCTCCCGAAGACAAGTCCAAAATGCAAGCCACGTAATTCCCCAGGAGAGCCCTGATTCTGAAACTTCTGTCCTCCACAGGCAGCCGAAATCTGACCGCATCCTTTACAAACAGTGGGAAAGTTGTGTCTGCTGCTCTGAGGAAAAAAATGGGCCTGAGTGTGTGTGGGTCTGAGTGTGCATACGGGAGTGGTCCTCTGTGGCAATAGAGAAATTTTTCAGATAATGCTTCCTTCGCATTTCTTCTTGATACACAACAAGGATAATGGAGCTGAGTCTGGTTTCTTTCATCCCCCCTTTTTTTTCTTAAAGAAAAAGACATCTTGCAAAACTAAATGTTGATGATAATGTACAGGAAGACATTCTTATACATTTTGGATAAATTGGTATATTTACTTTGTAGAGTGATCTGGCAATATCTAGTGATGTTTTGCATATGCATTCGTTATCCAGAAATCCCATTTTTAAGTATATCCTCTTGGGAAGCTCTTACATTTTTTTGCAAGGAGACATGTAAAAAGGCAGCTCATTAGGGTACTGCCTCCAACAGCAATACCACTGGCATAAATCCCAAAAGCAATCAATGGGAGAGATACAGTTTAGAATATATATAGTAGCTGAAATGAATGAAGAGTCTGTTTTCATAGCACTCAAAATAGAAGATCCAGGTATAAGTAATTTAACTATAGGGTGTGGGTGGCACATTAACTGGAAAAGAACATTCTTTTTTGCTCTAAATACTGAGATGTGCCCATTCTGTCAGCCAAAGACTCATAAATACGCACCAGGTGCCAGCACAGTACCAGACACCAGAGAGCCTGCCCTCCAGTTGGAGAACTTAAGATCTCAATAACTGAGCAACAGAAAATGGCTGAAGGGTGGCCCTGAAATGCCAAAGGGTGCGGCACAGGTTAGAAGGATCAGAAGTCCAGAGACAGACTCACTTTTCCCTGTGAGCTATCAACTAAGCCAAGTTGGTAGGGGCCTGGGGGGGCTCCTTGATTTTCTGGGCAATCTCGCTAACACCTCCATCTCCAGCCAAGTACATACGCCCAGAGGGAACTGCGTGCGCTGCCATGAGAAAGGGCTGAGCTGGCCAGAGCATATGCTTTCAAGTGTTTTCAAGTGTTTCAACCATAACCACTATGCCCTATCCACCAGATAATTCCATGGAGTCCTGTCTCGCATTTCCCTGGTTCCAAACTTAGAGCACACTCTTCACCAGCTGCATAGAGGGCTTTGCCCACCACGCTGGCTGATGACACACCAGGAGCCCTTGACCCGCTTGTAACGGAGCCCGGCCCAGCTATAGGACTTCTCCTCTTGCCAAGGCCCACGAGGACCCTGGGCTGGGGTGTTTTACTCTGAGTTTATTTGTAGCTGCATTACATGAACAGCTGTTACCAGGAGAAACAGGGAGAGGCAAAAGGACAAGGAACTTATGGCCAATATTATTTTCTAGGGATCGTCCTGACTCCTTCCTGTCCTTTACCTCTGAAAACTCACTGATGATCAGGGCCTCCCAATTTCACCCCGTTCTAGGTCCCCCGTGGATTCCCACTGTCACTAAACCCTAGATGACACTAACAGCCTTCAGGCTGGCCTCCCTGACTTCAACATCTGTTCCTCCAGCCCCTCCTCTGACACCACCAGAGGGCTCCTCCCCTGATCCTACAGGAAAAAAAAAAATTCTAGTCTCTCAACATGACCAAAAGCCCTCCACAAACTGGCCGTTGCCTCCAGCTGGTATGCTCCCCCAGCTGGCTGCCCCCAGCTGTCCTGGACCCACCACGTGCCTCTCATCTCTCTCCTCCATGCATACTCCTCCTCTACCTCTGACGCTTCCCCCAGAATGGCCAACAAACTCATCCTTCTAAGTCCAACTCAAATGTCCTCCGCTATGAAGCTGTCTGCATTCGCATTCCCCCATACCCAGCCCCCAGGGGTCACCACTTTCTCCCTGTCAAGACGTTTTCTCTCCAGTGAGTGGACTTACTGGCTCCTCCACTGGCCTCTGTGCTGGACCACGGAGGACAGCAAGCTCTCGTTTACCCCTGAATCCTCAGGGCAGAGAGCAAGAGCCTGGCGGGCAGCAGGTGCTCGGCTCCGTGGTGTTCACAGAACGCATGCGCCAGACTCTGAGGGCCCGGCCCTGCCCCGCCCCGCCCCGCCCCTCACCTGCTGGGTCCTCAGGGCGTCCAGCTCCCTCTCCAGCCAGGTGCGCAGTCTCCGCTCCATCTGCTCCCGCTTCTCGCAGGCGGACTGCAGCTGGGTCAGGGCCTGCTGCAGCTTCTCAACCTTCTCCACGTATGCCTGCTTCTCTCGGAGCTGAGGGGAGGAGAGGAAAAGGGAACACGGAATTTAGACAGTGATCCTCAAAGCTGGGGTGGAGATTGGGGGTGTGTGTGTCAGAGTACCTCGAGATGCTACTTAAACTACAAGTGCATGTACCTTCTCCACTCCTATCCTTCAGGTGTGCTGGGACAGAAAAGATTTAGACGAAGGCCACCAGTTATACCTAAAACAGCTGGGATGCTAGGAACTGAAAACCCTAACAGGCCACCTGCTTTCAGTCATTTATAGAGCTCTGAGCTCAATCCATGGTTATTGCTGAGTCATTATAGCATCAGCAGGCATTGGAAATGAGGTTAATAAAGATTTTTAAATGTTATAAGGAAATGCTTATTCTATAATGTTAACTGAAAAATCCAGAATCAAAAATTATATACAACATTATCACAACTACGCCTGCCTATCTATCTATCCATCTATCTATCATCTATGTATGAAAAAAGACTGAAAGGAAATAAAAGCATCAACTGTATTTGTATGGCAGAATAATAATTTCTCATCTTCTTTACTCTTCTGTATTTTTCAAATTTTCTATAACTACCAATTACTATTAGAAAAACTGTGTCTGTATGTATTTATGCATGTGTACCCATTTGTGTATGTGTGAATGAGTATGACAATATCTGATTACAGATACTTGTGGAGTAATTTCCTCCTAAAGATCTCAGAGCCCTTTATGGATGACAGCCCTGGAGAGACAGGAGAGGCCTAATGAACACGCAAACCACACAATCACTGAGGAGAGGCAAATTAAGGTAAAAATTTATTTATGTAAATGTCACATCAGGTATGGATTTAGACTCACTGATCAACCACTTCAAATTCTTACCCTCAGACTTTATTTTCTTCCAATTAGGAGTTTGGCCCATGTTCATAAATCCCAGGCACATTTCTAACTTTCTGGGGATTGGCTGGTGCCAAAAGCCTCAGACTGAGGCTTTTCCTTGATCTGGTCCTGGGTGAGAAGACACCAGATGCTATTTCCTGTCACTCTGCACCTGGGCATGCAGATGACTTGCAGGTGATTCAGATCCTGAGTTCAACCCATGATTGCACTGGCAAGCTGGAACATGCTAGCGATTTAAGTGCTCGCTGCAAAGGGTGGTTTCTGACTTAGCCGGCAGCCCTGCCAGGAGCAATGCCTGTGCCCGAGCCAAAACCACTTCGATAAAAAACGAGGTGCTTCTGACCTTTTGCCGGGGGGCGCGGACAACAACTTATAGCCTTTTCTACACCTGCTCTTGGGATTAGTTTTCATCTGACTCTTTCATTCACCGTGCCTTTGATTGTTTGAGGACCTACTAACTGCAGGTTCCTGTGCTAGAAAAGCCTCATCTGATAAACTATTTTGTGAGTACCATTCATACACCACTTACCATGTCGTAGACTGTATACCATTCTCTGAAATGTGTAGCCCCTAGAATATAACTGCCACGAGATTTGTCTGCTTGGGGCAGAGTGCACAATATGTCCCCAAGGCCTGGAACAGTACCTGGCATCCAGTTGGTACTCAATAAGTATTTGTTAAATGAATGAGTTAATATTATCACTAACCAACTGCAAGATTCTTGGAGGCATCGATCTCTCTCATTCACCCTTGGATCAGCCTTAAGTCTAGCAAGGAGTATATAATGATGATGATGACTAGTAGTAACAGTAATTAATCAGCCAACATTTTGGAGGCACTACCATGCCAACCCAAGGTTTGTGCTTTATATGAAGTATCTCATTTAATCCGCCCAATAACAATAGAAGGTAAACTCTTTTATTACCTCCATGTAACAAGTGAGAAAACTGAGGACTGAATAGGTTAGTGACTCACTCAAGGTCACACAGCTGATACAGCACCCGTCTAACTCACGTGGTCTGCCTCTAGAGTCCAAGCCCTTAACCATCATGGGAAGTTATGGTAAGCACTCAGTGTGAGCCATCTAAACTGAGTTAAGATCCTTCAAAAGAAACTTTAATAAGAACAAGGAGGGACACTGGCAGCCAGACACATGAGACATTTTGGAGAAGTTACATACAATCAATCAAACACAGATCCTATATAAATATAATGACAAGAAAAGACCCATAACGCTGATTATAAAGAACCCGTCTTCAAGGAGTTCACAACTTTTGCTTTAACAGACATATTAAAATTAAAATATTTCAAAATTATCACTTTCCTTTGCTCCATACATGGAGATGGAGCCTTGATAAGTGCCCTCAGAATGAGTTCTGGCCTCCCTTCCTCAAAGCAGACCTCCTGTCCTTCAGGGGTTAAGGTCTGTAGCAGATAGTTTCCTATTTAATGAGTTGCTTGCTGGTGACGAGGAAGAGACTCTGGGGCTGTTGCCTGGGATCCTCATGCTAGTATTAAAACTGTACATAGGACTTGTGGGGTTTAACGGGAGAGGTTGAATGGACAAGACCCTACTGACTTAACAATCTTCCCCTTTAGCTGCATTAGCCTTGAAGTTGAAGTTTGCTGAGACACCCAAGCCACCTGGCGCCAGGAGATGTTTCCTGAAGGAACAGCTTTTTATTGTCAACAACAAGAGCAACAGCAGTTGGATTAATAATAGTGCTGTTTCCTGCCTGCCAAGCACCAACTCGGTCCTGGTGGAGAATACCTCGGTCATGCCGCTCTGTGACTTTGAGTTTCTACTCTCCACCGTGGGTCTGCTCAGTTCAGCCTCACCACACACAGCGGATGCAACAGGCTCCCCTGTGCTGCTGTGTCTACAGCCCGGATCCCCTAGCCGGCACCTCAGGAGTGGTCATTCTGCTTCCCCAGTCAGGCTTAAAGGAAAAGTCTACTTCTTAAAACTTCATCTAAAGGCTGGATTTCATCAGAAACCACTAAACCCATCACGCTTGAGCGGCATCAACGTTTCCTGGATTGGGGGGTCATTACCTGGCTAAGCCAACTTCTGAAAATTGGAGACAGGTTTGTTGAACACCACCCCAATCCCACCGCATCAGAAGACTTGGCCTTTTTTACGCAATCGAGAGCCCAGAGACACAGCACTTGAACTGTTAATTGAGTCTCTTCTCTCCACAGGCACCAGTGGTTCCCATTCCTTCCATTTATTTTCAGCCTTGGACACCTGCCAGCCAGTGGGCAGCAGCCTGGGTTGATGGCTGAGACTGAACTCTTTGCTGGTTA
This sequence comes from Mesoplodon mirus, assembly GCF_964341445.2. Taxonomy (NCBI): domain Eukaryota; kingdom Metazoa; phylum Chordata; class Mammalia; order Artiodactyla; family Ziphiidae; genus Mesoplodon; species Mesoplodon mirus. The sequence goes on from NC_138983.1 coordinate 37,350,184, forward strand.
CTCACGTCTGCCTCTCATCCTCTGCCCGGCTCTGGGGTGGATAAATTCTGTTTTTATTCATTTTTATTTGGAAGGTCACCTACATCGCTCCCCTGACTCAACTCCCTTGGAGTTGGCTCTGGTTAAAGTTGCTGGGTTAGGAAACGGAAACGGAGGCCCTCGGGGCTCTGCGCACCGCCCCTCCCTGCCCCCCCGCCCCCCCCGCAGGCTCACCTCCTCTTCCAGCTTGATGACCCTGGCCTGGGCGTTGCTCAGAGCCTGGTCCAGGATCTCGATGTGTCTCCGGTGGTCCTCACTCGCGGTCCGCACTGCCGCTAACTCCATTTCTAACTTCTCCTTTTCCTTCAAGAATTCTTTGTCTAGAAGGGAGATGGGAACAAAATGACCTCTATCAGAAGGCACTCACCCTCTGGGCTCATTGCCAGTCTACATCTGGCAAGGATTAAAAGTAAAAAAAGCATACAGAAAGTAGAGGGTTGAAGTACTGCCTTTGCTCCCTGTTCATAGTGGTGGTGTGTGAAGCAAGGATTTTCTCAAAAACCACTGCCAACTGTAGGTATAGTCCAGGTCACAGTTCCAGAGATGAATGGCACAAAAAGAACCAGTGACCCTGTGTTCTCAGGGACTCACTTCTGTACAACATTTACTTTAAGGCTTCAAATTAACCTTGGACCTATGATTTTCTTTCAAGCTCACAAGCTCTCCAGCTTCTACCTTCCAAACCAGTGATGGAAAGGCAGGCAATACTAACGATAATACTAACGCTCTCCTTCATAGAGAAATAAACCAAGGTCCAGAAGGTTAAGCTTTCGCTCTGAGGCCAGGCAGTAGAGGGGAGCTTCAACCCAGGCCGCCTATCTCTGTCTGGGTCCTCTTCCATATGACCTGGCCTCACCTATTCTCTTAGTTCTGCTCAAGAGAGGAAAGACAGGGCTTCCCTGGTGGCGCAGTGGTTGAGAGTCCGCCTGCCGATGCAGGGGACACGGGTTCACTCCCCAGTCCGGGAAGATCCCACATGCCGTGGAGCGGCTGGGCCCATGAGCCATGGCCGCTGATACTGCGCGTCCGGAGCCTGTGCTCCGCAATGGGAGAGGCCACAGCAGTGAGAGGCCCGCGTACCGCAAAAAAAAAAAAAAAAAAAAAAAAGAGAGGAAAGACAAAGTGCTCTGGATGTGGGGAAACAGCTTTCCTCTCATTCAGTGACACTGTAGCTGATGGTGATGACTGTCGCTCTGCACATGGAGAGGAAAGGCTGCCTCACAGTGGCTTCCACACAGCTCTCATATAGACTCATCCACCAATTTACTTAAGCAGGCAGGGCCCACGGTGTGATGAGATCAGTATCATTTACTGAAAACATTTCTCCTGTTACAAAAACAATGCTGGCATGCCTCAGAGATGTTGCGGGTTCTGTTCCAGACCACCGTAGTAAGGCAAGTCACATGATTTTTTTTGGTTTCCCAGTGTATATAAAAGTTATGTTTACACTATACCGTAGTCTATTAAATGTGCAATAATAGCATTATGTCTAAAAAACAATGTATGTACCTTAATTAAAAAATACTTTATTGCTAAAAAATGCCAAAACAATGAAAACAGTAACATCAAAGATCACTGATCACATATCACCATGACAAGTATAATAATAATGAAAAAGTCTGAGATACTGTGAGAATTACCAAAACATGACATAGACACATGGAGTAGATGCTATTGGAAAAATGGCGCCAAGAGACTTGCTCAATGCACGGTAGCCACAGACATTTAATTTGTAAAAAATGCAATAAAACAAAGCACAATAAAATAAGGTATGCCTGTATATTTTATTTTTAAAGTAATTTAGAATATTTAGATACGTTGATTATAATATGGAAAAACTTGAATGGACTTACTGTGTAAGATTAAGGGATTGGTTAAATAAACTACAGTAAACCCTACAATAGAATAGGATGCACCCATTAAAGCTAAGTAAGAGAATATTAGTGATGAGGAAAAAAATCGTCACTGTTGAAAAAAGGTGGTTACAAAACCCTATGCACACTCTTCCAAATTTGTAGAAAACAGGATGTATAATTATAAGGGTAAGAGCAACAACAACAGTTAGAAATTGATTTCTCTGTGCCCACACCACTCAGATGCCTCCTACTGGTTACCTAGTCCTCCTAGCAAACCAAACTGAAACACCAAGAACCAAAGTGTGCAAGCTATACAAGCACGTGACAGTGGTTTCACTCATTCATGATTTCCTTGTATAGCCGTTCATTCATTTAGCGAAGAGTTATCAAACATTAAGGACCAGCCTTATGGGCACTGAAGCAATAGAAAGAACGCCGCCCATAAGGAGCGGGAAAAATGTGGTTTTGAATACAGGGCAAAGACACTTTAAGGCTGCCAATACTCAATAAACAACTTGCAATTTTAAAGCCGGAAGGGATCATAGGAAACATCACCATCCAGTTCTGCCCCCTCTGTTTTACGAGTGAGGAAAGGAAAGCCCAGGAGCAAAGGCATTCATCCAAGGTGCCCCGCCAGCTGGGGCACAGCCAGGGCCAGATTCCGGGTCTCCTGATGGCCACTACAACGTCCTTCCCGCTTGACTGCACTGCCCTTGCTTTGTGAGCTTATGTCGACGGGAACAGGGTGCAACGGAAAAGCTTCGGAACGAACAGAATGAAGGAGCAGACTTGTAAAGTGAGCATTGGCTGTGATGCCTAGAAATAATGGCGCCTCTCGGAAGCAAAACGAGGCCACCAAGATTCTGACCCAGAAGAGAGCATTACTTTTGGGCTCTTATACCCACTGCAGTGACCAACTGCCCTCCCCCCTTCTCCCTTTCAGTGGCGTGAAATGCTGCCTCCGAAACTTCCTTCCCAGCGCATGGAGAACGGGCATGCAAGAGGCCTAAACAAATGGGCCAGGAGCAGCCCACTGGCTCTGGGGCCCACCATCCACTGCCCAGGGCAGACCAGAGCATTTCACGCTTTCTGTGCAAAATTACTGACATTCGAGCACTAGCTCCCTGGGTTTGGATGACATCTGAACAGGCATGGTGCCCACTGCCCTTGTCCAAGCTCTGGAGGGCACCCAGGAGTTAGTTACTCAGTGGGCAGGCCTGGGAATGAACCACCGATTTCAGAGCTTCTACCTGCTTGTCAACCTAAGCTTAACAGTTCTTGTCTTTGTTGAGGGCAGTCAAGGACACATCAATTTTGGCCAGAGGCAAAGTCTAGAGGCCAAAACCAGAGCTTCTTGCAGTTTTCAAATTGATGGTCATAATTATTGCTGTGTCACAATGACAAACATTTGGATTTCTGAATTAACGAATACTCCTCCCCTCCAACACACATGCGCAGGCACACACACACACACACACACACGCATCCAACAGTTGCTATTCCCTTGATAGCCAGTATCATATTGTGGATAGAGAGTGGACTTTAGCATCAGAAAGAACTGGGTTCAAATCGTAGGTTCACCACTTTCCAGCTCTTTGTCCTAAGTTTGGTGACTTTAGACTTCAGGCTGAAGCAATATCAGTTAGTGTCACTCACACTGGCTCAGAACTCCTTGTCCATGGACAGGAAATAGTGTTCTCGATGGCAAAGTTTTAAAAACCAGTGTTCGTGACAATTGTGGTAGTAACAAAACCCGCTCATGTTTGTTGAATGGGTACTGTGTTCCACGAATGGTGACTTATATTATTCCCTTTAATTACTCCATTTATATTATTTCCTTTAAGTTTACTCTATGAGGTAGGCACTATTATTATTTCCATCTTCCAGTGGAGGCACATGACATTAAGAAAGGATAAGTAACGTGTCCACAGAAGTGATGCCCGTCAGTGGGAGAGCAAGAACCGGCATCGGCCTCTCTCTAATGCATGTTCACAGGCACGGCGCTATACTGCCTCTGCTGTGCAAGCGTGCGGGGATGAAGACCCACAGAATAACAGAAGCAGGAGGCGTGGGAGAGCGCCATTGTAACACAGCTCATTGTGGCACAAATTTAAGTATGTCACAAATCATATCATGTATCTCAAAATACAGCAATAAATCCTCATGTGTATCCCTTTGCAAATATTAATTAATTAAGCATCTGCTACATGGAGGCAACACAGAGTACTAGATAAAAGCATGGATCTATATACACTACCAAACGTGGGGTAGATAGATGGTGGGAAGCGGCCGCATGGCACAGGGAGATCAGCTCGGTGCTTTGTGACCGCCTGGAGGGGTGGGATGGGGAGGGTGGGAGGGAGGGAGATGCATGAGGGAAGGGATGTGGGAACAGATGTATGTGTATGACTGATTCACTTTGTTATAAAGCAGAAACTAAAAAAAAAAAAAAAAAAAAAAAAGCATGGATCTAGAATCAAGCTTCCCAGGTTCATATCCAGCTCTACCACTTATGGTTTTGTGACGTGAAGTAAACGAACGTCTTTGTGCTTCAGTTTTCTTGCCTTTAAGGTGAGGATCACAACAGTACCCACTTCAAAGTGCATGTAGTAAGTACCCAGTAAATGTCAACTATGATAATGCCAAGGTTATTGTTGCTTTCGAAAATAGTGATAAATCCTTGGGCTACATGGTGCGTAGGACGGAGCATTCTGCTCTCAGCCAGGTGGGAAGAGAGGCAGGGACACAGGCAAAGGCAATGTGACCAGCTGCTCTAACAGATGCTTGCTCAGGGACTGTGACAACACAGGAAGGACCCCTACCTCAGGCCAGGGTGTGAGGAGGAGGTGGTGTCCAGGCAGTGAGCCTATGTGGTGGGGGTCACTGCGCCCCTTAACACCCTGGAGACAGGGGAACTGGGTGTGTCAGAACCACTGGAAAAAGTTATCTCTTGGGAGATGCCAAGGGTGAGTCCTATGAGTGAAACCACCTCACAGGGAAGTCCTTTCAGTCTGTTTATTAGCTAAGCCCCTTGGGATGGATCTCAACAAAGATCAGCCTCACACTGAACTTTTGGCTGTGCTCCAATGTATATACTGAGAATTCCTAGAACAGGCAAGTTGACACAAGGGAACTCTTGCCCGGCATGGTCTGTTTACTCAGTGGATATGAATTACCCTCAACTGTGTGGAGCAGGGCGTTGTTTAGCCTGATGGCTCCGGTCCCATTTACACAGAGGATGTCTGCTCGCACACAGTTTATTCTGGAAACCACAGCGATGGCAAGGGCTTTGTAGCCAGGCCAACCTGGTGTGATTTTGGCACCTTCACATACTGGTTCACCTTGGACACGTGACTTCCCCTCTCCAGACTCCATCTCCTCAGATGAAACTAACAAGACCTATTTTGCAGGACTGTTATGAGGATTAAAATGATGACATGTAAAATACCTACTATGGGGTTTGGCACATAACAGATACTTAATAAACAGCAAGAGCTAAGACACATGACACCCAGGCACTGTGCCTTCAGTTTTACAACAGAACCTCATTTTCTGAATACTTATATCAACTCCACTTGACAACTGAAAACTCTGAAGCAAGATGAGCTATGATACTTGCAACAGGTCAAACGGTAGTTGCTTTTGTGCCTCTACCCCTAGGTTAGTCTCTTTGCTTGAAAAAGAGCAGAAGTGGATGGAAGTGAGAATTGGGCCCAGAATTCAAAGATGTTCCCCTTCCATCTTACCCTTCTTTGCCAGCTCTGCGTAAGGTTCGAAGTGGACAGTCTGGTGAAAGAGTTTCTGCAATTACTATCTGAGCACTAAGCTTGACTGCTAGCTGAACCATTGGGTGGTGGACCCCAGTAACCTCTGTTGAGAAACAGGTGGAGCATGGGCGTGGGATCTGGCAGTGGAGGTGTCAGGGCACCGTGTGCTGCACTGCTAATTTTTAATGCAGTGCTCCAACTTATGGCTGGAGTTCATGGCGGGGTGCAAAGCTGTAACCTGGCCCTTCTCAAGGAGGAATTAATTTTCTAGGCCTTTCCTGATATAATGGGTTTTTGATGAGTTTTTCCCTAAGCCCAATATAGCTGGAGGGACTGAGGAGTCCAGTTGCCACCAGTTTGACCAAAGGGTGACTAATTTACTAGAATGCTTAGAAGGCAAAAGAGAGGTCTTTCTCCAAATAGCATGATATCACCTATATGTGGAAAGTAAAAAAATGATACAAATGAACTTATTTACAAAACAGAAATAGATTCACAGACATACAAAACAAACTTATGGTTACCAAAGGGGATGGTAAGGAGGAGATAAATTAGGAGTTGGGGATTAACAGATACACACGACTATATATAGATAACCAACAAGGACCTACTGTACAGCACAGGGAACTCTACTCAATATCTTGTAATAACCTATAATAAAAAAGAATCTGAAAAGGACTATATATGTATACGTACATATATATATATATAAAACTGGACCACCTTGCTGTACACCTGAAACTAACACAAAATTGTAAATTAGGGCTTCCCTGGTGGCGCAGTGGTTGAGAGTCCGTCTGCCGATGCAGGGGACACGGGTTCGTGCCCCGGTCCGGGAAGATCCCACATGCCGCAGAGCGGCTGGGCCCGTGAGCCATGGCCGCTGAGCCTGCGCGTCCGGAGCCTGTGCTCCGCAACAGGAGAGGCCATAACAGTGAGAGGCCCGCGTACCGCAAAAAAAAAAAAAAAAAAAAAAATGTAAATTAACTATACTTCAATTAAAAAAAAAAGAGGCAAGTGTGTCCTCACCTGGAGTAGACAGCTTTCACAGGGGCTGCCCAGACAGCACTCCACTTGGAAGCATGTCTACTATACTCCTCCCTTCACAGGGCTAAGTTCTGAGCAGCCCGTCTGCATCACAAAACCCTGCTCACCCTCCCCTACCCACCACTCCCATTTGACAGGATCAAACCTGAAGGGCCCTGTGACCCAAGCAGAGTCACGTACAGTCTCTGGTCTGGGACCCTGTGAGGGGGAGCCTGGGTGAGAGGGGGACGCTGACATGGAGAGGCAGCCCAGCTCTGAGGCTAGTGAGCACGTCCCACGTGTGCACTAGAGAAACAGAGCAAGCACACGGTGGAGAGTGAAGACTCAAGCAGATGGACATGGAGAGATGGATGAGAGTCCACGGTGAGAAGGAGAGCGGGAAACAGAGCCACACGGACAAACACTGAGCCCCCCAAACCATCTGCCCCTTGATTCTCACAAACAGGCCAGCCCAGGCCCCCGGCCCCTGGTCCCTGGCCCCTGAGAGGCCTGCCTACACGTCCTGCCTGGGGCCTCCTTCACACACAATGATACTTCTTTAAAAAAAAAAAAAAAAAAACCTTTTATCTGGGCCTAAGCTAGCCCAGTTGGATTTTTCTTTCTGTAACCAAAAGATCACTAAGACACTCTCTGTTGTTTCTTTACACCTCTATTCCCACCTCCACCAAGAAAGGACTTGATAGTCATGCCTTAGGACAAGGCTGACCAACACGAATGGCACTGACTCTGGTAACTGGTCACTTCACCATGCTGATACAATGGACTCCCTCTTCTGAAAAGATGTCTGGATAATTACTTGACATATTATCTCTTCCTAAAATGTTTCCTCCTGTTTCTTCTTCCTCAGGATTCTTTGGCCCTGAGTTCCATATCCTGGCACAATATCTTATAATTCTGAGCAGCTGCTGGAGCCTATTCCGAGGGTCAGCTATGATTTATGGGGTAACTGAAGTCAGATCCTCTTGGAAGTCCTTTCTTTTTTTTTTTTTTTTTGCGGTACGCGGGCCTCTCACTGCTGTGGCCTCTCCCGTTGCGGAGCACAGTCTCTGGGTGCGCAGGCTCAGCGGCCATGGCTCCGCGGCACGTGGGATCTTCCCGGACCGGGGCACGAACCCGTGTCCCCTGCATTGGCAAGCGGACTCTCAACCATTGTGCCACCAGGGAAGCCCGGAAGTCCTTTCTTTTGAGGTTGTGGGAGTGGAAAGACAATAGGAAGGTATTCCAACTACTTCACTATCCGCAAAGCTATTTAGGTTCATTCTGCCTCAAAGACATGCTACCCTTGGAAGCTCATTCTTATATCTGACCTCACCCCTTCACCCCGGTTTGAGTGTCAAACTGACAAACCCGGAAAGAGATCCCCAAAATATAATCCAAACAGAGCACTGTTCACTTCGTGTGAGAGTGATCTGTTCACATGAGGTTTATTTGATACAAAACAACATAAGAGATGACCTACCTTTAAAAGCCACACTCATTCATTCAGAAATGAAAAAGCGATAGAATACAAAGCTGACCCCATAACGCCCCTGGTTTGGCTTTTTGTTATCTTTTAAAAATTTGCTGATAAAGTTTCTCAGGTAAGGAAGCTCGTTATTTCAGAAAAGGGTGTTGGGCTCTCTGCCTTCCCTGTATGCATGTGCAAGTTGCCATGGTTCCAGGCAACGGGAGACAAGGGTTGTGAGTGGGCTTAGGACTAAACAGGTCTGTTAACAAACACAGGGACACTCCAGCCAGGGCTTGTTTTAAACGGCTGAGAGTGAACTGTTTTAAAACGAATTGCGTAATAAAGAAAATTAAGAAGGAGAGTTCAACCAAACTCTGTTCTGCGGAGCCCTGGGAGAGAGAAGGATGGGGAGAGGAGAAAAGGGATGCAGCGGGCCAAGTAGGAAGGAGGAAGCTTCTGACAAACGCACCCCTGTCTCAACCAGAAATCTGTTCGGGTTTCGTGCATTTTACATACTGGGCTTCCAGATACGCTTCCTTTTAAACAAGAGCTCTGAGTTTGAAAGCCAGTGGTTCAGACATTACAAGAGAAACACAGATTTGTGGAAATAAATGGCTGTTGTTAAAATGTAGGGAAGGCATTTTTTTTGGAGAAATGAATCAATACGAGAAAGTGAGGCAAAGCCTGAAGTGTGAAGGATTTATTCAATCTTTGTTGCCCCAAGTTAAAAGGAAAAGAGAAACTTTCCCTCTTACAAAGTATTATGGCAGCAAAATTACTCTAACATGCAAATTAGTTTCCCAGGCCCACCCTAAAGGCTACACACTGCACGAAGCTTTTCTGATTCCTTCAGTAAAACAGATCTCTCCTGTACTGGAGAACCTGCACACATACACTTTGCTGAAGGAAGTATTTCTTTCACGAGTCTTTATACCATATTCTGCTTGTACTCCAGGTACAGTGGCTGATGTCTGTCTGACTTATCCTTCCTACTGGGCTTCCTTCATAATGTGTCTAAACCCCTCTATCTTTGTAGGACTTTAGGAATCTAAGATAGTGTAAGTGTTTCGTATGTGAAGAAAGAAATATGACAAGTTTAGGCAACAGTCACTGGATAAGAGGATCCTATCAATACAAGATCAAATTCTAACTGGATATTTAAAATAAAATTCAAAAATGATCCTTTTCAGATGCTTATCACTGGAAAGTAACAAAGCCTAACCACAAAATCTTCTAGTAATCTAATGGAGGAAAACAACACATTTTGGTCTTAACATACTTAATTTATCTATTGCTCTTTAATATCCAGGAAGTGAGTTTAATACCCCAAAGTGCTACTTTTTGTAGCACCAAATGTAAAATATCTCAGGTATGATTTGGTAAAATATTTATTTGAATACCAGTAAAAGCTCTCTTAATATAACTTTTTCTAATCTACTCATTCTTCATATTGCATTTTTATTTTAGAAACTATACTTATACACCCAGGTATAAATCATAGGTATTTTTTTACCTGCCTAGATTTATACATATGTAGTCTGCAAACTCACTTGACTGAAGATACACCCATTCCTCCAGCTCAGCTTCCACATGTACTGTTCAATCTTCCACTTTATCTTTTTTTAACTTGAAGTAAAAATGTACTGCTACTTCTGTGTCACTGCAGACAGCGTAATAACAAATTAAGCAATGAATTAAAAAATGCCACATAAACACAGGAGGCACAGGGCATTTGATTTTGACTACACTTACACGTGAATCGATTAACAACTAAACCTGATAATTTACACTTTCTATAACCTCCACAGAAGTCCTTTTTTTGCTTTCTCTTTTCTTAATACAAAAAGATAAATAACACACACGTCTATTTCCAGGTATGACAAAGTAAGACCCTACCAGACTATCTGGCTGCCCCTGTAGAAAACAGCCATGAAGCCTGGATATAATGCAGAGAGCAATGACCTGACAGAAGTGAAAAGTGAGGCAGGCAGACAGATGGCGTGGGAGGCCACTCACTGCAGAGGACAGAGCTGCACCTGTGCTGGGTCTGGACTGTGGCCATTGTCACATTTCATGGCACTGTACACTTAAAATGTGTACACTTTATTGTGTGTACATATAGGTATATATTATATACCTATATTTGGTTTAATTGAGGCATTATTATAATATGTATAATAAAACGATGTTTTCTAAATGGGCCCTTTGAAGGGCAGATATGGCTTAATGCCAAAACCTGGCTGAAAGATAGAAGTTGATGCTGGGGAAATTGTTATATCTGGGACAGAAGTGACTCAATCTACGACTGACCAGGGAGAAAGAAATGCATCACCTGCAATTATATGTTCTCCCTTCCTTAACTTCTGCGACCCCTCCCATTGTCATTTTTGTAACTTGCTTTGAGCAGATCCTTTTATTCTTCTTCTTTCTACCAAACCACAGTCTTTGTTGGCAAGAAGAAAATTAGTAGCAGATGCAAGCTTATTTTTAATGGTCCAAGACCAAATTTTCTGAACTTAAAGCAAACACTTTGTCCTGTCAAAGTTCTTGGATTCCATTAAGATACAACTGTATGTTCTCCCTCCAATTCATGAACCAAAAATAATTTCAAAAACTAATTGTAAGAAACTATACCACAGGGTTACTCATTGTATTCTGCTAATTTTTTATTCTTATCATCCAGAGAACAAAGAGTTTAATTTCATAGACATTTTGAGAAAACTTTTAAGAGTCTAAACTCTATGCTGGTCTCAACAGTTTTTTTGTTTTTGTATCTGTAGTGGATTATCCAGCAAGGCCTTTTATTATAATTGGCTCTGGTTCAAAGACAGATGTTAGAAGTCAGAAACACAGAATGTTCATTCCAGTAGTTAGAACTCATTTGAGATGACTTGAATACATTATTATTAAGTCACAGTACTGGGCTAAATAATTTGCCGTAAGACTTCTAGTACAAGAATTATTTATGTTCGCTTACTAAGGCTGGATTCTTCTCTGGGTAAAAATGTGAAATCTTTCATCACCCCCAGAGCCAACAGAGATGACCTTTGGAGAAGGGGAAGGAAAAAACAAGAAAAAGGAGGTGTTCTTGTCATGGTCTTGCATTAAGCACCTAGGGGGCTTTGCACAAATCATCTGATCATCCTTGGTCAGTTTCTTTAACGAAGCATGGAGGCCATGCTACACGAGCTCTAAAATTATGGGGAGTCCAACCCAGCCACCTCTTCCCACCTCCCTGGTACACAGGAAGTGGCTCTCCAGAGTCAGGATGCCCTGGGTTCAAAACCTGTCTTCTCCACTTACCTGCCTGTATGACCATGAACAAGTTACTTAACCTTCCTGTGCCCCAGTTTCCTCATCTATTAAATACCTGTAACACCTACCTCACAGGGCTGCTTGGAGGATGAACAGAGATGGTGTACCTACAGAGGTTAGCACAGTGCTTAGCTCACAGTAAGTGCTCAGTCCATGGTGGCAGCTGTTACTGACGTTAGATGGCCTGAACCAGGACCTGAAGGCTAGATTACAAGGGAGCACCCCTGCAACTCCACCTGAAGATAAACTTTGAACCATCAGATCAACAGCCTCCAGAAACTCTGTCACTCACAACGGCCATCAGATGGCCTTTTAATGAGCTCTGGTTCAGAGGACATGTGTATTACTGGTAACCAGACTTGTGACCTTTCAGGTCCTTTGCAACCCTGATATATAAGAGCTGCAGACATCATCTCACAGCAGGATGCTTATGGGAGGATTTATGGCCTTGCTGGGAGAGGCACCCATGAGACCTCATTACCCAGGCAGTTACTAGCCATGGCTAACCACAGGGCTGTCCTGCCCACCCCTGTCTCTATCATTAGCTAATTGTGGATCCCCACTGGGCTAACTAAGGTTTGTGACTGCATTTGTATGTGTCTCAGTTTATCTAATGTGAAATAATCACGCTCACCCGATTAGGAATTAAGTAAAAGATGACTGTGAAATTCTCCCAGGAAAGAAAATAACAGTTACATCCTGATTTATAAATTAGGACATTTACAAAATAAGACCTAAATACTTCTGAAGTTCTTTATTTTCCATCCTCCTTTTGCTGGGGTATCTTCTTTCCCTTTCTCTTCCATGACCAGCGCCTGAAGCAGAGGTTCACAGACTATGCCCTGCAGGCCAAATCCAGCCCACAGTCAGGACACTTGTCCACAGCTCGTCTATGGCGGCTTTGGGGCTACAGGGACAGAGTTGAGTAGTTACGGCCCCCAAGCAGAGAATTATTTACACTCTGGCCCTTTACGGAAAGAGTTTGCTGACCTATGGCCTAGAACACTGCGCATTCATGGTAGGTAGCCAATAACTGTTTTTGAATACGTGATAATGGTCATCATTTCATTCAACATCCAATACATGTTTATTAAATGCTTCTAAGCACCAGGTACTGTGCCAGCTTCTGAAACACAGTGACCTGGGACTACGATGGTGAGGATGACAGTCAGGGTCCATGCCCTCATGGTGTGGACAGTTTAGTACGGGAAGAGAGAAAACGATCATCCAAACAATTCCTTATTTACAGTATGATGAGTGTTTACAAAGGGAACAGGGTACTGGCAAGAGTATATAAAAGGAAGACCGGATCCTATCTCAGGCAGCCTTCTCTGAATAACTGCCATTTAATTTGAGCCGAGACCTGAACGTGGATTTCTTGCCTCTGAACTGCCAGCGAAAGTGAGGGGCCCCTGATGCCACATGAAATGCAAATGGGTTTGTCTGTTTTTCAGTCTGTGCTTCCTCCATCCATCCATCCAGCTATGAGTGCAAGGAACACAGATCGTAATGAAGTTCGAGATACTTGATTTTTCAATCCCCAAACAGGAATGTTAAGCAAATAAATAATTTTAAAACCAACAAGGGAAAATCATAAGCCACCTTCACCTGTTAGACACTGGATATCAACACATGACCAAGAGACCATTCTGCTATCAGTTCTGGTTTTTTAAGCATGGAAAATCAGTCTAAATTGAGGAACATTACTTTTCACACTTGGGGAGAAGATTTGATGGAACATAAACAGATGCCCTGCAGCCTGGGTGCGCTGCTGGTTGTTGTCATGGAGGTTTGAAGTTTCTTGGTGCTGCCTGTCAAGGTTGATCAAGCGGCTTAAGCACTCATATGCTCTGCCTTCCAAACCCAGCAAGGCTCGGCGGGCCACCCAGGCATTCTTTGGGAACACGGCCCATTGACCCCACCCTGAAAACTGGCAGGTCCTTTCAGAGAAGGTGGAGGGAGAATGCAAAGGAGCAGGAAGGAGTGTTGCAGAATAAATGCATGGTATAAAGTCTTCTTTGCATTTCCTATCACCGATTAGCCCGAAGAGCTCTGCTGGCTCAATGGGGAGATTTATTCCTCTATTTCTTTAGAGGAAATGTAGGTACAAGGAGATTAAGCATCTAACTTCAGGTCACTGAACATGTCAGTGAGAGCCCAGGAACCAGAAGATGCGGTAACTGATCCAAGATTAGTTGTTTTAGCCCATGCTTACAAAACCTTTGCTTTTTAGAATCGCACAGTCCTACTAAATATAGACATCATCTAAAATATCATCTCCTTCAAAGGAGAATCATTAATTTAGGGCAAGAAAATTTTCTTGGTTTAAGAGATGCACCTTGGCAGGCTTCATGGACGATTCCTTCCCCTTTGCCTGGGAGCTGATCTGTGGTGTCTGGCATGATCTATGGATTGGTTAGTGTGAAAATATGGCCGGCTGCTACAAAAACTTTCATATACCATAGCCAGCTCTCATCTCCAACATAACCACAGCAGAGTAAAGAGAAGGAGTCAGGGAAACAGAAGTCAACTATATTGTAGTATATAGCAGTCATTTTCATGAAAAAATACTACTGTTCCTCACAGTCGAAGATTTCCCTTACCTGGATATCTTCCTATTGGAAAAACCAAGGAAGGAAGGAAAGGGGGAAGGTGGAAGGCAAAAAAAAAAAAAAAAAAAAAAATCAAGCATTTTTAAGTTGCTTCTTATTCTGAAGGTAGTTCATTAATAATTTCACCTAATATCTTGAAATAACTGAGCAAAACCAGAGGTAGCTCCCAACATGACTGGGAGACATTGAGCTAAAAAGAACATTTTGATACTGATGCACCATGATGAGACTTTCAAGCCTGTTGTTGCAGGGATTTCCCACTTTTACTCAGTCCCTCAATAAACATTTATTGAGGGCCAGGTACATAAAGATCCAAAGGGTTTTAATGAGGGTTGGGGATGGATGTTGGTAAAGAATGCCTCTAGTTCTCTCACCTAGTGGAGGAGATCCCTGCAAAGGAATGGTGCCCACAGAGAATGTAGGCAGAGTAGGTGCTTGTAGTAGGGGCTTCGTACTGAGTCAGGAGCTGCAAGCACCAGCAGGCCCACAGAGGAGGAAGAAGCCCAGTGTATCCACGTGTGACAACATCTAACCTCTCCTTCCTACTGAAGCCTGATAGAAACCCACAACATGATGTAATGAAATCCAATGAGGATTCAGAATAAGCTCCTTATGCTCTATGTAGGTCAACAGAATTAATGTTTATGTCATTGTAGTTTCTGCTTTGTGTCTCACACAAGCCCTTAGAGGAAATACAAAAACCAGAGGGATTTTCTTTTAGGAAATTATTTTTGTCTCTTTTATGCTCTATAAGAGACAGAAAATCAAAGTACCTAAGATAAAATTCAAGGGTAAGATGACGATTATAAGATACATTGAAAATGGCAAGTTACTATTATTTTTAATAGAGTGGTCCCACACTTTTTTTTGGTTCATTTTTAAACCCATGGGGATTATAAGGGAAATCAAATCCTACGAATTAGTCTTGACTGATTTACACCCATTACTTATTAATTTAAACAAATAAATGAATGTCCAAAAAACCCTTTTTTCTTAGACAAGGACATTTAACAAAAGCCAGAATCTGACTTACATAGACTTCTGACTTACATAGTTTAACCGACTATGCTGAATCCATGGGGCCTAAAGAATCCTAACGGGGTGGTGGTGGGGAGATAAGTTGATGGCCATCCTGTAACATGACTGGGTTTCATCCTGGAATAATACAAATGTGCCAGAGCTAATCAGCTCCCCCTCCACTGAAGAATATAAGAAGATCATCTGTGCCAGTCTAGTTTCCCCACATCTAATATTTTATTTTTGGCTTTCTGACCTACTAGTGATGGAAATTCTGCAGTTACCAATTTTCAGAAAGAAACAGTTAAAACGTTTCACTTATTGAGAAGACAGAGCTAAGAAGGATGACAGACATTCCCGGGGCACTACGTTTAGTGGACAGTGGCCTGTGTCTGGTGTGTGTGTGTGTGTGTGTGTACACAAGCATGCACGCATACATGTGACAAATAAGTGAATGGGAAAACTAGGAATCTCAGTAAGTTAAAAAAGCTAAAGGACCAAGAAGTCCCAGTTTCACTCAGCCAGATCAGAAAGGAAATTGGCTAGATGCCCTGTTTTTAAGGAGCAATTTGGCTGCAAACATATTTGGAAAAACAAATAAGTAAAACCAGAAAACACACGCACAAATTTTTGAATTCCTCCAAAGAGAAAAACACAGCACCATGAGGTGATAGGGAAAAACACTCCTCAGAGCCATCAAATTTCTAAGCATTTCATTCAGCAAGATTTTTTTTTTTTTTTTTTTGTGGTATGCGGGCCTCTCACTGTTGTGGCCTCTCCCGTTGTGGAGCACAGGCTCCGGACGCGCAGGCTCAGCGGCCATGGCTCATGGGCCCAGCTGCTCTGCAGCATGTGGGATCTTCCCGGACCGGGTCACGAACCCATGTCCCCTGCATCGGCAGGCGGACTCTCAACCACTGCGCCACCAGGGAAGCCCTCAGCAAGATTTTTAATACAGACAAATCTCATGTCCGAGAGGAGCACAATTATCGCCCTGTTGAATGTTCATTTCATCTTGTAGAGCTAAGTGGTAATGACCAAGGCAGTCCTTCCAGGCCTTCATCAGGCTCCAACTAAAGAGCAGAATTTTGTTTCTTTAAAGAAAAACTACTCTGGGCAGCAGGGAAATTTAGAAATCATGCCAGGAACGATGTTCCTCTTCTGTTAGCTGAGAGTTTACAGAAGTCCTCCCAACCGCTCATGCTGCAAGAGTGCCTTGGGCGTTCTTGGACCTGGACTCCGAGCTTCAAACTGAACACCGAACAAAAAGGTCAAACATGTTATTATTCCCTTTCCTTCTAACTTTTCACTGGCCAAGGTGGTTGTCAGGGGCTTCCCACCATAGCCTTAGCTCCTGGTAGGCATGATCCAGAGAAGTCGCTACTATTTGCTATGCAGTCAGACTTGCCTTTCTCCTAGCCAAGCATCAGAATCTCAAAAGACTCATTTAAAAGGATGGCTCCTCTCGAGTGCCCAATGTTTATAATTATGATTACTAGGCACTGAAAAGTACTCTTACAATAGAGCTTCTAAAAAACTATACAGATAACTGAACACATTAATAATTGCTAAGAGAGATAGTAATTTGTGCCTGCCATTCTGTGCCCACGTGCTAAAAGGAAAGCCTAACAGAGAGCACCACCCATCACCAGCCTCCAGGGTACGTCTGCACCTTTGTTATTACACCTGCTCACTTAGCTATGGGCATGAGATGACTCAACATGCTCAAACCTTCACTGGGGGCTTCCCTGGTGGCTCAGTGGTTGAGAGTCCGCCTGCTGATGCAGGGGACACGGGTTCATGCCCCGTCCGGGAGGATCCCACATGCCGCGGAGCGGCTGAGCCCATGAGCCATGGCCGCTGGGCCTGCGCGTCCGGAGCCTGTGCTCCGCAATGGGAGAGGCCACAACAGTGAGAGGCCCGCATACCGCAAAAAAACCCAAAAAAACAAACAAACAAACAAAAAAACACTTCACTGGTTACTTAATCCCAACTCCTCCTCCTCCTCCTGCTTTTTATTGGTAAAGGATGACCATACATCTAGTGGCTCTAGTCACACTCTTTTCTCTCTCTCTCAGTGTCATTATTCAATTGGTCACCAAGTCCTACTAATTTGTCACTTGTTTATCTGTCTCCTACCCTCCACTACTACTTCTGTCTTAGTTCAGGACCTCTACCTCTCTTGCTCAGATACTAAAATATCTGTTAACTAGTCTCCTTGCCTACAGGTTAGTTCTTCATGAATTTCTCTTCTTCTGTGCCTCCCTAATTAGCTTCTAAAATATAAGGCTTGCAAACAATGAAATCATAAACATACTTGAAGAAAACATAGGTGAATATGTTTATAATTTTGGATTGGAAAAAGCATTTCTAAGTATGACATAAAACCTAGAAGGCATAAATACAGTCACTTGAAAAATCTTCTGTAAGATAAAGAACACTATATTCAAAGATAAAAAAACAACTGGGGAAAATATCTGCACTATATTTGGCAGGGGACATGCTAATTTCCTTCATATACAAAGAGTTCTTCCAACTCACTAAGAAAAAAACCTATCGTAAATTTGAAATAACATCTCAAGTCCATCTCTTGGCTACACCAGGAGATGAAAAGCTAATGCAAATAATTATAAAGCTGTGAGGAAGGCACAACATGTCCTGAAAAGACCAGGTACTGAAAAATTGGTTAGATATCACTGCTAGCAAACCTGCTTCAAATGTCCTGCCAAGATGCAGTTACATCACATGTCAACACTAAGGCACATTTCAGCACCTGAAAAATGCCCCTGGACTCTCTTGTTTACGCCTCTGGAACACAGCAGCGTATGTTTGCACAGAACAAATCATTCCCTATAAAGCTGGAAGGTCCTCTTTGCCTACATAATTGATGTTTTAGCTTTGAGCCAGAAGGTTAAAATCTTTGGAAACATTTCTGAACTCACATGACACCAAAACCGATTAGTCCATTAGCACAGCCTAGGCTGGGAGGTTACAGCAAATGCCCATCAGATGAAACTCACTGACGTTTCCATTTTGACCCAAACTAAGTGATAAAATAATATCCCCTGACAAGAAGGCAGAGTATCAGCAAAGTGACATCACTGACATAACTGCCACAAAGACACTTACTCTACTTAAGCACACGATCACCCAAAATGAAGGTGTCAAAATCCTAAGTGCAGGGCTTCCCTGGTGGCGCAGTGGTTGAGGGTCCACCTGCCAATGCAGGGGACACGTATTCGTGCCCCGGTCCGGGAGGATCCCACATGCCACAGAGCGGCTGGGCCCGTGAGCCATGGCCGCTGGGCCTGCGCGTCTGGAGCCTGTGCTCCGCAATGGGGAAGGCCACGGCAGTGAGAGGCCCGTGTACGGCAAAAAAAAAAAAAATCCTTAGTGCAAATAGTACAGATGACTCAGTTTTCAAATGAAAGCTCAGATGAAATGGTAAATCTACTGCACCCATGAGAAGAAATAACTTGTTAGGAAAGTGAATAATTCAAGACGCTGATATATATAGCTTTGTGTGTGAGTCTGGAGCATGGGCCAATTCACCTAACTGCAAGACTGCAAAGGAATTTGATGCAAAAGCCCAAGACTGTATTAGTGTCCATTTGCCAAAATAGAATTTAAAAAATGAAGCTGAGACTCAAACTGGAATGCAATCATGAGTAAATCTGGGAAAAACAAAGGAGCTTAACCTCAACGAATAGTACTGGAAATTAGAAAGTTTAACCAATTGTTTCCCAGCCTTGAAAATGTAGAGCTGTGTTGAGGGACCCAAGCATCAGAATACCACCATTATACAATGGATGGCCAGAGTCTGAACACAGGACTTTTTGTTGTTCAAACTGTCTTTAGTTTGTGAGCACTTAACTCACAATGTTGTTGAGAATTATGACAGAGAAATGAATTCAGTTTTCCAAACAGTTTCCCAAAAAAGCCAGTTGGATTTTTACATTTCTGACTTGGACAATGAATGAATGTGCAGAAATTCGTACCTTAATCGATGGTTTCTCAAAACCCACTTGCTTCTATCATTTGTCTCTGGTGAAATTAATAGAATATTCTCCCAATAAATCTTGAGGCACAGGAAGCCATTTTATTCCTGGCTGAAATGGGCTCAATGGTTCGCAAGCGAGCATCACCTACTGAGACACGTGCTGGGAACATTTAGGTGGCTTCATGATGCCAGGCGCAGCCAGTCCAGAACTGCTCAACCTAGGCACACACAGAATGTGACAAAAGAAAAAATTCCACCACAGGCTTCCTTCCCTTTCCATGGGGAAAAAGAACTGTGCCTTAGTCCAAGTGGCGAGTGCCAGGAAATACTCTATAATACCCATGGAGGGTATTAGGGAGAAACAGAAACTGTAGGTAAGAAGGTCGGAATAAACGTTACTGAAATAATACACATCAACCTCGGCTTTGTCTCTGGCAGACCTAGTAGGGTCTCATCTTCGGCCTAACAGCTTATACATTAAATTAACAAACAAAAAGCAAGCAGCACAAAACTTACTTAAAACTAACAGGGTTCTTTCCCCAGGCCCCCAGTTTTTAATACTACCCAGTTGGGATAGGTAAGCGTGGAGACTCACTCTGGGAAGCGTAAAGCCCCTCGGCCGCTCTGTCTTCATGTCCATCATACTCCCTGCTGGACAGCTGCCTGTTGGCAGTCTCCAGTCGGTCTGTGCACAGAGAGGAAATGATTACAAAGAAATGCACTTGCATTTAAGTCATCCTCCAACAGGCAAATGACCTGGGTGCTGAGAGCTGGGTAGGGAGAGATGCCCAGGGAGGAGCCCCAAATTGAACAACTCTTGGGGAGGGAACAAGACGCTCCAGAACATCAACAAGAAAAGTCCTCAGATGCCACGCTGTGCCTTTATGCAATCTAATGCCAAGGTGTGCACCAGTGGCAGGCAGCGAAGAACAGGTTCCTGCAAGGCCAGCAGAGTCCTCGAAAAGGGGTTGAGTTCCCTTGGCCTCAAACCCAGCCCTCGTCTAACCTTGACCATCAGCCCTCTGTAGCTGGGAAGCAAAAAATTTAAAATAACAATTAAATAAATACCAGGAAACAAGTCAAGATGACCTAATGGATGAAGATTCTACTCAGAGTTCTAGGTTTGCTCATGCCACTTGGTCAATCTTCATCTATTCAATTAAATAATTCAACCTAACAAGTCTTTATTGAGATTACATAATACCCAAGACTAAAGGGTTTGCAGTAACAAAAAAAAAAGGTAGGTTCCAGCTACAGACTGCCAGTACACTGAGTCTTTTGACCCGAGGGAACTGAAAAATGGCTTGGCTGACTGAAAGTGAAGTATAATTTCATGGGTCAGATCATTCTGCATGTTGGAGGTTGCCAAAATCCTGTAACAGGGGGCCCCTAGCTTTCAGGAAGTTGATATATATCTACTCTTTTCACAACTGTGGGCTTTTTTTTCTCCACGAGGGATATGTGTCTAACTCTGCCTTCTACACTATATACCAAGCAAGTGTTAACTGTTGGCTTTCAAAGAATGCAATTAAATGCCTCAGCTTGATGTGGCAAGGGTTGTGCATGGAACATTGGTCTTTTCAGACATTCCCATTCACAACACAAGTCATGTTAAGTACTTTTAAAGCAAGAAGCAGCTGCACACATACTCCCTCCCTGTCAGGGACTCGTGTATAGAGGTTGTCACTTCTCAGGCTCAGCGCTGCAACCTACAACCTACAACGTGAAAAGAACACTTCTGCTCTCTGGTGCCCCTACAACGTGAAAAGAACACTTCTGCTCTCTGGTGCCCCTTTCCCAGGGGGTTGGGATTTACAAGGTTATGTAACATAACTTGGACCTGAAGTCAGGCTGTCAGCAACACGGGGCATTTAGGGTAGAGAAAACATGAGTGAACTTGACATGCCTCGGAGGTCTCTGTTGAAATCATGGAGCCTTCGAATCTCGCCTTCGAGTTTGTTTCTCATCGCCTTGTCCAGCGACTCTCGCTTGGTGGTAGACTTGACCAGGCTCTCATAGGCTTCCGAGATTCTCTGAAGTTCTTTTTCAAACTGAAAGAAAGAAGCAGCACGAAAGTGAGACTTCTGACATTCCCACCCATGCTTTAGCTATGCTGATTCTTGGATGCTCCAGCTGTGAAGGCTGTATCTTCAATGCAGCTTTTCTGGGTCTTAAGTTTGTCTACCAAATCCTGCAACTGACTTCACCACCCCCCCATCTGTCTCCCAGGGCCGCGTTAGGATCCTGTGAATTACAGACTCACGTGTCTGGTGGGACCATCTGATGTCACCTGGTAATAGTCTCTTGGACAAATATCAGGAAGGGGTGAATTTAAACATAACTTAGTCTCCCTGGTGGCACAGTGGTTAAGAATCCACCTGCCAATGCAGGGGACACGGGTTTGAGCCCTGGTCCGGGAAGATCCCAACTGGTGCAGAGCAACTAAGCCCACGAGCCACAACTACTGAGCCACGTGCCACAACTACTGAAGCCCGCGCACCTAGAGCCTGTGTTCCGCAACAAGAGAAGCCACCACAATGAGAAGCCCGCGTGCTGCAACAAAGAGTAGTCCCCGCTTGATGCAACTAGAGAAAGCCCGCGTGCAGCAACAAAGACCCAACATAGCCAAAAAATAAAATAAAATAAAATATAATGTTTAAGAAAAATAATAAACATAAAATAAACATAAACTGCTTATATTAAGTATGGCAATTTACAACTTTTATTATTTTTCCTAGTTAATGTGAGGAAAATATTAAAGTATAGGAAAACTACAGGATCACAAGTAGAACCCTAATTTCCTGACTCCAAGTACAGTGCTCTCCTGAGACCCTCCTACCCATCCCCAAAGGAACATAAAATCCACACGAAGAGAGGTTTCATCACTTAGCCTTGTTATCCCTTTGTCTATGAAATTATCTATATAAAGGACTAATGGATTTGTATCTAACTGTAAACCACAGAAAACCTCTTGATATGTGGGAGTTGGAAGACATGGGAGAAAAACCAATTTTATTTTTTTTTATTTTTATTTTTTTTTGTATTTCACAAAATCAAGAGCTGTAACTGGGGGCTTCCCTGGTGGCGCAGTGGTTGAGAATCTGCCTGCCAATGCAGGGGACACGGGTTTGAGCCCTGGTCTGGGAAGATCCCACATGCCGCGGAGCAACTGGGCCCGTGAGCCACAACTACTGAGCCTGCGCGTCTGGAACCTGCGTTCCGCAACAAGAGAGTCCGCGACAGTGAGGACCGCGCACCGCAATGAAGAGTGACCCCCGCTTGCCACAACTAGAGAAAGCCCTCACACAGAAACGAAGACCCAACACAACCATAAATAAATAAATAAATAAATAAATTTTTTAAAAAAAGAGCTGTAACTGGGAGAGCCTTTAATCTACGGCATATATAAATCTATAACAAGTAGCTATAACTGATATAACAGGAGTCTAACATAACAGCACGTTTTAAAGTAGAAATTAATAAATCCCATTTTATTGTTGTATAACATAAATGCAGGAGAAAGGGTAAAGAGTACCTGCAAACCTGGCTACCAAAAGTTGGAATCAGAGGCAAAGTGGCAGGGTTGAGAACACTAGCGCCTCTCCCTGGGCACCAAGAGACCTGCACCATGTTTTGGTCCCTCCATGGAGAGCTATGTCACCATAAGGCAGACACCCCGACTGCCGGAACTCCAATTGCCCAGATCAAAAAGTCCCTGCTGAGACTCCTATAAGTAATACATTCCCTAACAGATACCTACTGCACACTTACTATGTGTCTGGGTGCCAAGGAAACAGATACAAGACAATTCCTGGTCTTTAGGGTCTCACAGCCTAGAGCTGGCCTATATGCAGATACATATGCTTCTACAGCGCAATGTGACAAGGGGTGTGGTGATTTAATGCTATGGTAGCCTAGAGACAAAATTATTAATTTGGCAGGGGTGAGAAGGGGTTTCTTTAAAAAAGATTTCAGAGAAAATGCCATTTAAAATGAGTCCTGAGGGATGAACAGGAATTTTCCAAACAGAAAACAAAAGGCCAAAGGGCTTTGGCATTCTCGGCAGAAGACAGGGATTGAGCCAAGACAGAGCCACGAAGGAAAGTGCATGTCTCTGACACGACAGGTCATCTGGGGATGACAGCAAGGGGCAAGTGGCAGGAGCAAGCGCCATAAGGAAGGACTTTATGGCCAAAGGTAATTGTTGGGTGGGGGGAGAGCTTGGGGAGGTGAGAGCAGCATAAATCACACCTGAGGTTTTATGGAGATCATAGTAAAGGATGGGGTTGCAGGGTGGGTGTAGGGAGAGAAGGCAGGAGAAAGGAGTCCAGGTAAGAAGCGAACATGAACAGTTTAATGACAGGACAAGGGCATGAACCCAGATAACTAAAAGGACAAATTCCAAAGACACTGAAGAGTAGAATCAATAGGTCTCCGTGACTGGTCTGGACGGTAAGGGAGAAAGAAATCACAGACATTCATAGCTTAGAAGACAGAGTAACAAGACTTAACCAAGATAAATGATAAGAGAAACAGGTTTACCAAAACCAAAAGTCTGGTTTTGGAGATACCATGTCTGAAGTGTCTGCAGAACAGTTAGCAGGAAAGAGACAGGTCTGAAAGTCAGGTGGGCAGTTGTTTCACTGTGCGTAGATGACAGATGAAGTCACAAAGTGAGACTACTTAGGGAGATCAACAGAAGATCAGAGGGCCAAGGATGGGAGCGCTGACACTGCAGGAGAAGGCGAGGCAGGAGAACCCAGGAGAGAGACTGATGCCAGGGGTGCCACTGCAGCCAGGAACCCAGAAACTTAAAGAAGGAGACCGAATGTGGTCAATGCCCCAGAGGTTACAGACGGAGCCAAGACACATCTGAGAAGAGGTGGGTGAAGAGGCTGGAGGGCATCAGGCCTTCTGCTCAGTGGCCTCCAACCAGGGAGGGGCCCAACACCAAGGCTCCCTTCGGCACCAGGGGATGTTCCCAAAGGCCTCCTCATAGCAGAGTTGGTTGTTCCACAGTCCCCTCATTTCTACGAAGCCTTTCTATCTCTTGCAAAGATATCATGAATGATTGGTCATATGGCAGCAGAAAGAACAGCGTGTCCTGCATCCCGTTCACAGTCCTACCGCAAATTATGTTCCTTCCTTTTAATTTTGTTTTCAGAAGAGATGGCTCCAAAACATACCACCATTTCTACGCTAATTCCATCTGTAAAAGGTGGCCTTTGTTTTTGGACAGTTGGACCATGCCCATCTAGACCGAAGGCATCACCTAGTCCCCAAGGAAGCTGAGGGCACCGAAAACCCTGAGGTGTCGACCGTGAGGCAGTGCTCATGCTTCAAGCCCAGGGCATCTAGGATGCCTTCCTCAACTAGGCCACCCATAGGGACTTCCCTCCATCTGATTTCACGTACTTTCATCTGTTGTATTCACCTGACTGGAATTCTGATGCATTTTGTGTCTCTGATTTGACTGTCTGTTACTTGAGGGCAGAAACAGTCCCTACAGCCCTAGACCTGTGCCTTCTTATGACAAAAGTACTGACTGTTTACTCAATCTTTATACTTATAACTCCTAAAGACAGACTTGGACATTGATAAAACTACACCTGGCTGTGGATTCTTTCCTTTCATGAAGAGAACTTCCATCCGCACGCTGTAAAGGGAAACTGCAGCGTGCCCAAGACAGCATAGTTTACCATCTCAGATACTCAGGCAGACAGGAACTGGGACAGGGTTATGTGCTTGTAGCTACCAAGAGAGAAAGG
Source organism: Mesoplodon mirus (assembly GCF_964341445.2). NCBI lineage: Eukaryota > Metazoa > Chordata > Mammalia > Artiodactyla > Ziphiidae > Mesoplodon > Mesoplodon mirus. The sequence continues at coordinate 37,375,052 of NC_138983.1, forward strand.
GCAAGGGTCATAGTTCGGGACAATGTATTTCCTGTAAGAAGCGATACCTGTCGTGGTGGAGACAGATGAGTCTCCTTCAGTGTGACCGGAGGGGACAGAACTACAACTAAACGCAGCAAGTTAATGAGATGAGACTGTGATTCAACATATGGAAGAGTGTCCTGGGCTTCCCTGGTGGCGCGGTGGTTGAGAGTCCGCCTGCCGATGCAGGGGACACGGGCTTGTGCCCCGGTCCGGGAAGATCCCACATGCCGCGGAGCAGCTGGGCCCGTGAGCCATGGCCGCTGAGCCTGCGCGTCCGGAGCCTGTGCTTCGCAATGGGAGAGGCCACAACAGTGAGAGGCCCGCGTACCGCACCAAAAAAAAAAAAAAAAGAATGTCCTAACTACCTTTCCCAAAAGTCTACCCAGTAGGGAGCTTCTCTTTTCTAGCAACATTCAAGTAAAAAATGAACAACTTCTTTTCGGAGACATGAAGCAAGGGTTTCTAAGGGGTGGGAAACTGGACTAGAATCATTTTAATAATTTTTAGTCTAAAGCTCTATAGTTTCTGACTGCACACGCCTTCAGAAAGAGAACCACACCCTCTTCTTCACATCGGCAGCTCCAGAACATCTTAAGTTCCCCTTGATGTGTGTTAGAGGTGAAGGGAGGTGGAAAGGCTGCCTTTGATATACAGACATCTGGGCCAGTTCAGAGTCTGAGGATGATCGTGTGAAGAGGATACTGGGTTTGCCTCCACAGCTCCCATCCTCCCTTCCAGCCTAGATATCAGGAAGCTCTTAGGCCAGGCTTGCAAGACCCCCTGAAATCACAGGGAGAAGCACTCCCTGGCCCAGAAACAGAACTACGAGCAGAGGGGAAAGCCTCACACAGCTTTCACTGGCATTGCTGCCATGAAGCAAATGCACAAAAAAGTGTCCGGAGATTCAGCCCTTCCCAGCTCTAGAAACTGGCTTGTTCCCTGACACCTTCACATGCACAGCTCAGGGACCTACAGAATCGAAGACAGGCCTGCCAAGACTCAGACTGCCCAATCACAGCCACTGCTGTTTCGCTGACAAAAGAAGAGGGTCTTTGCTAAAGCAAGCCCGGGGGAACGGTAAACATGGCGCCCTTTCCCTTCAAATGTCCATCTCCACCCTGATGGCTTCTGAGGCCAACCAGCTCATAGTTTGGTCCAGCTGGAAATTCCATCCATGAACTATGTTTCAGGGAAACTCGGAGGAAAAAGAAGCAAAATGAGTGCCCAAAAGGAAATAATGAAAAACCACTGCTCTTTCTGGGGGTCCCCAGCCACCATTCCAACACTAACAGGGATAATCACCGCCTTGTGCCTCTCTGGAAACGGGTCTTCAGTTCCAGGCGGTACTTTGGCAGCCTCTGAGTTTAGTCGTTGTGTCCTGCTGTGTTCCTGGCTCAGTGCACGCAGGCTAAGCACTGCAATTAAAAATTGATCTATTTTTGGTTCTGCCCTGATGATGAATCTCTGCGAGTGCTCCCGAAGCTGTGAGGAAGGATTCTAGGTTGGATGTTCCTGCCAGCACAGGGCAGCCACATCCTACGGTGCAGCACTGTGGTTCCACCCAAACTGGGGGTCATCATCCCCAAGGAGTAAAGTCACCTCATTGGACAGGCCTCTCCCTAGATCTGAGGCTTAAATAAGCAGCTGCCGAGACACAGCAGAGCAGTGAGGCCTGGACTAGGATGACCTCGGGAACACAAGCCTTCAACTGTCAAGTCACGATTTCATGCAGCTCTCTTTCTCTTGGCCCTAGCTGCTGAGAAGAGCTGTGGAACTTAGTGATAAATACGGCAAGTATCCATCAAAACCTGAGTTTTCAAACTGACAATTCCAGTTCGACATATGACAGGTTAATGAAATATAATATTTATAGAACCATTCATAACATTCAAGGGACTGAAGGAGTCTGGGAATCCAGAAGGGACACAGCTTTTGATTTTTCTCCTTAAGTCATCAAAATGCTTTTGGTCACAAAGTTTAAGAGTCATCCCCTGTGCAGGGAAAATGAGTCGCTGGGAAGCTGATTTTGGTTTTCAAAATAGAAATGGGCATCAACATCAAGAAATAGATGTACAGGGGACTTCCCTGGTGGTCCAGAGATTAAGATGCCATGCATCCAACGCTAGGGGCCCAGGTTCGAACCCTGGCCGGAGAACTAAGATCCCACATGATGCGCGGCCAAAAAAAAAAAAAAAAAAAAGATGTATGTTACAGGCCAATAAAAAAGTGTATCTTAATAAAAAGTCAACAAAGAATAACAAGACCTCACAATTTATGCATCCTCCCTGCAACTGTTCAAAAATATCCATGGAAAAGACAGAGAACCACACTCTTGCCCTCAGGTGAGTCTGCACGGCTCCTGAAAGCGTCTGCCATAGGGCTTCATCAGGGAGAAGAAAAAAATTCCTGATTTCCCAGAAAATGCTGAGTTGGCCCTTTCCAATTTTCAGACTGTACCAGGAAAGAAGCTGCCCCAGGAAGCATCAGAGGCAAGCCTGGGCCTAAGCAGTGACTTCCAGCCAAGGCCAGGAGCCAGCACGTGTTTCCCAACTTCTAAGGGTATGACCGAGGCTGGGAGTGAGGCCGCCATCCTTAGGCAGCCTGCTGGTTCCCGGCTCTCATTTGTTCCCCTCCAACAAAGGCAGCCAGAGCTCTCCGGGCCAAGCCTGGTCTTGACTCCAGGGAGCTCCAGACCCTCTCGGTGGAAGCTCTGCACAAATGAGCTGGGGCAGGTCCTGTCTGTGAATGTTTGCATCATTCCACCCACTGCTCCCAGCCGACTGCTGCCAGCCCTCAGGGAATCACAGGGGCTGACTGTTCTGACGCCCGGACCAGCAGAGAGGCCAGGCTTAACTGAGAGATCAACACGGCACAGTGAACACCATGGGCCAGCCAGGAGCATGTCTTGTTACACAGAACCAAGTGGCAATGCTTCTGTAGCCAGGTGAGTTTACATTCTCACCCTTTCTCTTTACAAAAGCCCCTGACTGCCCAGGACAGAGCACGCACCCAGACTCTTATGAGATGCCTTCTACCACACATGCCTCCTTGCTTCCAGAAAGGAAACTCGAGTGCCCTGGGGCTCTGCCGCCCGAAAAGATCCTATGACTGGGTGGGATAGGGAGGGTGGGAGGGAGACGCAAGAGGGAGGGGATACATGTATACGTATAGCTGATTCACTTTGTTATATAGCAGAAACTAACACAACATTGTAAAGCAATTATACCCCAATGAAGATGTTAAAAATAAATAAATAAATAAAATTTTAAAAAACAAAAAAATATTGCTTAAAAAAAAAAAGATCCTATGACTTTTGCCCTTCACCTCTTCCTTTCTACCTGCAGCATTTCAGGTGCTGGCATGTGGGTCATCATGAAATCACTGCCCGTGATTTCACTCTCGCTGGATGTCTTCCTGCTGACTTTGGCTTTCAGCGTAAAGTCCTAAGAATGAAGGCTGCCGTACATCCTAATATTCCCACGACAATGACACAGGCTGGAATTACGCAGCGTCTCCCCACCTGTTAAGTCATAAGCATAAGGAGAGCACGCAGTAACCTGTACTCTGCCCTCAGTGCTGAGACATTGCTGCTTTTTGCAGAAACCAGCTAATGAAACCAACATGGCAATCACAAGGTTCCTGTCTGAGGTCCCAGATTGAAAGGAAAAACCTGTCTCTCTCAACTCACTGCTCTGGGTTACTCTCGGTGTCCCCTTTTCCACACTGTCCATCTGGGGAAATGCTACTCAGCCTCTGAGTCTCAGGTCCAGGGGCACCTCTGCTGCCCCTCCTGCAGCCTCTTGACGTCCTACTGCAGGTTTAACTTAGGCAACTCTACCCCTTTTGGACTATAAGCTCCTCGAAGGCAGGCACCGTGGCATATTTATTTTTGTCTCCCTAAAGCCTTGCTCAGGCATTAAAAGGGGTCTAGTTAAACTCTGGTCAGTGAGTGAGGGAATCAACCCCCCATAGGCAGGTAAGGTATTGTGTTCCCCTTCCAAAGAACTTTCTCCCTCCCCTCCCCTAGGGAAGTCCCGTACCTTGTGGAGCTTGTCGGTGTTGTCGTAGTAACCCTGAAGTTCCTGGTGCAGCACCCGGTTCTCCTCCGTTAGGATCTCCACCATCTGCTGGGCTCGCTCCACGATCGCAAACGCATCCGGACCAAGCTGCTGGCTGGGGGAGGTGGCTGGCGTGGGCTGCGAGGCTGCCAGGGTCATCGGAGGTGGAGGTGGCAGGGACACCGAGTGCAACGGCCCGCTGACGGAGGAGTTCTGGGAGGACATCGGGCTGTGCTGCTGCACCGTTGACGGGAAAGGAAGCTGGCAGGGGCGGCTGCAAGGGAACAGAAGACCAGCAGTCAGACCCCAGGGCCATAGTGGGGAGAGCAGGGAAGCCCAACCACACAGGCATTATGGATGGTTTCTACTGCCAGGGGTCGTCACTGACGCACGGTCCAAGCTAGGTTGACTGAAGCAGCTTCAACCCTCCATCCCACAGATATTTAATGTGCTCTCCCCATAGGAATCAGCACTGCTCTGGTCACTGAGGAAAGAGGGGACCAGACAGACAAGGTCCCTGCTCTCATGAAGCTTATGTTCTCGGGGAGAGAGACAGGCACACCATCACACGATAAACACACAAAGCCAGGTATTGAAAAGTAATGAGCCCTCTCCAAAGAATCAGGGTGACAGGGACAGGGAATGACTGAGTGGCTAGGTCATACAGAAAGGTCAGGGGTGGACGCTTGAGTTGAAGTCTGTTGACAGACAGGAGGAAAAAGCGGTTGGGGGCAGGGGGTAGAGAAGTGGGAAAAGTGTTCCAGGTAGAGGAATCGCCTGCGAGTGGGGCTTAAGGCAGGACTTAGAGGAGAAGATCAACTGGAAGAAAGCAAGTTGATACAGAGCACAGCCAGCGAAAGCAGCACAAGATAAGGCCAGCAGGATGGGCGAGGGTCTTTGTGAGCCAAGGCCAGCCCTTCCCTTAGAGTGTGAAGGGGGGCCAGTGGGGGAGCTGCTTCCACTCTCAGTGGCGTGTAGATGGGATGTACGTTGGCAAGGATGGACCAAAGGTGCCCAGTGAGGAGGCCTGGGTGTGGTCAAGGTGAGACCTAACGAAGGCTCAGAGGGTAGCAGCAGAAAAGAAATAGTACATGGATCTGGGGTATGTTTTATTTATATTACGTATGGGGAGAGAGAAAGTGAGAAAAAAATTTAAATTACTCCTAGATTCTGGGGTCCACACAAATGGACAGGGGTACCATTTAATGAAATGGCAAAGTCTTAGGGAAGGAACAAACTTTGTGTGTTCTGATTTGCTGAGATAAGGAGGTCTGAGGATCAAAAGTCTGATCTTAACCAGGTTAAAAAGAACACACAGGGCTTCCCTGGTGGCACAGTGGTTGAGAGTCCGCCTGCCGATGCAGGGGACACGGGTTCGTGCCCCGGTCCTGGAAGATCTCATGTGCCACGGAGCGGCTGGGCCCGTGAGCCATGGCCGCTGAGCCTGCGCGTCCGGAGCCTTGCTCCGCAACGGGAGAGGCCACAACAGTGAGAGGCCCGCATACCACACACAAAAAAAAGAACACACAGAGGTGTCCCTTGATGGTTCAAATTCTGGATACTAGCTCCTTTACTTGAATTGCCACCTTCTGTTGCCCCTCCCTACCAATCCCCTCCTCACGATTCTGTTAACCTGTTTCATAAGAATCATTGTATTTTCTTTCAGCCTAAGCCAAGGGCTCCTAAAAACAACTTCTATAGGTATAAACAGCAAAGACAGTCTTGGCCTCTGGTTTTCCAACCACGGCTGTCGCTCTTCTGCAGACTTGGGAAAAATGGTTTTCTTGCTGTCCCCTTCAACCTTTAGGTCTCAGTCTGGGAACTGGGGTGCTAAGAATTATCAGCAAGCCCCAAATCATCAACTTTCTATATCAAGGGGTTGAGATCCTTCTACTCCATAACAGTTTCCTGTGCCACTTCCCATTACTTGTGGCCATCTGTGGCCAAAACTCTCAGAGCTACTACGCTTTTTCTCGGGAGCTCATCTGGCCTTTTATTTCCTTTTGAGTATATTTGCTGGAATGTTTTTGGACCCTGTCAGCCTCCATATCTCTCATTTTGTAAGTATCTCTTAGGGCATTTTAAGCATCCTCTGAATGCTGACTCCTGGCAGCTAAAAGTCAAACTCTAGCAGAAAAGTGGACAACGGTCACCTTAGCCCTCCCTACGTGGAGATGCAGTTACTCCTAAAGATGACCTCAAAAGGAACCCAGCAGATCCCACCAGAGTGACTAGCCACAAGCTCTGCTTTGGTAACCAATGTCAGAGCACTCCACCGGGGCTTAGGAGATAGTTGCCAACTAGATTTCCTTATGCCTTCGATCTAGGCACCCCATTCATTTCATGTTAAAGTAGCTGGGATCTAAGTTCCCCAAGTCAAGGTAGAGAACCATGGAGCTCAATGTGGTTCTTTATTCCTTAAGTGTCTCAGATTTCAGAAAGGAGTGCTGTCGATGGGGAAGTGTAAACCTGCCCCTCCTCCCTCCCTCTCCGCACCTATTATCGAATACTTAACTATCTGGCCGTTATGAAATAAAACATTTCTGCATTCTGATGAATGTGTGCCGTTTCCACACTGCAGTGTATGTGAATATGTGTCGCCCCGTGTGTATGAGGAGGTCTGTGTGTACAAAGTCCAACTCCATAGCGAGAGTGAGATGCCCTTGACTGCTCTTCACAATGCCCAACTTTCACCCCCAGATCACAGGAACTCCTATCAGTCGTGGACCCAGAAAACCATAGATCCTTAGTGAGTACGTGCATTCCCACAGGCTGGCTAAATACTACGGTGCAATTTTCATGGATAGAGGTTACCTTGGCAAGAGACAAAATGCCACAAATTACACTGCCTCAATTCAAAGGCAGACACCCATCCCTACCTCCTCGGTTCTCCCTTCTCTCTTCACATCCAATGCAAACGACAAGCATGGCGCGTCTCCTTGGAGCTGAAGTGGGCACAGATGAGGCGTCCGGGCTTGCCTCTGACCCAGGCAGCTTCGGGCTGGGGTTTCTACCTTTTAACATTTATTGGGCTCTGGGACTTGGAACTCACAGTGATGGGCTTATCTTCTTGGTCATCCTTTTCCTTTATATAACAAAAAGGGAGGTTTTTCGTAATGCCAACCTAAGCCATCCATGACAGTGACGAGGTACCTGAGTGGCAATGCAGGAAAAGGGTGTCTGCCAAGCTTGGAGACAGAAAGAATGGGTTTTTCAAAATGGGAAGTCTTCTATTAAATAGAGAACACCGGCCTCACAAACTAACTCGGTTACACATTCAAGAAGCACCGTATTACAATGGATGACATTGCAGCCAGGAGAGCAAACCTCTGTTCCGTGGCTTCGCTACTCAGCCAGCTGGGGCTGGGAGGCTCAAAGGTCTGTACAAGGCAAATCTGGCTGAGGGTAAATGAAGAGGAAAGAATGGTGGGGGAGGGCAGGAAAAGTCACGATCATACCAGTGCTATGAAACAAGCTATCCCCAGCTTCCAAAGATAATGCTACTGACCAGCCACCATCAGGATAAACCCTTCCTCATAATGGGGACACAGAGAAAAGGGAAAAAGAGGAGAAGGGAACCAACATTTACTGAGAAACTACTTGTGAATAGAATTCTATGCCACAATCTTCTATTTGTGAGCCTACTCCCCCCGTTAGAAAGTGAAGGCAGAGAGCTAGGTTACTTGACATCATGTGTCTCCTGGGACCATCCACCACTTGGCTTATTGTTAAAGGACTTATGGAGTTAATATGTATAAAGCCAGGCACAAATCAAGCTGTGGACAAATGTTAGCTATTATCGCCATTATTGTAATTATTATCATCTATATCCCAGAGCCTAGCCCTGAGTGTGGCTTTCATGAGCAGTCCAATAATTTTTTTCTGTTATGGCTAACATTTACTGGGCACTTTTTATGAACCAGTCACTGTGGTAGGCACCACTACATGCCTCTCATTTTGACCTTTTTGATTGCCTTATAAAACAGGCATCATTGTCAAGTCTCTGTATTTAGATGAGAACACAAGGCACAGGATGGTAAGTAACCTGCAAAATGGAACAGAGATAATAGAAACATAAAGGAGATCAAAGCCCAGGCTTTTCAATTTCAGAGTCCTTGTAGTTCACTCTTTCTCTGAACAGACCAGGTGAAAGCAGGGAGGGAAGGCAGCCACCCTTTGTCCTCTGCTCCCGCGTTCCTGTGGCTCAGTCTGAGCCACCACCGCATCCATGGCTCACATCCTAACAGCATCACAGCTTTTTATAGGCTTGAGCCACCTCGGGGGAAGGATGAAGGCTAGAAACCTGCCCCTGAGTTGTTCTCTTGGACTGTTACTTACCTTCAACATTATTATCTTTCATAGGTTAATGTCCCTTCTACAGAGAGCATTCAACTCACGTTTATCGAGGGTCTATGCCATCTGCCAGGCAGCACATTTCATCACCTTGCTTAATCCTCACACAAACCAAGGCAGGACCACCAACAGGTCCTGCTCCTTTCTCAAGGAACCAAATGAGCCTTGGGACACCACAGAAAGTGACCTCTTCCCACATGCCACTGAACTGACCAGTTATTTATATACGTCTGAGCAGGGCTGAAAAAGCCTCTGTGCCCCAAGCCCACAGTGATGTATTAGAAACAAGAATCAAGGAGGATTTAAAGAGTCACATCTAAGAGACAAAATAGGGGGTCATACTGGGAAGTCGTGCAGGCTGGTCTTCCATCGTCAGTGACTTGGACCATGCCAAGCATAGCCTGACCCCAGAATCTGCACCCGCTTCTTACTTCCAAACTTACAACCTTGCCTGAATCACACACCTGACAACCTACCTTCTCTTGAATTTTTAAATACAACATTATTTAATTTTGTATGCATGTGTGTATTATTCTCCCTAATTATTAGCATGCATGTTTTTTTGAGGGTAGAAAATCATGACATACTAAGTTGGTACCCAGTACATTTTTGTCAATTGATTTGGCCCCTGAACCCAAAAACAAGTTAGGAGACCACATATGCTTGATGCACTTTCAAAGACTGACTCAACCTTCAACGTTGTTTTATTAAGGAAGAGACCTCTGGTATTTAGATTTGTTCTCAATCATATAGGTAGAATCTCCAATCATGACATTGCCAATATAATAACATAGCTCCAAGTCACTGCCGTTCTCATGTATTGAGTGGTCACAAAATGTAGCTCAAAACTGGAGTGACAATGTTATTTGGACTGGGGAAACAAGGTCATTGGAGACAGCTAATCAACAGTCCATTTGCTTCCCTCTGCATACAATAAGCCTTCATAAATAAGCTTGTTTAATGTATGTGTTTACATTATACCTGTACTAAATGTGCCATGAATAGCACTTTACATCCACTGTCATTTCATTCTCACAAGCTTGGGCATTCCCTGCTCTCACACCATATATTATTATTCTGTTTTTAAAGTATGCAAACTAAGGCTCAGAGGATCACAAACCAGAGATCTCAGTCTTTATAAAGCAAAACAATGGGCTACGAACTGGGGGTTGGAACCCGCATGCTCCCACCACACCAGGGCTTTTGCCCCATGTTGGTACAGGAGAGCACTGTTCCTTAATATGGGGTCTCTTTTCCCTGCTTCTGCTTCCTTCTAGCCAAGTAACCATGGGCAAGTTTTTACCTTCTTCGTCACCTTTAAATGGTGATAATAACAGTATCTACCTCAAGAGTTGTTGTGAGAATTAAATGAGATAATGCATATAAAGCACTGCACATAGTGTCTACCATTAGGAAACTATTGATACTTAATAAATGCTAGCCTCTGCTATTATCACACACTGCTAACGGGTGTTAGGAGAAAGGCAAGGGACAAATTCACCCTTGGGTGTCACTTCCTCTTCAAACACCATGTGTTGAGAATCCCAGTCCCTAACAGTAAAGCTTCAACAAGGAATAAAAGCAAATGCTAGCACCATAGAATCTTCCATTTCTGAACTGTTTGCTTGCAATGCAATGCAGAACAAGAGTATAAAGGTGATGCTAGTACACATCAGGACACTCTCTTGAACACAGATTCTCACTTTCTTCTAGACCTGTGCTGTCCAAAATAGTAGCCACAAACCACATGTGGTCACTGAACACCTGAAATGTGACTCATCTGAACTGAGATGTGCAGGAAGTATAAAAGGCACATCAAAATTTGAAGACAGTACAAAAAATGTAAAACATCTCATTAATAGTTTTTTATGTTGATTACCTGTTGAAATCATAATATTTTGCATATAATGGGTTAACTAAAACATGTATCTAAAAATATGTTTTTAAATGGATTAACTAACTGTATGGAGGTTCCTTAAAAAACTACAACTAGAGTTACCATATGATCCAGCAATTCTACTCCTGGGCATATATTTGGAAAAGACACATGCACCCCAATGTTCATAGCAGTACTATTTACAATAGCCAAAATATGGAAGCAACCTAAGTGTCCACTGACAGATGAATGGATAAAGAAAATGTGGTATATAAGCACAATGGAATATTACTCAGCCATAAAAAAGAAAGAAAGAATGCCATTTGCAGCAATATGGATGGACCTAGAGATTATCATACTAAGTGAGGTCAGACAAAGACAAATATCATATGACATCACATATCTGGAATCTTAAAAAATGATACAAATGAACTTATTGATAAAACAAAAATAGACTCACAGACATAGAAAACAAACTTACGGTTACCAAAGGGGAAGGCAGGGAGGGATAAATTAGGAGTTTGGTATTGGCAGATACAAACTACTATATATAAAATAGGTAAACAACAAGATCCTACTGTATAGCACAGGGAACTATATTCAATATCCTGTGATAAACCATAATAGAAAAAAATATTTTTAAAGAATGTATATATGTATGTATAACTGAATCACTTTGCTGTACAGCAGAAACTAACACAACATTGTAAATCAACTATACTTCAATTTTTTAAAATGGGTTAACTAAAACATGTTTTTAAATTAATTTCACCTGTTTCTTTTAACTTTTTAAAAATGTGGCTGCAAGAAAAATTTTAATTAGATATGTGACCCAGATTATATTTCTTTATTTTTTAAGGATGTCGATGTCTTTATTTTTTTAATTTAGCCATTTTATTTTTTTAAAATTTTTATTGGTGTGTACTTGATTTACAGTGTTGTGTTCGTTTCTGCTGTACAGCAAAGTGAATCAGTTATACACTGATTCTTTTAGATTCTTTTCCCATATAGGTCATTACAGAGTATTGAGAAGAGTTCCCTGTGCTACACAGTAGGTCCTTATTGGTTATCTATCTTATATATAGTAGTGTGTATGTGTCATGGGCTTCCCTGGTGGTGCAGTGGTTGAGAGTCCGCCTGCCGATGCAGGGGACGCGGGTTCGTGCGCTGGTCCGGGAAGATCCCACATGCCGTGCGGAGCGTCTAGACCCGTGAGCCATGGCCGCTGAGCCTGCGCGTCTGGAGCCTGTGCTCCGCAACGGGAGAGGCCACAACAGTGAGAGGCCCGCGTACGGAAAAAAAAAAAAAAAAAAAAAAAATTTCACTAAGTAATATATGTTATAGAAAAATTAGAAAATAGAGAAAAATTAAAAAACAAAGATAAGCAAAAAAATGAGAAAAATTAGAAAATAAAGATAAGCCAAAAAAATCAGCACTGTTATTCTAATAATCAGAGACAGTAAACAAAATAAAATAAAAGAATTTTAAAATGAGATGAAGATAACAAAGGGCTTCTTGGCTGTGAAGAGGTTCAAATTTTAAGACTTCTCACTCAATAAAAATACCTCTTATTTACCTAGAGATTTCCAACTTAGAGTATTTTCTTATCATTTTCTAACCCTCAAAGCAACAGTGAACGGAGTATTTAACAATGGTTACGGCTGGATAATGGGACTGCAGGTAATTTCTATTTTCCTTCTTTTTTATTTTAGGGAGTGGAGGAAGTGGGAGTTATCTATATTTCTAGATTTTCTACAATGAACATGCTTCATTTATGTAAGGAAGAAAATCAGTTAGTTTTAGGAAAAATCAGCTGTAAGTTGATTGCAGATAAGGAAACTGAGTCTCTGAGAACTTATTCAATTTGCTACAAAGTGGGAGAGCCAGGACTCAAAACCCCTCAAATCTTCTTTTCCCAAACCCACAGCCTTCCCACCTGGATCCCTTTGGTGGTGCAGACACGAGACTCATAAATGTTCAAATTGAGACTAGGGTCTTGGGTAAGCTAATATCAAAATTATTGCTATGCAGGATGCGTATGGATAATCCTCTTGTTTGGAGAAGCCACTCATTTAATGCATTGCTGCTGGAACTGTGTTAGATTTCCTGAGAAAGTAATCTGAACTTGACCCTAGCCTTTTGAAATTCCCACACTGCAGAGTTGCTTCTCACAATAAACAGGGCATTTTATTTGGCTCATCCAGCCATAATTCAGCTTAAAAATTGTACAAACTCCTGAGTTTTAATGCTGGTATTCAAAACACATGTTTAGCTGGTGGAATTTTTTTTTTTTTTTTTTTTTGCGATACGCGGGCCTCTAACCGTTGTGGCGTCTCCTGCTGCGGAGCACAGGCTCCGGACGCGCAGGTTCAGCGGCCATGGCTCACGGGCCCAGCTGCTCCGCGGCATGTGGGATCTTCCCGGACCGGGGCACGAACCCGTGTCCCCTGCACCGGCAGGCGGACTCTCAACCACTGCGCCACCAGGGAAGCCCCAGAACTGTTCTGAAGATGGAGGAGGATGACCCACACCGTGCCTGGCACACAGCAAGCACTCAGAGGCCTGTGCTACTACTGCCTCTGTTCCATTGTTACCTGAGAAGGGTGGAGATGGAGCTCCAGAAACTGGAAAATCAGAGCGCGTATTAGAGAAAACAGGTTTTAGTTTATTCTGAAGCCATGAAAATATACAGATCATATGAACACAAAAATACCAAGGGCCAATTTTCAAAATCAAATCAATCTAACTAGTCAAATACACGCCCCCCCAAAATTAACCAAGCTAATAATTGCAAATGAAAATTAAAAATTAACACAATTTGCCTATTACATTAGCAAGGTCTTTGTAATTATAATGACTAATGTTGGTCATAGGGCAGTGAAACAGGCACTATAATATTTTCATAAAGTTATCTGGTATCAGAAGTCATTAAATATTTAACTAAAATTTATCCAGTAATTTCATTTCTAAATAATGATGCCTAAATAAGTAAACTAAAATATGGAAAATTCAATGTGCATGATGATGGTCTCTATACTATTTATAGAGAAAAAGATGTAAATGATATAATTTATGAAATATGCAGCAATAGAAAGGATGGTTATGAAAACAAACATTGTAGAAAAAAACTTGTAATACAATACTATCTAAAAAGAGCTAAGATACTAAATGGAATATCATCTATGATTACAACATGTGAAAAAATTAATTTGTACAGGAAAAATGTTAACAGTGGTTGTATTAAGAAAGTAGGATACTTTAAATACTTTTTTAGCATCTTTAGTTTCCACTTTTGGAAATATGGACAGATTTCTTTGGAAAACAAACATACATTTGACAAATGTGCTCCAAACTGCTTTGATGAAAATCAGATCATCCACTGGTATTCATTCGTGCATTCACTTCCATTAACGGTACAGACTGCGTAAGCCAAGTCACAACTCTTAGAAGTGCTGTTTCCACAAAATGTGTCAGAGTTAATATCCAAATTCTTCCTTTTCTTTATTTTTTTTTAAAGCCTAATTCTCCATAGAACAACCTGTCCAATTCTCACCTTGTCCCTATTTATATCCATTTCCACCTTCAGGTTGAAGGAAACGGAGGAAGGGGCAGGAACAAAACCAGAGTCTCTATCCATGGCCGCTCATGGTCCCTGGAGGTCCCCACCAGCCACCTCAGTAGGGCCAAGTCGCCGTAGTCCCTCCCTCTCCCCAGCGTCACTAGCACACTCACGAAAAAGGCCAAGGTGTGCAAGTCAAGTACACCTTGACTGGTGGTCTCTCCATGGGGTTTCCCACAAAAGGAGTCCATAACCCACCACATCTCCCATCGTTAGCAGATCAGAGCAGTTAAGAGAATTTGTAAGCTATGGTGACTCAGTAATGAAGGCAAAAGAACTCCAAGTTCTTCCTCATCTTATCTTAAGCTCTATGCTCTTTGGACCTTTCCACCTCTAGGCAAAAAGAACTGAAGTCTCGACAGCTTGATGGGTTGGATCAGAACACTGAACATTCACAACATACTGAGGCCGTTTTTGCAGCACGCGGCCTGGATGTGGACCCAGTCATCTCAGTCAGACTCAGAAGAGTCTGAAATTACTGAGTCTCTCTGACTCAGAAGAGTCTATGACGTATTGACCCAACAGCCTGCAGCTTCCCAAACCATCACTATTAATGACAAACTGATAACCCGTTAAGCATAAGGGAATGTGTCAGTGAAATTAAAAGGAGCCCTGGGGCTTCCCTGGTGGCGCAGTGGTTAAGAGTCCGCCTGCCGATGCAGGGGACACGGGTTCGTGCCCTGGTCCGGGAGGATCCCATGTGCCGCGGAGCGGCTGGGCCCATGAGCCATGGCCGCTGAGCCTGCGCGTCCAGAGCCTGTGCATCCAGAGCCTGTGCTCTGCAACAGGAGAGACCACAGCAGTGAGAGGCCCGCGGACCACACACACACACAAAAAAAGAGCCCTCCTCTTCTCGTGGGTCAAAGATAACTTGAACATCACACACTGCTGAACTTCAGATCCAACCCTTGGAGCTCAGGCCACACTGAAGGTGTCTGAAACAGGGCTGGTGTGGACGCAACTTTGTTTACCCTGTCGGCCAAAGGCTGCACTGCTGGAGTCATGCTGGCTAGGCGTGGCCAGGCTCACAAAGGCGCCTTGTAGCCCTGCGGCCCAGCCTCAATGGCCTGTCTATTACGTCTTCTGGGACATTTTGATGTGTCATGTGGACCCAGCTGTCAAGCCTGGCAATCAGGTCAAATCCTTCATACATTTCTTCTTCTTTTTGACTTCATAATTTTGAGACAAATGACACCACCCACCAATAACTGGGTAGCCCTCCAGGAAGAGCTTCCCTCCTCCCCTTACCGTGTCTCCCACTCACAGCACATATACTGCCAAATGACAAAAAGCAAAATGATCCACTTTATGCATTGCCATTTAACAAAGAATAAAGCCAAGCAGAAGGAAGGAGACTTCGTCTGGGGATATTTTCACTTTCTATCAGGCTCTAGAGGCTGACTTAAACAAATGTGAACTATCACAAACCAAACTCTGATATGATTCTGGGATAAACATCATGGATTACTTAACTCTGACAAATCAATGTTCTAAAAACCAGAGATTTGAAGATTTATTTTTCTTCTTCAAACCTGATAGTTTTTAAGTTTAAATTTCTCCCTGGCTTAAGGAACCATAAAAGGGTAAGAATAAGAGCCCTCCCAGGCCCCATCTTGATTCCCCAGTGGGATCAGACTGTGCCCACTGAGTTCTGCTGCCTGTCAGGGGCCTAAAGGTTGGTATAGTGCTTCACAGCTGCCATCCCCCACCGAACGCAGGGAAATGCGTCAGCAGCTGGGAAGTAAGTGGCAGGCCGATCAGCCAGATCACTCTCTCTGCCAAGGCCCAGTCACTCCCTTTTTGCAAGATGTACAGCCAAAGTATGCCCTGCACACTGCCATTGGGGTGGCACAGGGAAATCTCAGCTCATTTGATTTAGAAACAGATGAATAAAGCCTTTGGTGAGAATGAAGACATATCCATGATAGGCAGTGGCCACTTGTCTTCTCTTCCCACTGCTCCATGCTCTCCCTGAGCAGAGCAAGCTCAGAAACATCTAAATGCTGGCGATTCCCAAATGTGTATCTCCAGACCCAGTTTCTCTCCTGAAAGTTTGTTTTCCAATTGCCTTATTTCCAGCTGCCCTATTTTTCCTCAACATCCACAGCTAATCAATCATTAAATGATATCAATTCTATTTCTCTTAGCATATAAGGCTCCCCTATACCTATGGCCTCAAACCTAGGTCACCCTCACCAAGTTTCATCTAGACAATTGACCTGGTCCCTGAGGCCCTCCTGGCCTCCAGTATCCCCTTCCTCTAATTCATCCTTCGCTGCCATGGAAGTCAGCCTAGTAAACATCAACATAGTATCTATTGAAAAACACTGGTTCTCCTAGTTGTTTATGGATAAATTCTGAACTCTTTAGTATGACACTCAACGACCTTCACCAACTGGTCTCAACTTCCCTGTCCAAACACACCTTCTGCTACTTCTTAGCCCACCAGTGCTCTGCATTATTGCAGCTCATGCCAGACAAAACCTCCAAACCTTTTTGTCTGAAGAAATGGCATCTCCCCTGCATAGTACCTACTGCTACTTCATCTCTACCCCACAACTCTTATTTATTCTTCAAGACCCAACTCAAAGGTCACCTCCTCTGTGAAGCTCTCCCTAAGCCCTACAGCTGTGAGTCACACTACCCTCTCTGGAGCCCTAATGCTCTCTGCATATTTCTATCCTAAAACAGCACACTGCACCACGAGGATCTGTTAAGATGCTGGTTTCCCCCAAGACGATGCTGGAAGGACCTTGAGGGTAGGAACCATATCGTTATCTCTGGACCAAGTACAGGGTTGCACAGAATACACACTCAGTAAGTGTTGTTGAATCCATCAACAGATGTAGGAGGAATTAAGGCAATGGAGGAATAAGGCTTTGACAGTCAGAATACTTGAGCCTTGCTCCAGTTGCCTCAGAGTCGAGTACTGTGGGAATTTAGTTTCTCATCTGTTGAATACGGGGGTGGGGCTATATGATTTCTATGGTCCCTTTAACTCCTCTGTTCTAGAATTCAGACTACATTTTCCTTTAAAATCTACAATGAAGAAAGACTCTATAAAACCCCATGGTAATAATATGTTCCAGGAGTTTGGACACGCTCCACAAAGCCAGCCAGGAAAATTGCTGCTCTGCCAGGCCACTGGGCTGAGCTCCCAAGGATGGCCAGCAATGGAGGTTCCTCCCTTAAACGCATAAATCCCCCGCTGCCTTCTGTTACATTTGGAGAAAATACCCAATTGCCCTCTTTTCTGTTTCACTCTGCATATTTTGGCCAAAATGCTGCTCATTAAATATTATGCACAAGAAAAAAAAACGACGACAAAAACCTAACACGCCTTGAAAATAATGAGTGCTAAAAACATGAATTAAACCACTAGGCTTACTATGGAAAACAGTATGGAGGTTTCTCAAAAAACTAAAAATAGAACTACCATATGAACCAGCAATTCCACTCCTGGGTATATATCCAAAAAAAAACAATAACACTAATTTGAAAAGATACACGCACCCCAATGTTCACAGCAGCATTATTTACAATTGCCAAGATATGGAAGCAACACAAGTATCCATCAGCTGATCAATGGATAAAGATGTGGCATATATATACAATGGAATATTACTCAGCCATAAAAAAAGAATGAAATAGGAGCTGCCCTGGTGGCACAGTGGTTGGGAATCCACCTGACAATGCAGGGGACACGGGTTCGAGCCCTGGTCCGGGAAGATCCCACATGCCGCGGAGCAGCTAAGCCCGTGTGCCACAACTACTGAGCCCTCGTGCCACAACTACTGAAGCCCACCCGCCTAGAGCCCGTGCTCCACAACGAGAGAGAAGCCACTGCAATGAGAAGCCCGTGCACTGCAACAAAGAGTAGCCCCCGCTTGCCACAACTAGAGAAAGCCCATGTGCAGCAACGAAGACCCAATACAGTCAAAAATAAATATAAGTAAATAAATAAATAAATTTATTTTTTAAAAAAGAATGAAATAATGCCATTTGCAGCAACATGGATGGACCTAGAGATTATCATAAGTGAAATAAGTCAGACAGAGAAAGACAAATACTGTCTGTTATCACTTACATGTAGAATCTAAAAAATACAACAAACTGGTGAATACAACAAAAAGGAAGCAGACTCACACATATAAAGAACAAACTAGTGGTTACCAGTGAGGAGAGGGAAGGGGGGGAGGGACAATGTAGGGGCAGGGGATTAAGAGGTACACACTATTAGGTATAAAATAAGCTTCAAGGATATATTGTACAACATGGGGAATACAGCCAATATTTTATAATAACTATAAATGAAGTATAACCTTTAAAAATTGTGAATCACTATACTGTACACCTATAACATATAATATACATCAACTATACTTCAATAAAAAAAATTTTTTTTAATTAAAATAAAAAACTTCTAGGCTTGATAATCACCTCGTTACCCCATACTCTGGGGGTGGCTGGTACCTCAGGACGGCCACTTCTGTCCTCGCAGGCTGGGGAGCAGGGTAAGGCTTGACCATCTCGTGGAGCATCCCCGGGTGCTGGTCACTGTAGAAAAGTCCATGCTCCTGGGTCTTGCCCACCGGGGACATCATTTGCTTGGTCTTGAAGGGGTACTCGGGTGGAGGACCTCGGGGGTCCAGCACTTTAGCTGCAGGCTGGGCTGGGGAGGGCCCCCCTCCTGCCTTGAACCCCTTTCCAGTCCCTGGGCCAGGGAGGTGTTGCTTTGCACCATTCCTCTCCAATGACAGCTGCATGATCCTCTCACTGAGAGAGCGGACGTGGCCCTGCTTGAGTTCCTTCAGCGCCTCGTCCTTGTGCGCCTGTCCGCTGTTGGCGCGGTTCACCGTGGGCCTGCCCTCAGTCCGCGCCTTCTGACTGGCACCCCCGGCCATGTAGTAGCCATGACCCACAGCCCCCTGCTGCTGCTGCTGCTGCGGCGGCGGCTGCTGCCCCCGGAAGAATTGGGACTGCGCTTTGGCCTCCTCATATGTGGGCAGTTCCTCGTTGTTCTGCTGAGGCTGCGTGGACCGCACCTGTTTCTCCATCACCGTGTTGTCCACCTGGTGTTCCTGACCCTGCGGTTCCTGGCGTGCCGACTGGTAGACCATTTGTGGGTCTTCTTGAGTGAGGTTTTCCGTGGAAGAAAAGTTGTTTGTGGGGTGGGCTGGTCCTGCACTCCCTGTGGCCTGGTGCTGAATGGCCAGCAAGTTCATGTGCTCGGTCGGGGTACCATAGCGCAGTTGCTCCTGGATCAGCCGCTGTAACACTGTTCCAGCTGCCGCATCCTCGGAACCTCTCATTTCCACCTCTGAGATCCTCGGGAAGTTCGGCGGGTGGAAGTTACGAAGAGGATCCTCAACTAGAAGGTAAACATAGGAAAAAGATGTCAGGCTGTTCCACGCAGATATAGGTCTGGACATACATGGTGGATAACCAACTTTCTAATGACAGAGGCATTTAAAGATTTCCAATACACCGTCACTCCCATTTACCCTACAGTTTCTCATGGAAGCATCTCTCCAAATCAAAGTGTCTCTACTACTCTCCCTTCCCTTGCCTACTGTTTCCTCCTAGACCTTGCTCAGGCCTTCAAGCCCTCTCTTTCCTTTAAGCTCCCCACCGACCCCTTCTCTTCATCATATAAACAGGTCAAGTCTTTCCCATCTTAAAAAAAAAAGAAAAAGAAAAAAACAAGCAAAACTCAGAACCAAACAAAAAGAAACCATCTTTTCATGGCTCTACATAAACCTCTAAGTGCCACCCTGCATCTCTCCTCCCCTTCTAATCGTCCTCAGAAAGCAATCGATACGGAAAGTGGCCATCTCCACTTTCCGAACGTGCCGTCCACTGCCCTCCCTACCGCTCTGATTAGCAATCATTCCCAGGGAGAACTTTCCAGCCTAACCTTTCTGAAGCATCTAGCATGTTGATCACCCACCTCCTGAAATGCTCTCCTCACTCAGCATCCAGGCCACCCCCTCTCATGGTTCAGGATCCTGCTGCTTCTCCGTACACTCCATCTCTGGCTCCCTTTTCTCCACCTGCCCCTTAAATTCTTTCCCACAGCTCTGCCCTGAGCACTCACCCACCCTCACTTCGACAGATTCTCATCTCATCCACCACTCGTCTGAACCTACTGACCCATGGCCCATCCATTTACAACCACCAGCCGATGGCCCACAGGTCCTCCAAACTCAACGTGTCTTCCTCAGCCCATCCAAACAACCCCTGGATCCCTGCCTCGTCTACTCTTTGCCAAGCCAGAAACCTGAGAGTTTTCCAAAATTCCTTCCTCTCCCTTACCCCCGACATCTGGTCAGCGCCTGCCTGTGAATTCTACTTCCGAAATGAAACATCTCTCCCAACTCTCCCCTTTATTCCCCTGCCGGTCTCCAAGTTCATTATCAATAACCACAGTACAACCACAAAAACCATTTTTAAGGAGCATATGATGTGCCAGGTATTGTACTAAATTCCCTCCTTTATTTAGTTTAGTTCACATACAATCACATGAGGCAGGTATTAATTGCCCCATCTTACAGATAAGGAGAGAGGTTTAGAGAAGGTAAATCACCAAGGTCGCAGAGGTAGGAAGAGACAGATCCAGGATCCGACTCATTCCACAACGAAATCTGTGTTCATTCCGCATGACAAGCCCATGGAGCCTCATACCCAAACCATTCCAAGAGCCCCCTCATCTATTTCTCTGACACTAGTCTCTTTTCCACTTCCAAACCCACCCCCTCAGACTCCAACTTATCTTCCCCACTGCCCTAAGATTGTTCAAACCGGAAAACTTAATCATACCACTCCTCTGCACAAAATTCCTCAACAATTAATTATAGGATGAAACTGACAATCCATCATAGGGTGTAGCAGGCATTGCTCTGTCCATCCAGCAACATTTCATGCCATCACTGGCCCCCTCACCGGCAACCCCTTGGAGTTCAAGTTCCAGCAATACCCTGAGAAGTTCCCAGACATGCTTGCTCTCTCTGGCCTCCAGGACTTTGCTCCCATCCATCCCTCTGCCTAGAAAGATGCATCTCACCACACCCTTCTTGGGAAATTCCTAGACATGCTGTGAGTGATGGCTCCAAAGCTACCTTCTGAGTAGAACCCTTCCTGCTGTAGCCCAGCAGGCTTGAGCCCTCCTTCTCCAATGTCTGGGCTCCATTACTATACCTCCCTTAGAGCAGTCATCACAACAGATGGCAATCACTCATGTACACAGACTCTAAACTCCTTAAGAGCAAAGATCTTGCCTCCTCATCTGGGTATCCCTAGCATACAACTCAGTGCCTGCATGTAATGGGGGTCAAACATGTAACCAGTAAAAGAATATCTGAGCACCATGAAATATATAATTCACCCCATTTCACAATTGTACTAAGAAGTAGTGTATTGAGGACATTTATAGTGTTAGGATAACAAAAATTCTACTACTTACTACTGGCAAGACTTTGAGCAAATCACTTGCTCTCTTAGAGCTCAACATCCTCCCCTGTCAATAGAGGGAGCTGAACTAGCCCCTTAGAGATAAGCAGCCTTAGAGATAGCAGCCTTCACTCTTACAATTCCCTGTAGTGATGGTTCTTTGTTTTTACATATGCACAGGACACATCACTTTCCCCCAAACTGTTTTTCTTCCCCAAGGTTGCCTTTTTTTTTCTCTGAATGGCATCCTCATCAGAGACAACCAGATAGAAATTTCAGATTCAATTTTGATCCTTTTGTCTCCTTTGCTCCCTACGTTTAATCAAGTGCCAAGCACTTTTCAGTCCACAGTGAAATGAGAAAAAATGAAGGTGGTGTGATAAGTGAAATGAGAAAAAATGAAGGTGGTGTGATATGCTTACAAGATATAGAAATACACATATACATGTGTATCTACCTAGACATATGTCATTGGGTTTATTGTCTTCTTTGGGCAAGGGATTCTGTCAAGGATTACATCCCTCTTACACTTTTCAGTATTAAAATATGAGAAAGGGCTTCCCTGGTGGCGCAGTGATTGAGAGTCCGCCTGCCGATGCAGGGGACATGGGTTCATGCCCTGGTCCGGGAATATCCCACATGCCACAGAGCGGCTGGGCCCATGAGCCATGGCTGCTGAGCCTGCGCGTCCGGAGCCTGTGCTCCGCAATGGGAGAGGCCACAACAGTGAGAGGCCTGCGTACCGAAAAAAATAAAAAATAAAAAAATAAAAAAATAAAATATGAGAAAAGGCGACCGTAGATGACACTTTGAGTGTCTCTGTAACAGCAAAGACTGCAGCCCCAGCTTCCATGCCCTCAGCTACTCCCCGGGTTCCAGTCCCCTAACCAGTTGTCTAAATGTCCTGAGCAGCCTAATATCTCTTGCCTCTGGCCTCTCCTCCTTTTGATCAACACTGTATTTATCTGTATTTGTCTACTAGAATTCAAGCACCAGAGAACAGAGAGTTTTATCTGTTACGTTCACATGCCGTATACCCAGTGCCTAGAATACTACCCCAATATACAGAAGGCATTCAGGAAAGAATTGTGGGGGGCAGGGATAAATTAGAAGTTTGGGATTAACATATACACACTACTGTCCATGAAAGCGATAAAAAAACAAGGACCTACTGTATAGCACAGGGAACTATATTAAGTATCTTATAATAACCTATTATGGAAAAGAATCTGAAAAAGAATAGATAGATAGATATACAAATAACTGAATCACTTTGCTGTACACCTGAAACTAACATAGCACTGTAAACTAACCATACTTCAACTTAAAATGTGGTTAAAAAAAAATAAGAGAAAAAATAATTGCCAAGTAAAGAACTTTACAGACTGGTTCCTGAAGCTCAACTCTGATCGACCCCAAAATCGCACCTCTGTGACCTCAGGCAAATTACTTGGCTTCTCTGAACCTCTCTGCTCTGTATAATGGTCAGGCTTCATATCTGCCTCACAGGATGGCATGTGGAGTAAATTCAAACTTATTCCTCACCTTCAGAGAAGGTGTACAGTAACTGATATTTAAACCAGAAGTTCAACAACAAAAAATTTTAAACAAAAAAAACAGATCATTGAAAGTCCACACAAGATGAATTGCCAATAATTGTAATAAGTGATGAACAATGCTAGGAAAGTGATTAACAGTGTCGGTTGAGTTGAGCCATCACTCACTCTACAAATAACAACTGCCAACCTGTTATATTCAGGCATTCTGATAGGTGCTGGGGTTAGGAGAATGAAGTGGACAGTCCTTACCTTCAGGGCTTAATGAAACAAGCAAATTCAAATAAAAATCAACATTTTAAAATAAAATGAATAAAAATTCAAATAAAAATATATATCCAAAGGAAAAAGATTTTTTTGGATGAGTAATAAAAGGAATGGTGCCTCATTAAGCATGAAAACTACTGAAGTTCCTTTTCATAAGCACATTTGGCAAGAACCCTGAGATCTTCTTTAAAGTGGTTTAGAAGATTCCTTTTCATGGTTTAACCAATCTCATAAACCCTCAAAAATAGGCAGAAAGTTTTTACAAAGGAAGCAGTTCCTTCACGACTATAGTTTTGAATTTCTCTGAATTTCTGAATCATTTGCAAAAAGAGGTAAAAATGAAAGCAGAGAAGAAAAAAAGGAATGAAAGATTCTGGGAAAGAATACAGAAGAATATTTAGGAATTAGAAGAAAATGAGGGCATAAATGGTATAATTCTGAAGTTCCTACGTACTTAGGAACTCTGTTGAGAGGGTCACATATTATAGTAAAACAGTCAATTAAAACCTTGTTAATGTTTACCAAACATTAAAAATAAGGCACCTACCAATACAGAGACAACCAATAATCCAATATGCTGATATTTAAAACAAGGATAGAGAAAAAATTATGCAAAAGAGTGAAAAATGAGAAACATAAGATTGTTCTGCTTTTCCAACACAAGTGCCAATAAAAGAACTTACCAACTTTTTCCCTGATGCTACTGTTTGCCTCCACCGTCAAAGATGCTTCATGCCTCCCAGAATAGAGCTGAAAGTCTGGGAAAAAGTAGTTGGGGTCTTCCAGAATCTGGATGGGACTACTGGGGCTGTAACAGGCAGGAGGGGGACCTGGGGGCAGAAAGCAAAGTGCATATTAGTGCCAATGAAGTCCTCCTCTCCCTCTTTGCCGTGTGAGTCACACTAGCTGTTCTCCCACACACATTTCCACTGGCAGTGGCAGCTCTGTCTTTTCGATTCATAAAATTCCAAAGTTACTATTCAGAATCATCACAAGTCTAGCCACCCACCAAAATGACCCGTAAGGTCACAATAACAATTTTCAAGACACGCTGAGTGAAGTCAGGGACCCTTTCTCACAACCTACTTCCAAGGGCAGCAGCAGAAACACTGGCAGAAATCAAGTCCCCTGAGGAACTGGACAAGTCACCAAGTTTGGAAAGGTCAACGTGGGGGACAGAAAGGAGGGAGGCAGGGAGGCCAGAAAAGGAAAACTAAAAGGGGAAGGGCAGCTGTCTCTTGGAATGTATGAAAGATGCAGAGAGGGGTGGTCATTTTGCCAGACCATGTGTTAGCAAGGGCCTGTCCCAACCCAGGACAGAGTGCTCAGCCCCACTCTGAGGGTTCTGGAGCCTCGTGTGGCAGTGTGAGCCTGGGTCATGGGTTCTGGCCCTCTGCCAGGCACTGACCTTTCAGCTCCTCTGTATCTGCTTCACACTCAAAGAGGAGTGTGCTTCCTGTTTCAATTAAACGTGACACTGTGTTGAATTCTACAGTCACTGAACATGAGATACCACAACGGCGACACCGATCTGGCATCTACAACATCGTGGGAACACTCAGTGGGATGGGTCTGGGCTGTCTTTCCTCTCTGCACTCGTTTCTCTGCGTGGGCACCAAGTTGAAGGCTCTTTCTGGCAAAAGTAACTTAGTTTACTCTGGGGAAAGAGTCAGGCTATTTTTTTTTTAATTAAAATTCTTGCCCCCAAGGATTCCTTAATATACGCAAATCAATCAATGTGATATACCACATTAACAAATTGAAGAGTAAAAACCATATGATCATCTCAATAGATGCAGAAACAGCTTTTGACAAAATTCAACACCCATTTATGATAAAAATTCTACAGGAAGTGGGCATAGAGGAAACCTACCTCAACATAATAAAGGTCATATACGACAAACCCACAGCAAACATCATTCTCAATGGTGAAAAACCGAAGCATTTCTTCTAAGATCATGAACAAGACAAGGATGTCCACTCTCGCCATTATTATTCGACGTAGTTTTGGAAGTCCTAGCCACGGCAATCAGAGAAGAAAAAGAAATGAAAGGAATACAAATTGGAAAAGAAGAAGGAAAACTGTCACTGTTGGCAGATGACATGCTACTATACATAGAGAATACTAAAGATGCCACCAGAAAACTACTAGAGCTAATCAATGAATTTGGTAAGGTTGCAGGATACAAAATTAATGCACAGAAATCTCTGGCATTCCTATACACTAACAATGAAAGATCAGAAAGAGAAATTAAGGAAACAATCCCATTCAGCATTGCAACAAAAAGAATAAAATACCTAGGAATAAACCTACCTAAGGAGGTAAAAGACCTGTATGCAGAAAACTGTAAGACACTGATGAAAGAAATCAAAGATAACACAAACAGATGGAGAAATATACCATGTTCTTGGATTGGATGAATCAATATTGTGAAAATGACTATACTACCCAAAGCAATCTACAGATTCAATGCAATCCCTATCAAATTACCAGTGGCATTTTTTACATAACTAGAACAAAAAAATCTTAAAATCTGTATGGAGACACAAAAGACCCCGAATAGCAAAGCAGTCTTGAGGGAAGAAAACGGAGCTGGAGGAATCAGACTCGCTGACTTCAGACTATACTACAAAGCTACAGTAATCAAGGCAATATGGTACTGGCACAAAAACAGAAATATAGATCAAAGGAACAAGATAGAAAGCCCAGAGATAAACCCACGCACCTATGGTCAACTAATCTATGACAAAGGAAGCAAGGATATACAATGGAGAAAAGACAGTCTCTTCAATAAGTGGTGTTGGGAAAACTGGACAGCTACATGTAAAAGAATGAAAGTAGAACACTCCCTAACACCATACACAAAAATAAGCTCAAAATGGATTAGAGACCTAAATGTAAGGCCAGACAGTATACACCTCTTAGAGGAAAACAGGAAGAACACTCTTTGACGTAAATGAGAGCAAAATCTTTTTTGATCCACCTCCTAGAGTAATGGAAATAAAAACAAATGGGACCTAATGAAACTTCAAAGCTTTTGCAAAGCAAAGGAAACTACAAACAAGACAAAAAGCGACACTCAGAATTGGAGAAAATATTTGCAAATGAATTAACCAACAAAGGATTAATCTGCAAAATATATAAACAGCTCATGCAGCTCAATATTAAAAAAACAAACAACCCAATCTAAAAATGGGCAGAAGACTTAATCAGACATTTCACCAAAGAAGATATACAGATGGCTAAGAAGCACATGAAAAGCTGCTCAACATCACTACTTATTAGAGAAATGCAAATCAAAACTGCAATGAGGTATCACCTCACACCAGTTAGAATGGGCATCATCAGAAAATCTACAAACAACAAATGCTGGAGAGAGTGTGGAGAAAAGGGAACCCTCTTGCACTGTTGTTGGGAATGTAATTCAGCCACTATGGAGAACAGTATGGAGGTTCCTTAAGAAACTAAAAATAGAATTACCATCTGACCCAGCAATCCCACTACTGGGAATATACCCAGAGAAAACCATAATTCAAAGACACACATGCACACCAGTGTTCATTGCAGCACTATTTACAATAGCTAGGTCATGGAAGCAACCTAAATGCCCATCGACAGACAAATGGATAAAGAAGATGTTGTACATATATACAATGGAATATTACTCAGTCATAAAAAGAAATGAAATTGGGTCGTTTGTAGAGACATGGATGGATCTAGAGACACTCATACAGAGTGAAGTAAGTCAGAAAGAGAAAAACAAATATTGTATATTAACGCATATATGTGGAATCTAGAAAAATGGTACAGATAAACCGGTTTGCAGGGCAGAAGTAGAGACACAGATGTAGAGAACAAACGTATGGACACCAAGGGGGGAAAGCAGCGGGGGGTGGGGCTGGTGGTGTGATGAACTGGGAGATTGGGATTGACATGTATAAAATAGATAAGTAATAAGAAACTGCTGTATAAAAAAATAAATAAAATAAAATTCAAAAGTTCAAAAAAAATAAAAAGACTTTTCTATTAAAAACTATATATAGACATATATATATGGTAGCTAAACATGAATATCAATTAGATTAGTTACAAATACAAGGAAGAACAATTTAGAGAGTTAATGGCTAAGGACATCTTAGTGCCTTTTCCGTTAATGTGTAACTATAATGGATCACTGTATAGTTTGTCCTGGTCTTCTCCTCATCATGTGTAGAATTAATCCATATGAAAACTTTCTTGTACCCAAACCTGAAGGTTTGTCCACAGCTGTCCAGGTGTGTCCAAAGTTTACCTCGACAGCTTCCCTTCCATCCTGGATATCCTTTCCCTGGCATTCTGGACAATGAGCCCTCCCCTCTGATCCTCCACTGTTGGTGGAGATAAGATAGATGGTACAAAGCATGCCAAGAGACTTCACAGGGTGGCAGCACCTCACTGGGTCATCAGAATCCAAATTTTGCCGATTCATTAATTTACCATGAGAAACACAACTGCCAGAGGGAACAGTCTCTTATGCCCTCCAGGCCAGCTAGCACATTTACTGTTTTGACATTTCCACAAGAAGGCAAATTACAACTTGGAAGTTGCACGGTGAGCAAGGAATCCCAGTAAGGGAAGTAGATGCATGCTCAAATGATGGATGCCACTAGGTAGAGTTGTCTGATGCCTCCATGTCCCTCAAAGGAATTTTCCCACCCAGACACCCAAGCAGCACCCATTTCACAGTGGCAATTTACCCGAGTTGTACAAAGCTTTTAGGAAAAATATTATCTGAGATGCTTGTGTTACTGACTGTGGAACCCGAAAAGGAGTGGGCAACAGCAAGCCTCAGAATTAAATCTGATTACTTTGGTCTATAGTTCCAACAAAAATTCTTTCAACATTTAGTCAACATGTGCCTGGCATGTTCTAAGTGCCAGGCACCATGCTATAGCGATAAACAAGACAAGAACTCTGCCGTCCGGAGTCTCAGAATTCAGCAGGAAGCAGACATGTTGGCTGGCAGTTACGATGCAGGGTAGCGTTGGCTGTAACAAAGCCTTGTTCTAGATACAGTGGGAGCTCAGGACAAAGGGCCTAACCCTGCCTAAAGGTCGAGAAAACCTGCACAGAGGCCAAGGAGCTTAAGCTGATCCTACTTCAGTATCTGATTTTCACAATGAAAGAAAATGCATTTTTATGATTATATATTACCAATAATACAATCATATAGAGAACTGCTGTTAGCCTTATGGTATGTTTCTGTTTAATTTTATACATTAAGCTTTGTACATACAAATACGGAATCACACAGTGTCATGCTGCTGTCACTGAGCATGATAACATGGGTTGTTCTCCTGCGATGTAATAAAAATACATTAAAAAAGAATCCTTGGGCCTCCCTGGTGGCGCAGTGGTTGAGAGTCCGCCTGCCGATGCAGGGGATACGGGTTCGTGCCCCGGTCTGGGAGGATCCCATATGCCGCGGAGCGGCTGGGCCCGTGAGCCATGGCCGCTGGGCCTGTGCATCCGGAGCCTGTGCTCCGCAACGGGAGAGGCCACAACAGTGAGAGGCCCGCATACCGCAAAAAAAAAAAAAAAAAAAAGAATCCTTGCCCCAGAGATAATTCCATTAGAAGAAAAATCATGTTTTATAGCCATCACTTCAAACAGGTCATTTGCAGTTTCTTGCTAGGATTGTTATCTACCCATTTCCCATAAGGCCAAAGCTAGTAGTAAGCAACTAATTATTCTAAGAGGCTGTAAGATGGAAATTTACTCAACTTCTTCCTGAGTTTCTCTACCTCAACCCATGAAATAATATTTGCGCACGTGCTCACATGTATCATAAGCATGTTTAGACTAGAGAGAAAAAGAGAAAAAAGATTTTGACAACCAGAATATTTATCTTAACAATGTTAAAATAAATAATGTAGTTGTGACTTAGATCTTAAGGATGAATAAAAACTGAGTATGAATGACATACTATATAAAGATCAGCCTAAAATGACAGTTCCAATGCCTGTGACAGTGTCTGTCAGTGTTCTCTTTTTGGCCAACCCACAAAGGACTACCCTGGAAAGAAACTCAGCCCTTTCTGGGCCTCATCTTCTACATCTATAAATCTAAAAGTCAAGGCTAAAATTAGGAATCATCGATGGCCTGAATCCAAAGGCAAATCCTGGCCTGGCTTCTACTTCAGGCAGGTGGAAAATATTGGTGGAAAGTTGGAGAGACGCACAGAGCAACTTGGCCACCTGTTAGGATCACCTGGGGAACGTTGCCAATGCCAGTACCCCAGTCTCACCCAGACCTAGTCAATCAGAATCACTGGGGAAGGGCCCAGGCACGCGTATTTTATAAGGCTCTTCATATGATTCCGATGTGCAACCACCGCTGAGAAGCCCTAAGCTAGATGGAGAACAGTGCACACAGGCAAAGAAACAAAAAAACATAAACACACCTTCTGCACCCTCCGCCTCTCTACCACCAAATCAGAGCCAGGGAGGAGTTGAGGACCCATACACTTGAGTAAAGAAAGTGTGACAGATACACATTACTATATATAAAATAGATAAACAACAAGGACCTACTGTGTAGCACAGGCAACTATATTCAATATCTTACAATAACTTATAACGGAAAAGAATCTGAAAAAGAATATATATATATATATTTATAAATATATATACTTATATATATATTTATATATATATTTATAAATATATATATTTATATATATATAAACTGAATCACTTTACTATACACCTGAAACTACACAACATTGTAAATCAACTATACGTCAGTTCAATTAAAAAAAAAAGTGTGGTGTTCTCTTACGATCTGGGTCAGGAATGGCACATGCCAACAGATTACAACTCTTTGGGCCCTACCATCTAATCATGTGACTAAAAATTTTAAATGATAACAGAGAGTAAACTGCCAATAAAATTGCGGCCTACCTAAGAATATATATGTGTATATGTATGGGTGTACAAAGGTGTGTGTAGGGCATGTGTGTATGCATAGATACATGCTTTCAACATGGAGCCCAGTTAAGAACCCTGCAGTAAGCCATTCCTATCATCACAACACTGGTATAAACTGCTTTTCCACACCTTATCCAATGGCCTGCTGAGTGAGAGTAGGCCCCAGGGCTCCAGGCCACAGGGCGCTATAGTGAGAGCAGAGCTGGAAGGAGGGGCCTAAGCTCAGAGGGCACCAAAGATGCGCCACCTCTCACCATTTCTTCGGCAGGCCTCAGTATTAAGAAAGAACTAATGCTCTTCGTACGCGCATGCACGCACACACACACACACACACACACCCCTATGCAGACTGAAGGACAGGATGCCCAACTCCATATGAACAGTCATCTAAGACTCCGTGGCCCACACACTGACCGAGAGTTCCGTTCCCTCCGTTCCCACCCTGCCCCCTCTCCTTGGAAGTGCAGAGAGAAGTCCGGCTGAGCAGATGATCAGGACAGACCCTACGGACAGCCAGGCCCAGGAATTATCACTCCACTGAGCCGACAGACAACCGAGTGAGCTATCCCAGCACTGCCACATCTGAAAGGAATCATTTCACTTCCAGCTCCCTCACCTGTAAGACAAGGTAAGATGACAATAACGTGTATCACGAGGTGGCACGACATTCCTGGACTACACAGCAAAAATGCAAGAGAGACACCATCCGCTGTCCCACGTGCACATAATCTTTCCCTTCCTGTTCTAGTGCAGGATCTTCGTTAGGAACTCTGGTAGCACGATTTGAGTCTCTTCTTATGTAAAAACATAGGGTATATAATCTAACCAACAGGGTCAAGGATCTCTGAAATCAGAAACTGGACATCAATACCTGTCACAAGCAGAAATTTGGTTTTCCTTGTTAGCAGGTCTCCAGCCCTGGGAGCAAGAACTGTGAGAAACCACAGGAGACGCCCGGACACCACCCCTACCCGGTGAGCGCTGCGAGGCCTGGCTGGGGCCCAGCGCCTAAGTGACAGTGCAGGTTTTAGGGGAGTCCACAGCTGACCAAGGAATCAGCTTCTATGTAATCTGTACATGGAGTTGCCTCTCAGCGTTTCCACGTAGGTTTCTCTTGACTTAGTAACTTGCAGTCACCTACTTTCAACCCAAACCTTCAACTAAGGACCATGGCTCACACACCTTTAGTCTGCGTGGGGAAACTGGCAGAAGCAATAGAAAACCTGCCCAGGGTCTCCCTCTGGGCAGGAGGCTTGCAGCCCCTAGGGCTCCTGCCTGAAATAAAGCTAGACATTTGTTTGTGCTGTGCTCGGCAGAGGGTGAAATTCTGTAATTTCAGTCTGAGGGTTCAACGTTTCTACCTTATACTGATGATGACCCATTTCAACAAGAATAGTTCCTTTCTCTTTGCAAAAACTGCATGTCATTTCTCAACAAGAATCCTTTGCTTCTCTCTCTACGAGCATGACTACTTTTGGCTGGCTTCTAAAGCACTGAAAACTTCCTTCCTATTATGGTTTTACTCTCTCACTTTCTTTGTAACTGTCCAGAGGCCTTTAGGTAATGTGACCCTGAACACGACTTTTTTCCCTCCCTCCATAGTAGGGATAACAAAGGCCTCATTGTTGAAGGAAAAATGAATTAAGGTAAAAATGAAGTGAGTTTCCTGGGGGAGGTGAGAGGTACAACAAATCCTGGTCACCTGCTCATCTATTTCACCTCCACTGTAACTGATTTGTTCCCTAAGATCAGATACGGAATCCATAAACAGACCAACATAAGAGGCTCAGGAGTCTCCTTCCGGTGTAAACACCACAGGACATTCAAACCGTCACCCCACTATTGTCCTGCACTCACACAGCTGGGAATCACCTGTCCTTAATTAAACTCCACTGCCAGCATGCCACTCCCTTGCACATAAACATAGCGGCTACAGCTTCAAGTTCAAATTCTGTTCGGTTTTCAAGGCTGTCTACACTCGGCCCCCTCCTTTAGCTGCCAACAGTCCTGCTGGTCCCCTCAGCATCCCAGCATCCTGTGAACATGCCACCCTCATTCTCCAAGGCCCTGCTGGGAATGCCATCCTCTAACTGCACACTGCCCTCCCCAAGTCCTCTCAAGTTCATCCCAATACATTTACCTCTTCAGGTTACCTCCCCTACAGTGGCCTGCCTTCCCCCAATGGCCACGGTAATTATGATCGAAAGCGCACAACTGAGCACTTAAACATCAACTGCCTAGTAGTCTGCAGTAGTCACTTAATATAGGCTGGTGCATCCAACAATCCCACTTCTGGGCATATACCCAGACAAAACTCTAATTCGAAAAGATACATGCATCCCTATGTTCACAGCAGCACTATTCACAATAGCCAAGAGATGGAAACAACCTAAATGACCATCGCCAGATGAATGGATAAAGAAGATGTGGTACACATATACAATGGAATACTACTCAACCATTAAGTAGATGCACATATCTAAAAAACAAAAACAGACTCACGGATATACAGAACAGACTAGTGGTTGCCAAGGGGAAGGGGCGATGGGGGAGGGATGGGCTGGGAGTTTGGGATTAGCAGATGCAAACTATTACATATAGGACGAATAAACAAGGTCCTACTGTATAGCACAGGGAACTATATTCAATATCCTATGATAAATCATAATAGAAAAGAATATGAAAAAGAATATACATATGTATAACTGAGTCACTTTGCTATACAGCAGAAATTAAACACAACATTGTAAATCAACTATACTTCAGTGAATAAATATAAATATATATATATATATATAAATATATATATATATATATATATATATATATATATATATATATATATATATATATATATGCTGGTGCCAGTGCCCTGGTGAAGCTTGAAGACAAGGCACCATATGGGTACTTGCTACTTTCTGTATAAGGTATATGTTCCCTTACTACTTGCTGACGGATGGAGAACTTGGCATATCCTCTGGGATGATGCCACAACCAAGTTTAATGAGAGGGTCCCCTCAAAGCCAGTCTCTGAGAGTTCCCGATGATTCCCTGGCCCTCTCAGGTCTCTAAGATGAGGAAGCACTCGCTCTCCCCTTTGCAGCTGGCAGTGATGCTCTGGGGCCTTCACTCACTGTGAAAAAACTCCCAGGTGTCACTGCACCCAAGTGCAAGACTTTCTGCCAGCTCTCTGTAAGCCAAAACCACCTAATGCCTTTAAAAACAATTCCACTGGGCTTCCCTGGTGGCGCAGTGGTTGAGAGTCCACCTGCCGATGCAGGGGACACGGGTTCGTGCCCCGGTCCGGGAGGATCCCACATGCCTGCCGCGGAGTGCCTGGGCCCGTGAGCCATGGCCGCTGAGCTTGCGCGCCCGGAGCCTGTGCTCCGCAACGGGAGAGGCCACAACAGTGAGAGGTCTGCGTACCACAAAAAAAAACAAACAAAAAAACACAATTCCACTGTCAAGATTAGAATAACCTCCTCTAACCTTATAACAGAGATATTAACCACAAGCAACAAAACAATTCTGTGGCTTCTACCTTCCTTTTCAAAGAGCTAAGGAATTTACTGAGTGCGCCAGCAGCCTCAAAGTTAAATGTAAGCAACCAAGCCAAGCCTTCGGATTCTGGCAGAACTGGAGGTTTCTCCGGGGAGTAGAATACTCTGCTCAGGGAGACAGATGCCCTAGAAACAATGTTTTTAAAGGGAGCGTGGAGACTCCACGACAGTACCTAAAAAATAAGGGGTAGTCTGTTCACAGGCCCTCATGTGAAGCCAAGCTCCCTCCCTAGGGTCGCCAAGTCATACTCTTGAACCTGAGGCCTGAAGGAAGCAGACAGGTCCTGGCACCCCCTCTATGAACACCTGCACGCAGCACACACACTGAAAAAGCAAACAGGGATCTCCAACACTAAACTGAAGGCACACACCTGAATACACCTTCTCACTCCCTTTCTCCCAAGTAACCATTATTTGAAACCTAAGATGGGGGGTGTGGGGAGGAGGTGGGAGTGGGGAAGATTTCTAAAATTCCCAGCCTCTACAGATGTGGTCTTCCTGGGCATGGAACTTCAATTTGAATCCCTGGAATAATCCATCCATTGTAGAAAACAAGAAAAATAAATACACCTATTTAATTTAGACTCTCTCAAAGTGCAATTTGTGACGAATACCTTTAAAGTTGTGTGAAGTTTAACTTTGTAATGCTTATTTAAAAATATCTCTGAGATAGTATCAGTGTGGACCAAAATACAGAAAGTATGCTTAACCTTTAAAGTAACAATTGAGTTTAACAGGGCCCTGTGATGTGAGCTATAAATAACAAAGAAATGAGTAAGACCTCCCTTAGCCTTAAGATATTTTGATTCCATTCTGGAGACAACAGGCACCAACTATCCAAACTTCATCTCAGAGTAAGTGCTCTATTAAAGGGACACAAAGCTTTGAAGGCTCAGGAGTAATTCGTTACTACCTGATGATTGACAGAGGTGATTCAGAGCTAAAACGACAAGGAGAAAGAGACTCCGGAGCTGAAGTGCAAAAAAGGAGGAGGATGTTAATCTGCTTCAGGGTGAAGAGAGGGTGCTAGTGAGGAAAGATAAGCCCAAAAAGGTAAAGGTGAAGCATAGGGGCTGAGTCACCAAAGTGTTTGGTCTCTTTAAGCAATGGAGACTTCATTGGTGCTTGGGTATGGGTAAGGAGGAGAATGAAGCTGTATCTGCAGACCCAGAATCCAGTATTTAGTTTTAAAAGCCTATAGAGTTATCGTATGACCCACCAATCCCACTCCTGGGCATATATCCAGAGAAAACTCTAATTCGAAAAGATACAAGCACCCCAATGCTCATAGCAACACTACTTACAATAGCCAAGACATGGAAGCAACGTAACTGTCCATCAACAGAGGAATGGATAAAGGAGATGTGGTACATATATACAATGGAATACTACTCAGCCATAAAAAGGAACGAAATAATGCCATTTGCAGCAACATGGGTGGACCTAGAGATTATCATACTAAATGAAGTCAGAAAGAGAAAGGCAAATACCATATGACATCTAAACTAAGAAAGGGGGTGGGGGAGGGATAAATTAAGAGTTTGGGATTATCAGATACACGCTACTATATATAAAATAGATAAACAATGAGGTCCTACTGTATAGTACAGGGAACTATATTCAATATCCTATAATAAACCATAATAGAAAAGAATATGAAAAAGAATATATACATACATGTATGTATAACTGAATCACTTTGATGTACACCAAAAACTAACACAACATTGTAAATCAATTGTACTTTAATAAAAATAAATAAATAAAAGCACTAGTACATTATTTTCATAACACTACAGAAATGCAAAATAATTTAGAATTAGGTGGTTCAACTTTCAACTACTACCTATCATATCCCTGATAGTCAATCACCTCTAATTAAATACTAATAGTGTTGGAGAACCCTGAACTCACTGTGTGAGCCTTGGAAGCTGGGTCTACCTCCCATTACAGAAGCCAAAAGGTCCCCTCCCTGTTCTAGCAGTTAGGAGGACCGAGGCCCA
Organism: Mesoplodon mirus; assembly: GCF_964341445.2. Classification (NCBI taxonomy): domain Eukaryota; kingdom Metazoa; phylum Chordata; class Mammalia; order Artiodactyla; family Ziphiidae; genus Mesoplodon; species Mesoplodon mirus. The sequence continues at coordinate 37,410,786 of NC_138983.1, forward strand.
GTCAACTGATATTCCAACCAAGGACTTTGAATCTTGAGGAAATGACACAAAAACAAAGGATGCTGATAAAGTATCTGTGGTAACAGTACCCCCAGGAGCCCAGGAGCAACAGTGGTATCCATGGTAGCCACCATCATCACAAGACAAGTAGCCTACCCCTGCCCGAGTTGCCAGTATATCTTCACCTAGGTTCCTGCTCATTTTCTGAGCCTTCCCATTAATATGTGAGCTGCCCAATGTACTTCCAATAAATTCTTCTTTTGCTTAAGTTAGCCAAAGTTACTTTGCACTGCTTACAATCAAGCACTTCTGATAGGCATATGTCATAGGTCTATATGTGGAATCTAAAAAAAATTATACATATGAACTTATTTACAAAACAGAAATAGACTCACAGACATAAAAAACAAACTTACAGTTACCAAAGGGAGTAGGGGAGGGATAAATTATGAGTTTGGGATTAAAATATATATACTACTATATATAAAATAGATAAACAACAAGGACCAACTGTATAGCACAGGGAACTATACTCAATATCTTGTAATAATCTATAATGGGAGAGAATGTAAAGAAATAATATATACATTTATGTATAACTGAATCACTTTGCTGTACACCTGAAACTAACACAACATTGTAAATCAACTATACTTCAATAAAATTTTTTTAAAAAAGAACTTCTTATAGATACAGAGACTTACTTTACAAAAAATTTTAATTGTTCTGACCCCTATTCTAAGAACACAGCACTGTATGGTAAGTACTACATGACTTAGCACAACCTGCCTTGAATTATAGCAACTCATGTCTATTGCCCCAAATATCCTTTGCACAAAACCTAGAGAAATACTTGCAGTTCCCCCAAAGTTTCCTCCATCTGGAGGGCCTTTCTCCCTATACGGATCAAGGAAACTCTTACTTCGGCACACACTAAATGCTAAAATATATACCCTGACTATCCAAATGCCTCTGGAAGCCCTCCTCTAGTGCCACTTCCTCCAGGAAGTCATCTACCCCTCCTCCCCCAATTTTGTATATGCCACTCACCTGCATTCCCATCACATTTCATGTATATTTATGCCTCAATATATTACATTGCCTGTGTATTTAATTTTTTTAGTTTTTTTCTCTCCCCATTAACTTATAAGTTGATTAACAGCAAGGATCTTGCCTTATTCACCTCTTGTATCTCCAGTTTACAGCAGGAATAAGATCAAAGTAAGTGCTCAGTACATACTTATTGAATCAATGACCCATCTGCATATGTTCACAGTCCCTCGCAGTTTCTAGCACATAATGGTCACTCAATAAATACACATTAATGGAATTAAGATACATTTAAAAATAACAATTACAAACATATTCTTAATTCTACAGAGCTTAACTCAAAGGCGAGTTGTCTCTTTCAATCTACTCAGGAGACTAAGGCTTGATAAAAGCTAGTGGGGGAAAAAAAAGGGAGAAAGCCATCTAGTGCTAAAACAGGTTAATTACAAGGATGCTGTGATCCAAATCCTGCAGGGGCTTTGTACATGTTAGAAGTAACAACATCACAGGGATTTTGTAGCTTAAACACAAATTCACATTTAGAGAAAGGGGCTCTTTGGTCCCACTCAACACCCACAGCAGGTCCCAGAGCCCTGGGACTGTGTGCTAAATACAACCCTTGGTTTCTGCTTCCTCACATGTCTGAGAGCTGGTGCAGTCAGGAGACCTCTAAGGGTATCCGCTCATGCACCGTTAAAAAGATAAATAAATAAAAGGAGTCATTGCAGTCCCACCACCCAGAGTCACAGGGAGTATACAATGAGAGCGTCCATGGTAAAAGGACCCTATCTACCAAGAGGAAATCATTTTTTAAATTTGGGTTTTACTATCACATGCAAAGGCTACATAAATATCTTGACTCAAGTACACATAATATCACAATTCATATTTCATGTTGATGTATTTGGTGTTTAACTTAGCTAAAACTAAAAGTACCTGGACTTCAGAGATTCCTTTCCTCAGGTAAGTTTTTTCTTTTAAACTACTTTATTAAGGTATGATTAACACATAAAAAGCTGTACATATTTAATATATACAGATCGATGAGTTTGGGGATAAGCATACACCGTAAAACCATCACCACCATCAAGGTCACAGACATATCCATCACGTCCCAAAGTTTTCTCCCACCCCCTCTATTATTTGTATGTGTGTGTGTGTGTGTGCTAAGATCTTAATCTATCCTCTTAGCAAATTTTCAGTATACAATACAGTATTGTTAGCTCTAGGCACTATGCTGTATAATAGAACTCTAGAACTTATTTACTCGGATCAGTTTTAATAAATAAGCCCTATATTAATTTAATAACTCAAACTTAAATAATCTTTAAACATACCCTATTTGTTTATACTTATCTCAGGACCACAAAGGCATTCTTTCAGGCGCCCTGGCTCACATTTTGTTCCCAGTGAGGAAAAAAAATTATTACCAGCAGGTAAGCTCCATTGCTCAAACGTGTTTCTATCACTGTTTGCAGACAGTAAGTACTTAATGTTTTGGGAACAAAGGAAAACAAACAGGATGAAGAGCCTTAAAATAAACCCCAAGACTTAAAGTGACAACATGAATGCACAGCTGTGCTCCTCAAAGCTCCCTCTCACCCACACTGCAGAGAGAGGAACAGTTCAGACGCGAGGATCTTAGGACCCTCCAGCCTTCCGGATCCTAAGAGAGCGTGCTGTTGCAGCTTAGTGACACTGAGAGGTCTGCCAGGCTGCAGCGTTTCACAGGGACTGGGACTCTGGAGAGGCAAGTACATTTCTTCTTATCACCCCGTCCACCTCATAAGTCAGTATTGGCTCACGGATGAGCTACATAATTTAAAGCAACCAATATTCCCCAAGAAATTAAACATCCCTTTAGTAAGAAGAGTATAATCAATAATAGCAGGAGCTACCGTTTACTGAGGGCCTATTAAGTGCAGGGATGATATAAAAATTATTGTATTTAATTATCACCCTATTCCCATTGTACAGACAGGGATACCAGACTCACGGTGGTAAAGTCACGTCCAGAGTCACAAAACTAGCCAGCAGCACAGCTCCTGAGCCCTTCCAACAGCAAAGCTCTTTTTACTATGCTATTCTGCCTTCCAAAGATCCCCCAATCATGCACACTTAATTTTTTTAATTGAAGTATAGTTTATGGAAAATATTATATAAGTTATAGGTATACAATATAGTGATTCACAATTTGTAAAGGTTATACTTCATTTATAGTTATTATAAAATATTGGCTATATTCCAGGTGTTGTACAATATAACCTTGCACCTTATTTTATACCTAATAGTTTGTACCTCTTAATCCCCTACCCCTATACTGCCCCTCCCCCCTTCCCCCTCCCCACCGGTAACCACTAGTTTGTACTCTATATCTGTTGAGTCTGCTTCTCTTATGTTATATTCACTAGTTTGTTGTATTTTTTAGATTCCATATGTAAGCAATATCATACAGTGTTTGTCATTGTCTGACTTATTTCACTTAGCGTAATACCCTCCAAGTCCATCCATGTTGCTGCGAATGGCAAAATTTCATTTTTTTTTATGGCTGGGTAGTATTCCATTGTATGTGTCTGTAGATGCATATTTACCACATCTTCTTTATCCACTCACCTGTTGATGGACACTGAGGTTGCTTCCATATCTTGGCAATTGTAAATAATGCTGCTATGAACACTGGGGTGCATGTATCTTTTTGAATTAGTATTTTTGGTTTTTTCAGATATATACCCAGGAGCGGGACTGCAATGCACACTTAATTCTAAGTCCTCTTTTCCTGCCTAATTTCTTATATTAATATTAGAGGAGTTTTAATGAAATGTCCTTGCTTGTGGATAATGGGGAAAGAAAGGCTCTGGGAAAGTTTCCTTCCCTCCATACATGCCTGCATAAATGCCAGTATATATGAGGCAGATTTGTGTTATTTCTTATAAAAGCTTAGAGTAATAAGAGCACACCACCTGCCAATCACCAGAACACCAAGGCAGTTGATGAAACCAACCTTCCCATCCCTTCCATTTGGCCACATATTACTTTCATGATGGCGTCTCCACTTTAACAGTGAATCCTAAACCTGTGGTGTGTCAAAGTTACTCATGGAACATGTTAAAATGTCACCTCCAAGCCCCAATGTCAGACCTGTAACATCAGGATCTCCACAAGTACGGACCAGAAAGGAAGTTTTTGGCTATGCTTCACAGTTGATTTGAATGCAGAGTCAGGTTTGGGAAGCTTGTACTTCTCTGCCATATAAGATCTTATACAACACATGAACTGAAAAGTTGTGGTAAACTGAAACTTTATAAGCCAAAACATGTTAGATCTGAAGAATCCAAACAATGATGAACAATTAAAGGAGAGAACTTTTCCTGAAACCAACCAGCCAACCAATCTGCATTGACTCCTTTAAAGTGAAAAATCCTTTGCATAAATGTGTTACTTTTTAATAAATTCAGATTTGAAGTCAATAGTCTTAGTGCCCTATATTTCATAATAGCTAACCCAAATGACTGGTAAGGGAATATGACTATTTCAGCTACATCTAAAATATTGTTATAAAGATACAATAAAAAAGTGATCATACAAAAAAATACATCTAATTCAACATGATGAGAAAACACCTGGGAAACTGCCTACCATATTATATGATAAATACTTCTAAATCTGAAACTGAGAAATCACAGGGCCAACTATGCCAGCAAGTCATGTAAAACAAGCAGCTATCTAATTATAGGGAAGGAAGGCAAAGAAAGCAACATTACTGAGCACGACATGATACACAAACATTATCTCAGATAATTCTCACATCTCTGAGAATTAGGTTTCATTATCTCCTTTTTTCCTAAACAAAAAGCAGGAATGTCATGCTCTGGGTCACACAAAAATAAACAAATGGGACCTAATTAAACTTAAAAGCTTTTGCTCGGCAAAGCAAACCATAAACAAAACTAAAAGATATCCCACAGAATGGGAGAAAATATTTGCAAACGAAGCAACCAACAAGGGATTAATCTCCAAAATATACAAACAGCTCATGCAGCTCAATATCAAAACAACAAAAAACCCAATCAAGAAATGGGCAGAAGATATAAATAGACATTTCTACAAAGAAGACATAAGGATGACCAAAAAGCACATGAAAAGATGCTCATCATCACTATTTATTAGAGAAATGCAAATCAAAACTACAATGAGGTATCACCTCACACTGGTCAGAATGGCCATCATCAAAAAATCTACAAACAGTAAATGCTGGAGAGGGTGTGGAGAAAAGGGAACCCTCCTACATTGTTGATGGGAATGTAAATTGGTACAGCCAATATAGAGAACAGTATGGAGGTTCCTTAATAAACTAAAAATAGAGCTACCATATGATCCAGCAATCCCACTCCTGGGCATATATCTGGAGAAAACCATAATTTGAAAAGATACATGCACCCCAGTGTTCACTGCAGCACTATTTACAATCGCCAAGACGTGGAAGCAACCTAAATGTCCATCAACAGATGAATGGATAAAGAAATGTGCTATACATATACAATGGAGTATTACTCAGCCATAAAAAAGAATGAAATGATGCCCTTTGTAGCAACATGGATGGACCTAGAAGTAAGTCATACTAAATGAAGTAAGTCACACAGAGAAAGACAAATATCATCTGATAACACTTATTGTAGAATCTAAAAAAAGTGATATGAATGAACTTATTTACAAAACAGAAACAGACTCACAGACATAGAAAACAAACTTATGGTTACCAAAGAGGAAAGGTGGAGGGGAGGGATAAATTAGGAGATTGGGAGTAGCATATACACACTACTATATATAAAACAGATAAACAACAAGGACTTACTGTACAGCACAGGGAACTATATTCAATATCTTGTAATAACCTATATGGGAAAAGAATCTGAAAAAGAATATATATATATTATATATACACATATATATAATATATATACATATAACTGAATCACTTTGCTATACACCTGAAACTAACAAAACATTATAAATCAACTATACTCCAATAAAAAATCAGTAAATTTAAAAACAAACCTTTTCTTGGATATTCCTCTATATTCTATTACGTTAAAGTCTACTGGTCCATCTTTCACTTTGAAGGGACTTTTCTTTACCAGTGCAGGATTTCCTAACATAATACATTGGTCATTGGGAACATAACGGTTCACCAAACTATGCAAAATCTTCCATACATGGAAATATATCAAGGAAGCAATATCGACAAAATTGACAAAATCACATTTGTTACGACAACACAGATCGCAACCATCAAAAAGGCTTTTACGTATTAGGAAGTTGTCAAGCTCATGGTGGCAAATCCAAGCTTTCCAAGATTCTAATTTTCACTTGAAAACTTGAGTTTTATCATTGGTAACAAATACTGTCCATTGATTTTCTTGACATAACAGTCACCCTTTATTCACTTTTGAGAAAACAGCTATCAGATATCTAACTCAGAATAACCATAGTTTGTCAATTGTTCTTTCAACTAAAACTGAGAAAAGCTGCTATTAAGGTCACGATTCAAGTGCTTGTCGCACAAGGGCTCCTCCTCAGTTTGCTGCAGCAGCACTTTCTGTGTACTTCCCACTTCATCACACAAGACACTAAACAGATGTACTTGAGGTTGGAGATTTAACAGAATTGATCATTTGTACTGCTTCAACAAGAACATTCTTAAGTGAAACGGGCTTTTTATATTGTGTGCTGGTGAGAAGCAGCCTGACTTCTAGTACAGTCGGGGGCCACTGCCTTGATTCATGTGGACCCACCTGCAGTTTTACCCACTTTTGCTTTTGGACCATCAGTACAAATGTCAATACAGTGAAAAAGGCGCATGTCTTAGTATTATTAAGAAGATAACTTTTAGGTCTCAGAAGCCCCCAGGGTTCCACAAGCCACACTTTGAGAAACACTGTTCTATGTTCTATAGCCTTTTCCAGCAAAAAATGTGAAACTTAAGGAGAATTTTAAGATGAAAAAGGTTGCAAACCAGTCATACTTGAAAATGATTTACCTCTCTGCCCAGGCAAAGGAAGATGCCCACAGCCCCCAAAAGCTGGTGAGACATACAGAGAAGACGTACAGAGGCCCTTTGATGCAAAGCGCTGCTTGAACTCTGTCAGAAGAACGATCCTATTGATTACAGAAAATGCATCTGAAGAGAGAGAGCAGCCCCTCTAGAAAACACCTGCATAGGAATGCATCTTCTTTGCCCTTGAGGAATTCTTATAAAAGGGAATAAAAATCAACACTGACATTTGATTGGCAAAAAGCCTCCGTGAGATTGCTATTAGGAGGTGGGGAGAAAAGAAAATGTAATAATTTGCCTGGCAGGAAGTCAGACAATCTTTGAACAAAGGGAAGGATGTTAAGACATGATGACTGAAGAGAAAAAATGATGCTGTCAAGCCAAAAGACTTGAGTATTAGAAAAATTTAAAGAATAAAAACAACAAAGGAGAAAATACCCACTGAACGGAAAGGAAGGATGTGTCATGCTTTTTGTTCTGTCTTGACAAATTTGTTTCTTAAACAATGTAAGAATCCAGGCTCTACCATTTATTAGCTATGTGAACTGGAGCAAATGAGTTAACTTCTTGGTTCCCATTACCTTACCAAGAAATGGGGATAATAGGACCTACTACATAGGACTGTTACAAAGCTTAACTGAGACAATGGCAAGGGCTATGAGCAATGTTCCAGCACACAGTAAGTGCTCAATACATTTTAGCTTCTTTTTATGAGAATGGGGAAATGGAACAAGAATCAAGGCTGTTGGATGGACCTAGAGATTATCATACTAAGTGAAGTAAATCAGAAAGAGAAAGACAAATACCATATGATATCACTTATGTGTGGAATTAAACATGACACAAATGAACTTATTTACGAAACAGAAACAGACTCACGGACATAGAGAACAGACTTGTGGTTGCCAAGGGGGAGATGGGGGAAGGCTGGAGTGGGAGTTTGGGATTAGCAGATGCAAACTATTATACATAGAATGGACAAACAACAAGGTCCTACTGTATAGCACAGGGAACTATAGTCACTATCCTGTAATAAACCATAATGGAAAAGAATATAAAATTTTTTAATTAAAAAATAAAATAAAAGCAAAACTACAAAAGAAAGAATCATCGCCGTAAACTTCACTTTCAAGAGAGGATCCAATCAGTGAGCTTTTTAGGAACAGCAGCAAGATGCTCAAGCAAACCAGAGATGAAGGCTTTTAGAGTGTTTTAGGTCAGACTATTCAGCTGACTGACAAACAAGACTAAAATTACATTTTCAATTTTCCAAGAATTTGGAATAAGGGACACCTTACAACACACAATTCCTCAGAAAATAAGCATAATGTTGTGGTCCTACTATCAAAAACCAAAATAAAAGAATACATGGTGTCATCCAAAAGCCCTCCAAAACTCCTAACCTGTCTGGCCACCCTGGCACACAGGAGCCTAGGTGGACCTGGAGAAGGTGTTAGGAACCAGAAGCTAACCTGAACACCCTCAGCTGCTCCAGAGGCTCCACCTTCAGACAGAAGGACAATAGAGTAGTTATTTGGAGTCGGGGGGGGGGGGGGAGAGGCAGATTTGTCCTTTGTGTTGAGAATTGCAAATAATTTTAAAAACCCTCCTCTCCTTGGCACCTGTGTTCCATGACTTTTCTTTCAATCCACCGGTGGTATAACAGGATGGAGGTCAAGGTGTGAACTCCAAATCTCTTCTCTGCATCTCCTGCAGTGAGTCCATCCCTTTCACTGTCAATGGAGGAAAAAACTGACCCTTTACTACCTATGATCCTGAAAGCCTAGTCCTTCAGGATCATAACACAGGTGGCAACTAAAAGCCTATTTTCATCCCCAAGCAGTAAGTCTTATAACTGGCCAATAAAATGAAAAATCAAAGAATAAAAATGGCTGACCTCGCTTCAAGATGTATAACGTATCAGTTGACTACAAAGACCCACTAGAACATTTCCTCTAATGCCCAGTGCAAGAAGTAACTGAATAATTCCTCCAAGTCAAGGGTTTCAAAACTGATTTACAATAATTTCTCTGAAAAAAATGCCTGAATCAATATGACCTGAACATAATGTAACATTTCTGGAGATCTGAATCTCAGGTCTGAATCAACACAAACGTCATCAATGTGAGCAGATTTCACTGCTATATTGATGAGACTTGAGTTTAGTTCAGTGGAGATTTCTAGGTGATAACCAGAATTAAGAGCCTGAGGGTTGTTTTCTTCTTAACTTCTTAAATGGATGAGCAAACAACAGATCACAGATTCCTAAATCCTTTTTCTATATGATGAAATAAGGCAGATTTTGCAAACAATGATGTATAACTAGCACTAATTTTCCACTGGTCTTCCCAGATAGAACAACTCACTCAAATCAAAGAGAAAATTGAAAGGTGAATGTAGACATAACCCGTGCTGTCGCCACAGAACGTCTCATACGACTCCCTGACACATGCCCCACCTGGTGGTTTACCAATGGCTCCCCTCCCTCATCTGGGAGAACCTACTGAATCTGATCTGGTCCTTGTCGGTCACGATGCCAGCCACCTGAGCTTCCTGCCAGTCCTCCAGGGCTCCATGTCCCTTTTCAACAAATGGCATTCTTCAGGTCTAAGACCTGCACTGTTCCTACCCACTTCTAGTTCTCAGACTGGCTGTCACTTTCTCCAGGGAGACCAAAAATGAAAAACCAAGGATCATGATTTTTAAAGTATGACTTAAAATATGATTATGATTTTTTAAAGGGGGAGGGCAGGAAAAAAGAAAGAGGAAAGAAATTTTTAAAAAGCAAAAATAAAAGACCAGGACAATACTGATTTAGCCACTCTATCAGACTCAGAAAGCAGCTGATTTATGTGAAGGTTCTGAGCTATCTTTGGATGATTCCTCTAAGAGCAGTTCTTAGTGAAAAAGAGCTGAAGTAAAAGGCCATGGAGGTCTTTAAGGCTGCAAGTTAAGTCGAGGGCATTAGAAAGTTACATACAGCCAATGAAAAGAAGTCTGCCAATTCGAACACTTTTTTAAACAAGATGACTTTTTCAGAACTCAATCCAGAGCATATTCTATCACTGAACTGCTCTGCAGTGCTGATGACTCTGGTCTGTTCTGTGGATGCTGATCAACTTCCACCTAGCAAGTGTCCAGGGCTCTCACAGTCCAAATCTTTAAGAAATGGGAAACGTCATCAGCATAGGGCTTTCAAGTGTATCACCCAGTACCTCTTGCACATAGAACATGTATATGAATTTTTACACTGATTCTATCATCATTTTGCACCTTCAGTTACTACCTATTTTAGTTACTATCCTATTTCAACAATGGGTAGAAAAGCATCCTCTTGGAAGGTAACTGTGGTGCTTATATTTAAAAAATGAGAATCACTGTCAGCAAATATTTCTATTATTTATATACCCTTCTCCCCCCACCCTCAATTCAAACAACACATCACGTTAATTGGTGTTTATAATGATGATTCTGAACCATCAAGAAAAAGTTACATAAGGCAAGAGCTGAGGGCGTGGAGGGGCGGAGTTGGGGTGGGAATCAATCTTGCAGAAAAACTGCCACAATTACCTTTAACTACACAGAAAATTCACATCTTCAGAACAATACATCCTCTAGGTGGTCCAAATGCTGAGGATTTACTGTGTGCTCAACTGTTAATACTTCATCTTAATATTGGCGACATGATTCTTATGATGACTTTAGCAGTTTAATACACGTCTGCAAATTCCTTGACACTCCTGTAGAAAGATGAACTCCTCTTCCGTTGGATTTTGGCAAGCTTTTAAGTGCAATGCCCAATAAAGAACGACAGAAGTGACCCTAGGTGACTTCCAAGATCAGACCATAAAAGGCAGGGCAGTTTCTTTCTTGTTTGCTGGGATACTCACATCTGGAGCTCTGAGCCACCACGTGAGAATTCTGACTAGCTTGGTGCTGTGAGGAAAGGCCACTTGCAGGAGCTCCAGTCTGCAGACCTAGCCTTCAAGTGCATCCCAGCCCTGATGCCAGACAGGTGAATGAAGGAGCCTCCAGATAACCCAATCCCAAACCATCCAGTCACCCCCAGCCTCCTCCCAGCACATTGGAGCAGAAACAAACCATCTCATCCCCGTCTAAAGTCCAGACCCACAGAATCTGGAAGCAGAATAAATGAGTGTTTGAAGCCAGTAGGATGAGGCAATTTGTTGCACAGCAATGGAACATGGGTGATAACTAACACATGACTCTTTTAATGTGTCAGATATTGTTCCTAGCACTTTACATATTTTAACTCACATAATACACATAAATTCTTACAATGATCTTTTGAGGTAGGTGTTACTATTATCCCTATTTAACATATGAGGAAACTACTTAACAGAGAGGTTAAGTAATTTGCCCAAGGTGACAAAGACAGTGAGTGGCACCGGTGGGAAGTGACTCCACGTTTGCAGTTCTGGAGTCTTAACCATTCAGCTCCACAGATGAACACATCACAACTGGCCCATTAGGCCCACCTTCCATCATCTCTACTGAGTGTCCTCCACTAAGTCACACTCACACATCTAGTAATTCCCTGGTTGCATCTGTGTCCTCCATACCCTCCCAAGCTCTCTGGCAGGGAACTCTTCCATGCTTCTAGAAGTCACGATATCTGTCATTTCAACACATTTCCTCTTACGCAGTCCACAGTGAAGACAGAATACTTGAAAGGCAGTTATTAATCGTTTCTTGGCCTTCGTTTCTCAGAGTGGAATAAACCAGTTCATCTGCCTTCTGTTTTCTAACATTACATTCCTTTTAGAATATAAATTCCATAGGTGCAAAGGACATACACCCCACACCGAGTTCAGTTCCACGCACGTGAGAGACCCTCAAATGTCAAATGGAGGAACTATATCCTTTTACTGTATCCTCACCAAACTCTCTACCTCAGTATTGACTTGCACAGTCCAGAGTTAGTAAGTCAACAGATTTTTATTGAGCAGTGAGAGCTTCTGTATCCAAAATTTTGCCTAATTTATATTCTGTCCCCAAATAAGAAATGTCATGCTCCCCAAATGTTCAACATGTACCATCCTTAAGAGAAGTTGAAACTAATTCAGAGTAGATTCAATTAGAATATCTGTGATTGCTGCCTAACTACTAAATTTAATCCTACAAAAGCTGTTCAGGGCTTCACTGGTGGCACAGTGGCTGAGAGTCCACCTGCCGATGCAGGGGACACAGGTTCGTGCCCCGGTCCAGGAAGATCCCACATGCCGTGGAGCAGCTGGGCCAGTGAGCCATGGCCGCTGAGCCTACACGTCCAGAGCCTGTGCTCCGGAACGGGAGAGGCCACAACAGTGAGAGGCCCGCGTACCGGGAAAAAAAAAAATAGCTGTTCACTTTATGAGCAAGCTTAATTACACAGAGCCCATTTTATGTTCCTAAACTACAGTGTGATATTGGTCAGTTAACAAATGCCATTAAAGTATAAATATTTGTATTTCTTTCCATTTTTTTCCACTCCATATTCCTGGAATTTATTTTGGAGAAAGTTGAAGGTAAGTAACTTCAGAATTTTGGGAAATTTTAGCTCTAAACTCAGGACTAAGATAATCCCTATTTCGGAGTAGACGTTTTCAGACATACTCTTTCCTTTTTCTGGATGAGTATTTTACAGGAGCAAATCTAAAAGTTAGCTAAAGTGAATTTATTCACCACTTTTCATGCTGCCACGCATTTTGGACCTACCAGGCCAGTCACTACCATGGGGAAGGGTGAGTCTGACAGGATTCTGTCCTTTTACAAACCTCCAGCTTCTAACCTCACACCCCCATTATCTTCAAGGTTTGCGTAAATGGTTTTGTGCTGGTTACAGTACTTTCCCAGGTGTCTTCATTTAAGCCTATTGGGATTTCAGAAGACATTTTCTTTTACTCTTCCAGATAAAGGAACATTAGTCCATTTCTCCTTTCAGAAACTAGAGTGGGGTTACGTGTGTTCTGCAGTGAGTTTACTACTATGCACTAAGAAATATCCACTGCCTCCACGGGTTTCCATAAATCTGAAAAAGCACATTCCCTGGTCTCTGTTTCTATCCTTCCTCCTCCTTGCCCCATTCCTCAGAAAAGATCCCAGACACTCCCTCTTGTCTGCCCTCACATCCTTTTTTTTTTTTTTGACAATTAATGGCTCATCCTTTAATGTATGAGGAGATTTTATAAATGGATAAGCAAAAGTTTAACATAAATAGAAAGTTTTCAGGAAAACAGATACAGATAGTTTATAAACATGTAAAACGATGCTAAATATCACTCATAATAAACAAATAAAAATTTAAAATATAAGTCTTTTGTCTATCAGATGGTAAAATTTTAACAAAATTTAATTGGGGAGAATTTACGGAAAAAAAAATAGAGAGCTTCCCTGGTGTCGCAGTGGTTGAGAGTCCGCCTGCCGATGCAGGGGACACGGGTTCGTGCCCCGGTCTGGGAAGATCCGACACGCCGCGGAGCGGCTGGGCCCATGAGCCATGGCCGCTGAGCCTGCGCGTCCGGAGCCTGTGCTCCGCAACGGGAGAGGCCGTAACAGTGAGAGGCCCGCGTACCGCAAAAAAAAAAAAATAGAATCTCTGGATGGCAACTTGGCAATATCTATTAAAATTCAAAATGTACTTATACTATGGTTATCATTCTAGGAATTTATAGTAGATATATATTAGTACATTTGCAAAGAAGTATGTAAAAGACAAAGTACTGCCTGTAATATCCAATACTGAAAACAAACCTAACATTCCTAAAATGAGGATTGATTATAAATTACAGAGTTCATATGAGTGAACAAATTGCCCTCACATCTTTCAAACTTTTCCCACATCACCAGGATGAGCAACCTAGTTGCAGTGACTTTAGGGACCCGTCCCTCAGGAAACAGGGCCTTACTAGAGAATTTTACATTCTCTCCTTTCCCCAGACTTGCCAGATAGAAAGCCTCACTCACTAGAAACTTGGTGGTCAGAGCCCTTAAGAGCACAGCTCATGGAAAGAAGGGAAAGGCCTGCCTCACGCCTGCTCTCAGGGGTTCCGTTCCTGGGCCACGCCATCCGGAGCAGCCCTTACAGCTGAGAAGCAGCAGCTGGAAGGGAGATGCCTCCTTCCTCCCGGGCACAGGGCCACAGGGTGTGTGTGCGCCCCACCTCACACTGAGGAGGCAGAGTGAGCCTGAAAGACATGACATCTGTCATCCTTGTCCTGATCTGCCTGTCCTGAGAGGGGTGGAGGGAGGAAGGACAGAGCTCATCAGAAGAGGTGTAAGATAGCAAAGTGGGGACACCTGTCACATGGCTCCCACAGTCCAGGTAACGAGGAGTGCGGCTGGTTGGGTTGTGGAGACACGAGAAGGGCGGGGGCATATGCAAGAACCATCCTGGGGGTCAACTGCGAGGACCTGGTGACTGACTGGATGCGGGCGAGTAAGGAAAGGAACTTGACAGTTTACAGAACACCTTCAAAGGAGGCAACAGTGAGGATGACGCAGCGCGGAATGGCATCCGAGCAAGCCCAAACTGGCGCCACAAACCAGACGAGTGAGCCCCCAGCCTCCCACGGACAAAGGCTCGTTCAACAGGGCAGCCGACCCAAGGCGGAGGAGTCCAGGCCGCCTCTGGATCCTCCCCAGGAGAAGGGGGTCTCAGGGCTAAATCCAGCCTAACATTTCCATTTGTTTCTCTCAAGGACCAGATTCCTGGAAGAATCCCATGAACTGAACCAAAGCCTCGAATATCCCCTAGAAACAGTAGACCACCCCCCTTGATAACAGCCTGCTAACTTGATAAACTCCATGCCCAGATGCCTTGCTGACCCACCTTCCGAACGAAATGAGCCTCCGAATTGCCAAGTGGCAAAGTGAGGTTCAAGCTGACAGGGCAGTATCCCCGTGGTATTTTCTCCCCATCAGTCACACCAGACTTCCAAGGGAAGAGTGGTACATTTCACTCAAAAACGTGCCCCGGGGACATCCCTGGTGGTGCAGTGGTTGACAGTCCGCCTGCCGATGCAGGGGACACGGGTTCGTGCCCCGGTCCGGGAAGATCCCACATGCCGCAGAGCGGCTGGGCCCATGAGCCATGGCCGCTGAGCCTGCGCGTCCGGAGCCTGTGCTCCGCAACGGGAGAGGCCACAACAGTGAGAGGCCCGCGTACCGCAAAAAAAAACATGCCCCGGTCCCACGATATGAAGCCCAATGATGCTGCCTTCAGACAAACAGGGCTAGCATCCCTCTAGAATAGCACTGGCCAGTGGAACTTGCTGTAATGATGGACATGGCTCTTAGGCACTTGAATCGTGGCCAGTATGACTGAGGACCTGAATGTTTAGTTTCATTTCATTTTCATTAATTTAGATGGCCACATGTGGCTAGTGGTTAACATGGAAGGTGTAGATCTAGAACTTAAAAAAAAGAAAAGAAAAAAAAATCTGGGGGCCAGATTAAGCTGCGAGGAAAAAATCATGGAATTCTAATTCTCCACTGAGAGGAAGCGGACTCTCTTAACAGTGCAGCATCTGCTCAAGCTTTTTTTCCAGCCCTGAGCTCTTCTCTGGTCATTACAACTGCACATCAATGAGCCTCCAAAACATCGCAGCTTGGAAAGCCCTCAGAGACCCTAGCCCAACTGCCGGTCCACTGCAGGTAACTTCTCCACAGTGTCCCTGAACATTTCTAAGCAATCTTTATCGAGTCCCCCCAGCAGCAGTGGAACTCAGCATCAGGAGAGGCAGTCCACCTCCAAATCCAAGGACACTCTTCCAAAGGGAAATCAAGGACGCTCAAAATAATAAAAAAACAAATTTTGCACCATGCTTTACCTCTTATACGGCCTTTTAACATGCATTATCTCAGGTAAGCCTCACCATAACCTTAGGATATAAGCATTAGTAAACACATTTATTTTACAGAAGTTAAGTGAATGAATTAGCCAAGGCGATATGGCTGGTATATGGTCACCATGTACCATAACCTGGCATGTCTTCCAAGGACTGAGAGATCAAAAGACAACTGAGAGAAGGAAAACTCAGGGTGGGGAAGGGGGAAGGCATGGAAGAGGTATTAGAGGAAAGGATACAGTCATGTACATCAACTAGGAACCTCAGAAATCAAATCTATGTCGATCTCAACCATTAAACATGAACAGAATCAGTTCCCAAGAGTGAGGTACCTCAGTCTAGATCTAATTTATAGGGGCCTGTGCTCTAAAATAGTGCTTCTCAAAGTGTGGTCCCCGAACCAGCAGTGACAATATCACCTGGAAACTTGTTAGAAATGCAAATTCTCAGGCCCCATCCAAGACCTGCTGAAACAGAAAGCCTGGGGCTGGGGCCCGGCAGTCTGGTTTTAAATAAGCCCTCTTGACGATTGCGATGTCCACCCACGTTTAAGAACCACTGCTCTACATCTGTACATCTAAGGCGCAGTCCGTTTCCTCTGGGAAATAAACAACTTAGTCATCAAGGGAAAGGAAAGGGAGCTGCCACTAGTGAAGTTTGGGGCACAGTGACATCAGCCCTGGCTTACTGTACCTCGGGTAATAAGGACCCCAAAATCTTAACTAGCTCAGGACAGCACACACCTACCACCTCCTGTGGTCAGGGCGGAGAGAAAATTGTTCTTTACTCAGAAACTCTTGGTTTAGAGGTAGGGAAAAGGCATATTCTATGAGCACTAGATGGTGAATAGAGTATCCTAGCTTCTAACCTCAATCAATAAATAATATTTGTAAACAACAAGGTCCTACTGTATAGCACAGGGAACTATATTCAATATCCTGTAATAAACCATAGTGGAAAGGAATATGAAAAAGAATATATATATGTATAACTGAATCACTTTGCTGTACAGAAGAAATTAACATTACATTGTAAATTAACTATAAGGACATAAAATAAAATTTTAAATAAATAAATAAATAGTATTTGGTATACAGCACAGTTTTCCCAAGTGTGAAAAGGCAAGCTTCTATGAGTAAGAACTGGGATTCCAGTTTCTCAAGGAAAAAGATACATGAGAAAACACATAACATTATAAAACCATTTGTCTTTCTGCTATTTTACTGCTACTGCTACTACTAATGATAATAATAGGCATTTACTGAATGCTTTGAATGCGCCAGCACTGAGCTAAGTGCTATATATGCATCAATTCATTTCACCTGCATGCAACTCCACCAGGTAAGAACCATTACTGTCTCCACTGTCTCCATGAAGTTGCACGGGTCACACACCCTGAGACCACACAGAAAGGAGGTGACAGGGCCAGGAAGCAAACTAAGTCCATCTGCCCCTAAACAATCCAAAATACTACTGCCTTTTTCTTTTTGACACATATTCTAACTTTAAATCAATTCAACCTTACTCATACTCAGTTTTAAGTACTGCATTTTCTTTTTTTTTTTAACCTATTATGCCATGTGCTGTTCAAAAAAGTTCTCAACCACTCAGTTTACCCAAAGTCCTTCAACCTGTGCTCAAGAACCAGGGTAACCCACACTGAAGAATTCATGCCAGTAAAATATCCAAAAACTAGATCAAAGGCAAGAACCCATTTTCTTCCCACCCTGCTTGGGCAACATGCCCAGGGAAGCCCTCCCTGACCACCTGATCAAAGTGAGACCTCCCTGCTGCTTCTCTTCTCTGTGCTCCCAAATACATCATGCTCTTCTCTTCTATCATAATATTAACACCTGGGAATGTCCACATACCACCTCACCAATAGCAAGCTCTGGAGAGTGGGAACTATGCCTGATTCACCCGTGTGCTTCCAGAGCACTAAATGCATAATCAACACCTAAGAGATGGTTTATAAGATGGACAGCAAGACATGCACATTCTTAAGAGGGTAAAAGTGAACTACAATTTGAATATTAAATGTAAAACTATGAAATTTTTTTTAAAAAATAGAAAATCTTTGGAATATTAACCTAGGCAAAATGTTCTTAGATGTGACACCAAAAGCACAATCCATAAAAGGAAAAAAATCAATAAATTGGACATTAGCAAAATTAAAATTTTTTTTTCCTGCAAATGAAAAGACAGGCTACATACTGAAATATATATATACGAAAGCCATATATCTGACAAAGGACTCATATCTGGAATATATAAGGAATTCTCAAAGCTCAATGGCAAAAAATAATAATAATAATAATCCAGTTAGAACACGGCAAGACAGGAGCAGACATTTCACCACAGAGGATATACAGATGGCAAACAAGCACATGAAAAGATGTCCAACATCATTAGCCATTAGGGGATACAAATTAAAACCATGATGAGATTAAAAAATGTACTGGGACAGCTAAATTAATAAACAAAAGCTGGTGAGGATGCAGAGAAACTGCATCTCTCACACATTACTGGTGGGAATGTAAAATGGTAGACACTCTGGAAAAGTTTGACAATTTCTTAAAAAACTAAACATACACCTAAACCCAGCAATCCCAATCCTAGGCATTTGTTCCAGAGAAACAAAAACTTTGTCCTCACCAAAACCTGTACATGAACGTTCAGAGCATCTTTAACTGTAAGAGCCAAAAACTGAAAACAACCAGGTGTCTTTCGGTGGGTAAATGCTTAAGCAAACTGTGGTATATCCACACCAGGGAATACTACTCAGCAATAAAAAGGAACAAACTAGTGATAAAGCAATAGTTTGGGTGGATCTTGAGGGTATTATGCTGAGTGAAAAAGCTAATCTCATAAAGATCACATACTGCATAATTTTATGTATGCAATATTCTCAAAATTATACAGGAGAACACAGTGGTTACTACAGTTTAGAGATGGAATAGGGGGAAGGGGAGGGTGACCATAAAGGGGTGGCACAAAGCAGAGCTTTGAGGTGATAGAATAACTGTGCATCTTGATTGTGGTGGTAGCTACAGGAAGCTACACATGTGAAAAAAAATTGCACAGGAGGATAACACACACAAACCCGAGTGTCTGCATGTAAAACTGGTGAAATCTGAATATGGTCTGGATCGCACCAAGGTCCATTTCCTGGTTCTACTGTTGTACGCTGGTTATGCGAGATGTTACCAATGGGGGAAATTGGGTGAAGAGTACAAGGGACCTCCCTACTATTTTTGCAACTTCCCGTAAAGTTATAATCATTTCAAAACTAAAAGTTAAACAAACAAACAAGTGAGCTACAGGCATTTTACATAAAAACAAAACAAACAAGAAAAGAGGTACACGTAGCTGCACTACTGGCCAGTGAAGTCCCAAATACAGATTTAAACACACACTGTAGGATCATGTGACTTTATTATTTTTTTTAAGTTAAACCCAATTCTCCAGAGGCTTAACAGGGATACAATTCCTAACACGTTAGAGCTACTCCCCCAGCCCCCACAATAAAGGGAGAAAAAATGCCTGATGTGTGAGACACTTTGGGAGTCCAGGAGTCTGGTCCTAAGAGCCTGGAATGAATATACCCTAAGATTTCGCAAGGATGGAGGCCAAGGGCCTCACAAGTTCGAGAAGAACTCAGAGTGGTGCCAACACACAAGCCCAGGCGTGCCTCCGTTCCAGAAAATGTAGTGTACGGATCTACCCACAATGGCCAAGATTTAAATGTTGCCTTCTCTCCAAGACAAAACAAACCAACAAAATAAAAAAAAATTTTTTAAGCGCTAAGCAAACAAATAAAAACCTCAACAACCTCAGACTATTTCCAACAAACCTTATAATTAAATATGTCCTCTTACTTGACCTCCAAGTTACCCCTTGCTTTTCAAGTATTCTATTGCCTAGTGAATTCTGGGACATAAGAACCTACTAAAATTAATGAAAGAATAGGAGGAGAAAAATTATTCAAAACACTAGAGAATTTCCTGATCTAAGCTTCCATATGCATTTAAAATGCAGATAGCTACTTGGAAGGAGTGAGGATGTTACTTTGGGAGAATTTTGCTTATCAGGACTACTAACCGGTCTTACAAAGTCACTTCCTTTTTAATGTATTGGCCTGGAAAATCAGAGTTTTACGATTTTCACTAGCAATTCCCTTGTTTTCTAAGTCGTTCATTATTTTTTTCTTTAAAAAGCTTTACGTTATACAGTGATTTATCATTTTCAAAGCATTTTCACAAATTGCTATGAAGCACTGGTACCTCGGGGCTGTACTTTTCAACAGAACTCTCACCAGCCAGACTGCCATCTAATTTCAATTAGATCGGCCATCTTTCCCCCAGGCCCTGGGTCTACACTTCTCCACAGGGGTAGACTCAAAAAAAAAAAAAAAAAAAAAAAAAGCAGAGCTCTATCCACAGAAGCCTCCAGACGAACTGGCCAAGGGCAGACACTCTCAAGTCTAATCAGCAGAGTGCCTTCCCAGAAAATCACTCACATTTCTGCACTCCTGTGCTTTTCTTAACAGCACTTTAAAATCTCATTTAAACCGAAAGTCCTCCATTAGCTTGCATGAACAGATGTATTTTTAAATGCTTTGATGTCCACATGCCCTTCAGTACATTAGTATTCTTCACCCCCCACCATCACACAGAACCAAAAGACCAAGACTTGTGTGCATTTTAAAAAGAAGGGAGAGGGGACTTCCCTGGTGGTCCAGTGGTTGACTCGGTGCCCCCAATGCAGGGATCCTGCAACAAAGACCCGGTGCAGGTAATTATAAATAAACATTTTTTTAAAAACTAAAAATACTAATAAAAAGAAGGGAGTGGGAGTGGAGTTAAGAGCACCTTCTCTCCTCCTATCCACTTGCAGAGTTCACAAGGGTTTTCTCATTTATCTTGAAAAATGTATCTCACAAAAGCAAAGCATACCCATCCAGAAACTAAACATCCCCCATGGCCCACCAGGGAGAGTAGAGACAGGCAGCTCTAAAGCCTTCTACTCTATGCCCTACTTCTTTTAATTCTGGTCCAATCAGTGGGTTCCAACCCTTTGCTCCTCTGCAGAACAGTTCAAAGTGTATTAAGGATTGTGCCCACATCGCTTCCATAAAAAGCATTATAGTAGATGCACTATGATGATCAGAGCAGCGTCCTGGGACATAAATGTCACACTGGTCTAGATGCTTCAAGAACTTGCAAGTTAGAGAGACACCAATGCTTAACTTGTGTCAGACGTCCACGGAGAGCTGCCGGGTCCAGGAGTGGTGGACAGCCCGGCGTGGTGGGCAGCCCGGAGTGGTGGGCGGCCAGGGGAAACCTTAGTTTGGCAGCGACACACTGGCCAGTTTTGGAAGCAGAGAGAGAGAAATGACTATTCAACATTTCAAGCCCAGACTTTTCACTTCCTGAAAAGGAAGGAAATTTTTTGGAATAGTAGCTGTTAATAATCCCTCTATTCTGGTTGTATTTGCTTATAGCAAGGAACGTTATTGTTTGGGGTAGTCCAAAGCATCTTCCGGGATCATAAATGGCTCTAGTGACCCACTATCTCCAACACCACCAAGGACTTTATAAGCAGTACAAAAACTCGATTCTCCTAACATGCCTCGGAAGAAGAAAACGGGCAACCATGTCCGCACTGTATCAGGACAGGGCAAAGGAACTGAGGGGGACCGAGGGCGGAAAATGTTCGGTCCCAACCTCAAAGGCTCTGAGGCCCATCATCAGGGCCACGTCTACTGAAGCCCCAGTTCAGGTGATCCACACACTAGCCGGGCATTTTCCAAAGCATGTGCCACTCGGGGACAGGAAACCGACGCCGAAGCCAAAGAAGCAAACACCCTTCGAACAAAAATGGAAAGGGAGAGTCTTTACAGCCACCAATCAAGATACTAGAGGGTAGGGCGTGGCGAGGCGCGGGAGCTGCGGGCAGGCAGCCGGATTCTCAGCCTGGGCTCCTAAGAGGGAAACTTGGAAAGGTCGCCGCGGCGGAGGCCCTAGAGGTGGGTGCGAGCCAGCGCTCGTCGGTTCCGCCGCCCGGTCCTCCAGCCCGGCTGCCCACGGGGCACGTCCGGGCCCTGCCACAGCGCGGGCCCCGCTCTGCCCAGCTGTCATCGACCGAAGTGCCACGAAAGTCCCATTCCAAGAAGAGCCACCTCCACTTGGAAAGTTTTATGTTTTTCCCCCTGAAACTAGATTCTTTTGAAGCAACACGAACAGCAAGGGAGAGCTGGATCTAACTCCCCAGTTTCTGTCAAAGAAACTTGTCCCGGGAGAACAAAGAAGAAGCAATCAGAGAACGCGATCCGAGGCCGGGGGTCCGCGGCGCGATCGCTTCTCCGCCCCCACCCGCCAGAGACGAGACTTTGGGGCTACAGGAGGGGTCCGGCCCGTCGGTCGGGCCACCGTGCGCGCCTTTGTCTCGCGCGCAGGGAAGCGGCCACCGGCCACCCCTTCCGCCGCCTCCCTCGGCCGCCGGAGAGCCGCGCGCCGGCGCGTCGCGGAGAGGGCGGCCATATGGCAGCGCCCCTCCGGAAAGGCCAGCCCCAAGGCGAGGGCGCGCCTGCAGCCCCGGCCACGGGCCACGACGGCCAAACGACTCCCAGTCTTCGAGGGGGCGCGGGGAGGCGCGGCGCTGCGACCCGGCCGGCCGGCTCCGGGGCCTGCAGAGTGGCGCGGGAACAGAGTTCTGATTTTTCTTTTTCTTTTTTTAAAGCAATATGGGTAAGGGAGATCAAGATTCCGGTGGCAAGCACTCCCGGCCCCCAGCACCAAAAAGGCTGCCCAAGTCGTTCCGGAGCCGGGCCGATCTCCGCCCCGAACTCCTGGAGAGGAGCCCCCGGCCCGGAGCGGCAGGGGGCGGGGAGCATAGATCGGCCGGGTCCTCTGCGCGGGAGAGTCGGAGGCGCCCGCCCTGCGCCCGGAGCGGGGACGGGTTACCTTTCACCGCAGACTCACAAGTTCCCCGCCGCAACTTTGCCCTCCACATGAGGCGATCATGGCTAGCTCAGTGCCGCGGCTGGGGAAGGCGGCGGCCAGGCAGCGCGCCGGGCATGGCGTGTGGCAGCCTGGGGAAGCGGCGCCCGACAAGCAGCCCCATTCACAAGGAAGAGGAGACACGCCGAGGCTTCCCCTCCAGCCCCAAACCGGACCACCGCCGCTGGGTCCTAGAGCGTCCCGTGCGCTGCCGCCGCCGCCCGCGCTCCCCGCGCCCCGCGCGCCGCGCGGGGAGGGTAGTCCGGGATCGTCACTGTAACCCTACACTTCACCCCCGCCCAGCGCCTGGCCGCTGGGCCCTAGAGCCCGTCTTCAGGCTCCCGCCGCCCCTCCGGGTCCCGGGAGATCGCCAGCTGAAATTGCCCCGAGCTCTAGCTGACGTGTCTCCCCGAGAGTTAGGAGGGCGATGGCCTCCCTTGTTTGGGTCCCTGCCGAGGTTTAATTCATGTCAGACTCCACTTCTCCTTCATTTGACTTTCTCTTCCTTCCCACCAGGCCAACTCCGGCCGAAATCGGTTTCCCGATCTGCCCTCAAAGTCCAGATCAGTTCTGTGTAGGATTTTTTTCTTCTTAAGCGGTATTTCCAGATGAAAAGTGGCCAGACTTTTCTCTTTGCATTCCCTTAGCCCCAGTGCTTCTATCATGCACTGGGATTGGACGACAAGCTGCTGCTCTGGGCTCCGTTGACTAGAAGAAGGGCCAAAACAGATTCTACATCCTCAGATATTACAACCAGTGGTCACAAACCTCTAGGCTGTTACCTGCCCGAGCGGAGGCGATTAAAGTAATTCTGGGAGAATGTTGCTGATTCTGTCCCACCTCTTAAACCAGGCTACACTGAGTGACACTCCTCACCCACCCCAGTATACTCAATTGCAGACCTCCGGAGCCTTGATCTGGGGACCCCAAACCCACCCACACCATGTAACGTCTCTCCCTAGCTTCCAGGAGCTGTCTCTGCTGCTTACAGGAGCAGAGGCCAGGTAATAGTATTGCAGTTGCTGAGGAAGATGTTAATAGGAGAAACAGGGCATCCCACACCTCTTACCTTGTGCTCCTCTCCTCTCTGCCTTCTCTCTAGACCAGAATTCTTTCAGGGATTCCCGCCTGGATTGTGGCAATTAGCTAACTAGTCAGCCAGCAGTTTTACCCCTCCACTCAATCCTGGTGGGTTGTGTGCCCCTCTGATTACAGTCTTTTCTTGCGCTACATCCCTGATGGTTCGGTAACCTCTGCTCTCAAGATAAAACCCAAATGCAATAATTTAACAATTATTTACCAAAAACCTACCACATTTAAAGTCCGATACCCTAGTACTCGATAACACATAAAAGAAACGAAACAGCAGCTAACCAGCCCTTCAAGGATTTATTTATTTAAGATAACAAAATACGCAACCACAGAGCAGGAAAGCACTGGAGATGCTTGGAAAAAGTGGAGAGCAGCGGTCTCCTAACCTTTTGGCACCAGGGACCGGTTTCCTGGAAGACAATTTTTCCAAGGACTGGGCTGGGCGATAGTTCAGGCGGCTATGCGAGCAATGGGGAGCGATGGGAAGCGGCAGATGAAGCGTTGCTTGCTCGCCGCCACTCACCTCCTGCTGTGCGGCCCCGTCCCTAACAGGCCAGCGGGCCCCTGGTGGAGAAGACTGAGTGCATGCAGGAGAAAGGAGAGCCTTGAAGAGTGGTGGAGCTCAGAGCCACTGGCATTGTATGAATTTAGCATAGGCTGGGGGAGAGGTGATGGATAGAAAAAGGAGGGAAAGTAGGAAGGAAACTAACATTTATTAATTGCCCCCTATTCGATACCATACTATATCCTGAGAGGCAGCAGAATTTAACAGTTACAAGCATCCACTGGAACAAAACAGAAATGAGTGGTTGAGTCCCAGCTCAACCACTCTACCTGTGGGCACTTAGGCAAGTCATCTACCTTCTCTAAACCTCAGTTTCTTCATTTGCAAGATGAGGGAAGTTGCACCAACCCTCACAGGGTGGTTGTACGGACTGAATAAAGCAAGGAATATAAAATACTTATTAGCACGATGCACATAAGTGCTCAGCACACGTTTGCTATTATTTCAAGCAACCCTCCATTAGCCCTGGACATAGGGAGCCCATCTGGGAAATAGCTACAGGAAGCAATGACAACTGAGGTTTGGAGACAGAAAGGAAGAAAGAGATACAATGTAGATACCAAATCTTTGAGGATGCCAAATACAGGGAAGATACAAAATCTCTGAAGCAAGATTTTACTCTTTTCATTGACTAGACAGCTATCCTGGGAGAAAGAACAAAGTAATCAAGTTAACTCAGATTTTGTGCCTGGGTCATAGGAAGAATGGATCATTCTTGGAACATTTATAAACCAGTTGGTCCAACGGATGAACCAATGATGGAAGAAGCAGAGTTGAGAGGGGGAACTGGTTTGAGAAAGATGTTGACAGGCTTCCTGTCCTCTGGGCAAGAGAAAAAAAGGAACAAGAGCCTGGGTGAGAAGTCAAGAACAGAAATGCAGAGAAAAAAAGAAATGAAGCTTTGAAGATCAGTTTACTTGGAGAATGCCCACGACAGAAAATTCAGGAAAGAAGGAGGCAGAAGAGGCAGACGCTGGGGAAGTAGAAGAGGTAGGAAGGTTTCCAGGCATGGAAGCCAGAGGAAGCTTTAAGAAGATGGTCCCCCTATCAAATGCTACAGACTCCTAGACTTCTGAGGAAGTGACAGGCACAGCTTGTGGGCCCAAGAATCTTCTGATTCAATCAGGTGGACCTAGCCTAGACTTTTCTAATTGATACCGAGTGATAGTTTAGGAGGCCAGTTTCCCCCCTCCACTCACCTTAATTTCCTCAACCATTAATAATCACTATATCAAATGCAGAAAATGAATAATCTTCTACATCAAATATATCTGACTCTTGTTCAGGAACTGAGGCCTGAGAAAAAGACTTCAGATTTAACCAGCAAGAGGTCATCGATAACATTTTATAGTATATTTGGCTGCAGATTCTGACTAAGGTTGGGGCCAAATAGAAACAAGGTATGTTTACAATAAAAACTGAATGCAGCTTTACTAGCAGTAAGGGAGTGAACCAGTCAGCATCTGTGATTTTGGACCTACATACTCACCCTATGGGTCAGCATCCTTTCTATAAAGCGACCCAAGTTGTCTTTTACTCACCCCTAGGAAAGTTAAGAAGGTGACAGAGCAATTTTGGCACTCCTAGAGACAGCTCAGGGAACAGTCTTTAACTCCAGACAGGGCAGGTACCAGGATGTTCCAGACAAGCACAGAGGCTGGAAGAATAGTGAGGGAACAGAGGCATCCAGGAAGAGGAGGATGAGCATGGTCTTAGAGTTAAGTCCTGAGGTCTAGTCTGGGTCCACTTATTTCTAGCTATGGAGAGCAACAAAACAAGCCTCAGCTACCTCCTCTGTAAAATTGGAATCATTACATTTAGCTCATTGGCTTATAGTGAGGATTAGACAATACATGTCAAGTGCTGGGCACATAATAGGAATTCAGTAAAAGAAACCCTTCCCTTCTCCAGTGATTTGAAATACCAAGGAATTTAATTCTCTATTACAATGGGAATCCTCTCCCCCCCCCACTCTTCTTCTCTGCACCCACCAAACACAGCCTTAAAAGTCTTTATCATCTGCTACTTGGACTAGGATGGGCCCTAAGAATGGGCCTGAGCTTGCCAGGAGGGAAACAGTAAACGGCAAAAAAAGAGTGGACAGGCATGTCCACAAAAGGGACAGCTACTGCCCGGCACACCTAGGACAGCTCACACTACAATGAGTGGTTCTCAATGAACACCTGTTGCGTGAACAAACCAATGGCTCAATGCAGCCAGGCTGTCTTAATCAAACACTTGTTTTGTTTCTAGAACATAGAAACCCAAGTTCTGTAGTGCTTCCCAAAGTGTGATTTATAAGCCAAAGCATGTAAAATTTTAAATTCCTAATGTCTCACCTCCAAATTCTAGAGATTCAGGGTCTCTAAGGATGGAGTCATCATAGAATCCAGTGTAAGCAATGCCAAGCACACCAAAATTTGAGGGTCAAGGACTAAGGCCTCCCACTGCTTCACTGGGGTCAAGGTGCTCTTCCATTTCTCTTTCAGCAGCATTTACTGTATCAGAGCTTAATATGATAAAGGTAAAGGACAATGGGTGACATATTAGAACGTTAAAAACAAAGCATTATGGGAGCATGCAGGAGTGACTGGCTTTGTACAGGGAGGGAAAAGGGCAGGTTCCAAGAAATCCAAGTGCTGAGGGAAGGCCGTCATTACTAGCAAAGGCAGGGGAAAGAAGAGGGCACATTGCCGTGCTTCCCAACACTTTTTCTTTGAACTTCTTCTTTTCCAAAACATAAAATGGTCACACCAACCCCAGGTTTGCTAAATCCATATATTATTGCCAGGTAAGAGGATTTCTTCCAAGCTTTTCTTTCAGTTCTCTGTTTTACAAAGACAAGAGTTGTATTTTTTTCCCTGCTTATTTCCAAATATAAAATCCCGTTCTCAAATAAGCTCCTCCTCTGGAGATTCTGACATATGCCCTGCCCCCATCTTGTAAACTGTTAACAGGAGCAAAATGCAGGGAGTCCTGGAAGTGCCCAAAGCAGAGGATGCCAGGAGAGCACTGCTGTGAGGAAGGTGGGGTCAGGGATGAGCCTTTTCCAGGCCAGACTGATTGAGAATGGACAGTGAAAAACAGAGAGGAAGATGTGCAAGGCAAGTGGAAGATGCACAGGTGAGACCGCTCTGCAGTTCTGGAAATACCGGGTGCCTTAGAGATGGGTAAACTGCTCCCAGGAGGAGTTAAATGTCATGTAACAGAATGGGTCATTTGAAAACCCTGCTCCATTTTAGGCTTACCCCAGGACTCTGTTGATTATGAAAAAATTGCCCAATAAATATGTATTAAGTACCTACTAAGGGCCAGGCTCCATGCTATCATCCTCCACAGGCGTTTGGCTCATTTAGTGAGTTATGGATCTGAGGCCTGTTTGTCTGGATGTTTTCAGCTTCACACCCATGGTGACACACTGCTCTCTTCTTGCCCCATAGCTTTCTCCTCTGAGCGTATTACATAATATGCATTAAACGCATAATCTGATCTATATAAAACACAAGAAGCAGAAGGTGGATACCGTCATGTCCAGGCAAAATGCACCTACACCAAAAAGCTAAAAAGGAAGAGTAGAGACATTGTCCCCAAATAAACCTGGGGTCAGATCCTGAGACACTCAGTAGCTATGACTATAAAGCAGCCTGGCATGTCACAGGTATTTAATAAATGATGATCATTCTGTTATTTGCTACTCTTAACTACAGAAACCTCGGGAATACTGAAAGCTCATACTTTCTGGCTAATTGGTTATTTCAGGGTTTCTCAACCTTGGCCCTCTTGCCATTTGGTGTTGAGATTTCTTTGTGGTAAGGACTGCCCTCTGCATTGTTGGATGTTTAGCGGCATCCCTGGCCTCTACTGGCTCGATGCCAGTGGCAACCACCCTACCTCCCACTCCAAGTTGTGCCAACTAATAATGTCTCCAAATATTGTCAAATGTCTCCTATGGGCAAAACTCCCCCCCCCCAGTTGAGAACCACTGAATTAGATGAGTAGTTAATGGTGCCCAGTTTACAGGCTCCCAAGCTTCTAACCATACTGATCATTCCGTTGAGCTGTTGGGGGAATCCAATCGTGTACTAATAGAAGGCAGCCTCAGTTTTGTTTGTTCTACAGTATATATCACACTATGGCAATTTCTTCCCATTTCTCTCTTCATTAACAAAAAACCAATTAGGTTTTATTCTATTTCCAATGATGGTAGAGATACGTGGGGTTTTTTTTTCTAGAAACTGGAATCATACTGAATTTCTAAAACAACAGCGACATACAATCGCTATTAAAAACAAGGACTGTCACAATAACTGGAGATAACTTTGATCAGAATGTTCAGACTTAATTAAGATCGCTTGTAGTCGCCTTTCTGAAAAGGATGCAGGTGTGTTTTATTCTGAAAACATGTCCTCTCTGTTCACAGCTAGAAAGAACAGTGAGAAGAATGGCCCCTCCATAGCCTACACAGCAGTTCTAGCTCTTCTCTTTCTAGAATATGCACTAAAGACCAGCATCCTTCCAGCACATCTTATACTTTAAATGCCAAAGACAGAGAAGTGGGGAAGCTCTCACCATTCCCAAGGGCTCCAGCCACTCTGGATGGTTCAATTCAGGAGAAAAACTTGTTTTACAGCATAATCTCAGAGTGGGGTGGAGGGTAGGGTAAGAGTTAAAATTCACATCTTACATGATAGGTGATCCATCCAGACATCAGGAATTATTTATTGTGTGTCAGCAACAGAGCCAGTATCATGCCAAGCAGAACAGAGTCTTCAGAAAAGTCCAAGGTCGGGAGAGGAATAATTAGAACTAACTAGAAAAAA
This sequence comes from Mesoplodon mirus, assembly GCF_964341445.2. Taxonomy (NCBI): domain Eukaryota; kingdom Metazoa; phylum Chordata; class Mammalia; order Artiodactyla; family Ziphiidae; genus Mesoplodon; species Mesoplodon mirus. The sequence goes on from NC_138983.1 coordinate 37,440,215, forward strand.
TAAAGTCCTAAACAGAAGGACTAATTGAGAGGATTAACCGAAAGCACAACAGAGTCTGAAAGAAGGCAAAGCCATGTGAAAGCTGCAGTGGTTCATTCATTCATTCAAAAAATATTATCAACTACATTGAATAAGCCACACCCTTCACTAGGTGTGCAAATACCCTGCTATGGGCTCTGCTTATTAAAATGTGTATAAATAAACCTATAATTTCAAACTGGTCTATGTGCGATGAAGAAAAGGAGCAGGGTGCAACAACAAAGACTCACGAAGGTGAGGGTGGCTACTTAGAGGGAGTGGAAAGGGAAGGCTTCTCCAAGGAGACAAAGAACAGGGGGAAGAGCCATCCAGCTGAGCAAACAGCCTGTGTGGAGATCTTGAAGCAGGAAGGAGCTTAAAGGAGGCAAAGGGAGGAGGGCCTGCATGGATCCGGTCTGGAGCATCCCGGGATGAGTTCCTTAGGAATGTTACGAGCCTCCTTTACCCAGCATCTGGGAATGGTCCCTTTCCAGTCATCCTTTAGGATGTAATACCTTATGAGTTTCAAACAATATGAGTTTCAAATTAAGTGGAAGAGAGAAAAGGAACGTCAGAAAATGACCAATTTGGGATGAAGAATAATAAAAGGACTAAATGGAAACAACCTGAAAGTGAACTCCACATTGGTCACCACCTTATCCACATGAAAGATGCAGTCTCTCTAGAGCCTTCATCTGAGTCTTGTTGAAAACAGGGGAAGACCAGGATGCTCAGTGCCAGTAAGGCAGTGGTTCTTAAACGTGAGCTGCATCAAAGTCACCAGAAGAGCTTGCTAAAACAGACTGCTGGGTCCCACCCTTGAGTTTCTGATTCAGCAGGTCAGGGTGGGGCCCCAGAATTGCACTTTTAATCTAACAAGTTCCCAGATGATGCTGATGCTGCCGGTCCACGGACCACACTTTGAGAACCCCTGGTTTAGGATATTTGGGGACCTACATTTCTGTGCACTCAGAATCCCAACCTAAATGAGGGAACAAGCAAGAAGCATTGTAGGAGGAGAATGATCAAAACCCAGTTTTCTGTCTCGAGTGAGCAAGTACGGAATAGTGTGTCTCCTCTGTATCAGGTGATTTCATATGTTACCTCATTTCATCGGTACATAACACACTGCATGGTAGGCTTCCTTATCCTTGTTTTACGCATGAGGAAAAGAGGCTGGGCCCCAGGTTATGGGAATCTCCCGAGATCACATGGCTCAAAAGTGACAGGGCCAGGATTCAAACCTGTTCTTCAGAGCAGAGCTCTTGATCTTGACGCTACACTACATTGCCTTGCACACACACAGCTCCCTCTCCAGGCTCCCCTGGACAGGAGAGATGCTCCCCAGGCTCCAGACCCACTGCACCGCTGCAGAGTACTCTGAGGCCGACCCTGTGCAGCCAGTGATGGGTGCAGACACTTTTCACAGACTCCTGGGGGCTGCTAGGGACCTGAACTTGTTACTAAGTTCTTCCCTTTCTTTAGGGAAGGCAGTAAACTCTACTAAGCCTCCACAAATGCACTGCCCTAAGCGTGTTACATACATTATCTCTTTCAAAACCACCAGGGGTGGTTTTCAGTCTGTGGGGGGCAGTTAAGTATTCTAAAACACAAGCTGAGGAGTGAAGACAGGTCTGGGCTCAACTTCCCTTCTGTCATTTATTAGTTACATGACTTGACTAAAGCTCAGTTTTTCTTCTTTTGAGAAGTAGTGGTTACAACAGTATTCGTCTCAAAGGGTTGTGAGAAATTCATGAGTCACTTGCATGTAAAGCTCTCAGCTCTTAACATGCAGCACATACTCCATAATTATCAGCTACGATTACTAACCTGTTATCCATTTTCTTTCAAAGTATGGCCATTTTAGAGAAGCTTTAATTATTGCTGTGCTAGACGGTCCTAGACACACAGCTTCTTCTGTTGACGCTTCTTGAGTTTGGGAGTATTCAATTGGTAGATCCAGGAAATATGGATGGTAGGCATCTTGATCTGAGCTCCTCCCACACCCTAGCTAGGAAAAATATCTCAAGAGATCCTTACAAACAAAACAGGAAAAAATGAGCTAGCTTAGGTATTTTAGGTGAATTTAAAATAATTAAATAACTACACCCGATGTGTATTGATTAATGGAATGATATTAACTAGGGTGGGGGTTGAGGTCAAGGGGTCTGATGATCCTACTATGCTAAATATTGGTCAAGTTATATGTGAGGTCAGGCTCAGTTCTCGGTGCCAGGTTAAAACAAAACTTTCCTCTTCGAAAGCACTCAGCAGAGGTTGAGCAGGATGGGAATGGATGGAGAAACCAGAGCATATTAAAAAAGAGACCTACAGCCACTGTGGAAAACAGTATGGACATTTCTTAAAAAACTAAAAATAGAGTTACCGTATGATCTGGCAATCCCACTCCTGGGCATATACCCAGCAAAGACGAAAGCTCTAATTTGAAAAGATACATGCAACTCAATGTTCATAGCAGTACTGTTTACAATAGCCAAGACATGGAAGCAACCTAAGTGCCCATCGACAGATAAATGGATAAAGAAGATGTGGTATATATATACAGTGGAATATTAGTCAGCCATTAAAAAAGAATGAAATAATGCCACTTGCAGCAACATGGATGGACCCAGAGATTATCATACTAAGTGAAGTAAGTCAGACAAATATTGTATGATATCACTTATATGTGGAATCTAAAAAAATAGTACACATGAACTTATTTACAAAACAGAAATAGACTCACAGACATAGAAAATAAACTTATGGCTACCAAAGGGGCACGGGGGAGGGATAAAGTGGGAGTATGGGATTAACAGATGCACACTACTACGTATAAAATAGATAAACAACAGGATTTACTGAATAGCACAGGGAACTATATTCAATATCTTGTGATAAACTATAATGGCAAAGAAGAGAAAAAAGAATATATATACACACATATATGTATAACTGAATCACTTTGCTCTACACCTGAAACTAACACAATATTGTAAATCAACTATACTTCAATTAAAAATAATAATAAAACAAGAGACCTAGTAGGGAGAAAAGATTAAGATACAATTACAATTTGATAGCCATCTTAAAATATTTTGAGAGCTTACAGAAAGGAAAGAGGTACAGACTGACTGCATTTACTATAAACACTCTAGAGCATTGTTTTTCAAACGGTAGTAGGCAACCTATTAGTGGAAATCAACTGAATAGGTTAATCAGCATTTTAAGTAAATAAAATAGAACAAAGTGGAAAATATCAGAGGCAGCCAGTCTAATAAGGAGTAATTGCTATTCCATGAAACTTCTGTTTTAGTTATACTTATATTCAAATTTGTATGAGTCTATAAAGTGTATCTTTTAGGGCCACAGTAAAAAAAAAATGTTTGAAAGCTCTAGAAGGTAAAACATGGACAACTGGGTGCAAGAAACAGGAAATCAGGTTTCAGCTCCCTCAAAGAAAGTGTTATAATAATGATCACTGCATAACAATAAACTAGGTTTTCTCATGAGGCAGGACCCCCTCCCCCATATAAACATCACCCCCTCTGGTGATGGTCTAGCCCAGGCTGAGGGACCATGCATTAAGGAAAGAGGGCACTGGGTGTTCCCTCCAATGAGGACACTAAGATGCTCTAAACGAGTAGATCAGACCTGAGCTTCTGTTACAAGAGAGAATGGAGAAAACCAAAACCTCAATATCCAGACTCCATAAGTCATGTAGCCCATCCAGAAGCAGGCAAATGCTCCTGTGTTTATATATTATGCAAAATAAGCATGCATCAAATCCCTGAAGCTGTTCAGGATTTCTGCTGTAGGAAGGGCTAATTTCCAACAACCATTCTCTAATTGATAAAACAGCGCACCCGTCAGCAATCAGTTCTCAATAATGTAAGCACCTAAGTGGAGTCAAGTGGGGACTAAATACCCAGTGACAGGACCTGAGCCATGTTTTACCACACCTTCTAACAGAGCAAGCTAAAATCTGACATGAAAAGCAGAGCACCCCCAGATGCTGCTCCCACACCAAGAGCTGCCAGACACCACCAGTTGGATGTGAATATCAGATAAGCAACAAAATTTTTTAGTATATTATGTCCCAAATATTGCAAGGGACATATGTATACTACTAAAAAAAATCATTTGCTGTTTATCTGAAATTTAACTGGGTATCCTCTATTTTTGGATACACGGTTTGGATTTTGCAAATTCTGACAATTACCTGCCTACGTGGGTGATATCGCTATACTTGCTTTAGAGGCTTCCTCAGTCTCTCATTTGGCAAACAGCATGCAATGTCAAGCTGACAGTAGTAGAAAGCAATAATGATGATAATAATGGAAAAAGGAGTGAAATTCAAATGGACACAGTGTAACAGCTTTGTCCCACTGAACCCTACCATGCCAAATTTAAAGGCCTTTTAAGAGTGGGACAAACAGACCCTGTGAGTCATCAGGATGTGCACGGCATTTTGAGGAAAGAGTTAATGAGGTTACCGTCCCACTTTGTAGAGTTTCCATGCTCAACCTGGGCATGTACAAGGGAGAAGATTCCACTTCATTCACCTTCACTCCAGTATTCAGAGCTCAGTTTCGAGGACCCCAGAGGAGGAGCTGACTTTGGCTGCCACCAGCTGTCCTAACACAGACATAACCTGTTCTTGCCCTGTACCCTTCCTCTTGCAGCACATGCTGTGAAGGGTGGATGACCTCCAGTAAGCCTGCCTGGCTTCCCCTTGACCTCCATGACTGAGTCAGGTTCCTCTTCTCAGGGGGCCAAGGTCCCTTGAATACTTCCTATATAGCACTCACCATAATAAAAAATAACTGCAACCACTCATGGAGTGCCAACTATGTGCTAATCACTTTGTGTGTGTGTGTATATATATATATGTGTGTATCATCTCATTTAATCCCTCCCAACTACCCTATGAAGTAGGTATTTGCATTCCCATATCACAGATGGGTAAAGCCTAGAAAGCTTAGATAACCTACACAAGGTCACACAGTCAATAAGGGCCCACTGGTCTGGAGGAGCCAGAGTACCACATTGTAAACTTTTCTATTAATTGGTCTTTCTCTCCCAGGGAAGGATTGTTTCTCATTCACCCTTGTGTCCGCAAGCCCAGCCTGCAGTGTGTGGCAAGTGGTGGGCAGCATTGTAAATGGGTCAGCCCATTATTTTACAGTCAAATAGGCCTGGATGCAAAGCATGGTTCTGCCAAGAATCAGCCACTGAGAATCAGGAGTTTGGGTTCTAGTAACTTGCTCTGGAATTGAGGACAGAGGTTAGGAATCCCAGCAAGAGAGAACAAAGCTAGGCTCAAGCCCCAGCTCCACCACTCCCAGGTGTGACTTGGCAAGTTATTGAACTTGTCTAAGCTCCAACTCCCTATCTGTCAAATGAGGGAAACAATAGTACCTGCTTCACAGCATTGCTTTGAGATTCCTGACATAAAGTTCTTAGCAAGACACCTATACATGAAAAGCACTCACAAATATGAGCTCTTTTTTATTTTAATACATTCTAAAATGCCATTTGAACTGGAGCAAATAATTTTGGGTTAACTACTGGCATAAGTATTGCAAGTTTCAGACAGTTTTTATTCAGGAAATCAGAACTTGGGGAAAATAATGTAAATAATTTGGGGGAATCTATTTAAAAGAACTATTCAGTGCAGCTCAATATTAAAAAAACAAACAACCCGATCAAAAAATGGGCAGAAGACCTAAACAAACATCTCTCCAAAGAAGACATACAGATGGCCAAGAGGCACATGAAAAGCTGCTCCACATCACTAAGTATTAGAGAAATGCAAATCAAAACTACAGTGAGTATCACCTCACACCTGTCAGAATGGCCTTCATCAGAAAATCTACAAACAACAAATGCTGGAGAGGGTGTGGAGAAAAGGGAACCCTCTTGCACTGTTGGTGGGAATGTAAATTGATACAGCCACTACGGAGAACAGTATGGAAGTTCCTTAAAAAACTAAAAATAGAACTACCATATGACCCAGCAATCCCACTACTGGGCATATACCCAGAGAAAACCATAATTCAAAAAGACACATGCACCCCAGTGTCCATTGCAGCACTATTTACAATAGCCAGGTCATGGAAGCAACCTAAACGCCCATCGACAGACGAACCGATAAAGAAGATGTGGTACATATATACAATGGAGTATTAGCCATAAAAAGCAACGAAATTGGGTCATTTGTAGAGACGTGGATGGACCTAGACACTGTCATACAGAGTGAATTAAGTCAGAAAGAGAAAAACAAATATTGTATATTAACGCATATATGTGGAATCTAGAAAAATGGTACAGATGAACCAGTTTACAGGGCAGAAATAGAGACAAAGATGTAGAGAACAAACATATGGACACCAAGCGGGGGAAAGTGGCGGGGGGTGGCGGTGGTGGTGGTGGGATGAATTGGGAGATTGGAACTGACATGTATACACTAATATGTATAAAATAGATAACTAATCAGAACCTGCTGTATAAAAAAATAAAATTAAAAACAAAGAACTTGTTACAAGGGCAATTAAATAATAATTTGTGTAATTATATTTTAATGACTGCCCTCTCTCCAGTGAGCAAGGCCTGTGACTGCCTTGCTCACTTCTATATCCCTAATGCTATGTCAGTCAGATAACTGAGCAGAGACTTTGTTATCTAGGAAAAAAATATGTCTACTTGTTTGCATTCTATTCAACTAATAATCCCAACTTCGTATCATATCTAAAGTATCCAATTAACACCTAATAAAAATATTTTGTTTTTTTTTTTTAAAAAAAGGACTATTCAAGGAAGAATTTAGGCTTTCTAGTAGTTACACAACACTGAAAGAGTTCCCAGAAAAGGGAAAAAATATCCAAGAGAAGGCTGGGAGTGGGGAATCCAGGCTACCATGTCCAGTTGTATAAGCCGTTCACTGCACAAGAGTGCTGGGCTGACAGATTGAATGAAGCAGAGGTGTGGGGCTAAAATCTAGCTTGCCCTCTACTTGCTAAACTGGGAACATGGACTCTGCTCTTCATCCACTTGGAGGGGATGCTTTTTTCTAATTTGCTCAAAGGTACTGTTTGGGCTGGTGGCAGCTCTAGCTTTATACTTTCGTAATTGATTCTCTTTCCCCTTTTCTTTCAGTGTCACTAGATGAACAGAATAGGGGAGAAGAAACAGAATGGAGCTCAGGGAAGGAAGACATACTTGAAAGTGATGAGGGTTGTGAAGGAAGGCGGGGAAAAAAGGAAAGCAGTAAAATCAGGGTAACATTTACTAAACACTGGTCATCTGTCAGGCACTGTTCTAAGTGCTTTAGATGTGCTAACTCACTGGATGCTCGTTACACTCCTATACGACAAGGGGGAACCACTAGAGGGGGAGGTACCACGTGGGCATGTGGGGTTAACCCACACAGGGGTCTGACAGGCACGGAAACAGCCTGCCACAGTCCTCAGTCTACAGCAAATGTTCAGAATCTGGAATCCCTCTTTTGAGTCTGTGGTGGAAATGGCTTTTAGAGCCAAAAGGGAAATATTTTTTTAAAGGAGATAGTCTGAATTCTCTGGCTGGCCAACCACAGGGGCTACATAACGGACTTTTATTTTTGGTCAACAGCCAGTAAATAGCAAGCCTTTTGGGAGACAGAAGCAAAGGACCTCTGGCAGGTTACAAGTCCCAGCAGGAGACCTTCAACCATGAACTTTCCATAGGGTTCATTTCAGACCAGGTTCTGCACCCACAAGTTCCTTCTCTATTTTCTTAAGAACCTGAAGTTTCCATAAAATATTTACAGTGACCTGAAAGCAACTCCAGTGTCCACTCTTCCTGGTAGTCTTAAAAAAAAACCCTCTGAGGGTGTGGAGAAAAGGTAACCCTCCTACACTGTTGGTGGGAATGTAAATTGGTGCAAACAGTATGGAGGTTCCTTAAAAAAACAAAAATAATGTTACCATATGATCCAGCAATCCCACTCCTGGGCATATATCCAGAGAAAACTATAATTAGAAAAAATACATGCACCCCAGTGTTTATTGCAGCACTATTTACAATAGCCTGGACATGGAAGCAACACAAGTATCTATCAACTGATCAATGGATAAAGATGTGGTATATATATATACAATGGAATATTACTCAGCCATTAAAAAAAGAATTAAATAATGCCATTTGTAACAACATGGATGGACCTAGAGTTTATCATACTAAGTAAGTCAAACAGAGAAAGACAAATATCATATGATGTCATTCATATGTGGAATCTAAAAAAAAAAAACGATACGAATGAACTTATTTAGAAAACAGAAATAGACTCACAGACGTGTAAAACAAACTTGTGGTTACCAAAGGGGAAAGGAGGGGAGGGATAAATGAGGAGTTTGGGATTAACATATACACACTACTATATATAAAATAGGTAATCAACAAGGGCCTACTGTACAGCACAGGGAACTCAATATCTTGTAATAACCTATAAGGGAAAAGAATCTGAAAAAAAAAAAATATATATATATATATATAAAAGTATAACTGAATCACTTTGCTGTACAAAAATTTATATTTCAATAAATTTTTTTAAAATAAATAAAAATTTCCTAGCCAGAAAAAAAAAAAAAAAACCCTCTGAGAAGAGGCTGAAAATAAATCTTTCTATCAGGTGGTCAGTAATCTTGCCAACTCTGGATTTGGGGCTACAAAGGTCACGGAGAGAGAAGAATTAAGCAGAGACAAATATATAGATACAGATTTGACATTAAAACAACCACGCGTGCCATGATGATGAATTTCTGTACCTAGCTATCCTATAAGGAGTGTGTTTCAGCAGGCGGCAGACAGCCCGAGACAGCAAAACCACCCCTGAACATCTGTTTCCCCCATTTTGCCAAAGAACATTCTTTTTTAATCCCTTTTTATAATTTGACCTGTTCCATTTTTCTGGCAGAGGGCCCTAGCAAGGCAAGCACTGCCTTTTCTGTCTGTATTCCAACTTAACATGGGAACAGGAAGGAGGCAGCAAGAGGGGAAAGGGGGAGGGGACAGACTGAGGGAACCGAGGCGGAGGTGGGGGCGGGGGAGACAGGGAGCCAGAAGTGGGGAGAAAGGAGAAAAGGGGAAGGGGTAACCCAGGAGAGACAGTGAGAGCTGACAAGTCCCAGCAAGCCATTTTAATGCAACCACCATGGGCACAACTGATTTGAGAGGAACCAAAACCAACAGGACATATTCCAGAAAGATCATTCAGTAAGAATGTGACCCAGAAACCATAATCATAGCATTCTTGAACAGATCAAGCTGGTTATTTTACACTCTTTAGACTCAGGAAGTCCTTAACAATTGATGAAATATCATGGTTTCTAGGTGGTTTGTGTTTAACATTCAGGAATGACTGGACACAGTCCTATATTTTTCTAGTAAAACATCTCTTCAGCAAGGAAAATGCCCTTTCCATTTTCCTCTGTGTGTGTGTGTGTCTGTGTGTGTGTCTGTATTTTATCCCACTGTTCCATACCACCTTCCTTGCTCTTTTAGCCAAGGTAGATAACCATTTATCTCCCAGAATTGATTGTCATTTCCCCCTTCCTACTCCATTCTCCCTCCTAAGAACACCCCGAAATAAAACCTTACCTCCTGGGCAATGAGTAGTGTCACTTCACAAACAAACACTAGGGGAGTTGGGATGAGTTTTACACCCAGACCCAAGTCCACCTGTCCTCAGTTATGCTTTCAGATTCCCCTCCAGGCTGCCACTGTCCCGCCCCAAACTGTGCTGCTTCCAAGGTCTAGTTTCCTTTAGAAATGGCGTCAGTACCATCAGGAAACCATAAGAGGTTTCCTGTCCCAGGGACTTGGCCCTGTAATACAGAGCGGGAACAGCAGGAACTAAATGAAGGAAGCTAGGAAGAGTTTTTCTGGTTGTTGCTTCAGATCCCGTTATGGAAAATTCCTTCGGAGCATATTAATCATTATTTGGTGGTCTAAAAAAAAATATATATATATATGGCTTTGAGCACCTACTATTCATTCATTTATTCAACAGAGAACGTACCGAACAGCCATATACTGTGCTGGCAGGCCCTGGGGTAGTTCCTTTTACATCATTTATAGCATTCAGCCCACCACCAAATCCGCCTGGGAGGAGGGCAACTTGTATATTCTCCTCTCCAAGAAACTGAGATTGGCTCTGAAGCCAGAGATTATATTTTGAATGGAAGTTTTGCCCTTAACTAGCTGTGTGACATGGGGCAGATAATTTAACCCCTCTGAACCTGTTTCCTCCTCCATGAGGTGAAAATAATTCCTTCTGCTTCACTGAGTTGTTCTGAGGATGAAATGAGCTGATAAACTTAACAAGATCAATTGCGGAAGAGACTTGAGTGCCCAGGTTTAGGGAACTGTAACAATGGTGAGCCTTTCTGTGATTGTTTTGTTGGAGCGAGGAGGCCAGACCACACCCCTGTGGTAGGGTGAGGTTTCCTGTGAAGGGAATTGAATTTTCCACTGTCAGTCATCCTGAGGAAAAGTTAAACTGGGGTGAAAACTCCCTCCCTCTCAGAGCTATGCTCAGAGCTGGGGGAGGAAGAAGGCAGGACAGATAGGCTTCTAAGGGTGGAGAGATCTGGCGGTGGATCCAGGGATGAGGTGAATGGCCCTGGCCATTTAGCGACCAGCTCAGAGCTGGGAAGGTAGCCAATCTGATCGCAGACCCTCGGTGAGTCTGGGCTTGTGTAGTGATTAGAAGGCCCTGGGCCCACTCTGCGGCCAGCACAGGGCAGGACGCTGGGAAATCAGTCAGGATCCCAGCAGGCGAACAAACACCAAGCCTCCAGGTTCTGGTGTAAGCAGGGGCAGCAGCAGCCATGGCTGTGTCATGTGGTCACCGGTTTCTGAAGAAAGAGGACATGGGACAGTAACCCAGGTGTCCACTGGCCTCAGTAAGGTGTATCTGGATTCCAGCTCCCTTGGCAAAAGGCTAGAGCAGCCAGAACTGAAGCTGTGGATGCGAACAAGCACCCCTGAGAATTCTTGGGCCTAAAATTAGAGGGTAGCCTTAGAGAAAGACTTGATTTGTTAGTAATATGGGCAGGCAAATCCTTGGAAATCATTATATTTGGGGCTATCAATGTGGGTGACATGATTTAAACCCCAAGCTGGGAAGCTGGGTAGACTGTTCACACCTGTAAAGTGCCCAGCATAGAGTAGGTGAATAATAATAAAGGCCCGGGATCTTTCTCCTTATTCATCCCCATATGATGGGAGGGAAGAAAACTTCGGATGCAGGAAGAGATTTGTTCACTACTCTTAGATCTTGCTGCATCTTCCTAACACGGGGTGGGGAAGAGGAGATGAATGGCCATATTATTTCATTTATATGTCAAAAGTCAGGTCTTTCAGAAGGTTTGACCAGGCCTGAAGGGATCGGAGCATTCGGCTAGGGACATGAAACATAGTAAACATTTAATGATGGTTACAACATTCAAGGGTTCCTTCTAAAACCCATCTGCCCTCACCACCATGGTCTGAGGCTGATATTATTATTACCCCCTTAATATCAGCTAGGGTCCTAAGAGGAAATGGATGGCATGCTTCAAAGAAGTGACTGAAGAGAGTCTGATGAAGGGACTACTGATCAAAGTGTGATGAGTGGGTTGAGGGAAAACGGGATGGAGAAGCAGCCCGGGGCAAGCCACGTGGGAGCCACTCCTCAGTCAGAAGGGGAGGTTCCAGAACCCAGCACGATCTGATGCTGTAAGAGAGGAAGCAGTGGCCTAAACTAATCCAGCCACATTATCCCACAGCCTGACAGGAAGGGATTAAGTACCCTGACATCTCTTGGTTTCCACCCTCCCATATACTGCCAGTGCCTCTCACTGGCCAAACTGGAAGCCAGAGGCTACATTCCAAAAGGTAAGTTTTCCAGGGCACAGACCAGGGTAGTGAAGGATGGTGAGTGGGTCTGGAAGAACATCAGAAAAGAGCCACCACATGATTTTACAGGTTAGGAAACAGATATAGATGAAGTAACTTGCCGAAGGTCATAGAGCAAATAAGAGGTGGGACAAAATTCAAACCATACACAGAGTATGACTCCGAGTCCATGCACTTAACCACTAAGACATGCTTCCTAGAACTGATTGAAAAGATTACTCGTTATCCAGCACCTCTTTCTCCCTGTATCCTACTCAATCATCCTTCCAGTAATAGACTCCACCTTACTCCCACCCAGATTTCCCAGCCTTCTTGGAGTTAGGTATGGCCATCTGACTAAAGTTCAGTCCAAAGGAATGTAAGTGAAATAATGCGTGCAGCTTTTAGGTTATGCCCTCCACTTTCCTTCTCTCTTTCCTATAGACTGGAATGTGGATGTGATGGTGGGATCTGAAGCAGCCACCTTAGCTCACTGCATGGAAGCTCCATTTGAGACTATCAGAGGACAACAAAGCCACCATATCAGCACTGGATTGCTTACGCTCCAAGTGAAAGAGAATTTAACTTGTTTCTTGTTTCAGTCACTGTCATTTTAGCCTTGGTTGTAGCAGCCAGACCAGTATTCTAAACAATGCAAAGACTAGGATGTAGCTCAGTCATTGTGGTTAGAACAATAAGAGGCACGTGACAGCTGGTGATCACCAATGTAAGTGCACTCCTCTTCTTCCTGGCACATTACTAGACTATGTTTCCCAGCCTCCTTCCATGTGGATGAGGTTATGGGACTAGCTTCCACCTTTGGAATATGAGGGAAGGTCAGTGTGTTACCTCCAGGCTGAGACAACCATCGGTGAGCATACCTTGGTCTTGCTCACCTTACTGACTTGTCTGCCAAATGGATTCAAAGGATCCAGTGAAGGAACCTGATGCTGTAGGGTAGGATGGAGCCAAGGCAGGGAAGGAGCCTGGGGCTCTTCATGACCACATGGAGCAGAGCCCTCCGACAGCTCAACACTAGACGACAACACAAGCAACAAACACCGTCTTTATGGTGTTAAGCCACTGACATTTGGGCTTGTTTGTTGTAGCAGTCAGCCTATCTAGCCTGACTAATTTTATACTTACCAGCTGCTGCACTCTGAAAGACATAAGTACTTTTATCCAACAATGCAATCTCATCTCCTATTTTAGGAGGACTAGGGGGTGGGCTGGCAAACATTTAAGTCATTATTTTAAAGAAGTTACACAACTGTTATCATTTATTATAATAAAGCCCCTACATCCTGCTTGAATGAGGAAGGCAAGAATAGCACAAGAAAACCCTTTCTCATGGTACACTGGCCCTGGGGGCACTGGCCCTGTTCTCTTCCAAGAATGCTATTCTCATGAGCACTCCTTTTGGAACTCAGGAAAGTTCACAGGGTCTGAGCAAAAGAGAGCATGAACTGAGCTCAATGAGGTGTGCCAGAGGGTCAAGCAACTCCCATAAGGGCAGCAAATTAGGAAAAGTTATGGAAACAAGGACACATCCGTGTGCTTTTGGATGGTGAGGGAGTGAACTTTCCCCCTATTCTTTCTAATGTTCAAATTTTCTAAAGTAAGCATGTGTTACTTTTATACTAAAAAGTGGTTTTAGGATTTCAATTTTTAAGAAAGCAAATAAACTGGTTAAGCCTAAGGAATGAACAAAGGAGATATAGGTCAAAGGTCAAAGGATTCAAGTGCCCCAAGGCACTGTTATGACAAGCAGAGAGGTCAATTTTAGGAGTATATAACCATGAAAAGACAAAGCATCTCGGCGGTGACCCTCACTCACACATTCAACAAGCATTTACTGAAGACTTACATGTGCCAGGCACTAGGCTGACTGCTAGATTTGCAAAGAAAAGTGTCATGACCACAACCTAGTATGGTAGCTAACAACCGTGGCTACACACTGGAATCGCTGAGATCCAATTTTTAAAGTACACACTGATGAAACACTGATGCTTCGGTCCACACTCCAGGGATTCTGATGTAATTGGTTAGGACTTGGTCTCGGGACTTTTAATAGCTCCCCTGATTCTAACGTCTAGGGTTAAGAACCACTAGGGGCACATGACACATGGACTTAGTGTTGAAAGAGGGGTAGGAGCCAGCCACGGGAGGAGGAGAGAAGGGGGAGGAAAGGCAGGCAGGCAACGGGAAGAGAGCTGCAGTTAGAGGACTGTCCCATAGTTCAATGTAATTAGAAGGTTATGGTGGCTGGGGGTGATGCAAATCATGGAGGTCCTCCCATGGCTAACCAAATGTCTATCCTCCAGGTAGTGGGAAGTTGATAAAGGTTATTAGAAGGGCAGACATGATCACATCTGTGTTCATCCCAACTCTCCATGCATTCTTTCTCACCCCCTCAGATGGCCATCACTTCTACCTATGGGTGGGACTATAGAAAGACTATGGAAAGGTGTAGAAAGTGGTACCATCACAGAAGAGAGGGCATATTTCTGGACTCTCCATCAGAGGACACCTTCAATACAGCATTCATCTAGAGATAGGCTCCTTTTTCCATTCTTTTCAAAAATCCCTTTTTGGTTACTTAATTCCATTACATGATCTTGCCACAACACTGAGAATAAATCCCCCAAAGAGCAAGTCATAGTTCATTTGGAGACTTACATGAAAATTTGGAGGCAAAACCAACTACCTATCATGCCACAAGAAAGTAGTGGGATCATCACCGAAGACCCCAGATGGAACACCATTCCACACACTGCTCCAAGAATAAATCGCTAAATAATTCAATCAACCTGATCACCATTCCTAAGAATCTGTGTTTGGAGACTAGGTAAGTTGCAGAGAAATTTCTAGAAATGAAAATGGTTTTAGTTAATAGGTTGGGACAATTGATGAGAGAGCTATTCCATCATGCACAGGAAATAAGTGTCTTTCAAATGAATACTACTAATAAAGTAACAGCAATAAGCGCTTCCTGAATACCTACACATACTACACATGGGGCTAGGACTCTACACACACCATTGACCCCAGCCATGCAAGGTCTCCAATTAGGTTGAGAGATAACTGAGGCCCAGAGCAGTTTAGTCACCTGCCCAAGGTCACAGGTAAGTGCAGTGATAGAATTCAAATTAAGTGTTTATGACCTCCCTCCACCTCTTCTCCAGTTCCCTTAGATCCTGGCCAGGGGGTGAATCTGTGCTCTTCTGTGCTCCAGAAAGAATGGCTGCTGGACAAGCTTATCAACTGCTGTAGGAAGCATCTTTCCTGCTGTGTGTCTTAGAAAAGCACCCAAAAGTATCACGACTCTTTCCAAGGGAGAAAGGCCAGCTCCCTCTTTGACCTGAATAGCGTGGAAACAATGCAGTCTCATCCAATGAGCTGCTCTGTCAGGAAGAGAAAAACCCTTTGGAGCCACCACGCACCCAAACAGCATGGCATCCGAATGTAAATAATAAATACCCGATAGCTATGGGCCTCCTTTGGCTTACGGTCTCAGGAGGCTGGAACTGGATGATGCTTAGAGGCCACCTGGCACAACCCCAGCTTTTCAAAGATGAGAAAACAGACTGGTTAACATATCTGCTAAGGAAGGTGAAGCACCCAGAACCCTGGTCTCAAACTCTGACTTGTGTTTTATATTCTCAATCATCCTGCCATCCCAGAGCCCAGGAGGGACCAGGATTCCTATAACACTCTCATCTCCTCTTGAGAAACTGAGCTTTTCCCACAGAAGGGCTGAAGAGAAAAAAAGGTTATTTTTTGAGTTTTCTACGGCTAATCTGAAGGGCTCCCCCTACTGATCAGCACCTCAGCTGGGCCTTCCAGTCTGTTGTGGGAGGTGGGGGAAGAGATGAAAACAAAAAAGGGTCAATCACCTGGGCCTTTCTGGTACATAAACCATTCTGTGAATGCAATGGTGCCAATTCTGGTGTCATTAATACACAATTAAACACATGTGGAGCAGATTACCAAGAATCTGCTCTCTTAATAAACTGCTTCATGCAAAGCTATGGTTTAAATGTCATTTTCATTTCATAAAAAGACTCACCATAGTGTACCTTTAAAAGCTAGTTTTGCTTATGCATTTAATTTATGATTCCATTTCCAGAGATGTGATTGCCTCACAACTTTTCAGAAACATGTCTTCTGAATAAAACAAGGTCCTCTTCCCTGCCTCACAACGCCATCCTTGATCCAGACCTATCTTGGGTACCTGGCTCCTAGAAAAGGATGAAAGTCCTTGCTGCAGTGGAATTTTACTTCAGGTGGTGTGGGACTTGCTGAGGACATACAACCCAGGAGGAGAGGCTGACCAGACACGCGGTACCCAAGGCTGAGAGCCTTAGTGTGGATAAACATTTTTAAACAGCTGTCATTTCATGGAAGGCAGGCAAGATGTGCAAGCTGGTGATAAAAGAACAGCAAGGACAGACTTGACAGTCCAGATTGTTAGCAGCTTAACTAAACCCTAGAATGAGAAAAACAAAAAACAAAAAACCATCAACCACTAAGCCACCAAGTGAGACTGGGTGGCAGGAATACTTAGGGGGATCCCGACAATGCAAATTTCCTTCTCTTCACAGGAGGAAGTCTGTCTCTGACAAGACTGTCGCGTTCACCCACAACAAATCTACACTTAGAACGACAGGCACAGGAAAATGAAATGCCCTATTCCCAGACACCTGAAGGAGAAACAAATCGGGGAGGAACGCAGCTCTCAAGTCTTGAAATTTTATTACCAGAACGTTTTTGGCCCTGGACTTCATTAAATTCAGGTTAGGAACTAGCCACACGATGTCCTTCTTGGGGCAGGTACTGGCTAGACTGAGCAAGCCCGCACCGCATCCTTCCAGGCAGGATGAGTCAGGCTGCTTGCAGAGGCCCGCAGATGGGGAAGTTTGTTGGGCCGCGCTCCAGGGAGCAGCACCACGGACCTGGACACACACGCACACACACACGCACACACACACACACACAGGGCACAGCTGACACTTTCCCCGCCACCCCCAAAGCACACGCGCCAGGAAAAGGCCAGTTCTCACCGCGAAGGGAATGTACAGCTGGGGAAGTGTGTTCCCTGGCCGTTTCTCTCCGCCCCTCTGGCTGATTGGACCCGGGCGCCCCCCAGATTCCCGGTTCTTGGGCTGGATTTCGAGAAGGAAAAGCAAAAGGGGCAGACTTACCTAACTCCTCGGCGCTGTAGGGCGCGGATGAGGCTTCTTCCACAAATTCACTGTCTGGAGGAAGAAGAAAAGCAGAAAACAAAAATAGAATCACAACCATTCAGGGCTAATGGATTAAGCATCAGTTACCGTCGTAGGTCTCTTAGAAAAGCGCGGGTTTCTCTCCCGCAGCGACCGGAATCCGTGAACCGGGGGCCACGCGGGGTCCCAGATGCCCCATCCACTGGGGGTAAGAAACTGTCAAAGAAACTTGGCAGGGGGGGCAGTTCCACCCAGGGTCCAAGCGTCTTCCGGGCGCGGGCAGGTGCGCGCCAACTTTCCGTGGGTGCGACCCCACGGATCGCCCGGCCGGGCGCGCAGGGCTGCGACCTCATCCTCTGCCCTCAGCCCGCGAGGCGCATCGCGGCGTCCGCTGGGTCTAGCGTCGACGCCCCGACGCCCAGAACCCCCAAAGTTTCCTGGTGGGTCCAGCAGACCCGGGAGCGCGCAGCAGCGGCGGCGAGCTCCCCGCGCCCACCCACTCCGCCCGTTGCTAGGCGACCGCGGCCGTCAAGCTCGGCAGCGGCGCGCGCGCTGCCTCCCAATTCCCGGTTGGAGGGTGGCTTCCCCACCCCCACCCGCTTCGACCATTCATTACAAATTAGAGCATAACCAGTTTTAAAACGATCCCTGCTTTTTTGTACTATGTCAGTCCTACTCCGATGCTTGGGAAATCGTTTTTCTGTGCTTTTCATGGGGAGAGGTAGAATTCTCAGAGCTTGAATATTTCTTGCAGCAAGGAAGGAGGAGCTTTCAATACTCCCAACCATCTCCTTGTTTTTGAACCTGAATTCTAACTCCACTCCAAACAATATTTCCTTCTCTTAAGAGACTACGTGGTTCGAGCAAGGAAGGCAATGTGTCTCCATTTCATAGGTGGGGGAACTGGGGCTCAGAAGTTAAGTAACTTATGGATGACTGCACAGAACTGTGATGGGTGTCTCTGTGTGTGTGTGTGTGTGTGTGTGTGTGTGTGTGTGTGTGTGGTGTGTCTGGGGAGAGCAGAGCGGTGCTCCTTCTATTGTTGAGCGGTCTCAAATACAGAATATAAGAAATGAAGTTAGGGTCTGAAAGTCCGAGTTGTAGGTCCTAAAGAAATTCATGTCAGATTGCGGGAATCTCCCTATTTGTGTCAGTGGCCTGAATAACCTCTGCAGATGCATTATGTGTTTTCCACCAGGACTGACTGACTGCTTGCCTGGGAGGACCCTGGGCTATGGGGATGTGCTCTAGAGAGCTGCTGGGAGAAAGCTAGAGGAAGGAAAGAGCAAACATGGAAAATGGTTGTCTCTTCTCCATCCCTGTCCTTGGACACTGATAGTTGGAGAGTCAACAGTCTGGGCAATGTCCTGGGGTCCTTGTATAGTCTCAGACTGATCAGATCACCAGCTGCAGCAGCCTGAGGGCTCCCGGATCAGTGCCAAGTTCTTCTCATTCTGTAAACTCTCAGTCATCTCTGGGTTTTCCATTGTCAGTTTACAAATTACCCAAATTACCATGGAGGACAGAAAGAAGCCACTTTGGCCAGAGTGCTCACAGAGGAATGGCTGGGGACCAGGTTGAGACTGTCCTTCTTCCTCACCAAGGTAACCATTCTTCTTCTTCTTTTTTTTTTTGGCTGCACTGTGTGCAGCCTGCAGGGATTGAACCAGGGTCACAGCAGTGAAAGCCCAGAATCCTAACCACTAGGCCATCAGGGAACTCCCCAAAGTAACCATTCTTGAGCTGCCTAGCCTACCTCTCTATCCTCTTCTTTTTCCCCCACACCTGACAATCTGAGCTCTCAAATCCAAGAAGTGAATGTGCTTGGGTGAATGTTTGCACGCATCAATCCATCCCCTCCCACCTCCTAGAAACCTCTATTTGCCCTCAGGAACTCATGGTTCATCACAATCCCCAACATCCTCAGCCTCTTCTCTGAATGTTTCTTTCAATTCCTTACTCTTATGGAAACCTGACCCCCCTTGAAAATAAGAGACCACATGGCCCACCACCCCTACTCCCTGCAGCCATCTACACACCCTTGTGTTATTCTACCTCATTCCTTGAAGATATTGGCATCTGGATCACTGTCACTTCCCCCAATACCATTCCCGTGATAATTCTTATTTCCGGTTCTGCCTAATTGATTCTTCTCACACACTGGTCTCTCAACTCTTCAACATTCTCTCACTTCCTGGATCTCCAACTATCCCAGCTCCCTGCTCTCAGAGTGACACCAACTGTAGTCTCAACGCCAAGCATCCCACTCTCCAACCACCACCTCCTACCTTTCCAGCTTATTCTTTCTGTTATCCTAACCCAATGTCTCCTTGACCCCAACAGCTCCTATAATTTACTTATCCCATGATCTTTTCTCTGTTCCTCACTCTCCTCTTGACCTTCCTTCCTCTTTTAACCACCCTAGTTTCTAGGTTTATTATAATCATTTCTCTCTTACATACACCTTCAAATCCATCTCTCCCTCTCTACCCATCTCTCTCTTTCTCCATCTCCCCGCCCCCCATATTAAGTCCTTGGGAAAACCATAACCCTGATAAAATCTAATTCTTCATCTTCTGTCTGCCAGCACCCAGTGAAACATCATTGGAGAAGCATACCATCATGCTGACTGGTCTTATTTTCAATTTGTAACCACTAACCTGAAGTGGATATTTAGTGCAACCCAGCACTGGCCTTGACATTGCCAAATTCCAACGGTCAGTTCTTGGTCCGAATAGGAGCTTTTGACCCCTGAATCCATAAGTGGGTGAGCTCAGATGGACCGTCTGCAGGACCAGTCTCCTCTATTTCCCCATCATATTGGTAGGCAACTAGTCTTTGTATTCCAAGAGAGACAGTCTACAGAGGGCTTTGGGGTCAGCCAGACCTTGGTTCTAATACCAGCTCCACTATTAACTAATAGTTTAATTTCTGCTAACCTTAGTTTTCTATAAAAATGGAGATAATAATCATATCTAACTCATAAGTTTGTGGTGAGAATGCAATAAACTACAGCATTGAGAGAGACTGTCACATTGTGAAAATCAAGTAAATGTTAGTTATTATTAGATGGCCTGCTCCTTTACAGCTGAGGAAAAATGGGCTCTTTTCTCTCCTTTAACAATTTGAGTTACTGAAAGGAATCACTAACCACAGATTATGCTTCAAATTAAAGGCTATGTACATTGCCCCATCTTTTAGTTTGCTTTCTAAGAGGTGCCTTGAAAGTTGGTTATGTGGAGTTGGGACCAGGCATTCCCACATAGGAAGAGCATTACACATATTCTACCAGGTGATTAGGTTCCAGAGCCTTGCCAAACTGTTCTAACTCACAAAGGATTCCCCTTCAGTTTGTTCCTATAAATGGATGGCTCGTAAGCCAAGATCTTTCCTTACAGCACTTTAGTTCTTTAAATTTCCTAATCAACTGAAGGTTAATGAGAAAATATTTTTCTTGTTTCAATATCTGTTGTTGATAATTTTTCTACAATATATGATTCCAATTTTCTGTCTTAGGAAGCAGAGCAGAACAAACAATAATGTTTCTTGTTAAGCAAACAATATTTATGGGGAATATACCATGCTTCCAGGATGGTGCTAGGCAATGCAGATACAAAAGTGATCAGAACAGGTTCCTGCCCTCAGGTTGCTCACCTTCTAATAGGTTCAGAGGACCTTACTAAACCTCAGGCAATGTCCAAAGTGCTTACCCACACTTGACTTTTATAGGCCTCTTATAAAGAAATGATTCTGCTGGAGGGTCACCAAGTTATAAAGGACAGTGCACAATCTTATAGGTTGAAATAGTGCCATCAGATTATTAGGGGAGAAATCACAGGGATGTTACTAGATCTCTCAAAGCCTCAGTTTCCTGATAATAATACTTATCTCACTGTATTGTCAGGAGAAGCCAAACAGGAAAAGTGTGAGACAGACCAAGCACAGTGCCTTTCTCTCCCACATAGAAGGCTTAGGCATGCTGGAGTCCCCTCTTTTTAATAAATTTATTTATTTTATTTATTTATTTTTGGCTGCATTGGGTCTTCGTTGCTGCGTGCGGGCCTTCTCTAGTTGCGGCGAGTGGGGGCTACTCTTCGTTGCAGTCCACAGGCTTCTCATTGCGGTGGCTTCTCTTGTTGTGGAGTGTGGGCTCTTGGCATGTGGGCTTCAGTAGTTGCAGCATGTGGGCTCAGTAGTTGTGGCTTGTGGGCTCTAGAGCACAGGCTCAGTAGCTGTGGCGCACAGGCTTAGTTGCTCCGTGGCATGTGGGATCTTCCCAGACCAGGGCTCGGACCCATGTCCCCTGCATTGGTAGGCGGATTCTTAACCACTGCACCACCAGGGAAGTCCCTGGAGTCCCTCTTTTGACTGTCCTTGGAGGAGAATGGGCTTCCTGCTGCCATGGCCACTGAAGACAGGGAAGGAGTCTGATCCTATTTCTAGGGCAGCATTTTTTAGAAGGTGGGACAGGTGGGGAGAAAGCAACAAGAAGGAAGTGTTTCTGGGGCTCAGGGTGAACTATTTCTGGGCCTCAGGTTTTCCATAGAAACAGAGTACACATGGGGCTGATGTCTAATATCCACTCTAGCTGTTACCCACTACATCATGTGTTGAACAGACTTTTGGGAGCTAGCCT
The DNA here is from genome assembly GCF_964341445.2 of Mesoplodon mirus. NCBI lineage: Eukaryota > Metazoa > Chordata > Mammalia > Artiodactyla > Ziphiidae > Mesoplodon > Mesoplodon mirus. The sequence continues at coordinate 37,462,013 of NC_138983.1, forward strand.
GGGAACCCAGCCCCTAGCTTTAATATTTCTTTATATATATAAAGTTAATAATATATTATTCATCAATATTAATAATCTTATATAATATATATTATATTATATGTAATTCTAAATGTTTTAAATTAATTTTTATTATATAAGCAAATAATATATATTCAAGGTGAAGGAACAAACATTTAATACCCATGGGTATAAACTGAAAAATGGAAGTCCTCTCTCCTGTCCTATCACAGTCTCCATCCCCAAACTGAAGCACTATCCACACCTTCCTGTGTGCCCTGGTAAAGATTATTTTTTAGGCATATTCAAACATGTTTATGAATTGTTGAAACAAGTTGGATATCATATTATGGCTTCTAAATGAAAGACAATACATTTCTAAATGAGATTTTGGTCCAACCCCAGTCATAAACTAAGGTGTGACTATTTTCTGGTTAGTAGGGCAAGAAAGTTTATAAAAAATCATAGGAAAAAAGTTTTATCAACTATTACAAAACAGTAAACTCCAGAACAAAATTTAGGCATTTAAAGAGTTATACTTCAGCTATCTGGAAAACTCACTTAATCATAACCCTCATTCCTCTGTAAATGAAGTATGCTCACATAGCAACATTGAACATAACTCTAGGATCAAAGGAATTCTTAGATCCATTTCTAGAGCTAAAAGCACACTCCAAATGCTTTTCAAGTGGCTAGAAGAGGGGTTTCTAGCAAAACAGCCATCGCTAATATCCTGCTTAGTGTGCAGGACTGCAGCTATGGACCAGGACCATGCCCCACAGGAGTCTGGGCGTGTCATCAGCCCCTGGCTGGCCTCTGCTGCAGTGGTGGCAGGGCCTGCCTCGACTGCAGGTTCTGCTTGGAGGAAAGGCCATGGAGAGGGCAGGCTTATATGGGCTGCTTTGACTCTGGAGGCCCCCAGGGGCTACAGCCCCTTGGTCAGTGGAGAAAAGGAGGAGATGGGGTCTCAAACAGATGTGGCTTCTTCCCCCAAGAGACGGGTGAGGGCTAAATGCCACACGGGGAGAAGGTTTTTGTTCAGCCAAGGGATGTTATCAATTCCTTTACAAGAAAAAGCTGCACGGATGCCATAACAAGTTAGAATGGTAGCCAGAGGCCACTCGGATCTGTGCACAGCCTTCCCAACACCTACCCCGGGAGTTCACCAATCTCAAGCATGAAAGACAGGAAGAGGCGAGCTAAGCCTTACCTCTGCCTCCCTCTCTACCCTCATCGCCCTTTGCACACCTTCTCTGCAGGTAGTCTTCCGTCTCCTGGAGGCCCTCTGCTAGTTACCAGCAGAACAGAGTGGAGAAGCAATGCTTGCCCCTCCTCCCCTCCTCACCCTGGGGAGCATGGGCAGGACTGATTGAGGAGGGAAGAGTGGGTTTGTGTCTGCCTTAAGCAAGGCATGACTCTCTCCTATTATCCTGTCTCTTATCTGCATCCTCTCAGGACGAGCCAACAGAGGACAGCAGGAAAATATATGCACCCACCCATATACTTTCATCAAAGAGAATTTTGTATTTATTGGTCTCAGCATTAGCTCCAGGGCTGAACTGGCCCAAAGGACATCTCACCTTCTCCTAGGGTTTTATATTCTTTTATTTTAGTACAACCCCACTTTTTTTATAATCCTTGATGAAAGGGAGAAAGAAAATATAGTTGCTTTGTTTCCCTTAAATGAAAATCAAGTCTCAGATAACTGCTCTAAGTGTTTGATAACATCCAGAAAAAAGAAATGGGCTCTATAGGAAGAATAGTTCACTATATCTCACCTGAAATAAGAATCATTACTCTTAGCAGAAACAATACAAACCAAGAGGTGATATGATATTAAGTCTGACAGGAGGCCAAGGATTCATTTTGGTAAAAATGCTAAATATAGTCTCTGAAAAATTCAAATACCATGAAGTAGATGCTACTAATAAAAGCAAGACATTTTATGAAATATATAAACAACTTGGATCTATCCAGCCCCCTGCAACCAGGATTCCTTTTACCAACTATGGAATAGAGATGAAGATTTAAAAGACACCCCACTCAACATCATATCAAAGGAAATAAACTCTGGCTGAGCCAAGAAGCAACTAGAAGGTGTATGTGGCCATGAATCAGAATAAACCATTCCAAAAATATACAAAGAAAAAGGTCCCTGCAGAGGAAAATCATACATTTCCAGCTCACACTCAGTTGGATCTATTGAGTGAAATCAGACAAAATACCCTGTGTTAAGATTAAGGGTAAAAACATTTGCTGCCATTGAAATCTATGACTACACCATTACAAGAGACATCCATAGGATGGATTTGAGTTTCTGCTGAGATGCAGAGACCATCCTGATCTCCCATTTTCCACCCCAGTATCCTGGACAAAGGGAATCGCTTCTTTCAGATGCTGCAAATAGAGTCTACCTGGTGCACAAGAGTCTCTCTTTTTTCACATTAAAATGGTTTTTCCAAGAAGCTATGGCCTTAGCAGTCAGCATACCGTAGGTGCTGGCAGGAGAATCAGAAGCCTGAGTTCTTGCCTTAGTTTTGCCACTAATCTTTGACAAGTCTCCAAACCTGCCTAGCCTGTATCTCCTCTGTAAAAAGAAATGACCTTTATGAAACTTGTAAAACGAATGCCAATAGGAGACCATGGATAACAGATGCTGTTGTATTAATCTTTTTACCACCCTGTATGCAAGAGAAATAGACACAAAGCTCAACTTTACCCCAATATAAAATAAAAAATTTAAACAAAAAAAGAAATAGACAGAAAGGATCAAGCTTCATGGAAAGGTGGAGATGCCCTTTGAAGCTGATGGAGAAGTGAAATGGACAGAGCAGAGCTCTGGGGAATGAAGGCCTGAGTGTGAATGTGAGCTCTGCTGGTGTTTGCTATATGAGTCTTATGGTGCCTTAGTTATCATGCCTTCCCAAGCTTCAGTTTCCTCATCTGAAAAATGGGGATAATAATAAATACTTGAAGAGATTTCAATGAGGATTTGAATAAAATGAAATAATGCCCACACCAGTGCTTGGCACCCAGACCACACTCAGAAAAATTTCCTTCCTTCCTTCCTGACATGTTAAAACTCTCCCTGACCTTGAGAGGGACCAGGAGGGAAATCTGCTCCTTCTTGTTTTTATAACCAGAATGGGAACAGCACCACTGAATTTCTAGACACACTGGCCCCTACTGCCAGGTTATGTTTCCCACACTTCCTGACTCTTCCCTAATGAGGGGCTTAAGCAGGTTGGGTGCCCTGGGAAGAGTGAATGGGAGCAGGATTCCCAAACAGCTGAGCGAGCACATCTATAACAGGAAGAAGTGTTTTATAGATTCACTGAGAAGGGCTATGGAGGCCTCCGCTCCTGCACAAATCCCCACATGTCTGATGTGGCAGCTGCCAAATCAAAGGAGCGGCCAAAGAAGCTTACGCTGCGCCAATCAGAAACAGGGCTCTGGCCCCCTTTTGTTTTGTGTGTCAGGCACTGCATATGATTTCATTTGGAAAACGTGTTCCAAGCCTTTAAAATAAGTTTGCATAACCACCGGCCCACGTCCTTGAGGATATCTTAAGAGCGTAGGAAGCGGGAGTGGCAGAGGGACTTTCCTGCAGAAATTCTGTATCACCCTCAGACATCCTGGGTTCTCCCCAGCCAGCTTCCTGGAGGCTGACCCACCCTCATGGCAGCCCGAGATGCTCTGAGGATAACACAAAGGCAGATGTTGCGTGGATCTGGCCCTGTCTCAAGGCCCATGACTCACCAGGATGACTGAGCCTCCCTAGCAGATAATGCAGTTCTCGGAGGACTCCAGGAAGCCAAGAAAAAAACCTCAAGGCCTGGACACTTCCAGGACTTTCCCTGGTACCTCACTAGAAATGTAAACCCCATTAGCCCACAGTGGGCCTCAGAGATGGAGCAGATGGGACCGGCCAGTGTTGGGAAACAGGGGATGTGGAGGAAAGATGCTCTGAAGCAGGTGGGTCAAGGCCTTGGCAATGCATTAGCTGAGGCGGCCGTCAGAGGGTCTTGGATGATAATCCACACTTTGCGACAGAACTGCTGATTTTCTGGCCCAGCTCAGAGCTAGTGCTCTTTTCTACTGTGACAATTAAGTAAGCAATAAAAAATCTGTAACTGGGCCACCAGAGCCTTTAACTGAGAAGGCAGAGTAGCGAGGGTTGGAGGATGAGTTGTGGAGCAATAGCTTGGCACAGCTTGGCGTTAGGCAGACCTCGGTTCAAATCCCCACTCTGTGACCTTGAGCAAGTTTCTCAGTCTCTTCAGGCTCAGGTGTTTTCATTCATAAAAGGAGAATAAGGTTGTTGTGAGAATGAATGGCGACAGTCATATCTATACAAAAAAGGCCCTTTGGAATTGACATATACCCACTACTATATTTACAAGAGATAACCAACAAGGTCCTAACATATAGCACAGGGAACTCTGCTTAATATTCTGTAATAACCTAAATGGGAAAAGAATTTCAAAAAGAATAGATATATGTTCATGTATAACTGAATCACTTTGCTGTACCCCTGAAACTAACACAACACTGTAAATCAACTATAGTCCAATATAAGAGAAAAAAAAATTTTTTTAAGACTATCTTTCAAAAATAAAGGTGAAAAATGTTACCCTACAAACTTAGGTAGAATTCAGAGTTTTACCATTATTTTTTAAAAAACAAAAAATAAAAATTAAATAGACATTTTAACAAAAAATAAAAAATAAATTTTAAAAAATAGGGGGAAAAGGGCATAGCATAATGTCTGGTGTAACGTATCTATCTAATAATCGATTACAAATATGCTTTTGTAATTCGTCCAATTGTGACTTAGGTCTGGCACAGCGGGGCCCCCGCTTTGTTTCTAGTGCGAGTTTTCTCATCTCATTTCAACATTTCACCATGTTTCCATTTTGCCACCCTACCTAGTCCTCTTAGGACCTACATCCTTTCCCTGAACCGCAGCCTAGGCCTCTGAGAACCACCCTAATCCAGCTGCTCACAAGGACTTTCACATTTCAGCCACATTGATTCACTGTGACAGTGTTTCACCCACATATGGCAATACAACCATACTCTGTCTTGGACACCTCCATCATCACATACTGATTGTCTGAACTGGGGCCAGATATCATGGTATCTGTTGCCCACCCGAGCCGAGCTTTTCCATCTGCCCCAGAAGCTCATCACTTACCCAAGAGCAGTGCTTCCCTATTAGGTAGATCCAGACACAGGTCTGGTTCCCCTTCCTATAAGCCAGCCATACCTCCAAAGATTGTAGATACATGATGTGGTGAACTCAAGGAGGTGTGTGATAATGCTTAGAGCTGGTCACAATAGAATTTCTAGCCACCCCTTTTTCACAGTGATCCCTAGGGCTTCTTTCTGCTCTAAGATTGTATGATGGATGATTCTATTGCCTAGGTTACACAAGCACCAGCGGACAAACTACACCTACTTAATTCTCTCCTCTGCCATCCAGCTTTGGTTAACAAGCCCTGGGGGGAGAGGGGGTCACTGAATGAAATGCTCTAGGTTTGCTGAAAGTAAGGTGAAGTGATGTAGTGGTGCCAGAAGAAGTTATGCAACCAGTTGGGCTGCCACAGTCAAAAAAGATTCTCAAGGAAAGCAGAAATATGTAGAGGATATGTTCCTAGCCATCATTCATTCATCCATCCATTCATTCATCAAGCCAGCCAGCCAGCCAGCTGGCCAGCCACTAAATATGCATCAAGTATTTGCCAGGCTACTTGTGAAAGGGATGCAAAGGTGAATAAAACAAGATGTCTGCCCCCAAGAAGCTCACACATTGTCTAGGATTTAGACAATGACAATACAGTGTGGCAACTCTGTGACACAGGAATCTGCAAGTTCTGTGGCAGCACTGAGGATGGACCACTCATTCAGATCAGGGTGGGGGTGGGTAGGTGGCAGCAGCAGGAAGAGATCCCAGAATAGATGACTTAAGCTGGAACTTCAAAGATGAGCAGGAGCTGACCAAGTAGAAGGCACATAGTAATGACAGCCTTTGCAAAGGCGCACAGGTGTGTGAGAGCATGATGTAGTCAAGGATCCGGGGGGAGGTCGATACAGCGATGAGAAAGGGGTTTGCTTTTAGTGAGGAGCAGCAGGAGATGAGTCTAGAGAGGCAGGCAGGGGTCAGATCAGGAAGGCTGCATGTTGAGCTGAGGAAGTTCAACTTTATTCCATGGGCTGGGCTGTGAGGAGACACTGGCTTAAGGACCTCTAAAAGTGACTAGGGTGGCAATGCGACAGGGCACAGGAGTGAACAGCTATTGGTTTTTGTCTGGGCTGCATCCAAGTGTCCTGTCTGAGAGTATCAGGCTTCCCTTTGAGGAATCTCCCATTGTGTGCAGTTGTCTTGGTTAGAAGATGTACCCTGGTGCAGTGCAGAAGTTCAGTAAATGTTTATTGCTGTATAAGTTACCCCATTTTAGAAATGGGACACAGTAGAAAGTGTAGTCTGGTGATCTCCGTGTCTATCTTACTCACTTTTTTGTATTCCCAGTGCTTGGCACATAGTAGGTGCTCAATAGTTATTGAGTGAATGAATAAACAACAACAAATGGGAGGCATACCCTCTCTAAAAACATCATGTGAGTGCGTTAACTTCAGTGGCCTTTGTTCTCCCATCCATAGAATGACTCCTCCTGCCCAAGTGGATCTCCATTCGATCTGGGGGATGGGTGATGGGGCAGACTCTTAGACCTGAAAGAGGACCACTGCTCTGTGTCGGGGTTGTGACTCTTACACTTGGATGCTCCACACCAGGACAGTAAACAACATCCCCATCAATTAATGCTGAGTTGCATTAATCAGATGCTAGGACACAGAACCAGAAGGAAGGTGGACTGACCTAGACTGTTTATACCAGTTGCATTATCCTCAACTTTAATCTTTGCAGGGCCGTGGAGAGGAGAGGAGAAGGGAGGAGGGGGGGAGACGGGCAAGAAAATAGTGCCTGACACATGTTAGGGGTTCAAAGATATGTGACTAACTTCCCACCTAGCTAGGGTAAGGGCTCAGTCAATGACAGCTTACATTACTCAGTGCTGATTATCACAACCCTACAAGTAGGCATTCTTACTCTCATGTTAGAGCTGAGGAAACAATCGATTTTCTTAAGGACACATAGCTTATAAGAAGGAAATCCCAGATCTGAACCCAGGTCTGTCTGACACCAAAGTCCATGCCCTCTCCTCTCCACCCAGCTGCTTCTGTGAAAAGGCAAACAGCACTGGGCACATACAGAGTACAGCTGGGTTGACACAATGGGTGCAGGAGTTGAAGAGGACTGCGTGTATCAGGGACAGCAAAAGCAGCCATACCCCCTCTGGTGTTGGCAAAATGATGAATTCCAGCATGAGACAGCCAGGTTCCTTCCTCCAAAGACCATTTTTCACTGAGGTCCATGCTTGCAGCAAGTCTCTTGTATGTGCAGCTCTCTGATCAAAGGGAATCTCCTGAAATAAATAATGAGCATGAAAAAATGGAGATAAATGACTACTGATACTCTCCTGGAAAGGGGACACTTTCTTGAAGGAAAGTGGTCAGTTTCTAGTTTATTATGTTTCTTTAGCATGCAAAGACTGTTGTCAATATTCGGGCATTCCAAGACATGGAAACAACCTAAATGTCCATTGACGGGTGAATGGATAAAGAAGATGTGGTACACGTATATACAATGGAAGACTACTCAGCCATAAAAAAAGAATGAAATACCGCCATTTGTAGCAACATGGATGCAATTAGAGATTATCATACTAAGTGAAGTAAGTCAGAAAGAGAAAGACAAATACCATATGATATCACATATATGTGGAATCTAAAAAATGACACAAATGAACATATCTACAAAGCAGAAACAGACTCACAGACATAGAGAACAGAGTTGTGGTTGCCCGGGCTGTGGGGATGGACTGGGAGTTTGGGGTTAGTAGATGCAAACTATTACATATTGAATATAAAATAGATAAACAACAAGGTCCTACAGTATAGGACAGGGAACTATATTCAATCTCCTGGGATAAACCATAATGGAAAAGAATACTTTAAAATGTATATATATGTATAACTGAGTCACTTTGCTGTATAGCAGAAATTAACACAACATTGTAAATCAACTATACTTCAATAAAAAATTTAAAAAAAGATTCGGGCATGGTCTGAGTGTGAGATCTTCCGACAAGGCTGGCTATTCAGGTCTACACACCGTGGCTCCCCTCTTCATTCAGTTAACAAATGTTTATGGAGCAACTATTGTAGGCCAGGCTTTGAGCAAGGAACTTACTGTGTATAGTTCTGCATGCTTTGTAGAATCCTAGAATTTCAGGGTAGGGTATCAATTTCATAAAAAAATAACTATCTATATACTTCTATATAGGCCTAAAAAACAGACTGGAAAAATTGAACTAAAATTTTGAGGTAGTTCCCATTGTATTGGAAATATGAATTCTTTTTATTTTCTTTGCAACTTTCTGCCTTTTCCATAATAAATATGCATTAATTTTATAATCTGAAAAAAGTATATAATACATTTTATTTTAAAGGAAAATCCCAGGGCTGAGAAGGACCATGAAAACCAGTTTTCCACTTCCTCTTGAAAACCATGATAGAAAGTCCATGTCAGGAGGGTTCTTGTTTTTCCATAAAAAGGACGCCTCACTGGCTGCCTCCAAGAAGTCCAGCCTGGGAATCTCTACCTGTAAACTGTATCTGGGAAGATTACAACTCATGGCCAAACTTCTGCCTACATTACAAAGAGACTTCATAACACTTCATAATGCATAACAGGTCCTCCAAAGGACGTGGCTGAATAACTGAACATGATTGATTGACCTAATCTGTGAATGCAGCCAGAGGGACATCCAGCAGGGGAGAAATCCTATCAGCCTAATTATGATGGGCACCAGTTATCAATGGTTGTAATCAGAGCAGCTGGCTTGATTTCGTCTCAAGAATGCTGTTCAGAGTTGTTCTGCAGGTTCCTGCACTGCCCGTCCAACTGTAGACAAGACAGTGTACTGCACTTTATTGGGTCCTGGCTCACTAGGGATTTGTGTTCAAGGCAAGCACCCAAAAATTTTAGAGGAGAATTCTAGACCAGAATGGGTATAGCACAATGCCATAGGGAAAACACTGGACTTAACAATAAATCCAGATTTCAGCCCTGACTCTTGCACTAACTGGGTGACTTTGGGCAAACACATTTATGCTCTCAGGGCTTAATTTCTTCAACTTCAAATGAAGGAATTAGGACTAGATGATGTCAAAGATCTGTACAGTCTTCCAGGACTTACAGCCTATAATAATATGTTTCTACATACAAAGATGACCTATCCAACCACATAAGTAGGCCAAGAAAGCTGTGTTATTTGTCCATTAGCAAATTGAGACATCAGCCTCAGCATGGGAGAGGTGGCTGATTGAGGCTAGAGGTAGTCTGCAATTGGAATAAGACATGTTCTCTGTGTAGAACTAAAAACATGTCTGGAATAGAAATCCAAACCTGGACCATGATCTTACTGGTATCATAATTTAATCAAATGAACTAAATAGTCAACATCTTATATCTTTACCAATTATTAAATAATATCAACAATAATACTACATCCTTAAAAAGCAACATTTAGTTACCATACACTGGTCACTCAAAACCATTTTATTAATCCTTGCAGTACCCTTGAGAAGTGAGTTGGAGATTCTACTAACTTTGTTTGACAAAAATAGAGCTTTACTGCTACAGTAATCAAGACAATATGGTACTGGCACAAAAACAGAAATATAGATCAATGGAACAGGATAGAAAGCCCAGAGATAAACCTATGCACCTATGGTCACCTTATCTATGACAAACGAGGCAAGGATATACAATGGAGGAAAAGACAGTCTCTTCAATAAGCGGTGCTGGGAAAACTGGACAGCTACATGTAAAAGAATGAAATTAGAACACTCCCTAGCACCACACACAGAAATAAACTGAAAATGTATTAGAGACCTAAATGTAAGACCGGACACTATAAAACTCTTAGAGGAAAACATAGGAAGAACACTCTTTGACATAAATCACAGCAAGATCTTTTTTGATCCACCTCCTAGAGTAATGGAAATAAAAACAAAAATAAACAAATGGGACCTAATGAAACTTCAAAGCTTTTGCAAACAAAGGAAACCATAAACAAGACAAAAAGACAACCCTCAGAATGGGAGAAATTATTTGCAAATGGATCAATGGACAAAGGATTCATCTCCAAAATATATAAACAGCTCATGCAGCTCAATATTAAAAAACCAAACAACCCAATCCAAAAATGGGCAGAAGACCTAAATAGACATTTCTCCAAGGAAGACATACAGATGGCCAACAAACACATGAAAAGCTGCTCCACATCACTAGTTATTAGAGAAATGCAAATCAAAACTACAATGAGGTATCACCTCACACCAGTCAGAATGGCCTTCATCAGAAAATCTACAAACAGCAAATGCTGGAGAGGGTGTGGAGAAAAGGGAACCCTCTTGCATTGTTGGTGGGTATGTAAATTGATACAGCCACTATGGAGAAGGTATGGAGGTTCCTTAAAAAACTAAAAATAGAATTACCATATGATCCAGCAATCCCACTACTGGGAATATACCCAGAGAAAACCATAGTTCAAAAAGACTCATGCACCCCAGTGTTCACTGCAGCACTATTTACAATAGCCAGGTCATGGAAGCAACCTAAAAGCCCATCGACAGAAGAATGGATAAAGAAGATGTGGTACATATATACAATGGAGTATTACTCAGCCATAAAAAGCAACGAAATTGGGTCTTTTGTAGAGACGTGGATGGACCTAGAGACTGTCATACAGAGTGAAGTAAGTCAGAAAGAGAAAAACAAATATCGTATATTAACGCATATATGTGGAACCTAGAAAAATGGTACAGATGAACCAGTTTGCAAGGCAGAAATAGAGACACAGATGTAGAGAACAAGCGTATGGACTCCAAGGGGGAAAAGGAAGTGGGGTGGGATGAACTGGGAGATTGGGATTGACATGTATATGCTAATGTGTATAAAATAGATAACTAATAAGAATCTGCTGTATAAAAAATATGTAAATTAAATTAAAAATTTTTTAAAATAGAGCTTTACTTAATCATTGGAGAAGAGAGTGGTTTTCAAAGTAGATTCTCCATCCCACTTGGCCCAGTGGCCTTGACAGTCACTGGCCCCCGGAAACAGATTCGCAATGTGATATCTTCTAGATGTGTGAGGTTAAGCTCTCACACCCATACATTTTATTTTATTAACCTGCACTACATAGGTTCATGTTGAGTGTTTTATTGACTTCAACTCAAAAACCCTGCTGGTTTCTCTGATGCTTGAATTTCACACCTTGGCTTGGGAAAGCCAAGCACAAAATGTGAAATGAATTGCATCAAACACAAGTATTTCAAGGAAGACTGATCAATCACATCTGTTACTGAAACTCTAACACCATCACATCAGTCACTGGAAGCCCCAGAGTGGCTCATGAAACTCTGGAGGCTAGAAAATATTTTCCAGACTTCTGGCCATATAAAACAACTTATTCAGAGTTTTCTATAAAATTTTTAACCTCTATCCAAGTCAAAATTCTATCAAAGACTAAGTCCATGAAAAAGAAACTAAAAGGCCAAAAAAAAAATTTATACAGCCATAGAAATAAGAAGGGAGGAAATAGTTTTGTCTAAAATAGCACATGGCAGCTCAAACAATAATATATACAATAAGGTGGGGTGGATGGAATGAGTGGGAAAGTCTACTGAAAACTTAACAGTCATAACTCTGACTTTGAGAAGCATTTTTTCAAAGAGATATCTATAGTCCATGTTTATTGATGTATTATTCATGATAGCCAAGATATGGAAACAACCTAAGTGTCTTGTCACTGGATGAATAGATAAAGATGTGGAATATATATACAATGGAATATTATTCAGCCATGAGAAAGAAAGATATCTTGCCATTTACAACAACATGGATGAACCTGGAGGGCATTATGCTAAGTGAAATAAGCCAGACAGGGAAAGACAAATACTGCATGGTATCATGTACATGTGAAATCTAAAAAGAAAAGAAAAGTGGAACTAATAGAAATAGAGAGTAGAAAAGTGGTTGCCAAGGGGAAAAGTTAGTATAAGGGTATAACACAGTGACCAGAGTTGACAACACTGTGCTGTATAATAGAAGCTTTTTTTTTTTTTTTTTTTGCGGTATGGGGGCCTCTCACTGTTGTGGCCTCTCCCATTGCGGAGCACAGGCTCCGGACGTGCAGGCTCAGCGGCCATGGCTCACGGGCCCAGCCACTCCGCGGCATGTGGGATCTTCCCGGACTGGGGCACAAACCCGTGTCCCCTGCATTGGCAGGTGGACTCTCAACCACTGCGCACTTCTAGGGAAGCCCCCTAGAAACTTTTTAAAAGAGTGTAATTTAAATGTTCTCACCAAAAGAAAAACAGATAAATATGTGAGATGATGGATGTATTAACTAGATGGGAGAATCATTTCACAATGTATACGTATATCAAATCATCATGATGTACACTTTAAATATCTTACAATGTTATTTGTCAATTACACCTCAATAAAGCTGAAAAAAAATAAATAAATAGCAAAAAAAAAAAGAAAGAGGTGGAGTGGGGAGAGAGAAAGAGAAGAACTAAGCCACCTGCAGAGTGGGACACTGGGATCTATGGAATACTGGCATAATATGAACACATAACTGATATTTAACAAATACTGGTTGATTGAATGAATGAATAAATGATAATGGCCAGTGTGGGTAAGGACCCTAGTCAGCTATTACATCCCATTAAGCTCCCAAAGTAGACCTGTCTACCCTAAGAGAGAGTATGAGGCCAGATGGACCTTTGGACTTAAGGAGTTTAGCCTTTGGTCTCCCCGACCACCAGAACTCTTTTTGGATCCACTTCTAGAGCTGCCTAAGCCAGAAACTGTTTGTCTTTTTTTTTTTTTTTTTCTGGGAGTGCCATGCAGCTTGTGGGATCTTAGTTCCCCAACCAGGGATTGAATCCAGGCCCCAACAGTGAAATCACCGAGTTCTAGCCACTGGACTGCCAGGGAATTCCCTGGTCATCCTTGATTAACTGATTACATCTCACATCAAATCAATCACCAAGCTTTGTCCAGTTTAACTTTCAAATGTCTCAAGGATGCAACTCCCCTCTGCTTTCATTGTCTCATCCTTAGCTCAGCCACCATCCCTTCTCACTGAGACACGGCAATGACTTCAGTGGGTCCTGGTCTTTCTTACCTCCAACCCTTTCTCCACACTTCGTTGTAATATTTTTAAAACACAAATTTGATCATGTCACTCCTTGATCAAAATACTCCAATGGTTCATTATTCCCAGGAGAAAGTCTGGATCACTTAACATGGCATAGAAGGCCCAACTATTGCAAAGTATTTGCAGTCCCTGAATTAGCTCCCCTCTTGGTCTTTTGGATATTCAGCCATTCCTAGAGCTGGATCAAGAGTGTTCTTCCTGCCTCACCTTGCAAAATACAACTTATCCTTCACATCTCAGATTTGGTTATGTGTCCCCCTAGACTGCCCTGTTCTTGCTTCATTACAGCATGTATCACCCTGAACTTTAATTATCTGTTAATATGCCTGTAGAGTTTAGTTCATAGTATACGTATGTAAGAGCAGAGATTCTATTTATTCGTATCCCTAGCATTGGTATAGGGGCTTCGCAAGGTAAGCAAGCACCCAATATGTGTTTGTCGAATGAATGAATATAGCACTGAATGGTGTTGTTTGGCACAAGCATCCCTCAGTTTAACATGTCCTTTGGAAAGTATTCTCTTTGCAACCTCACCCCCCTCCTCTGCTCCTTTGGCAATTTCTCCACCTAAAACCCACACCCTATCTGCCTCTGTTTCCTGGCCTTATTCTGACCTTCTCATCCGGTCTAACTGGCTGAGATTATCCCATTTATGCTCCCACTTCAGTGTGCATACCTGCTCCTCTGCCCAGCATGCCCCTGAAGCCCCTGCCCATCATATACCTGCCTCCCTCCCCAAGACTGGGATGCAACTACACTTCTGATTATCCACAGGAGATACCTGCCCACCTAATGCAGCCAAGTCATACCTAGACCTCTAACCAATAACCTCCAGGGTCATTTCTGGGGTGGGAGTTGGGGGGCTTAATCTGGAAATACAATTCAGAAAAACCCTATCCATACTTTGATTCTGCCTTAACTGCCATAATACAGCTCCATTAGTAGAGAAGAGATTAATTGTCTAGAAGTCCCATGCTTAGGGAATCGGATGGCATATTCCATCATTCAGGCATTCAAGCAGCCATGGGTTCTAAAGAATATGAACACCCTCATAGCAAGGAGGTCCACTTGCTGATATCTTATACTATAAATCAAGATATACATAAAAGTATGTATAGATATAAATATATAAAATGAATTAATTCATTCATTTGATAAATATTTACTTGGTGTCTCCTATGTACAAGTCACTGTGCTAAGTGCTTGGGATAGAAAAGGATAAATATAGCCCTTCCTTCAAAGAGTTTTCAACCTTGTAGGGGAGACAAATATCTGGACATATTATTACAGAACAATGTACTAAGTGCAAGCTTAGAGGCATGCACAAAGTAAACCAAAGATCTGTAAATAATAGAATCTGGAAATTAGATGGGATCTTAGGACCTTTAGTCTAACCCTTGCCTTATGCATGACTCTCCAGTATATGTCTATGCAGCCTGTACTTCAATACCCAGTGAGAAGGACCTCACTTTCTCCCCAGGCAGCCCACTGTATTTGTGAACCCTTCAGTCAAGCAATTCATTTTAAAATTTTCGACAAAATATTGATATTCACCAACAACCCTCAGTGCTGCTGAGCCATTCTAGAGACTCCTGCCCCTTGTTCTGTTCTTCAAAAGCTGCTTGAAGGTGAGATACTCTTCCAGGAATATCAAGATTTTACCCCAGTTCTAATACTCTCCAAGCAGATCTGGACCTTATTCTTCAGTGAGTCAAGAATCAGAAGGAACATTCCATCTTGGTTATGAGTAGGGGGTATAAATCTATCTGGTCACAGAAACAAACCAAATGACTAAATTGAAGCACAAGAAGGAAGAGGTCACAAGATGGGATCTTCCTTCTCAACTAGGAATTTCTAGCTAAGATCTCTATTATCTAGGATCTAGGTGTCTTAGTCAAGATGGGGTGCTATGACAAAGTACCACAGACTGGGTGGCTTATAAACAACAGAAATGTATTTCCCACAGTTCTTGAGACTGGAAGTCTGGGATTAAGGTACCAGCATGGTCAGGTTCTGGAGGGACTCTCTTCCATTTCAGACTACTGACTTACTGTATCCTCACATGGCAGAAGGAGAGCTAGAGAGCTCTCTGGGGGGTCCCTCTTAAAAAGGCACTAATCCCATGCATGAGAGCTCCACCCTTATGATCTAAGTTCTTGCCAAAGGCTCCACTTCCTAAGACAATCACGTTGGGGGTTAGAACTTCAACATACGGATTTTGAGGGAACACAAATTTTCAGTCCTTTGCACTAGGTCTAGCCTGGTATCAGCTATCAGAAAAAAACAATCATTGGCGACCTTGTGGGCCACAGTATGATAGAGGGCACTCTCCTCTTGGGCTGCCCCAAGGGTTTGGCTCCGATGAGTTTCAATTTCTAAACTTAGAAGGATATTTCCCTTTCAGCTCCAAATAAACCACATATATTAGAGTATACATCTGGGCTCTTAATATTCAAATGATAAAATTCAACGGCAGACTTTTAAGCTTGGATGGAAGAAAAGAGAGAGTAGAACACTGTAAATATCCGCTGTGAAAGGTTACATCTCTTTATGTGGATAAAAAGGCATGAAATGCTAGAGGCACAGAGTCTTCCTCTGTCTGAAATGGCTGTTTAGAGAGTTGACATGATTCCCCTGGGCTTTGTATTTGTTTCCACATATTCTTATCAAATTTGTAGAATTGGAAAGTTTGAGTAACTTAAAAAGCAGTCTTTCAGATTGGCTTATCCAGCTGGGCAGAGTATTTGTGAAGTTCCTGTGGAATTTATTGATGTTAATATTTTAAGTACTCCAATAAATAATCTATGCTACTACTCTCTAAGGAGCTGTGACAACAAGCATATTTTTAGGAAACTTAATGAAGTTATACGATGATGAGATCCTTTGCAGAACTCTCAGTGACTCAGGCTTTTCATCTCTAAAGTCAGTCCATTGAGACCAAGCTCAGAAGTTCCCTCCACCACGAAACTTTCCCAAGCAGAGTTATTTCCTTCTCCCTTTGCACTTCTCAGAACTTTTTATAGTCCATTAAGACCACGCTTTTCCATTGGATGATAATACTCTCTTTATAAGACAATTGTCATCCTCTTTAGAAGGTAGTCTTCTTAGGACAAAATCATATCTTATCCACCCTTTCGTGCCCACTGTTAGCACAATGGCTGGCCAGACTTGGGCTCAGGCAATGCTTGCTGAATGGATGAAACTGACACACCTACAGCTGAGAAACTCAAATGAGTATGTGCCTGCAAACTCTTCACATAACTCACGTTAAATCAGCAAGCATAACACGTGATTTGCCACCATATGCTGCCATCCAGGCAGCATAATGCCCAAGGACACCCTGATGAGCAAAGAAAAAGGAGAATAAATATTTTCAGAAAACTGGGTTCTTGCCTGGCTTGGGATTGCTACTCAAATTGTAACCCCAGATGAATCACTTCATCTTGTTGGAGCTCAGTTTTTCCAGTGTATGAAATAGGGCTCATAAAGTCCATTATTCCATCTTTATCAGAGTTTCATGAGAATTGTATGTCAGCTGCAGAATCATCAAAACAATATGCAAATGCACAGCAAATTTGCTTATAGATATCACTTGATATGCAGCATTGAATTCCAACTTGGAGTTGCCCAACTTGGGAGGTGACAGAGCATCCAGGAGGCAGTGTTAAATGTAATGTGTAAGAGCAAGGACTTTGGGAACATATGTAGATTTAAATCGCAGGTCCACCATTTCCTAGCAAGAACTGTAAGCAAGGGATATAATGTCATTGAACCTAATTTTTCCCATCTGTCATAGGGGATCATACTTTGTGAAGTTGTTGTCAGGGTTAAATAAGAAATATCTATAATGTACCTCGTATAGATCCTGGCCAGTAATAAAACTCAATAAATGGCAATAGTAGTTGTTTTTATTAAAATCATTATTAACTCTTTAAGTAGATACACTTCTGGAAGTGACTTAGTCCCATCCACAAACTTCATTCCATGGGGAACCAGGATAAACTGTGGCAAAGCATTAGGGAGCAGTCATTTGTCCCTAAAGGAAGGCTGCTGGAAAGGGACAGCCTTCCCGGAAAAGGACATTTGTAAAAAGTGGGCAAGAATACAAATGTGAAACATTTGCTGTGTGCCGGTCCTGGAAAGGAAGGGGGAAAATGAGGCAGGAAAGACTAACAGAGGCCAAGAGGCCCAGCAAAGCTCTGTAAGGACTTGCTGAGGTAGAGTCATGAACGATGCTGCCTGGGTATGGGATGTTGGAAAACCACAGGAGAGGATTAAGTGGTTCTGTCTGAGAAAAGGAATCAGGCTGCAGTCTATGGGGCAAAGAGAGAGAGAGCCAGAGCAAGATGAACTGCCACAGCTCTGATTATGAACCAAGAATAATATACTGATGTGGGCCCCACAGCAAAGAACTGTCGTTCATACACAGATCTTTACAGCCAGACCTGTGCAGGGAGAGATAGCAGAGTCACCATCTAACCCAGCTGTCCATGAGAAAGATAATGTGAGTCACATGTATCATTTTAAAATTTCTAAGAGCCACATTTAAAAAAAAGTAATACAGGTGAAATTAATTTTAATAATATATTTTCTTTAACCCACTATATCCAAAATAGTATTTCAACATGTATTCAATACAAAAAATTACTAATGAGAATGTCAGATTTCTTTTATTCATACCCAGTCTTCAAAACCCAGTCAATTACCCCACAGCCAATTTGTACCAGCCGCACCTCAAGTGCTCAAAAGCCACATGTGGCCCAGAGCTAATCACAAGGGAACATGAATTCCATTCTCCTAGACCTAGGCTGCTGTTAAGAACTTTTAAAAACCCAAATGCATAGAGCAAGAAAAGACCTTTGGAGATGTACAGCATGCAAGGGCCATCTATTCATTCCTGACAGTTTTTCTTTAACATCTTTGCTTGAATTTAAACAGTTTCACACCCCATTGAAAACTTCCTCCAATTCGGCACTCACCGATGACCAATTTAGTGCTTGGCCTGGGCAGGTTAATCGTGGTGGATGTTCCGTCCACTTTCCCATTCTAAGGGGAACTGCCTTACCCATGCCTTCCCCCTGCAATCCCAAGGCAGTTTTATGTTTTATGTTTTATGTTTTATGTTTTATGTTCTCCCCAGGCCCTCTCTGGCCTGGGTGACCAGGAATGAATAGGCGTATGACTCATGAACTGTTAGCTCCATCTCTGTAGTCACCTGGTGTGGAAAAGCTTGTCCAACCAGAGACAGACCACTGTGGACTAGTTGGGCCAATCAGCTCCTCTATCAGTATTATAGAGGCAGAATCAGGCAGTCGATAGGGAGAAGCATCAGAAGAAGACACACACAAGAAGCAGAAAGCATTACAATAATGTGGGGTTTCCAGTCAATTCTCAGGTTTCTTCAGGCTCCTCTTTGATCTGTTTTCCAGATCAGGCTTCCAAAGGGCATTTCATTTTAACAAAGCAGTTCTCCAGATGAAAGAAGTTTGAAAGCCTCCTATGGGAGGGTCTCCAAGTAACCCTGGTTCTCTGTTGGAACCTTCCAATATCAAACACAATCTGGGCTCCTGAGGCACAGCTGTTTTGCTATTTCTGGTTTTCTATGAGATTTCTGTATCTTTTATGGTCATGATTAGTTTATATGAATCCCTTATGTATGGAGGAAGCCTGAATGAATCTTACCTTTCAACAAAAAGGCCTACTACAGAGATGGATGCTTTCACACACATTCAAGCAAAGCTCTTTCCACCACCTCCCTCTGGACTTGTTTGCACTCCATCTCATGCCTACATTTAGCCTGATAGAGATGTGATGGATTACTTTGGGTTGCATTCCCAAATAACTATATTCTGAAAAGACCTCATTGCGGTGGCCTTCTGGGGACCCTTTAAAGCCTCACATCATCTACAGGAGTGGTTCTGAACCGTGACTGCACATCATAACTACCTGGGGTACTTTCAAAATACCCTGATGTCCACAGCCTCTCCCAGACCTGTGAAATCAGAATCTCTGGGGGCAGGTCCCTGGGCATCTGTATTTCTTAAAAGCTTGCCAAGTAATTCTAATGTGCAGTCACAATTGAGAAACACTAATATACATGATATGCCCTTGTACAGGCTTGGATTTCTGGCAGAGAAAATCATGTACTGTTTTTAATTATAAAATAAATACGTATTTGTTTTTTAAAGAATACATAAAAAGTGGAGAATTGTCCAAAGTGGAAAAAAGTAAGTCTCATTCATCAATAGAATCCCCAACAGTCTCACTCCCTGGAAGTAACTATTTTAGATTCATGTGTGCCCTTCCAAAAATTGTCTATGCCTATGCAAATATATATGTACATATATGTATATATATGCATATGTATTTATACATACAAAGATATGTATATATAGAGACACACACATGAATAGTATACAAACACACACGCACATACTTTTTTTTGCTGTGACTGGCTTTTTTTTCACACTAATATAGTTTGGTTATTAGCCTAGAAATTTTTGATTTGAAAAATAATGGCAGGGTTTGAGAGGATATTTACTTTCTCAGATAACACAACAAATTATAAAGCTAAAGTAATTCAAAGAAGGTAATCTTATTTCTGGAATAAACTGGCTAGAATAAAACATTTTAAAAATAATCAATGAAATTGATTTGGTATATGAAAAAAAATGGACATTTCAAGTCAGTGGGGAAAAGATGGATTACTCAATAAACTGTATTGGGATAATTGGCTACTTTTTAAAAAGTGGACTCTTTCCAAGTGGTGGTCAATTATCCCAGTGCTACTAGACTGAAATGCCACATTGCTATGTTTATTGGATCTATTTCTGGACTCTTCATGCTTTTCCATGATCTCTCTAGTGTTGCACCAGTATTTTAATTATTGTAAATGTCATGACATGCTTTAATATCTAGTATGGCTAGACTTCCTTCCTGACATTACTTTTCCCCCCAGAAATTGCCTGGCTAGGGACACATCACCCACTCCACATCCACCAAGCAGCCCAGGAGGCTCTTGCAGTAATAAAGCAAGAGCCCAAATAATCGCAGAGGAACAAGGAAGCCCATATTAGTATTGCAAGAGCACTGAAAACAAATTGTCATTGCAACTATAGCTCACAAAAGTTGGCCAGAACCTGTACTTTAAGTCTAAATAGGGGAGGAGCTTCAAGATGGCAGAAGAGCAAGAAGTGGAGATCATCTTGCTCCCCACAAATACATCAGAAATACATCCACACGTGGAACAACTCCTACAGAACACCTAGTGAACGCTGGCAGAAGACCTCAGACTTCCCAAAAGGCAAGAAACTCCCCACGTACCTGGGTAGGATAAAAGAAAAAAGAAAAAACACACACAAAAGAATACGGATGGGACCTGCACCTCTGGAAGGGAGCTGTGAAGGAGGAAAAGCTTCCACACACTAGGAAGCCCCTTCACTGGTGGAAATGGGGTGGGGTGGGGAGGAAGCTTCAGAGCCACAGAGGAGAGCACAGCAACAGGGGTGCGGAGGGCAAAGCGGAGAGATTCCCGCACAGAGGATCGGTGCCGACCGGCACTCACCAGCCTTCGAGGCTTGTCTGCTCACCCACCGGGACGGACGGGGGCTGGGAGCTGAGGCTCGGGCTTCAGAGGTCAGATCCCAGGGAGAGGACTGGGGTTGGCTGCGTGAACACAGCCTGAAGGGGGATAGTGCGCCACAGCTAGCCGGGAGGGAATCCAGGAAACAGTCTGGAACTGCGGAAGAGACAAGAGACTTTTTCTTCCCTCTTTGTTTCGCAGTGTGCGAGGAGAGGGGATTAAGAGCACCACATAAACGAGCTCCAGAGGCGGGCATGAGACGCTAAAGCTGCTGCTACAGCCACCAAGAAGCCTGTGTGCAAGCACAGGTCACTATCCACACCTCCCCTCCGGGGAGCCTGTGCAGCCCGTCACTGCCAGGGTCCCGTGATCCAGGGACAACTTCCCCGGGAGAACGCACGGCGCGCCTCAGCCTGGTGCAATGTCACGCCGGCCTCTGCCGCCACAGGCTCGCCCCAAATCCGTACCCCTCCCTCCCGCCAGCCTTAGTGAGCCAGAGCCCTCTAATCAGCAGCTAATTTAACCCCGTCCTGTCTGAGCAAAGAACAGATGCCCTTAGGTGACCTACACACAGAGGCGGGGCCAAATCCAAAGCTGAACCCCAGGAGCTGTGCGAACAAAGAAGAGAAAGGGAAATCTCTCCCAGCAGCCTCAGGAGCAGTGCATTAAATCTCCACAATCAACGTGATGTACCCTGCATCTGTGGAATACCTGAATACAGAACAAATCATCCCAAAATTGAGGCAGTGGACTTTGGGAGCAAAGATATATATATATTTTTTCCCTTTTTCTCTTTTTATCAGTGTGTATGTGTATGCTCTGTGTGTGATTTTGTTTGTATAGCTTTGCTTTTACCATTTGTCCTATGGTTCTGTCTGTCCATTTTTTTTTTCTGTTTTTTGTTTTTTTGTTTTAGTATAGATTTTAGTGCCTGTTATCATTGGTGGATTCGTCTTCTGGTTTGATTGCTCTCTTCTTTCTTTCTTTTTTTATTACTTTTTAAATTCTTTTTTATTTTTAATAATTATTTTTTATTTTAATAAATTTATTTTTTCTTTCTTTCTTTCTTTCTTTCTTTCTTTCTTTCTTTCTTTCTCCCTTTTATTCTGAGCCATGTGGATAACAGGGTCTTGGTGCTCTGGCCAAGTGTCAGACCTGTGCCTCTGAGTTGGGAGAGCCAAGTTCAGGACATTGGCCCATCAGAGACCTCCCAGCTCCACGTAATATCAAATGGTGAAAACCTCCCAGAGATCTCCATCTCAACACCAACACCCAGCTTCACTCAATGACCAGCAAGTTACAGTGCTGGACACCCAATGCCAAACAACTAGCAAGACAGGAACACAACCCCACCCATTAGCAGAGAGGTTGCCTAAAATCGTAATAAGGTCACAGACACCCCAAAAAAACCACTAGATGCAGACCTGTGCACCAGAAAGCCAAGATTCAGCCTCATCCACCAGAACACAGGCACCAGTCTCCTGCACCAGGAAGCCTACACAACCCAATGAACCAATCTTAGCCACTGGGGGCAAACACCAAAAACAATGGGAATTACAAACCTGCAGCCTGCAAAAAGGAGACCCCACACAGTAAGTTAAACAAAATGAGAAGACAGAGTAACACACAGCAGATGAAGGAGCAAGGTAAAAACCCACCCTACCAAACAAATGAAGGGGAAACAGGCAGTCTACCTGAAAAAGAATTCAGAATAATGATAATAAAGATGATCCAAAACCTTGGAAATACAATGGAGAAAATAAAAGAAACGTTTAACAAGCACCTAGAAGAACTAAAGAGCAAACAAACAATGATGAACAACACAATAAATGAAATTAAAAATTCTCTAGAAGGAATCAATAGCAGAATAGCTGAGGCAGAAGAACGGATATGTAACCTGGAAGATAAAATAGTGGAAATAACTACTGCAGAGCAGAATAAAGAAAAAAGAATGAAAAGAAGGGAGGACAGTCTCAGAGACCTCTGGGAGACCATTAAATGCACCAACATTTGAATTATGGGGGTCCCAAAAGAAGAGAAAAAGAGAGGGACTGTGAAAATATTTGAAGAGATTATAGTTGAAAACTTCCTTAATATGGGAAAGAAAATAGTTAATCAAGTGCAGGAAGTTCAGAGAGTCCCATACAGGATAAATCCAAGGAGAAACATGCCAATACACATATTAATCAAACTATCAAAAATTAAATACAAAGAAAAAAATATTAAAAGCAGCAAGGGAAAAACAACAAGTAACATACAAGGGAATCCCATATGGTTAACAGCTGATCTTTCAGCAGAAACTTTGCAAGCCAGAAGGGAGTGGCAGGACATCTTTAAAGTGAAGAAAGGGGAAAATGTACAACCAAGATTACTCTACCCAGCAAGGATCTCTCTTTCAGATTCGACTGAGAAATTAAAACCTTTACAGACAAGCAAAAGCTAAGAGAATTCAGCACCACCAAACCAGCTTTACAACAAATGCTAAAGCAACTTCTCTAGACAGCAAACACAAGAGAAGGAAAAGACCTACAATAAAAAACCCAAAACAATTAAGAAAATGGTCATAGGAACACACATGTCGATAATCACCTTAAATGTAAA
Source organism: Mesoplodon mirus (assembly GCF_964341445.2). Classification (NCBI taxonomy): domain Eukaryota; kingdom Metazoa; phylum Chordata; class Mammalia; order Artiodactyla; family Ziphiidae; genus Mesoplodon; species Mesoplodon mirus. The sequence goes on from NC_138983.1 coordinate 37,485,557, forward strand.
TGGATTAAATGCTCCAACCAAAAGACATAGACCAGCTGAATGGATACAGAAACAAGACCCATATATATGCTGTCTACAAGAGACCCACTTCAGACTTAAGGACACATACAGACCGAAAGTGAGGGGATGGAAAAAGATATTCCATGCAAATGGAAATCAAAAGAAAGCTGGAGTAGCAATTCTCATATCAGACAAAATAGACTTTAAAATAAAGACTATTACAAGGGACAAAGGACACTACATAATGATCAAGGGATCAATCCAAGAAGAAGATATAACAATTGTAAATATTTATGCACCCAACATAGGAGCACCTCGATATATAAGGCAAATACTAACAGCCATAAAAGGGGAAATCGACAGTAACACAATCATAGTAGGGGACTTTAACACCCCACTTTCACCAATGGACAGATCAACCAAAATTAAAATAAATAAGGAAACAAGCTTTAAATGATACATTAAACAAGATGGACTTAATTGATATTTAAAGAACACTCCATCCAAAAAAAAACAGAATACACTTTCTTCTCAAGGACTCATGGAACATTCTCCAGGATAGATCATATCTTGGGTCACAAATCAAGCCTTGGTAAATTTAAGAAAATTGAAATCGTATCAAGTATCTTTTCCGACCACAACGCTATGAAACTAGATATCAATTACAGGAAAAAGTCTGTAAAACATACAAACACATGGAGGCTAAACAATATACTACTTAATAACCAAGAGATCGCTGAAGAAATCAAAGAGGAAATCAAAAAATACCTAAAAAAAAAGACAATAAAAACATGATGACCCCAAACCTATGGTATTCAGCAAAAGCAGTTCTAAGAGAGAAGTTTATAACAATACAATCTTACCTTAAGAAACAAGAAACATCTCGAATAAACAACCTAACCTTACACCTAAAGCAATTAGAGAAAGAAGAACAAAAAACCCCAAAGTTAGCAGAAGGAAAGAAATCATAAAGATCAGATCAGAAATAAATGAAAAAGAAATGAAGGAAACAATAGCAAAGATCAATAAAACAAAAAGCTGGTTCTTTGAGAAGATAAACAAAATTAATAAATCATTAGCCGGACTCGTCTAGAAAAAAAGGGAGAAGACTCAAATAAATAGAATTAGAAATGAAAAAGGAGAAGTAACAAATGACACTGCAGAAATCAAAGGATCATGAGAAATTACTATAAGCAACTCTATGCCAATAAAGTGGACAACCTGGAAGAAATGGACACATTCTTAGAAATGCACAATGTGCCAACACTGAACCAGGAAGAAATAGAAACTATAAACAGACCAATCACAAGCTGAAATTGAGACTGTGATTAAAAATCTTCCAACAAACAAAAGCCCAGGACTAGAAGGCTTCACAGGCGAATTCTATCAAACATTTAGAGAAGAGCTAACACCTATCCTTCTCAAACTGTTCCAAGATACAGCAAAGGAAGGAACACTCCCAAACTCATTCTACAAGGTCAACATCACCCTGATATGAAAACCAGATGAAGATGTTACAAAGAAAGAAAAATACAGGCCAATATCACTGATGAACATAGATGCAAAAATACTCAACAAAATACTAGCAAACAGAATCAAACAGCACATTAAAAGGATCATACACCATGATCAAGTAGGGTTTATCCCAGGAATGCAATGATTCTTCAATATACACAAATCAACCGATGTGATATACAATGTTAACAAATTGAAGGAGAAAAACCATATGATCATCTCAATAGATGCAGAGAACGCTTTCGACAAAATTCAACACCCATTTATGTTAAAAACCCTCCAGAAAGTAGGCATAGAAGGAACTTACCTCAACATAACAAAGGCCATATATGACAAACCCACAGCCAACATCGTCCTCAATGGTGAAAAACTGAAAGCATTTCCACTAAGATTAGGAACAAGTCAAGGATGTCCACTCTCACCACTAGTATTCAACATGTTTTGGAAGTTTTAGCCAAAGCAAACAGAGAAGAAAAAGAAATAAAAGGAATCCAAATCAGAAAAGTTGAAGTAAAGCTCTCACTGTTTGCAGATGACATGATACTATACATAGAGAATCCTAAAGATGGTACCAGAAAACTACTAGAGCTAATCAATGCGTTTGGTAAAGTAACAGGATACGAAATTAATGCACGGAAATCTCTTGCATTCCTATACACTATTGATGAAAAAACTGAAAGAGAAATTAAGGAAACACTCCCATTTACCATTGCAACAAAAAGAATAAAATACCTAGGAATAAGCCTACCTAAGGAGGTAAAAGACCTGTATGCAGAAAATTAAAAGACACTGATGAAAGAAATTAATGATGATACAAATAGATGGAGAGATACATCATGTTCTTGGATTGGAAAAATCAACATTGTGAAAATGACTATACTACCCAAAGCAATCTACAGATTCAATGCAATCCCTATCAAACTACCAATGGAATTTTTCACAGAACTAGAACAAAAAATTTCACAATTTGTATGGAAACACAAGAGACCCCGAATAGCCAAAGCAATCTTGAGAACGAAAAACGGAGCTGGAGGAATCAGGCTCCCTGACTTCGGACTATACTACAAAGCTACAGTAATCAAGACAGTATGGTACCGACACAAAAGCACAAATGTAGATCAATGGAGCAGGAGAGAAAGCCCAGATATAAACCCACGCACATATGGTCACCTTATCTTTGATAAAGGAGGCAAGAATATACAATGGAGAAAAGATAGCCTTTTCAATAAGTGGTGCTGGGAAAACTGGACAGGTACATGTATAAGAATGAAAGTAGAACACTTCCTAACACCATACACAAAAATAGACTCAAAATGGATTAAAGACCTAAATGTAAGGCCAGACACTATAAAAGTCTTAGAGGAAAACATAGGCAGAACAGTCTATGACATAAATCACAGCAAGATCCTTTTTGACCCACCTCCTAGAGAAATGGAAATAAAAACAAAAATAAACAAATGGGACCTAATGAAACTTAAAAACTTTTGCAAATCAAAGGAAACTAAAAACAAGACAAAAAGACAACCCTCAGAATAAGAGAAAATATTTGCAAATGAATTAACCAACAAAGGATTAATCTCCAAAATATATAAACAGCTCATGCAGCTCAATATTAAAAAAAAACCCAATCCAAAAATGGGCAGAAGACCTAAATAGACATTTCTCCAAAGAAGATATACAGATTGCCAACAAACACATGAAAGGATGCTCAACATCATTAATCATTAGAGAAATGCAAATCAAAACTACAATGAGATATCATCTCGCACCAGTCAGAATGGCCATCATCAAAAAATCTACAAACAATAAATGCTGGAGAGGGTGTGGAGAAAAGGAAACCCTCTTGCACTGTTGGTGGGAATGTAAATTGATACAGCCACTATGCAGAACAGTATGGAGGTTCCTTAAAAAACTAAAAATAGAACTAACATTATGACCCAGCAATCCCACCACTGGGCACATACCCTTAGAAAACCATAATTCAAAAACAGTCATGTACCAAAATGTTTATTGCAGCTGTATTTACAGTAGCCAGTACATGGAAACAACCTAAGTGTCCATCGACAGATGAATGGATAAAGAAGATGTGGTATATATATACAATGGAATATTACTCAGCCATAAAAAGAAATGAAATTGAGTTATTTGTAGTGAGGTGGATGGACCTAGAGTCTGTCATACAGAGTGAAGTAAGTCAGTAAGAGAAAAACAAGTACCATATGCTAACACATATATATGGAATCTAAAAAAAAATGGTCATGGAGATCCTAGGGGCAGGATGGGAATAAAGACGCAGATCTACTATAGAATGGACTTGAGGACACGGGGAGGGGGAAGGGTAAGGTGGGACAAAAAGTGAGAGAGTGGAATGGACATATATACACTACCAAATGTAAAACCGATAGCTAGTGGGAAGCAGCCACATAGCACAGGGAGATCAGCTCTGTGCTTTGTGACCACCTAGAGGGGTGGGATATGGAGGGTGGGAGGGAGGGAGATGCAAGAGGGGAGAGATATGGGGATATATGCATATGTATAGCTGATTCACTTTGTTATAAAGCAGAAACTAACACACCATTGTAAAGCAATTATACTCCAATAAAGATGTTTAAAAAAAAAAGTCTAAGTAGGGTGACTGCTACCAAAATACAATATTTAAGTGTGATCAAGAGTCTCCTAACATGTTATCCAAAATGTCCAAAATATAATTGGAAATCACTCATCACACCAAGAACCAGGAAAAACACAACTTGAATGAGAAAAGACAATCAACCATCGCCAACACTGAGGTGAATCTGTTGTTGGAAATATCTGACAAGGATTTTTAAAGCAGCTGTTATAAAAATGCTTCAACAAATAATTACAGAGCTTCCCTGGTGGTGCAGTGGTTGAGAGTCTGCCGGCCGGTGCAGGGGACACGGGTTCGTGTCCTGGTCCGGGAAGATCCCACATGCCATGGAGCAGCTGGGCCTGTGAGCCATGGCCACCGAGCCTGCCCATCTGGAGCCTGTGCTCCGCAAGGGAGAGGCCACAAATGAGATAGGAAGGAAATAATAAAGATAACATCAGAAATACATTAAACTGAAAACAGAAACACAATGGAGAAAATCAGTAAAACAAATAGCTGGTTGTTATGAGGAAGAAAAGACTAAGATCAGTAAACCTCTAGCTAGACTGATAAAGATAAAAAGAACAAAAGACACAAATTACCAACAACAGGAATGAAATAAGAGATATTGCTACAGACCCTGTAGCCATTAAAAGGATAATAAGGAAATATATGGACAATTTTACACTTTTAAGTTCAACAACATCAAAGGAATGGACTACTACCTTGAAAACCATAAACAGTGAAAACTTAGTCAAGATGAAATAAGTAATGTGAATAGTTCTACAATTATTATAAAAATTGAATTTATACTTAAAGAGCTCCTGAAAAAGAAATCTCTAGATCCAAACTATTTCACTGGAGAATTTTATCAAACATTTAAAGAATTAACACCAATTTTACATAATCATGTCCAAAAAATAGAGAGAAGGAATCACTTTGCAACTCTTTTTATGAGGCCAGTATTACCTTGATAGCAAATCTAGACAAAGACAGTACAAAAAAGGAAAACTACAAATCAATAACTCTCAGGAACTGAGATGCAAAACTTCGCCACTAAATATCAGTAAGTTGAATCCAGCAGCTCTTTATAGAAAAGAACTATATACATGACCAAGTGGGATTTATTTCAGATATGCAAAGCTTGCTCAAATTTAAAAATAATTCAAATGTAATCCCCTCTATCAACAGGCTAAAGAAGAAAAAACATATGATTATATCAACTGATGCAGAAAATCATTTAAAAAAATTCAACACTCATTCATGGTGAAAACTTTCAACAAACTAGGAATAGAGGAAAACTTTCCCAACTTGATCAAGAGCACCTAAAAAAAGAAATCTACAATTAACTTTATTCTTTTTTTAAAATTTTATTTATTTATTTTATACAGCAGGTTCTTATTACTTATTTATTTTATACATATTAGTGTATATATGTCAACTCCAATCTCCCAATTCATCCCACCACCACCACCACCCTTAACATTATTCTTAATGGTGACAGAAAGACTGAAGGCTTTTCCTCTAAGATTGAGAACAAGGTAAGGATGTCTGCCTCACTACTCTTACTCAACACAGAACTGAAAGTTCTAACCAGCGTCATAAAGCAAGACAAAGAAATAAAAGTCATGCAGATTGGAAAGGGGAAATTAAAACAATCTCTATTTGCAGATGATCTCTGTAGAAAATCCCAAGGAATCTACAAAAAACAAAAACAAAACAAAACAACCCAGAACTAATAAGCAAGTTCAGCATGATTATAGGATTCAATATCAACACAGAACATTTAATTGTATTTTTGGAAGATATTGATCAAAGGATACAAACATTCAATTATAAGATGAATAAATTCTAGAGACATAATGTACAGCATGGTGACAATAGTTTAATAATGTAGACTTGAAATTTGCTAAGAGAGTGAGATCTTGAATAATCTTTTCAAATGTTCTCACAATACACACACACACACACAAATGGTAACTACGTGAGCTGACTGACATGTTAATTAGCCTGATTATCATAATCATTTCACAATGTATGTGTATATCAAAATAGCACATAGTTTACCTTAAATATATATTCTTATTTGTCAATCATACCTCAATAAAGCTGGGGGAAAAAGAGAAGAAAAATAGTCATTGCATTTCTATATACTAAATGTATACATGAAAAATGTAACTTAACAATGCAATACCATTTTCAATTGTTCCAAAGAAAATGAAATACTTAGTTATAAACTTAACAAAATATGTACAGAATCTGCATGCTGAAAATTACAAAGTACTGATGAAAGAAACCGTAGGAGACCTAAATAGCACAGAAATTTTCCACATTCAAGAACTGGAAGACTCAGCTTAGTAAAAATGTCTTCTCTCCAAATTAAACTACACGTTTAACAAGATTCCTATCAAAATCCCAGCATGGTTTTTGTAGACATAGGCAAGCATTTTATAAAACTTATATGGAATGTGAAAGACCTGAGGATAACCAAAGCAATTTAGAAAGAGACCACTGACGTGGGAGAAATCGCTCTGTCTGGTGTGTGGTTTACTATATAGCTTTTGATTTAGTCACCTAGATGGTGTGGTATTGTCAGATAGGCACATGATTCCACAGATGGAATCATACAAATACATCCATTTGATTTTTAAAATAATTTTTGATGACAGATCACCATATAATTTATATATATATATATTTATTTTTATTTATTTTGGCTGTGCCGGCTATTAGTTGCAGCATGTGGGATCTTTAGTTGCGGCCTACAGAGTCTTTAGTTGCGGCCTGTGGGATCTTTAGTTGCGGCATGAGAACTCTTAGTTGTGGCATGTGAGATCTAGTTCCCTGACCAGGAATCGAACCCAGGCCCCCTGCTTTGGGAGTGTGGAGTCTTAGCTACTGGACCACCAGGGAAGTCCCCACTCACTTGATTTTTGACAAAGGTTCAAAACCAACAGAATGAAGGAGAGATAGATAGCCTTTTAGATAAATGGTGCTAGAGCAACTGAACATACTTAAGCAAAAAAATTAACTTTGACCTAAACTTCGACTTACACAAATCTATCTCAAGATGGATTACAGATCTAAATGTAAAACTATAGGTTTTTAGGAAAAAATGGGAGAAAATCTTTGAGAACTAGGACTAGGCAAAAAGTTTTTATTCTTTGCTCTAAAAGAACAACCTATAAAAGGAAATATTGACAAATTGGACTTCATCAAAATTTAAAATTTTGCCTTTTGAAAGATCTTATTTAGAGGATGATGTACAAACTTACAATGCAGGAGAAAATGTTTGTAAACTACACATCTGAAAAAAAGATGCTTATCTAGAATATATAAAGAACTCACAGAACTCAACAATAAAAAAAACAAAGGATCCAGTTAGAAAATGGGCATAAGTCACTAATTTGACATTTCACTGAAGAAGATATATAGAAGGCAAAGAAGCACATGAAAAAAATGTTCAACACCATTAGACATTAGGGAAATGCAAATTAAAATCATAATATGTTATCACTGCCCACCTATCAGAATGGCTAAAAGAAAAAATAGTGATAACACCAAATGCTGACAAGGATGCAGAGAAACTCCATTACTTACACATTGCTGGTGGTAATGCAAAATGTTATGGCCACTCTGGAAAAGAGTTTTCCGTTCACCCTAAAACTAGAAATGGACTTACCATGAGACCCAGATATTGTACTCTCAGGCATTTATCCCAGAGAAATGAAAATTTATGTCACGCAGAAACTTGCATACAAATGCTTATGGCAGCTTTATTTGTAGTAGTCCCAAACTGGAAACTACCCAGATATCCTCCAATGGGTAAATGGGCCAAAGATTAAACAAACTTTGCTACAACCATGCTGTGGATTACTACTCAACAGTAAAAAAAGAACCAACTATTGATACATGCAACTACTTGAATAGATCTTAAGAAAATTATGCCGAGTGGAAAAAGTTCATCTCATGCATGTAAATACTCATGATTCCATTTATATAACGCTCCTGAAATAAAATTATACAGATGGACAATAGATTAATGGTTTCAAAGAGTTAGGGATGAGGGGGGTAGATGCAAAGGGATAGTGTAAGAGAGCCATGTGGTGATGATAGAGTTTTGTATCTTGATTGTGGTGATAGTTACCTGAAATAAACATGACAAAATTACATACAATTATACACATATACACAAATGAGTACACATATAACTGATAAAATCTGAATAAGGTTTATGGATTGTACCAATGTCAATTACCTAGTTTTGATATTGTACTATAGTTATACAAAATATTGACACTGGGGATGCTGGGTGAAGTGGGCACACACTTGTGAATCAATAAATATTTTATTATAAAATCGTTTTAGAAGTATGCAAATCAGCTTTTCTTTAACAGTTTGAATGTTTGCATTATTCTTTGTTCAAAAAATCCACATGACTAGACCAATCATAAATTTAATGAGACAAGTCTGCCTAATGTCAATTCATAGATGAAAGTTTTAGTAACTCGTATTCACAAAGTATAAATAAAGCAGGAGAACTTAACACTCACACTTTGCTCTCAAAAATCATGTTATCCTTCACCCTGATTGTCCTACCACAGTGATGGCATCTGCAAAATGGTAAACTTGACATTTCTGGAGCACCCTGGGCACAGGATTCCTGCAAAAGTCACCCAACTTCAATTTCTTCTTAAACAGAATTTAAAAAATAATAATAGTTAAAATGTGTTGATCACTGAACTACTCAACTACCTGCTACACAGTAGAAGGTAAGAAGAGGACTCACAAGAAATAAGAAAATATGGTTTTAATTCATATTGCTTAACATACAGGAGAAATAATGCACAGTCATGCTTTTAAAGCCTTTGGAAATATATTTGGGGGATAATAAGAGAAGAAAATTGACAGTAGAATAAACATTCAGAATATAGATATTCGGTCTGACCTAAGTACTTACTGAATACTTATCTTGGTCACCTGTAGTGTGACTGACTGACTGAATCTCTGGGTCTGCAGAGAGCCTGGGACTCTGGGACTTGTGACAACAGTAAACTAGTATGACTCCAATACTATCACTACTACTAAGGTTGACTGCTACTTATTCAGCCCCAGGTATTAAGCATCATCTCAGTTAACCTTCACAAGAACTCTGTGAGATGGCATTATTATCCAAATTTTAAAGATGAAGAAACTGAGAAGACAGCCATAGTAAAGAATGAAATAATGCCATTTGCAGCAACATGGATGGACCTAGAGATGATCATACTAAGTGAAATAAGTCAGACAAAGACAAATATCATATGATACCACTTATATGTGGAGTCTAAAATGTGACACAAATAAACTTATTTACAAAACAGAAATAGATGCACAGACATAGAAAACAAACTTATGTTTACCAAAGGAGAAAGTGGGTGTGGGAGGGATAAATTAGGAGTTTGGGATTAACAGATACACACTACTACATAAAATAAACAACAAGGACCTACTGTATAGCACAGGGAACTATACTCAATATCTTGTAATAACCTATAATGGAAAAGAATCTGAGAAAGAATAGATATACATATGTATAACTGAATCACTTTGCTGTACACCTGAAATTAACACAACGTTGTTAATCACCTACTATACTTCAATTTAAAAAGATAAAGAAAACCGAGAAGAGAGATGTCTAGATACTTTCCAGGGTCAACCAAATAGAAAATGTCAGGATCCAGATTGGAACCCAGGTCATCTGATTTCAAAACTCATGATTTGGGACTTCCCTAGTGGAGCAGTGGTTAAGAATCTGCCTGCCAATGCAGGGGACACGAGTTATAGCCCTGGTCTGGGAAGATCCCACATGCCGCGGAGCAACTAAGCCCGCGTGCCACAACTACTGAGCCTGTGCCCTAGAGCCTGCGTGCTTCAGCTACTGAGCCCACGTGCTGCAACTACTGAAGCCCGTGTGCTGCAATTACTGAAGCCTGTGCACCTAGAGTCTGTGTTTCGCAACAGGAGAAGCCACCACAATGAGAAGCCTGCGCACTGCCATGAAGAGTAGCCCACATTCGCCACAACTAGAGAAAGCCTGCATGCAGCAACGAAGACCCAAGCAGCCAAAAAATAAATAAAATTAAACAATAATAATAATAATAATAATAAAGTTGCTAAAAAAAAAAAGACTCATGCTTTGACCACTAATCCCTGTGTCTACACTAGAGGCTGTTTTTATTTATTTATTTATTTATTTATTTTATTTATTTAATTTATTTTTTTTTTTGCGGTACGCGGGCCTCTCACTGTTGTGGCCTCTCCTGTTGTGGAGCACAGGCTCTGGACGCGCAGGCTCAGCGGCCATGGCTCACGGGCCCAGCCACTCCACGGCATGTGGGATCTTCCCGGAGCAGGACACGAACCCCCGTCCCCTGCATCGGCAGGTGGACTCTCAACCACTGCACCACCAGGGAAGCCCTAGAGCCTGTTTTTAAATTCTCCTCTTGGCTGCTCTTTTCTAGGGGTCTCAGTTGCTTTCCTCCAGGGCTCTGGACTCTGGGCATTTCCTTGACTTCATGTTTTTTCTATCTGCCTGCTTCTCCGGGCAAATTCCATGTGGAGGATGGAGCAGAGCCCCAAGAGCAGGTAAGGGAGATACCCCAGCAGAGCTTCATGTGAGTTGGGTTAGATGGGGAAGTGATGGGGCAGATGATGAGGGGTGGGGGGAGGTGAGAGAAAGAGAGAGAGAGAGAGAGATGTCTTTCACTGATTTAGTTATAAGGGTAAAACTAGTTAGTAAAGTCATTGAGTCTCTTTCTCAGGCCTTTTTATTTATTTATTTTTCTAAATTTATTTATTTATTTTTGGCTGCATTGGGTCTTCATTGCTGCCAGCAGGCTTTCTCTAATTGCAACAAGCAGGGGCTACTCTTTGTTGCGATGCACGGGCTTCTCATTGCGGTGGCTTCTCTTGTTGCAGAGCACAGACTCTAGGCAAGTGGGCATCAGTAGTTGTGGCACGTGGACTCAGTAGTTGTACTCGTGGGCTCTAGAGCGCAGTCTCAGTAGTTGTGGTGCATGCGCTTACTTGCTCCACAGAATGTGGCATCTTCCCGGACCAGAGCATGAACCCATGTCCCCTGCATTGGCAGGTGGATTCTTAACCACTGTGCCACCAGGGAAGTCCCAGGCCTTTTTAAATGAAACGCTTTCTTCCTCAGTGGTCTGAGGCCTGAGAATATGCATGGTCAAAGAATTCTCTGGATAGATCCCTCTACCCCTCCACACCCTTGGAGGCTTAATCTGGGCTGCCTTCTGGATAAACAAGAATACCACCTTGTTCCAGTTATTTTTGCTGTGTAACAAACCACCTCTAAACCTAGAGAATATGAATTGTCACATCTCTGAGGATGCTGTGGGGTGACTGGACTGAGCTGACAAGTTCTCCCTCAGGGTCTTCTATACAGCTGCAGTCAGATAGTGGCTGAGTCTGGAGTCGTCTGAAGGCTTTTTTCCTGTAGGCTAAATCTGAATGGCTAGAAAATCTGGGGCTGGTTGGCCTTCTCTCCATGGAGCCTCTCCATCTAGTTAGGTTGGGTGTTCTCACAGGATGATGGTCTCAAGGGTAACTGGCTGTCACGCACTGGGACTGGTTTGTACAAATTTGTAAGAACTGGGCTTCCCTGGTGGCGCAGTGGTTGAGAGTCCACCTGCCGATGCAGGGGATACGGGTTCGTGTCCCGGTCTGGGAAGATCCCACGTGCCGCGGAGCGGCTGGGCCCGTGAGCCATGGCTGCTGAGCCTGCACGTCCGGAGCCTGTGCTCCGCAACGGGAGAGGCCACAACAGTGAGAGGCCCGTGTACCGCAAAAAAAAAAAAAAAAATTTGTAAGAACTGATTCTGTGTATTTCTTTCCAATCCTGCATTCAGTGTTGTCACTTTGGTAGCTTGAAATCAGCCATGGTGGGAGGGAGTATTTATAGAATAAAAACTGGTAAACACTGCAAATCAGGGGGAATCCCCCCGCCCCAGAGAGCCAGGTTACCACCACATGACTTTATATGGTGTTTGGCTTCCCCCAGAGTGAGTGGGCCAGGAAAAACAGGGGGAAGCTGCAAAGCTCCTGAGAACCTAGCCATGGATGTCCCCGAAGGTCACTTTCTTCTTATCCTATTGATCATCAAGTTTCTAAGGCTATCCCTGATTCAAGAAGAGGAGAATTATCCATGTTCCATGGAAGAGTATAATAGAGGACCTGGCACAGAGTAGGTGTTCAATAAGTGTTTGATGAATGAATGAATGAATGAATGAGTAAAATCACTTAAACTCTAATGCGTATGTCCTTAAATCACTCTAAAAGTGGAAAGCCTTCTGGAAAGTTTTACTTCAACATCAGAGAGGCCAATGATTTTTAAGTCCCCAAAGAGCCTAAATCTAAAATTGCTTGATATAGATCTAACTACACTCTGTCTGCAGGTATTCACAGACCTGTTTTCTCAAGCTCTTCCCACTTATGTACTCAACTGGGACTGTCCACATGACAGTGGCAGAATGCTTTTTTTATCGATGTTTTCATACTATGTAAGTTTGCTTTACCTCTCTAAGTAAATCGCAAATTCCTTGAGAGAGTTCTCACCTATTTCTTTGCTACTCCTCCTCCCCATCTTGCCAAAACTCGATAATCATACATACATACACACACGGATACTTACAAGATATATGATAGAGATTATAAGCTGTAAAAGAGAAGGAAAGAAGGAAAGGAACTAAAAGCTCTTAATGGCTGTGTTTCATAAATGTTCTCATTTAATTCATATTCACCCAGAGAAATAGGCATTATTATTTCCATTTCATAGTTGAGGAAAATGAATCTTAAGAAAATTTACCAATTTGGTCAAAGCCACCTAGGAAGTAGGGAGCTAGGATTCCAATGCAGACCTGCATGGTTCCAGGGCCTGAGCGTTATGTGTTCTTCAAGCCATCTTCCCACTGCAATATACATCTCCCATCTCCCCCCATTCTCTCTGCCTCCCTCCTTGAAGTATCCACACGAGTCCTAGAAATGCTAATGCTTCTAAACGCCAGATAGGGTAATAAGTGTTTCAAGTTCTGATCTTATAAGAAATGTCCTTAAAAAGCTTGGGAAGGGACTTCCCTGGTGGCGCAATGGTTAAGAATCCACCTGCCAATGCAGGGGACACGGGTTTGAGCCCTAGCCCGGAAGATCCCACATGCCGCGGAGCAACGAAGCCCGTGCGCAACAACTGCTGAGCCTGCGCTCTAGAGCCCGCGAGCCACAACTACTGAAACCCTTTTCTCTAGAGCCTGTGTTCTGCAGCAAGAGAAGCCACCACAATGAGATACCCGCACACCGCAACGAAGAGTAGCCCCCAGTCGCTGCAACTAGAGAAAGCCGGCACGCAGCAACGAAGACCCAACGCAACCAAAAATAAATAAATAAAATTAAAAAAAAATTCTTGGGAAGACAAGAAGCTTGAAGTGTCTTATACTAGGAAGGGAGTGAGCTTGGTAGCAGGGAGGTCAGCTAAGCGGCTATTGCAATAACTCAGGCAAAGAGTGCTGGTGGGACGGACCAAGGTAGGGTGGTGGGATGGGTAGGCGAGAACAATTTTGAGGACTATTAAGAAGACAGATCAACAGACTAGTGATGGATCGGATCGTGCCAATCAGTCATTGTAGAATCATCACTCTGGCTGCCCCGGGAAGATGAGGCTGGAGAGAGGAAGCTGGGATAAGAGGTTTCCGTATTCCTGGAGAAGGTGATAAGGGCTTAAAGTAGCCATGGAAGTGGGAGAGTGGATGGATCTGAGAGATCACATGCAGGCAGAATCTGTGGGATGTGTTACCACACTAGATGTGGGAATGTGAGGGCGAAGGAGGGGTCAAGGGTGAAGTCCAGAAATCTGTCGTGTACAACCAGGTGCTTTTCACGTAGCTGGGGGACACGGGGGTCGGGGGAGGTTCCACAGAGTTCAGGCAAGGATAAATTCTGGATGTGCCAAGTTTGAGGTGAATGAGTAAGCAGGCACTCGCAGCCAGTATGCAGTTGCATTTAAAACAAAACAAGCATCTCTTATCTCAATTAAATTCTTTGTTCCCTTCAGAGGTTATAGATGAAAGCACTGAATCCTGTGTGGGACAGAGTTCTGTGTCAGGTTATAAAGGGACCCTGCAATTCTCAGTGTTTTCACTTTACTGTGGTTCAACTCTCTCAAAAGCCATTTATCACCCTGTAGGCGCCTCCGTCATCACCAAGATGTCTTTATTGAGACTTCCAGAGCTCATAAGAGCTGTATGATTCAATTAGTGGCAGTGACTCATATAACTCATAGAAAGTGTGGCAGGGAGATTTCAGGGGCCCCTAGGACCGCAGGTCGACCATACACACGCACGCACACACACCAAAACTTAGAACTTGCATGGACAGGCTCTAAGATGTGTTTGCACGCTTCTGCCTCACAGGAGAGCACAGCCATTGTTTACACAAGGTCCCTGCGTGTCAGGACAAGGAGGCTGGGCCTTTGTCCCTGCTACACTCTGAGGAAAAAGGGAAGAATTCAAGCTGGCGAATGAGCAAATGAAGGCTCTCCAGAGAGCTGCTGCTTTCCTATACAACAGCTTTTATCATGAGACCCTCTGAGGGTTCTACCCAAAACACAACGCCAGTTGTAGGAAGGCAAAGCAGGTAGGACAGCCCCAGCCTAAGGAGACCACTTGTAGTTGCTTCACCAAAGGGTTCATTTTCCCACTGTTAGAACAGGCACCTGAAACCAAGCCCGGGTTAGATTTCCATGCCACTGCAGCCCGAGCTGGGTGGTCACCTAGCCCAGGGCCTGTCAGCCCACCAGGTGGGTACCAGCTGCCTGGGAACCAGCTGTCCTCCTCACCCAGAATGTCCCTTGACCCAACTCCAACTTTACCCTGAGGTACCCTAAAAAGTGCCCCCCCCCAATCAAGCTTTCCTGAATGGAACCCCACTAAAGTGGAGCTTTCTTACCTGAGAAAAGGTCCTGGTGCCCAGCTGTGGAAAAAACACTGAGTTCCTGCAGACGTGACAGGGACTCACAGGGCAGATCTGTTGCTTTTAAAAGAAGAAAGGTGACTTCATCTCTGGGGCCGTGGAGTTTAGAAGAGCAACAAGTGCTTCCTGGCTGAGTCAGCTCGGCCTTGCCAGTGATGATTCCGTCCAAATTATGCAGCCGCTGCCCAGACACGCTCAGCCTTCAGAAGGTGAAGCTTTGGAATCTGACTTGCCCTGTTGTTTTCAAAGAGCTTCAGAAAGTCCGGGAGCACTAACCGCCTTCACCAGCACCAGGGGTAGGGAAACCACACACTTATTTCCCTAAGTCATATCAGTATCTCCCAAGGATCCAACATTGTAAGGAAGTAAAACAGGTATTTAAACGTCTGAGGGGTAAAAATTCTTGGGGAAGGAGGGAAGAGAGAAGAAGCAAAGATCTTTCAGGCAGGAGGAGGGGCAGTAAGAAGCTGGAAAGGATCACTGTGCTAAGAGATTTGCAGAGCTGGTGATTTGTAAGCCTACAAAGATGACAAATAGGTGATGGTCTGGAGTTTGCAGAGGGGAAAGTATTCAGTTCCGCAAAGGGAATGAGTCACTGTATGAAAGGAAAGTTGACAGTCTTTTTAATGAAGGCGACCTGTTTTTATTTTCTTTTTATTGCCTGTGGTATCACTCAACTTATTTGAGGTCATTTGTAACATTAATATATTAGCTCATAACGTGCTCACATTTCACCAAATTTGGGAAAAGAGACATTTGTTTAAGTCAGGAATTTTCTCTTTTGTATGCTAAAGGTGAGGCTGGAGCAATCGGATTTGTAACATGGGATTCAAGGTCATGTCAAGCTACCCAGGAAGCCAGGCACCTCTGCTTGATGTCACGTCCTTGGGCTAAACTTTGGGCAGACCTTCTGGCTGTGGTGCCAGGACAAGGCATGGTAATGGCTGTGACCTCTGTTGGAAGTAGGGCAGAGGGTTGAGCTCAGCAGCTAACTGCCCCTTCTATCACATCTCTACTTCAGGAGAGTGTACAGCAACTTGGGGTCACTAGGCATGTGTCCAATTTCTTGCTGAACTATTTTGAGGCTTTGGGGATCTTCCTGTGTCAAGCTTCACTCCAGAGAGGGTAAAACAAGAAAAAAATCTCTTTCTGTTGAGATGTAATCAGCTCCAACATTAGAAAGGGGTTTTTGAATTCAGAGATTTAAGAAATGTCAACATGGCTTGTAGAAGGATTTGCAAGTCTTCTAGTCAGGGTGTAAGTAGTGAGAAACGTAGAAGAGGAGCAGAGTTTCATCAATGTTGAGATCAAAAAAGGGCAGGAGGCATTTTTATTCGGTTTATCATAGACTCCTCAGAGCCTTGCACAGAGAGCAGCACACAGCAGGTGCTCAGTGGATAGAGAATAAATGGTGTCCGACAGCCCCTTCTGTTCCAGATTTCTAGAACAGATCTGTTGAGGACTTTTTGTTAAATTGAAGTATAATTGACATACAATATCATTGTAGTTTTGTATGTGTTCATCATAGTGTACATCATAGTGATTTGATATTTATATACATTGAGAATTCTTAAAGTCACCATCTGGTAAGCAAGGCAATTGCAGAGAGCATGAGTCAGTGGGTCTTATGGAATACAAGAGGCACTTGGTCCTTTGCTTTGCCTCAGCTCCCAGGTTCATCGCCACAGTTAGAATAGAGCAAAGAAAGCCAGTTTCTGGACCCATGAGTCCCTTTTGCCTACCCTGTTCCCTTGTACACCAGCTAGACTCTGGTGTCTTTCCCCAGGGCCAGGACTCCATCTCATGGGCAATCTGCCAGTTCTCTTCAGTTATCTTTGTTCTCAGCATTCCATTATAGAATGTTCAAACTTAGAAATGTGTTGAAAGAATTTTATAGTGAACACCCATATACATGTCACATAGTTTCTTCAACTGACACTTTACTGTATTTGCTTTATCATATATTAATTCTCTATCCATTCCTCTATCCATCCAGAGGCTCATTTAATTATTTTTGCTATTACATTCCCAAGTAAGTTGCAGGCATTAATACATTCCCCAAAGTACTTCAATGTTATTAACCAGAGTTCAAAATTTGTTTACAATTCCTTTATTTCTTTTCAGATGAAAATCGTGTACAGTGCAATGCAAAAGTTGTCAGTATATCATTTGATGAATTCCTATAAATGCACACACCTGTGCAACCCAGACCCTATCAAGGGACAGAACATTGACCATCACCCTAGAAAGTTTCCCATGTCCTTTCCCAGCAAACTCCTGCCTTAACACTCCTAGAGAGATCCAATATTCTCATGTTTTCACCATTGATCAATTTTGCCTATTCTAGTACTTCATATAAATAAAATTGTACAGTTTGTACACTTTTGTGGAATTTCTGTTCACCCAGCAATGTTTTGGGGATTCATCCATCCATGTTGTTGGTTTCTTTTCATTGATGAATAGTATTTTACTGTATGAATATGCCACGGTTTATCCAGGCTCCTATTAATGGACACCTGGTCCTCCAGTTTGGGGCTATTATGAATAAAGCTAATATGAACATTTTTGGACACACTTTTTGTGGACATGTGTTTTTGTATCCCTTCAGTAAATACCTAAGAGTAGAATTGCTGGGTCTTAGAAAGGGGATGTATTTAATTTATATGAAACTGGAAGATCTTTTTCAATATTTTTGACCATTTTCCCCTCCTACCAACCATGTACGTTTACATTTTTCTGACAATATTTGGTGCTGTCAGTCTAATTTTAGCCATGCTGGTAAGTGTGAAATGGTACCTCACAGTGGTTCAATTTGCATGTCCTTGATGACTAAAGACGTTGAACGTTTTCTCACGTGCTTACTGGCCATTAATTTACCATCTTTTGTGAAGTGTCTGTTCAAATCTTTTGACCATTTTTAAATTGAGTTTTTGTTATTTTATTATTGAGTTTTAGGAGTACTTAGTATATTCAGAACACAAATTCTTTGTCAGACATGTTTTGCAGATATCTTCTCCAGCCCTGTGGCTTGCCTATACATTTTATTAATGACATTTCTTCTGATGAACAAAGACTTAATTTTGATTAAGTGTAAAATTTTTTTTTTTTTTGGCTTTTGTCTTCCCCCAAGTCATGAAGATAATCTCCTATGTTTTCTTCTAGAAGTTTTATAGCTCTGGCTTGTATGTTTAGGTCTATGGTCCTTCACAAATTGATTTTTGTGGATAGTATGATTTAGGGCCAGATTAATTTGTTTCCATATGAATATGTAATTATTTCAACACCATTTGTTCCTCTCCCAATAGGGTTGCTTTAACACCTTTGTCAAAAATAAAATAAATGTCTAAGTATGGGTCTATCTCTGGGCTCTTTATTCTGTTCTATCCATCTGTTTGTTGATCCTTGTGCCAGCACTGCACTGTATTGATTATTACAGCTTTAGGGTAGGTCTTGAAGTCAAGTAGTGTTAAGTCTACACCTTTGACTTCTTTTTTCAAAACTTCTTTGAATATTCTAAATTCCTTACATTTCTACAGAAATTTTAGAATCAGCTTGTCAATTTTGACTAAAAAGCATATTAGGATTATGATTAGGATTGTAATGAATCCATAGGTCAATTTGGTAATTGCCATCTTAACAATACTGAATCATTCAATCCGTTAACTTAGTGTATCTCTCCATTTATTTACATCTTCAATTTCTCTCAGCACTTTTTTCTTGATTTTGTCATTGATTTTCAGCAGTTTGATTATGATATGCCTGAATGCTTTTATCTTTGTTTGGTTTGGTTTTGTTTTGATATTACTCTTTCTTGGCATTTATTGAGGTTTTAGAGTCCATAAATATTTGTCTTTTTCCAAATTTATAAACTTTTCACCCATTATTTATTCAAATACTTTTCTGTGTTGTTCTTTCTCTCCTCTCCTTCTGGGACTCCAATTATATGTATATAAGACATTCTGACATCGTTTCAAAGATCTATGAGTCTCTGCACATTTATTATATCTCTGTTCAGTTTGAATCATTGCTGATGATCTATCCTCTAGTTCATTGACTTTTTCTTCTTTCATTTCCCTTGTGCTTTTAAGCACACTTATTGCATTTTTATTTCAGATATTTATTTTTCAGTTCTTATGTTTTCATTTGATTCTTTTAAAATAATTTCTATTTATCTGCTAAGATTTTCTATATTTTCATTCATTATGGACATATTTTCCTTTACATACTTGGGCATAGTTACAATAACGTCTCTAAAATTCTTGTCTGCTAATTCCATCATGTAAGTCATCTTAGAGTTGGACTCTGTTGATTGTGTTTTCTTTTTAAAATCTGTTTTGTTGTATGTTGAATAATTTTGGAGTGTATCTTGGTCATTATGAATGATATATTGTAAAAAGTCTGGATTCTATTATGCTGTTCTAGTGAGTATTGACTTTTCTTTATTCAGGCCTTTAGAGTGGCTGAACTCAAACTACAAAACCCTATCTCCCCAGTAGCAGCTGGAATTTCAGTTCAGCTCTTTTAGCTGTAGCTGGGACTCTTAAAGTCTGCCTCTTACATATGTGGTTTGGGGTCAGCCATAGATCTGGGCAGAGTTTATTCATAGAATGTAAGACTTCCCTTCTGCCCTGCATATCTCAGACAGGGCCCTATTCTTAGGCTAAAAGTTGTAGATCAGGGAACTTACCCCATGCCATTCTCTTCTTCCAATGGCTCAGTCTCCTCTGCTTTTTGCCTGTTTTTTTTTCTCTCCAGTACCTTCAACTAGGTGCTCTTATATTTTGCCCAGAGTTTATATTTGTTATCTACAAGATGTATGGTCCAAGAGGAGCTACTTGGCCATACCAGAATTTCAATTACCTTTTGAGTCATCTAGTTTACTTTCAACAAGATAATTCAGAGCTCTTTCCTGGAATACTATTTATGTTTTATTTCAAACAAACACCACCTCAGATTGATCGGTTATGTTGAAGTGGGTACTGAGCTTCAGCAGAAAAGGGTGAGATAATCAATAAGCAATGTCTCTGCCTTGGACAAAGGAGAGAAAATGTAAGCTGGATATTTGTAATTTCTGTTATGGTTACTTACAAAACAATATAATACTCAGCTGTTTTTACCTACTAGAACATCTTGAAGTCTGTATTTGCTTGTTTGATGGTTAATCTTCCCCATTAGATGTAGAATTCATGAGAGCAGGGATTGTGCTTGTAAAATTCACTCTTATATGTTCAGTGTCTATCATGTGGAATACAGCAGGCTCTCAATAAATATTTGCTGAGTGAGTGAGAATAGTGTCTGATCAGGACCCATTCCAACTTGGTACAAGTTATCCTCAGTGATCTATCTCTGAAAAAAATTAAACAATTTTAGGAATACCTAATCCAGTTTCATTTTTGTTTTAGTCTTATTTTTTAAATTATATAATAACCAATGTGGAGAAGCAAATAGAGAACACAGATTAGCAAAAATAAAATAAATCAAATAACCCCATTTTTCTCCTCACGGACATTTTTGTAACTTTTTTTCACATAGCTTTTTATTATCCTTCAATTTTGTTTCTCAGCCTTGGGTGCATATTCTAATTATCTGTGCATCTTTGAAAAGTCATGATGTTCATGCCACATCCCAGACCAATTAAATCACATTCTCAAGGACTGGGACCCAGGCATTAGTATTGTTTTTAATTTCCAAGATGATGCCAGTATGCAATCATGAGGACCCAAAGATGTCCCAGCTAAGACTATGAGAGGTTTTTCAGATGTTATTTTCTGTATCCTACATGATACAGTCTCTGCTCTCCAGGAGACTTCAAAGAAAGCAAGACTTGAAGTAATTAAATATGAAACAATTAGAAATCAAAAGGACACCAAAGATACATAATCAAGTGCTAAACTGCATAGAAGCTGTGAGTTAAATGTGCCAGAATAGACATTCCTGAGTGAGATCAGAAGTGGACTCACCTGTACTTCTCGCTCCTAGGCAGGGAGCCCTGCCAGTTACATTGAGGGAGTCTCCTCCCTCTATAAAGGTTTGGTGAAATGGGCACAGTGACATGTTAGAATGATAGATGATGCTGATTCTACTCCTCTCTTCTTTGAAAATTTCTGCTTTATAGAATCCTAAGTCCCCAGGTTCCTGGCTTCCACCTTCTCTTTGTGGGAAAGAGTTTTAATTTAATTTTATTTTTTAGTTTCATCTGTCTTTGTACTTTTTAAACTTTTTTAAAATTAATTTTTATTGGGGTATAGTTGCTTTACGATGTTGTGTTAGCTTCTACTGCATAGTGTGGGAATGAGTTTCAATTCTTTAACTGACTTCAGAATTTGAGACGACCAACCCTCAACCAGCGAATCTTCTGTGGAAAATGCCATAGCTGACCAGGTACCCTGCCCCTCTGGAGTGGAACCCAGATAAGTTCGGCATAAACATCTATCCCCACCCTATTTCTCCAGCTTGCCCTAGGGGACCTGATCAGCAACCTAGCGTACAGCCTTGTTCTTGATCCAGGTGGCATAAGAGAATCTGCTGGGAGATTGTAAAACACCTATTCTTAAGCCCTGCCCCAGAACAATTACATAGAACCTCTGGGTGATGGTACCCAGGCATTGGTACTTTAGTCAAGGCTCCCCAGGAAATTAGGATGTGAGAAATATTGGTGAGGCAACTTCGTGGTCCATTCTCATGGGTTGTGTGTGGATCTGAAATCTCCCTTCCTGCTACTCCTAGAGGCAGCCAGGCCTTATGTTAAATAAGCTAGGGTTTGAGTCCCTGCTTTGTCATGTATTGGTTGTGTGATATTGGCTAACTTACTGAACAGCTCTGACATTCCATTAGTCAATGGTAAAAGAGGCAAAGTAATAGTTCCTACCAATGAGATTCCACAAGACACCACATATAAAGCATTTGGTACACACTGTACCTAATAAACGTCTGTTTCCTTCCTTTCCTGTACCTACCAGCCCCACCCTGCCTTAGCATTGCAATAAGAGCGACAGGCAGCTCTGGCTTGGTTTTTTGCTATTTCTCCTTGATTTGACTTCGGCCACTGCATCAGTCTGGATTTGCAGCCCTTGTCCCTGGATCTGGCATTCTGATCCAGGCTCCTGAACTTGATCCGGCTCTTCTTTCCTGTCTTGCAGGTTCCAGGCCCAGTTTCCAACACCTGTTTCTGTTGCTCAGCCCTAAGCCCCAAAGTGATGGTTTCTAAAAGTAACTGGCCCCATGTTGCTCCAGCTGACTTTTAGCACTGGGAGGGGGTGGGGCTAATTTTAGACTTGTCCTGGACTAATGTCTGAGAAGAAGCAAGGCCAGGCCAATCCAACTTACCCCCTCCACCGCCCAACACTCAGTATCTGGGTTGGAGTTTACAGAGAAAGTTTGAGGAGATGTTGCCACAGGGTTTGTGTGTCTGCATCCTACCAGGCATCTTTTATGGAAATACAATACATGAAACCATTTGCCTCAAAATCTATTTGGATTTGAGCCTCAGGGGTTGTGCTGAGTGGGAGTAACCACAATGTAAACCAGAGTTTTTGATATGTTAATGCTTGTTCTGAGCTGGGATGGATTGTTTTCTGCCTCCCGGGGGACAGGACCAGGCAGGTGTGAACAGGCCCTGGACCTGAGAGCCTGCAGGAAAGAGGCTTATGAAGAGAAAAGACAGAAGCGGTTACTCATTTATTTGTGTTTTAGAGAAACTGAGAAGGAAATAGGAGGAAGCAGCACGGTGACAGAAAGCCCTGATTGAGAGAAGTAGGGATGACTTGGCAGCTCCTAGAACAGGCCTGGCCCAGAGAAGGCTTTTAATGACCATTTGCTGCATGAGTGTGGAGTGAAAGGCTTCTGAGGTGGAGAAAAAGGGAGGCTTCGGGGATGCCCAGTGAGTATCTCGTGCTTTGGAAGGAAAGGCAACCAGTTCCGAGCAAATTGGGTATCAAAGGACTGTCCAGGGGACCCACAGCATCAGAAGGGATTTGTGGCCTCTGGGTCAAGAGGAAATGAGAGAGGAAATTAACTCTTACAGGGTCTGGCCCATAGACTAACAACAAAGAAGTGTTGAGGTCCCCCAGGGTTAAGAGATAAAGAAGACAGAGAAGATTAGTGAAAAGAGTAAGGCCTTTAGAGTGAGTCAAACTACTGATAGTTTCCCTACTCCATCACTTAATGCTGTGTGATGTTATGCAAATTACTTAACTACTCTGAGCCACAGTTTCTCCGCATATTTATTAAACATTCACCAACAGATATTTATTGAACATTCACCAGCAATTTACTGAGCATCTATTACATGAGCCAGACAGTTGGATACCGTGGCGAACAGACCCGTTTCTTGTCCAGATGCATCTAACAATCTGGTAGGGAAGGCAGACAAGAGAACAGGACAAGACAAAGGCAGATGGTGCTAAGTGCTGTGAAGCAAGTAAACAGGGTAAAGGATGGAGGGTCATTTGGAGAGGGATAAGGAAAGCATCCGTGAGGAGGGGTCTTGGAACTGAGCTCCAAATGGTGGGAGGAGCCGACCCTGCAGAAGAATGCTCTAGGCGGAGGGAAGAGCTGGTGCAAAGACCCCCAAACAGCAGTGAGCTGGACAGGTCTACAGAACAGCAAGGATGTTCTGTAGACCTGTGGATGGGGAACAGTGAGCCAAGAGGAGGTGGACTGAGGTCAGGTGAGAGAGAGGTAGGAAGGCACAGGGCCTTGAGAAGGAGTCTGAATTTTGTAAGAGGAGAATAACTCCCATTTCCGGGAGCATGAGAACAGGCAGGGCTGGAGCTGCTCCAGTGGAGGACACAGTGCAGGGCAGACTCTGAGGGCAGAGGCGGTGAAGAAGTGTGTGTTAAAGAGGTGCTGGTGGGACTTGAGATCCTTGGAATGCCTCCTGGATGTCAGCTGGAGCTAAATAGGTAGGAACCCCTGCCAGAGGAAAAAAACATTTGAAATCTGGTCTAGGACAGAACCTTTTTTTCTTTTTTTTGGCCTCTCAGTATGCCTTGTGAGATCTTAGTTCTCCGGGCCCTAGGCAGTGAAAGCGCTGAGAAGTGTGTGTTAAAGAGGTTCTGGTGGGACATGAGATCCTTAGAATGCCTCCTGGATGTCAGCTGGAGCTGAATAGGTAGGAACCCCTGCCAGAGAAAAAAAAAACATTTGAAATCTGGTCTAGGACAGAAACTTTTTTTCTTTTTTTGGCCTCGCAGTATGCCTTGTGAGATCTTAGTTCTCTGGGCCCTAGGCAGTGCAAGCGCTGAGTCCTAACCACTGGACCACCAGGGAATTCCAAGAACCTTTTTGATTAATATAATTCAAAATCTACTTCTGGGAAGAAATGAGTGTTCCTGATTAAATGCTTAACTAATCAATTTTCTGAACAACTTTAACTAGATTAAACTTTGTTCTGAGAATCTAATCATCTAACCTCCTACTTGCCAATTGTCTTAATGTTTAGCCAAATGTTTAACCAAATAATCTTTCTTTTCTTTTTGTATGTAGTCCAATAATGATGTAACTATTCTCTTCTCCTAAAAAAAAAAAAAAAAAAAAAAAAAAACCCTACCAAAAGTGAATCTTTGAATTTGTCAACTGGAGGCCTTTTCACCTGCCACAAGATTGTAATAAAACATTGACCTGTGCTTTCAATGAAATTTTCTGAAAAGTTGTCTGTAACACCCTGGTGTGGTAGCCAGTAGAAGTGTGAAGACTTCCTCAAGTTTTCTGTGAGCCCATGGCCCCTTCGCCCCCGAGCTCCTTCTTGTAGCTCCTGTGTTGTCTCTGGCTGCACATGGCCTTAGCTGTGGGACTTCTGCTAATATCCAGCTCCTATGAGCCCTTGTGATTTGGTGAGGAGTGAGAGGAAGGCTATTATGCATTGAATTGTGTCCCCGCCATTATGAGGTACTGGGGTCCTAAGCCATCTCATCTGGAGGTAAGTTCTTTACAGAGATCATCAAGTTAAAATGAAGTCATTAAGGTGGGCCCTAATCTAATATGACTAGCTTCCTTATAAAAAGGGGAAATTTGGAGGCAGACCTATACCCAAGAAGAACCATGTGAAGATGAAGACAGAGATCAGGGTGATGCTTCTACAAGCTAGGGTACACCAAAGATTTCCAGCAAATCACCAGAAGCTAGGGGAAAAGCATGGAACAGCTCACGGCCCCCTGAAGGAACCAACCCTGCCGACACCTTGGGTTTCAAACTTCTAGCCTCCAGAGCTGTGAGACAATGCACTTCTGTTTAAGCCACCCAGTATGTGGTACTTTGTTATGGCAGCACTAGCAAACTAATAGTAGGACTTTAAAGGGAACATTTATAAAACATGATTCTCAAAGCCTCCTTCAGCATCCCCAGCATGGAGTAGCACAGAATCTTCGACCTACCTTGTCCTAGCCTCTCTCTTTCTTTCCGGCTCTTTCTCCATGTTCCTTATACCCCATCTCCTCCCATCTCCACCCCTTCTCCCTCTTTCTTCTCTCGTCTCCTCAGAAAAAAACAAAATTTCTTTTCTTATACCATGTATAAGGGTCTCGTGCCCACCTGAAATAACTTATCAAATTTTAAAGTAAATTTTGTATACAATTATAATAAATGCCCACAATCCTTAAGGTAAAGCTTGATGAAGCCCAACTTTCCTGCTGAGGCTTCCCTCCTTCCCCCCATCCCCCGACGGTGGATCCTAGACACTCAGTACACTGCCCATGTCCTTCAGAGCTGCCGCTTCCCAATCCTTGAGGTTCTGCATTCATCCAGAGAGGCGCTTTTCATTTTAATCACCCAAGGAAAACATGCTAAAGATATTTTTTTTTTAATGTGGGGAATTAACAAAGATTAAGGTATCTTTCCATTGCTTTTTTTTCAGCTCCTGACTTCATGTTGACATGGGAGCAGAAAGTGCCTCTGGATTTTTGTCCTCTCTTCTTATTCCTGAGAGTGGCTCCCACCACCCAGACTTCTAGGAGGGAATGATGACCCTTCTCTGTAAAGGTTCTTTTCCTCAGCACTGGTTCTATGAGGTAATTAGAGCAGAAAAATGGGTGCCGCATGGGTTGAGTTAAATTTGACACAGAGCTAGACCTTGAGAGTGAGCATACAAGGAGAAAATTGCATAGAATTCAAAATAGCATAGAAAGTCTCTTATAAACTATCAGTTTGGAGACTGAAATGTTATTTTTCCGTAAGTCCAACACAACCGTTGCATCCTATACAGAAGTAAACTGCCATTCCTTCAGATGGAGTAGCTGCCTTTTAGACAGACAAGCATTGTACTGTGTCATTTTATCTAGCATCACATTTAGAATGGCAAGTATCTCAAACTGAAGCTGACTGAGGGAGCCTGAGATTCATGTCTCCCATCTCACATTCCTTCTGGGGCACATTTATTACATAGACTGCTTTATTAAGCAGAATTGCCCACAGTATTTATATGGTTGTTCTCTCTTGAACCCCAAGTTCATAGGGTTTGATTTGCTACATGAGCCTTCACCATATAGTAATTCAGATAAATTTTTATCATCTTAAAAACCCATTCAGAATTTGTCTTTAGGTGAAAATCACCTTTAAGTGGAATTTTGTTAAAAAAGGAGGAATAACTGACTTTACTTTCAGTGGTGTCAGCTGCATCAGACTGATTTGCAAGAGACCAAACCTCCCACTGACAAACAAACAAACAAACAACAGAAGTGCTATACTTTAAAACAGCTAAAGGAATTAGAGTGTTACCATGGAAGCCAGGACTTGAGGGGACAAGGTCTCTGAGTGAAGAGGAAACTCTGGTTGAGGTGAGCCTGATATTTTACCCTCTCCTCAAGGGATTTGCTAGCTCATAATTAGTTTAGGTTGAGAGACTGAGAAGCCAAGCAGAAAGCAATGCAGTGGTTAAGCAGAGCTTTGAGCCCAAATTGAAGTTCAGGACCACCAAGGGAGCCAGGATAGAAGGACCAAGAGAGAAAGGAGCACAGTGAAGTGATTTTGACAATCTGAGATGCTTTTCTCCTCAAAGCATTTGTCTATTCATAAGTTGCTTGGTGTCATGCTGATCAGCCAAGCAGAAAGCGTCAGATAAGGGCTTCCCTGGTGGCGCAGTGGTTGAGAGTCCGCCTGCCGATGCAGGAGACACGGGTTCGTGCCCCAGTCCGGGAAGATCCCACATGCTGCGGAGCGGCTGGGCCCGTGAGCCACGGCCACTGAGCCTGCGCGTCTGGAGCCTGTGCTCCGCAACGGGAGAGACCACAACAGTGAGAGGCCTGTGTACCACAAAAAAAAAAAAAAAAAAGAAAGAAAAGAAAGCCTCAGATAAGAGGCTGAGAACTCAGGCAGGCTTCGGCCATCTCAGCATGGTAAGGAGAGGGAACCTGGGAATCTTAGGCTTCCATTTGTCGTTTTGAGAGCTGTGCCCCAGAAATAAGGGCAAATATGAAAGACACTCAGTGTTACAAAAATTGAAATGCAGCTTGAAATCAGTTCAATCCCCATTTGGACTGCCTTGGAGAAGTAATTTGGGCTGTAAATTTACAGTAGGTGACTGTTGCCCACTGACCTGTGGTTACAAAAATAAGCAGAGGCTCTACGGCAGCCCTAGAAGGCAGCTCTTTGCAGGAATTCTGATAGAATGGTTGTGCTCGTCCCCAAGTTCAGCAGCAGCTGCCCCTGTTTAGGTACCACTCGGAGTGTGGTATGAAAAGAGGCTTTAAGACGTATCTTTGTCCTCAAGGCATTTGCTATCTATGGGGCGGAGGAGTGGGGATGGGGAGGGGAGGAGACCAACCAAAGAGTGTGACAAGTGCTATGAAAGAATGAATTAAAAAGATGTCCTGGGAGTTTAGGGGATGGGGCCCCTAATCTACTCTTGAAGTATGTGTGTTGGGGGCAGGAGGGGAGAGGTTTCCCAAAGAAAGTGACACCTCAGCTGAGTCCAAAGGACCAGTAGGATTTTCCCAGATGAAGAAGGTGAAGGGTATTAAAAACAGGGGGAATAACATGTGCAAAGAAAAAGAGAGCATGACTTGTCCAGCAAACAGCAAATAATTCCATCTGATGAACTTACACAGTACCATGAGGGGAGAATCAAGAGGGAAAGCTGGAGAGAGAGGCAGGAACCAGATCATGAACCGGGAGTTAAGGAGAACCTCAAGCCATGCTCAGCATTTTTAACAGTCTACTTGAAATGGTACATTTACCTAGGGCAGTACAACACAGGACCACATCATTTTGTTCCTTCTAGAAGCAGTGGTTATCTCATATGATGAATTCTAGTTGCCAAGTGCACATGTCTTTGATGAATAAACTGATCAATAAAGAGGCTAATATTGCAGTACAGGTGGCATGTTATCATGGCTTGAATTGGTGAGTGGCTTTGTAAAGGGAACAGATATGAAAGATATTTGAGAGCTGTACCTGGCTGATTGGCCTTCGTGAGTGAGCGCGAGGGAGGAGTTAAGGATGACACTTAGGTTTCTAGCTTGGGCAATTAGACTAATTTTCTTATGAAAAATAATTTTAGTCAGTGCCTTATTTATCTGCCTTCTAGAGTGAAAGCATCTTAGATGAAGAAATCCAAAACCACAAAAATATATTGAATACTGGCTACTTGTCAGGCACCTCTATTATCCCATTCATTCTTCACAACAACCCAAAGAGGTTAGTACTATTATATTTTACCATTTGAAAGATAAGAAAACCTGTTCTAACTCCCCCAAATTGTAAATGGATGACTTAGAATTTGAGTCCAAGTGTATCTTACCCTAGAACCCAAACTCTTAATATTAAGCTTCTTTAGGCGATCGTACTTGGATTTGAACATTAAGCTGCTTTGAGTTGGTTCTTGAATCCACCCAATTTGGTGTGACTCATAGAGCTGACCCCACAAGTGATGGAATTGGTGTTTGTAGGTCCTCTTATGCTGGGAGCCTTGGATGCTGTGTAGACGGAAACTGTGCCAGTGGTTAAGTGGGCTGAGGCCTGAGAATGGAAATCCAGGGGCCTGGGGCTGGTTCCTAGCCCCCTCCCCTCTGTGGGTCCCATCTGGGGAGGCTCAGAAACAGGAACTCTGCCAGCCATTTAGCACATCTGCTGAGGAGCCACACTTGCCATGAAAACCAATTAGTGTCAGATGGGGGCAGGTGCTGTTCCTGGGACTGTGACCATGAACAGCACTCAGCAGCATGCGCAGGGAACTCATTACACTGGCGCTTCCATCCCATCCCTCTTCCTCCAGAAAGGGGACCCGGAAACGCTCTATTGTATCCCTCTCTGAAAGGACAGCAGCCCCCTTCTCTCTCTAGCCCTCCAGTGACAGACAGGCACATTTTAATCAGTACGGCCCTATGACTCCCAGATTGCCTTCAGGCTCCTCCTGGATTCATTGGCTGGGTCTCCGGGCCCAAACCAGGCAGTGACCCTAATGATCCTGATAATAATTATTCCCATAATCACAGCTTAGAATCTGCAAAACACTTTCACTTGGATGAGCTCCTGTCATCTTCACCGCAGGGCAGGGTGGGTATTATCATTGCCCTTGCAGCGGAGGAAACCAAGACAGAGCAGTGAAATGACACTGGTCAGTGACCACTTCAGGGCGAGTGCTGCTCTCACGGGATCGCCTGAGAACCCAGGGTCAGTGAAGGCAGGGCACCCTAGCCTCGGGTACCAGCCAGGAGTGGGGGTGTGGTGGATTTTCTAGGGCTGCTTCTGTGGGTGATTTCTTGGAAAAGGAGAACTTCTGAGCTGTTCCCCTTTGGTGCCCAGGGCTCATTTGAGGAGCTGCCTGGGCCCAGCCCAAATCTGTCCTCACAAGGCTACCCCAGTCTCTTCTGCAGGTTAGAGGGCCAAGAATCTTCACCCACAGCTCTTGGGACAGGTCTAGACCGCTCCTAGTTCACCCCAGAGAGGAATGTCAGCCAGCACCTATGCCAGGCTGACAGGCTGTCCTTCAAAACAGTCTCGAGAGAGAGGCCCGGAAGTGGTACCTGTCGTCTTTCTCACCCCTGGGAGCTTTTCACATCAAGTTTGAATGGAATCTAATACAGGGTGGGCAAACTGAAGCACGTTCTCCTGTAGAGGTGATGATTGCTCCCCTCCCCATGCATGGTTATTTGCATGAGGCTTACAAGTCCATTTGAAAGATGTACATTTCTGTCTGCAAGCAAAGCGGCATGCCAGCTCCCTGCCCTGGGGCTCCAACACTCTTTGTGAGGTCTGTGTCTGTCAAAGATGCTTCTCATCACCTTGGATTAAGTCCCCTGCCCCTGAGCCAGTCTTTTTATATTCCCAACATTCCAGGAAATGGAAGGAAGGCAGGAAGGAAGGGAAGGAATAAAGGGGTCAGGGGCCCTGGTCAATTCCATTACTTTGGTCTGTCGGGGCAGCAATACAACTTTAGGTTCAAAAAACCTGGTGTTGAATCCTGGTTCTGCCACTTAGTTCCGTGTTTGTGAACAGGTTTTTCCACATTTTGGAGTTTGGATTCCTTAGCTATAAAATGGGGATATTAACACCAGCTCAGCCTGACTCAGAAAGATGTTGTGAGGACTGCGTACCATAAAACAAGGCAAAGTGCTTTAGTGTAAGCCTGGGACAGCCTCATTGCTAGGACTTGCCCTATCGGCAGTTCTGATGGGGAACTCTACATTACCAAGCCCAGTTTGGGCATGGAGACTGGGGAAAGCAGAAAAGAAGCAGTGGGTTGGTGGGCTTCAATTCAGGAAGACAGGCAGGCCTGGGGCATCAGGATAGAGGAAAGCCATGCCCACAATTTCAGCTTTTCTCTGGGCCTTAAATTTTGCACAAATGGCTATCTGCCACGATTTTGATCTTACTGAGCCTCAAGTGATTCTGGAAGGGGAAACCTCTAAGTGACAGCTCCACAGGAGTTAAGGGACAGGGCTGGGACTAAACTCTATGCCTCCTGAGGCTTATGCCTGTACCCTTTCTCCATATCAGTCACCCTGATAGGGAGGGACATTTTGACTTGGGGATAGAGCAAGGAAAGTTGAGATTATTTTGGAGAATGGGCCACTTCAGGGAGATTAGGCCTGGGCTAAGAGGAACTGTAGCGAGACTTGTCTAAGAACCATGGCATAGGATGAGGGCCCTGGGAATCTGAACAGGAAGTAAGGGAGAAAGTACAGAAATGTACTCATGCATTCCTTGGTTCACCCATTCATTCATTCTGATAGGCCTTCCAGACAAGTGAGAACTGGAATGATCAGATCCAGACTGGCAACTTGGGGGCAGGAGAAGCTCACAGAGTGGGGTGGGGATGAAGGGAGGGATGGGGATGCTCTTAGATCTGCCAACAAGGGTTGACAGAGCATCAGCGTGAGTCTGAAACAATAAGCAAAGCCAGGCAGATGTGTAACCAGTTCATCAACCTAAAGGGACTGGTCAGAGAAGGATCTAGGTCCCAGGGCTCAGGACTGAAACACAAAGCTCCAGAGGAGAGTGAGAAAGTCTTAAAGGCTGGAGCTGGGCAGGGAGAAGATAGACTGGGGGAGCTCCCTGAGTACAGGGGTTGAAGGGTGAGAAAGAGCTGGAGAGGTGAGAAGTCAGACGGAAAGGATGCCAAGGTAAGGCTTTAGATTTATTCCTGGGACACTGGGTACCATAGGAAGGTTTCCACAAGGGAAGGGGCATGATTGGGGTTGCATTCTAGAAAGACCACTCTGGCTGCAGCAGGAGTCACTGGAGGAGGACCAGTAATTAGAAGGCTGCTAAGGGTCTTATCTGATTCAGTGACAATGGTGAGAGAGAGAAATGAGAGGTGTGAAGAAGCAGAATCCACCCGACTTAGGAATACTTTGAGTGTAGGGTGACGGGTGAAGCAGAGGGCAATGTCCAGAATGACTTCTAGATTTACTGACCTGGAGACCAGAGAACTTGATTCAACACCCCCAGTTGGCCATTATTTTCAAACTTTCACAACACAGATCCCCTTGTTGGCCTCGGTTTCTACTTCTCAGAACAGGAAAGTTGATCTGGAGTAGGGATTTTCTAATTACAGTCCCCAGGGCCATCCTGCTGGGTGTGGCTGGATTCAGAAGATCTGGCTCACGGGCTGTGACATTAGGCAGGGCACAGTATTTCTGAACCTGGGTCTTCATTTGTATAAGTGGAGATAATTATCCATTTATTCAAGAAATAGACACACTTGGCAAGAGATGAAAAGACTGAAACTTGGTTTGTGCCTCAGGGAACTCACAGCCCAGGAAGAGAAGCAGACATATAAACAAATTATTATAATACAAAGGAACTTAGTGAGTGCCATGATGATGTAAAATGTAGACGGAGGGAGGTGGCCCAAAGAAGGCAGGGACAAGCGAGTGCAGGAGCGGCATCTAGAGATAGGACGAGGGTAGCCAGGTAGATGCCGGGAGAGCAAGCTCTGCCTTGAAAGAATCAGACTGAGCCTTGCCTCCTCTCCCCCAACCCTTTGTTGCTCTTCCTTGACCCTTACCTCTCCCTTCTGCCGTCTAAATAGCAAACCTCTTCCTTACCTGCAGGTGAGGCTCTGAGAGATTTCTCAGAAAGCAAGACTTTGATCAAGTCCATATTATTAACACCCAGCATCATGAGGTGGACACACCAATGGTGGAAGTCCAGGCATCCGAGACTCCACTTCCTTCCATAAGGTGATACTGACATATGGAGACTAGGTTGTGCAGGTTCTGGAGAGCTGATGCTGCATCTAGTTCATCATTGTATCCCCAATGCCTCACACCATGCCTGGGACATGGTAGGTGACCAATACTTGTGTGTTGAATAAATTAAGCTCCACAGAATCTTTCAACTTCAAAGGGTCAGTGCTTCATTTATTTCCCAGCCTCCAAGCAGAACTGCCTCTCAACCACCACACCTCGACTGTACAGGCTCTTTAACAGATTTAATGGCACCCACCTAAGAAATAGGCAGGGATGGAGCACATCTCACTTTTTTTTTCAGATTTTTTTAAATTGAAGTATAGTTAATTTACAATGTTTTGTTAGTTTCAAGTGTACAGCAAAGTGATTACATACATTTTAAGTTATACATATATATTTATATAGATGTATTCTTTTTCAGATTCTTTTCCATTATAGGTTATAACAAGATATTATGTATAGTTCTCTGTGCTCTACAGTAGGTCCTTGTTGCTTATCTATTTTATATACAGTAGTGTGCATATGTTAATTCCAAATTCCTAATTTATCTCCCCCCACCCCTAGCCCCTCTAGTAACCATAAGTTTGTTTTCTATGTCTGTGAGTCTATTTCTGTTTTGTAAATAAGTTCATTTGTATCATTTCTTTTAGATTCCACATATAAGTGACATCATATGCTATTTGTCTTTCTGTCTGACTTACGTCACTTAATATAATCTCTAGGCCCATCCATGTTGCTGCAAATGGCATTATTTCATTCATTTTCATGGCTGAGTAATATTCCATTTTATCACATCTCATATTTCTAAATTTTATTTCATTTGATGAGTGCACATTGGGTACCTTCTCTGTGCCAGTCTCTGGACACAGAGATGAATGTGACCTCAAGAATGTCACAGCCTAGTTGGGGGACAGATATTGCATTCATAATTGCCATACAGTAGAGTCCCAAGGAGGAAGGGATTGGCAATCTAGATGGGAGATGCTTGAGCTACATCTTGAAAAACGATAGGTGTTCAAGAGGTGGCTAGGCTGGTGGGGCCAGGGGAGAGAATATGGTAGCTAGGATAAGGGCATTTAAGACGAGAGCTACCCATAGGTATAATGTTAACAGCAGTGCTACTCAAAGGGCTAAGGAACTCTCCCAGCCCTGCTTCCTTCAACAAGGAAGTCTTATGATAAACAAACTGTTAGGCTGCATCCTATAAGCCTGCAAGGCTGTACTTGCCCAGCTTCAAGACTGAATAAAGAGCCTGGAATCAGTAACAGAGACATCAGTGGTTTAATGGATGGGGGAGCGTATATGACTTAGGCAAGGTCCTGGAGTGACACCCCACCTTGTGTTGTAGATGGTGGGCAGGGCATGTCATGGCAAAAGTCTTCACTCCTGGGGTGGGGGAGACTGCCAGTTATAAGGGGAGTTGACGTCAGGTTGGCTCATCGGTTACCAGGGAAATCAGCAGAGGGGCATGCCTCTCACTGCCCCTTTGATAAGAACAGTCACTAACTGGGGCCTGGGGCGATTATGCAGGAGGGTCAGTGTTGTGAGTAGGGTGTAGGTGAAACAGGCACTGGTCAGGCAGTGGGTGTACAGGGAGTGAGAGAACAGCCATCTTGAGTGGCCTGACCATACACCAACTGTCCTCTGAACTAAACTGTGTGTTTATTGACCACTGATTTACATTCTGGCACAGGCTTCTCTATGGAATCATTAACAAATGATTTGTAGACAGGCGTTTTGCCCCCAGAAAAATCTTATGAGGTTGGCAGGGTAAGTATCCATATATTCATTCTACAGGATGGAAGTTAAAACTCAGAGAGGTTAAGGTTCAAGTCACATTACAGGTCAGCAGTGAGGCTGGGATTTGGAGCTGGGAGGCCCCTCGTAACCCTCCTCTTTTCTAATCTGCATGGGAAAGCACCACTGACTGGTAAGAAGGCATCATGTCCAGCGCATCCCTAGAAACAAATGTCAGAAAGAGAATCTGGTATAGGTGGTCACATGTGTGACCTCAAACAGCCTTTCTCATGTTCCTCTGTCTCATATTCTTGCCGTATCATAAATAGAGGCAGGATGACTCTTCCTTTCCATCTATCCACCCTGGAGCCATCCCCACATGCCATCCCAGGAAAGCCTCCTCCAGCTCAGCCCTCTGCTTGAACACTTGATATTTCACTACCTGGAAGGGCTTGGCATCTGCCCCGTGGGAGAGATTATCTCATAGATACAGCAAGCGTCTCCTCAAAATAGGCTTCACTTTCAACTGATGCCATTCTGGGCATGTTGTTCTTACCTTGGCCAGGTGGGCCATGGTACTATGCTAGGATAGGTAAGCTATCCTGTCTATTCCCTTAGAACACAGCTCCCTAGGCAGGGCCTCCCCCCACCCCCCAAAGGTGAAGAAGCCAAGAGCAATTGGAGACAGCTATGGAAGAAGTCACACAGGCCAGGAGAGAAGGGACCTTCCAGCTCTCAGGAAGTATATATCTGCAGTTATGATCTGGCCATTCCTCCAAGCAGCAAGCTAGTGGGGAAAGCTCTAGGGTCCAGCTCTGTGGTTTCCACAGCCATCTGACTGTGGGACATTCCATGAAACTGGAGTGAGCTGCAGAGGGTCAAGGGCTCTAAAGTCCAGCTTCCTGGAACACAGCCATGCATCCTGTCCTGGAGGGGTTCCTGCCTGGAAAGGACCTCAAACACGGCTTCTCCCAGCTGCAGAACCTCAGCTGGGAAGAAGTCTGAGTCTCCAGACTTTCAGAAGCTGAGTCTGGAACATCAGGAGGATAAAGAAGTAAACTATTAGACATTTATTTCTCCAAAGAAGACAGACAGATGGCCAAAAAGCACATGAAAAGATGCTCAACATCACTAATTATTAGAGGAATGCAAATCAAAACTACAATGAGGTATCACCTCACACTGGTCAGAATGGCCATCATCAAAATATCTAAAAACAATAAATGCTGGAATAGGTGTGGATAAAAGGGAATCCTCCTACACTGTTTGTGGGAATGTAAATTGGTTCAACCATTATACAGAACAGTATGGAGGTTACTTTAAAAACTAAATATAGGGCTTCCCTGGTGGCGCAGTGGTTGAGAGTCCGCCTGCCGATGCAGGGGACATGGATTCGTGCCCCAGTCTGGGAGTATCCCACATGCCGCGGAGCGGCTGGGCCCGTGAGCCATGGCCGCTGAGACTGCACGCCCGGAGCCTGTGCTCCGCAAAGGGAGAGGCCACAACAGTGAGAGGCCCGCGTACCGCAAAAAAAAAAAAAAAAACTAAGTATAGAAATACTATATGATCCAGCAATCCCACTCCTGGGTATATATCTGGAGAAAACCATAATTCTAAAAGATACATGCAACCCAAATTTCATCGCAGCATTATTTACAATAACCAAGACAGGGAAGCAACTTAAATTTTATCTATTGAAAGAGGAATGAATAAAGAAGATGTGGGTCAAGACGGCAGAGCAGAAGGACGTGTACTCATTCCTCTTGCAAGAGCACCAGAATAACAACTAACTGCTGAACAATCATTGACAGGAAGACACTGGAACTCACAAAAAGGATACCCCACATCCAAAGACAAAGGAAGAGTCACAATGAGATGGTAGAAGGGGCATAATCAAAATAAAATCAAATCCCATAACTCTGGGTGGGTGACTCACAAACTGGAGCATAATTATACCACAGAAGTCCACCTACTAGAGTGAAGGTACTGAGTCCCATGTCATGCTTCCCAACCTGGGGGTCTAGCAATGGAAGGAGGAATTCCCAGAGAATCAAACTTTGAAGACTAGCAGGATTTGATTGCAGGACTTCGACAAGACTGGGGGAAACAGAGACTCTCAGAGCACACACAAAGTAGTGTATGCATCAGGACCCAGGGGAAGGAGTACTGACCCCATAGGATACTGAACCAGACCAACCAGCTAGGGTTGGAGGGTCTCCTGCGGAGGCGGGGGTTGGCTGTGGCTCACTGTGGGGACCAGGACACTGGCAGCAGAAATACTGGGAAGTATTCCTTGGCATGAGCCCTCCCAGAATCCACAATTAGCCCCACCAAGTAGCTGGATAGGCTCCAGTGCTGGGTTGCCTCAGGCCAAACAACCAACAGGGAGAGAACCCAGCCCCACCCATCAGCAGACAAGCAGATTAAAGTTTTACTGAGCTCTGCTCACCAGAGCAACACCCAGCTCTACTCACCACCAGTCCTTCGCAACAGGAAGCTTGCACAAGCCTCTTAGATAGCCTCATCCACCAGAGAGCAGACAGCAGAAGCAAGAAGAACTACAGTTCTGTAGCCTGTGGAAAGAAAACCACATTCACAGAAAGACAGACAAAATTAAAAGTCAGAGGACTATGTACCAAATGAAGGAACAAGTAGAAACCCCAGAAGAGCAATTATATGAAGTGGAGATAGAAAAATAATGAAAAATATCTTCCAGAAAAATAATTTAGAATAACGATAGTGAAGATGACTCAGGACCTCATAAAAAGATTGGAGGCAAAGATCAGAAAGATGCAAGAAATGTTTAACAAAGACCTAGAAGAATTAAAGAACAAACACCTAGAAGAATTAAAGAACAAACAAACAGAGATGAACAATACAGTAACTGAAATGAAAACTACACTAGAAGGAATCAATAGCAGAATAACTGAGGCAGAAGAATGGATAAGTGACCTGGAAGGCAGAATGGTGTAATTCACTGCTGCGGAACAGAATAAAGAAAAAAGAATGAAAAGAAATGAAGACAGCTTAAGAGACCTCTGGGACAACACTAAAAGCAACAACATTCGCATTATAGGGGTCCCAGAAGGAGGAGAGAGAGAGAAAGGAGCCGAGAAAAATTGTGAAAACTTCCCTAACATGGGAAAGGAAATAGCCACCCAAGTCCAGGAAGCACAGAGAGTCCCAAGCATGATAAACTCAAGGAGAAACATGCTGAGACACATAGTAATCAAATTGAAAAAATTAAAGACAAAAAAAATTATTGAAAGCAACAAGGGAAAAATGACAAATAACATACAAGGGAAATCCCAAAAGGTTAACAGCTGATTTCTCAGCAGAAACATGACAAGCCAGAAGTGAGTGTCATGATATATTTAAAGTGATGAAAGGGAGGAACCAACAACCAAGATCACTTTACCTGGCAAGGATCTAATTCAGATTCGACAGAGAAATCAAAAGTTTTACAGACAAGCAAAAGCTAAGAGAATTCAGCACCACCAAACCAGCTCTACAACAAATGCTAAAGCAACTTCTCTAAGTGGGAAATACAAGACAAGAAAAGGACCTACAAAAACAAACACAAAACAATTAAGAAAATGGTCATAGGAACATACATATCGATAATTACCTTAAATGTGAATGGATTAAATGCTCCAGCCAAAAGACACAGGCTCGCTGAATGGATACAAAAACAAGACCCATATATATGCTGTCTACAAGAGACCCACTTCAGACTGAGGGACACATACAGACTGAAAGTGAGGGGATAGAAAAAGATATTCCATGCAAATGGAAATCAAAAGAAAGCTGGAGTAGCAATTCTCATATCAGAAAAAATAGAGTTTAAAATAAAAAAATTTACAAGAGACAAAGAAGGACACTACATAATGATCAAGGGATCAATCCAAGAAGAAGATATAACAATTGTAAATATT
This sequence comes from Mesoplodon mirus, assembly GCF_964341445.2. NCBI lineage: Eukaryota > Metazoa > Chordata > Mammalia > Artiodactyla > Ziphiidae > Mesoplodon > Mesoplodon mirus. Next base: position 37,524,001 of record NC_138983.1, read on the forward strand.
TATGCACCCAGCATAGGAGCACTTCAATGCATAAGGCAAATGCTAGCAGCTAAAAAAGAGGAAATCGACTGTAACACAATAATAGTGGGGGACTTTAACACCTCACTTATACCAATGGACAGATCATCCAGACAGAAAATTAATAAGGAAACACAAGCTTTAAAAGACACAATAGAACAGATATATGTAATTGATATTTATAGGACATTCCATCGAAAAACAACAGATTACCTTTTCTTCTCAAGTACACACAGAACATTCTCCAGGATAGATCACATCTTGGGTAACAAATCAAGTCTTGGTAAACTTAAGAAAAATGAAATCATATCAAGTATCTTGTCCTACCACAACGCTATGAGATTAGAAATCAATTACAGTGGAAAAAACCTAAACACAAACACATGGAGGCTAAACAATACATTACTAAATAACCAAGAGATCACAGAAGAAATCAAAGAGGAAATCAAAAAATACCTAGAGACAAATGACTACAAAAACAAGACAATCCAAAACCTATAGGATACAGCAAAAGCAGTTCTAAGAAGGAAGCTTATACCAATACAATCCTACCTCAAGAAACAAGTAAAATCTCAAATAAAAAATCTAACCTTACACCTAAAGGAACCAGAGAAAGAAGAAAAAGCAAAACCCAGAGTTAGTAAAAGGAAAGAAATCATAAAGACCAGAGCAGAAATAAATGAAATAGAAACAAAGAAAACAATAGAAAAGATCAATAAAACTAAAAGCTGGTTCTTTGAAAAGATAAACAAAATTGATAAACCTTTAGTCAGACTCATCAAGAAAAAGAGGGAGAGGACCCAAATCAATAAAGTTAGAAATGAAAAAGGAGAAGTTACAATGGACACTGCAGAAATACAAAGCATCCTAAGAGACTGCTACAAGCAACTCTATGCCAATAAAATGGACAACCTGGAAGAAATGGACAAATTCTTAGGAAGGTATAACTTTCCAAGACTGAACCAGGAAGATATAGAATATATGAATAGACCAATCACAGGTAGTGAAATTGAAATTGTGATTAAAAATCTTCCAACAAACAAAAGACCAGGGCCAGATGGCTTTACAGGTGAATTCTATCAAACATTTAGAGAAGAGCTGACACCCATCCTTCTCAAATTTTTCCAAAAAATTGCAGAGGAAGGAATACTGCCAAACTCCTTTTACGAGGCCACCATCACCCTGATACCAAAACCAGACAAAGCTACTACAAAAAAGAAAATTACGGACCAATATCACTGATGAATACAGATGCAAAAATCCTCAACAAAACACTAGCAAAGAGAATCCAGCAACAGATTAAAAGGATCATACACCATGATCAATTGGAACTTATCTCAGAGATGCAAGGATTCTTCAATATATGCAAATCAATCAGTGTGATACACCATATTACCAAATTGAAGAAGAAAAACCATATGATCATCTCAGTAGATGCATAAAAAACTTTTGACAAAATTCAGCACCTATTTATGATAAGAACTCTCCAGAAAGTGGGCATAGAGGGAACCAACCTCAACATAATAAAGGCCATATACGACAAACCCTCAGGAAACATCATTCTCAATGGTGAAAAATTGAAAGAGTTTCCTCTAAGATCAGGAACAAGACAAGGATGTCCACTATCACCACTATTATTCAACATAGTTTTGGAAGTCCTACTCATGGCAATCAGAGAAATAAAACGAATACAAATTGGAAAAGAAAAAGTAAAACTGTCACTGTTTGCAGATGACACGATACTATACATAGATAATCCTAGAGATGCCACCAGAAAACTACTAGGGTTAATCAATGAATATGGTAACGTTACAGGATACAAAATTAATGCACAGAAATCTCTTGCATTCCTATACACTACTGATGAAAAATCTGACAGAGAAATTAAGGAAACGCTCCCATTTACCACTGCAACAAAAAGAATAAAATACCTAGTAATAAACCTACCTAAGGAGGTAAAAGACTTGTATGCAGAAAGCTATAAGACACTGATGAAAGAAATCAAAGATGACACAAACAGATGGAGAGATATTCCATGTTATTGGATTTGAAGAATCAATATTGTGAAAATGACTATACTACCTAAAACAGTCTACAGATTCAATGCAATCCCTAACAAACTACCAATGACATTTTTTCAGGACTAGAACAAAAAATCTTAAAATTTGTATGGAGACACAAAAGACCCCAAATAGCCAAAGCAATCTTGAGGGAAAAAAACGGAGCTGGAGGAATCAGACTCCCTGACTTCAGACTATACTACAAAGCTACAGCAATCAAGACAATATGGTACTGGCACTAAAACAGAAAATAGATCAATGGAACAAGATAGAAAGCCCAGAGATAAACCCACACACCTATGGTCAAGTAATTTATGACAAAGGAGACAAGGATATACAACGGAGAAAAGACAATCTCTTCAATAAGTGGTTCTGGGAAAACTGGACAGCTACATGTAAAAGAATGAAATTAGGACACTCTCTAACACCATACACAAACATAAACTCAAAATGGATTAGAGACCTAAATGTAAGACTGGACACTATAAAACTCTTAGAGGAAAACATAGGAAAAACACTCTTTGACACAAATCACAGCAATATCTTTTTTGATCCACCTCCTGGAGTCATGGAAATAAAAATAAAAATAAACAAATGGGACCTATTGAAACCTCAAAGCTTTTGCACAGCAAAGGAAACCATAAACAAGACGAAAAGACAGCCCTCAAAATGGGAGAAAATATTTGCAAATGAATCAACAGACAATGGATTAATCTCTAAAATATATAAACAGCTCATGCAGCTCAATATTAAAAAAACAAACAACCCAATCCAGAAATGGGCAGACCTAAATAGACATTTCTCCAAAGAAGACATACAGAGGGCCAAGAAACACATGAAAAGCTGCTCAGCATCACTAATTATTAGAGAAATGCAAATCAAAACTACAATGAGTGTCTTCCCTGGTGGTGCAGTCATTAAGAATCTGCCTGCCAGTGCAGGGGACACAGGTTTGAGCCCAGGCCTGGGAAGATCCCACATGCCGCAGAGCAACTAAGCCCGTGAGCCACAACTACTGAGCCTGCGCTTCTGGAGCCTGTGCTCCACAACAAGAGAGGCGGTGACAGTGAGAGGCCTACTCACTGCAATGAAGAATGGCCCCCACTCGCTGCAACTGGAGAAAGCCCTCTCACAGAAATGAAGACCCAACACAGCCAAAAATAAATAAATAAATTTATTAAAAAATAAATAAATAAAAATTAAAAAATAAAATACATTTCCCTGAATTCAGGAAATAATACATCTACATTCAAAAAAAAAAAAAAACTACGATGAGGTATCACCTCTCACCAGTTAGAATGGGCATCATCAGAAAATCTACAAACAACAAATGCTGGAGAGGGTGTGGAGAAAATGGAACCCTCTTGCACTGTTGGTGGGAATATAAATTGATACAGCCACTATGGAGAAGGTATGGAGGTTCCTTAAAATACTAAAAATAGAATTACCATATGACCCAGAAATCCCACTACTGGGCATATACCCAGAGAAAACCATAATCCAAGAAGACACATGCACCCCAATGTTCACTGCAGCACTATTTACAATAGCCAGGTCATGGAAGCAACCTAAATGCCCATCGACAGATGAATGGACATAGAAGATGTGGTACATATATACAATGGAATATTACTCAGCTATATAAAGGAACGGAATTGGGTTACTTGTAGAGATGTGGATGGACCTAGAGACTGTCATACAGAGTGAAGTAAATCAGGAGAAAAACAAATTTCATATATTAATGTATATATGTAGAATCTAGAAAAATGGTACAGATGAACCAGTTTGCAAGGCAGAAATAGATACACAGATGTAGAGAACAAACATATGGACACCACAGGGGGATAGTGGGGGGAGGGGTGGTGGGATGAATTGGGAGATTGGGATTGACATGTATACACTAATATGTATAAAATAGACAACTAATAAGAACCTGATTTATTAAAAATATATAAATAAAATTAAATTTTAAAAAAAGAAGAAGAAAATCCTTCCTTTTACAGCAACATGAATGAAACTTGAGGGCATTTATGCTAAGTGAAACAAGTCAGAGAGAGAAAGACAAATACTGTATAATCTCATTTTCATGTGGAATCTAAAACTGAGGTCATAGAAAAAGAGAGCATGTTGGTGTTTGCCAGGCATAGGGGGCAGGGATAGGTTAAAATAAAGAAAGAAAAAAGATGTGGTACATATGTACAATGGAATATTACTCAACCATAAAAAAGAATGAAATAATGCCTTTTGCAGCAACATGGATGGACCTAGAGATTATCATACTAAGTGAAGTAAGTCAGACAAAGACAAATATCATATGATATTGCTTATATGTGGAATCTAACTTAAAAAATGACACAAATGAACTTATTTCCAAAACAGTAACAGACTCACAGATCTTGAAATCAAACTTATGTTTACCCAAGGGGAAACGTGGGAGAAAGTGATAAATTAAGATATTGGTATTAACATATACACACTACTATATATAAAATAGATAACTAACAAAGACCTACCTTATAGCATAGGGAACTATACTCAATATTCTGTTATAAATTTATGGGAAAAGAATCTGAAAAAGAATGGATATATATCTATTCTTTGTTGTATATATACATATATATATATATATAAACCTGATTCACTTTGCTGTACACCTGCAACTAACACAACATTGTAAATGAACTATACTCCAATAAAATTTTTTTAAATAATAACATTTAATTTAAAAAATTTTTAAGAAGTAATAGCATTTAAAAATAATAGCATTTAAAATATTAGAGTGAGTCTTACTATATGCTATATATCTTCACCTTGGCCTGGAGTCCCATATTCTGAAATAGTATAATAGAGAAGGAAGAAGAATACTGGATGGCATTTAGGAAATCTGAACACCAACTCTGCTTTCATCATCCAGGGCAAATCCCTTAACCTCTCTGAGCCTCTGCTTTCTGCTGTATAGAATGGGAATGCTGTTAACAATTACAGCTGCCTCAGGAATGGGAGATGATCCCAACCAATGCCAAGGGCTATGGGAATGCATCAGACTCCAGCTGGCCATCCCCCTGACCACAGTGCCCACCATATTATTTACCTCTCTATTCTATTTACTTAGATCCAATGGCCCCACGTACTGTGATTCTTCCTTTCCTTCTTTTCTTTAGAGCAACCTTATAAGATCCTCCCATACTGATAAATTTTGTTACTGAACCAAACTTGGGTCTGCCCGCTCATGCACAGTAAAGCCAATCTACTGACACCAGATTGTGGTGAAGGAGAGTGCAGTGTTTATTACAGGGTACCAAGCAAGGAGTCCAAGGCAGCTAGTGCTCAAAACACTGGAACTCCCCGTTGGGCTTTAGGGAAGCATTTTTAAACGGAAAGTGAGGGAGGGGAGTCCCAGGGTAGTGATCAGCTTATGCACAATTCTCTGATTGGTTGATGGTGAGGTAACAGGGTGATGTCACAGGGGTTAACATTATCAATCCTTAGGTGCCAGTAGGTCTGGGGACTACATGCTCATGGTCATCAAGTGGTTAATTTCTTCCATTTGGTGGTAGTTTTAGCATCTGTAAAACAACTCAGGAAATGTGCATCTGATACTATTATCTAGGTGCTTCAGAGAGGAGCTAAAGCAAAGGACCTGGGGGGAGGGATCTGTCCCGGGAAGGCCCCAAAGGGTTCTGCTCGGTTACAATTTCTCTCTTCATCCAGCTGTGACCATCTTGAAGTCAGGGTCCTCACCTTGTTTGTAATCACAGGGCCTAGCACAGTGTCTACCTGATCCAATAAGTGTCTGCTAGGTGAATGAAATTTTCTCCCGACAGAACCCCCGTGTGTTGATTTTATATTTAACAAAGTATTGACTTTATATTTAACATGCACTTACCTTAGGCTCACTGTACCAGGCATTATTCTGAGCATTAAACATGCATTAGCTCATTTAGTAAGCATTATTGTTATACCTATTTTATGTATGTTTGTTCATTCCAAAAGCTGGATCTCTCATTGGTCTATTTCTCTTGTCAGTTTTTCTCTTGGTTTTGATCCTTTCTGTTCTTGATTCCTGGTATGTCTGATGATTTGGGATTGAATGCTAGTAATAGTGCGTGGAAAATGGTAGAAATAGTTCAAGGCTCAGGAGATGTTATCTTTCTCCAGAGAGGGTTTACTTCAGCTTCTGTAGGCAGTCAGAATAGAAGCAGATCAGGTTCATAGATTCTGAGATTAAGCTGATGCTAAGCTGTGCCTCAGTCTGTGATGACTGGTGTTTCCAATTCGTCTTTGTTCCTAAGGTGTTACCTTTCAGTATGTTTATTAGGGTCTCTCCACCCTGGGGACAGATAATGCTAATTTTTAACTTCAAAACCTGAGTGACTACTGAAACCCTGCTCAGCTTCTCAGCTCCTTAGCTGTCATTTCCTCCTCTTGGCCTCTTGGCTGCTGCTGGAAACCAGCAAATACCTTAGGGAAAAAACTGCTTCCAAATGTTGGGCAAATTTCCCTTTTTCCTTCTCTTTGGGATTTTGACCATTTGAGTCCTAACTTCATTGTTCCTGCCAGTACCCTTTAAAAATTATATTTTATCTATATACAATATAATTTTAAAAATATATATTTATGTCAGGGTATATGTATATATACACATATGCTCTTAAATAGATACATTTAATATAACTTAAATATATATAGTTCCTCTTTTATAATTTTTCTCAGCAAGAGAGTTATTCTGATACAAACTAGTCCACCAGAGTTGGAAAAAGAAACACTTATCCTTATTTTACACATGAGGAAACGGAAGCATAGGAATGTTCAATAACTTGCCAGATTAATATGTTTGAGGGAAACATTTACTCATTTATTTTAAAAAATATATTTACTGGGCTTCCCTGGTGGCGCAGTGGTTGAGAGTCTGCCTGCCGATGCAGGGGACATGGGTTCGTGCCCCAGTCCAGGAAGATCCCACGTGCCGTGGAGCGGCTGGGCCCGTGAGCCATGGCCGCTGAGCCTGCGCGTCCGAAGCCTGTGCTCTGCAACAGGAGAGGTCACAACAGTGAGAGGCCCGCGTACCACACACACACACACACACACACACACACACACACACACACAAAATATATATATATATACATATATATATATATATACATATATATATATACATATATATATATATATATATATATATATACATATATATATATATATCCTAAGTACCCACCATGTATTAGACACTGTCTTGGGCACTGAGCACACAAAATTAAAATTAATAAGCCAAGTCCTTGTGTTCCAAGATCTCAGTGTCCAATGGACATCACTTATAATTCAATGTAGCTGGTGCAATTACAGATGAAGGTACATGTGCTCCTGGAGCTCAGGCAAGGGTTTATCATGCTGACCTGCACTTCCTTCGCTACAGAAATTTCCTGCCTAGAATACAGTGAACTTCTTATGATCAGAGTCTGTGACTCTTTCACTTCTCAACCCCAATGCCCCACACAGTGCCTGGGACAAGGCCGGTGCTCCATTAACATCCCTTGAATTGAGTTAAATTAATTCTCAAACAGGGAAGAAGAAAAGAAGATAGTATAAAGGCCATAAGATAATGGAGATTATCTTAGCCTGGCAGTCAGGAATCTCTGGTCTACCAACTAGGTGAGTAACTCTGTGTGAACATGTAAGTCACTTCCCCTGTCTGGGCCTGTTTCCTCATCTGCAGATTGGAGAGGTTGGACTGTATAACATCATAAGCTCTCTTCTAGCAATAGGTCCCTGTAGCTGAGTGTGACCCAGAGAGGGTGAATGACCACAGCCCACCCCACTGGGTCCCCATGTGCCCTGTTGGGCCTAAGTACTGGGCCAGATAGTCTGTCAGACAAAACCAGGTGACTGTTCCTAAGTAGGTCTCCCCAGCTTTTTCCCATGGAAAAATGTCGAGTGAAAAGTTTTTCCCGAGTTCACCTGGCAAATGTCAGAAGTCTTCTTGCCTACGAGAAGCCAGTCGGAGACAGGAGTAGTGCAGGAAAACATTTTCTAGGTCTTCTTCCCCTGGCCCTGGCTCCAGTCAGCCTACTGTCCAAGCACAGAGTTTACTTTCCTGTTTGAGAAAATATGCTGTCTCTATGGCAGGCACAGCGCTCACCCTGGTTTAAGTATAGGAAGGAAGCCAATTCCCTTGCCTCATCTGGCTGAGGGAGGCCTCTCTTTCCAGACACCCATCTCTAAATCTCCCTGGGATCTGGACATTCACACCAAGGCATCCAGAGAGACAAGTGGACACAGATTCACCCTCAGCTGATTAGTGGGAGAGATCTGTACCCCCTGAGAGGGCACCTGACCCCAAAAGGCTCTGTCGAAGCACAGAAGTACTGGAGCAAAAGCACGCCTCCTTTTATGGATAAAAGACTGGACCCAGAGAAGGCTTGTGGCTCTCCCAGGGCCACACCGTTGATTTGCAGGGTGGGGGCAGAGAATTTAATATCACAGTGAGACAGCTCAGCTGGCCCCCTGAGCTGGCAGCGTGGCTTGACTTCATGATTGAATCACACAACCAACTTTTGGGCCCTTTTCTCATCACAGGTCCTGCAGGCAGCAGAGCTCAGCCACTCAGCATTCCCGGGCCGGGTTCTCACCAAAACGCTGAAGTCAGCCAGGGGCAGCATTTGGGCCCAATTATGTATTTCCAACCATCCAACTCCAAAAGTGGGAGGAGGGAGACAGGCAGCCAGGGTTGTTTTTGTGGATGATGCAGTTACTGACCTAAATTTCATATTGGGGGAAGAATTTTTTTAAAAAAGAGGAAGAACTGCCGCAGGTGACACTGACACGCTGGAGAAAGTGCTGAGATGAAATGCCTGACTGGGGTCTTTGAAAATGTTGTCTGTTTTAATTGGACATGTCTCTTCAGAACTAGCTGGTGGCAGGCCCATCACGGGTGGCTTTTAATCAGTGCATGTGCACACTGAAGAAAGAACACTGGGGCAGGGGCCAAGGGGGGGAGATGTGATTCCAATTTGAAATATGATAATTTAGGAGAAGGACTTTATTTAAAATGAAATTGCCAGGCTCCTTCTGCTTTATGCCTTTGTGAGTAGATTTTTCTAAGGAGAGAGAAACTCTTCTTCTCTTGAAGCAACAGTCCAGAGTGATTTTCTGGGCCATTTGCTTCTCTTTTTTTCAGAATATATGTGTGTGTGGGTGTCCTTCCTGTCCAAGGTTCCCAGCAGCAGAGTTCACTGTTCCTGGCCCAAGGGGCAGTGTAGAGATGTGACAGAGAGGTGCCTGACACAGGGTGAACAGGAGGGGCCAGGCCTTGTCACTGCAGGGGCTAGGCAGGAGCGGAACAGCCATTGGCCTGGGACTCAGACCCTGGGACTCACAGCCAGGCCTGTGCCTTCCTCCTTTAACCTCAGGATAGAGAATCTCTGAGCAGGTGGGGGACCAGGGTTGCCCTTACATTCATTCATTCACTCGACAAATGTTGGTTGGACAGAGCTACTCATGGCTAAGCACTGGAAGTCTCACCTTATCGCGTTAAGGGCTCCATTTCTGGCCTTAGTCAGAGGTCTAGGTCCTAGGTTCATCTTGGGACCACCCTGGAGCCGATGCAAACATTTGGGAAGGTCTCAGGTCCAACAGTGGTACCTGGAGCTTATGAGTACCCAACTATGGAGCACCCTGTGGACCACTCACATCCTGAGGGCAGCCTCAGAGCCATTTGAGATTGAGAGACAGTTGTAGGGAGAGGTAAGAAGGGAGAAGGGAGAGATGTGGGATGGAGAGAGCACATGCTGTTAGCTACAGAGTCCAACCAACTCTCCTAGAGACTCTTTCAGGCCTGTTCCTGCAGCTTAATCTGAAAGTGGTGGGGAAGGGGGGAATTGCTACCTGTCTCTGGATTTCTCATTTCTGATTTAAGTATACTCAAGCCTGATTCATTCAATAGTTACTCAATAAGCACCCATGGTGTGTCCGAGACTGCACCAGACTTGGTGGGACCTGTCCTTAAGGGGCTTACAGTGTAGTCAGGAGAACAGTTAGTCCTTGTGGCAACACATTTTTATCGAGTGCTCCCTTTGATCCAGGCCTGTGCTGGGTGATGGGCATGTATCAACACATAAACAGGCTTTCTGCCTTGAATTGAAGGTCTCTACATTCTTTTTTTTTTTTTTACATTGAAGTATAGTTGATTTACAATGTTGTGTTAGTTTCAGATGTACAGTAAGGTGATTCAGATATATATATATATATATATATTCTTTTTCAGATTCTTTTCCCTTATAGATTATTACATAATATTGAGTGTAGTTCCCTGTGCTATACAGTAGGTCCTTGTTGGTTACCTATTTTATCTATAGTAGTGTGTATATGTTAATCCCAAACTCCTAAATCATCCCTCCCCCCTGAAAGTCTCTACATTCTGTTGTGGGAGGGGGATGCTGACAGTAAATGTGTAAATAAATAAATAGCACATAACAAGAAACAAGAGAATTTCAGGTAGATAAGTGCTAAGAAGAAAAAGTATGTGTTCGAGAGAGAACGACTGGGGTGGGGTCTGCATTAGACAAGAAGGTGGAGGAGGGCCTCTCCAGGCAGGTGACAATAGAGCTGAGAGATGGGAAGGTGCAGCCAGGAGGGTACCAGTGGGATTAGGTACATGAAAGAGCCAGGACAAAGGCCAAAAAACAACCCATTCAACATGTTTGAGGGGCAGCAAGAAGGTGAGTGTGGCTGGAGCAAAGTGAATAAGGGGAAGCATGCAGAGATGACAGCAAAGTGGGAGACAGTGGTCGACTTATGGAGAGCCTGGATTTTATTCCATGTATGATCCCATCAAGAAGTCAGTGGTCTATGTCTCTCCCCCTTGAATCTGGCTGTCTGACCAATAGAATTCAGGAGATGTGATACTTAAGAGACTGGGAGCTTCCACTTCCTGTCCCTTAGAAACTTACCCTTGGAACCCAAGCTGCAAGGAAATCCTAACAGCTCCTTGGAGAGGCCCACGCAGAGAGGAACAAGAGCTCCAACTGAGCTCTCAGACAACAGGCAGTATCAACATGTGAGCCGTGGGAGTGGGCCATTCAAGAAGCAGACCCTGCTCAGTCTCCCAAGGCAATAGAAATAAAAGCAAAAATAAATAAATGGGACCTAACCAAACTTACAAGCTTTTGCACAGCAAAGGAAACCATAAACAAAATGAAAAGACAACCTACAGTCTGGGAGAAAATATTTGCCAATGATGCGACTGAAAAGGGCTTAATTTCCAAAATATACAAACAGCTCATCCAACTCAATAACAAAAAAATGAACAACCCAATTGAGAAATGGGCAGAAGACCTAAATACATTTCACCAAAGATGACATACAGGTGGCCAACAGGCATGTGAGAATATGCTCATCATTGCTAATTACTAGAGAAATGTAAATCAAAACTGCAATGAGGTATCACCTCACACCAGTCAGAATGGCCATCATCAAAAAGTCTAAAAATAACAAATGTTGGAGAGGGTGTGGAGAAAAATGGAACCCTCCTACACTGTTGGTGGAGAACAGTATGGAGGTTCCTTAAAAAGTTAAAAGTAGAGTTGCCACATGACCCAGCAATCCCACTCCTGGGCATATACCCTGAGAAAACTATAATTCAAAAACAAACATGCACCCCTCTGTTTATAGCAGCACAATTTACAATAGCCAAGACATGGAAGCAACCTAAATGTCCATCGGCAGATGAATGGATAAAGAAGATGTGGTACATATATACAATGGACTACTACTCAACCATGAAAAAGAATGAAATAATGATATTTGCAGCAACATGGGTGGACTTAGAGATTGTCATACTAAGTGAAGTAAGTCAGATAGAGAAAAACAAATATCATATGATATCACTTATATGTGGAATCTAAAATATGACACAAATGAGCCTACCTATAAAACAGAAACAGACTCACAGACATAGAGAAGAGACGTGTGGTTGCCAAGTCGGGAGGGGCAGTGGGGGAAGGATAGATTGGGACTTTGGATTTAGCAGATGCAAACTATTATATGTAGAATGGATAAACAACAAGGTCCTAGTGTACAGCACAGGGAACTATATTCAATATCCTGGGATAAACCATAATGGAAAAGAATATGAAAAAGAATATATATATATATATATATATATATATGTTTAACTGAATCACTTTGCTGTACAGCAGAAATTAACACAACATTGTAAATCAACAATACTTGAATAAAATAAATTTTAAAAAAAGAAGAAGTGGACCCTCCACCCCAGTCAGATGCCCAGCTGACCCCACATGGAGCAGAGAAACATTGTTCCTATGAGCCATGTGCTAACTGACCACTCATGAGCAAAATTAATGATTGCTGCTGTTCAATCCACTAAGTTTTGGGGTGGTTTGTTATGTAACAATAGATAACCCAAACAGATGGGAAACCAATAGAGCAGGAGTTTTTCAGCAAAGTTTTTCTGTAAAAGGCTAGATGGTAAATATTGGGGGCCTAGCAAATCAAAGGGTCTCTGTGACAACTACTCAGCTCTGCTGCTGCAGTGCAAAAGCGGTCATTGACAATATATAAATAAGTGAGCATGGCTGTGTTTCAATAAAACTTCATTTACAAAAACACACGCAACACCACTCAGCCAACAAGTTGTAAATTGTCAGCTTTGGCAATAAAGGGTTTTAAGCAGCGCAGTGATATGTTCTCATTTATACCTAGAAAACTGCTTCCAACTGCCACATTCAGGATGGACTGTAAAGGAACAAAAGCAGAAGTGAGGCTATCACCAGGTGAGAGAGGATGAAGGCTTCGCTAGTAGTAATGGGGGATCTCTGTTGGAGGTGGCACTGAGAACTACCAAGATAGCTAATAGCCAATTGATCATCGCTTTGAGAGAAGTATGCAAAAGGAAGCTATGGGGACTCAGAGCATGAGCACCCACTCTGAGCATGAGGGCGGGCTTCCCGGAAGAGGCAACTGCTGATTAGAAACTAGTCACGGGAAGAATTATCTTCCACATGAACAGAGCAGAATAGCAGTTCATGATAGCTAAGCTTCAGGGAGTTGGGAGCTTCAGAAATAAGAGATAATAGGAGGTAAAGACTCTAGAGAGTGGGCAGCGGCCAGATCTTGAGAGATCAGGGGGCCATCCCCTGCAAGATCAAAGATGAGCCAGCCTGCTGAGACTCACCTGTGCTTTTCTAGGGCTTCTTCCTAACCATTCCTTCCAAAGGTTCCCAAGGCCACACTTCCCAAGGCTCACACTTCCCACTGTGAGTTTTGAAGCTCTCCCCTATGATGGGAGCTCAGATTTGTCATCAGGAGCTTTGGCTGTACATGGAGGCCAGGTTCTGTTTGTGGCACCTGGCATGTAACGGCCAGATTGCAGGTCTCTCTGAACTTCAATTTCCTCATTAGTAAAATGGCGATGACGATGACCTCATAGAGCAGTTATGAAGACCAAATGGGAAAAGAGTATGAAAATGCTTTGCAAATGCCACAGAAATGCCAGGGTTTGTTAGAATGACAATGTTGATTATTAAAACTCAGCAATCTGCCTGTCTTATGGTTTCTTTTGTTGTTTTTTCTTCCCACCACCCTTGCAAGCCTTCCTCCTAATGGTTTTTCTGAGTTTGGGGGAGACCTCTTTGTTTCTTGCTCCAAAGTTCTATGGGGATATGGCCACCACTTTCCTGCTGAGAAGAAAGCCCTGTCAGCTTTGTTCACTTCCCCAAGATGCCCGGGAACCAGCTTGGATGTTTCTTAAGCAGGCTTGGAGGCACATGCTGTAAGCTCCCTGGCCCAAGAAGCAGTCCCCACTGTGCCTTCTCGGTGCTCCTTGGAGCCTTGCTTCTCTTGCAGCCAGCCTATCAACATGTCCTCCTGCTCTGTGCTCAGAGAAAGTGCTTTTCCCCGAGATGAGTAAACATGGCCTTTGACTTGCTCTGCAGAACTCTCCAGGCCTCCTCCTCTTGTTCCTTTTTACTGGCAGCATTTCAGAGAACATTTCAGAAGGCCAGCATGAGTGCAGTATTTCAGTCTCATGGCTCAGTGAGCCACGGGGCTTGACCATCCACCTGAGGCAATCTAGCCCTCAGTGTCACTCCACAACCTGCAGATGTTCCAGCTCAGCTCAGGGCTACAGTCCTGAGTTCAGTGCAGGCTCCAGTCTTCAAGTCTATGTCACTGCAGAGTGTCTGGGATAGCAGTTCATGTGAACTGTAATGTGAATGGCACCTCCTGGGGTTGACAGTGCACAACCTGTGCAGCTGTCCATGATGGCCCTACTTACTCATTCTTAACAATGGGCTCTATGGTAACCAGCAGAGCTCAGAATCTCACTGCTCTTTTGAACTGACCAGGCCTTCAGAGTTTGGCAATTAAATGCTTCCAGTGGAGGAGAAAGCATGGGCTTTGGAGTCAGCCTGACCTGGGTGCTAATCCCAGAACTTGTGCTTATAAGCTAAGAAACATAGACAACCTCTTCGAACTTCAGTTTGCTCATGTGCAAATAATAATACTTAATGGAATCATTGTGAGAATGAGCATTTTACAAACAAAGCACATATTATAAATGAAAGGACACAGAGATGGAGCATTGGTTTGAACCCAGCTGTTGACACCAAGTGGCATATGATAAGCACTCAATAAATGCTTGATTAATTGAGGAATCACACAAACAACAAGCTTTCGTGTGGTGATTCAGTGGGAATTTTATTTTATTTCTGTAATTTTTAATGTTTTCCAAATTTCTGACCATGAGTATGAATTAGTTTTTTAATTAAAAAATCCAATAAACATTAACAAGTAAGTACAAGCAAAAGGGCAAGAGAACTTAACAATGATCAGAGATGAATTTGACCATAAGAATCATATGCAAATTAGGAAACTGCAAGTACTATGGGGTTCTCCTTTGTTGAACTTTGGAGCAAGTTCTTATGATTTTCCACCTGGCTATTTCCTATCTCCCCAGAGGAGCTTACTCTTTAGTGGAAAGAAAGCCCTATAAATCAAAATGTGTGATAAGGATAAAATAACTAGGAATAAATCTAACTAAGGAGGTAAAAGAACTATACTCAGAAAACTGTAAGACACTAATGAAAGAAACTGAAGATGACACAAACAGAAAGATATAACATGTTCATGGATTGGAAAAATTAATATTATTAAAATGACCATACTGCCCAAAGTAATCTACAGATTCAATGAAATCCCTATCAAAATACCAATGGCATTTTTCACAGAACTAGAACAAATAATTCTAAAATTTGTGTGGAAATACAAAGACTCTGAATAATCAAAACAACCTTGAGAAAGAACAGAGCTGGAAGTGTCATGCTCCCTGACTTCTGACTATGCTACAAAGCTATAGTCATCCAAACTGTATGATACTGACACAAAAACAGACACATGGGTCATGGAACAGAATAAAGAGCCCAGAAATAAACCCATGCACTTATGGTCAATTAACAAGAGTATGCAAAGGAGAAAAGACAATCTTTTCAATAAGTAGTGCTGGGAAAACTAGACAGCTACATGTAAAAGAATGAAATTAGAGGATGCTTTTTTTTTTCTTGGCTGCACTTCATGGCTTGTGGGATCTTAGTTCCCCAACCAGGAATTGAACCCAGGCCTTTGGCAGTGAAAGAGTGGAGCCCTAACAACTGGACTGCCAGGGGATTCCTGAAATTAGAATATTCTTTAACACTGTATACAAAAATAAACTCAAGATGGATTAAAGACCTAAATGTAAGACCAGAAACCATAACACTCCTAGAAGAAAACATAGGCAGAATACTCTTTGACATGAATCACAGCAATATTCTTTTGGATCTGTCTCCTAGGGCAAAGGAAACGAAAACAAAAATAAACAAATGGGACCTAATTCAACTTAAAAGCTTTTGCACAGCAAAGGAAACCATGGCCAAAATGAAAGAATAACCTGAATGGGAGAAAATATTTGCAAATTATATGACCGATAAGGGGTTCATATCCAATATATATAAATAGCTCTTACAACTCAATGTCAAAAAAACAACCTGATTTTAAAAATGGGCTGAAGACCTGAATAGACATTTTTCCAAAGAAGACAGGTGCCAACATGCACATGACAAGATGCTCAACATCACTAACCACCAGAGAAATGCAAATCAAAACCACAGTGAGATATTACCTCACACCTGTCAGAATGGCTATCATCAAAAAGACCACAAATAAAAAATGTTGATAAGTATGTGGAGATAAAGGAACACTTGTACACTGTTGGTGGGCATATAAATTGGTGCAGCCACTATGGAAAACAGTATGGAGGTTTCTCAAAAGCTAAAAATAGAACTACCATATGACCCAGCAATTCCACTCCTGGGTATGTATTCAAAAAAACCAAAAACATTAATTTGAAAAGATACATGCATCCCAATGTTCATACTAGCATTATTTACAATTCCCATGATATAGAAGCAACCTAAGCGTTCATCAACAGACAAATGGATAAAGAAGATGTGGTATATACATACAATGGAATATTACTCAGCCACAGAAAAGAATTTGCAACAACATGGATGGACTTGTAGGATACTATGCTAAGTGAAATAAGTCAGACAGAGAAAGACAAACACTGTATGTTATTACTTAAATGTGGAATCTAAAAATAAAACAAACAAAGAATATAACAAAACAGAAACTGAGGGCTTCCCTGGTGGCGCAGTGGTTGAGAGTCTGCCTGCCAATGCAGGGGATGCAGGTTCGTGCCCCAGTCCGCGAAGATCCCACATGCTGCGGAGCAGCTGGGCCCGTGAGCCATGGCTGCTGAATCTGCGCATCTGGAGCCTGTGCTCCGCAACGGGAGAGGCCACAACAGTGAGAGGCCCTCGTTCCGCAAAAAACAAACAAACAAACAAACAAAAACAGAAACTGACTCACAGATATAGAGAACAACTAGTGGTTACCAGTGGGAAGAGGGAAGGGGGAGGGTCAAGGTAAGGGTAAAGGACTAAGAGATACAAACTATTGTGTATAAAATAAATAAACTACAAGGATATATTGTACAACACAGGGAATATAACCAATATTTTATAATAACTTTAAATGGAGTATAATCTATAAAAATTTTGAATCTTTATGTAGTACACCTGAAACTAATGTAATATTATAAATCAACTATATTCAAAAATTTTAAAAAAGAATAGAAACAAAGTATATGACAAGGGCAGTGACTGTGAAAGGTAAGGGGACAGAGGAGAGGTCCTGATCTGGCCAGAGAAGCTGAGAGTTGATGAGTCAGAAAAGGCCCCAAGAGCAATCAACACTTGAGCTAAGCCTTGATGAGTGACCAGGAATTATCCAGACGGGGAAGGAGGAGCAGAATGCTTTGGGGATGCAGTGGCAGGACACTTGGTTTTCTGATCCTGGGCAAGTCACTAACCTCGCTTGATCTCGACCTTTCTGCGAAATGAGATGGTCGGACCAGCTCTCTGGGTCTGAATCCTGGCTACACGTGAGAATTGTCTGGGGCACATAAAACAGTGCCAAAGCCCAAGCCCCATCTCAAATCAATTAAATCAAAATCAATAGGGGTAGAAATTAAGTGACAATATTTTGAAAGGACCCCATGTAATTATGAAGTGCAGCCAGGACTGTGGGCCACTGGAGCAGAAGGTCACTAAATTGTTTTCTGAGTTTTTCTCTTTCAGGTTGAGATAAGCCTGATACAGCTTTCCCTTTCATTTTTTTTTACTAATAAAAATTTAACATTATAAGATATTGTAAAAAGGAATATACATGCATTTCAAAGAGGTAAATCAATCTTGGAATGGCATCAAAGCATGAAGACAAGGCGAAATAGAGATTTTCTAACAACACATTTATATGCTCCCCAGAGACATTTGAAAAAAAAATTATGCATCTACCTTACCCTAAAGGGTTGAAATAAATAATGTAGCTTTTCCTAAGTACAAAAAAATTTTTAATGGTATAAAACAAAAAAACATCAAATTGCTTTTTTTTTTTAACCATTCACATTTAAAGTGGAAAGAGAGTGGTGGGAGAGAAAAACCAACAAGAAGGGTGTTGTTTTCACACTAGTAGTTCATTGGTACAGTCAGTTATATGACAGAGGATGTGAGCCTGCTCATTCAGGAACATAAATGGATGGGACTTTCACTCCAGACCACTTATTTCAAGTTTACATTGGTCTCTTACTTGACTTGGAAGGTCATTAATCAAACCCAGAGCAATAAGCCATGGTGCCCATCACAGTGACCAGGCCCACCTCAAATGGGCCAATGGGAGAAACAGCTGTGTTTAGTTTGCTAGGGCTGCCATGCAAATACCACAAACTGAGTGACTTAACAGAAATTTACTCTCTCATAGCTCTGGAGGTTAGAAGTCCCAAATCAAAGGCCCGTGCTCTCTCTGAAGGCTCTAAAAGACAATCTGTTCCATGCCTTTCTCTTGGCTTCTGTCGTTGGTGGCAATCCCTGCCTTTTGCACACATCACCCTGATCTTTGTCATCACTTAGAGATCTCCCTGTGTGTCATCACATTGTTTTCCCTCTGTGTGTCAGTTTGTGTCTCTCTTTCTCATATAAGGACACAAGTTATTGGATTAAGGTTCACCCAACAACCTTGATTACATCTACAAAGGCCCTATTTCCAAATAAAGTCACACACGTACTGAGAGTTAGGACTTCAACACATCTTTTTGTGGGGGAGGGGGACACAATTCAACCCATAAAAGTGGCCAAGCTGAGCAGTTTGGGGAAGGCCTGGGGAAGTTCACAAAATCGTCAGTCTGAGCAGATGCTGACCTGAAACACCTGGTTCTTTGCATAAACTAATCTAGCAAAATACTGGAACTGACTAGACACAATTTCAGTTTTCACAACAGAAATGGAGATTAAAACATAAAAATACAAAAACAGCAATAAAAATCTGACCGAGGTTGGTATGTAAAGATCGAAACTTACAAGGTAGATAAATGACGGGAGGATTATGGGAGGAGCATTTTGATTTATGAAAACGTTTTACTACTTAGTCACAGACCAACACTTAGACATCACTTTATACTCTACAAATTACTTTCATATATACTGATGATCTCAGATAATCTCAACAACCCTGTGACTTAGATACTATTAACCCATTTTACTGATAGATGGAGGAAGCTCCCCTGGAAGTGGGAGACCCAGGGTCCCCTGTACCCCCTAAACCCCTACCCAGTGTCCTGTTAAGAGTAAGCACCCCTCCTTTCACATAATTGAATTCATGGAATGTTGATTTGCAGCTTGTTGGGAACATGTCTACCGTGTAAAATAAAACTTATCTCTGCTGTGGTTACACTAAAGCTCTGTAAAAAAGAATCAGATTCTTTAGAGGGGAAAAAAAAGAACCTAAAAACTTTCACTCAGAGCTTGGTGAATTTAGCCCATTCTCCATCAACAGTCTTGGTGAGGGATAGGCCATATCTGTCCTCACCACCACCCACCTCCCTTGGGTGCCCAGGCAATTACCGGATCCTGGTAAAGCAGCAGACAGGTGATTTTCTACTGACATTTGACAGTAAAATTGGCATTGGCCTGGTTTGTTTGCTCTGGTTAATTTAGAAAGAGGTCTCATTTGAAAAAAGGATTTCATTAAGAATGAAGTTTCCATTTGGAAAACCAGTAGCACAAATAAGCACCTGTCACAGTTATACTTCTCTTAATTTATTTCCCATATTAACTTGTGCCTTTCTCCCCGCCATGAGGGTATCCACCACCCATGTGATAGACACCGAGAATCACATCACTCTCTAAGTACTGGCCTTCAATAAGATCCCATTGCAACATTAGGCAAGTACTTTTGAACACCCAATATCTCCTAGTGTTGCCTAGGTAGGACATACATAATAAGTAGTAATAAATAAAACGGAGCAAAATCCCTGCTATCTGATGGAAGGGAAAAGAAATGATAAGCCTACTAAGTAAAGAAGTGGTATACGGTATGTCTGTAGGCGATGGTGTCAGGAGAGAATGATAAGTCAATATAAGGACTTTGGCTTCCACTCTGAGAAATATAAAGGTTTTTGAACAAAGGAGGCCTTAGAGATACTTTTAACAAAGTGACATCATCTGATTTGTTTTTTTAAATAATTTTTTTTTAATTTTTATTTTTGGCTAAGTTGGGTCTTTGTTGCTGTGCACGGGCTTTCTCTGGTTGCGGCAAGCAGGGGCGACTCTCCATCGCGGTGTGCGGGCTTCTCATTGCAGTAGCTTCTCTTGTTGTGGAGCATGAGCTCTAGGCGCTCAGGCTTCAGTAGTTGTGGCACGTGGGCTCAGTGGTTGTGGCACATGAGCTCTAGAGTGCAGGCTCAGTAGTCATGGCACATGGGCTTAGTTGCTCCACGGCATGTGGGATCTTCCCAGACCAGGGCTCAAACTCATGTCCCGTGCATTGGCAGGCGGATTCTTAACCACTGTGCCACCAGGGAAGCCCTGATTTATGTTTTAATAGCATCCTCTGGCTGCTGTTTTGAGAACAGACAGTGGAGGTTGGGAGTGGGTGGCAAGAGTAAAAGAAAGGAAATGGTTAGGAAGCTCCCGTGTAATCCACGAGAGAAGTGCAATGATCTGGGCTAGGTGGTAGCAATAGGGATGGTGAGAAGTGGCCAAGTTCTGGGCCTATGTTGAAGTTTGAGCTGACAGAAATCTCCTGATAGATTGGACGTGAGGTGTAAGAAAGAAAGGAATCAACGATGACTCAAGGTTTTTGTCCGAAGCAACTAGAAGGATATTGTCATCAACTACACTGTGAAAGAATGAAAATAGAACAGGTTTGAAGGAGAAGATAAACATTCAGAGACATTTCACTTTGAGATGTCTGCCAGGTATCCACATGGAGATGTCTGGCAGGCATTGAAATATGGTTGTCTGGAGTTCAAGGGAAGTTGTCAGCATGTAGGGGAGATGTAAAACCAGGAGACTAGAAAGGACGATCAAGAAGGGTGTAGGTGCAAAGGAGAATAAACCCAAGGGGCCCCTGGATGCTCTGACATTCAGAGGCTGGAGAGATGAGGAGGAACCAGCAAAGGAAACTGAGAAGGAGTAACCAGTGAGGAGGGAAGAGAACCAGGTGAGCTTGGTGTCCCAGAAGCCAGGCAAAGAAAGCACGTCCAGGAAGAAATGTGATCGACTCTGCCCAGTGCTATAGAAGTCTGTGGGTTGACTCGGATTTAGCAACATGGAGGCCATGGAAGTGCAGATCCTTAACATTAAGTGCTATTCCTAAAGATCTGTGTCCAGAAACTTTGTGAGGATACCCTCAAGAATCCTCAAATTGGCAAATTCTTCTCTAACATAATTTTCCCCATTGTTTCATTTACTCAAAACCTTTTCTAAAGAAGAATCCCATTCTTAAATTCCTTCAGAGTCTTTGTCCCTTTTCACCAACTTCAGAAATCACTAGTTCTAGTTGTATGTTCTCTGTTCCATTCTGTTGGTTTTGAACCTGGGTTTGATTCCTGACTTCACTTGCTGGCTATTTATATACTTTCTTTTTTTTGGGGGGGGAGGCTGTGTTGGGTCTTTATTGCTGTGCGCAGGCTTTCTCTAGTTGTGGCAAGTGGGGGCTACTCTTCGTTGTGGTGCACGGGCTTCTCATTGCATTGGCTTCTCTTGTTGTGGAGCACAGGCTCTAGGTGCGCGGGCTTCAGTAGTTGCGATGCATGGGCTCAGTAGTTGTGGCGCATGGGCTTAGTTGCTCTGCGACATGAGGGATCTTCCCAGACTAGGGATCGAACCCGTGTCCCCTGCAATAGTAGGCAGGTTCTTAACCACTGCTCCACCAGAGAAGTCCCACTGGCTGTTTAAATGTGGGAAAAATATTTGTCTCAATTTCCTTACCTGTAAAATGGGAATTTTCATAAGAACTCATGGGAGTTTCATTAAGGGTTACATGAAAATATGTTTGTATAGGGCTGAATAGGTAATATTGTAGGTAGGGGTCAACAAGTTTTCATCCCTCCATGAGACTACTGCCTACGTGACCACAAGCAGGGAGGACACGTCACTTTGAAAGGCAAATGCTGGGTGGTTGACTAGATTCTCTCACTAGCTACGAACCACCTTCTAGAAACCTGCCTCCCAGCATGTATAACACAAACTACAGCCTTGGCAAAATTAGCAAATTCTTATATGTCATGGATGTTTCAATTGCTTGATAGCATTCAAACTCATGGAATTTAAATCTGAAATTAACTAATAAGGGTCAACTACACTAGATACAGTGGGTGCATGAAGCAACAAGTAGGGAGAGGTGGTTAGTAATTAATTCTCCTTGAGTGGGTCTTCCTAGAAGTCTCTTACATTTAGTCTTTTTTTGTTTTTTTGGTTGCACCGGGTCTTAGCTGTGGTAGGTGGGCTCCTTAGTTGCGGCTCACTGGCTCCATTAGTTGCGGCACGTGTGCTCCTTAGTTGCTGCCAGCAGTCTCCTTATTTGTGGCATGTGAACTCTTAGTTGCAGCATGCATGTGGGATCTAGTTCTCTCACCAGGGATCGAACCCATGTTCCCTGCATTGAAAGGTGGATTCTTAACCACTGCACCACTGGGGAAGTCCCTTGCATTTAGTCTTGATGACTTAAAACAGAAGATATGCCACACCAAGGGAGTAGCATGTGCATGTGTACAGCCTTTAAAGAGCATGGCTTTTGCAGGTAAATTGTTCAGCAAGAACAGAGCAAAGGGTAGAAGGTCGGGGTGGGGGTGGGACAATGAGTAATAAGCAAAGAGTTGAGGCTGGAGAAGAAGCCAGTGCCACATCAGTGAGATTCCTGGGTTATGCTAAGTGTGTGAACTTTCCCGAATGGGGATGACTAGAGCTACTGAATCGCTTTTTATAGGAAGTGGCATGGCCAGATTTGTATTTTAGGTCTATCAACTTGGATGGCAGACTGTAAGACGGTCTAGAGAGGAGAGGACAGTGGGACCAAAGCCAGCTGACATCATTTCCAGTTCCCTCTGTGTGACATATTCCACTCCTCTTCAATCCGCATGGACATATCATGCAAATTTTCATCTCTTATATACCTGAAAAACTACCCCAGTTTCAAATGTCGTCACTCTATTCTCTTCCAACTATGTTGTTCTTGTTCTTCCAGGACACCCCTGAGACCACTGATATTTCCTTGACCTCATTCATTAGTATTCCAAGGATTTCCCCCAAAGTCCTGAATAATGGTGGCAGTTTCTCCAAAGTCAGTGATGCCATCTGGAGTAATGGATGCCTTCTCCCTAGCAACCCCACATCTCCTAAACATGATGTGCCTGTCACTAGGGACCTGTGGGTGAGGACCAAGGTCCCCCAAAGGACTCTCCTTGGGGTTCGAAGAGTATAATCATCTTGAGATAATTCCTCCCAGAATGAGGTTTTATGGGATACAAAGAACAGCAGATTGGAGTCAAGTGTGTGTCTGCTCAGAAGCCCTGCCCATCTATATGTGCATGCTGGTACCTTCTCTTAGTCCAGAGAGAGACAAAGCTGCTTCTCCCCACTTGCTCCTGCTGCCTTTTCCTCAGCATGCCACTGCTGAAAGCAAGGATGCACTGTCCTTGGCCTCATAAATAGCTTTAGATCCTCTGGACCTTCTACTGAAGGTCCATTCCCTTCATTCTTGCCCCCACCCGCTTCCCACCAAACCTCAGGTATATTCTGACTCTTTCAATAATTAGAAAAATGCATGGCCATCTCCAGAGACACCTGAAGCCAGCCTACAGTCCCTTCTCTGACCCTCTCTGAAGCTGGCAACATTGCCAACAGCCGCTTTGCAGACATGGTCAATCTTGTTGAGTTTTGGGGCTTCCCAAGGTTCTTATCACCCAAGAACTTCAATATTTTGTTTCTACTGAATATCTCATGGAAGTGCTACTTTGATGACACATTGTCCTGTTCCCAGAATCTTCTAAATTATAAGGAGGAATAGAATTGCCAGGTTGACTTCTAGACGTCCTCAGTCCTCTCTGCCTCTGGGCAGGAGAGTAATGGAACAAAGTATTTTGCCAAGAACAATAGTACACAATACCTGGCAAGTCACAAAATGTGTATTTGCATGGCTAGGAGAATGGCTTGGGAATGCACATAGCAACCTAAGCAATTATAGAGACAGACACATGCTCTCCTCTGAGGATCTGGGTCTGAGCCACAGGAGGAATGGAACACAGTTTGTGCATTTCCAGGTAAGCTTAATTTAAAAAAAAAAAAAAGGAAGAAAGGAGTCTTTTTTCTTTGACTTTTCTTTGACTTTCTCAGAGTGCTGTATCTGAAAAGAAGAAACAGACTATAGGTAAAGACCAAATTCTGGCTAATGTTAAGATTAAATGACTCATCTTGATATTTGCTAGGGGGTCTTATTAATGTACCCAAGAAAAAGGAAATGTAATCAACAACAAATATAGCAAAGTCAGCATAATTAAAAGCCAGAAGATTTGTAAATTTTTAAATATACAGGTAATTGAGTGAAGGTGTTGAAGCCAATGCTAGTTGGGGGGGCGCGCTGAACATAATCAAGCTTTCTAGTTGGGGTTCAGACATTCCTGTTCTTTAAATATCTTAAACCTTCTCCTGATACAGCACATGGAACTCATCTGCACTCAAGTATAAATGAGCAGCTACAGCTTAAAATATGTGTCTGTTTGTAAACAAGGATCAAAATTTGTAGCTAAAAGTAGACATCCTGAATAATGGTGAGAAGGTATTTGGGGCAGAGTTGGTTCAAAGTTGTGTGAATCAGAAAGCATGAGAGGTTTGGCCATGGCTTTGTCCTCCTGGGAGCTGGGAGAGGTGAGGCTTGTTTGGAGTTCCCAACTGAGTATATTTCCTGAACACCATTTCTTACCTCCCCGTTCCCTCATCCTTCTGTTGAATCCTGCTGTTCTCTCCTCAAACTCAGCTTGGACATTCCCACCTGCCTTCAACATCACCCTCTCCTTTGTGTGACCTCTGAACCTAGAACACATCTCTACTGCTGTACTCTGTACGCTGTTTCATAATTTATCCGTTGACATGCCTGTCCCCTCCACTAGCCCATGAGATCCTCAACAGAGCATTATACCCACGGGACTGCCACAGAGAAGATGTTCAGAACATACTCATGACTTTGAATTGAATTGAAAATTGGTTGGAGCCCTCAGATCTTTCAGGATGGGGTCTGTTCAGGCTTATTTTCTCTGGCAGCTATTTCTAAAGCAGATTTTTTTTACTGTTGAAAACTCACGAAGTCATACCTTTTAGATAAAGGTCAAATGACTCTGGCTTTACGGGTAAATGTCAGAGCAGTAATCTCACACATCCTGAAACTGACATATTTTATTCCAACCCATTCCAAAACAACTCTTCATTGCTTGGGGAAACTGTTCTTCCTTATTTTTTCCGAACTAGCAGTTAGGGGTTGCATTCAGACATGAGGAAAGTGGATCTTATCACCAGCCATTGTCCCAGCCCTGCCACCTCCGCCAGATAGCAATTCTCACTTGTGAGAACACCCACCCTCTCTGTCCTCACCTGCAACTTAGCCCACCTGGACCTAACCGAGCTCCCTTTCTGGGTCTTACTTTATGTCTCACCCACTCATCTGTATGTTTGTCTTAATGCCTCTTTGGTCCTCTCACATCACCTTGCAAAATGATTAGCACATAGTAGATGTTCAATAAATATTCGTTGATTTTTTTGAAAATCAAACCATTCACTTTGAAATTGAAATGATCTTTTCTATCATTGCTAGCGAGAGTGAAGGAATTTCCATTCACTACCAATAGTCAAAATCTTTTTTCCTTTAAACATAAGCATGACAACATTGCCACTAACATTTATTGAATGTTTACTCTGTACCAGGTATTATTTTTTTAATTGCAATACAGTTGCTGTACAATGTGATATAAGTTACAGGTGTACAATATAGTGATTTACAATTTTTAAAGATTATACTCCATTTATAGTTATTATAAGATATTGGCTATATTCCCCATGTTGTACAATACTTTCTTGTAGCTTATATTATACCTGTATTAGTTGTTAATGCATTGTCTTACTTTTCATAATAACCGGGGCCTAGAGGTTTTATCAGTTTTTATCGCCGTTCGTGATACAGAAAGGGTGGCATTTATTCAACATCATGCAGCTAAGAAATGGAAGAAGCAGAATGTGAACCAAGCTCAGGTTCCAAAGCCCATGTATTTTCTACTACACCACCCTTTAATAGACATGAATTGAATGCCCCCCAATTCCTTTCTTTCCAATTTGTCACTCTCAGAGGTGCCCTGACTCTTCTTACGTACAAATTGCCCCCTCCGACCTAGAATTTTGAGTAGAAAATGTAAGGACAATTTTTTTTCTAATTCTAAATAATTATATTATCATTGCTAACACCAGCAGCCTTGGTATTCAGAAACTGTGCTAAGACCAATGGGTTATCATCAATATAGTACTTTGAACATTTTACGTAACATGACACTTTCCCATTTGTGTTATATAACAAGTTTTTTTTTTTTTCCCCTGCCTGGGGAGAAGTTCAATGTCTTCTTGAAAGAGCTGGATCAAACAGGTGAGAATCAAATGGGAACATTTTACCTCCTTTCCCAATACTGTGGGAATCCCTAATGATGGGATATTTGGAGAGCTTTTCTGAGACAAAGCTGAAGTCTTGCTGTGTTGCCTTTGTGTTCCAGCTGCTGCGTGGAAGGGCCTGGTTTTGTCTTTATTCTGTAAGAAGGAAAGCAAACACAAGAAACGTACCCTGGGAGATAGCACCGTAGAGAGAGGAAAATCTTTGAGGGTGTTTCTCCCTCACCACTGCCATATCCAGTCATGGAGCCCGTCTGCTTCCCTGCATCCCCGTTGCCATGATTCTTACCACACCCTTACCCTGGACTATGGCAGTAGCTCTTCATTTGTCTCCTCATTTCCGCTCTTGCCATCCTCTACCTTCAGCCAGTTTCTTACACAGCAGGCAGAGCAATATTTTAAAAACAAATCTGTATGTGTAACTCTTCTAGTTAAACACCATCAAAGTTTCACATTTTTTAAATTAATTTTTTAATTGGAGTATAGTTGATTTACAATGTTGTGTTAGTTTCTGCTGCACAGCAAAGTAAATTAGTCACACATATACATATATCCACTCTCTTCTAGACTCCATTCCTATATAGGTCATTACAGAGCACCGAATAGAGTTCCCTGTACTATACAGTAGGTTCTTTTTTTAAATTTTTTATTATTTATTTTTATACAGCAGGTTCTTATTAGTTATCTATTTTATACATATTGGTGTATATATGTCAATCCTAATCTCCCAATTCATCCCACCACCACCACCACCGCTTTCCCCCCTTGGTGAAATTTTCTCATTTTTTAAAAATGAGTATAATAATAGCTATCTTGAGGGTCCAATATGAGATTAACTATGATAATATAGGTCAAGTATCAAGCATGTCCCTGGGAGCCAGAAGACACTGAATGAACAGTAGTTATCATAAATTTGTCTGTCCTTGTAGAACATTCTTGGATTTTTTTCTAAGAAATGGCAATTCAGTTCCCATTATGCATGCATAAAACCTCTTTTTACAACATGATCCTAAATGTAGCTTATTGTAGAAACAGCCCATCTGCACATGTTACTCCATATTTTGGAAATAATAACTCTTGCCAACCATAAGGATTACATTCCTGGAAAATGTTATTTTTGGTAAAGATTGTTGCTAGTGAAATCAAGATATAACAAAAACTATGGGTTTAAGGGATAAACAATAAAATAACGTTACATGTATTTTATTTTATTTTTTTATTTTTTAACATCTTTATGGGAGTAAAATTGCTTTACATTGTTGTGTTAGTTTCTGCTGTATAACAAAGTGAATCAACTATACGTATACATATATCCCCATATTGCCTCCTGCTTGCGTCTCCCTCCACCATCCTTATCCCACCCCTCTAGGTGGTCACAAAGCACCGAGCTGATCTCCCTGTGCTATATGGCTGCTTCCCACTAGCTATCTATTTTACATTTGGTAGTGGATATATGTCCATGCCACTCTCTCACTTCTTCCCAGCTTACCCTTCCCCATCCCCGTGACCTCAAGTCCATTCTCCAGGTCTGTGTCTTTATTCCTGTCCTGCCCCTAGGTTCTTCATGACCATCTTTTTTTTTTTTTTTTTTTTTTTTTTTAGAATCTGTATGTATGTGTTAGCATACAGTATTTGTTTTTCTCTTTCTGACTTATTTCACTTTGTATGACAGGCTCTAGGTCCATCCACCTCACTACAAATAACTAAATTTTGTTTCCTTTTATGGCTGAGTAATATTCCACTGTATGTATGTGCCACATCTTCTTTATCCATTCATCTGCCGATGGACACTTTGGTTGCTTCCATGTCCTGTTTATTGTAAAGTGTGCTGCAATGAACATTGTGGTACATGACTCTTTTTGAATTATGGTTTTCTCAGGGCATATGCCCAGTAGTGGGATTGCTGGGTCATATGGTAGTTCTATTTTCAGTTTTTTAAGGAACTTCCATACTGTTCTCTATAGTTGCTGTATCAATTTCCATTCCCACCAACAGTGCAAGAGGGTTCCCTTTTCTCCATACCCTCTCCAGCTTTTATTGTTGGTAGATATTTTGATGAAGGCCATTCTGACAAGTGTGAGGTGATACCTCATTGTAGTTTTGATTTGCATTTCTCTAACTATTAGTGATGTTGAGTATCTCTTCATGTGTATGTTGGCAATCTATATATATTCTTTGGAGAAATGTTTATTTAGGTCTTCTGCCCATTTTTGGATTGGGTTGATTGTTTTCTTGATATTGAGCTGCATGAGCCGCTTGTATAATTTGGAGATGAATCCTTTGTCAGTTGCTTCATTTGCAAATATTTTCTCCCATTCTGAGGGTTGTTGTTTGGTCTTGTTTATGGTTTCCTTTGCTGTGCAAAAGCTTTGAACTTTCATTAGATCCCATTTGTTTATTTTTGTTTTTATTTCCATTTCTCTAGGAGGTGGGTCAAAAAGGATCTTGCTGTAATTTATGTCATAGAGTGTTCTGCCTATGTTTTCCTCTAAGAGTTTGATATTGTTTGGCCTTACATATAGGTTTTTAATCCATTTTGACTTTATTTTTGTGTATGGTGTTAGGGAGTGTTCTAATTTCATTCTTTTACATGTAGCTGTCCAGTTTTCCCAGCACCACTTATTGAAGAGGCTGTCTTTTCTCCACTGTATATTCTTGCTTCCTTTATCAAAGATAAGGTGACCATAGGTGCATGGGTTTATCTCTGGGTTTTCTATCCTGTTCCATTGATCTATATTTCTGGTTTTGTGCCAGGACCATACTGTCTTGATTACTGTAGCTTTGTAGTATAGTCTGAGGTCAGGGAGCCTGACTCCTCCAGCTCCATTTTTCATTCTCAAAATTGCTTTGGCTGTTCGGGGTCTTTTGTGTTTCCATACAAACAGTGAAATTTTTCGTTCTAGTTAGCCATGAGAAAAACATCAATCATATCTCAATTTGGGAATATTTTACAAAAGACCTGACCAGTACTCATTAAAATTCCCAAAGTCTGGGCTTCCCTGGTGGCACGGTGGTTGAGAGTCCACCTGCCGATGCAGGGGACACGGGTTCGTGCCCCAGTCTGGGAAGATACCACATGCCATGGAGCGGCTAGGCCCATGAGCCATGGCCGCTGAGCCTGCGCGTCCAGAGCCTGTGCTCCGCAGCAAGAGAGGCCACAACAGTGACAGGCCCGTGTACTGCAAAAAAAAAAAAAAAAAAAAGAATGCTGGAGTAACAATACTCATATCAGATAAAATAGACTTTAAAATAAAGAATGTTACAAGAGACAAGGAAGGACAGTACCTAATGATCAAGGGATCAATCCAAGAAGAAGATATAACAATTATAAATATATATGCACCCAACATAGGAGCACCTCAATAATAAGGCAACTGCTAACAGCTATTAAAGGGGAAATCGACAGTAACACAATAATAGTGGGGGACTTTAACACCTCACTTACACCAATGGACAGATCATCCAAAAGGAAAATAAATAGGGAAACAGAAGCTTTAAATGGCACAATAGACCAGATAGATTTAATTGATATTTATAGGACATTCCATCCAAAAACAGCAGATTACACTTTCTTCTCAACTGCGCACGGAACATTCTCCAGGATAGATCACATACTGGGTCACAAATCAAGCCTCAGTAAATTTAAGAAAATTGAAATCATATCAAGCATCTTTTCTGACCACAACACTATGAGATTAGAAATCAATTACTGGAAAAAAATGTAAAATACACAAACACATGGAGGCTAAACAATACGTTATTAAATAACCAAGAGATCACTGAAGAAATCAAAGAGGAAATAAAAAAATACCTAGAGACAAATGACAAAGAAAACAGGACGATCCAAAACCTATGGGATGCAACAAAAGCAGTTCCAAGAGGGAAGTTTATAGCTATACAAGCCTACCTCAAGAAACAAGAAAAATCTCAAATAAACAATGTAACCTTAAACCTAAAGGAACTAGAGAAAAAAGAACAAACAAAACCCAAAGTTAGCGAAGGAAAGAAATCATAAAGATCAGAGCAGAAATAAATGAAATAGAAAGAAAGAAAACAGTAGCAAAGATCAATAAAACTAAAAGCTGGTTCTTTGAAAAGATAAACAAAATTGATAAACTAGCCAGACTCATCAAGAAAAAGAGGGAGAGGACTCAAATCAATAAAATTAAAAATGAGAAATGAGGGCTTCCCTGGTGGCGCAGTGGTTGAGAGTCTGCCTGCTGATGCAGGGGACACGGGTTCATGCCCCGGTCTGGGAGGAGCCCACATGCCGTGGAGTGGCTGGGCCCGTGAGCCTATGGCCACTGACCTTGTGAGTCTGGACCCTGTGCTCCACAACGGGAGAGGCCACAGCAGTGAGAGGTCCACGTACCACAAAAAAAAAAAAAAAAAAAAAAAAAAAATGAGAAAGGAGAAGTTACAACAGACACTACAGAAATACACAGCATCCTAAGAGACTACTACAAGCAACTCTATGACAATAAAATGGACAATCTGGAAGAAATGGACAAATTCTTAGAAATGTATAACCTTCCAAGACTGAAAGAGGAAGAAATAGAAAATAGGAACAGAGCAATCACAAGTAATGAAATTGAAACTGTGATTAAAAATTTTCCAACGAACAAAAGT
This sequence comes from Mesoplodon mirus, assembly GCF_964341445.2. Taxonomy (NCBI): domain Eukaryota; kingdom Metazoa; phylum Chordata; class Mammalia; order Artiodactyla; family Ziphiidae; genus Mesoplodon; species Mesoplodon mirus. The sequence continues at coordinate 37,555,304 of NC_138983.1, forward strand.
CCAGGTCCAGGTGGCTTCACAGGTGAATTCTATTGAACATTTAGAGAAGAGCTAACACCCATCCTTCTCAAACTCTTCCAAAAAATTACAGAGGGAGGAACACTCCCAAACTCATTCTACGAGGCCACCATCACCCTGATACCAAAACAAGACACATTTAGTACAAAAAAAGAAAATTACAGACCAATATCACTGATGTATATAGATGCAAAAATCCTCAACAAAATACTAGCAAACAGAATCCAAAAACACATTAAAAGGATCATACAACATGATCAAGTGGGATTTATCCCAGGGATGCAAGGATTCTTCAATATACGCAAATCAATCAATGTGATACACCATATTAACAAATTGAAGAAGAAAAACCATATGATCATCTGAATAAATGCAGAAAAAGCTTTCAACAAAATTCAACACCCATTTATGATAAAAACTCTCCAGAAATTGGGCATACAGGGAACCTACCTCAACATAATAAAGGCCATATCTGACAATCCCACAGCAAACATCATTCTCAATGGTGAAAAACTGAAAGCATTTCTTCTAAGATCAGGAACAAGACAAGGATGTCCACTCTTGCCACTATTATTCAACATAGTTGTGAAAATCTTAGCCATGGCAATCAGAGAAGAAAAAGAAAACAAATTGGAAAAGAAGAAGTAAAACTGTCACTGTTTGCAGATGACATGATACAATACATAAAGAATCCTAAAGATGCCACCAGAAACTACTAGAGCTAATCAATGAATTTGGTAAAGTTGCAGGATATAAAATTAATGCACAGAAATCTCTTGCATTCCTATATACTAATGATGAAAAATCTGAAAGAGAAATTATGGAAACACTCCCATTTACCACTGCAACAAAAAGAATAAAATACTTAGGAATAAACTTACCTAGGGAGACAAAAGACCTGTATGCAGAAAACTATAAGACATTGATGAAAGAAATTAAAGATGATAGCAACAGATGGAGAAATATACCATGTTCTTGGATTGGAAGAATCAATATTGTGAAAATGACTCTACTGCCCAAAGCAATCTCCAGATTCACTGCAATCTCTATCAAATTACCAAAGGCATTTTTTACAAAAATAGAACAAAAAATCTTAAAATTTGTATGGAGACACAAAAGACCCCGAATAGCCAAAGTAGTCTTGAGGGAAAAAAGCAGAGCTGGAGCAAACAAAGCTACAGTAATCAAGACAATATGGTACTGGCACAAAAATAGAAATATAGATCAATGGAACAAGATAGAAAGCCTAGAGATAAACCCACGCACCTATGGTCAACTAATCTATGACAAAGGAGGCAAGGATATACAATGGAGAAAAGGCAGTCTCTTCAATAAGTGGTGCTGGGAAAACTGGACAGCTACATGTAAGAGAATGAAGTTAGAACTTTCCCTAACACCATACACAAAAATAAACTCAAAATGGATTAGAGACCTAAATATAGGACCGGACACTATAAAACTCTTAGAGGAAAACATAGGAAGAACACTCTTTGACATAAATCACAGCAAGATCTTTTTTGATCCACCTCCTAGAGTAATGGAAATAAAAACAAAAATACACAAATCGGACCTAAGGAAACTTGAAAGCTTTTGCACAGCAAAGGAAACCATAAACAAGATGAAAAGACCACTCTCAGAATGGGAGAAAATATTTGCAAACAAATCAATGGAAAAAGGATTAATCTCCAAAATATATAAAAAGCTCATGCAGCTCAATATTTAAAAAACAAACAACCCAATCGAAAAATGGGCAGAAGACCCAAATAGACATTTCTCCCAAGAAGACATACAGATGGTCAAGAAGCACGTGAAAAGCTGCTCAACATCACTAATTTTTAGAGAAATGCAAATCAAAACTACAATGAGGTATCACCTCACACCAGTTAGAATGGGCATCATCAGAAAATCTACAAACAACAAATGCTGGAGAGGGTGTGCAGGAAAGGGAACCGTCTTTCACTGTTGGTGGGAATGTAAATGGATACAGCCACTATGGAGAACAGTATGGTGGTTCCCTAAAAAACTAAAAGTAGAATTACCATATGATCCAGCAATCCCACTACTGGGTATATACCCAGAGACAACCATAATTCAAAAAGACACATACATGCCAATGTTCATTGCAGCACTATTTACATTAGCCAGGTCAATGAAGCAACCTAAATGCCCACTGACAGACGAATGGATAAAGAAGATGTGGTACATATATACAATGGATTATTATTCAACCATAAAAAGGAATGAAATTGGGTCATTTGTAGAGACGTGGATGGATCTAGAGACTGTCATACAGAGTGAAGTAAGTCAGAAAGAGAAAAACAAATATCATATATTAACGCATATATGTGGAACCTAGAAAAATGGTACCAATGAACCGGTTTTCAGGGCAGAAATAGAGACACAGATGTAGAGAACAAACGTATGGGCACCAAGCGGGGAAAGCAGCAGGGGTTGGTGGTGGCCGTGTGATGAATTGGGTGATTCGTATTGACATGTATACACTAATGTGTATAAAATTGATGACTAATAAGAACGTGCTGTATAAAAAAATAAAATAAAGAACTAGGAATATAGCTAATCTGACCTCTTAGGGTCCATCGAGACAATTACAGATCACATGTGCAAGACAGTGCTAGTTTTTTTTTAAAGGAGAAAGGGGGGAAGAAGGAGACTCGAACAAGAAAGAACACAGCCATTCATTTGCCTTCTTAGTTTTCTCTTTCTGTGTAACAAATCTTCACAAACCTAACAGCTTAAAACTTAAAACAGTTTCCCTAGAGCAGAAGTCCAGGCATGGTGTAACTGGATCCTCTGCTCAGGGTCTCACAAGTCTTGGGTCTCAGCCAGGCCTGTGGTCTTGTCTGAGGTTTGGGGTCCTCTTCCAAGCTCATGTGGTTGTTGGTAGGGTCAGGGAGCAAGACGTTTTCGTCTACCCTTCTAGGATTTTTTGGCTGGTCTAAGAATTAAATTGACATGAGAATTAACAAAAGAAAATCACACAAGAGTTTAATAACATGTGTACATGAGAGAGCCCCAGGAAAACTAAGTCACTAACCAAAATGGCTGAAACCCTCACCTTAAATACTATTTTCTGCTAAAGACCAAAGAGGATGTTGAGAGTAGTGGTTGGGACTTCAAGGGGAGGAAGGCAATTCACACGAAGATAGAAAAGCAAATGTTTGGTAAATAAATATTTGCTGGGCCACACAGAGGCAACGGGACACAGAGTGGACTCTGATTCCTAGGCCCTGCCTAGGGTTTCCCCACCACCCTAGACCGTATTCTTTGCAGATATCTCTGGTGATGCTCTATTCTGGGAACAGGTCTGCTACCTAAATTCTTTAGGCAGCTAAGGGGGAAGGTCAAAGTTTCTTCCTGAATCTTTTAGGCCTTGATTGTTTTCAGCTCAAAATAATCCACATGCCAAAGAGACAATTTGCGGTGGCAAATTTTGTTCCCATACAATAGAAATCAGTTTTTTGTAGCTATAGAACTCATTCATTTGTTTCTTTAAGGCTAGAGGAAATAAATGAGTCTCTGATTTTTAGACCCTCTTTCAAGGGTTCACCTGACTAGGTCAGACCCACCCAGAATAAGCTCTTATTTGATTAACTTAAAATCAACTGATTAGGGACTGCAAATTTCCCTCCTCTTGCTATAGTTTATGGGTTAGAAGCAAGTTACAGTTCCCTCTCACAACTCAGGGTGAGGGGAACACACAGAAGCATGGATACCAGGGATAGAAATCAACAGAGGTCATATTAAAACTCTCCCAACCGCACCTTCCATTTGCTGAGCTTCTATGGGGTGTGTGTGTTTGTGTGTGTGTGTGTGTGTGTAAGCAGAAATCACCTTGCTCCAACTTACTTCAACAAACTCAGGGAAATTGGTTTTAAGGAAATAAGGATGTCTTGTAGACAGAAGGCAATAATGCAGCTTGGCCAGTGGAAGAACAGAGATTAGGCTGTGGAATCCTGTAGGGAAAGTTGTGTCTCTGTGTGCATTTGCTTCATCATTGTCACCCTCTGTGGACTGACTTTATCTGATCTCCATTTGTGTTCTACAGTTCCAACCCCATGCTGTCTTGGGTAGAATCAATCTCTCTCTCTCTCTCCCCTGCCCTCTAGTTCTAAATTCTCAGAGAAGGAATCTTGGACCAGTTGCTCACTTCTAGAGCAGTCATCTCTGGCCACAGTGGGTGGGGACACACACTACGATCATAGCTGCCACCGATGGTGACCATGTATGGGAGGGAGATGGGAGTTGGTCAGAGAAAGAGGCTGATATTCCCAAAAGACGCCCACTGCATGGTGTAAGGAATTGTCAGTGACCAGTTTGTACATATTCCACATCATCTTGTACATGACTTAGCAACAAGGCCCTTCATGTAGCAGTTGAGAGAGCAGAACAGGCTATGTTTAATGGTTAATGAGTTTAAAATGATGCTCCCGTGACCACAGCACTTAGAAGAAAGGACATCCCACTGAAAGAATGCAGAGGAGGCAGAGAATGCAGGTCCAGGCGGAGAGGGTCCAATTTAGAGACAGTCACAGCTGCATCTAACAAAACCTTTCCTAGAAATGGCTGAGAAAGCACATGCTTTGAGTAAGTGCAGAAAGCAAAAAAGATGTAACAAAAGCCATGAAGGAGGAAGGGAATGTACCAGCACAGATTGTATGGCTCAAGTTCTGATAAGAACAAAGTGAGACACAGAGAGGATAATCCAGACAGGGCCAGCAATTTAAACCCAGCCGTGCTGCTTAAGAGCTTTTATCAACTCTTATGAGGAATCAGTATCGGAACCCCTTGTGTGTCTTATAGTTGGCTTGTATAAATGTACATAGTGATGTGTAAACTGAGTGTGGTTCTTACCCTTGGTCGTGGGTGCATTACCATCAAATCCTCGTGATCTTACTATAGTTACAGTTAAAGGATCATTACCAATACTGTCATATTTGTGTAAATGTGCATTTGATGATCACAACTGATGATCACAGTCAAGATTCCCAGTCTCAGAGTGGGCTAGACTAAGTAAATACTCCCCAGTCCCATGCTGTTAAAGACCTTAGTTTTAGTGAGATTTATTTATATCCAGGTGTTCTACATGTTACAAAAACATTCTCAAAAGGGAGGATTTGACCTGGCTAGTGTTCAAGTTCTATTAGGCTGTGGACCTCTTGGTGCCAGAGGCCAAGACCAAATCATCTCTGTATTGTGGTGCCAGCCCATATCACATTCTCAAGAAATGTTGGTTTTTTAAAAAAAATTTGATTGAAGTATAGTTGATTTACTATGTTTTATTAATTTCTCCTGTAGAGCAAAGTGACTCAGTTATACATATATATATATATACATATACATATATATATATATATATTCTTTTTCATATTCTTTTCCACTATGGTTTATCACAGGGTATTGAATATACTTCTCTGAGCTATACAGTAGGACCTTGTTGTTTATCCATCCTATATATAATAGTTTGCATCTGCTAATCCCAAACTCCCAATCCTTCCCTCTCCCACCCACTCTCCCCCTTGGCAAGAAATGTTTATTGAATGAAAAAAAGATTATATATGATATCATATAATCATTGTAATTATAACCTGCTATTTGTCCTGGTAGATGTGACTTTTTAGAACTGCACTGTCCAATATGATCACCATGACCCACACATAGCTTTTAAATTTTAATTTAAATTAAGTAAAATTTTGAAATTCAGTTTCTTCCTTGTAATAGCCACATTTCAAGTGCTTAATAAACACACATGGCAAGTGGTATCAAATAGATCTTTCCCATCAGCACAAAGCTTTATTGGCCAGCAGTGCTCTTAAAGGTGGAGACTTCATCAGTATCCCTCACAGATGGTGTTCAACCACCATTTCTTGAACTAATGAGAGTTAGACTCTCCTGGTAAATCTCAGCCTAGTCTTCATTTCTGTATGGAAGACCTCACTGAGTTCTGTGCTGTGCTCCCCCTGAGACTGAGGCGAATCCCTGTCTTGTCAGATTCTGACTCTTACACTGTACACAAAAATCAACTCAAAATGGATTAAAGACTTAAGTGCAAGACCTACAACTGTAAAACTTCTAAAAGAAAACATTGGGGAAAATCTTCGTGCCACTGATATTGGCAACGATTTCATGGGTATGACACCAAAAGCACAGGCAACAAAAACAAAAATGAACAACTGGGACTACATCAAACTAAAGCTTCTGCACAGCAAGGGAACAATTGACAGTGAAAAGGCAACCTATGGAATGGGAGAAAATATTTGGAAATCATATACCTGGTTTGCAACTATATATAATCTGATAAGGGGTTAATCTCCAAAATATACAAGGAGCTCGTACCACTCAATAGCAAAAAAAAACCCCTAATAACCCAACTTGAAAATAGGCTAAGGACTTGAATAGACATTTCTCCAAAGAAGGCATACCAATTCCCCAAAGTTTCATGAAAAAATGCTCAAAGTCACCAGTCCTCTGGGAAATGCAAATCAAAACCAAAATGAGGTTTTACTGCACATTTGTCAGGATGCTATTATTGAGAAAACAAAAGATAACAAGGATGTGAAGAACTGGAACAATGCACACTATTTATGGGAATGCAAAATGGTGTACTGCTGTGAAAAACATTATGGAAGTCCCTCCAAAAATTTAAAAATAGATCTACCATATGATCCAGTAATCCTACTTGTGGGTATTATCCAAAATAATTGAGATCAAGGTCTTGAAGAGATATTAGCCTCATGTTCTTTTTTTTTCTAATTTTAATTTATTTTATTAGAATATAGTTGAACATTTTGAAAACTCAAAATAAAAAATACTCCTTTTCATCCTTGTTCCAAACCACCCATTTTCACCCTTTATGAGTAACTTTTGTTCAGAAACTGGAAGCAACATAAAGAAAGTACTGTTTTCTTAATTAGGTAGTGCATTGAGGAAAAGTATAGTATGGTCTCCTATGTTCATTGCAGCCCTGTTTACAACAGCCAAGATGTGAAATCAACCTAAATGTCCATCAACAAATGAATAAATGTGATATATACATACAACAGAATACTATTCAGTCTTTTAAAAAAAGAAAATTCTACAATATGCAACATCATAGAGGAACCTTGAGGGCACTATGCTAATTGAAATAAGCCAGTCACAGAAAGACAAATACTGCATGAATCCACTTACATGCGGTATCTAAAACAGTCACATTTATAGAATCAAAGAGTGGAATGGTGGTCACCAGGCTGGGGACAGAGGGAAATGGAGAGTTAATAATCAATGGGCATCAAGTTTCAGTTAGCAAGATGAATAAGCTCTAGAGATCTGCTGTACAACATTGTACCTATAGTCAAAAATTATGTAGCGTACACTTAAATATCTGTTGAGGGCACATCTCATATTAAGTGTTCTTATCACAATAAAATAAAATAAAATAAAATAAAAAGTTTCTGCTTCCTATAAAAATGCCCCACCTGGTGGAGTTATGTTGCCTCTAGGCAGTAAAGCCCTTGGCAGCAGGGATGACTCTGCACCTCCATCATCTGGCTCAGTGGTTGACAGAGAGGAGATGTGCAGTCAAGTTTATCAAACAAAACCAATTAAGGAGCGTAAACTGCTGGCTTAGAGCAATGCCTCTGTTACATGTTAAGCTGATGGCAGGGCAGGGGCGAGTGCTCCAGGCTGCATCTCTGCAGGAGGGCAGGACTCCTGTGTGACCCATGGGAGAGGGGAAGCAGGGGGACTCGATTCACATAAAACACCAGCATGAAGGTCCTCATTTACCTAATGTCTAAGTTCCTCAAGGCATCCCAGGTTCTTGAGAAAGTTTTCATGTTTTTTGGCTTCTGCCCACTCAACTCCTTACATCTCTGATACTTCTTCTTCTTCTTCTTCTTTTGGTATAGTTCTTAAAATACAAAAATTGCAGAGAAATAGCAAACATCTCATACCTTTGTATCAAGAAGCGTCCTGACAGGAAATATATGGCAAAGGAGTGAGCAAGGTATAGGAAAGCCACAAGAGATGGTGCTGTACCCCAAGGATTCAGGAAACCTTAGCATCTTAAAGACACAAGGTGGGGACCTATTACCAGAACCTGACAGAGAGGGCTTCCTAATAAGGGCTTGTATTTCTGCAGAGAGGGAAGGAGTGGAGGAATAAATACCCCGACTCCCTCCCTTCCCTCCCTCCCATCTCTGCCCCTGTCCCAGCTGGATGAACCCAGTGGGAGCCAGAAGGCCGAGAATCTGAGCAGAGGGCCCAGCCTCCTGGGGTATCGCAGGGTGGAGAATGGTGAAGTGTGGATCTGGAGAGCAACAGGGAATAACCCCCATAACCCTCCACTTGGAATTAACTACTGGGAACATTTTGCTACTTTTGCTCCTCATTTAAAAAATAAATAAATAGAACTTCACAAGGTAGAGTTAGAAGTCTTATTTGTTCACCTCACTGTTCCATTCTCCCCCTTCATCAGCAATAACCAATTTCATGAATTTGGTGTATGCCATTTGTGCATATGGTTATTTTTTTAACTTTTATTACATATATATAAATAAGCACTGGATAGCATTATTTTGACTTTTTAAGATTTTTATATAAATGTTTTCATGTGCATATAATTCTGTGAATTGCTTTTTTCATTCAATGGTGTATGTGTTTTGGAGAGATTTGCACATTAGTATATATCAATATATTTCATTCGTCTTAACTGTTGAATAGTATTCTACTCTATTTATCTATTCTCCTACTGATGGATATTTACCTTGTTTCCAATATTCACTATTCAAACAGTGCTGCATCCAGGCTCAGAACATCTGAACATTCTCAACTTTGCCAGAAATTGCCAAATTACTCTCCAGAATGGTTGTGCTAATTTATATTCTCACCAGCAGCACATGAGGGTTCCTCTTCCCCCACATCCTCACCAACTTTCTGTATTTCAGATTTTAATTTTTGCCTACATAATGGGTATGAAATGGTATCCCATTGTTGTTTAATTGCCATTTTCCTGATCACTAGTGAAGGTGAGTAACTTTTTCAGACATTTATTGACCACCTGGCTTTCCTCTTCTGTGAATTGCTTGCCTCTATCCTTTGCCTACATTTTACTGAATTGTTTCTCTTTTCCTGTGTGATTTGTAAGCCTGTATGTCTATTCTGGATGTTAAATCTTTGTGTAAAATGTGATTTGAAACCCAAGACACTTCTAATTAGCTCAGGATGAGGTTTTATAAAAATCTGAATCAAGGGCTTAACAGGTACAAACATCTTCAAGGAAAGGAAAAGGCAAGGTGGTATTTGCTCACATTGCTTCAGGAATTTTTTTCCAACATACTGGAGAATAACAGGAAAGTCTCTAAAATTCCAAGGGAATCACTGCATTAAATTGGGGCTTGATTATCTCTTCTCCACAGAGGTGCCTTGTTCCCTGGCTCCAGCTGCATGGCATCCCGAGAGGAAATTGTTGCTCTGTTTTCAGCATCGGCTGTTTGGCCTTGATGATGCACTCCATGATGAATTGATGCTGCCAAGGAGGCAGATATGTGCTGCATTTCAAGCCACTAAAGTATGTGAACTAAATCCCCCAATTCATCTCTCAGGAACAATTGCCCGAGGACAGGGCTCTCTCTGAAGACTCTGGTGACAAATTTAACTCAACACTGGCACCTTGTTTTAGAAAATGCTTCTTCAGCCAGCAAAATAATTCACATCAGGACACATCAAGAGACACCTCTGTTTGGGGAGAGGTGGGGGAGAGGTGAGGGAGATTAGGTCCACCCATCATTTGTTCACCTGTGCAAACGTGTTTCTACTGTGTGGACGCATCACTGAACACACTGCACACATGTCAGTGAATTAGACACAGGACTTGCCCTTGAAGAATTCACAGAGTAACAGGGAGAAGGATGTGTGAGCCTGTGGTTAACATACAGTGGTAGGTGCCATAGAGAGGAATGTGCAAAGGGTTATGGGACCATAGATGGAGGGACTAATCCTCCAGCTCCTTCCAGACTCAGCTCGAGAATCTTCCTACCCCATTTCTGTACATCACTCCTCTCTCTTCACTTCCCACATTACATTGGCATTGTCTCTCTCCCCAACAAAGCTTTAAGCCAGGGTGTCTCAACTTCAGTACTATTGACATTTTGGGACAGATGAATGTTTGACTAAGGGAGGGGCTGTCCTGGAACTTTGCAGAATGTTCAACAGCATCCCTGACCCCTACCCACTACATGCCAGTATCACACACATGCATACACACACAACACACACTCACATACATTATGATAACCAAAAATGTCTCTAGACATTACAAATGTCCCCCGGCATCCAAATCACCCAAGTTAAGAACCTCCTGTAAGATCTAGCAAGGCAGTAACCACATTTTTTTTTTTTTTTTTTTTTTGCGGTACGCTGGCCTCTCACTGTTGTGGCCTCTCCCGTTGCGGAGCACAGGCTCCGGACACGCAGGCTCAGTGGCCATGGCTCACAGGCCCAGCTGCTCCGCAGCATGTGGGATCTTCCTGGACCGGGGCACGAACCCGTGTGCCCTGCATTGGCAGGCGGACTCTCAACCACTGCGCCACTAGGGAAGCCCCTTAACCACATTTTTTTCCTCTCTGATTCCTGGTGCCTTGGACAAGCCTGGCACTGTGAACCAAACAGAACTTTGCTTAGAGGGATAAGGAAAAGCCTTGTGTTAAAGAAGTACTGGATTTGGATTTTGAAGGATAGAGAGGAATAATCTATGTCAGCATTCTCCTGCAGAACTTTCTGTGATCATGGAAATATTTTATACACTTTCTAATACAGTAGGCACTACCATATGTGGCCTTTGAGCACCTGAAATGTGTGAACAAGAAACTGAATTTTTAGGGACTTCCCTGGTGGTCCAGTGGTTAAGAATCTGCCTTCCAATGCAAGGGATGTGGGTTCGATCCCTGGGCGGGGAATTAAGATCCCACATGCCGCAGGGCAACTAAGCCTGTGCATTGCAACTACTGAGCCTGTGTGCTCTGGAGCCCATGAGCCACAACTAGAGAAAAGCCCGCACCACATCTAGGGAAGCCCCACACCACAGTGAAAGAGCCCATGCACTGCAACAAAAAGATCACACATGCCACAACTAAGACTTGACACAGACAAATAAATAAACATAAAATTATTTTTTTTAAAACTGAATTTTGGGGCTTCCCTGGTGGCGCAGTGGTTGAGAGTCTGCCTGCCGATGCAGGGGACACGGGTTCGTGCCCCGGTCCGGGAAGATCCCACATGCGGCGGAGTGGCTGGGCCCGTGAGCCATGGCCGCTGAGCCTGCGCGTCTGGAGCCTGTGCTCCACAATGGAAGAGGCCACAGCAGTGAGAGGCCCGCGTATCGAAAAAAAGAAAAAAAAATGAATTTTTTATTTCATTTAGTTTTAATTTCTTTAAATTTCCAAGGCTACATGTGTCTAGAAGCTGCCATATTGGATAGCACAGCTCCAAGCATTGAGTAGCCTGCCCCACTATAAGTACTACTTACCAAATGTGAGTTTGGGTTTGGATAATTTCCCAGATCTTCAGAAACATATTTACACTACCAGTTTCTCTGACCATTATCCAAGCCTAAAGCAATATGTTATGGAATAAAATGAATATTATCATGCTTTATTCTACACAGGTGATAAAAGAGGCTCAGCCTACCCATCACAAAGCAACCAGCGACACCATTCTTGAGGGGCTTGAAGATGGATGCTGGTGGAATTCTCAGAATCACCCCATTTATTTAAAAGCAGCCCATCCATCTATCTATCCTTTTGCACATTTATCCAAGGAACACATATTGAGAACCTACCATGAGTTCTCACTGAGATCACCAAAAATATGCAGAACAGTCAGAGAGACAAATGTGTAAACAACTAACTAGAATACATTACAAGAAGAGCAGTGATGGAGTCCTGTGTGTGAGATCTTAAGTACCTGACATGGATAGAGAAAGCTCGACAGTGAAGCTGACGCTGAGCTGAGCCTTAGGGTTAGGGAAGGAACTAGGTGAGTCACTTTTCTAAATGTATCTGAGCTATAAAAAAAAAAAAAAATCACCTAGAGGCTTTTTAAAAAATAAATTCTCTGGCTTCTTCTCTGGAAATTCCTGGCATAGAGCTTAGAGTTTCACATGTTTAGCAAGCACCCCTGGAAAATCTAGGAAAGAGGTGTTAGGAGGATGGGGCCAACAACCCCATGTGTAGATACGAACAATGTCAGGTCTTAGTGATGGTCCTGATACCTGATATGTATCAATATATCATACCTGCCATATAATAAATAGCGGGAATTTGAAAATAGGCATTTTTTCTCAGATATCAAAAGCAATTGGAAAAGTGGGAGATTAAGAAAAATAAAAGAATTAAAGAGAAAAGGAAAGCTTTTCCTTTAATTGTTGAAGAAAAGGATTCTTCAACATATGGAAATCAATCAATGTGATACACCATATTAATAACTTGAAGAAGAAAAACCATATGATCATACGAATAGATGCAGAAAAAGCTTTTGATAAAATTCAACACACATTTATGACAAAAACTCTCCAGAAAGTGGGCATAGTGGGAACCTACCTCAACATAATAAAGGCCATATACAACAAACCCACAGCAAACATCATTCTCAGTGGTGAAAAACTGAAAGGATTTCCTCTAAGATCAGGAACAAGGATGTCCACTCTCACGACTCTTATTCAATATAGTTTTGGAAATTCTAGCCACGGCAATCAGAGAAGCAAAAGGAATAAAAGGAAATTAAATTGGAAAAGAAGAAGTAAAGCTGTCACTGCTTGCAGATGACATGATACTATACATAAAGAATCCTAAAGATACCACCAGAATACTACCAGAGCTAATCAATGAATTTGGTAAAGTTGCAGGATACAAGATTAATGCACAGAAATCTCTTGCATTCCTATACACTACTGATGAAAAATCTGACAGAGAAATTAAGGAAACACTCTCATTTACCACTGCAACAAAAAGAATAAAATACTTAGGAATAAACCTACCTAGGGAGACAAAACACCTGTATGCAGAAAACTATAAGACACTGATGAAAGAAATTAAAGATGATACCAACAGATGGAGAGATATACCATATTCTTCGACTGGAAGAATCAATACTGTGAAAATGACTATACTACCCAAAGCAATCTACAGATTCACTGCTATCCCTATCAAATTACCAGTGGCATTTTTTTACAGAACTAGAACAAAAAATCTTAAAATCTGTATGGAGACACAAAAGACCCTGAATAGCCAAAGCAGTCTTGAGGGAAAAAAACGGAGCTGGAGGAATCAGACTCCCTGACTTCAGACTATACTACAAAGCTACAGTAATCAAGACAATATGGTACAGGCACAAAAACAGAAACATAGATCAATGGAACAGGATAGAAAGCCCAGAGATATACCCATGCACCTATGGTCAACTAATCTATGACAAAGGAGGCAAGGATATACAATGGAGAGAAGACAGTCTCTTCAATAAGTGGTGCTGGGAAAACTGGACAGCTACATGTAAAAGAGTGAAATTAGAACACTCCCTAACACCATATACAAAAATAAACTCAAAATGGATTAGAGACCTAAATGTAAGACCAGACACTTTAAAGCTCTTAGAGGAAATCATAGGAAGAACACTCTTTGACATAAATCACAGCAAGATCTTTTTTGATCCACCTCCTAGAGTAATGGAAATAAAAACAAAAATACACAATGGGACCTAATGAAACTTCAAAGCTTTTGCACAGCAAAGGAAACCATAAACAAGATGAAAAGACAACCTTCAGAATGGGAGAAAATATTTGCAAATGAATCAATGGGCAAAGATTAATCTCCAAAATATGCAAACAACTCATGCAGCTCAATATTAAGAAAACAAACAACCCAATCCAAAAATGGGCAGAAGACCTAAATAGACATTTCTCCAAGGCAAGGAAGACATACAGATGGCCAAGAAGCACATTAAAAGCTGCTCAACATTGCTAATTGTTAGAGAAATGCAAATCAAAACTACAATGAGGTATCACCTCACACTTGGTCAGAATGGGCATCATCAGAAACTCTACAAACAACAAATGCTGGAGGGGGTGTGGAGAAAAGGGAACCCTCTTGCACTGTTGGTGGGAATGTAAATGGATACAGCCACTATGGAGAACAGTAAGGTGGTTCCTTAAAACTAAAAATAGAATTACCATATGATCCAGCAATCCCACTACTGGGCATATACCCATAGAAAACCATAATTAAAACAGACACATGCACGCCAATGTTCATTGCAGCACTATTTTCAATAGCCAGGTCAATGAAGCAACCTAAATGTCCATCGACAGATGAATGGATAAAGAAGATGTGGTACATATATAAAATGGAACATTAGTCAGCAATAAAAAGGAAAGAAATTGGGTCATAGGTTGAGACGTGGCTGGATCTAAAGACGGTCATACAGAGTGAATTAAGTCAGAAAGAGAAAAATAAATATTGTATATTAATGCATATATGTGGAACCTAGAAAAATGGTACAGATGAATCGGTTTGCAGCGCAGAAATTGAGACACAGATGTAGAGAATAAACGTATGGACACCAAGGGGGGAAAGCCACGGGGAGGTGGCGGTAGTGGTGTGTTGAATTGGGTGATTGGGATTGACATGTATACACTGATGTGTATAAAATTGATGACTAATAAGAACCTGCTGTGTAAAAAAAAATAAAATTTAAAAATTTATTAAAAAATCCAAGTGGAGATATTATTGTAGGCTAATGCATATAGATCTCTACAATTTATGATCAAAAACCACAATGTGTAATATATGTTTATTATTTAAAATTTTGTACTCCCTAAGCCTTAAAAAAAAGAAAATAGATTATGGCATAAGAGACATATAATAAACTGTACACACACACACACACACACACAAAAAACAGTTGAGGAGGTGGTACAAAGAGTTTCCATATACCCCACACCCAGTTTGCGCAATTACGAATATCTTATAGCAATACAGTGCATTTGTCACAATTAATGTACCAATATTGATACATTATTGTTAACAAAAATCCATACTTTATTCAGATTTCCTTAGTTATTTCCTAATGTCCTTGTGTTGTTCCAGGCTCAGATCTAAGATACTATATTATACTTAGTTATCATGTCTCCTTAGGCTCCTCTTGACACCTACAGAATCTCAGACTTCTCTTGTTTTTGATTACCTTGACTGTATGAGGAGTACTGGTCACACATTTTGTAGAATATCCTTCTTGGGATTTATCTGATGTCTTTCCCATTATTAGACTGAGGTCTAAACACGCACATATTCTCAACACAGAGTTCACAGTTGTTACCATTGTGTGATATTTTATTCATTTTCAAAAAAAATAGAATTGAAATTAGATTCCCTTCATTCAAATAATGCTATTTGCAGCAACATAGATGGACTAAGTGAATTAAGTTAGAGAGAGACAAGTACCACACGATATTGCTTATATGTGGAACCTAAAGTATGACACAAATGAACTTCTTTACAAAACAGAAATAGACTCACAGACATAGAAAACAACTCACGGTTACGAAAGGGGAATGGAGCTGGGGAGAGATAAATTAGGAGTTTGGGATGAAAATATACACACTACTATATATAAAATAGACAACCAACAAGGACTTACTGTGTAGCACAGGGAACTATGCTCAATATCTTGCAATAACCTATAGGAAAAGAACCTAAAAAAGAATATATATATATATATATATATATATATATGATATACATATGTATAACTGAATCACTTTGCTGTACACCTGGAATTAACACAACATTGTAAATCAACTATATTTCAATACAAATTTTTTAAAAGATTCCCTTCATTTAGCATGCCTATCTACTGTCTTACAACCATCCTTGCCTCATAGATGCAAGCACTGTCTTCAATTTAGTGTCTAATCTCCTATCTCCACATTTTCCTTTTTATGTGTGTACACTCACACCTATACAACCAGGAAAATATGGTATTTCACTGCATTTTAAGTTTTTTCCATTAGTGGCATAATATATACATCATTCTATAACTTGTTTTTTTCACTCAACATTGTTTTTGAAAAAAGATAAATATTTGAGGGGATGAATGTGAAAATTAACTAGATGGTGAAACTCCTTTCACAATGTATACATTTAAAAGCTACCTTGACGTTCACTCTAAATATCTTACAATTTTGTTTGTCAATTATACTTCAATAAAGCTGAAAAAAAACCCAACATTATCTTTGTGGTGTTTTTTGTTGTTTTTTTTTTCTTCGCTGGATCTTCGTTGCTGCAGCCTGGCTTTCTCTAGTTGAGGTGAATGGGGTCTACTCTCCGTTGCGGTCCATGCGCTTCTCATCACAGTGGCTTTTGTTGTGAAGCACGGGCTCTAGGCATGCGAGCTTCAGTAGTTGCAGCACGCGGGCTCAGTAGTTGCGGTGTGAGGGCTCTAGGGAACACGGGCTTCAGTAGTTGTGACACGCGGGCTTAGCTGCCCCATGGCATGTGGGATCTTCCCAGACCAGGGATCGAACCCGTTGGCAGGTGGATTCTTAACCACTGGACCATAAGGGAAGTCCATTTTGGGGTTTTTTTGGTGCCTTTTTTATCCTTGTTGATTATTTATTTTAAATATAGCAGTGTGTACATGTCAATCCTAAACTCCCTAACTATCCCTCCCCCTCCCCCTTTCCCCCCACCCCGGAAACCATAAGCTCATTCTCTAAGTCTGTGAGTCTCCCAACATTATTTTTGAGAACCATTCATGTAGGTCTACATAGAACTAGCTAGCTCCTTTCTTTTAACTTCTATATAGTATTCTATAGTATGACTGTAGGATATTTTATTCATTCTCTTCCTTTACACACGTACAGGAGACTCTCGAAAGTACATACCTCAAAGTAGAATTGCTGGTTTGTAGGGTATGGTCTTTCCAATATGGTTGTACGACTTCACACTCCAGAAACGATCTTTAAGTGTTTTTCCTTACATTCTCAACAACAATTAGTATCAGAAGACTTTTTAATTTTTTCCAATGTTAGGAAAGTGAACTTAAATCTCATTAGTAGTTTATTTTGAATTTTTCTGATTACTAGTGAACTTGAGCATTATCTCATGTATTCATTAGTCATTTGGTTTCTTTTAACATGAATTGCTTGTTCATTTTTTTGCCCACTTTTCTATTGGGTGTGTTTTTTTTTAATTAACTTGATAGCATTTTTTTCACATTTTGGGGGTAATAATCCATTTCTTATTGTACATGTTACAAATATATTGTTTCAGTCTGCTGTTTGTCTTTTAAAATTACTACTATCTCATTTGTCATTTGGAAGCTTACATTTTGACATGGTCAAAGTTAACAATGTTTTCAATTTGTGCTTTTTTATGTATTGCTTAAGAATATATAAAATACATTTCCCTACCCTAACATCTTAAAAATATTCCCTCTGTTTTCTTCTAATTGTTACAATTTTTGTTTTTAATGGTTAGGTCTTTAATCTACATGAAATTTCTTTTTGTTTTTCATGTAAGATGAAAATCTAATTTTCTTTGTGTAGGAAGCCCAGCTACCTGGTCCCTTTGATTAAGTCATTCATCCTTTCCTTTCAGATCTGTAATGCCAGCTCCATTAAATAAATTTCCATACATGTACTTGCTTCGAAATTTCTAATCTGCACAACTGATCTTTTATCTATGACTCAACCAAAGCCACACTGTTTTACTTATTGAGCTTTAAAATAAACTCTGATAATGGGTGGAATAAGTATTCCTTTCTTGTTGTTCTTTTTCAGAATTACATTGGATATTTTGGGGCTTTTATTCTATCACACTGATTTTGAGATAACTTTACAAGTTTTATGAAAAACCATGTTAGGATTTTTATTGGAATTGCATTAAAAATTTAGATTTATTTGGAGGACCATTATCATCTTTACCATATTGAATCTTCCATTCATGAGTACTGCATATCTGTTTACTTTTTTAAAGCTTTTTATATGTTTTTCAATACCATTTTTGAAATTTTCTCAGCAAAAAATTTTACAAAGTTTTTGTTTTATTTACTCTTAGGCATCAAATTATTTTTATTGCTAAATTAGATTTTTTTCAATTTCTTTGTATAATGCTAGCCTGTGGAAATGCTATTTGTTTTTGAAGGTAGTTTTATATGATCTCTCTTGTTGAGTGATTTTATTAGTTCTGAAGAATTTCTTAGGTTTTCTAAATAGACAACCATACCATGAATGAATAATGATAATTTATATTAGATGTAATTATAACACAGTATTGATGATGTGGTAGTGGATATCTTTGTCTTGTTTTAGGCTTTAATGGAAAGCTTCTAAGCACTTGTTTTATGTAATATGATAAAATTTATTATGATATGATGTACGTTTTTGTTAGATGCCTTTTTTCAAATCAAGGATGTTCAAGTTTTCTTCTATCTACACTTTGTTAAGAATTGTCTTTTTAAGTCACAAATGAGTACTAAATTTTCTTGAAAGCTTAGTCTGCACCTTTTCAGTGATCATGTGGATTGCCTCTTTTACCTTGCTAACGTGGTGAATTACACTGACAGATTTTCTTAAGTTAAAACTTCTGTACATCCCTGGGATAAATCATGCTAGGTTATATTTTTTAAATGTATTCTTCTATTCAGCTAAACTGGATCTGTTAATATTTTACTTGGATTTTTTACATCTATGTTTATAAGTGAGGTTGGCATGTGGTTTTCTTTTTTATACTGTCTTTGGTTTGGGAATCAAATTATATTGTCTCATAAAATAAACAGAATGGCTTTGTCTACTTGTCTACTCTCTAGAACAGTTTGTATAAGATAGGAATTATCTGTTCCTTGACTATAGTAAAACTCAGCTGTAAATCTTTCTGGCTCTGTTTCCTTTTTAGGGAGGACATTTTTGACTACTGATGCAATCTCTTGTTATTTTGTCACTACCATATTAGCAGTAGGTAACACTTACACAGTACGAGGCCCTTGTTCTAATCTAAGCATTTCAACAACAACTATTTATTTAGTCAACACAACAGTCTTATGATCTAGGTGTAGTTATTATTCCCATTTTACATATGAGGAAACTAAGGCAAAGAAAGGTTAGGTAGCTTGCTGAAGCTCACGTAGTAACAGCAGAGCCAAAATCAAACACAGGCAGTCTGGCTGTAGGAGCTATGCTCTTAACCACTATACTATAGTAAATTTTTCTATTTCTTTTGGGATACATTGTCTTAATTTACATAGTTCTAGAAAATTATACCTTTCAAGTGTTCAAATCTATTGGCATAATTGTGTTATTAACATGATATTTTAAAATCTCTACTGTGCATTTTTTATCCCTAACATTTTTTTATTTCTGCCTTCTCTTTTTCTTCATGAGTCTTGCTAAAAGTTTTTTCTACCAGTCCCTCCCCACAAAGAGCCAGATTTTAATTGTAAGATGTGTAGATTTGCTTTAAAATAATACAGCAAGGATTATATATATATACATATATATATATATATATATATATATAAAATCTGAAAAAGATTGTATATATTGTTTTCCCATATAGGTTATTACAAAATATTGAGTATAGTTCCCTCTGCTATACACTAGGTCCTTGTTGTTTATCTATTTAATATATAGTACTGTGTGGGCTTCCCTGGTAGCACAGTGGTTGAGAATCTGCCTGTCAATGCAGGGGACATGGGTTCGAGCCCTGGTCTGGGAAGATCCCACATGCCGCGGAGCAACTGGGCCTGTGAGCCACAACTACTGAGCCTGCGCATCTGGAGCCTGTGCTCCACAACAAGAGAGGCCGTGATAGCGAGAGGCCCATGCACCACGATGAAGAGTGGCCCCTGCTTGCCGCAACTAGAGAAAGCCCTCGCACAGAAACGAAGTACCCAACACAGCCAAAAATAAATATAAAAATAAATTAATTAATTTAAAGAAAAGGTCCACATCAAAAAAAAAACTTAATATATAGTACTGTGTATATGTTACTCCCAAATTCCTAATTTACCCCTCCCCCACAACCTTTTCCCTTTGGTAACTGTAAGTTTGTTTTCTATGTCTGTGAGTCTGTTTCTGTTCTGTAAATAAAAATTTTTTGTATCATTCTTTTAGTTTCCACATATAAGGGATATCATGATATTTGTCTTTCTCTGTCTGACTTACTTCACTTAGTATGATAATCTCTAGGCCCACCCATGTTGCTGCAAATGGCATTATTTCATTTTTTTTATGGCTGAGTAATATTGCATTGTGTATATATACCACATCTTCTTTATCCATTCATCAACTGATGGACACTTAGGTTGTTTCCATGTCTTGGCTATTGTGAATAGTGCTGCTCTGAACATAGGGGTGCCTTTATCTTTTTTGATTTATAGTTTTGTCTGGACGTGTGTGTAGAAGTGAGATTTCTGAATCACATGACACCTTTGTTTTTAGTTTTTTAAGGAACTCCATACTGTTTTCCATACTGGCTGCACCAACTTACACTCCCATCAACATTATAGGAGGGTTCCTTTTTTTTTCCCACACCTTTTTTTCCAGCATTTGCTATTTGTAGACTTTTTAACCATGGTCATTCTGACCCGTGTGAGGTGGTACCTCACTGCAGTTTTGATTTGCATTTCTCTAATAATTAACAACAATAAGCATCTTTTCATGTGCCTATTGGCCATCTATATGTCTTCTTTGGAGATGTGTCTATTTAGGTCTTTGCCCATTTTTCAATTTTGTTTTTTGTTGTTGTTATTGAGTTGTATGAGCTTAAACAACCAATATTAGTTTAGATTTACAACATATTTTACTAATTTCTTTACTCATCTTTGCTTTGTTCAGTGGGCTTGTTTTCTGTTATATTGAAGTACATTCTTTAGTAGCTCTTTCAGCAAGGGTCTGTGGGCAGTAAACCCTCACTATATTTGAATTTTTAAATTTATCACTCATTCTTCCAACTTCATTTAGCTGCACATAGAGTTCTAGCTTCATTATTCTTTTCTCTCAAGACTTTAAAGATATTATTCAATTTTTTTCTCATTTATTCTACAGGCAGTGTCATTGCTTCTTTGCAGGCGGTCTGCGAGTCTACACTTCTTTCTGGAAATCTTTTAAGATTTTCCCTTATACTTGATGTTCTATAATTTCATCAAACTGTATTAAGTATGAAACATTCTTATTCATTCTCCTTGTGATTTTTTTTCACTCTAAGAATGTGTGTTCCAATATTGGAACATTTGAAGGCATTATCTCTTGAAAACTGCCTCCACCTTCTACCTGTTTTTTGTATTTCCTATTTCTGGAACTTCTACCAAATGTGTCATGAGGCATCTCATTTTACACTCCATGTGTAGCTCTTGGTACTGCATTCTAAATCTACTGATTTCCTAAAGTCTGCTTTCTGATTTATTAATCCTCTCTTTGTCTGTTTTTAGTCTACGGTTAACAAATCGATTGAGGTATTTATTTCAATGATTCTATTTTTCATTTTCAGGATTTATATTTGGTTCTCTTTTAACCCACCAATTCTCTTCCAGATTTTGGGAAAATAGCTTAGATACAGTACTCACTTTACACTAAAATATAATCTAGATGGATGCACAGCACTATAGGAAAGGAAATAAAAACCAAAAAAAAAGGTCATATTTGTCAAATATCTAGACAGGGATAGATTTTCTAGGTTTCAAATCACACTCTGCTTTCATAACATTAAAAGAAAACAGTGATAATTTGAATATATAAACTTAAAATTTCTGAAGCTGAAAAGACAACAAAAACAAAATTTAAAAGTACACAATAAATTAGGGACATAGCTACCAAAGTATGACAAAGTATTAATATCTTTAAAATACAAAAGCCTTATAGAAGTCAAGAAAAACACAAACAAAAAATAAAAATGGCAAGAAGGACATTCTCTCACTCCCTCTTGCGAGAACACCGGAATCACAACTAAGTGCTGAACAATCATCAACAGGAAGACACTGGAACTTACCAAAAAAGATACCCCACATACAAAGACAAAGGAGAAGCCACAGTGAGATGGTAGGAGGGGCACAATCATAATAAAATCAAATCCCATAACTGCTGGGTGGGTGACTCACAAACTGAGAACACTTATACCACAGAATTCCACCCACTGCTGTGAAGGTTCAGAGCCCCACATCAGGCTTCCCAACCTGGGGGTCTGATAATGGGAGGAGGAATTCCTAGAGAATCACACTTTGAAGTCTAGTGGGATTTGATTGCAAGACTTCGACAGGACTAGGGGAAACAGACTCCAACCTTGGAGGGCACACACAAAGTAGGGTGCACATCGGGATGCAGGGGA
Source organism: Mesoplodon mirus (assembly GCF_964341445.2). Taxonomy (NCBI): domain Eukaryota; kingdom Metazoa; phylum Chordata; class Mammalia; order Artiodactyla; family Ziphiidae; genus Mesoplodon; species Mesoplodon mirus. The sequence continues at coordinate 37,577,692 of NC_138983.1, forward strand.
AGGAGCAGTGACCCCATAGGAGACTGAACCAGAACTACCTGCTGGTGTTGGAGGGTCTCCTGCAGAGGCGGGGGGTGGCTCTGTCTCACCGTGAGGACAGGGACACTGGCGGTGGAAGTTCTGGGAAGTACTCCTTGGCCTGAGCACTCCCAGAGTCCGCCATTAGCCTTACCAAAGACCCCAGGAAGCCTTCAGTGTTGGGTTGCCTCAGGCCAAACAACCAACAGAGAGGGACCCAAGCCCCACTCATCAGCAGTCAAGTGGATTAAAGTTTTACTGAGCTCTGCCCACCAGAGAAACACCCAGCTCCACCCACCACCAGTCCCTTCCATCAGGAAACTTGCAGAAGCCTCTTAGACAGCCTCATCCACCAGAGGGCAGACAGCAGAAGCAAGAAGAACTACAATCCTGCAGTTTCCAATCCTGTGGAACAAAAACCACATTCATAGAAAGATAGACAAGATGAAAAGGCTATGTATCAGATGAAGGAACAAGATAAAACCCCAGAAAAACAGCTAAATGAAGTGGAGATAGGCAACCTTCCAGAAGAAGAATTCAGAATAATGATAGTGAAGATGATCCAGGACCTCGGAAAAAGAATGGAGGCAAAGATTGACAAGATGCAAGAAATGTTTAACAAAGACCTAGAAGAATTAAAAAACAAACAAAAAACAGAGATGAATATGACAATAACTAAAATGAAAAATACACTAGAAGGAATCAATAGCAGAATAACTGCGGCAGAAGAATGGATAAGTGAGCTGGAAGACAGAATGTTGGAATTCCCTGCCATGGAACAGAATAAAGAAAAAAGAATGAAAAGAAGTGAAGACAGCCTAAGAGACCTCTGGGACAATATGAAGGGCAACAACATTCGCATTGTAGGGGTCCCAGAAGCAGAAGACAGAGAGAAAGAACCCAAGATAATATTTGAAGAGATTATAGTCGAAAACTTCCCTGACATGGGAAAGGAAATAGCCACCCAAGTCCAGGAAGTGCAGAGAGTCTCATACAGGATAAACCCAAGGAGAAACATGCCGAGACACGTAGTAATCAAATTGGAAAAAATTAAAGACAAAGAAAAATTACTGAAAGCAGCAAGGGAAAAACAACAAATAATATACAAGGGAACTCCCATAAGGTTAACAGCTGATTTCTCAGCAGAAACTCTACAAGCCAGAAGGGAGTGGCATGATATACTTAAAGTGATGAAAGGGAAGACCTACAAATGAGATTACTCTACCTGGCAAGGATCTCATTCAGATTCGATGGAGAAATCAAAAGCTTTACAGACAAGCAAAAGCTAGGGAATTCAGCACCATCAAACCAGCTCTACAACAAATGCTAAAAGGAACTTCTCTAAGTAGGAAAAACAAGAGAAGAAAAGGACATACAAAAACAAACACAAAACAATTAAGAAAATGGTCATAGGAACATACATATCAATAACTACCTTAAACCTGAATGGATTGAATGCTCCAACCAAAAGACACAGGTTTGCTGAATGGATACAAAAACAAGACCCATATATATGCTGTCTACAAAAGACCCACTTCAGACCTAGGGACACATACAGACTGAAAGTGAGGGGATGCAAAAAGATATTCCATGCAAATGGAAATCAAATAAAGCTGAAGTAGCAATACTCATATCAGATAATATAGATTTTAAAATAAAGAATGTTACAAGAGACAAGAAAGGACACTACATAATGATCAAGGGATAAGTCCAAGAAGAAGATATAACAATTATAAATATATATGCACCCAACATAGGAGCACCTCAATACATAAGGCAAATGCTAACAGCTAAAAAAGAGGAAATCGACAGTAACACAATAATAGTGGGGGACTTTAACACCTCACTTACACCAATGGACAGATCATCCAAAATGAAAATAAATAAGGAAACAGAAGCTTTAAATGACACAATAGACCAGATAGATTTAACTGATATTTATAGGACATTCCATCCAAAAACAGCAGCTTACACTTTCTTCTCACATGTTCATGGAATATCCTCCAGGATAGATCACATCTTGGGTCACAAATCAAGCCTCAGTAAATTTAAGAAAATTGAAATCATATCAAGCATCTTTTCTGACCACAACACTATGAGATTAGAAATCAATTACAGGGAACAAAACGTAAAAAACACAAACACATGGAAGCTAAACAATATGTTACTAAATAACCAAGAGATCACTGAAGAACTCAAACAGGAAATCAAAAAATACCTAGAGACAAATGACAATGAAAACACGATGATCCAGGGCTTCCCTGGTGGCACAGTGGTTAAGAGTCTGCCTGCTGATACAGGGGACATGGGTTTGTGCCCCAGCCCGGGAGGATCCCACATGCCGAGGAGCAGCTGGGCCCGTGAGCCATGGCTGCTGAGCCTGTGCTCCACAACGGGAGAGGCCACAACAGTGAGAGGCCCACGTACCGCAAAAAAAAAAAAAAAAAAAAAGAAAAGAAAAAGAAAACACAACGATCCAAAACCTATGGGATGCAGCAAAAGCGGTTCTAAGAGGGAAGTTTATACCTATACAAGCCAAACTCGAGAAACAAGAAAAATCTCAAATAAACAATCTAACCTTAAACCTAAAGGAACTAGAGAAAGAAGAACAAACAAAACCCAAAGTTAGCAGAAGGAAAGAAATCATAAAGATCAGAGCAGAAATAAATGAAATAGAAAGAAAGAAAACAATAGCAAAGATTAATAAAACTGAAAGCTGGTTCTTTGAGAAGATAAACAAAATTGACAAACCATTAGCCAGACTCATCAAGAAAAAGAGGGAGAGGAATCAAATCAATAAAATTAGAAATGGAAAAGGAGAAGTTGCAACAGACACTGCAGAAAAACAAAGCATCCTAAGAGACTACTACAAGCAACTCTATGCCAATAAAATGGAAAACCTGGAAGAAATGGACAAATTCTTAGAAAGGTAGAAACTTCCAAGACTGAACTGGGAAGAAACAGATAATATGAACAGACCAATCACAAGTAATGAAATTGAAACTGTGATAAAAATCTTCCAGCAAACAAAAGTCCAGGACCAGGTGGCTTCACAGGTGAATTCTATCAAACATTTAGAGAAGAGCCAACATCCATCCTTCTCAAACTCTTCCAAAAATTTAAGGAGGAAGGAACACTCCCAAACTCATTCTATGAGGCCACCATCACCCTGATTCCAAAACCAGACAAAGATATTACAAGAAAAGCAAGTTACAGATGAATATCACTGATAAATATAGATGCAAAAATCCTCAACAAAATACTAGTAAACAGAATCCAACAACACATGAAAAGGATCATACACCACGATCCAGTGGGATTAATCCCAGGGAGGCAGGGATTCTTCAATATACACAAATCAATCAATGTGATACACCATATTAACAAATTGAAGAAGAAAAACCATATGATCATCTTTATAGATGCAGAAAAAGCTTTTGACAAAATTCAACAACCATTTATGATAAAAACTCTCCAGAAAGTTGGCATACACGGAACCTACCTCAACATAATAAAGGCCATATATGACAAACCCACAGCACACATCATTCACAACGGTGAAAAAATGAAAGCATTTCCTCAAAGATCAGGAACAAGACAAGGATGTCCACTCACCACTATTACTCAAGATAGTTTTGGAAGCCCTAGCCACAGCAATCAGAGAAGAAAAAGAAATAAAAAGAATACAAATTGGAAAAGAGGAGTAAAACTGTCACTGTTTGCAGATGACATGATACCATACATAGAGAATCTTAAATATGCCACCAGAAAAGTACTAGATCTATCAATGAATTTGGTAAAGTTGCGGGATACAAAATTAATGCACAGAAATCTCTTGCATTCCTGTATACTAATGACGAAAAATCTGAAAGAGAAATTAAGGAAACACTCCCATTTACCATTGCAACAAAAAGAATAAAATACCTAAGAATAAACTTACCTAGGGAGACAAAAGACCTGTATGCAGAAAACTATAAGACACTGATGAAAGAAATCAAAGACGATACCAACAGATGGAGAGATATACCATGTTCTTGGATTGGAAGAATCAGTATTGTGAAAATGACTATACTACCCAAAGCAATCTACAGATTCAATGCAATCCCTACCAAATTACCAATGGCATTTTTTACAGAACTAGAACAAAAAAATCTTAAAATTTGTATGGAGACACAAAAGACTCCGAATAGCCAAAGCAGTCTTGAGGGAAAAAAATGGAGCTGGAGGAATCAGACTCCTTGACTTCAGACTATAGTGCAAAGCTACAGTAGTCAAGACAATATGGTACTGGCACAAAAACAGAAACACAGATCAATGGAACAAGATATAAAGCCCAGAGATAAACCCACACATCTATGGTCAACTAATCTATGACAAAGGAGGCAAGGATATACAATGGAGAGAAGACAGTCTCTTCAGTAAGTGGTGCTGGGGAAACTGGACAGCTACATGTAAAAGAATGAAATTAGAACACTCCCTATCACCATACACAAAAATAAACTCAAAATGGATGAGAGACCTAAATGTAAGACTGGACACTATAAAACTCTTAGAGGGGGCTTGCCTGGTGGCGCAGTGGTTGAGAGTCCGCCTGCCGATGCAGCGGACACGGGTTCGTGCCCTGGTCCGGGAAGATCCCACATGCCGCGGAGCGGCTAGGCCCGTGAGCCATGGCCACTGAGTCTGCGCGTCCGGAGCCTGTGCTCCACAACGGGAGAGGCCACAGCAGTGAGAGGCCCACATACCACACACAAAAAAAAACTCTTAGAGGAAAACAGAGGAAGAACATTCTTTGACATAAATCACGGCAAGATCTTTTTTGATCCACCTCCTAGAGTGATGGAAATAAAAATAAACAAATGGGACCTAATGAAACTTCAAAGCTTTTGCACAGCAAAGGAAACCATAAACAAAATGAAAAGACAACCTTCAGAATGGGAGAAAATATTTGCAAACGAATCAACGGACAAAGGATTAATCTCCATAATATATAAACAGCTCATGCAGCTCAATATTAAGAAAACAAACAACCCAATCCAAAAATGGCAGAAGACCTAAATAGACATTTCTCCAAGGCAAGGAAGACATACAGATGGCCAAGAAGCACATTAAAAGCTGCTCAACATCACTAATGATTAGATAAATGCAAATCAAAACTACAATGAGGTATCACCTCACACCAGTCAGAATGGCCATCATCAGAAAATCTACAAACAGCAAATGCTGGAGAAGGTGTGGAGAAAAGGGAACCCTCTTGCACTGTTGGTGGGAGTGTAAACTGATACAGCCACTATGGAGAACAGTACAGAATTTCCTTAAAAAATGAAAAATAGAATTACCATATGACCCACAATCCCACTACTGGGCATATACCTATAGAAAACCATAGTTCAAAAAGACACATGCACCCCAATGTTCACTGCAGCACCATTTATAATAGTCAGGTCATGGAAACAACCTAAATGCCCTTCGACAGACGAATGGATAAAGAAGAAGTGGTACATATATACAATGGAATATTCCTCAGCCACAAAAAGAAACAAAATTGGATCATTTGTAGAGACATGGATGGATCTAGAGACACTCATACAGAGTGAAGTAAGTCAGAAAGAAAAAAACAAATATCGTATATTAACACATATATGTGGAGCCTAGAAAAATGGTACAGATGAATCGGTTTGCAGGGCAGAAATTGAGACACAGATGTGGAGAACAAACGTATGGACAAAAAGGGAGGAAAGCCACAGTGGGGTGGTGGTGGTGATGTGATGAATTGGGAGATTGGGATTGACATGTATATACTGATGTGCATAAAATGGATGACTAATAAGAACCTGCTGTAGAAAAATAAAATAAAATAAAATTCAAATATATATATATATATATATATATATATATATATATATATAAATGGCTAATACACATTTTCAAATTGTTTTCCTTTACCAGTAATCAAATATATATATAAATGAAAACAAACTATCTGACATCTACCATATTAACAAAGTATTTTGCTTCTTATGAGAATATACAAAACTTTTTAGCTGTGAGAGCCTAAGACATGACATTTTGGGAAAATAATTTGCAATAAATACCAAGCACCTAAAAAGTATTCTAACTTTTTGAATTATTAATTTCATTTTTATGAATCTAACTCAGGGAACCAACCCAAAATACTGTGAAGAAAAATTATGCCATCTTTTTACAGCAAGGAAAAATTCGAAACAACCTAGAGCTACAATAAAGAGCGAAATATGCAGTGGAATGGAGGAAGGATGGGTTGGGAGTTTGGGGTTAGCAGATGGAAACTATTATGTGTAGAATGGATAAACAACAAGGTCCTAGTGTACAGCACAGGGAACTATATTCAATATCCTGAAAAAGAATATGTATTTATATATATATGTATATATATAAATCACTTTGCTGTACAGCAGAAATTAACACATTAGAAATCAACTATATTTCAAGAAAATAAATTTTTAAAAAGAGAGGGGAAATTGTTACATCTGTACAATAAAATATTATTCAATCATTAAAACTTATGCTTACCAAACTTTTAACAAAAAACATGTTATAATCATATGTGAAAAATTAAGTATATAAAACTATATGTAGGGTATAGCTAAAGGACTAGATGAAAAGTATATATCAGAATGTTGACAGTATGTATTTCTGGGTAGTAGGTGTATTGGTGACTTTTTTTCCACCTCATTATATGTTTTTATACCTTCCAAATATTCCATAATGAAAGTCTATTATTTTTATAAATTTAAAATTAATTAAGGATTTTTAAAAACTTCCTCAATAAATTGGAAGGAACTGGATTCCATCTTAAATTCTTCAGTCATCCTCACCCTCTTCCCCTGCAAAACAAGTCCTTTCCTCATCTTTCCCATCAGGACTGTTGGATTATATTGGCCAGGGGGTAATGGGTCAAGTTGAAAGTGAAAAGTACAAATTAACCTGAGCAACAAAACTCAGGCATTTGACAGCACTTCTCAAAAGCAGGCATTTCATGTCTGAGATGTTGAAATGTGTTAGGAAGATTTAAGAGTAAACTGTCCTATGGGAAGTTGCTAACTTGAAATCCAATATTTTAAAAATATGATATCTCAAGATAAATAGTTTTCTTTTAAATTTCAGGTTGTGGTCAATGGGGATTCCTAAGACTAAGAATCAGCTAATTTTTATTAAAAACTTAAAAATGACTTAGTGATTAAGGAAGTTGTGTCAGTTTGAGTCCCTCAAGAAACAGACACCAAGGCAGAATTAGAATTTTCAGAGATTTATTGAGAGAAAAGCCTGTGAAGGATGAAAGTGAGAGGGGGTAGTTAAGTAGGGAGAGCATACAGACCAAGATGCCAGTCTGACATCCAGGAAAGGAGAGGGGGAAGGGAAGTGGGTTGGTAGGAAGAGCCCCAGACTACAGGGCAGTTCTGAGAAAGCCTTGGTCAAGTCAAAGAGGACTGCCCAATAGTGGAGTCCCATGTTGGGCAGCAATGGCCCAAATCTAGCACCTCTGCTGGGCCCAGTCAGTGGCAAGGAGCAGCCTGGGGTGAGCCTGATCTCAACATCACCACTGCAGTGGACCCTGAGCATAGCATCTGGAGGCTGTCAGCCAGGTGCAAGAGGTGTGGTTAGTGCCCTTCATGGCTGCCATAGAAATGTATTTAAAGTATGCTCTCTTCCAGAGCCTGCTTTCCAACCCCCAAATAAAAGCAAAACCAAAAAACCCACTCCCTAAAACAGCAACTGGTAGACTGCTTATATCTAGAGAAAACATTAAGCTTTCCTTTAAGTGAGATCGTAGAAGAATTCAGAACCTAGCATAGTGCCTGGCACATTATATGGACCTGTATTTGCTGACTAAATTATGTCACTTCATGTCTCATGAAGTATAATAACATGGCACTCTTGTTTAAACCCAGATACCGTAGACAGGACATTTCTACAATGTGAACATTGTTAGGTGTCTTTACAGGTAGATACATTGAAGCTCAGAGACGTTAAGTCACTTGCCCAAGGTCATACAGCTGGTAAGTGGTGGTTCTGGGTTTCAAACCCAGTGCTGCCCTAGACCAGTAGTCCTCAACCCTGGCTAACCATCAGCATCACCTGATGATCAGACTTTACCTCAGACCAATAAAATCATTATTTCTGGAGGTGGGCCCAGGTGCCAACGTTTTTTTACAAAGCTTTTAAATATAAGAAGTTCTAATGTTTCCAAGGTTGAGCGCTACTGGTCTACTCCAACCCCTTCTCATATTGCAAATTGGGTAACAGTCTCATAGAGAAGTTATCACACCCCAATCACATCGCAAAGCTTGAAGAGTTGGAACCAGAGCTCAGATGAAGAGTTTCCTAATCTATGCTGCCCTCTGGCAGCTCACTTGGGGTTGGCTATTCTTCCACAATCTGTTGTACCACATGGACCAGGCAAAGGCAGAGGGCTCGGCCTATACGACAGTCCTTGTGTGCCCCCTGATGGGTTAAAATGGTAAAGAGCCACTACCTTGGACAGTACTTAATAGGTAAAAGGATGAAGAACTCTATAGGCCTGTGGCTTGTCTCATCAACGTGCTGCATGTAGGTTTATACAAGCCGGCTGTTAGCTGGTGGCGCTTTACATCATCCTTGTACTTGGAAGGAAGAAAACCACAAAAACACATCAACACAAAAACACAACCACTCTGGATTTATACAGTGCCTTGCCTCTAAGCCTTGCTATTCAAGGCCAACTTTAAAGCATATAAGGCACTCCCTCATCTAAGAACTCTGGGAGAAATTTTTTTTTATCTTTTATTAAGGCAGTAGAGTCTTGTGGTTCACCTCTCAGGTTTTGGAGTCAAACATACCTGAGGACAAGTTCTAGCTCAACAATTATTAATTTTATAAACTTTGGTTAGCCACATGGCTCAGTTTTACCACCTGTAAAATGGTCATTATAATGCCTAATTCATATAGTTGTTGTGAAGAGTAAATGTGTATGTAAAGTGCTTGTCACTGTGCCTGCAATGTATTAACCCCCCCTCCACCCTTATACCCCATAAAAGGTTATTGTTACTATTACTGGAGTGGACCCATGGTGGGTGCCTTTTTGCCGGGCCTGGACAAAACTCTCAAATAGGAAAAGACTGTGCTCTCTTAAATGATCTCTGCACTGGTGTCTGCTTCCCCTCATCCCTCAGAGAGAACCTTCTGCTCTCTGCTCCCCACTTCACCGCATCCTTTCACACACTCTCTCCCCTGGGAGAAGAATCTGGAACTCTGAACTTTCCTGCATCGAAATATTCTCATCCCTGGGGCAGTCTCATGTGAAAGGGATAGAAGATGAGGAGAAACCAGCAAAGGAAACTAAGAATGAGTGATGGGTGCAACAGGAGAGAAACCAGGAGAGTGTTATCCTAGAGGCCACGTGGAGTGTCTCAAGATGGAGGAAATGACCAACTGGGTCGAATGCTGTGACAGGTCAGGGAAGATGAGGACTGAGGATTGACCATCGGATTTAATAAAACGGAGGTCGCTGGCCACCTTGACAAAAGCAATTTTGCTCTCGTGATTGTGGTGAAATTCTGAGTGGAGTATGGAATTGGGTACATTTTTCTGTAAAGAGGAGCAAAGAAATGGGGTGGGAGCTGGAGGGCAAATGTTTCTGTTTTAATATGGAAGAATTAAGAGTATATTTACAATGCTGATGGGAATAATCCAGTGTGAGAGGGAAATTGATGATGCAGAAGGGAGAGGGAAGGATTGCTAAAGCAGTGCTCTTGATAGAGCAGAGGGAACGGGATTTAGTACACCAGCGGAGGGCTTTCCACAGGAGTGCAGACACAGTTTATTTATGATAATGAGGCGAGGGGCAGGGTCTATGCACAGAGATGCCCTTAGCTGGGTAGATGGGATGGTAGCCTGTGTAAGTTCTCTCCTCATGCATCTGTCTTTTCTGTGCAGTAGGAAGCAAGGTCATCAATGAGAGCAGTTGCTACTAAGTGAAATAAAACTCCCTAAGAGAACAAGTGAAATCTGAAAAAGAATATATATATATACATATATATATATATCACTGAATCACTTTGCTGTACACTTGAAACTAACACAACATTGTAAATTAACTATACTTCAATTTTCAAAAAAAGAGAATAAGTGAAATATTCGTTTTTAGAAATATAACTCAAAGAGTGATGGTGAAGTGGTCTACTGGGTAAGAGTCTTTGCTGAAAACCCTTAAATAATGAAATTCACATGAAATGCCAACTGAAATTTGGATAGCAATAAACACACATGTGATGCTCTGAATGTTCTTTATTTTCTAACAACTATTTAAACCACTCAACAAAACACTCTGTAACATAATTTAAGAAAACTTCTGCAAATTTTCGTGTAGAAAGTAGACCCCGTTTACCTACCATCAAAACATCATGCAAACACTTATTTTCTTAGAAGCTATTTAGCTTTGTGGTATTACTTTCAGGTGATGGTACATTTTAATTCCATACACCACAATGAGCATTCACTCCAAGCACGTAACTCTTTAAAATAAAACAACATACATTTCTTTTGAACCATTTCAGATTCAGTTGTTTGGGGTTTTTTTTTCCATAAGTTAAAACTAAACTGAATCTCCTTCCCCCAGTCACAGGCTCGAGCTCATGGCAGATTTGTACGAAGTACACCAACCACTCCTCAGAAACCTCCGCTAGGGATGCCCGTGGTTCATGTCATCACAGGTAGAAGAGAGAACTGGCTAATTCCAAACTTGGTTCTTTATGAGTGCTTTGTGCCACCAGAAAGGTCAACTTGTGTGCATACTGACACGGGGCTGGAACACTGATGAGGCCCTAAGGAGGAAAAAGTATTTGTAATGATTAAGAGGATAACTTCCTCTTCAAAGTGATACTTTTTTCCTGAGTTTTTTCATCCACTAGTTTTATACACGATAGAATGTAAGTCAACTGGAACCAAACCCAATCAACAAAGGGCACCCTTTCTCCCGGGAACTTAAATTCACTGAGCAAGATGGGAGAGCAGAGAGGGCCAGACTGGCTTCCCGGTGCTGGGACCTGCGAGCCACATGCTTAGGGCTGATCTAAGTTTCCTACGACTTGATGTTCCAAGGGGCTCAGAGCAAATCTTGGCTTTGGACTTGGTGAGCAGCTCTGGGCCTAACGTATAGGAATACAGAACACAGCCAAGCCTGTTACTTTCCCACCGACACAACATCTGACTTGTCTTCAATTGCCTCATCTGTAACTTGGAAATAACAATACCCTGATTTCCTCCCAGGCTGGCATAAGAAAATGTATATAATAAAGTCTTCTAGAAAAATTATCAATGCTAATGCATTATAGAGTTACTGCTATTTTATGCCTATGATAGAGTGGGTTTCATCCACTGTGGACTTAAGAAGTCATTCATTCATTCATTCATCCCTTCTTTGTGGAAAATCAGGCATTGTGCCAGGGGTTGGGACACAAAGGTGAATCGGGTGACAATTCCCTGGTAGGCACCTTGAGTACCACTCTGTACCTAAATAAACAGGTGTCACTCACTGGCCAGTTGTAGTAGAGGTGGCACAGTTTGAATGTGAGTCTCTGCATGTGGTCGGGCTTCAGACCGTTGTCATCATAAATGACATTATAGTAGGTGGGATTAATGGTTCCCTGACAGGCGACCCGGCTGATCAAGTAGAAGTCATACCTGAGGGGAAAAGAAGGACTGTGAGAAAGAAGGCTCGCAGAACAGGACCAAACCTGACCACACACAGTCGAAGCTTTGTTACAAACGGGTTTTCTAACAGACTTGCCATTCAGGCCGCGTTGCTCCTGAATCCACGATGGTGCCAAGTGGTGGGTTCTGCAGAGTTCGGCCTGTTTCCGTCAAGAATCGTGGCGTGCACTTCTTCCTGACCACGATCACTGACAGTTTGGGGCTTGGAACAAGAGAGGCAAAATAATTAATTAATAAGTAAGTAAGTAAATAAATAAATAAATAATATGGAGAGAACTAAACCAAGCCATGCAACTTTCTATTTATTTATTTTTTTTTTGGTAATTTTAAAATGAAATAAATTAATTGACCAGCGGAACATTGCAAAACAAAGAAAAGAAAAATTACCCCCAATCTCCCCTCCCCCAGAGACACAAACAGTTTTTGAAATCAAGGATTGTCTTCATTTGTTGCAAAAGCGTAGTATGCTCAGTCCTTTGACCAATTTATATCACTGAAGGGGGACAGGGAAGAGTGGTTCACAGGACAATAAACCACAGTCAGCACTTCTAAAGAAAGAGTTTTCGGAATTATCCATGGAGACAAGATTTTCTTCCCATTAGCAATCATCTATTTTCACCTTTACTCTTCTCAATTTCTGAATAGCAAAGGAAGAACCAGAAGTTCCTCTTATTCTTCAAATCAACGCTTCTGAATCCTGCAAAACACGCACCTGGGAGCATCGATGGACAGTCCACATACACATATGGGCCAAATGCTAAATGACCAAGTCTTAAGTCAGTATTTGATAAAATCCAAATCCAAACATTCACCCATCATGGAAGAAACCTCTAGGATGCAAGGGTCACTGAAATTTCACTTTAAGTGTTTTAATTTTTTTTTTTTTTTTTTTTTTTTTTTGCGGTATGCGGGCCTCTCACTGTTGTGGCCTCTCCCGTTGCGGAGCACAGGCTCCGGACGCGCAGGCTCAGCGGCCATGGCTCACGGGACCAGCCGCTCCGCGGCATGTGGGATCCTCCTGGACCGGGGCACAAACCCGTGTCCCCTGCATCGGCAGGCGGACTCTCAACCACTGTGCCACCAGGGAAGCCCTAAGTGTTTTAATTATTTACAAAATACATTATTAATGTTTTCAATCTTGAAACTTTTTAAAAGTTGATGTTATAGTGCAGGAGAACTAACTCCTTAGCACCGTCAGCTGCTAAATTTACTCCTGTGATCCCCAAATTGCATGGAGGTGATTCTTAATAAAATCTAACTAACCCAAGGTCAGCGGGGAATGAGAAATTTTGGCTCTGACAGTTTGGATACAGCTAAAGGTGGTTCTGCCTCCAAACTATGATTCTCTCCCTCCTCTCTGATGGTCACTAATGAGGTCAAGGCTCAGCTCCTTTGGGGCTCGTGGCTGCGACACTTTGGTTGACAGTGGTGATGACATTGTAACCCTACAGACCAAGCTCTATGCACAACAGAATAAGATGCTTTCTGAGGATTTTAAGAAGCCAACTTAAGATTGTCATCTTCCTCCGTTTTCTAGTTCTAACATTTTTCTTGCACTTAACACTTGACACAGTCATGGAGGAAAATATACCAAGACATTGAATCTAGAAATGACAGCAGAGCAAGGTACTTGGTGTTTAGCATGGTCTGATTTTCATATGCAGCCCAGCTTTCACAGCACACATACCACTCTCAGCACCTTCTGCAGACCTGAGCTGCACATCAGTGCCTGCATGTCAGAGGCTTTTGCCCTGTGTGTTGATTTAGGCCTCAAATTTGAAACCACAGCTTGTTTTTTTCCCTAGCATGTTAATAGGTATGAAGCATCTTCACCTGCCAGCAGTCCTGCAGGCTTCCTGCTGAATCTCAGTGCCAGGTGCTCTGGAGGATTCCCGCCTTCTGCTGCTGCCCCGACCCAGGGTCCCCAAAAGCTCATACCACCCAGACTATTTACATAATACCATCCCAACTACCCTCCAATCTAGGGTTGGTTGTACTCGCATAATGCAGAAACGGAGTGAAACTTAACTGCATGGGAAAAAAAAAAGAGATGCTGGCATATAGTAATTTTAATAGTTGCGATGAATGTGCTAGAACTGGAAGTGGGGAAAGGATACTAATTTTTTGCGGGCCTCTCACTGCTGTGGCCTCTCCCGTTGTGGAGCACAGGCTCCGGACACACAGGCTCCGCGGCCATGGCTCGCGGGCCCAGCCGCTGCGCGGCATGTGGGATCTTCCGGGATAGGGGCACGAACCCACGTCCCCTGCATCGGCAGGCGGACTCTCAACCACTGCGCCACCAGGGAAGCCCAAGGATACTAATTTGATACCTGGTATTTGAACTTGCTTCTGTCACACTGCTCAGTAGCTGTGGAACTTCATATTCAATGAGTGTTTTTAGCTGACCATCCCCTACACCGTCACGGTACACAATTATCCGTGCTGGCAAACCGTGGTTATGCTTGTACCATCTGTTCAGTGCCCCTGCAGGATTTGGTGTTAGTAAGAAAAGAATGACTTGCCTGATGCCAACAAAGAATAACATTCCCATAGATTTCAACATTTAAATAGCTTGCTAGTTCAGACCATGATAAGATAGGGTAATACCTAATTTGGGTTGTATTTGCAATAATATAAAAATGGTTACCTTTCCAGAACATTCCTGTAACTCTGCTATTTAAGGAATCATTATGGTTTCTATGGCATAATATATTCTCAAACTTAGCATATCTCTTTAGTAAAATTTTAATATTTAAGCAATAAATTAAAATTTAATTCATGCAATAGACATACAAATTTCCCAAACCCAAATTAATACTAATTTAGTTTCTTTAAATCTATAAATCCTCTCAATAAGGATAGACTGGGTAATTTTATGTAAATTTCTTCTCTAATGAGCATAAATATGAAAACATAAGGAAAAGACTCGGCTGTTCCTCTGAAAGCATCTCTTCACATGGACTCACCCATCAGTCTTGCTGACAATATGAACTCTGAAAAATTTCCACTCGCTCTAAGAAATTGCCTAAAGAGCAGAAACCAGACAGTAACTCCTACCCAACAGAAACTTTTCATAACTGCTACTAAGGTTTTGAAGTGAGGGGAAAGTAATATGATAAAATATTTCTTTTCATGCATATATGGCACCATTGTTTTAGGAGAGTTTATTGTCCAGGAAATTCATTTTAGTTTGATAGAAGATGACCATATATGTAAGTCCACTACCAAAATATGTCACCAAATTCACCTTTTTTGGAAACAAGTATTTATGACCCCCCAAAGTTTATAGTTGGGACAATTTGCACAAGTCACATTGCTAGGGAATGACCAAGCCAGATTCAGACCAGAGTTGGAAAGGGCATGGAAACCCCAGACCCCCTCTTTCTACTGCATCCCATTGTAAGGAGGGCACCCTCCCCATCTGCTGTTTTTCCTATCTTCTCCTGCCATGCCACACTTGATTTGTCAGCATCCCCATCCCAGTCCCAAAAGCTTCTCTCCTATTTCTAGACCTAATGCTGGTTCATAATCCTTGCTCCTCCAGGGTAGGTTTATTTTGACCTTCAGACTGCTTGCAAGAGCCACCAGCAGCTACAAACTTTTTTTCCTCCTGGCTTTTAGTTTATCACACACAGACACAAATGTATATTCTACAGAGCCTGTCTGTTAGCTTGAGTCCAGCCACAACTTCAGGGTCTCCTACTGGGTGCCAGTCAACTCAGGCAGGCTTGAGAAGTCTGTTTCCACCTGTCTGGTCTGCTAGAGGCTTATGAATTTTGTGTCTGAAAGAACAGTGCTTGGAGCCCACCCCCATTGTTACATTTTTAGTACCAGTCATGAAAACTTTCAAGCAATCTGCAACATCAGCCATTGTTCTCTGAAGGATACAGCGGGAGAACCATCTAAAGTAAGCAAAGAACAAAAGTAAAGTTCAATTTCAAAATTTCTATTCTAAGCATGCATTAGTATTAAGAAATAGACATAAGTAAATTAATGTTCATAATTTTATATACACTGTATGATCACAATTATATTAAAATGCTCTCCCTCACCACCCCCCCCACCAAATAAAATTTATTGATACGAGAAACTAAAGCACAGTGCTAGCATCAGACGTCTCTGGGTTCAAATCCTGGCTGGTATACTCACCAGCTATGTGACTTTGCTATGTGAACCTAAGCCTCAGTTTCCTCATTTGTGCCAAGGAAATTTATAAGATAATAAGGTAGTTAGTACCTCATAGGGTTGTTGTAAAAATTAAACTAGATAATATATGTAAAGTACTTAGCACAGCACTTGGTACATAATAAGCATTGATAAATAGAGGCCACTACACTATTATTATAAGGGAATTTATTAGTTTAGCAGATCTACTTTAAAAATATTCAAAGATTTCTCAAGCATAAACTTCATTTCTATAGGTAAGCTTTTGGGAATTGAAATCTTAACATGATTAACTTATTTAGATTTCAGAAGCAAATTCTCTTGCTAAAATTATTCATTAAGAGCACTTGGAAAATGAAGATCATGACTTAGTGGTATATATGTGTCCACATTATTCCAGTTCTCTAAATCTGTGCAATAAGAATGATGCAATTAGAAATGCTGCTAACAAGCCGGAAGTCCCTTATGTGCTTGATTAAGGAAGTGGCACACAGAACAGGGATCTCATACAACCTGGACTGAAGTCAAAGGCATGCAGTTACATTGCTGCTTTTCCTGTTTCCCACAATCCCAAATATATACCTGATCAGAGTTTAGTGGAGTAAATCACATAGCTTAATTCTAGGAAGAAAACATGGTTCAAAACAGCCTCAAAACACATTGTTTAGTTACGAATATTGAAACACTTCTAAGAACTACAATTTAACATGTACTATGAGTCAATGCTTAATGTGTTATCCCTCATCCTTGCCTATGTTTTTTTTTTTTTTTTTTTTTTTTGCGGTATGCGGGCCTCTCACTGTTGTGGCCTCTCCCGTTGCGGAGCACAGGCTCCGGACGCACAGGCTCAGCGGCCATGGCTCACGGGCCCAGCCACTCCACGGCATGTGGGATCTTCCCGGACCGGGGCACGAACCCGTGTCCCCTGCATCGGCAGGCGGACTCTCAACCACTGCACCACCAGGGAAGCCCCTTGCCTATGTTTTTAATAGCTGAGTAAACAACCACCACATCAAGTTTCTGCAAGCATTAAAAACAACGATAACAGCAAGCATGTCTTGAGCATTTACTGAATAGGTAAGTGACAGATCAGGATATAAATCCAGGCAATCTGATTCTCAACTGCTTGACATCGTGTATGTAAACTTCCTAGCATGGAGCCCAATACAGTGCAGGTGTTCAGAAAACAAATGCACAAGAATTTCTACACGGTCATCATTTGGGGAATATGATTTACATACAAGCAATAGCTTGTCCTAATGTATGTATAAAAATAGTTTTTTAATGAAGCTACATTTTACCCCAATATTATCCATCACATTTATATATGTAAGTATAATTTATGACCATAAGTGTCCATATTTTAAAAATGAGTGAAGAATACAAACTATTCCTTGCTGTAAAGTCTTTAGTTAAACCACAATAGTCTAAATAACTGAAGAATATGTTAGGGTAATTTTAAAAGTACCTGGTGATCCTGGGGTTAATACTGGCCACAAATCCAACCACCACCATTTCCTGGTTGAACGCATCTTTACAGACATCAATACCAACCACCATCAGGGACTTTAACTGTAAAATTAAAATTTTTCATGATTTAATGGAATGAGGTATTTTCCCAAGCAATGATGTAATATGAAGTTTTCAAAAGACTGTCCCTAGTTATTGAATTATTTAAGTTAAGCTATGTGCCAGGGAGATCAAGGTTGAGATGAGGCAGATTATTAAACCAGAAATCAGAGAAACTTAAAGATGGAGGGAATAATAAGAACCTGCTTCAAACAAAAAACAAAAAAAAAAGATGGAGAGAACAATATAGTACATACTTTGCTTAAGAGACTCATTGTAATAAAAAATGGCCACCATCCTTTATGGGGGTGGGCAAGGGCCATCAGTGGCTCAAGAGATTCTGGTAAAGTGGCCCATCCATTTATCCCATCTCTAGGCTGAAGGAATCTGAAGGGAAATTCCTTTCCCCATTCTTCAGCTCTCTAAGGAATCCTCACTTGTCTAAGCCCTCCAGGAGGGGCAGCTGGGGGTAACCTTGTACATCCTGGTTAAGGGAATAGGCAACATTCCCTCATTCCTCACCCTCCTCACTTCCTCCCATGGTGGCCATAGTTCAGGAAAGAGAAGATTTTCTCAGTTCCCAACACAACTTGGAGGTTTGTATCACAGGCTCTGCCAGTTCTCCAAGCTCTGGGGAGGTGGGGGCATCCCATCCAGGGTGCAAGGCTACTCTGCAAAGTATTACCCTGCTAAAAGCAGGTAAAGGCAGAGGCCATGGAGCACAGATTTTAAACCACGGCTGGGAGGCTCCAAATCAAGTGTCTCCAAGTCGATGCCAAACTAGATTCTCTTTCACAAAAGATTCTGTTATTAGCTTAACTGAAGCTCCATGAGAACAGGGGCCACGCCTCACCTTTTGGATACCCTCCCAGTGGCTGGTGTAATGGAGCCCAGAGCAGACAAACATACAACCAACCAACCCAACAAAGCAAATATTTCTAGGATCACGTGAAAAATATCTCCTCCTACTTTGATTTAACTTTTTAAATTCATTAATAGATAGATTGATGACTAAAAGAAAGAGAGTGATGGTGCCTCACAGGGATCTCCACAGCCCACAGCTCGCCTCCGAGTTTACAGGTCATTTGCAAGGCAATCTTGGTGGCGATGCTCATCATCATCCCCCGTTTATTCAACGTCTGAGCAAGCACACACTGGCTGGGGACTGGGCAGTCGGAGCTCAAATATTTTTTAATGGAATCATAATAGCTCTTCTGATTAGAAGGCAGAATACACATTACCTGAAAGCAAAAAAAAAAAAAAAAACACAGAAGAAAAGTACACTAGTACCAGTCATGAAAACTTTGTTCAGAGGAAGCTTATGTTCAGAGGACTTATGTTCAGAGGAAGCTTTAAAAAACCCAGAATATATGGATGCAAACATCTTTTGCCCTTAAGTTCCCAAGAAGCAAATATTAACATACCCACAGTTCTTTTTTTTTTTTTTTTTTTTTTGGCCACACCACACAGCTTGCAGTATCTTAGTTCCCTGACCAGGGATCGAACATGGGCCACGGCAGTGAAAGCACCAAGTCCTAACCACTGGACCACCAGGGAACTGCCCTTACAGTTCTTCTCTTAAATGGCCTTTAGAGAGCAATGAATCTAAGCCATTTGAAATGTCTTCTCATCAGCCATCCACTCTGCAAAGCCCCCCTCCAACCCTACCACTTCCCTTGGCTCTTCCTTCCTCCTTGCTTCTCTGCCAATTTGATTCTGCCAGTCTCCTCAAATTCCCTTCCATCATAGCTCTTCCTCCAGCTGCCTCCCTTACTGCAGTGATCCTTCCCTGTAGGTCTCCAGCTATCATCCCCACTGCCTCCTCCCCAACTTCATCCACAGATAAGCAAAGTGGAGAATTAGCTTGAATTGTGGTCTTTTTCCCATTAGGCACTGGACAGGCAAAATAAAAGGAAGAAGCAACAACACATTTTTTAACTTGGACTTGAGTGTAAGGTATGAGGGGAAGGAAAATAAGGAAAAAGAAGCTTCAGGTGCTCTGGTATTTTTAAATTCCACCCTTCTCTCTCACTGCCTCTACTTCCCATCAGGTACTTCCCTCACAGAAGGCCCTCTCCTGGCCTAACTCCATCTCCTTCCTATGTTTTATTCTCTACTTTCAAAACACCCAAATTACAGAAAAGATAGGCACTGTCATGATTAACAGAAAACAAAGTGATATTTTTCACCTATAGGGCTGTTCATTATCATAATGTCAAGGGCTAAACAACTAATTATATATATAAAGTTGGGAAAATATTTTTAAATTATCAGAAAAATTCTCTTAGGGGGGTTTCCTGCCTTCCATCCCATGAGTCTGGGGTTAAGCAAGGTAGGTGGCAGAACAAGGAATAGCCCAATGGGGACCAGGACCAAAAGAAGGTGGGAGTCAAGTGAGACTGGTTACACACCAGGGATAAAGAAGTAAGCAAGTATGTGGAGAATAATAAGGGCCATGTTTCTCACTATTAGAGAGATGAGGTACAAATATGGAAAGGGGGAACACTTTCCTGTGGCACTGGGTTGCAACTGGAGGCGTGAACACGTTTTTAATATTTAAAATTTTAATAAAATATTTTAATATATACATAACTACATATAGTAATAAAACAGATGCAAGTGTGTATGTATATATATGCACACACATACATATACATATTTCTTAGCTTTGCCCATTGGAAAAGCCTACGGGCAGTGACACCCCAGTAGCAAATAAACACATCCAGTGCCCAGATCTTGGTTTCTAAATACTGTTCTCTACCAAAAGGAATCAGGGCTCATTGGGAAAACATATGATTCTAGAGTTAGACAGTAAAACTTAGATTAACCTGGAATGTCTTATTGTGCCAGACAGTAAGGAAGTGTTCCAAGAAAGATGGGAAGGTGTCAAAAAGACACAGAAGTCAGCTTGAATGGGGCTCCCACTGGCAAAACCAAGGACAATTTGGATATCGAAATAAATAACAGTAGTGATAGACTATAAGCTGGTAAATAAAATAGGAATCCATGAATCCATACTGATGTAAATGTGAACAAACAAACAAATGGGAAGAAGAGAAAGCTCTTCCTTATAATGTCAACTAATAATTATAGAAGGAAGTACAAAATTAGAAAGCCACCATTTGGCAACCATCAGAGTAGTAATGGATTCAGACAAGAATTATCAATGTATTCTAAAACTAGTAGGAAAAGTTTGATGAGGAACAGGATATGTACATAGTCTCAAAGTATCTCCCTACCAAAAAAAAAAAAAACCTGATTAAATACAAAGAGAAAAAGTGTAACTTTACAATGGAGAAAATTGACAGAAACCACCTTAATCAATGGAGTCCCCCCTGGTAAGATGCAGTAAGAACACAGAATCATTGCTGTGATACTCCTGCCAAAAGTGCATAACCTGAATTTAATCATAAGGAAACATTAGACAAACCCAAATTGAGGGACATTATATAAAATAACTGGTTTATGCTCTTCAAAATTGGAAGGTCATCAAAGTCAAGGGAAAACTATGGAACTGTTACAGATTGAAGGAGAGATTAAAGAGACAGGGAAACGAAGTGCAACATATTAGACCCTTTTAACAGAGAAGACATTTTGGGGACAAATAGAGAAATGTGAGTGGAGTCTGTGGATTAGCTAGTTGTACTGCTCCCTGATTTTAATGGTTGTTCTATGGTTCCATAGGAGAGTGACCTTGTTTGTACAAAATGTGTGCAAATGTATTTTTAAAAAGGTAATGGGCATCACGCCTGTAACTTACTCTCAAATGGTTCAGGAAAAAAATAGATAAGATAGATAGGAAGGGAGGGAGGGAGGGAGGTGGAAAATGATAGAAAATCATAAATATAATAAAATGTCAAAAATTGGGGAATCTGGGTGAATGCTATATTACAGTTCTTTGTACAATTCTTGCAACTTTTCTGTTAGTTTGATTTTACTTTTTAAAGTGAAAAATAAATGCTCTTAGGATGATAATTTCCTGTATTATAACATCCTTATGGGCCATTTTTTGTGGAAACAAAGAGATAGCTAAGCTGCTTTGCATGCACTATGAATAGGAAAATTGGGAGCTGGGATGAATGAGCTATGGGGGTCAGACAGGAGATGGAACAGAAAAGCACTGCAGTACTGTGGGAGGCTGAGAGAACATTTCCAAGAAATAGGAATGATTGAGAGATTTTTTAAGAAAGAGATGTCAATTTTAACTTGTCCGGAATGTTGACATGTGATGCCTTGGCCCCAAACCCTCAGCAAAGTCAGATACATCACACACACACACAGGACACACACAAACACATACACACATACCACACGCACACACACACACACAATACTTTGGGAAATGAAGCAATTGCGGGTGTCCCTCAGGGTGATGCAATGCAGGAGGAAAAGGCACCCATGAAAGGGGGCAAGAATTCAGAGGAGGCAGGGACATGGGGCCATAGGTGACATGGAAACACTTAAACCTTCCAAGAATCCCCTGAAACAATGGGGAGAACACAGGGTGCCCCAACACTTATGGGATAAGATGGGAGTCAATTTATCTTAAATCTTGAGTAAAAGATGATCCTCCCAGTAAGTTGGAAAATATGTAGACATCCAAGAGGCTGATACAGGAGTAACAACAAGTATTTAGAAATTAATATTAGAAACATGAAAGGAAAACAAAATATTGATTAAAATATCAAGATTAATACTTTCTTGGGTGCTTGGGGAAATGCACAGCAATTTGCAAACATATCATGGGAGAACATGTTCAAATTCCTTCTTTCAAGGCTATTAGATATGAAGAAAAAATTAAAATTATACCTCAAAAATTATCCTATACTTACCAACTGAACTTCAGGATCAACATGTTTCTGTATAGCGTGAAGAAACTCAGCTGGATTTTCTTGTACTTTTATGCTACAGAAAAAGATTAATCTTGAAAATGCATAGTTCCCTTAGTAGCACATAATCATATAGAACTAAAAATAATATTAGTTGATTTTTATAACAGACTATAATTTGAGGACAAAATCATTAAAGTGAAACCTTTTGAGTCTAAAATTGCTTCTCCCACACATGATAGGCCAGAAACATTTCATTAACATTTTTATTAACTTAAAAAAGTTTGGTGAAAAATGAAATTTTCTCCATTGTATAGAGTCCCTACAGATTCTATTTGAACAATTCTGTTGTTCAAAATGGAGTTGAAAGTGAACTTCTGAAACCACAAGTCTCAATATCAAATGACTGAAACAGAGTTCAAGTTAAACTGGGATTAACAATTCTCTAATTCTGAATCTCCCTGGGAACTTTAAAATAAAAATCATTAAGTTAATGAGATCAAGATATTCAGCTAATCTGTATGATTCATACTAAAACATTTTTTTTTCCTTAATGGCACACTGTGTGGAGCCTGGAATATTTAGCCATAATCAATCAATCAGTGGACAAGTATCAATACTTATCAATTATAAGTTCTGTGGTTACATTATATTGGGGCCATATGTTACAGAAAAAAATTGCCACGCAGAAGAATTTTTAGATCTGTTTTCTTGACATAGGTTCAGCCTCTCATATGTCTATATAATTGGACTTTCCCAATACCCAGTGGCCTTTTGAAAGTAGACCAGCAGGTGGCAGGACCACTGTCTGCCGCTTGCTGGTTCTAACAGGAGTGGCCAGCAACGTTGTTTCAGATGGAAGAAAACTACACATATAAATCTAGTAAGTAAATGGATACTTCATAGGGAAAAAAAAAGGATGGACTAAAATATGAGCTTTCAAATAAAACAGGCCAAGAACCGAACACAGGCATGGGCTTGTTGGAATTTGGGTGAGAAAAAGCCTGTGATGCCAGCCCAGGTTCTGGGACTGTGGCTTCTTTCATGAATCTTTTCCTGCCTTATTACTTCATGGGTTAAGAGAAATTAGAGCAGGTGAAACTCAAACCAGGCGATTTGTTAACAGATTTGATAAGAGAAGAATTCTATACTACAGTGTAAAATGAGACTTTGGGAACAGCTATGGTTTTCAACAATGCTTATGCTGCTGATGTAATTAATTAGTAACCAGTGTTTAAAGAATAACTTCCCACCCTGACAATTTAGGACATTTGCACCTCCACTACAACAAAGAAAAAGAAGTATCTGTTGCTCTTTTTTATGCATAACGAGCTCAATGAAGTAAGGTATGACCAACTTTATGGCTTTTCTAAAGCAAAACAAGATTCGACTTTGAGCGTGGCTGTATATGAATGGATCCCTTATTAAATTGAAAGCATCATATTTATCTCATCCCATGCAAACAGCATAGCATTTAGTATGGAGGGCAGATACTCAAATGTTCAAAGGCTAAATGAATGACCTGGTTCTATCAGAAACTATCTAGATGACTAATCTTATGCTACAAGAACAGAATAAGAAAAGCTTATTTCAGATCTCTTCTTACATTAAAATTTAAAACATAAAATCTATCAAATAAGTCAGGAAATGCAACATTTATTTGTTAATATCCTGTTTGCTGTTCAGTTTTATAAATAAGTGATATGGAAGAATTAAGAAAAGAAACTGAGGAGGCAATATATGGATTTATTAAGGATTTATACCCCAACTAGTACTGGAAAGACGTTGAGATAATGAGAGTACTGCCTAGGAAGAACTATGAAAATAAAGTTTTATAAAGACCAACATAAAATACATTTCAACTGGATAAAAATTTAATCATTGCCAAATCTATCTACTTATAACTGCTTGGCACTCTACGTTAGGAAACTTTACTGACATTAAAAAAAAAAACTTTTGTAGCTATATCAGCCATTATCTCCTATCTTTTAACCAAACCAAATTAATATCTGAAAAAAGTTAGGATGATTTTCTGCATCTTCTCACATTTTGGGGTGGTCCACATTAAATCCTATGGGCCTTCCAACTCTTCTCAAGCAGTTCAAAAAGCTCTCCATCACACTTTCAGCTCTGTTGCTACATATAACCAACCATTTATTCAAAGACTGCGCACTTAAAATCTTGCAAGTTCGCATATCCTTGGACCAGTCAGCCGCGGACACAGGTTGACACTGAGAAAAATAATGATTGTGAAAGGGTTGAACAAATTTACTCAGAGAACAATTAAATAAAAAAGACAGTGTGGAAATAGTTCATATTTGTCATAACAGAACTATTTAGTACAGTTTGCTATTCTCAGACTTAAAACACAGATACAAGCGCTGCACATGTGAACACAACACATGTGCTTCCTGGGAGTGGAGGTCTCAGCATCATCCCAGGTTAGCCGTTCCTTGCCTGCAGATGCTTGGCAAGTCCCTTTACTTCAGGGGGCTCTGCTGTGGGCAAAGAAAGGTGTCTGGTTCAAATCTCTAGGTTCCCTTCCAGCTCTAAAAGTCTACGAGCTTTACTATGAATGGCTCAGGCTACTGGCTGTCCAGTTTGGTCTCTTTGCTTTAGGTACCTAGATATCTCAAATAGAAAATGCTGATGACTGACACAATGCAGGTCATCATAATGAAACTAACAAACCCTACAATTAAAGACTATACATTATGCCAAGAGTAGATACGTCTAGGAGCAAAGATGAGGCCAGGACACAAGCTCCTTTCTCATTCTTTGGAAGGTTCCCCAGGTGACCAGGAAAAACAAGCTCCCTGCCTTGAAGAGGGGAGACTTTAGACTGGTCCCTAGCCTTCTGTTTATATCCATGGACTGGAATCAAACGGAAATGTTCTTGGTGTGGTAAACCAGGAAGAGTCACTGTTAGAATTTAAAAAAAACACTGCAATCTAATCTCTTGCTACTTAAAGTGTTGCCCTGTAGCAGCATGGCTATCTCCTGAGAGCTCGTTAGAAATGCAGAGTCCTGGGCCCCATCCCAGACCCACTGAATCAGAATCTGCATGTTAACAAGTTCCCCAGTGATTCATCTGCACATTACCATTTAAGAAGCATTGCAATCCCCTTGTTTTACAGGTTCCAAAGACGTGGCTGAAAAGGGTTATGGAGCCAGCTGGTGGCACTGAAGGTTTAGAATACTGCTCTTGTCTTTGCAACCAGGGCCCTTTCCAGCAAGCACTCTGACTTCCAGGTCCCAGCCAATCTCACGGTGGCCAGGCAGGGGCTCAGCTTCAGGAAGCAACCTTAGCCTGAGAATGAAGGGGAAGGGCTAGGCCTCCATAAAGGCTTCTGTCTGGAGCTAGGATTCGTTCCTTCCCTTTACAACCAGTGTGAGGAGAGCCACAGCTCTCTCACCTACACTCCTACCTGTATGGGCTGGCAGGGGGCCCAGGACAAATGGCCACGACCCACCCTGAAGCCTGTGAACCTTTAGTGTACTCAGTTCCTCGAACCCAATTTCCAGAAAGCAGGATCAGCTGAGAAGTCGAGGACACAGCCACCTCTAGCCCACCCACCATCGCCTCTAGGGGGCGGGTTCTCCACTTCAGTGCCCCTTCTCCTATGGAGACCTGTTTCCAGGCCAAAAAATGCAAACAAAGCTCTGACAAATGTGACTTTACCTAGAGATGATGAGACAGACCATTTTAACTATTTCCCATCTCACTTCACGTTGTGGAACTGAAACTGAGCTTCTCTTTACTGACTCCTGAACAAGATCTTAATGGGGGTCTACATTTTAGGACTTGACAAAGTTTTGTTTTGTTCTGCTTTTAAAGTAGTTTTTCTTCAGCTTCTCCAATAAGGGTTTCTGTTGTTTGGATAGATTACCAAAAAGAAATGATGAGAAAAATCTCCATTCTGCCAACAAAAAAACATTCGTTTGCTCAGTCATTAGTTTTGACATGTTGGCTTACTTATTATATCAAATAAAGGCAAGATGAGTGCCTTTAAAAATGAAATGTAATTGACTTTAAAAATGGGCAAAACAGAGGGGAAAAGTAGAAAGAGAATGCGCAATTTTTGCATAAAATAGGTTCATTTTTAAATGGAAGCCCCAAAGAAGCAATGATTTGTCTCTCCAGATTTCAGAATGCCTCTCTGCCTAAATGCCGTGGCTGGGATGGGCTCTGTGCAAATTTCTTCATGTTTATGCCAACTGAGCAGCATTTTACTTTGGGGAAGAAAAAAAGAACTCAGGTACCAGGAAATATAGTCTATTGGAATTAATCTTCAGCAGTTAAAAGAATTTTCTCAGGTACCATAGATTTTTTTTAAGTGATGTAAGAGTACTACAACACACAATAATAGGTTGGCATGTTTTGATTGCAATGGCTTGAAATACCATTTTCTAATGCATCTTTAAATGTGACACCACATCACAGTGACTGACCTAAATTATGTCCGCTGGGTGCCGCTAAGCCTTTCAAAAGTACACTTGGATTAAAAAGGAAAACATAGGGACCTGGAGGTTTAGAACAAAGGAAGGGCAGGGACATGGCCATGGAGAAACCAAATGAATATTCTATTATAAGCCCACTAGTCATTCTGGCATATGATCAAACTGACACACATTCAAGAAAATACTTTTAAATGAAAATAAAATCACTGCACTTACTGTGTGGTCTTGTATTATTATTTTTTCTGAAGGCACAACCCGGCCAGTCAGAGACATCTGGCATCCAAAATGCAGGCCCCAGGTCTCCAGCTCAAAACGGGCATCCTTGTTTCTGTTGATAGAGTTGAGCTTTAAATCATTAAAGGGCTTACTTTCTAAAGAATTTTAATCATTAGAGATAAAATTACAACTTAATTATTCTGATTTTTTTAGGGTTCCTGACTTCTATTTCTACTCACCATTTTTTTCCCTGCTCAAGAGAATTATAGGAAGACTGCACCCATGGGAGACACACAGGGATGGAAAGGCTCCCAGTGTGGCTCACTGGTTAGCAAAATGGGACTTTGAGCCAGACACACCAGACTTCAACTCCGAGTGCTGACATTTAATAACATGTGACCTTGAGCAAACTCTGAAATATTTTAAAGCCATGGTTTCCTTATTGGCAAAAGGTAGGACTAATTAACTACTTCATAGGGCTGATGTAAAAATTAAACATGACAATACATGGACAGTACTACCACACTGCCTGGCACATGTTAAGTGCTCAATAAAGGTGAGATATTATTGCTGATAACAAACTTATCACTAAAGAGATATTGTGAAGCGTCTGGATGTGGAGATGTCCCTGTACCTCTGGATATCATCTGCGAGCCTGGCCAGGCGCTGCTGCCTTCCCAAAGGACTGAGATGCGTTTCTTCAGCCACAGCCTTCATCAGCTGGAAATCAGATGTTGCCTGGCCAGGCAGCCCTATTCAACGTGAATGAAAACAAAGTGAAAAATGAACAGTCCTTGATGTAACCCCAGCCCATCTCAGGCACAGGGTAATAAAAGTTTTCACTTAAACTGAATCAGATTCACTGTCTGGATAGCACCATCTGCCAGCAATGCAAGCCACATGTCATTTAAAATTTTCTAGTAGCCACATTAAAAAAAAGCCAAAAAGAAACAGATGCAATTATTCAAATAGTATGTATTATTTAACTCAATATATCCAAAATATTATCATTATCAATATGAAAAGTTTGTTAATGAGGTAGTTTCCCTTTTCTTTTCATACTACGTCTTAGGCATCCAGTCTGTATTTGACAGTTCCAGCACTTCCCCATCCAGCCCCTCAGTCGCACTAGTCATGTGTCAAGTGCTCAGTGACCACGTGTGGCTAGAGGTCACCACGGGGACTGTGCAGACCTGGGATGTCATAGTACCACTAAGAATGGGCATCCCTCCCTGCAAGGATGATGTCCTTGTTAACTTTTCTAATCACAAAAGAAATACATACACATGATAACTGATTTGAGCAATACAAAGTGTAAAAAGTAGAAAGTCCACCCTTAGTCTCACCCTGGTAATCAGACGAACATGATTAAAAGTACCTGAGACAGTTATTCAGATTCTACTATAGAGCGAAGATTACCTTCTGGAAGCTTATGCAGAAAGAAAATAAGGAGCATTTTGGCACCACTCAAAGAACATACCTGAAGAAAATTAAATCATATGGCTTCTTAGCCTAGTGAAGTTCAAAAAATGGGGAAGAACAGGTTGGCTTTAGGAAAATATATGGGGACCATTTTAACATCAAATTAACAAATAGAATACACGAGATAAAGGAAATAGATAGTTTTCACTGTGCTGAGCAATTTCCAAAGAGCACTCTACCCTTCCACTTCCTCTATGATGAAATAAATAACTTAAGGGTCATCCTCCATGGGTTAAATTAGTGCTCTGGCACTCAGCTAACTTAAGGAGGTTCTACCCACCGCAACGTATCAGGAATCTGTGACTGAGAGCCTGACAGAGTATAAAACATAAACATCACCTGTTAGAAAGCAGAGCTCGGGGATCAGGTGGGCCATCCGAACCTCAGCGTCATCATTTCTCTTGCTTTTCAACAGACTAACAAGCACTGGCTGGTTTAGGTCAGATAAGGTAATATCATATTGCTGTAGGATGCAAGATTAATGAGGGAAAAGTTAATATGGAAACACGGTAAAACGAGCATCCTTGCTTATGAGCAACAAGGTAATCCCCAAATGAATAGATAAGCAAATCCTTTCAATAGAGGAAAAAAAGTTCCTACTAATCCCTATGGTTACGTACTCATTTCTACTTCCTTCCTAGGACCTCTCATATCTCAGGGTCAGTTTCGTGATTTTATTATCTTTTATAATGCAATATTGGTTTTTTTTTTTCATTCATTTCCTTGCTCTCTTCTGAGTTTCATCCAGAGACAGAATAGCCTTCAGCTGGCTCCATCCATAATGCCATGACCCCACTGCAGCATTTCCACCATTGGAGACTGAGGCAGACTGCCCCATGCATAACTTACTGGCTCTAAGTACCTGTGTTCATTTTGAAAATACCTATACACAAGTTGGAGACAAGGGTTATATTGAGTCAATCTCAGATTTCCCAAAAGGGCACAACGGTCCTTCATTCCCAGGATAGTATGATGTTATAGGGAAACAGCTTTGAACTCCAACAAATGTAAATCTGATCCCCAGCTCTTCTATCAATACGTAGGTGGACTGTGACACTGGGGAAGTTACTTACCTTTCCTCATCTATGACATGAGGAGAACGGTAGCTCAGAGGTGTCCCATGTAAACCACTAGCACGGTGTCTCGTTTATAATGAGTCCTCAGCAATCATTAGTTCCTACCCCACCCCCTTTCCCTTTGTAAACTTGAATTTCAACATTCTCACCTTGCCACGAGTTCATTTACCTTCCAACGGCAAAGTTTTCCAATGAACACTCATTCCCAGTATAATTTACTCAATACTGATGACAGAACAACTGGAATTGTAATTTACCAACTGCCTGGGGACTATATGACACTGACATCAATAATTATAATTAGGGAAGCTAGCAGTGAGTGCTTCTCTATTCAATAAGGACTTTAAGTCATTAAAAACAATTCAGGAAATGTGATCATTGCAACAATGCTATGGCTGAAAAGCTTGGAGAAGCCTTCGCAGACAGTTTTTATACGTGACTTCATTAATTTACATCTCATGCTTGCTACATTCCAGGAACAGCAGGGGATACAAAGATAAAAGAGGCACAGTTCCTATGTTTACACATAACTACATTATCTACAAAGCAAGGTAGACCAATAGCACAAATAATATATGCTAAGCACTTATATTTTTCCTCATTTAGTCTTTTTTTAATGGATGTGTACTATGTTTTTTTTAAATTGAAGTGTAGTTGATTTACAATGTTGTGTTAGTTTCCGGTGTACAGCAAAGTGATAGTTATACACACACACACACACACACACACACGTATGTATTCTCTGCAGATTCTTTTCCATTATAGGTTGCTACAAGATATTGAGTATAGTTCCCTGTGCTGTACAATAGGTCCTTGTTGTTTATCTATTTTGTATATAGTAGTGTGTATATGTTAATCCCAAACTCCTCATTTATCCCCCACCCTTTCCCCTTTGGTGACTGTATGTTTGTTTTCTATGTTTGTGAGTCTATTTCTGTTTGGTAAATTAATTCATTTCCTCCTTTAATCTTAACTACGATGAGTCAAATACTATCGTCATCCCCTTCACTGATGAGGAAACAGCATCAGAAATTAAATAACTTTCCCAAGGTCCCATAACTGTACATTAGCACAGCCAGGATTCATCCCTTAAGACTTGGGAACCTCTGCTTGTTACACCACTCAGGACTGGGTCCCTCGCAAGGAGTAGGGAACAGGGTGGTAGTGAAAACAATTTATGGCTGGTAAATCAGGGAAGGCTTCGTGAAGGAGGTAGAATCCAAGAGAGAACCTTGAAGAAAACGTGGGAGTCTTACAAGTTCCAGGAACAGCTCAAGCAAAACTGGGATATGTTCCAGGAAGAGGATATTCCATTTACCTGGAGCATGGCCAGGAATTCTACCCACTAAGCTGTGTCATCAGCTGAACTTTACTCTCTCCCGTGCCCCAATTTTCTTAGCGTTTGAAAATATTTTTTCGTGATAAGATAAAATAGAGAAATATAAAGGTTAATATCAAGATGTCTTCCACTTTGAAAGTTGACTGCATAATAATTTAGCATTCCTTTCCTAGGACAGAGAGGAGGACATTCTAGAAATTGGCACCATTTTCTTTCTTCTTCTCCCTAATTACAATATATATGCAGTGAACCACAACTCATTACACAGGAAAGTGAGTGGGATTTTATCATGATTCCCTTTTCAAAATATCACGGGTCCTAAAATACATCAAAGAAAAATGAATTTAACTGTGCAGAAAAAAAAACCAAATGTTTAACAAACTTTGTCTGATAAACGAACACTTATGGAGCACATTTTCTGCACAAGATGCTTTGCCAAATGTCAAATGCCATCCGTGTTCTATAAGGAAGACGTGTTCTAGAAGCAATGTGGAATGTTCTACAAGTGCTCAGGGAAGAGAACAGCTAGCTCTTCTGTGAGTGTGACAGGGAGCAAAGTCAGAGAGGACTTCACTAATGAGATGACATTTGACCTTGAAGAGGAAAGGTACAGTGAGGCTTTATGCCAATGTCTCCTGAACATGAGCGAAGGCTGAGTGACAGCAAGTAGACTGGAGTGATGGCAGCATGGGGTGCATGGTGGGAGTGCTATGGGAGATGAGGTCAAACTGTGTGATGCTACAGTTGAAGAAGGGAAGGCTATTACCCAGTGCTCATCACCTGCAGGAACCGGACTAAAAGCCCTGCGTGGACTATTCAGCACTTACACAGCACCATGAAGGCAGGCAGATGACTCCCTTTAGAGACAACACTCCACATTTCATGATTCGCCGAAGGTTACACAGCCAGTATCGGGACACCTTACTCCAGAGCTTACGCTCTTCACCACATTTCCGGGCAGCATTTCAGAAAGCTCTCTCTGGAGGCCATGAGGGTGATGGATCCCAGTGAAGAGAGGGCTGGGGCAAGGAGATCATAAAAGGGGACAGAAATCCCCCAGAGGGAAATCCGTGAGAGGTTCTGCACTAATGCAGGGGTAACAGGGCTGAGGAAGGGATGGGGTCCAGGGAGAATTCAAGAATAACGGAGGCAGAACTCATCTTGGTGACAACTGAACGAGGAGGTGATGGTAAAGATGAGGAAGGACGCAAAATGTCTTCCTGAGAGGCAGAATTTCCAAGGAGAGAGGGAAGTGGGAAAGACAATGAATTCAGTTTGAATGATGTTAGTGTGAGATGCCTGCAGGATATTCATGCAAATACAGTCTGAAATGGAGATGAGGATATAATTTAGGAATGAGGGCAAGGTAAAAACACCATATTTGAGCAATCTTAAAGTATGAAGCAAAGATCCTCTGCAAGAGGACCATGGTGAATAATAGCATTTAATGTCTGGGGGAAATGAAGAAGGAAGATGTCAAAAGAGGCTGAGAAAGAACCACCTGAAACCTAGCAGAGAACCACCAGGGATGTGCGGAGGCGCCAAGGAAGAGGAGTTCAGCTCAGTGGGAGTGGTTACTAGTGTCCAAAGCCACCAAAAGCCCCTCCGAATAAGAACAGTAGCTGAATTTGACCTTGGAGAGTGATTTCCAGGGCAGCAGAACCGGGTACCAGACTGCTGAGGCTTCAGGAAGGAAGAACTGAAGAGGTGCTTGGAGCTACTTTAGACAACCTTCTAAAGAAATGAGCTAAGGAGGAAAAAGAGATCACTTTTCCTGAAGGTATAGAAAGGTCAAGGCAGGGTTTTTGCTTTCTGTTTGTTTTTGTTTTAAAAACAGTGAGATGTTGAGAGACTGAAATCCGACTGCACATTAAAGAGAAGGCACCTCTGAAAGGAACTGAAGTTGGATGGTGGGGATGAGGAAATTGTCATCACTGTGACTCAAGCTCCCAGAGTCGGCAGGAGATTCCATCAATAAATGTTTGAGGGCTTCCCTGGTGGCGCAGTGGTTGAAAGTCCACCTGCCGATGCAGGGGACACGGGTTCGTGCCCCGGTCCGGGAAGATCCCACATGCCGCGGAGCGGCTGGGCCCGTGAGCCATGGCCGCTGAGCCTGCGCGTCTGGAGCCTGTGCTCCGCTACGGGAGAGGCCGCAGCAATAAGAGGCCCACATATGGCAAAAAAATAAATAAATAAAAAATAAATGTTTGAGTACCTACTGAATGCTACCCTGGGCATCCAGAAATCAAGAGCTCAGCATTGAGGAGAGGAGTCAGACCATTCATGCCCTTTCTGTGACAGTCGGCTGTAGCTAAGTGCAGGGAGGGGACCCGGGGGAGGGCGTCCTAGGGCTCCCTTAAGAGTTGACTGCTAAGCTGAGTACTGAAGGGTGTTCAGTGACCGGCTGGCTATGAGTGGGCATCAAGGAAGAGGAAGCAACATGTGTGAAAATGCATAGGGGGGTAACTGACTTGAGGAACCGTGAATGGTGGGCACAGCAGAACCCAAGAAGGAAACAGGATGGTAAGTGATGAGACTCAAGAGGCGGGGAGTGGCCAGACCATAAAGGACCTGGGGAATTCTGCCCAGGAGCTTAGATCTGACTTCTAAAGCACCAGAGAGCCATGGGAATATTTCAAGCGGGGAAGTGACATTATCAGATATGCTTTAAAGGAGGTAACGCAGACTACAGGAAGGACCACAGGAGACGGGATGAGGGTCTGAGCCAATCCAGGAATGGTGGAGATGGAGGGGAAGGGACAGGTCAGAGAATTATGTCAGAGGCAGACTCAGCCCCACAGACTGGGGGACGTTGGATTGGAAAGGAACAGGGACCCTCCTCTGAGCTGAGCAGAAGGGAGGTGAGGAGGAAGGAAGAGAAGTCCCACCTGCTTGTAGTAATCCACATAGGTGACCTCAGTGCCATCCCGCTTCTGGAAGGTGTGTGTGGGCTTCACTGACCAGTCAATGTCATCGATGCGATAGGTTTTGTTATTGTATCTGGTAAAGGCAAGAAATCTTTAAGTTCTTTTCCCAAATCCTACAAGGTAAGTGGCTCTTTCACTATATTTTTAATTCAAAGTATTATTCTCAAGAATTTCAGAAATTATGAAAGATAATAACTCAAGAATAGCCACTTAAAAAAAAAAAGATCAGCTCTTATCTGAGAAGAGCATTAATTAACTCTTCCGTTCACAGGAGGACCTCTACCGGTGGGAGAGTCATTAGACCACCACGTGCTTTTCTTACTGAGATACCCCACCACTTCAGGTAAATCATTCTTAAATGTTCAAAGGCTGAAGCATGGCTCAAAACTTTCCCATCAGCTTCTGGTGCCACTAAGATTTTTTGAATTCCCAACTAGTGCTTCTGATAAAAAGCACCCCAAGCAGGCTGATGGACCACCCAACTCTGGAAGCCTGCTTCATCTCCCATCTAGGGCTGGCCCTGGGCAAAACTGCAAAGCACGTCGGCTAAGATCTTTCTAAGCTCTTTCTCCCCTTCATCAGGTACCGTGTGGCCTGCAACATTCTCTCATGCCACCGCAGCCTTGGGACAGAAACCTCCTTGTCAGGTTTCTTCTGGGCTCTGGGTACCTTGCAAGGTGACTCTGAAATAGTGTGATAACTTAATCCATGAAGATCATGACAGGAGGATAAGGGGGCGGCGTGGAATTCAATCTGCACCACCGCTCTACTCTGTAACCCAGAAAAACAACTTCAAGTGGAAATTCCAAGCCAGACTAGGAGAAGACTAGTGGGTCCTCTAAAAGAAGTGTCCCTGGACTAGCAGCTGCATAGGCGGGGCTTTTTGGTCCTCACGAAGTCACATAACTGCCCATGTCCCATTCAGTTTAAATGTGCATTGATGACAAATGTATACACAGACAAACCTAGAGACTTGAAAGGTCTCAGCCTTAACGGCCTCATAATCTTATAGCAGGGATGAGACACGGACCTGATGTTCCGTTGTTACTGAATCAAACTTGGGTCTGCTCGCCCATGTGCAGTAAAGCGAGTCTACTGACACATCGGGTTGTGGTGAAGGAAATGTGCATCAGATACTGTTATTTGGGTACTTCAGAGAGGAGCTAAAAAGGAGGATATGGGGCAGAGGTCTGCCTGGGAAGGCCCCATATGGTCCTGCTTGTTTACACTATGATGTAATAAAATGAAATTAAATGGCTCTAAAGAGGTGGCTTACAAACACTGGACTTTGGGAATTGCTTGGCGGTCCAGTGGTTAGGACTCCGAGCCTCCATTGCCGAGGGCGCGGGTTCAAATCCCCGGTCAGGGAACTAAGATCCTACAAGCCACGTGGTGTGGCCAAAAAAAAAGTAAGAAAGAAAGAAAGAAAAGCACTGGGTTTTGGGAGCAGCACAGGGGCGAAACTGAATAATTCCAACTGAATGGACAGGTGGAAGGTGGAAGCTTCAGAAAAGCAGTAATGTTTGAGCTGGACTTTGTGGGAGCAGAAATCTAAAAGGCAGAAATAGGGGTGGGGGAACCAGGCAGAAAGGCTGGAGCAGCAAAATGCAGACCACTGGAGGCTAGGGGAGAGGGTACAGCAGGAGGTAAGGAAGGACCAGTTTAGACTGTGGACCACCAAGCATGCCCCTAGAGGAAGCCTGCACTCTAGACAACTGAGAACGGTCAGGTCTGTAACAGGTGAGTAGACTGATCAGATCTGGGCTCAGGCCAGTGCCCTGTTCCCACATGGCATACATAATGCATTCTCTAGAGAAAAGTCTATTTAAATGCAGGCTTTTACCTTGTAAGGACAATGAGCCCAATCAGCTGTTTCTCACACGTCTGGGTAAAGCAGGACATGCCAGTTGTGTGGCAGAGATCCGTCATGAATTCTAGAACAGTCTCATTCCTGAGTATTTTATAACTCACGTCAGCACCAAACAGGAGACTGCTTTCAAAATATGACACAGAAATGGAAAACCCAGGCCAAAGGGACAACCTTCAAAATAAATAAATAAATAAATAAATAAATATTTAATAAATAAAAAATTTTTTTAAATGTTTTAAATGTTATATCAGGAAAACAATAAACATTTTTTTAAAGAAGATGTTGGGGGTAGGAGTTTATTAATTTATTTCTTTATTTTGGCTGTGTTGAGTCTTCGTTTCTGTGCGAGGGCTTTCTCTAGTTGTGGCAAGCGGGGGCCACTCTTCATCACGGTGCACGGGCCTCTCACTATCGTGGCCTCTCTCGTTGTGGAGCGCAGGCTCAGTAGTTGTGGCTCACGGGCCCAGCCGCTCCGCGGCATGCAGGATCCTCCCAGACCAGGGCTCGAACCTGTGTCCCCTGCATTGGCAGGCAGATTCTCAACCACTGTGCCATCAGGGAAGCCCCAACAATAAACATTTTTAAATGGCGACTTTACATTCCAATTCTCTAGATTTTATGAAACAATTTTTCTTTAATCTGATTTCTTTCAGTGGCTGACTTAACACTTTAGTTATTTCCAGCTGGAGTGTCTTTAAACATATATTTATGATAAAATACATTCCTGTAGAGCTGCATTTTTTGACCTTTATGCTACTGACACTTGGACTGGATAATTCTTTGTCAGGGTCTGCCGTGTGCATTGCAGGATGTTTAGCAATACCCCAGGCCTCCACCCACTAGATGCCAGTATCAGCCCCCAAACTGTGACCACCAAAAATATCTCCAGACATTGCCAAATGTCCCCTGGGGAGCAAAGTCACCTCTGGCTGAGAGTATAGCTGTAGGATTAAAATGTTTATGGGGGGATCCATCCCAGCATGAAAACATCTAGGTTCAGAAAAGCACACTGACTCAATGGTGAAGACAATGACTACACTTAATAATGAGATTAAGGGGCTTCCCTGGCGGCACAGTGGTTGAGAGTCCGCCTGCCGATGCAGGGGACACAGGTTCGTGCCCCGGTCCGGGAAGATCCCACATGCCGGGGAGCGGCTGGGCCCGTGAGCCATGGCCACTGAGCCTGCGTGTCTGGAGCCTGTGCTCCGCAACAGGAGAGGCCACAACAGTGAGAGGTCCGCGTACCGCAAAAAATAATAATAATAATAATGAGATTAAGAAATAATCTAAGTGATATCACGTACAGACATACAAGGGAAACTGTAGCAGTGGCTACATCCCCTTTCCACATTTATGAATATCATAGTCTGAAGTCTTGAATAAGAAAACGTTATGGAAATGGCATGAAAGAATAGACAAATATTTTTAAAAAATCATTTCAGTTTCTATTTTGTGGACTTCATTTGCTGTGATACTCATGCCAGCTTTCAGGACAAGCATATGCACTAGGACCAGCTCCAGCTCAGCACAACAATGGCCCGCGAGGATTTCTAATCCAGGTGGAGAGATAAGTGACGGGGTGAATGAATGGGATGCTTTAGACAGACCACTCTGACACACTGAATTAACATAGAGAAACCCTGCCCTTTTCCTCCACCTGGCAGAAGCCAAACACACTGCCTCCACTTTCTATCTTTTCTGTACAGATCTCCCTCAACTTATGATGGGTTTTCATCTTGATAAACCCACCATAAGTTGAAAATATCCTCAGTCAAAAATGCATTTAATACACCTAACCTACTGAACATCATAGCCTAGCCAACCTTAAACGTGCTCAGAACACTTACTTTAGCTGACAGTTGGGCAAAATTATCAAACACAAAGCCTATTTTATAAGAAAGTGTTGAATATCTCATGTCATTTATTGGATACTGTACTGAAAGTGAAAAAGAGAATGATTGTGCGGGTCCAGCATTGTTGTAAGTGTGTCGGTCGTTTACCCTCGTGATCGGGTGGCTGCCTGGGAGCCGTGGCTGCCACCGCCCAGCCTCACCAGAGAGTATCATCTCCACATCCGCTAGCCCGGGAAAAGGTCAAAGTTCACAATTTGAGGTATGGTTTCTACTGAATGTGCATGGCTTGCACATCATCATAAAGTTGAAATATTGTAAATCGAAATATTGTAAGGCAGGGACCGTCCGAACTTCTCCATTTGTTTCGTGTCTGTCTTTGGGTTACTGGCTGCCTCTGTCTTTGGCACAGCTACTTATTTTGGAGAGCTGAGTAACAACCAGTTCAAGACACAGCCGATCACATTCCCTGCAGCATCTACCTCCCAGCTTAGGGTAAAAATTCTGCAAGTGTTCCTAACAGTTCACTAGGGCAGCTTAGCCGCTGTGTGTCTGACATCTGCTTACCCAATAATTTCCAATCAACCACCCTGGCTGTGTTAACATTCTATCAGCAAGAAAACAGAGCCCCAGCTATGTGGTATAACGTAATAGAGCTTATTCTGCTCTCATTACGACTTGTCATACACCGAAAACTCAGTTTCTGAATTCCTTCTAGGATTTATGATAATGACCTAGCACACTAATATAAGAAAACAGGCTGCTAGCTTTTGACATTCACCATTCTATAAAGAACTTGAAAATTTAAAAAATCCATTATTTTTCGTACCACAGAATCTCTCATAGGAGGCATAACAGTATAATATTGCATCATAAATTATGCTGTTCACATTATAACAATTTCAGAGTAACAGAAAACATAAATAAACCTACTTGTGCTGGGGAATTTCCACTGGCTCTGAAGGCTTATAGAAGTTCCGTCCAATTTGGTACATGGACAACTTTTTTAAGATCCTGCAAGTATATATTTTTAAAATCTGTTAAACAACCATTGATAACAGTATACCTCCAAGTTTGTACGCATGCTGAAAGAAAAATAGTAGAAAAGTCCAGAACTCTTATTGTTATAATACTGGAAGGTTTAGCTGCTAAATATACATATGAGTGTATATACAAGAACTATCACTTCATATTTGGGAATGACACAATTGAAATTAGTTCTATCTTTCTGGGTTTAACTGCAGTAAGTAGGTGGTCACTTTCCAGTTATGACTGTGATTGTAACATTCTGGTTGGTGTGGATGAGGTGAGAAAAGCCATGTCCACAGGCTCTTCTGGCCTCTTTCTTATTTTGAGATGAGGAGGCTGTTTCTCTTTTTTTCTTTCTTTTTTATTTTTTGTATAGTTAATTTACAATGTTGTGTTAGTTTCAGGTGTACAACAAAGTGATTCAGTTATATATATTCTTTTTCAGATTCTTTTCTATTATAGGTTATTACAAGATATTGAATATAGTTCCCTGTGCCATACAGTAGGTCCTTGTTCTTTTTTTTACATATAGTAGTGTGTATATGTTAATCACAAACTCCTAATTTATCTCTCTCCCCGCATCCCCTTTGGTAACCATAAATTTGTTTCCTATGTCTGTGGGTCTGTTTCTGTTTTCTAAATAAGTTCATTTGTATCATTTTTTTTAGATTCCACATATAAGCAATATCGTATGATATTTGTCTCTCTCTGCCTGGCTTACTTCACTGAGTATGATCATTTCTAGGTCCATCCATATTGCTGCAGATGGCATTATTTCATTCTTTTTTATGGCTGAGTAGTACTCCATCGTATATATATATCACATCTTTATCCATTCATCTCTCAATGGACATTTAGATTGCTTCCACGTCTTGGCTATTATAAATAGTGCTGCTATGAACATTGGGGTGCATGTCTCTTTTCAAATTAGAGTTTTCTCCACATGGACTGTGGTGTGTATTATTGCACAAGTACATGAAAGGATATGGAAAATTTCCCTAAAGATGACATTGCTGCTAGCACACTCCCTACAAAATGGTTAATACTTTTAATACCCAGGCTCTACAATGACAGGCATCATTAGCCTAAATTAAATTCACATTTAAGGCACTTTACTTCTTGAAGATGATACTGAAGACCTGGATGCACACGGGGGAACTTGCCGGCAGCTCCCTCGTCAGAGTGATAGTCATCTTTACAGTCTCGCCTCTTTGAGTTTCACATGACAATTCCATGACCTGAAAGAAGAAGTACTTAAAATGCACTCTACGGATTATCCTCAAGTGCACAGAATGCGGATATGCTAAAGCCATCACAACTTAATAGGAATTAACAAAAACAAAACTGCAGATGTTAGTAATGTAATAATCTAATGATTACATTACGTTTGGAAGGTTTTTTTCGCTGTATTTTGCTAATACCAGAAAAGCAACACATCTCTTTCCTCTCGAACTTCTTAATAGAGAATCAAAACCAGCCTTGAGGTTCAAACATTCAATCCAAAGAGAATCCAGAGCAGCGGTTCTTGACCTTTTTGGGGAGTGGGGGTGGGAAGACAGGTCACAACCTACTTTGAGAGTCTGATAAAAGTTACATTCTCCAAAGAAAATGTCACATATGTATATACAGCAACAATGTATATAATGTACCCATTTTCAGACGTTCATGGATGCCCAGAAGCCTACTAATGAACTTTCCTGCCCATCCTGGGTTCTTGGATTTCAGAGGGAAGCCTCTTAAAAGTTCATTCAAAAAAACAGAGGAACAGAGAAGAAGAAAGCAAAGGATAGGGAACAGACGAGAGGGAAACGTAAATGTGGAAAGAGAGAGGAGGAAATGGTGAAAGTTTAAACAGATATGAAATCTGATTTTATTAACTTTTGAAAGGTCTAGAGAAATCCCTAGGGTTCTTATAATCTGGAACAACGTTCTAACAATTATAATGAATGCATGAATAGGTCTTTATACCAGATGCCTAACTAAATTTAAAGCTCTTCAGGGAGGGCTCAGTATAGATTTCTGGAATAAAAAACGACAAATCAGTCAGTAAAAATCTATGATCAAGGGTTTTTTAGAAGGGTAAGGAATTAGAAGAGGTCAGTTTATTAGCAGTCATTTATGTATTTTACCCCTACTTTCCATGGTGAAAGTGTGGTTTTAATGGCTTTTAGGTTGAACCAAGAATGTAGGGCAGGGATAGTTCACTTCAGGGAAACAAAGAGAAATGCATCCTTTCACAGGGGATGAAATATTTCACTCAGGCGTTTCTTGCTTCAAATAAAACTGTAGAGAAGTCAGAGGTGGCGAGCTGCAGGAAGAGCTTATCAACATCCAGAAGTCTAATGGGCAGGAGATGGGGGAGCGGCCCTCAGACTGCTACCAGGATCTCAGGACAAAGGCGTAAGCCAACAAAGTATGTTGGGATGAGTGGCCGGCAGCAGACGGTCCCCACTCAGAGCTTTATTCAGGAACCGTATTCCTAAGAGCCACCAAAGAGCAAAATCAGCTGCACCCCCTGCACTTCCCCCACCAAATACCACTCCTCCTTGCTTCCTGCCTGTTGTGAATCCCACACCCTCACTCTCAGAGTGCGCTTTCACTTCCTCCTCTCTATCCACTTATCTAACGGGTTGGCAAGTCTCAGCCCTTCTACACCAGCAATTTCTCTACTCCATTTCAGCTGTTCCAATACCAATATTCACCACCGAGCCCAAGAGCACGTGACGTGGAGTTGCACAGACCCTGGTTCTCTGCCTCTTGCAGCCTGTATGATGCGGAGCAAGTGACTGCAACTCTTTAAGACCTTTTCCCATCTCTAACGTGGGAGTGAGACCAGGATAATGAAGATTAAATGGGATAATTCATGGATCTTATCCCTATCCGTAGCAGTGCTTTGTACCTTTGTTCAGGTTCACTGAACAATCTGGACAGCCTGCCCAGATTATTCCAGTGGCACTTTATTAATCTTCCCACTTTGTCCTGTCAGCCATTCAATAGGATGTGATCAGAGTCACTGAAATTTAACACAGCTCTATGGAAACTCTCTCTCAAAGGCTTCAGTGGTCCAGGAAGGACAGTTCCTGTTCCTCAGCAGGACATTCAAAGTTCTCCCTACCTTTGAAGCCACAACTTGCAAGCCTTCCCAGCTAAGCCTGAACAACCAGAAGTTTCTAAACTACGCCCTTCACTTCCCACCTTTGTGCCTTTGCTCCTCTGGTCCTCCCCATCTCCCCCTTCATTAATTCAAATCCTGCCCAGGAGATAAATTAATGACCATTCCCACTGAAGTGTCCTGCTGGGAATAACCTTTCCTTTCATCACCTCTTTTTGAAGACCTTGGGTAAGACACTTAACCTCTCTAAGGCTCCAGGGGTGATGAGAGGATTAAATGCATACAGCATGCTCATCAAATGTAATCCAGTGGTAGGTTGGACATAAAACATAGATCTGCTCATCTCAAGAGAGCTGTGCTGGGGCTAATCCAGAGAACAACCAAGCAGAGCACCTAACACCTCGTAAATGCTCGATAAATGTTAGCATAACAAAACCACTAATTATTATTATGCCGCTTATGTCATTCTATCTTGCACTGAATTTATTTGTAAATAACTTCAGTACTAAATTGAAATGTTTTTGACAGCAAGAAACTTGTTTTATTTATCCTGGTTTCCTCCAAGGTGCCAGCACCCTGCCTGGTACACAGTAGGCTCTTTATAAGTGCAGAAGGAATGCATGAGAGTGGCAACTAGATGTGACCAGTGACAGCAACCTGGGTCGTGGCCACAGATGCACAGATGGGGTCTGAGAGACAGTGGAAGGCCAGGAGGCAGCAGAACAGGACTTCTAGAACTGCACTATTTGGGGGTGCAATGAGTGAATCAGTGGAGGGGCTCTTTCCATGAAAATAAGCATCCTATAAAGTGTGCAGGGGATGGATGGGAGTACAGGATTAAGCCTGAGTCAGTATTAAGACCAGAAGAAAAAGATGAGACTAGCAACCTTTGTTAGGACACAGTTTCTTTTTACTATCTCATTTTTACTGTCATTAGGTGGCAGGCCATATGTTAACAGATAATAAGACAACACTCTTCTGTCTAAATCTAGTATCCCCCGTGTCTGGAAGATAGAAGCAACAGGTCTGATCTGTCACACCACGTTTTCATCATCTATTTACTCCCTGCCTCCTCATTAGACTCCATGCCCAACAATAAGAAGATGTGTGGCGTATACTACATGCTCACTTTGAATAAGAAGTGAGTAATATTAACTTATTCCTAGCATCTGTAGAGTAATATTCCTCCAGTTTCATGAGGTAAAATTGAAGGAAGCTGGACCATTCAAGGGGGCTATATGATTTTAATACATCCAAATTTCAACTGTTACTACAACTGTATTTAGAAGAACAAGATCTTTAATGATAGTAATGCCCTTGAAATATATCATTTAAGTATGAGAGGCCATATTAGCATGCTATCAACATCTAGTCATAGGACAAAATATTGAGGGATCAATAAGGACTCATGACAAATAAAAATGTTTCTAAATTTACAGATCCAGATTTTCCAAGTCCTTAAATTTAATCATATGGTACAATTTTTAACTCCATATTCAGATGAAATAAACACTCAAGTAGCTCCTATAAATCTCACAGTCTCATAAAAGGAAAAAGGTTCCAAGAGTGCTCAGAAGCATACTTCTTGAGGAAATTAACAAAGATACACATGGAATCTAGAAATTTACATTTATGCTCTTGGTGTTCAAAATGCTGAACTAAAAATAAAAGATTAAGCTTTCCAAGGGATAGAAGCGTCAAGTTTTAATCCAATACTCTGTTTTAATTTTTCATACAGAAACCAGTTCTTTCTCATAATTTTCATACTGCTTTAGAACAAAGCATATGATAAAAACCTCAATACCAATATCTTGATTTTAGGGCTAAAAATGTGGAAGGCATTAAAATAAATAAACAAATAAATAAAGGGCTATGAATCTTGCAATTGCCATATCCAATGGTCATAACCATTAAAAAATATCCTTAAGATTGACATAAATAATTCCTATTTCATATGATGGAACAAGTCATGAAAGAAATGACAGTTTTAGGATCAGGATTGATGTAAAGTTCTTTGGACACATGGACACAATGTGTAGGAGCAAAAAAATGTAGAGTAAATTTAAAGCTCTTAGGCCATAGGCTAAATGGTGTTTTTTAAACTTTTTTTTTTTTCTTTTTTTTTTGGCCGCACCATGTAGCATGTGGGATTCTCCAACCAGGGATCAAACCCGTGCCCCCTGCGTTGGGAGCTCGGAGTCTTAACCACTGGACCACCAGGGAAGTCCCTGTTACTTAAACTCTTGCCTATTTGGGAAAAGTTTAAATGGATTCCTATTTCAAGGACACTTTGCCTTTAAAAAAGTAGTTGAAAAAGTAGTGTTTGTATTACAGCTCTTCTTTTTTAAATGCCAGACCATCAGCTTCTTAATTAAGAAATCAATCCTGATGAGGTCTTAATTAAGAAGTCTTTCGCTCTCAGGCATGGGAATAGGAAAGAGAAAAGGAGTAAGTGATATACTCATTCCAACTGTCAT
This sequence comes from Mesoplodon mirus, assembly GCF_964341445.2. Taxonomy (NCBI): domain Eukaryota; kingdom Metazoa; phylum Chordata; class Mammalia; order Artiodactyla; family Ziphiidae; genus Mesoplodon; species Mesoplodon mirus. Next base: position 37,621,841 of record NC_138983.1, read on the forward strand.
GAAAATCAGCTAACCTCTAAAATCTACATGAAGGAGTATAAATATATGCACACATGTGTGTATTAAAAAAGTAAAAATACTATACCTTTTCTTCTAGCTTTTGGGAGAGAAAAAGGATGACACCATCAAATGCTTTTGCTTTGTTGGAAAGTTCCCTGTGACTATAAAGCAGAGCAATTCTCAGCCTTCTAGATTCTATATCTGGACTATATGTCACATGATACTGGTATAGCTGCCAGTCCTGGGGCAAGTCTAAATTGAAAAGATTTGTGACCAGTTTCACAGGTATTCCACTGGAACCTGAAGAAAACAAATAAAAAACATGTTTTAACCAAAAACAAAAAACAAAAAAAAAACACACATCGTGTTCATATTAATCACAGCATTCAAAAAATTTCTTTGCATATGCATAATTGTTGCTAGAAAGCAAGGATTCTTGTTCAGTGACACAAGGTAAGCTCTAGTAACCAGCTGCCTGATAACCTTTGGAGCCCTGCAAGCAAAAGGATCCTGTGTAAGGCAGGCCTCATAAGAACCTGAGAGCAGACACTGACATTCTTGTTTTGGGGAGAAAAGAAACGTCTGAATTCAACTACCCTAGGACTTCTTCCAAAGCTTGCCTTCCAGCTGATTCTCAAATGGATCAAGTAAGCATTTTGTAACCAGGCAGGACCCCATGGGGCCTCCACCACATCCTCTGCTTTAGCTCCTCTCTGAAGTATGTAGGTAATAGTATCTAGTGTACATTTCCTGAATTGTTTTACAGATGCTAAAACCCCTACCAAATGGAAGAAATTAACTACTTGATGACCATTAGCTCCCTCCACACCTACTGGCACCAAAGGATTGATAATGTTAACCCTTTACCTCACCATCAACCAACCAGAGAATTGTGCAGGAGCTGATCACAGACCCTGGGGCGCCCCTCTTTCACTTCCCCTTTAAACATGCTTTGCTGAAACCCTTTGGGAAGTTCGGGCTTTTTGAGCACTAGCTGTCCTAGACTCCTTCTACAGCGCCTCACAATAAACGTTGCACTTTCCTTCACCACAGCCCAATGGCAGTAGATTGGCTTTACTGAGCATGGGGGAAGGGACCCAAGTTTAGTTCAGTAACAGTTTCAGATGCTGCTCTGGAATTATGGTGCTCTCAGATTATAAAGAAACTCTCCAGTTTTTATCACGAATACTACCCCCATCCTCTTGGAAATCCAGATAATCAAAAGTTCACCATACTTCGGAAAATTCTGAAATCACTTCATTCAGTGATGAGATGGCCCTGTAGGTCCCAGCGAAGGGCCCCCGCAGATAAGGGGGCAACTGGGGGTGGAAGAAGAAATTTTACATCTTCCCTGTGTGAGAACAGACAGGGCTCTGGGCTTCTGTTTTTTGCAGGCACAGGGAGGCCATGTGGGCTTCCAGGAATTCCATCCCCTACAGAATTTTTATTCACCTCTTCAAAATCTACAGGACAAATTCAGAGATGGCCACGATGTAGTTGGTCGGTGCCCAGGATGGCATAAACTCCATCCAGGACAGACTCCGGGAGGGCACAAAGGAAGTACTTCTCACCTCTCCTTGGAGGGAATCATCCAGTGTTCGTCTTATAGGAAAGAATTATCAAATAGTCACTATTTGCCTTTCTGCTGGAGGAAGTGGAAACATGAGCTCTGAGGTGGTGAGGAAGAAAAAGTATCATGTATACCTTACATAGTATTCCCTCAGTTTTGACCTGTGTGTCCACTGAGAAATCATGCACAACCTAAAAGATAAGAGTTATGTTTTATTCAGCGGACAAAACTGAGGGCTTAAGCCCAGGACACAGCATCTCAGTTATGAGGAACTGCTCCGAAGAGGTAAGGGAAGAGGCAGGATATATAGGAGTTTTTGCAACAAAGACCAGGTAGTCGGAACATCATAAGATTACTTTTAATTAAGGAAAACCATATGTCTCGAGTTAATGAATTTAGCGCTTTTCTATGTTCAGGAAGATGCAAAAGTCAGGGCTCACTGAAATCATTCCTTTGATATGCACCTCAGCTATCTGGGGCCAGTATCCTGTTCTTTCCCACCCTGAGTCTCCTTAGGGTGCATCACTGGAGGGAGGCTGCAGTGACTGAAGACTTGGCAGCCGGCGCCCCGTTTGTCTCCATCCTGAATTCCCTCAGGGCTCACCGTGGGAGCGGCTGCAGTGGCTTCCTGGCTGCAACATCTTTTGTGTACTGATAAGGCAGGCAATATTTTTTTCATTGACGTGTAAATATCCAGTAGGAACAAAGAATCTTTCTGCTATTTTAATTAAAGAAAAGGGGTTTTTTTGTTGTTCTCCCAGAGGACATGGCAACATATTTTAGCTGCTCATATTAATGGACAAAGAGAAGTCATCTAGAATATCAGAGCTGGCAATACCCTTTAAGACCACTTACACCAGTGTGTTCAAACTGTAATCATGACCCATTAGTGCTGCAGTTATGAAAGTAAGTGAGGTGAACCATCATGTTTCATAGAAAGACTAGAATACAATAGAATGGATCGGAGTGCCCTGCCCATAGGAAGGGCAAGCATTGTTTCATGAAACTTTGTTTCAGTTGTGTTTGTGTAGTGTGTGTATGCTGGAGAACAATTTATGTACTTATTTTTGCTGCATGGTTTGAAAGAGTTTGAAAAAGACTGATCTGCATCAGTGAGTCTTAACTTTTAGAGGGAGTTACAAAGCCTTTTGAGAATCCTATGAAAACAACAGGCTTACTTTTCCTGAAAATACACATGCAATCCTAGGTGCAATTTCAGGGGTAAGCCCAGAATCTGCCTAAAGAATTCCCCAAAGAGGCTACATTTTTCTTTTTAGACCTGAAGTCCAGAAAGGTTATTCCCCATATAGGAAAAAGGTTGGGAAAGAGACAAAGCATCTTTGCTGACCCCTACCTCAGGTGTAAGGAGAAAAGGTTTTCAACAAGTGAAATGTAGTTTTGGAGAAAATGTTACTCTTCCTATTAATAAAAGAGAGAATTAAGGCTAAAACAACTAGTGTCTAGATAATGCTTGAATATAGCAGATGTTCAAAACATATCTTTTAAGTCAATATATGAACTTGTTTACTTTATTAAATTTAAATTAAAATTTCTTAAGCAAAATTTGGTAACATTAAAAAAAAAAAAGTGGGCTTCCCTGGTGGCGCAGTGGTTGAGAGTCCGCCTGCCAATGCAGGGGACACGGGTTCGTGCCCCGGTCCGGGAGGATCCCACATGCCACGGAGCGGCTGGGCCCGTGAGCCATGGCCGCTGAGCCTGCGCGTCTGGAGCCTGTGCTCCACAACGGGAGAGGCCACAACAGTGAGAGGCCCGCATACCGCAAAAAAAAAAAAAAAAAAAAAAAAAAGAAGTAAGAAATTCCCTGGCAGTCCAGTGGTTAGGACTCTGTGCTTCCACTGCAGGGGGTCTGGGTTCAATCCCTGGTCGGGGAACTAAGGTCCCACAAGCAGCATGGCATGGCCAAAAAAATAAATAAATAAAAATTTAAAAGTAAGTAACATGAAGACTGGGTACCTCTTTTGCAGTCTCTCACATGGGCCAATTTCTCTCTGGTACAGATACTCAAATCCATCATCTCTCGTCTGATTTTCCCAACTCTTTCCTTGAAGGTACATCCAGCATCACCAGAAGATAGACCACCTTCATCTAAAATATGAAGAGAACACCAAAATGTTATATATTATTAATATTATATACATCAATAACATTTCATGCTAGTGATATCGTTTACAACTTTCATATCAAAAATACATCTAGAGGGAATTCCCTAGCAGTCCAGTGGTTAGGACTTCGAGTTCTCACTGTCAAGGGCACCAGGTTCAATGCCTAGTCAGGGAACTAAGATCCCGCATGCCGCTTGGCACAGCCAGGAAAAAAGATGCATCTAGAACCAAAGCTCAGATTTTGTGGCTTTTAATAAAACTGGCCCACATTGCTGAAAACAGTCATGACTATACAGAAGTCTGCAGCCTGAAAATTGAAAACTGTGAAGGAAGCATGGCATGTTTTGTTAGAAATAACAGACTCTGAGTTAGTCCTACCTCATAACATTTGGGGCTGACCTGATTCTCCTCTTGGCTAAGGAGAAAGCTCTATCTCCCTATATCCCACTCCACACCCATTTACGGAGGGCTGGTCTCCCTCCTGTAGCTCTTGTGTAACACCCAAAGAATTACAGACTAAGATTGGCCACATCAACTTCCGTACAGATTGGGGCTGAACCTTTCCCCTTTCTCAATCACAAGAAGAGAAATGCCCATACACTGCCATCAGTGTTTATGCTAGATCATTCCCCTGAGAATGAAAGTCAGCACGTCACCTTGGGACGTGTCACTTACTGTTAGGTTCTAGAAAACGGGAAATTAAAATCTGTTTCCTGATGAATATTTTCTTTTCTTTTCTTTCTTTCTTTTTTTTTTTTTTTGCGGTACGCAGGCCTCTCACTGTTGTGGCCTCTCCCGTTGCAGAGCACAGGCTCCGGATGCGCAGGCTCAGTGGCCATGGCTCACGGGCCCAGCCGCTCCGCGGCATGTGGGATCTTCCCGGACCGGGGCACGAACCCGCGTCCCCTGCATCGGCAGGCGGACTCTCAACCACTGCGGAATATTTTCTTTTTTAAATGAGTACAAAAAGATGCTAATTTTTTTGGATACAACTTTGGCACTTTGAAATGTGAAAATATAAATTTTATATTACAGAATTATTACTACAAAGTAATGTGACTAATAGTATGACAAACCTCTAGGACACTGACTTGACCACTGTCCTTTGATATCACTACCCCAAATGGTGCTACCCACTTGCCCAAAACTGCTGTCCATACCCTTCTCAGTGGAGTTGGAGTCTCCCAGGAAAATCACAAAATGTATTTAATATTTTAAAAATTCCATTATTCTCACTAGATTATCCGTATCATTTACTGCTCTTGGTTTCAAAAGATGTTTGGTGGTTTCTAAAAATTCAATCTGCCATAGAACGGTAGTTCCCAGAGTCTGGGGGGGAGGGGCAAATGAGGAGTTAGTGTTTAATGGGTACAGAGTTTCAGTTTTGTAAGATGAAAAACTGTTCTAGAGACGGATGGTGGTGATGGTTGCACAACAATGTGAATGTCCTCAATGTCCTCAAATGTCCACTGGACTGTACACTTAAACACTGTTAAAATGGTCAACTTTATATTATACCTATTTTACCACAATTTTTAAAAATAAAAAAAAATCAGTCTACCCTCAAAAGATAAAGAGTTTCCATCACTTGCTAGTCACAAGAAGGCACAGCAGATGCGAAGGAAATTCCCACAGAAAAGTTGGAATGACACTTGAATGGTGGCAGTAGGGCTGGAATTATGGGACAATACATTTCTATTGTTTAAGCCACCCAGTCTGTGGTACTTTGTCATGGCAGCCCTAGCAAATTAGTGCAGTAGGCATGCCAACTTGTACTGTGTGGTAGGGGCTACTTGGACTAGCACGTTGACGAGTATCTTGAGGCCAAACCTGGATTTGCAGGTGAGAGAGCCACCACCAAATGGTGAGGTCTACCGTGGGTGGGGAAGGAAGAAGAGAGAAGGGGCAACAGGCATGCGAGGTTACTACCATCCCTGCAAGGCAATGGTATTGGCATTTATATGTCATAAAGAATTAAAAAGTATGTTTTCAAAAGTATTCAGTAAACAGACAGAATCAGAAAAACTGGTTTCCTAATATCTGGGGGTTCCCAACTGCTAAGCACCATCAGGAAATTCAGTGGCAGTTTCTGTGTTTGGAAGTCCCAAAGAAACACAACAAACACAGGGGGATCCTTCAAAAAAGGAAGATAAGATGCTCAAGAAGTGAGTCTGCTGCTGAAAGGCTTAGTAGAGTCACTCCTATTCCATTCAGATGGGACGGAACTGGATGGAACAGACAGAGCTGCACTTACGTTTCTGTGAAATCCTGCTTGCTCCCACGTGGTCACTGCTAGAAGATGCTTCACTGTCACTAACAGCAACAGACAGAGGCTAAAATGGGGAAAAAATATTTGGTCAGATTTAAGATGTTAAGTCATAAACTAAAACTTTATCACAAGATGAGAATGGTATCACGTCCTATGTCATTAGATTACCGTGAGCTAGGAAAAGAAAATGTTGGCAGGTAAGATGCTTGAGAGAGGAGGAAAGATTGCCCATTTCAGAAAAAAGATAAGGACAAGCTACGGTTTTCCCCATTCATCAATCTTTGATTTCAGTGCCAACTGTGAGCCAGATACAGCCCTTAGTCCCTGGAGGTGGAAAGAGGCAGAGGTGTGATCCTTGCACCCGAGGAGCTCATCAGAGCTCCTCTGGAAGGTGGTACAGGTGATCACAGACCTCATGCTCCTGTAGCCTTCAGACATGGGGCCTCTGATGTGAACATATTTGTAGCAAGCAAATAAACTGAGCCCAGAGGATCTGGGCCACCAGCTCAGATGATGACTCTCCTGAATAAACTGCTCCAAAAGTTCACAAAACAGGTGAAGGGAACCATTAATATTTTCTCTTCAGGGTAATTACTTCTCTGTTCAAGAAGGTATAAATCAGTCTGCTTTAAAAAAAATGGATGATACCAAGAGAAGAACTCTCTATGAGAATAAAGGCATAGACTACTCACTTGAACACTTCTGGTCTAAGATATTGCTCCAAATACTGAGTTTTTGCTAAGTATTGCTCCAACACTAAATGTAACATCACTCAAAAATTGCTGGTTTGCCACTCAATTCAACCTAGTTGCCTAAGTCTAATAAGGAGCCCTATATACAGTGGTTGCTCAGGAAACAGTGGTTGATTCTAAACTTCATTTGTGTCTGAGATTATTTCTTTTTATATATAAATTAGCGAGACAGATCATATTAGATTATATACCACATAATGGTACCTTTGAAGGGACAGCCATTTTCACGAGAAGATTTACAAACGAATGAAGTAATTAAAACTTAATGATATACTTGCCTCCCATTTTCAGCCCTTTTCACTGACCAAGATATCTATATTAATATCTTACTCAGATAAGCTCCCCAACAGGGAAAAAAAAAAGTGAGATACCCTGGAAGGACTCAAAGTTGAAAGAGAAGATAAGCCACTACTTCGTAGCAGAGAGGAAGAGATATTTGCCGAGGAAAGCGGTGTCCACGAAGGAAACAGAGGTAGCAGTGAGCGAGACGATGCCAGCTGCTACACTTTCTACCCACCAACGGCGAAGCCTGGATGCACCCCACCTCCGCGGCCCTAGGGCTGCGGGCCATGCCTCGCGCCCGCGCGCGGGCCCGGCCGCTCATGTTCCAGATGCACCCAGAGTGACTTCAAAGGCAGCCAAGTCTCAACAGGGTATTTTGTCACCGGTACCCAAATGACAAGGCTGCGACGGAAGCGGTGGAGGTAGTGAATCTCTGGGTCCCGGGCTGGAATGGCAGCCGAGGCTCACGAGTGGGTGGAGCCAAGCGCACAGCCCACCAGGGTCCCGTGGTAGGGGCGTGGGGAGCACGTGGGCAGGAGGCGGTGGGAGGACTGCCGCCAGACTTCTCTTTTCATCTACAGCCCCCACCATATTTGGCATTATCCAGCTTTCTAGTTTTTGCCCATCATATGTGTATATAAGGTTGCATCACACTGTTACCTTTTGTCTGTATTATCTGCTCACTTCTACTCCTGGCTTCTAGATGTCTTTGAATATGTCATGTAAATGTTGTTTCTGGGAAATATCTGACTCACCTACTGGGGGATGGGGAGAATTTATTTTAAAATGTGCATGAATGCCAAAGGAAACACAAAAGGGTAACCACCTCTTCATATATGTGATAGCTGTGGAGTTTTTGTTGTTGTTCTGTGAATTGTCTGTTTATATCCGTTGCTGTTTTAAATTGGATTTCTCATGTTTTTCTTGTGATATGGAAGAATTTTTTTTCTTAACATAGCAAATATCTACTCCCTATTTATGAATTATTAATTTTAACTTTGAAGTTCTTTATCTAATCAAAAGTCTTAACTTTGATGGAGTCAAATCTACTAATTTTTAATTTTATGGTTTGTGCTTTTTGGGGTTTTCTTGAAAGAAAATTTTCCCTGCCCTAAATTTACAAGGATGTTATATGACATTTTCTTTTATTAACTTTATAAGTTTACTATTCACATTAGCTATCTTGTATCCTTCGAGTTTATTTATATATATATATATATATATATTTATATGATATGTAGGATGTGAGGTAGGGATCTAACTTTATCTCCCTATAGTGAGCCATTTTCCCCAAATGTCATCTATTAAAATTTATGTAATGGTTTGTGCAGCCACAACCAGCAAATCACAAATTCTCATACATACCTAGATCTAATTTTGTGCTTTCTAGTTCTATTCTACTTATCTATATCTGCTCTGCACCAGTACTTTACCACTTGTAATTGCTATTTCTTTATATTACTCCTAAAATCTGGTGCGGCAAGTCTTTATTCTTTGATTTTTTCCATTATTTATTTTTTGCCAACTGTATTCTTCCATATAAATTTTTAAAATAAGTTTGTCAAGTTTCTTTAAAACTCCCACTTAATTTCTAATTGGCATTGTATGAAATATATAAATTAGTTTGGGAAGAACTGCCCCTCTTACAGTGTTATAGTTCTTCATTTATTCAAGTTTCTCTTTATATCCTTTAATAGAGTTTAATTTTTTCATAAAAGTCTTGTGTATTGTTTAATTGATGGAAATTTATAGTTTTATTAGTATTTTGAAGTATATCTTGTTTTCATTATATTTTCTAATTGGTTATTATTAATATAGATACATGATATTGATTTTTGTAAGTTGATATCATTTATCAAATTTGCTGAACTCCTTAGTTCCTATAGCTTGTCCTTTGATTTCATTGAGTTTGCATGTAGATGATTATATCATCTACAAATAATAGTAATTTTATCTCATCCCTTCTTATTTCTTTTTCTTGTCTTATCATGTTGATCAAGTTTTCCTGTACAATGTTGAAAGTGACTGTGATAGCTGATATTCTTGAGTCACTTAAGTGACTCACCTAAGGTACTACAGTTTGTGTGGCAGAGCTGGGATTCCAGCTCTGGTCTATCTACCTTAAAGCCCACATCATATTCCCTCATCTCTTATTCATCTCCCTCCAAAAAGGTGATCTGCCTGACTTTAGATACAGCCTGTACTATAGAAAAAAGCCCCAGTCTTGTGTAAAATGCCATGCTCTTCTTTCTATTTATTTCCCATCAGAATACTCTTTTATTCAGTTGTCTTGGGAAATCATTATCCCTGAGGGCTGGCAAGTGCAAGAGGTATGATGGCCTTGGACAGAGATGGCCAGTCTTGGACTTGGCTCAGTGAAGCCACTCTAATGAATAACACATTTCTTTGAAAACGAATGAGTCTGACAGTTCTGAATGATCATAAACTGCATGTTAAAAAGTGGAGCAGGTGGGCGCTTCCCTGGTGGCGCAGTGGTTGAGAGTCCGCCTGCTGATGCAGGGGACATGGGTTTGTGCCCCGGTCCGGGAGGATCTCACATGCCGCGGAGCAGCTGGGCCCGTGAGCCATGGTCGCTAAGCCTGCACGTCTGGAGCCTGTGCTCTGCAACGGGAGAGTCCACAACAGTGAGAGGCCCATGTACCACAAAAAAAAAAAAAAAAAAAGTAGGGCACGTGGAAAACAGAATCTGGACAAGGAATCTACTTTTGAAAATCTGTGCTTTGTTTCTGAATATAAAAATAATCTTTACCTCATGTTTTCCAAATTGACCACCTCCTGGTAAATTTGACTTGTACTGATGTGAGAACACTAAGAGTGATGAGACATGCTCAGAACACATATAGGCAACTTCAAACAGTCAAATCCTTTCAATTTTCCAAATACTAACTCATTATGAAATCAGAAATATCAATTGTTTCCAATCATTATCTGCATTTTCAACTCCCTGTTATAATTACTATATGTGACATAAAAATCATTCACACTGTGCCCTCCACATATGATTTTTAAAGGCACTTATGTATTCCCTGTAATAAGGAAGGTACGGCATGGTTACAAGCACACATGGGCTTTAGGGTCAGAGAGATTAGAATTTACATCCCAACTCCATCACCTACTAGCTTTCTCACTCAAGAAAATGTACTTAATTTCATTTAGCCTCAGTTTCTTCAACTGTAAAATGGGGGTAAAGTTATGCCAGGATTTCTCAATGTTGGCACTATTCACATTTTGGGCCTGATAATTTGCTATTTGAGGGGGTCTGTCCTATATATTATAGGATGTTTAGCAGTAATCTTGGCTTCTACTCACTAGACACCAGTATCTCTTCTCCTTGTGAGAACCAAAAATGTCTGTAGATACTGCCAAGTGTCTCCTGGAGGGCAGATTGCCCCAGATTAAGAACCACTTTGATATGGCTACCTCTCAGGCTTGTTTCAAGGATTAAATGAAATAATAATAATGACGGTGTAGTGTTTGGCATGTAATAAAAATTGGATAATTAGTTATTATCAATACCAGAGGGTACATTCTTGTCTCATGGCAGAAAGAATTCAGAGATGAGACAGGGAGGTCAAGAAAGCAAAGTGAGGATTTATTTAGGTGATAGTATGCTCTCAAGGGGAGAGCAGGCAGACTCAGGTGAGTAGCTGACCTGAGTTTCTTTGGCAAGCTGGTTATGTGAGGTGTAGAAAAGAAGAGGTGAAATATTCATTGGGGAGGGAAGGTTTTGAGAGTTATATTCCCTGATTTTTATCTCAGCTCCACCTTCCTGAGATGGGGAGGGATTTTTGTCCTTATTTAGTCTTGATTGGAAGTGTCATGGTGGAGGTGCTTGATGGGTACTTCTTATCTGCAAGGCTAATTTTATTGTAATGAGAGCATAATGAGCAAAAGGTTACATTTGGAAGCCAGAGATTCCCACCTTTTCTCACCTTTCTTTGTCTGCCTCCTGGACATTTATCACCCCAAAATGTGTGGTTCCCTGTCAGCCTGGAGATTCCTGCTATTTTTTGCCTGCCCAAGGACCCCCGTTGTTTACAAGATGTGTGGGTTCCTGCCATTTGGCCCATATCCCCTTTCTCTGCTCATATCTAGCTAACTGCCTGCTTTGACATTATATCATAAGAATGTGTGATGGACACATTTTACAAAAATTCACTTACTACAATTTTTGCCATGTGTCGTATTTGTGTCAAATCCCTTCACGTGCACATACTGGCCATGATGTTCTAGGCACAGACAACTCTTGTCTTGTACCACCCTTCACATTCTCCTCTGCCCACCTTTTAACTCCAGCTGTTGCTGTGGTGATCATCTGCACACAGCGTAACCTCAGCTGCACAATACCTCTCTCCCTTCTGTCCTGATGCACCTCTGCTGCTGCAGGATACATGCCCAGAGGAACCCACTTAGCCATTCCAACACATGAGCAAACCTAGAAGTGCGAAGGAGTTAACATCTCATGGGGCAATATTTACCCAATGTGGCGTGGAAAATGGTGGATAAATACTCCCTCCTCCATCCATTGGGCAAACTGTTTTGTGGTGCATTCTATGGCTTCACAGAGGGTCTGAGTGGGATCAAGTATCAGATGTCACAGTGGTAATCAGCTCAGTAATGCACTCTTTTTTTTTTTTTTTTTTTTTTTTGCGGTACGCGGACCTCTCACTGTTGTGACCTCTCCCATGGCGGAGCACAGGCTCTGGATGCGCAGGCTCAGCGGCCATGGCTCACGGGCCCAGCCGCTCTGCGGCATGTGGGATCTTCCCGGACCGGGGCACGAACCCGCGTCCCCTGCATCGGCAGGCGGACTCTCAACCACTGTGCCACCAGGGAAGCCCCGCTAATGAATTCTTGAGTTGACATCATCCTTCTCTCTTTCACTCTTCCCACTCCCTCTCTACTATTTCTTGAAATCACTTCCCCAAATAAACTACCTGCATGAAAGCCCTTATCTCAGGTTCTGTTTGGAGGGAAGCTAGGCTAGCCTAGTTCAGTAAAAGAATATAGTATTCACTCACTTAAAACATCTTTCATGCCCACTGTGGACCTAAGCATGGGTATTTGAATTTTATCAATGATGAAAAATAAATTAAAATATTTACCTAAACTCATCCTCCAAGACAGCTGTAAAATCAGTTTTTCAGTTATTCAGTCCTGTGGTTGTACCTTAATTTTTTTTAATGATTTTTATTAGGAAAACACTAAATAAGGACAACTTATAAGTGCAGACATGTTCAGATCAGCTAATTTATTTGTTCAGTGGTTTATCTGTGGTTCCTGCTAGTACAAAACTTATTTCCCAGGCGCAGGTGTAGATGGTTGAACCTGTGAAATTAGTGCATCAGTGTGTTGTCTTCTTTGGACCTTATTTCAACAATACTTACTGGATTAATTGTGAACAGTCTCATTTTTTAACTTTTTATTTTGAAATATATCACATTTACAGAAATTTGCAAGACCAGAATAAAGAACCTTTCACCAAGATTCACAGGTTAATATGTTGACATATATGCTTTATTATTTTCTCTTCGTGTACACACACACACACACACACACACACACACATATACATGACCCATTTACAAAAAAGTTGTACACATAATACCCTTTGACCCCCTAATATTTTAGTGTGCATTTGTTAAGAATAACAATATCTTCCGAAAGATGGCAGGGTAGGAGGACGCAGAGTTTGCATCTCCTCACAACTAGGGCACCTACTAGGCAGTGGTGGGGGACCTTGGACACCTAAGGGGACAGGAGGGATCCCCACACGACCAGATAGTACGTGGGGAGGAAGAAAAGTGTAGGCGGGATGGGACTGGCACCCTTGAGGGGGGCTGGACGAGGGCAGAGGTTCCCACGCATGGAGGGAATCCCACAGTGAGGGGATCAGCAGGGATGGAGAGGGACCTTCAGGGGATCTGAGGGACATGCGGCCAGCATCTCGGCCACCTGTTTTGGCCCTGGCAAGCCAGCTATTCTCTTGGGCCTGAAACCCCACCCCCAGGACCCCCTCCAGCCACACTGCTCCCAGGCCTGAACCCTGCCCCAGCCGGGGTCGCTTCCAGCCACATGGATCCTAGTGGAACTGAGTACCGCCCTCCACAAGGCCTCCATGGGCCGCAGGGTTCCCAACAGGCTGCATGCCACCCCGACAAAGCCTCTTCCAGCCAAGCAGGTTCTGGGCCTGAGCCCCACCCCCACCTCCATCAGAGCCTCTTCCAGCTGTGTGGTCCCAGGCCTGAGACACACCTCTGCCAAAGCCTCCAAGTTCCACCCCCCTCCAAGGCCTCCTCTGGCCGTGCTGGCCCCTGTGGGTGCACCTGTGGAAGCCTGCACCCCAGCTGGCCTACTCAGACATGTGTGCTCTGAGCCAGCTCAAGGGACAGACACTGGCAAGAAGAACACAGGCAGAGGTGGGGCTGACAAGAGGCTCCAGAGACCTACCTAGAGGTCTTGTAGGACTACTGGGGAGGCAGGGGTAAGCTGTAGTTCACCATGGGGTCAAGGACACTGATAGAGGAGCACCAGAGAATTTTTTATTTTTTTAATTAAAAAAAACCTTTTTCTTTTTTATTTTTAAATTTTATTTATTTTTTTTATATTTAAATTTTCTTTATTTTATTTTCCTGATTTATTTTTAGGTTTTGTTTTGTTGTTGTTGTTTCATTTTTATTGTTATTTTTTCTAATATTTATTTTTCTAATTTTATTTTATTTTTTATTCTTCATTATTGTTCTGATCTTTTCTGTTTATCGCTTTTTTTAAATTAATGGCACTATTTCTAATTTATGTATTTATTTATGTATTTATTTATTTATTTTTTTGGCTTCATTGGGTCTTTGTTGCTGCACGTGGGCTTTCTTTAGTTGCATCGAGCAGGGCCTACTCTTCATTGTGGTGCGTGGGCTTCTCATTGCAGTGGCTTCTTGGTGCAGAGCACAGGCTCTAGGTGTGCAGGCTTCAGTAGCTGTGGCACGTGGACTCAGTAGTTGTGGCTCGTGGGCTCTAGAGCACAGGCTCAGTAGTTGTGGCACATGGACTTAGTTGCTCCGTGGCATGTGGAATCTTGCTGGACCAGGGCTTGAACCCATGTCCCTGCATTAGCAGGCGGATTCTTAACCACTGCACCACCAGGGAAGCCCCTGTTACTTGTTTTGTTTTTGTTTTTCTCTGCCATGCCGCATGGCTTGCAGAGTCTTGGTTCCCAGGACAGGGGTCGAGATTGAGCACCTGTAGTGGGCACACCAAGTCCCAAACCTCTGGACTAACAGAGAACTTCAGGTCCCAGGGAATATTAATTGGGTGAGGTCTCCTGGAGGTCCTCATCTCAGCACCAAGACCCGGCTCCACCCAACTGCCTAGAAACTCCAGTGCTGGACTCCTCAAGCCAAACAACCAGCAAGACAGGAACACAGCCCCACCCATCAAAAAAAAAAAAAAATGAGATATCCAAAATTATGTTACAGACAAAGGAGCAAGGTAAAAACTTACAAGACCAAATAAATGAAGAGGAAATAGGCAACCTACCTGAAAAAAAATTCAGAGTAATGATAGAAAAAATGATCCAAAATTTCAGAAACAGAATGGAGGCACGGATTGAGAAAATACAAGAAATGTTTAACAAGGACCTAGAAGCACTAAAGAAACAGGGATGAACAACACAATAACTGCAATGAAAAATACAGTAGAAGGAATCAATAGCAAATAACTGAGACAGAAGAATGAATAAATGAGCTGGAAGATAGAATGGTGGAAATAACTGCCGAGGAGCAGAAGACAGAAGAAAGAATGAAAAGAAGTGAGGACAGTCTCAGAGACCTCCAAGACAACATTAAACACACCAACATTCAAATTATGGAGATCCCAGAAGAAGAAGAGACAGAGGAAGGGTCTGAGAAAATATTTGAAGAGATTATAGTTGAACACTTCTCTAACATGGGAAAGGAAATAGCCACCCAAGTCCAGGAAGAACAGAGAGTCTGATACAGGATAAGCCCAATGAGAAACACGCCAAGACACATACTAATCAAACTAACAAAAATTAAATTCAAAGAAAAAATATTAAAAGCAGCAAGGGCAAAGCAAAAATCATATACAAGGGAATCCCTATAAGGTTATCAGTGGGTTTTTTAGCAGAAACCCTGCAGGCCACAAGGGAGTGGCAGGATATATTAAAGTAATGAAAGGGAAATACCTGCAATCAAGATTACTCAACCCAGAAAGGATCTCATTCACATTTGACAGAGAAATCAAAAGATTTACAGATGAGCAAAAGCAAAGAGAATTCAGCACCACCAAACCAGCTTTACAACAAATGCTGAAGAAAGTTCTCTAGGTGGGAAATATAAGAGAAGAAAAAGACCTACAAAAACAAACCCAAAACAATAAAGAAAATGGTAATAGAAACATACATATCAATAATTACCTTAAATGTAAATGGATTAAATGCTCCAATCAAAAGACCAGACTGGCTGAATGGATACAAAAACAAGACCCATATATATGCTGTCCACTTCAGACCTAGAGACACATACAGACTGAAAGTGAGGGGATGGAAAAAGATATTCCATGAAAATGGAAATCAAAAGAAGCTGAAGTAACAATACTCATATCAGACAAAATAGACTTTAAAATAAAGACTATTATAGGGCTTCCCTGGTGGCACAGTGGTTGAGAGTCCGCCTGCCGATGCAGGGGACACGGGTTCGTGCCCCAGTCCAGGAAGATCCCACATGCCATGGAGCAGCTGGGCCTGTGAGCCATGGCCGCTGAGCCTGTGCGTCCGGAGCCTGTGCTCTGCAACGGGAGAGGCCACAACAGTGAGAGGCCCATGTACTGCCAAAAAAAAAAAAAAAAAAAAAGACTGTTATAAGAGACAAGGAAGGACACTACATAATGATCAAGGGATTGATAGAAGAAGACATAACAATTATAAGTATTTATGCACCCAACATAGGATCACCTCAATATATAAGGCAAATGCTACCAGCCATAAAAGGGGAAATTGACAGGAACACAATAATAGTGTGGGACTTTAACACACCCCTTATACCAATGGACAGATAATCCAGACAGAGAATAAATAAGGAAACACAAGCCTGAAATGACACAATAGATCACAGAATCTTAATTGATATTTACAGGACAGTCCATGTAAAAGCAGCAGAATACACTTTCTTCTCAAGTGCATACAGAACATTCTCCAGGATAGATCACATCTTGGGCCACAAATCAAGCCTTGGTAAATTTAAGAAAATTGAAATTGTATCAAGCATCTTTTCTGACCACAACACTGTGAGATTAGAAATCAATGACAGGAAAAGAACTGTAAAAAACACAAACACATCAAGGCTAAACAATATGCTAATAAATAACCAAGAGGTCACTGAGGAAATCAAAGAAGAAATTTTAAAAAATACATAGAAACAAATGCCAATTAAAACACAATGACTGAAAATCTATGGGATGCAGCAAAAGCAGTCCTAAGAGGGAAGTTTATAGCAGTTCAATTCTACCTCCAGAAACAAGAAAAATCTCAAACAGCCAAACCTTACACCTAAAGCAACTAGAGAAAGAAGAATAAACAAAACCCAAAGTTAGTAGAGGGAAAGAAATCATAAAAATCAGAGCAGAAATAAATGAAATAGAAATGAAGAAAACAATAGCAAAAATCAATGAAACTAAAAGCTGGTTCTTTGAGAAGATAAATAAAATTGATAAGCCTTTAGCCAGACTCATCAAGAAAAAAGGGAGAGGATTCAAATCAATAATATTAGAAATGAAAAAGAAATTACAGTGTATACCACAGAAATACAAAGGATCATAAGAGACTACTACAAGCAATTATATGCCAATAAAGTGGATAACCTGGAAGATATGGAAAACTTCTTAGAAAGGTACAACCTTCCAAGACTGAACCAGGAAGAAATAGAAAATATAAACAGACCAATCACAAGTAATGGAATTGAAACTGTGATTAAAAATCTTCCAACAGGGCTTCCCTGGTGGCGCAGTGGTTGAGAATCTGCCTGCTAATGCAGGGGACACGGGTTCGAGCCCTGGTCTAGGAAGATCCCACATGCCGCGGAGCAACTAGGCCCGTGAGCCACAACTCCTGAGCCTGTGCGTCTGGAGCATGTGCTCTGCAATAAGAGAGGCCGCGATAGTGAGAGGCCCGTGCACCGTGATGAAGAGTGGCCCCCGCTTGCCACAACTAGAGAAAGCCCTTGCACAGAAACAAAGACCCAACACAGCAAAAATAAATTAATTAATTAATAAACTCCTACCCCCAACATCTTCTTTAAAAAAAAAAAAAATCTTCCAACAAACAAAAGTTCAGGACCAGATGGCTTCTCAGGTGAATTCCGTCAAACATTTAGAGAACAGCTAACACCTATCCTTCTCAAACTCTTCCAAAAAATTGCAGAGGAAGGAATACTCCCAAGCTCATTCTACGAGGCCACCATCACCCTAATACCAAAACCAGACAAAGATAGCACACAAAAAAGAAAATTACAGACCAATATCACTGAAGAACATAGATGCAAAAATCCTCAACAAAATACTAGCAAAGAGAATCCAACAGCACATTAAAAGGATCACACACCATGATCAAGTGGGATTTATCCCAGAGATGCAAAAATTCTTCAATATATGCAAATCTATCAATGTGATACACCATATTAACAAATTAAAGAATAAAAACCATACAATCATCTCAATAGATTCAGAAAAAGCTTTTGACAAAATTCAACACCGATTTATGAAAAAAAAACTCTCCAGAAAGTGGGCATAGAGGGAACCCACCTCAACATAATAAAGGCCATATACGACAAACCCACAGCAAACATCATTCTCAGTGATGAAAAACTGAAAGCACTTCCTCTAAGATCAGGAACAAGACAAGGATGCCCACTCTCACCACTATTAGTCAACATAGTTTTGGAAGTCCTAGCCATGGCAATGAGAGAAGAAAAAGAAATAAAAGGAATCTAAATTGGAAAAGAAAAAGTAAAACTGTCACTGTTTGCAGATGACATGATACTATACATAGAGAATCCTAAAGATGCCACCAGAAATATTTGCAAATGAAGAGAAAATATTTGCAAATGAAGCAACTGACAAGGGATTAATCTCCAAAATATACAAACGACTCATGCAGCTCAATATCAAAAAACAAACAACCCAATCCAAAAATGGGCAGAAGACCTAAATAGACATTTCTCCAAAGAAGATATACAGATTGCCAACAAATACATGAAAGGATGCTCAACATCACTAATTGTTAGAGAAATGCAAATCAAAACTACAATGAGGTATCACCTCACACTGGTCAGAATGGCCATAATCAAAATATCTACAAACAATAAATGCTGGAGAGGGTGTGGAGAAAAGGGAACCCTCTTGCACTGTTGGTGGGAATGTAAATTGATACAGTCACTATGGAGAACAGTATGGAGGTTCCTTAAAAATCTAAAAGTAGAACTACCATATGATCCAGCAATCCCACTACTAGGCACATATTCAGAGAAAACCATAATTCAAAAAGACATGTGCACCCCCAATGTTCATTGTAGCACTGTTTACATAGCCAGGACACGGAAGCAACATAAATGTCCATCGACAGATGAATAGATAAAGAAGAGGTGGTACATATATACAGTGGAATATTACTCAGACATAAAAAGGAATGAAACTGGGTCATAGAGACATGGATGGGCCTGTCATACAGAGTGAAGTAAGTCAGAAAGAAAAATACAAATATCGTATATTAACACATATATGTGGAATCTAAAAAATGGTACAGATGAACCTATTTGCAGGGTAGGAATAGAGACGCAGATGTAGAGAACAGACAGGTGGGGAGAAGAGGGGGAGTGGGATTAATTGGGAGATTGGGATTGACATATATACACAACCATGTGTAAAACAGACAACTAGTGGGAACCTGCTGTATAGTACAGGGAGCTCAGCTCGGTGCTCTGTGGTGACCTAGATGGGTGGGATGAGGAGATGGGAGGGAGATCCAAGAAGGAGGGGATATATGTAATATATGTATACATATAGCTGATTCACTTCATAGTACAGAAGAAACTAGCACAACATTTTAAAGCAACCATACCCCTATTTTTTTTAAAAGTAAGTGTAAAAGTAACATCAGATTTTGTAACAGTAACTTGAATGCAAGAAAACAATAGATATTGTTTTGAAAGAAAAGAACTTCATATTTGTACTTTCACAACCAACCAAGCTATTATTGAAATGTGATAGAAAAATAAATGTCTTTTTGGGCAAAAAAAAAAAAAAGAAGAATTTTTTCCATTTCTCATATAAGCACAATCCAGTTACAAAATTTAACATGGATAAAACACTGTTGTCTAATCTACAGTAAATAGTTACTTTTGACAACTGTCCCCAAATGTCCTTTAAAACTTTTTTTCATGTCCCAAGTACAGTTAGGACAGGATAATACATTGCATTTTGTTGTTATGCCTCAGTCTTCTTTTATCTGTGACGTGAACAGTCTCTCTCTCTCTTTTTCTCTCTCTCTCTCAACAAATTGTAAGAAATACGTTATTAAAATATCGAGAGACTTAGGTTGTTTCCATCTCCGGGCTATTGTAAATAGAGCTGCAATGAACATTTTGGTACATGACTCTTTTTGAATTATGGTTTTCTCAGGGTATATGCCCAGTAGTGGGATTGCTGGGTCATATGGTAGTTCTATTTGTAATTTTTTAAGGAACCTCCATACTGTTCTCCATAGTGGTTGTACCTAAGTGTCCATCATCCAATGAATGGATTAAGAAGATGTGGCACATATATACAATGGAATATTACTCAGCCATAAAAAGAAACGAAATTGAGCTATTTGTAATGAGGTGGATAGACCTAGAGTCTGTCATACAGAGTGAACACATATATATGGAATTTAAGAAAAAAAAATGTCATGAAGAACCTAGGGGTAAAACAGGAATAAAGACACAGACCCACCTGAGAATGGACTTGAGGATATGGGGAGGGGGAAGGGTAAGCTGTGACAAAGCGACAGAGAGGCATGGACATATATACACTACCAAACATAAGGTAGATAGCTAGTGGGAAGCAGCCGCATAGCACAGGGAGATCAGCTTGGTGCTTTGTGACCACCTGGAGGGGTGGGATAGGGAGGGTGGGAGGGAGGGAGACGCAAGAGGGAAGGGATATGGGAACAGATGTATATGTATAACTGATTCACTTTGTTATAAAGCAGAAACTAATACACCATTGTGAAGCAATTATACTCCAATAAAGTTGTAAAAAAAAAATCGAGAGAAAGAAAAATTCCCATTATCCATGTTAACTGCTTAGCCACTGTGATGGAAATCATCCTCAAACATTTTATCTACCTCCTGCTCTATAGTAAATGCTCTAAAGGTCAATTAACTCCTTCTGGAGACATGAACTTACAAGCACTAAATATTCCATGCTGCAGAGGTGTTCTGTTTATCTGTGTGTGGTCCCATTGTGCTCCAGGAAGGATTTACGATTATTTACACACATGTACAAGATAAAACAAAAGAAAAATGTTAACAGTGGAGAGCTTCTCTATTTCCTAGTTTCCCCTCTAGCTCTCTAGCCATTACCTTTACACCTTCCTCACCCAAGCACTCATTCCATGGGAAAATCCATCCATCTTCAGCAAGAAACCTCACCCCAATGACTGCAGGCTGCCATTTTGACTTTCCTTGGTCATAAGCACCTTCACTTGGTGGGCTCCTTTTTCAGTTAAAAATATTAAAAATTATATCTTATACGTTAGACAATATAAAGATGAATATATTAATATTATATATTAGAAAATTTTCTTGGAAAAAAAATTGTTTCCTTTTCTAATTTAAAAGAAATCAAACATTTTCTTGTGCCCCCCCCAAAGTACTGTGGGCCTTAGACACTGTGCCTACTGCATCTAATGCATAAGGCAGCCCTGCTGTCACATCCATATGCATTTGCCAAGTTGAGTGATTTGATGTGGAGGCCTACTCAGGCACTACATCAGGAGGGTTATGGATGGCCCCTGGCTCCCAATCCCCACCAGAAGTATGCAGAAGGTGGATGAAGGTGGATCCCATACTCAAGATCAACAGCCAAGGGTAGACGCAGGTCTTCCAGGTCAGATTTCCTTTGCAGTAGTCCCCTCTGTGTGAGTGCAGGTATGTCTGCTTGTTTTATTTAATTATGGAAACTTTTTGGTTTTGTTGATTTTCTCTATTGATTTCCTGCTTTCACTTTCATTGATTTCTGCTCTAATTACTTTTCTTCTGCTTATTTTGGATATAATTTGCTATTCTTTTTCTAGTTTCCTTAGGTGGAAATTTAAATGATTGATTTTACATCTTTCTTCTTTTCTAATATATGCATTCAATGCTATAGATTTCCCTCCAGCACTGCTTTCACTGCATCCTGCAACCTTGATAAGTTGTATTTTCATTTTTATTTAGTTCAAATGTTTTTTTAATTTCTCTTGGGATTTGTTCCTTTACCTGTGTATTATTTAGAAGTGTGTTGTCTAATCTCCATGTATTTGGAGATTTTCCAGTTATCTTTCTGCTACTGATTTCTACTTTATTCCCATTGTAGTTGGAGAGCAGACATTGTATGACATCTATTATTTTTAATTTGTTAAGGTGAGTTTCATGGCCCAGAATGTGGTCCATCTTGGTGAATGCTCCATGAGAGCTTGAGAAGAATGTGTATTTTCCTGTTATTGGATGAAGTAGTCCATAGATGTCGATTATATACAGTTGATTGATAGTGTTATTGAGTTCAACTATGTCCTTATGATTTTCAACCTGCTATCTGTCCATTTTTGAGAGATGGATGTTGAAGTCTCTAACTATGAAAGTGAATTCCTTTATTTCTCCCTGCAGTTCTATCAGTTTTTGCCTTATGTAATTTAATGGTCTGTTATTAGGTGCATACCCATTAAGGTTTGCTGTGTCTTCTTGGAGAACTGACCTTTTTATTGTTACATAATGCCCTGCTTTATCCCTGATAACTTTCCTTGCTTTGAAGTCTGCTCTGTCTCAAATTAGTACAGTTACTCTTGCTTTTTTTAATTAATGTTAGCATGGTATAATTTTCTCCACCCATTTAACTTTTAATCTATATGTGTCTTTGTATTTAAAATGGGTTTCTTGTAGACAGTATATATATATATATATATATATATATATATATATATATATATAGTTGGATCTCATTTTTTGATCATCTCTGACCATCTCTGGTTTTAGCTGATGCTTTAGACCATTGATGTTCAAAGTGATTATTAACATAGGTGGATTAATATCTACCATATTCATTACTGTTTTCTTTTCATTGCACTTATTCTTTGTTCCTACTTTTGTCTTCCACACTTTCTTTGCTTTTGTGGTTTTAATTTATTTTTATTGAAATATATTTGATATGTAACATTGTGCATATTTAAGGTGTACAACATGTTAATCTGATACATTTGTATATTGTAATATGATTGTCATTGTAATGATAATTAGCACTTCTAACACATTACACAATTGTTTTTTCTTTTTACTAGTTGGAATACTTAAGTTCTAGTCTTTTAGCAAGTTTGATGATTATAATGCAGTATTATTGTCTATATTCACTATACTGTACATTATATCTCTCTGGCTATTTACTACTTGTTGTAAGTTTGTACCCTTAAACACCATCTATCCTATTCCTCAATCCCCTTACCATGATAACCACTATTTTAATCTTTGTTTTTATGAGTTTGGCCTTTTATAGATTCTATGTATGTGATGTCATATGGTACTTGTCTTTCTCTGTCTGTGCTCAAGGCCCAGCCATGTTTTTGCAAATGGCAAGATATCCTCCTTTCTCAAGGCTGAATAATATTCCACTGTATACATATGCCACATCTTCTTTATTTATCGATCCATTGATGGGCAGTTAGGTTGTTTCCATATTTTAGCTACTGTAAATAATTTTGCAAGAAACATGGGAATGCATGTATCTCCTTGATATTCTGTTTTCATCTCCTTTGACTATATACTCAGAAATGGGATTGCTTGATTATATGGCAGATCTATTTTTAATTTTTTGAGTAACCTCCATATTGTTTTCCATAGTGGTTGAACCAATTTACATTTCCACCAACAGCGTACAAGCATTCCCTTTTCTCCACATCTTCACCAACTCTTATCTCTTGTCTTCTTGATGATAGCCATTCTAACAAGTGTGAAGTGATATCTCTCTGTGGTTTTGATTTGCATTTCCCTCATGATTTGTGCTGCTGAGCCTCTTTTCATGTACTCATTGGCTATTTGCATGTCTTCTTTGGAAAAATATCTATTTAGTTCTTCTGCCCATTTTTTAGTCAGATTGTTTGCTTTTTTGTTATTGAGTTGTATGGTTTCTTTATATATTTTGGATGTTAACCCCTTATCCAAATATGATTTGCAAAAATCTTCTCCCATGGGTGCCTTTTCATTTTGTTAATTGTTTCTTTTGCTGTGCAGAGATCTTAAGCTTGATGTAGTCACATATGTTTTTGTACCAGTACCACACAGTTTTTATTACTATGGCTTCACACATAGTATTGTTTGAAATCAGGAAGTGTGATACCTCCTGCTTTGTTCTTTTACTCTGGAGTGCTCTTGCTATTTGAGGTCTTTTGTGGTTCCATACAAATTTTAGGGTTACTTTTTCTATTTCTGTGATAAATGCCATTGGTATTTTGATAGGGATTGTGTTGAACCTATAGATGGCTTTGGGCAGTATAAACATTTTAACAATATTAATTCTTCTGATCCATGAACAGAGGATGTTTTTCCATTTGTGGCTTCTTCAATTTCTTTCAGCAAATTCTTGTAGATTTTGTTGTATACATCTTTCCCTTCCTTGGTTAAATTTATTCCTAAGTATTTTATTGTTTTTGATTGTAATTATAAATGGGATATTTGATTTCTTTTTCAGATGTTTCATCATTTGTGTATGAAATGCAGCTGATTTCTGTATGTTGATTTTGTATTCTTCAACTTTACTGAAATTGTTGATTTCAGTTCCAACCATTTTTTTGTTGTCTTTGGAATTTTCTATGTAAAAATCATATCATCTGCAAATAGTGATAATTTTTTCTTATTTTCTGATTTAGCTGTATTTTATTTCTTTGTCTTACCTAATAGCTCTAGCTAGGACTTCCAGTACTATATTGAATAAGAGTGGTGAGAATGGGCATCCTTGTCTTGTTCCTGATCTTAGAGGAAAGGCTTTCAATTTTTCTTCATTGAGTGTAATGTTAGCTGTGGATTTGTCATATATGGCCTTTATTATATTGAGATATGTTCCTTCTATACCCAATCTGTTAAGGTTTTTTGTCATGAAAGGATGTTGTAAATATTTTATCAAATGTTTTTTCTGCATCTATTGAGATGCTCATGTGATTTTTATCTTTCCTTTTATTAATGTGATGTGTTACACTTATCGATTTGCATATGTTGAACCATCCCAGGTATAAATTCCTCTTGGTCATGGTTTATAATCCTTTTAATGTATCTTGAATTTAGTTTGCTAATATTTTTTTGAAAAATTTTGCATTTATATTGATCAGGGATTTTGGTCTACAGATTTCTTTTCTTGTGGTTTCCTTATCTGGCTTTGGTATCAGGGTAATGCTGGCCTTATAGAATGAGTTTGGAAATGTTCCCTTCTTCTCAATTTTATAGAAGAGTTTGAGAAGGATTGGTATTAATTCTTCTTTAAATATTTGGTAGAATTTTCCAGGGAAGCCCTCTGGCCCTGGTTTCCTCTGTTGGGAGATTTTCATTATTGATTGAATCTTGTTACTAGTTATTGAATATGTTCAGATTTTCTTTTTCTTCCTGATTCAGTCTTGGTAAGTTGTGTATTTCTATAAATTTATCCATTTCTTCTAGGTTATCTAATTTGTTGACTTATAATTGTTCTTAGTAGTCTCTTTTGATCCTATGTATTTCTGTAGTATCAGTTGTAATGTCTCCTTTCTAATTTTATTTGAGTTTTCTCTCTTTTTCTTAGTCAGTCTAGCTAAAGGTTGGTCAGTTTTGTTTATCTTTTTGAAAAACCAGCTCTTACTTTTGTTGGTCCTTTCTATTGCTTTTCTGACCTTTACTTCATTTATCTTCACTCTGATCTTTATTATTTCCTTCCTTCTGCTAAATTTGAGCTTAACTTGTGCTTTTTTTCTAGTTCCTTGAGGTGTAAAGTTAGGTTGTTTATTTGAGGTATTTGTAATGTCTTAATATATGCATTTATTGCTATTAACTTTCCTCTCAGAACTGCATTTGCTGCATCCCATAAGTTTTGCTATGTTGTATTTCTATTTTCATTTCTTTTGAGATAATTTTTATTTCCTTTTTGATTTCTTCTTTGACCCATTGGTTATTCAAGTGTGTTGTTTAGTTTCCACATATTTGTAGATTTTCCAGCCTTCCTCTTGTTGATGATATCTGGTTTCAAACCATTGTTGTCAAAAAAGATAGTTGGTATGAGTTCAATCTTAAATTTGCCCAGATTTGCTTTGTGTCCTTTCATATGATCTATCCTGTAGAATGTTCCATGTGCTCTTGAGAAGAATGTGTATTCAGAATACACACTATATTATAAATAGAACAACAATATAAAGTTGTTCTCTATATATCTAAGTCCATTTGCTCCAAAGTATGTTTCAATTCCAACATTTCCTTGTTGATTTTCTGTCTGGATGATCTATCTATTGCTGACAGTGGGGTATTGAAGTGTCCTACTCTTATTGTATTGTTGTCTATTTCTCCCTTTAGATCTGTTACTATTTGCTTAATATATTTTGGTGCTTTGATATTGGGTGCATATATAATATTTACGATTGTTATATCTTCTTGAAGTTTGACCCCTTATCATATTATAATGGTCTTCTTTGTCTCTTGTTGTCATTTTAGGCTTAAAGTTTACTTTGTCTGACATAAATATGGCCACCCCTGCTTTCTTTTGGCTTCCACTTATATGGAATATCTTCCATCCCTTCACTTTGGGCCTATATGTGTTTTTAGAGCTGAAATGAGTCTCCTGTAAGCAGCATATAGTTGGGTCTTGGTTTTTTTTTGGGGGGGGTTGATTTGTTTTGTTTTGTTTTGTTTTTAATCCATCCAGCCACTCTGTGCCTTTTGATTGGTGAATTAAACCCATTTACCTTTAGAGTGATTATTGATATATAAGGCCTTACTACTGCCATCTTATCATTTGCCTTCTGGTTATTTTGTATCTCTATTGTTCCTTTCTTCCCTCTGTTTCTGTCTACCTGTGTAAATTGGTGCTTTTCTATGGTTATGTGCTCAGACTCCCCTCTTTTTATGTTTTGTGACTTTATTCTAGATTTTAGCTTTGTGGTCACCATGAGGATTACAAAAAAACACCTCACAGATAAAGTAGTCCATTTTATGCTGACAGTAACTTATCTTCATTCTCCTATAAAATTCCACCCTTCATATTTTTGATGTCACAATTTACCTCTTTTTACACTGTGATTTAATTAACAAATTATGGTAACTATAGTTACTTTTAATGCTCTTCTCCTTTAACCTTTTACTATAATAAAGTGATGAAAACACCATACTAATATAGTTACAATTTTCTAATTTTGACTTTTTATTTTTCACCTTTACCAGAGTATTGTGTACTTTCCTATGTTTTTTTTTTTTTTTTTTTTTTTTTTTTTTTTTTTTTTTTTTTTTTTTTTGCGGTATGCGGGCCTCTCACTGTTGTGGCCTCTCCCGTTGCGGAGCACAGGCTCCGGATGCGCAGGCCCAGCGGCCATGGCTCACGGGCCCAGCCGCTCCGCGGCATATGGGATCCTCCCAGACCGGGGCACGAACCCGTATCCCCTGCATCGGCAGGCGGACTCTCAACCACTGCGCCACCAGGGAGGCCCCTTTCCTATGTTTTTATGTCACTAATTATCATCTTTTCATTTCAGCATGAAGGACACCTTTCAGCATTTCTTGTGAGGCAGGTCTAGTGGTAGTGAGCTCCCTCAGCTTTTGTTTGTCTGGGAAAATCTTTCTTTCTTCTTCATATCTGAAGGACAACTTTGCCAGATAAAGTATTCTTAGTTGGCAACTTTTCTCTTTCAACACTATGAACATGTCATTCCACTCTCTCCTGGTCTCAGGAGAGTTTCTTCTGAGAAATCCACTGATAGTCTAATAGGGGATCCTTTGTAGGTTGCTTTCTTTTCTTCCAAGGCTGCCTTTAAGATTCATTCTTTATCATTAATTTTTGACAGTTTCATTATAATGTGTCTTGGAAAAGGTCTTTTTACCTTGCAATAATAGGGTGTTCTATGAACTTCATGGACTTGTATTTCCACTTCCTTCCCCAGGTTTGGAAAATTCTCATCTCTAAATAAACTTTCTGCACCCTTCTTCCTCTCTTCTCCTTCTGGTATACTAATTATTCTTATATTTGTCTTTCCAATTAAATTTTATAACTTGTAGAGCTTCTTCCCTTTTTAAAAGTCTTAGCCTCTTTCCTCTTCTGACTGAATTATTTCTAAATTCCTATCCTCCAAGTCACTTATTCTTTCTTCCATCTGATCTGCCCTGTTGCTTATGCTCTCTAACGTATGCTTTATCTCATGCATTGAATTCTTCAGCCCCAAGATCTCTGTTTGGTTCTTTTTTATAATTTCAATCTCTTAGGTAAAGAATTCCTGTTCAGGCTTCCCTGGTGGAGCAGTGGTTGAGAGTCCACCTGCTGATGCAGGGGACACGGGTTCATGCCCCGGTCTGGGAAGATCCCACATGCCACGGAGTGGCTGGGCCCATGAGCCATGGCCACTGAGCCTGCACGTCTGGAGCCTGTGCTCCGCTATGGGAGAGGCCACAACAGTGAGAGGCCCGCGTATAACAAAAAAAAAAAAAAAAAAGAATTCCTGTTCAATGATTTTATTCCTGGGTTCATTGAATTGCCTGAGTTTTCTTGTAGCCGGTTGAATTTCTTTATAAATTATGAATTTATTCATAATTTGTTTATCATTTAGAAAGCAATGTTCTGTGCCTTTGAATTTGGTTGCTGGAGAATTATCATTTTCTTTTTGTGAAATCATATTTTCTTTATTTTTCATAGTGTTTGACAATATGCACTTCTGCTTTCACACTTGAAGTAGCGGACTCCATCCTTAGTTAAGTATTTATTTACTTTGGTTTTTACAGTTCAATAGGCTGACAATTAGAAACCTTTCCTTTGTATTCCAGAAGGTGGCGAAGTTGCTCAAGTTTTTGATTTCTCCTACCGGAGCTGTTTCTCAGGGCTGCAGTCAAGGGCACACACAAGGAGCTGGCAGCAGACTGGGAAGAGGTGTGGGCTTAGCATCTGGGGCTTTGGGGGTGTCCGTAGCCCTCACAGGGGGATCCTTGAGTGGAGGACTCCCAGAGGTCCATAGTTGACAACCAGCTGAAGGCCCCAAGCATACAGCAGGAAATGTGTTCCTTCAATGCCCTTTGATATTCTTGTCTGCCTCCTTCCTCTTTCCTCTCCCTCCCCCAAGTCACAGAGGTCCCTCCTCAGAAATCTGGGTGCTGCTGGAGAGAAATGGGTCCCTCCAGCTGCAACCAGGGTAGCAGAGCAGTCTGTCACTCACCACTTTTGCTTTCCATCTCCTCTGCTGGAGAGGTAGTGGCTGCAACTGCTCAGCTGTCCAGTGTGTTGCAGTGTCACCCTCAGGAAGGGGGCTGCCTTGGCCATGTCCTCCCTCTCCTGTGCCTCCAAACTCATCCCTTTCCCACTCTGATAGCATGCCAGTTTCTCCCATCAGGCAGGCTGGACCTCCACAAATTCTCTGTCTCCTGTGGTGTCTGCCCAGCTTTGCACTCTCCAGGCTCCCATTTTCCTAATCATGGTAAGTGGGGTGGGGCAGGCTTACCGACTTTCTTGGATTCGCAGCCCCCTCTGAGGTCCTATCTACCCACTTTTGGATGTGCAGGTGGTGTCCTGCTTTACCATACAGACACACTTTTGTTCAGTTATAGATGCCCCATTAGTTGTAAATCAAAGGGGAGAGAAGAAGGGAACAAGTCAAACCATGTGATGCTGATGTCACTCCCCTCCCTATGCTTTAATAGGGCTTTAACAACCAAACAGGTATCTCTGTTAAAGACAAGTATGAACTAGACAAGGTTATATCATTTGCAGTATTGAAAAATAAGTCCCAGGCACCAATTGAGATCCTAGATTGGCCTAGTCGCCCTGGAAGGGGTGATAAAAACCATGACTAATTGGAACCAGCTGTTTGTCTTCCACACTCTGACCATGACAGACCCATCTTTCCTTTAGAAGCATTGACCACTGGAGAAATACTCGTTACCTTGTGGCTAGAAATGAGAATTTAAAAGAGGCACATGACTACTGTAGAGGTGGTATCCCTTCTTCCCTTGAGTTAGCTCTCCCAGGCCAGCTAAGGACAGGTACATGAGGAAAGGAGCTAAGAGTTATGACATAATCATATTCAGATCTGCCCACAAACAACAGCCCAGGGGAGTAGGCCCTGCTCACCTGACTCACTATGACCATATAATACAGCCACAGCATCTGGTTTTTGGGGGGTTTTTTTGTGTGTGGTATGCAGGTCTCTCACTGTTCTGGCCTCTCCCGATGCAGAGCAGAGGCTCCGGACGCGCATGCTCAGCGGCCATGGCTCACAGGCCCAGCTGCTCCGTGGCATGTGGGATCTTCCCAGACCGGGGCACGAACCCGTGTCCCCTGCATCGGCAGGCGGACTCTCAACCGCTGTGCCAGCGGGGAAGCCCAGCATCTGGTTTTGACATGGGTTCTTCAAAGACTTTTGTAATTAGTTTCCCTGGCATGGGCTCTTTTTTCCAACCATACCCTAGACTTTGTGAGGGTAGTTAGGGCTACTTTATCTGTTGCCCTTTTCCCTGGTTTCCTGGTATCTAGGGCTGCTGTATGGCAGTGGGTTCCAGAGTCAAGAAAGCACAACCCCAGTGGTGGCCCAGAGGCAGTAAATGTCTTACTGGGCCAGTTCTGCATTATTCCAGGAGTCATGCCAGAAGGATATAGAACATACTGTTTCAGCATGTCCAATATTCCTGAATTAAATCCCTTTCTAATTAAAAATAATAAATAAAAAATACACATACACACACACAAAAAAAAGATAAATCCCTTCCTAATTAAAATACATATAGTGGTACCTTATTTTTTCAAACCCAACTCAAATGTCTCTTACTTCTTGAAAGCTTCCTGCATATCCAAGAAAACATTTTTCATTCTTTGACTTCTTTAGCATTTTGTACCTTTCTTTCAGCACTGACCACAATAGTTATTGGTAAGCTTGTCTTTTCAAAGTTATTATTTATTTATTTATTTTTGGCTGTGTTGGGTCTTCATTGCTGCGTGCGGGCTTTCTCTAGTTGCCGC
This sequence comes from Mesoplodon mirus, assembly GCF_964341445.2. Classification (NCBI taxonomy): domain Eukaryota; kingdom Metazoa; phylum Chordata; class Mammalia; order Artiodactyla; family Ziphiidae; genus Mesoplodon; species Mesoplodon mirus. The sequence continues at coordinate 37,652,318 of NC_138983.1, forward strand.
GAGCAGGGGCTACTCTTGGTTGCGGTGCACGGGCTCCTCATTGCGGTGGCTTCTCTTGTTGCAGAGCACGGGCTCTAGGCTCGCAGTCTTCAGTAGTTGTGGCACACGGGCTCAGCAGTGGCTCGCAGGCTCTAGAGAGCAGGCTCAGTAGTTGTGGCGCATGGGCTTAGTTGCTCTGCAGCATGTGGGATCTTTCCGGATCAGGGCTCGAACCCATGTCCCCTGCATTGGCAGGGGGACTCAACCACTGTGCCACCAGGGAAGTCCCTCAAAGTTATTAAATCATGAGTTCCTTCAGCACAGGAACCAGCCTGGCCTCTAATCCCACCCTGAACTTAACACAATTCCTTGAACACAGTAAATGATCAATAAATATTTGTTGAAATACTTGAATTGGAGTGTGGCTTTTAAAACTTTGAAGATTTGTTACAGAAGAAAGCAGAAATATAAAATAAAGAAAACACAGTCTGCAAAAATGGCAATAGGTGACAAAGGGCATAACAAGCAGAAACAGAAAAACACTTGCCCTCATGGAACACAAATAATTATCCTTCTGTTCTCAACAAAAACAACAAAGAGATATTATCAAGACTATAGGTTCTGGTTCAAAATGACCACGTAGGTGGATCCTGAGCTCACCTCCTCGTATGGACACACCAAATCTACAGCTATATATGGAACAATTAACTCTGAAAAAACAACCACCAAAACCCAAACTAGCTGCTGAGTGACTTCTATGCATCTGGCAAACTAGGAAATTCCCACACTAAAGGAGTCAGGAGAGGCTGAGACACAACCTTGACGTTACCCCACCCTAGCACGGCTACCCACAATCCGGAGGGAACTCTCACAAACCCAAGTCTCTCCCTGAGGAGTAAAGGCTTTGAACCCCACATCTGGTACCCCAATTTTTAAGAGCTAGACCTGAAAGACAAGCCCCCAAAACAGCTAGCTTTGAATACCATGAGACCTACAAGGCAATGGTGAACTGAGAAACAGTCTACAGGACTTGCTTATGCAGATTCACCCACCCCAGGGCCCAGCACAGAGGCAGCTGACTGAAAAGTGCCCAGCCTTTCTGTGAAAGACACTTATTTGCTTAACCTACACCGTTAGCCTGAGGGACAGTCATCTAATTTAACATACGTCTAGGGGCCTACTGAAACAGTCTCCAAAGACAGAGATTGGTGGGTGCCATCTTTGTACTCTCCCTCTGCCCTGCTCCAGCTCACGGTACCTCCCAGAAAGGAGCCTGTACCCTTGTCTGTTGCCTGGGTTTCTGTGGCTGTGGCTCTTTGATGGGCTGGCTCTGGTGGCTAGTGGGGCTTCCGTTTGTGGGTCCCATGAGACTGGTACAACAGAGGGACAGTTCTTAGCCAGCTACCACCAGCAGGGCATAGCACAGACAGCTTACTGAAACAGCCTCAGTCTTTCTGTGAAAAAGGCCTATTTGCTCATCCTGGAGCTTTGGCCTGAGGGGCAGGATTCTGGTTTGGCACACACCTAGAGGATACCGAAGGGTTATTCAGGGACAGAGGCTGCTGGGTGCCATCTTTGTGCTCTCCCTCTGCCTCACTCCAGCCTGCTGGTATCTCCCAGAGAGGAGCTTGTCGCCTGGAGTCCCACTTTTGTGGCTGCTGCCCAGGGGACACTTCTAGATTGCCTGGTCCTGGTGGCCAGTGGGGCTTATGCTCATGGACCCCATAGGACTATAATAAATGAAGACAGTTCTTAGCCAGCTACCACCCCCAGGACTCAGCAGAGAGGCAACAGACTAAGGAGCCCATGGAAGAGCCCTGTTAGTTCATCTTCACAGCCGTGGCCAGTCTTCTAATTAAACACACATCTAAGGGCTGACTGTCATTCTATCCAGAGACCTCGGAGGGCAGGCCAGATCCTCACACTCTCCCTCTGCTGTGCTTCAGAGTGCCAGAATCTCTCAGAGGGGAACTTGTACATGTGTCTGGTGCCCAGTTTGGGGGCAGGGGCTGCTGCCCAAGGGATGTGCCTTGATTGCCTTCATCTGGTGACCAGTGGAGCTTGCGTTCATGAATTCAATGGATGGTAGCAAAGAAAGAAACGGTTCCTAACCGGCTATCACCCCACGGCTCAGTACAGAAGGAGAAGACAGAAATGCCCAACTCCTGTTGCAAATAAATTCATTAAGAAGGAGCAGTATTGTGACTTCCCTGGCGGTCAAGGCGTTAAGCTCCATGCTTCCACTTCAGGGGGCATGGGTTCGATCCCTGGTCAGGGAACTAAGATCCCAGCTGCTGTAGTGCAGCCAGAAGGAAAAAAAAAAAAAAAAGAAGAAGAAGAAGAAGAAGGAGCCCTGTTGAGGAGTAGCCAAGATGCAAGATGGTGGAGGAGGGAGACCTTGAGCTCACCTCCTCCCGCAGGCACGCCAAAATGACAACTATTTACAGAGAAACTGTTGATGAGAAAAAACCAGAAGACTAGCCGAAAAGATCTTCTACAGCTAAAAATATAAAGAAGGAACCCCAACAAGACAGGTAGGCAGGGTAGAGTCATGATATAGTCAAGAACCATACCCACGGGTGGGTGACCCACAAATGGAAGGATAATTACAACTGCAGAGTTTCTCCCCAAGCAGCGACGGGTCCAGGCCACACATCAGGCTCCCCAGTCTGGGGGTCCTGAACTAGTAAGAGGAGCCCCAATAATGTTTGGCTTTAAGGCCAGCAGGGCTTATTTTAGGAGATCCGTAGGGCTGTGCGAAATAGGGAATCTACTCTTACAGAGCACACACCAAATCTCACAGCTCCTGGACCCAGTGCAGAAGCAGTAATTTGAAACGAACCTGGATCAGACCCACCTGCTGATCTTGGAAGGCCTCTCAGAGAGGCAAGAGGCAACTGGAGCTCACCCTGGGGACATAGACACTGGCAGCAGCCATTTTGGGGAGCGTGTTCTACCACGTGGACACGGGTGCCAGCAGGTGCCATTTTGGAATCCTCTCCCTAGCTTATTAGCAGTGGGATCTACCCCGCAACCCTCACCAGCCTGTTGGCACCAGTACTAGGATCCCTCCAGCCAAGCAGCTAGCCAGGCAGGGACGCAGCCCCACCCATCAGCAGGCTTGCTGCTTTGAGACCCCCTGGGCCCACAGCTGCCCCAGACCCAGCCCTTTAAGACAAACTGGCTCGCTTAGTGGAACAAAATGGACTTCAGGGTCAGGTAGAGCTGTTTTAGAGTTCATAAAGAACAATCTGAACTTAAGTTACTTAAACTTTAGAGCTTCAATTTCCAAAACTGAATGATGGAAAATTACAATCTACCTTGTGAGGATTAGAGATAATATATGCAAAACTCTAAGCAGACTATTTAACATACAATAGAAACATAAAATGTTTATCATTCACTTCAAAGCAAAAATGGCAAAATGATTTTTAATGATTGATTGTGGCTTCCTGGTACACTGTCATGAGAACAGTATGAGTTTGTGATTTGACTCAAGATCCATGGCCCAGGGTCACTGAGAAATCTCTGTCTTGGGCTCAGTTAGAGAAGCTGAGTCACATTTAATTGTCATCTTCAAATTAAAACTCCTATTTGAGGGAGGGAATGGTAAATGGAGAGAGTAAAGTGTAGTTCCATTAACTCTCCTGAATCTGTGAATCAATCACTGAGTTAAATCCAAACAATTGACAACTGTTCAGCCAAAAAAAAAGGTATTTTACAAAAATCTGGAACAGTGTTCACCACCCACAGGCAAAGACAGAAGGCAACTAGCTATGGAGAGGAGATGACAATCTTAAAAGAAATAGGAGGTTACTGCAAAAAAAAAAAAAATCAGTGTCAAAAGAATAAAGATGAATATTTACTGATGGTTTTGTAACTTGTTCCCACTGTACTACCTGGGACATGCTTAAAGTAGTCAGAAAAATATTTGCAGAAATACATTTTGGACCAACAGAGCAGCAAGTATCAAAGTGGACAGCTGACGCCAGTTGCCTAATTAGCATACCTTTGCTTTTCCTTCAGAATAAATATGTTTATGGCAAATGTTCTCTACTCTTTTTGCCTGGCGTTCATAAGGGAGAAGCATAAACAGCAGTTCAACTAAGTCATTACAATTACACCATCAGTTAATATTACAAAAGGCAGTTAAGTCACATTTCCGTGTTAAATGCAATTATTTTTAAAGTACACCTTTATTTTATTTTTTGGCTGTGCCGTGTGGCATATGGGATCTTAGTTCCCCAACCAGAGATCGAACCCATGCCCCCTGCAATGGAAGAGTGGAGTCTTAACCACTGGCCCACCAGGGAAGTCCCTGCAATTATGTGTTATTACAAATATTACAATAAAGGATAGATCTCTCAAAAAATCATGTAATAGGTTATTAATACCATTCTAAATAAATTGTAACAAAAAATTTAAAAACTGTTTTATTCCTAGTATGGTAAATACTGCTTGATAAAACCTACATAAACAAACTTATCCTTAGGGTACTACCATATGATCCAGCGATCCCACTCCTGGACATATATCCAGAGAAAACCATAATTAGAAAATGTACCTGCACCCCAATGTTCACTGCAGCACTATTTACAATAGCCGAGACATGGAAGCAACCTAAATGTCCATCAGCAGAGGAATGGATAAAAAACAAAAGATGTGGTACAGGGAATTCCCTGGCAGTCCAGTGGTTAGGGCTCTGCACTTCCACTGCAGGGAGCACGGGTTAATCCCTGGTCAGGGAACTAAATCCCACAAGTTGCACGCTGCAACAACAACAAAAAAGATGTGGTACATAAATACAATGAAATATTACTCAGCCATAAAAAAGAATGAAATAATGCCATTAGCAGCAACATGGATGGACCTAGAGATTATCATACTGAGTGAAGTAAGTCAGAGAAAGACAAATATCATATTATATCACTCATATGTGCAGTCTAATTTTTAAGAATGATACAAATGAACTTACTTACAAAACAGAAACATACTTACAGATATTGAAAACAAACTTACGGTTACCAAAGGGGAAACATGGGTGGGGAGGGCTAAATCCAGAGTTTGGGATTAACATACACACACTGCTATATATAAGATAGATCACCAACAAGGACCTACTGTGTAGCTCAGGGAACTCTACTCAATAGTCTGTGATAATCTATATGAGAAAATAATCTGAAAAAGAATTAATATATGTATATGTATAACTGGATCACTTTGCTGTACACCTGAAACTAACACAACATTTTATTTTATTTTAATTAATTTATTTTTAAACATCTTTATTGGAGTATAATTGCTTTACAATGGTGTGTTAGTTTCTGCTTTATAACAAAGTGAATCTGTTATACATATACTTATGTCCCCATATCTCTTCCCTCTTGCGTCTCACTCCCTCCCACCCTCCCTATCCCACCCCTCTAGGTGGTCACAAAGCACTGAGCTGATCTCCCTGTGCTATGCGGCTGCTTCCCACTAGCTATCTATTTTACGTTTGGTAGTGTATATATGTCCATGCCAGTCTCTCACTTTGTCCCAGCTTACCCTTCCCCCTCCCCGTATCCTCAAGTTCATTCTCTAGTAGGTCTGTAACACAACATTTTAAATCAACTATAATCCAATAAAAAATTTTAAAAAATTATCCTTAGGGTCCTCACTAATTCTAAGACTATGTACATATAATATTGAATCAAAATGTTTTGAGAATGGACGAGTCAGCTCCTGGGGCAGGACTAAGGGAAACAGTGTAGTGTAACAAAGAATGCTCAAGGCAGGAGGAGAGAGGTCGGGGCAAAGCACCAGGTCCTGGGTGTGGCTCTCAGGGTCTCAGGACCCGAGAGCAGTGTTTCGGATACAGAAAGCTCAGTGTTGGAGCATCCCCATCTCCCAGGGGTTCACTTCTTCCTCTCACAATCTGTGTCAGACCCTCCTGCTAGGGTACGCGATCTTGCCCCAGTTCGCACTCCCATAGCGGGTCCGATTTCTGGGGAAGTCAATCAGGGTCACCGAGATTCTCGGGTAAGAGTCCGCACGGGCCGGGACTGATTCTTCCCAGACGCCCTGGATCCAGATCACGGCGCTCTAACCCTTCCTCTTGCTGCTCTCGGGGACGGGGAGGGGGTGGACGGACCCGGGAGAGCGGGATCAAGAGGGAAACGGCATTTGTGGAGGAAGAGCTAAGGGACCGCCTGGCCGGAGCTGAGGACCCCGGGGAAAGCCTCTTCTGCCTCGACCCTTCCGCCACCTGGACCCGGGCCCGGCCCTCCCCCGTGTCCCGCCTCCTCCTCTCACCCACCCCTAAAGTTGGGGCCTCTCTCTTTCCCGCTGTCCCTTTCCCCTCTTCTCGACCCCCCTCACCCTCTCCTCCCCTCTCGGCCGCGTAGACCTCGGCCCCGGCACCAGTGCGGGGGTGGGGAGATGGGGTCTCTCAGCGCGTCCCCACCGCCATGCTCCCACTCTCTGCAGTGTTTCAACACTGTGTCCCAGCCGGTGGCGGGGAGCCCTGGTATTTCACCAGGAGCCTGAACACCTGAGCGGCTACTACAACCAGAGCGAAGCCTGTGAGCGACCCGTGCCTGGTTCCAGGTCATGATCCCCATCCCCACAGATGGACCGCGGTCGCCCCGAGCTTCGCTGGGAGGCTGCGGCACCCGCCCCGACCCTTCCACCCGGAAGGAGCCCTCGGCTTCTTTCACCCGGTTTCATTTTCAGTTTAGGCCAGGAGTCCCCAACTTTTTTGCACCAGGAACCGGTTTTGTGTAAGACAAATTTTCGTTAGGGTGCGGGGGAGCGCGGATGGTTCCGGTGGTAATGCGAGCGATGGGGAGCAGCAGATGAAGCTTCGCTAGCCCGCTGCTCACCTCCTGCTGAGCGGCCCTGTTGCTAACAAGCCGGGGACCGGGACCGGTCAGCGGCCCAGGGGTTGCGGACCCCTGGTTTAGGCTATGATCACTGCCCGGAGTTCCGGGAGAGGCTGGCTTTGGGGCGGGGCTAAGTGGGCAGGGCTTAACGTGGGCGGGGTTGTGTGGGCGTGGCTGGTCGGGGGCGGGGCCAGGGTCTCAGGCACTTGAGTGGTTTGGTGGATGCGTTCCGGCCCGTGTTGCGCGCCTCCTCCGCTGGGTACAGTGAATAGGATGCCTCCCACGGCGCCGGCTACCTCGCCCTGAACGACGGCGCGGTCTGGGCTCGCGGAGGGCAGGGCGGCTCACATCACCCACGCGAGCGGGAGGCAGCCGGTGAGGCGGAGCGCCACAGGAACTACTTGGAGCGGGAGTGCGTGGAGTGGTACCCCGGACACCTGGAGAACCTGACAGGACGGGGACGCTGAAGCGGATCTCCCCGACCTCCCCTTGGTCTGGGGCTAGTTTCCCACAAGAGGGAAAAGTGGAATCAGCGTCAGAATACCGCCCCTCCTGCTGCTCTGTAGAAGGACAAGTCCACCTAGATTTTCATCTTCTGTACTACAGAGTGACTGGCCCAGAGGGCCCGCCTTTCTTTTTTTTTTCTATTGTTGTTTTTATTTTTAATTATCATACATTAAAATTGACTTTTTGATGTACAATTCCATAAATTTTAACACATGCATAGATTCGTACAACCATCACCATAATCCAATATATAAATAGAACCGTTTAGTCACCCCCAAAACACTCTCTCAGGCTTCCCTTTTGTATTCACATCCTCCCCCCACTCCAACTCCTGGCAAACACTAATCTGTTCTCCACCACTACGGTTCTGTCTTTTTGAGACTGCTACATAAACCAAATAATACAATATAATTTTTAACGTTGGTTTCCTTAAAGTACTGTTAAGGAACACAGTCTCTCGCAATGGAGGGGGAGACAATCCCTGAAACAACTGATCAACGGTTTCCTTTGACCCTGGCAGCTGTCTTGTGAACCATGACTTTCTCAAGCCCTTGTTCTTTGCCTGAGAACATCCTTGGAGGCCTGATTCGGGTATTTCTAAGTCAGTCACCCTCTACCTAGGTCAGGAGCAGCAGTTTGTGTTCTTCTTAGAGACTTGGAGCCTCCTACCACAGGCTCTCGCCCTGATTTTAGAACTTTCCAAGGAGTAGACGATTATCCCAAATTCCTGAGTCCAGGCTGATGTCTGGGGTTTCTGCTTCCTCCTTCTAAACCAATTGTCCTGTCCATTCTCAGGATGGGCACGAGTGCTGCTTCAGTGGCCTGTGAAGGTAACCCAAAGTGTGAATTTTCTGAGTCTTCCTCCTCAGAATCCCCAAAGATGCACGTAGCCCACCACCTCATCTCTGCCCATGAGGTCACCCTGAGGTGCTGGGCCCTGGGCTTCTACCCTGCAGATATCGCTCTGATCTGGCAGTGTGACAGGAAGGTTCAGATCCAGGACATAGAACTTGCAGAGACAAGGGCTTTCCAGAAGCGGGTGGCCACGGGCATGCCTTTAGGAGAGGAGCTGAGATACATCTGCTTAGTGCAACAAGCCCATCACCCTGAGATGGTATAAGGAGGGGGCTAAGAGGTGGAGCTTCTCAGAGAAAGCAGAAGCCCTTCTGGACACCTTCAGCAAGGTCAGGGCTCAAGCCTGAGGTCTGGGCCCCTCATCTCACCATCCCCACCATGGGCATCTTTGTTGGCCTGGTTCTGTTTGTGGTCCCTGCTGTGGTGACTAGAACTGTGATGGGAAGGAAGAAGCAGGTCAGGTAGGGAAGGGAGGGAGGGGATCTGAGTTTTCTTATCCCATTGGAGGGTTTTAAGCCTTAGGTAGAAGTTGGCCCTGCCTCATTAATGGGAAGTATCATCCACACACAGGTACTTGCCCAGTCTGCAGCTAATTGCTAACCCTTACTTTTTTGTAAAGCACTTGTGAGAATGAAAGACAAAATTTTCGCCTTGATAATTCTGGTGTGCGGACCTGATTCCTGACACTCAAAGATCGGAGGAGAAGGTCCCTGCTGAGGACAGACGTCCAGGAGGGCATTTGGTCCAATTCTTCTACATCCCCTTTCTTCATGTTTCCCCGTCCTGCCCTGAGTCTTCAGTCACTGTTCTAGGAACTTCTCTGTAGTCCAGGACTCGGGGATTTGTCTAGGATCTCATCATGGTCCAGGCTTCTCCCTGGCCTCTCACGTGATGTTTTCTTCCCACAGCCAAAAAAAGGAGGGAGCTCTGCTCAGGCTGCACCTAAGTTTGGGTGGGGATGGGGGTTGATCCCTGAGAACCTCGGGAGAGTGTAGGCAGGAGCCCATGGCCGGGACCTCACCCAGCCCATAATTTCTCCCTTAGTCACATCCTGTTTTTGCTTTAACCCCAGTCAGTGAAAATGGTCAGTGCTCTGATGTGTTTTTCATGGATCCTAAAGGTGAGACCCTGGGGGCCTGGAGTGAGGGAGGGGCTGGAGCAGAGGGGACATAACAGGGTTACGGAGATTCTTTTTTTTTTTTTTTTTTTCTTTTTTCTCTTTTTTGCGGTACGCGGGCCTCTCACTGTTGTGGCCTCTCCCGTTGTGGAGCACAGGCTCCGGGCGCGCAGGCTCTGGACCCGCAGGCCCAGCAGCCATGGCTCACGGGCCCAGCTGCTCTGCGGCATGTGCGATCTTCCCGGACCGGGGCACGAACCCGTGTCCCCTGCATCGGCAGGCAGACTCTCAACCACTACGCCACCAGGGAAGCCCTACGGAGATTCTTTGAGTGGGACATTTTGAGCATGTGTGGACTGCTGAGAATGTCAACAGTTAGTGACTGGCCTGAATTTGTTCGTGATTTTTTTCTTTTGCGGTGTGAGACAGCTGCCTCTGTGTGAGACCAGTGATGCAAAATTTGTTCACTCTCTTGCCATGTGACGTCAAGCTCCCCTGACCTCTTTTTTCGCAGCTGGTATCTGAATGTGTCTGTGTTCCTATTAGCATAACGTGAGGAGGTTGGGAGACTGGCCCACCCCTGCCCACCAGGACCCCCTCTCCACATGACCTGTGTTCTCTTCCCTGGTCAGCTTTCCTGTTCCATCAGAGGCAGGGCTGGGCCATCTCCATCCCTGAATTGACCCCATGCTGTACTGAGTAATAATGTTTTACTTCCTTATGGAAAATAAAAAAAACGGATATGAATTTCTCATTTCTAATTTGTGTCCTGTGGGGTTGATGGGTTAATAAAGGAGAAAATTCCTAAAGTTTGAGGCAGGAAATAAACGGAAGCACTGAGAACCTTCCAGCATGCACGTGTTTGCTGTTGGGGGCCGGGGTGGGATGGGGAAGACTGAAGAGCGAGCGTGGACGGGGCGTGTGCCCAGTCAGTGCTCAGTGCATCCTGGGCTTGGGTGTGGTCACTCCTCAGCCGGGTCATCTTCTCTGCTCCTTTGTCCTTGTCCCTTTGGTAGAGCCTTGTCCCACCAGCACCTGTGATCACAGGGACTTGGACATCACCTTGTTCCCGTCCTGTTTCTAGGACTGTGGGCAGTGAGGGCTTCATGTAGCCGGGTCAGCCTAGGTTCAGGCCTGGGTCCAGCCCTCAGCTCCCATCTTCTGTGTGTTTATGTTTTACCTTTGTGGTGTTTTTTTGGATTATGCCTGTTCCTTTTAGAGTTCTGGTCTCATTCTCCTTGGCGTGTCCCCTCTTTCTGACAGCAGCAGGAGTCATTTTGCCTGTCATTGTCCCCACAAGTCTCAGGGAAGCCCCTGCACACAGGAGCCTCTGTGGTATTGAAATGAATTTTCAGACTCATCCAGCTCTTGCCCTTTTTCTAGGGGTGTTTCTTGGATTATTCTTCCCATACTTTACCAATATTTTTTTTAAAGAACCAGATCCTGGAATGAGCAGAGAAGAGGGATCTGGTAGTTTCTCATCTTAATTAAATTCCTGTTGGGTTTCTAGCTTCTCTGCAACCGGCCCCCTCTCTGCCCTTATCGCTCATAATCGGAGTGCTGGCTCCAATGCAAACTCGTGGATTTATAGAGTCTAATTCAACTCGCAGTTGCTTAGAAAATGGGACCTACAAGCCTAGGCTCATCGTTTCTGAAGAGAGAAACTGAATTGTGTGCTGTAGTATGCAGGAGGGTTGGTGTGAGGGGGGAGCTTGGTGGAGGGAAGGGAAGGCAGTGCTTGTGAGGAAAGTACAGGTGGCACTGATGTCAGTGTGAGTGGCTGCTGTGCTGCAGCTGCCACGCAACAGCATTTGGCCTAAGGTTCCATTAATAAAGATACTGTCTCTAGAATAGGGAGGTGCTCTACACTGATCATTCACTCAACTGATATTTGTTGTGTGTCAGATATATGACACAGTATTTTTAGATCTAGGAAACCTCGGTGAACTAAAAACAAGCAAACCTTGCTGGCCCTGTGGAGCATATGTTCTGTTGGTAAGAGGGAGACTGTATACTATAAGCATAGTAAATGAGGGAAGTGTTTATGTTAGAGGTTGGTTAGAGCTTTGAGGAAAGTGATTCAGAGTATACATGTGAGGGGGAGGGCAGATGGCTATTTTACTGGTGTGGTCAATGCGGGCCTCATTGAGAAGGTGACCTTTGAGAAAAGATTTGAAGGACATGAGAATCGTCTAAGAGGATATCTGGGGGAAGTTCTTTCCAGACAAGAAAAGCCACCAGTGCAAATGCACTAGGCAGGAGTCTGCCTGTGTGTTCAAGGAAGAGTGAGGAGGCCGGTGTGGCCAGAGCAGAGAGGAATTGACATGAGGTCTGATCATGTCAGACCTGCCTAGATCATGTAAGGCCTCAAGGATACTGGAAAGAGTTTGACTTCTCTCTGAGTAAGATGTGAAGTTTTAAGATAGTTTTGAACAGAAGACAGACCTGGTACGACTTCTCTTTAAAAGCATTAGTCTGGCGGCTGTGCAGAATTGACAGGTAAAGGGCGAGTGGCCAGAGGAAACTGTAGGAAACTAACGCAGTGTCTAGTCTAGAGGTGTCAGTTGCTTGTCTGGGATGTGAGCAGGGAAAATAATAGAAAGTGACTGGACGCTGGATATATTTAAAGATGGACGCTACAGCATTTCCTAGTGGATTAAATCTGGGTTATGAGAAGGAAGAATCAAGGAGGACACTCAAAATTTTAGACAGTGCAAGTAGAAATACGGAGGGACTTTGGTGGAAATGGGGATGCCTCCGGAAGAAGCACGTTTGAGGAGGTGACATCACAGGCATCTAATTTAGGAAAGTTGAAACTGAGATATCTATTAGAAAAAACATGCGAGGTTAGCACTTGGATATATGAGTCTAGAGTTTAGGCAGACATCCTGGCTGGAGAAATGGGAGGTGATGGCATATAAATGACATTTAAAGCCTGGAGAACAGATGAGGTTGCCAAGGGAGTGATGACTATAGAAGAGAAAGAAACAGACCTGAGCCCTGGAACTCTTCCCCTCCACACGCACCCCCCCACTCCCCCAAGTGATCTGATCAGACCACACACCAAGAACAGACTACACAGTTCTGACATGGCATCTAGAGGGCATGATGACCGGCATCACGGGTGTCAGTGGTGTGAACAGTGGCATCTGGGCTGGATTCCCACATGGCTGTGCATCAGCCTCGCACATAGGGCTTGTTAAGTGATCCTGACACCATGCCCTACATTCTAAGCTCATGGGTCTGGGGAGAGGCCTGAGTATTTTGTAATAAACCCACACGCAATCCAGCCAGATTGGAACTACTGAGGTCAGAGATCAGAGAGCACTCAGGGCAGGGGAGGGGTCTTAAATCTACATTTAAATGTTTTTTCCTGGGAAGGAAAAAAAGACAAGACATATGATAGGTGATACATGTTGTTTTCTCTACCATGGCATAGAGGCAGGTGGAAGATTTAGGAAATGGTTATCAGCTCAGCATAAAGAAAACCTCTTGAGTTGCTAAGAGCTTAGATCTAACATGTGCTCACCACACAAAGGAAATGGTAATAATGTAACGTGATGCAGGTGTTATCTAGTGCTATGGTGGTAATCATTTTGCAAAATATAAGTGTATCAAAGAGGTTATACATCTTAAATTCACACAATGTTATATCTCAATAAAGCTGGGGAAAAAATTCTCTGAATCCTTGCTCTCTGAGACTATTCCCTACACGGATTTCTTACTTCTTGGTGTGAACAACGGATTCCAAATTGTTCTAATTGAAACACAAATGAATATATATGAATATATGTATATGAATTTGAGCCTGTCCTTGTTTTATTTCAGGGAAAGCCATAGAACAGGCTTGAGGCTATACAGCTAAGAAGAGGATCCAAAATCCCACCCTAGGTCAGGTCCCACAAAGGCACCACTGCCCCTGCTGTTAGGCCCAGATGCCACTGTTCACACCACTGACTCCCATGATGTTGAACACTGGACCCTGGTGCTGGGACTGCTTTCTCTGCTGCTCCCAGCAACTGGATGATGCTACTGCCACTCATGCCGTCTGTGCCAAATGCATTCTGCACTGTCCCAAGCTATCTGTCACCAAGTCCCGAGTCAGAGACTGGCATGTGGTCACCTGATCGGTAAAGCTTCATGTCCTGTCCACCTGTGAGAATGTTTGGGAAAGTGAGCTTTCCTCTCTTATGGAGGGGGGTACCTGGTAGGAGGTAGTCTGCCTCCTGCCAAGACTCTTTAAGTATGGAATTCTAATGTGGGAAGAGGGTACAGGTTCTGGGGGTGAGAGATGGAAAATGAATGACAGATTTCAATTTTTGGATCAGTGGTCTGAGACTAGAACTTGATCTGGTATGCTGTAGTGACTCAGGTTTGGTTGGATGAATGAGTGACTAATAAATGGCACCTTTCAACTTATTCCCTTGATGGTCTGTTATGGGGGTCCCCCTTTGGCTTATCACAAATAAGTGGAAAGTCACTGTTGAATGATGAAATGATTACTCAAAATCTTCTCCTGCACTTTGTCTCTTGCTAGGATTAAAAAACTAAGATCTGTAAGACTTCAGAAGATCTACCTATCAATCTATCTATCTATCTATCTATCTTACCTATCTATCTATCTACCTACCTACCTATCTACTGACATTTTATATAAAATTTTCTATTTCTTTTTACATGAACATATTTCTGGGGAGAATATAACATTTATCAACTTTTATGTGACCCCAGTAAAAGTATTTAAAAAATCCTAGTTTAGACACTATGCTGCTCAATCTCTGGTCCATGAAGAGCTAACAAACAACTTTTTTAGCAGATCCAATGACATGATATAAATGCTCATCTTTTCTTGGCAGTTATCGATCTGGGACAAATAAGGTAGAGGTTTACTTGCTTACACTCACTTTCAATTTCTGTATGTATCTTATTGTGGGCAAATAATAAACAGTTCACAAACCAGCACTGGCTCAGAGAACACAGAGAGTAGCATTGGTTTAGATGGACTTGTATTCCAGCACCTATCCTGGTGCCAGATAAATAGCAGAAATGAAAAAAAAAAAGTGAATGGGGTTCCATTTCCAATTACGTGATAGGTTTTAAAGTTGTCTCTTCCTGGGCCTCCCTGGTGGCGCAGTGGTTGAGAGTCCGCCTGCCGATGCAGGGGATACGGGTTCGTGCCCCGGTCTGGGAGGATCCCATATGCCGCGGAGCGGCTGGGCCCATGAGCCATGGCCGCTGGGCCTGCGCATCCGGAGCCTGTGCTCCGCAACGGGAGAGGCCACAACAGTGAGAGGCCCGCATACCGCAAAAAGAAAAAAAAAAAAAAAGTTGTCTCTTCCACTAAAAGTGACTAAAAGTAATAGATAACATATAAAAGCATCCAAAAGAATACTAAAACAATCAAGAGAATAATGATTTAGGCCAAAAATATCAATGTGGCAATAATCCAGAGAGAAAAGTTGTTTTTATCCTTAGAGCATTTGCCAAATCTGGAAAAACCTTAGCTTTGATTTTCTCAGCCTCATGAGCTGTAACAGACAGGAAATGATGCCCAGAGCTTAATCACATGGGGAACATATGAGACACCTCTCCCTGAAAATGGGGGGATCCAAGATTCATATCCTCAGAGTAAGGGTGAAACAAAACAAAATCTGGGGCTTCCCTGGTGGCGCAGTGGTTGAGAGTCCGCCTGCCGATGCAGGGGACATGGGTTCGTGCCCCGGTCCTGGAAGATCCCACATGCCGTGGAGTGGCTGGGCCCGTGAGCCATGAGCCTGCGCGTCCGGAGCCTGTGCTCTGCAACGGGAGAGGCCACAACAGTGAGAAGCCCGCGTACTGCAAAAAAAAAAAAAAAAAAAAGGAAAGAAAAAACAAAACAAAACAAAATCTGCTCTATCCTCTAATATAAGAGTATTCTTAAGGAAATTTGCCTTTGAGCCAGCAAAAAAAAAAAAAGGAGCAAATAACTGTTTTTGAGAATTCCAACCATGAGCAAGCCCTCCTATGACTTGCAGTCTAAATCTGCTTTACTGTTTTGGGCCAAATAACCTCAAACCTTGATTTTACATTATAATGGCCCTGGATTTGTGATGACCCCAAAATTGGAAGGAAGAAACAAAAATCTCTAGAGAAATCTATATTTAACCTAAGTGTCAAAGAATTTACACAAATAATTGCACCAGGAGAAAGAGCAACTCAGAGCAAGAAATGTATGGAGAATAAATGGAGAAAAAGACTGTGAGAACCAGTATGATGAAATGAAATTTATAATTTAAGGCAGGACAAGAAAAAAATTAAACATAAAATTCTCTCTATGTGTTTGTTTGGGCCTTCTCCCTCCCTAATATACAGTGTGCATCTGCATTACACATTAACCAGAGCACCTCAAAGTTGGGAGTGTCTGCTCGGCGGTAAAGATCAATTTTTTTTTTCTGACGCTAGCAATGTAACTTCTTAAAAGAATAGTGTTCTTTCCCAGCTCTGTATCATGGTGACTTGCTGTTTGCTTTGTACGTGTTTACCTGAACTATGTATCCTTGGTGAACTTTATGTAAAATATCACTATGTAATTTTTTTTTTTTTTTTTTTTTTTGCCGTACGTGGGCCTCTCACCGCTGTGGCCTCTCTCGTTGCAGAGCACAGGCTCCGGACACGCTGGCTTAGCGGCCATGGCTCACGGGCCCAGCCGCTCCGCGGCATGTGGGATCTTCCCGGACCAGGGCACGAACCCGTGTCCCCTGCATCGGCAGGCGGACTCTCAACCACTGCGCCACCAGGGAAGCCCTCAGTATGTCATTTTGATGTATGATCCTTTGTCTCAAAAATGTATATGACTGTATCTTCGACTTCTAACAGGAAGAACAGTTCTCAGAGCTTTCTGAGAATCTGCTTCCCAGGTTATAATATTTATTTTGGCTCAAATAAAATTGCCTTTTTCTTCTTAATTTGATAGTTAATTGAATTTTCATTGACAAGTAGAAAGAATAGGTAGTAAAAAGAAGCTAATAAAACTTCAATATTGGAATTAGAAAACATAGAACGTAGCATAACTGGGATTTTATATAAATATATTGTATAACATAAATATATATTATACATGATACAAGGAAAAAAATCACAAAATTGAAAATGCCTGCAGGAAAGAAAATGACAAAAGCAAGGGCAACTGCTAAGAAACTAACTCAAACATATAGTGAAAAATCATTACATAAATAACTTAAAATTTATAGTAGAATATATCTACTTAATAAAAAGAATCAGTGAAAGAAAATTGGAGGAAATACATGAGAAACAGAAAACAAAAAGTAAAATGGCATCATAAATCCAACTGTATCAGTATAAACATTAAATGTAAATGCTTAAATAAGTCAATCAAAGTGCAGAAGGTTGACTGAAAACAAAACAAGATTCAACTATCCTGTCTACAGTAGACACACTTGAGATTCAATTAAAAATAAAATTAAAGGGATGGAAAAAGATACCTCAGGCAAAGAGCAACCATAAGAAAGTTGGGGTGGCCACACTAATACTGGACAAAAGAAACTTTAAAAAAATACTAGTAGAGATAAACAGAAAAATTTTTAAATGATACAAGATAAAACAAATGATAACGATCAAAAAGATAAAGCAATTATAAACATATGCACCTAATAACTGAGCACCAAATATATGAAAACAAAAATGACATAAAATTTTGTTTGAAAATTAGATTCAGCTCCTAAAAAAAGAGGTATGAAAGCCACCCATACAGTCTTTTTCCTTACTATTGGGCAAGAAACTACCTAAACAATCCTTTACAGAAGCTTAAAGATTTAGAATGGCAATATTCCATCCACCTGAACTCAAGGTAGTGCTTAGTAGAAACAAGTGGTCTTGGAGTCCAAGAGAATCAACCCAAGCTCTGCGGTGATAAGCTGTGTGACCTTCAGCAAGTAACTCAGTCTCTTAGTTATCTATATAATGAGGATCATAAATGTTAACCCCCAGGGAGTGTTGCGATTGTAAAATGGGATAATGCATGTGGGAAAGTATGTGGGCCAGCTTGGATGGCCACACAGCAGTGTCAGTAAAGCTCACCTTCTCTGTGCTCCCCTTCTCCTTAGGGCAACCCTACGCATGAACTCTCCCTGTGAAAGGAACTTCTTTCCTACCTATGGTGCAAAACTCTTATTTGAGCCCCAGCAAAGATTTTAAAATGCTGTATATCATTCTGAACAATGAGCCCTCATGTATTATAGAAAGTTACTTTATCTATTTGGTTACTTATTTATTTTCTGTTCCCTCCATATGGTTCCACCATGAGGAACTAAACTTTGTATGTTGGCTTCTTTATCCCCAGCAACTAATCAGGGCTTAGCACTTGGCAAAATATTTGTTGGATGTCTGAAGATGCTTGAAGAGTATGAGAAAAATCCCCTTAGCTTTTTCTTCTCTGGTTTATATTGTCCCATCACTTCACACTTTTCCATAAAGAACTTTTATTCCAGCTCTTTGTCTTTAATCCTGTTTTCCAAATGACTCAGCAATTTTGGCAATTATGAAAGCAGAATACTAACATAAGACAAAATCATTTATTCTCATGCATTATAACACACAGGAATAAACTTGAATCTTGGGCTTCCCTGGTGGCACAGTGGTTGAGAATCTGCCTGCCAATGCAGAGGACACATGTTCGAGCCCTGGTCCAGGAAGATCCCACATGCCGTGGAGCAACTAAGCCCGTGCACCACAACTACTGAGCCTGTGCTCTAGAGCCCGTGAGTCACAACTACTGAACCCGCATACCACAACTACTGAAGCCCACACACCCAGAGCTTGTGCCCCTCAACAAGAGAAGCCACCGCAATGAGAAGGCCACGCACTGCAATGAGGAGTAGCCCCCGCTCACCGCAACTAGAGAAAGCCTGTGCGCAGCAACAAAGACCCAACACAGCCAAAAATAAATAAATAAAATAAATTAAAAAAAAAACCTGTAACTCAGAATTTATTGCAGACAAAGTGTCTATACCCTGAAAACTCAAAGAGATACATGGCTAAGTGGAAATGAAAAGGAACTTTGTAGTCAGTCTTACTGATTTGTTTTACAGATTGAGAATTAGAGAACAAAGCTGCCTGTGCTACTATGAATTAATCACCTTAATATCACATGAATCCTTCTCAGTAAATAAATAGCAGGACTTGCCTGTTTATTTGTATGGGGTGGTCTACTCGAGGTTTCCTGTGTTCTGACCCAAACAGTAGTACTGACTTAAAACCAAAGATGGTGCCACATAGAGTTGGCACATTTGCCATTTTAGTCTCCTGGGTAAGAATACCTTGAACCATTTCCTTTCAGGTACTCAAGTAAAAGGACAGTATTGTCAGGACTTTAAACAACAATGAAGAAGAATGTTGTGGTAGCAAGTATGGCAACAAAAAAATAATAGTTTCTTCTTATTTCTTAGGACATAAAAACCTGAGAGAATGTGGATAAGTGGTAGTTCAAGGGATAAAATTAAATAAGCAAACTCTTACCATATGATCCAGCAATCAAGCTCTGTAGTATTTACCTAAAGAGTTGAAAACTTATATCCACACGAAAACCTGCACGTGGATATTTTTGGAAGACTTACTCATATTCATAATTGCCAAAACTTAGAAGCAACCAAGATACCCTTCAGTAGGTGAATGGATAAATGAACTGCGGTACATCCAGACAGTGGAATGTTATTCTGTGCTAAAAAGAAATCAAGCCATGAAAAGATATGGAGGAATCTTTTTTTTTTCTTCCTGATTCAGTATTTGTAGGCTGTATGTTTTTAGGAATTTATCCATTTTTTCCTAGGTCATCCAATTTGTTGGCATCTGTTTGTTCATAGTAGTCTTTTTATTTATAAATTTATTTATTATTTTATCTTTATTTTTGGTTGCGTTGGGTCTTTGTTGCTGTGCACGGGCTTTCTCTAGCTGCGGTGAGCGGGGATGACTGTTGTGGTGCGCGGGCTTCTCATTGCAGTGGCTTCTCTTGTTGTGGAGCATGGGCTCTAGGCACGCAGGCTCAGTAGTCATGGCTTGCACGCTCTAGAGTGCAGGCTCAGTAGTTGTGGCACACGGGCTTAGTCACTCCGTGCCACGTGGGATCTTCCTGGACCAGGGCTCGAACCCGTGTCTCCTGAATTGGCAGGTGGATTCTTAACCACTGCACCACCAGGGAAGTCCCAACATGGAGGAATCTTAAATGCATATTACTAAGTGAAAGAAGCCAATCTGAAAAGGCTACATACTGTATGATCCCAACTATGTGACATTCTGGAAAAGACAAAACTATAGGGACAATACAAAGATCAGTGATTGCCACAGGTTGGGAGTGGGCATGGAGGGGTGGGGTGGAAGGGATGACTAGGTGGATCACAGAGAATTTTTATGGCAGTGACCCTACTCTGTATGAAACTACAGTGGTGGATACACATCATTATACATTTGTCCAAACCCACAAAAGGTACAACACTAGGAGTGAACCCTAATGTAAACTGTGGACTCTGGGTGATTATGATGTGTCAGTGTAGGTTCATCAGTTGTAACAAATGTACCACTCTGACGGAGGATACTGATAATGGGGGAGGCTATGTATGTGTGAGGGCAGGGGAATATAGAAAATCTCTGTACCTTCCTCTCAATTTTGCCATGAACCTAAAACGGCTCTAAAATATAAAATCTATTTTAAAAAATAGACAACTTGTTTACAGAATGTACAAAGATTTAATGGATTACTATTGAGCAATAAAAAGGAACTACTGACACATGCAATAATACCGAAGAGTCTCAAATGCATTACATTACGGAAAAGGAGCCATATTGAAAGGCTACCTACTACTCAGTTTCATTTATGACATTTCAGAAAAGCAAACTATAGCAATAGAAAACAGATCAGTGGTTGTCAAGAGCTGGGACTGGTAGAAGCTGTGTCCAAAGAGGCATGAGGAAAATTTTGGGAAAGATGGAACTTGACCACAAGACCTGGTTTCTAGATCCTGGAGTGGCATTGTCATTGCTGTACCACCAGAATCACTGAACTGAATTAACTGAACTAACTAAATTTCATTAGGCTTAAGGCATGCAAATGAACATGGTGAACTGAACACATAAGACTGCTATCTGCTCTGGGAGTTGTAAACATATGCCTGTATTTCTTGTGTATTAATAAATCTGATTGACTGACTGACTTTGGATTTCTAGTTTTCACACCACCACTCTCTGTTTTCAGATACAAAATTTATACAGATTAAGTTAGATTATAATAGTGGTAGAAGATACCAGGTTGGAGGGGGCTCATATTTTAGCACTGATCACCTATATGGCAGCACCATTCAGGAATTACTAGTCTCATGGCTTACACAATATCAAAATGACCAGACAAATAGACTATCCAAAGTTACTACATACTGTTCCAATTTGATCATGGTTCTATAGGCCCAGATTTAATCTCAAGTATAATGTCAAATAACTATATACTATATATATATTTATATAGTATATATATATATACTATATAACTATATATATACTAAAATATACTAATATAATATATATAATATATTAATATATACTAATATTATATATATATTCTAATTAATATATGTATATATACTAATATAACTATAATACTTCCTGCTCTGCATTGAGCTGAAGGAGAAGTGACAGGGATGGGGAGAAGAAGGCAATATACTTTACTTAGATAATTATTGGGGATGGAGCTAGGTTTAGATGAATGAGACAAAAATGAAAAAATAATTAACTACACATGAGGGAAAACCTAAAAATTCAAAAGTACTTTTCATTTGTAATTTTGGCATAACAATGGTTTCTTCCAAATATCTTTTAAATTTAATAAGTTGGCTACAATAGAGAATTCAAGTAATATAAATGATAGCTATAAATATGCACATAATGTGGTATGAAAAGAAAAACAACCAATTATCAGGCTGGTATTATTAAAATAGTATTGAAAGTCAACGTAATAATTTTGAGTTGTGGTAACTGGAATAACTATGCTCAAATTAAAAAAATTTTTTTTTGTTTTGCCTGTGTTGGGTCTTGGTTGCAGCATGCTGGATCTTTTTCGTTGTGGTGCATGGGCTCTTCCTTGCGGTACGTGGGCTTCTCTCTAGTTGCGGTGTGCGAGTTTTCTCTCTCTAGTTGTGGCGTGTGGGCTCCAGGGTGCATGGGCTCTGTAGTTTGCAACACGCGGGCTCTCTGGTTGAGATGCATGAACTCAGTAGTTGCGGCGTGCAGGCTTAGCTGCCCCGTGGCGTGCGGGATCTTAGTTCCCTGACCAGGGATCAAACCCACGTCCCCTGCATTGGAAGGTGGATTCTTTGCCACTGGACCACCAGGGACGTCCCCTATTGCTCAAATTTTATTATAGCTTCTAGTTATTTCTGTTTGTAGCTTAAGGAATATAAATCTATTAATAACAGAAACATAATTCTAGAACAAAGATGCCTTTGATATGAACATAATTCCAGAGTAATGACACCATAACAAGACAGGAGACAGCTCATATTTAAGAGGGGACAGATAGTTCTAGTGTTCCAGTTTTAGAGAAACCCTTATAAGGAGAAATCTACAAATCTACATTATGTTAATAACACTTAGATCAAAATGCTTTAGCTAGCTACCAAATTCCTTTGCAAAGCGCTTTTTTTTTTTTTTAGTGTTATTGGAATTCTTCAGCTTCAATCCAAGAGAGCATCTCTTTTTTTTTTTTGCGGTATGCGGGCCTCTCACTGTTGTGGCCTCTCCCGTTGCGGAGCACAGGCTCCGGACGCGCAGGCTCAGCGGCCAAGGCTCACGGGCCCAGCTGCTCCGCGGCATATGGGATCCTCCCGGACCGGGGCACGAACCCGTCGTATCCCCTGCATCGGCAGGCGGACTCTCAACCACTGCGCCACCAGGGAGGCCCCAAGAGAGCATCTCTTGAATAAACTCTTTTTTAATCCCTAAACTTCTGATTCTCTAAAAGCAAAGAAATAATCAGAAGCCCCCAGTGGGCAGCTCAGCAGCATCTTCCTGGCCCCCCATCATGCACACACCTCCCCTCCCCGTTCACTCAGTCAAAAGTCAAAAGTCAAAAGGAGTTTGTCCAGGTTGGATTACAGCATCCACCACAGACGTCAGAAACCCTCAATCACCATGAGCAGGAAGGTTGATCGCCAAAGTTACGGTACCACATTTTTAAATGCAAAATTGAGAAACAGGGATAAATATGCATACATTACAAACATTCTATCAACTGAGGCATCTAAGAAAATCCAGGGCCATGGCTGCAATAAGTCGAGAGCTGAAATCAATGGCCAGGGCTCCATATTGCTCTGGAGTCAGCACTATTTCTTCATATTACCAGCATTCCCTGTTGTTCCTTCACTGAGAATGCAGAGAACTAGAAAGCTAGTGAAATAATGGGGAACCTGGCACCAGAGGGACCCATCAAGAAGAGCAGTTATGTTTTCTAGTCTCCTTCCCCAGCCCTACTCAGAAGACTTAGAATCTTCTCTAGCTTTTGTTAACCGTATCCACCTAGGGACTGGACCACATTTCTGCACGCCTAGCCCCTCGCTGTGATCCTGCTTTAAACCTCATGGACTGACCACCTGAAACAGCAAGGTTGCTGCTACCCATCTGGCCCCAAGTCATGTCCACCTGGAGACCCTTGTACTCAATCCACAAGATCACAACTGCTATTAACTTGATACTGGCCCTTACCATGAGGTCTCCAGGCTCTTGTCAATACCATGGTAAGAGCTGCTGGCAACCACCCTAAGGCATTGCCTCTAGTGAGTCTGTTGACCTGGTCTAAGCCCTTTGCAGTTCTGGCTCCTGCTTCTTTCCAAATGTCCAGACACTGAAGTCCCAGAAAGCTTCCTGGTAAGCCAGTGCTAAATATGTGCCCCCATATTTTACAGATGAGAAAATCCAGATTCAGAGTAGTTAAGATGATTACCCATATAAGCAGTGGAAGATTAAGCAAAACTTATGTAAATTAGGACAGAGGGGCACACATCACAGTTACTGCAAAAGTTGGACTTAATGAAAGAGTACTATAACAAAAGACTTGAAATTAAATGGACATACATTAGAATCCTGGCTCAGGTACTATCTGCAGTATTGTACATGCCTAACCTGTTTGTTTCTCAGTTTTCTTATCTCTAAAATGGGAGTAATACCTGCATTAGTTATCAAATACCCCAAACGAACCCTAAAACAACAAACATTTATTACCTCATAGATCCTGTGGGTCAGGAATCTGGGCTTGCCTCACCTTGCGGCCTCTGATTCAGGGTCTCTCAGGAGGTTGCAGTTAAGATGTCAGCCAGGACTGGAATCTCAGGCGTCTGGGAGGCCAGACTCAGTTCCTGTTGAGCTGTTGGGCTGAGGGTTTCAGTTCCTCACTGGGTTAGCCAGAGGGCCTCCCTCTGTTTCCTGCCCCAGGGTAGCTCACAGCCAGTCAGAGCAAGCAAGCTAGAAAGCAGGAAAGGGCCCCCGGAATGGAAAACCAGGCTTTTTATCTCCTAACCTCTAAAGTGTCAGTCTTTCACTTCTGCCATATTCTTCTTTTCTTTAGAAATGAGTCACTAAATCCAGACCAAACCCAAAAGGAGATAATTACACAATGGTGTGGACACAAGGAGGAGGAGCCAATGGGGGATCATCTTAGGGGTGAATCTTAGATTCATCTTAGGGACTGACTACCACAATGACTTTAATGTAAAGACTTAAAAAATAGAAAAAAATATATAAAGCATCCCGCATACAGTAAGAGCTTAATAAATAACACATATTGGTGAACTACAATTTCTAGCAAAGAATCCTTGTTTAAAACCACAAATGTATACCTCCCAAAGAAGGAGGCTTTGGGCTTCCCTGGTGGCGCAGTGGTTGAGAGTCCACCTGCCGATGCAAGGGACACGAGTTCTTGCCCCGGTCCGGGAGGATCCCACATGCCACGGAACGGCTGGGCCCGTGAGCCATGGCCGCTGAGCCTGTGCATCTGGAGCCTGTGCTCCACAACGGGAGAGGCCAGAACAGTGAGAGGCCTGCATACCGCAAAAAAAAAAAAAAGAAAGAGGCTTGATAAGTCCTTAGATGAGACTCATTTTTATCAGAAGGTGTTTCTGTTTGATCAGTAAGATGGTTGTGCCTCATTGTATTTCAGAATAAGTGTCAGGAAGTGGAACAGAGATTTCTAAAATGTTTATCTGACATTATAAGAAGGAGAAATCATAGGGTCAGGGTAGGTGTGCCTAGTTGCTAGGAGAGCAAAGTCCCTTTAGAGATTAGTCATTTTGAAGGTGATGCTTAATAATGACATTTATTTTTAACTGTGGTGTTAGTGAAAATAATCAGGTAGATAAATGTTGAGACTAGAGGCTGTAGCACTTGTATTCTTCATAAAGAACATTAGGAAGACTTAGCCTGTGATGAAGGAAGTTCATTCCTGACATGTGATCCTCAGACCCCTCTGAGGCTACTACTGAGAGTTTGCTTTCTGTCCCCTTAAATTCTGTGATTCTGCACATGATCTAATACGTCTTTCTGTGACGTCTTTCTTATGACAGCACTTATGTGTTAGAATTGTTTGTCAAAATGTCTGTTTCTCCCACTAGAACATACACTTTTTGAGTGCAGAGTCCTTGCCTTACTTAGTTTTATTTACATCCCCAAGTCCTGGCATAGTGCCTGCAGAGAAGACACCCAAGAAATGTATGTAAAATGTTGCTGAATGACTATTCTTTGCAAAATAATTCAGATTAAGATTTTAGCACTCGATCTAATAGGGCATCATTTTTTAGTATATTTAGGGAAGCTTCAGTAATTTTCAGAAACATTCATTTGACGATCTCAAAAAATCCAATTCTTTACAACTTACTTGAAATAGTTTTATAGTAGGGTTCCCCATGACACTAATAAGGTATCAAATGTTCTGAATCCCCTCCATATTTCCCTCCGACTCTTCTTCAAAGGAGTCAATTGATTACGGCTATCTTAAAAATAATAAATTTCTCTAAAAGTAGATATTGAGGACAGATCAAGTATGCTGACTGGAAATTTAAAGGAAAAAAAAAACCCCAAAATAAAAAAAACCTGCAATGAAAGTGATTTTTCCAAGATGAAAAAGAAGCAATCAGAAGAATCTGTTGTAACCAATCACGGGACAGTTTTATATTTCTGCTGAAATGTCACTTTATTCCTTGTTAAGTTCCTGACTCCTTGTCATTTCACTCCCCATTTGCCAACAGATGTTGCATTTCAAGTTGGAACAAAGGTTTCTTTTGAGGAAAGTGGCATCGAATGGTAGATTTTACTCTCTTCTCTCATTCTCCGGGCACATGTTCCTCCTTTATCGTACTTGTCATTTCACCCTCATCTTCCCTCTCCTCTTTTTCCATCGAATCTTGTCACTTTCTCTTCAAGCACTTCTTACTCATTTACCCCAACGTCTTTCCTTTTTCCTCTTCACTCCCCACATATATTCACCACCCATTCTGCTTTATATCGCATTTTTTTAAACTCTTTCATTATTGAGTCCTCTTTTCTTGTCACACCTGCTTCTACCCTCAGCTGGCTATCATCATTTTTCAAACTCTATACTTAAATGAGCACATCAGTGTGCATCTATTGGAGAAGGGAAAGTAGAGAAAATAGTGTTTTTCCAAGTTCATATTTTCCCCTTTTAATAATTTGAGCATAAGCTGTTAAGAAGAAAGATGCCTCTGCCCACCATCACATTCCTAGTCTTTATTCTACCTCTTTTTTAAAAAAATTTTTTTAATTTTTTGGCCGTGCCGTACAGCTTGTGAGATCTTAGTTCCCCGATCAGGGATCGAACCTGGGCTCTCAGCAGTGAGAGCAAGGAGTCCTTACCACTGGACCGCCAGGGAATTCCCATTATTCTACCTCTTTTAAAAATGGCATTATTTAATTTAGCGCACAGGAGCTAGAGACAGTACAGAGGGCATCAGAGCACTCAGTGAAGTAAACTGGAATGAGAGAAAAGAGTACACTGCTTACACCCTTGGAGATGAGTCACTAAGTTAAAGGGAAGAAGCCAGGCAAGAAAGAGCAGAGGACGAGTTGAATGAGACCTTGTGTAATTCAGAAAAGGCAAAGCCATCACATTTCAGTCACCATTCTAGAACCAAAGAACTTACAGAAACCCCTTGACCAAGAAACATCCCATGTATCATTGTTGAATACATTAGTGCCTGGGAAATATACATTATAAACAAGGAGTCATTTTCCATCTTTAATCATTTTGTCAAAATAATCTGAACATGGGTACATAAATACTTGATTTGTTATAAGAATGTGTAGCATAAAAGTCCCTGAGACATATCGAAGAATGACTAGAACTGAATTCAGTGCAATTATTCACCATACTAATTACCAAGGACTTGGCTCCTTTCCCTGATATTTAAGGCATGTTATTAAAAAAAAGACATATATCATATATACACACATATATAAAATATAATAATTACATATTATATGTTAATAGATATATATTTTATTAATGCTACATCAGAGTCTCCCTCTCTGGTGCCTGGATTTTCTGCCAGTTTACTGATGCTGTGTAGTAAGTCATTTCCAGACTGTAAGGAAGGCACTTAGGGAGGTAAATTAGTTCTTTAAGCCCTAGGGTGCCAGTTAGTAGAATGAGGGCAATGGAACTAGAAGGTCCCAAGAGAAGATGTTGTCCAACCCCCTCCTTTTGCAGTTCAAGTGACAGAGGCTCAAAGGAGTTGTGACCTGCACAAGCACGGCTGGTTCTGCTGCTATTACTGTAACCTTAGGTAAGTCCTTAACCAGGTCCCTCTTCTGTAAAATGGACTGGTGATCATCACAGCTAACATCTTCCAGGTGCTTCCTGTGTGCCCGACATCGTCCTGAGTACTTTAAGTGTCTTTTCTAATTCTCCCAACACCTCCATAAATTATATATGATTACCTTCAATTAGAGATGAGAATATCAATACGCAGAAAGCTTAAATAATTTACCCGAGATGAGACAATTAGGAAATGTTGCAAAGCTGGTCTAGTAACCCAGGAATAACTGCCTCCAAAATTCTCTAATTCCGATTCGTAAATCCCTTCTAAGAAAACCCCAGCAGGTAGGTTCTCAAATTCCTCCTATCTCTAAAAGTCTAGAGCAGAGTTAACAAACTATAGCCCACAGGCCAAATCCAGCCACCGCCTTTGTTTACAGATTGTCAGTGGCTGCTTTTGTATTACCAACAGCAGAGGTGAGTAGTGGCAGCAGAGACTGTATGGCCAGCAAAGCCTGAAATATCTACTCTCTGGCCCTTTACAGAAAAAGCGTGCTGATCCCTGCTCTAGAGCTTTGAAAATTTGGAGCATCCTGTAACTGTATAGCACTTTACAATGTACAAAGCACCCTGGCAAACACATTTAATCCTTGTTTTGCAGGGGCATTCATGCATTATAAAGGAGGATGCTAATTTAAGTAAGTCACCTAATCAGGGCCACACACCCAGGTTTTGACTCCAAATTGCGAGCTCTTTCCATGAAGCTACTCTGTCTCCTCTAAACTACTACTGAGGAAGGGTTTGGAAACTGGAAAGGACCTGTGAATACTGAAAGCAAGTCAGACTGTCTTCTTGATGCAAATATTTCAGGCATACTCGTGTAATTAAAGTCATCGAGCACTAAAAATATTAAAATAAATTTGCAATACATTTGAAAGAAAAGTTTGTGAAAGCCATTTTGAAATACATGTGATGCATCTCTATGTATTTTTATATTAGCATATGTGAAATTTTAACCTGCTCAATTTAGAATGACTTGAAAAATGAAATCACGTAAAATGAGCAACTGCCGCATTTCTCTGGCTGTTTCATGAAATTAGCCTAAAAATATATTGTTTGTTCCTTACCCCAAATTTGCACATAAAACTGCAATTATACCTTCCTCATGCTAAGTATTCAATAAATACATGGTTAGTTTTAAATAGAGTTAATACCAAGGAGAACATTAGTAAAATAATACTTATTTAACAATATAAATTAACCAAAACAAAAACAATTAAAAAAAAAATTTCACAGAAAGCATAGTGCTTCTTCCTAGTCTGCAAATTCAAGCTCAATCTAAATGGCAGTAATGATTCTTGAAATAGTATGGCTGAGCTTTAGGGATTCATTTGAAATACATGATATGAGGCCACTTCCTTTTTATTTCAGATATATCCTGTAACATACCCTGAGATTTAATTCTACAGTCCATATAAATGGATATGGAGGCACCCTGAAATCACTGCAAGAAGGGAAATAAACCTATTTCTCTGTCACCAATTGAGTCACCACTATGTGTTAGGCCCTTATTACTTTACTTCCTGAACAGCTCATAAGGAGCTGTGAAGTCATTTTTTGCCCCATTTTACAGTTAAGAAAGCTGAGGCTCAGGGTTATTACTAATTTGCTCAAGGTCACATGGCTGGAATTCAGAGTTAAGCCAGATTACCTTCAAACTATCCCCCACTGTCCCACATAGATTCCCAATAACACGAAGACCATTGACCAATAAATCATAAATACTTATTTTAAGAACAGAATCTTTCCTTCTTTATTGGGGGTTCTGTTTTGATATTGTAATTCTGCCCATACTATAATATTTTAATGAGGAAATTTTATCCAGGGATTTCAATTTCTCCTTTTAAGGAAAAGGGAGAATTGAAGCACCTAGACTTTAGTGAGCTTTTCGAACAAATGCATAGAGATAAAAGTTACTTTATGATTCAGCTAATTGTACTAATCAAATGCAAAATTACTGTTTACAGCAGAATTCTATATAAACCTAATTAATCTTGGACCTTACCCACAACAGTCACTGAGGGTGCTTATTATAATAAATCAAGGAGAAAAAAACCCCATTATTTCAGGCTTTAAATTAACTGGCTTTAGGGCTTCCCTGGTGGCGCAGTGGTTGAGAATCCGCCTGCCGATGCAGGGGACACGGGTTTGTGCCCCGGTCCGGGAAGATCCCACATGCCATGGAGCGGCTGGGCCTGTGAGCCATGGCCGCTGACCCTGCACGTCCGGAGCCTGTGCTCCACAACGGGAGAGGCCACAACAGTGAGAGGCCCGCGTACCGCAAAAAAAAAAAAAAAAAAAAAATCAACTGGCTTTCTAATAATTGATTTATGGTATTATTAAGAATGTCACTTTACTCCTAATTTATCCCTCCCCCCCAAATTAGGAGTTTGGGATTAATAGATACACAATACTGTATATAAAACAGATAAACAACAAGGATCCACTGTATAGCACAGAGAACTATATTCAATATCTTATAATAACCTATAGTGGAAAAGAATCCGAAAAAGAATATATATTATCTATAATATATATGTTATATAGAATATATATTATATATATATACTACATATATAATATATATATTAACTGAATCACTTTGCTGTACACCTGAAACTAACACAACACTGTAAGTCAACTATATGTCAATCAAAAAAGAAAAGGGGGGGGGCTTCCCTGGTAGCGCAGTGGTTAAGAATCTGCCTGCCAATTCAGGGGACACGGGCAGCGCAACTAAGCCCGTGCACCATAACTACTGAGCCTGCACTCTAGAGCCCGCGAGCCACAACTATTGAACCCGCATGCCACAACTACTGAAGCCCACGCGCCTAGAGCCCGTGCTCCGCAACAAGAGAAGCCACCACATTGAGAAGCCTGCGCACCTCAACAAAGAGTAGCCTGGGGCTTCCCTGGTGGCACAGTGGTTGAGAATCCGCCTGCCAATGCAGGGGACATGGGTTCAAGCCCTGGTCCAGGAAGATCCCACATGGCGTGGCGCAACTAAGCCCGTGCACCACAGCTACTGAGCCTGTGCTCTAGAGCCCACGTGCCACAACTACTGAGCCCATGTGCTGCAACTACTGAAGCCTGGGCGCCTAAAGCACGTGCTCCACAGTGAGAAGCCACCGCAATGAGAAGCCTGCGCACTGCAACAGACCCAACACAGCCAAAAATAAAATAAATAAATTAAAACAAACAAACAAAAAAACAAAGAGTAGCCCCCGCTTGCCGCAACTAGAGAAAGACTGCACACAGCAACAAAGACCCAACGCAGCCAAAAATAAATTAATTTTTTAAAAAAAGAACGTTACTTTAAACAAATAAGTTCTACCAATTGATTTATCAAAGTCCACTATTTACTTTTTGACAGTGGTAGATTGTAAGAGCCTTAAAGAGAGGAACCTAGCCTTACACATTTTTGTTTTTCCCAAACTCAGTGTTTCACGTGGTGCAGGTACATGGTGACACCTAATATGCTGTTCATTCAACAACTTTTAAAGTCAATGCATATATTTTCAAAGTTGGTCCCACAGCACAGTCTCAAGGGCATTAGAAATGTACCCACTGTACTACTGGGATGTACCCACTGTACTACTGGGCAGACCAGGAGGGGAACCTGGTGGCCCCAGGGAGAATTGCAGATTTCTGTAACAAAAGATTAAGTTTTTACTGCAGGCACTGATTTAGTTCTATTCCCTAGCAACTAAACATTTAACTTAAAACTGACAGAATCAAAAACTGCCATTAACAGACACCAGGAAACTATTTTCCTTTTGCATGATCCCATAATACAGTGCAATCCCTTTCATTGTTCTGCAGACAGGTAATGCCAGGACCCCATGGAGGACTGACTTTCCAGCTTTAAATTTCAGCTCCAGTAAAGACACAAAATAAATAATTTTGTGGAAAGTGACACTGTGGCTTCCTTCTCTTCTGTTTGTAAACACAGGCTGGTTTTCTGGGAAGAAGGGAGAAGAAGGTTGCTTCTGCTTTATTTTCACATCTGTAATTTTAATATGCTTTTTAAAAGATCCAGGTTATGGAAAAACATAGACACAGAAAAAATCAGTTAGCAGATGATTATTCACATTATAAAGGGATTATCCATAGGGTTCCATTAAATATTGCACTCTTCTAAAACAGTGAATTTGATTTAAAAGCGGCTTTTCGAGAATACATTTGTGTAAAGTGAGGTACACCAAACATTCATCCTAACTCTTCTCCAAGGACAATCCAGCATCTTGTTTCCATTCATAAAGCAAGGGAACAAACAACAGCACTTGTTAAGGAAGTCAGTGGATTCTTGGACCACCCTTCTCACCTTTCTTAGGAGATGACGCTTGGAGAAATCCAGGCACAAAGAGAAAGACCCACCTGTGTCCACAGTCCTTTCACTATCCTGCAACAAGGCCCTTTCTGAAACCAAGGGTTTGCCGCATTTGGCCCAGTCACGTGAGTGGAGGAGCATTGTGTGAGATTTGGACTCAGCACAGGCCACAAATATGGCCTGTGGCAGATGAGGAAATTCAGAGCCACTGAAAATTGTTTCTTGTAGGTAAGCTGTTTCTTCACCTCTGCACTGGTTACAAGGGGAGGAAGGGCCCCCATCTTCACCCCAGAGCTCAGATGCCCTTGGACAGCAGAGGAAGCCCAACTGCTAGTTATCCAAAAACCATGAGCACCCAGGACCCTTCCCACCCAGTCTTTGTGCTGAATAATATTACTTGGTAAATCAACTTTAATCTATGGGAATAGATTTAAAATGCGTGTTTGGAAAATACAGTCCCGTGATTCGGCAGTTAAGGAGATGCACAGCGGAGGATCCGGAGGATCCAAAAGCCGACGACTTGGCCTCCCTGGGTTACAGCCAGGGGAGGGTGGCTTCACCGCTGAAACCAGCCAGCCAAGTTAGGGACGCTCTTGGGCTGGTCCCCAGCCATCTGCACAGCCTGGCAGGCCCGGCACCAAGGCTCGTCCCAGAAGGAGGTGACGTGCACGGCATAGCTCCGACGCCAGCTAAAGTATCCGCGGTAGGCAGCTGGGTTTCGATCGAGGAATTGCAGGTGAGCCGCCAGGGAGGAGGCATCAGGGAAGTCGTCCACGTGGATGAAGGCACGGCGGGGCACGAAGCGCTCATAATTGGCACGGTCTGGCCCCAGCACCACCGGCACCGCCCCAGCCAGGAAGGCGTTTCGCCACAGCTTCTCCGTGATATAATCCAGGTGCTGCGAGTTCTCGAAGGCCAGGTAGAACTTGTAGCGGGCCACCGTGTGCAGGAGCCCGACGTCAGGCAGCGGCTGCCCTGGCCCGCCCTTGCCGAAGAGGTCCACGGTCACGTACTGGCTCAGCTGGCGGTAGTAGCGGACCCGCGCCTGGCGCTCGTCCCAGTTGCTCACCACCCAGGCCACCAGCCCTTGTTTCCGGGCCAGCGGCGGGACCAGACCCGGCGGCTGCTCGTTGGGATGGGTCCTGGGGTAGAGGTAGCCATAAGGCACAAAGATGTCCGAGTCGGCCCGGTAGGAGAGCGTCCAGTTGAAGAGGTTACCTGCCAGGCTCTGCAGCCCCGGGGAGTGGGTGGGCGACTCGAAATTCATCCACACCCAACGCTGGCCGGGGGGCCTGGGGCCCGAGGCAGCCAGGGCTAAGGCCTCCGCGGCTTCCTCCTCGTCGTCCATCAGCACCTGCTGCTCCTCCGCCGGGCGCACGTGGACGCCCCAGGGCGGGGGCCAGTCCGGGGGTCCCTTCACCAGGTCTCGGTGGTGGAAAAGCACTGCCTGAGCCTCCCCGTAGGCCGCGCGATCGGTGAGCAGGCGGCAGCCGCTGATGTTGAAGCGCAGCCGGCAATCGGGGGGCGGCCTTTTGGCTCTGTGCCGGCCCCCGAAGGGCTCCCACCACAGCAGCACGCTCACCCGCCGCGGCGGGACGGAGGAGGCCCAGGGCAGCGGCGGCAGCTGCTTCCAGCAAACATAGACGACCACGGCGCTGCACACCAGGCTGGCGGCCATCAGCGCCAACTGGGCCTCGGACAGCCTCAGGCCTCCACGCCGAGTGCGCCGCCGGCCCCACCGCGCGCCCATGGCGAGCGCCGGCAGAGCCGCCACCGCCCGCCGCGCGGCCGCAAGCCCGGAGCGGCGGCGCCCGCTCTCATGCTGCCACTGAGGATCCAGCCTTCGTTGCTGGTCGCCGCCCGACCTGGAGCGGGAAAGGGCGGTTCCAGGATCTAAAGGCCCGCAGGTCTTGCTCTCTTCCTCACCACTCGCCGCCCAGCGAGGGTCCAGGGCGAGGGACGTGGACCCGGCGGCCCAGCCCGGCGCAGCCCTGTCCCTCCCCTCCACTGCGCGCCCGACCAGACCAGCCCGGCCAAGCCCCGGGCGCCTCCTGCGGCACCTCCGCCCACTCCTCGGCCCCTCCAGGGTTCCCGGACTCCACGGCAGCGCCCCGCCCGCTTCTCCGGATGCCGTCGCCGTGATTCCGGACCTCTCCGCGCACCCCACGCCTTGGCCTGGCGCTGGCGCTCTCGCCCGCCGGGGATTCCCTCCCAGCTGCGCCCGAGCAGCCGCCCAGATCCTTGCCTTCCAGAGTGAGGGCCCGGTTCATCACTGGGCGCCGGCAGGTGGCGCGAGACCCTCCAGAAGCCGCAGCGCCGCGAGCGCAGGCGGGCACGGGAGGTAGGCGGCCCAGGGGTGCCGAGCCTCCGGGCGGGATCGAAGATCCGCTTCCTTCCTCTCGCCCCATCAATGGCCAGCGACGCCTGCCGGAGGGAGGGAGCCCGCGAGGCCAAGGAAACGTGCTGACAGAGGCGCAGCCTACGCGAAGCCGACCTTGACCTCGTGACCTGCCGCCGACGCAGGCAGGTAGTGCAGTCAGATCCCGCGGCGCGGCCCACAAAGGTGGTGCATTTTGTGAAACCAAGTTTTCAAGGAAACCCTACTGTCAGGAGAACATTCGCTTTGCCTACAGCCCCAACTGTAGAGAAGCGAACTGTAGAGGAAAGAGAAGAATCGAAAGTTTTCTGAGCAATGAAAACATGTTCTTTTTCTTCGCTCCCCCACTGAATGAACGCTTCTGCCTGCTGGCTCATAGCTTTCTTTGTACCAGAGCTATGAATTTCCTGCCTATTCAGTGAGATGAATGAATGAACAACACCATTAATTTTACTAAGCACTTAAGAAACAGCTTAATATCTACACTCATGAAGATCCAGCAAAACACTCTGAACTATAAAACGATGACTAAGATAAATATTATAGCATCCAAGTTTAGGGTATAAAGGGTAAGTATCACAGTGGCCTCTTCAGGTTCATCAATGAAGCAACTGAGGCATCTACTTCTACCGTGACTTAAGGAGTTTTTTTTCCCTGATGGCTTGAATTTGAATTTCTGGATTTTGGCCTTCATTTATGTAATTAAACTTTTATTCAGCAAAGTTCTAAATAGGGCATGGGTGGGCTGCTGACCTAAGGAGAGCAGGCAGTTTTGAGAGAATTTTTAGATCACAGCGGTGCATTGGTGGTGCCCCAGCCCAGTGCCATGTAAGTTACAAGACGTTAGGGAAGAAGTAGACTTGCTGGGAATGGGGCCAACCTGTCGGGTGTTTTTTTTTTTTTTTTTTTTTTCTTTTGCGGTATGCGGGCCTCTCACTGTTGTGGCCTCCCCCGTTGCGGAGCACAGGCTCCGGACGCGCAGGCCCAGCGGCCATGGCTCACGGGCCCAGCCGCTCCGCGGCATATGGGATCCTCCCAGACCGGGGCACGAACCCGTATCCCCTGCATCGGCAGGCGGACTCTCAACCACTGCGCCACCAGGGAGGCCCTGTCGGGTGTTTTTGATGTTATGCCATTTGGATTTACTGGGAAGAACTTTTTCATTGAAAACCAAGTACAGATTGTAAAAGCTTCTATAAAAATGGTTTCATTTAGGTAGTTTCAAGTGGCATTACCTGCCCACCCACAGTGACAATTTGGGAGCTGAATGGACAGCGTTAGGTGCTCTGGCTGTATCCATCAACCTAGTGATACTTTCTCCTACACACCAAAAGCTTTTATAATGTTTTTATAGAATCATTTTTCAAGCTAGTTAAGCGAATTGTCTTTGAAATTAGAAATTTCAGTGATTCTCCACTCTTATTTTTAATTAGAAAGAAAAAGCTATAAATGCATGAATAACTTTTTTCAACCAAAGGAAGGAAAGGACATACTGGCTTTTCTTTTTATGCAATTCAAAAATCTATACCTTTATGCCCATTCTTCCCCCACTTCAGTTAAATAAGACATCATAGATAGAGCCTAACATTGTGTTTGGCATTTGGTAAATGTTAGCCTGCTTGCTTGTATCCTCCCCCCACTCCCAATTTTCCCTTAGATCCTTCAGATATTCCAATTAAAGCAATTTTTTACTGGCAGAATGGCTCAGATCTCATGAATATCAATGTCCATTGTGTCCACTTATCTTGGTAGGGTGCAGGACCACAAACTGTCCCTACTTCAGTCATATCTTGGTGTATGCGAGGGGATACCAAGCAGAAGGTTGTGGCTGGATCAGTGAAAAAGTCATGACTTACCTACAAACTATATGCATTTATTCACCGGGCAATGGTTTGTTCTTACTTAAAAGGGATGGAGGGGAGGAGGCAAGAGGAGGAAAGGCTTTAAGGGAAAGTAATAAAGCCAGGTGTTCTCATTTATTCATTTAGCCAACTGGGAAACTGGGATGAAAAACACTATTTCTACCTTTCAGAATCTATGAGAAGTGCAGACAATGGAGAGGAAGGGATCTTGGAAGGTTTTGAGAAGGTGGTTCCTGGAATAATTAGGAATGATTAAAATGGGGGAGGAAGAGGGCTGAGACATTAGTCTAAACAGAAGAAGCAGCATATGCAAAGGCCAGGCAGTGAGAACCAGGATAGTAGGTTAGAAATTACAAGAGTTTAGTTTGGCTAAGGAGATGGGGTTTTATCCTGAAGCCTGTAGAGAGTCCTTGAAAGGCTGTAACAAAGCAAGAGAGCAATATAATGAGATTAGTATTCTTTTTAAAATTTATTTATTTTAGTTTTGGCTGCATTGGGTCTTTGTTGCTGGGCACGGGCTTTCTCTAGTTGTGGTGAGTGGGGGCTACCCTTCGTTGCGGTGCGCGGGTTTCTCATTGCAGTGGCTTCTCTTGTTGCGGAGCACGGGCTCTAGTTGCACAGGCTTCAGTAGTTGTGGCTCACTGCTTCTAGAATGCAGGCTCAGTAGTTGTGGCAGACGGGCTTAATTGCTCTGCGGCATGTGGGATCTTCCCAGCCCAGGGCTCAAACTGGTGTCCCCTGCATTGGCAGGCAGATTCTTAACCACTGTGCCACCAAGGAAGCTCTGAGATTAGTATTTTTAAAAACTCATTTGTGGGAGGAGGTGAGTATACAGAAGAGGACGTGAGATGGGCTTCTGGTGTGGTGGCCATGTTTATTGATGTGGGCACTGGTTAATGGGTGTGCTTGGTTGAGGAAATTCATGAAGCTGTATGCTTACATATGTAATTTTATGTATGTATATAATATGTCAGTTAAATGTTGCTAAGAAACAAATCATTCTGTCATCACTAAAGAATGAGTTGGATATTAGGAACCAGGTTAAGAGTAGAAGTATCTAGTCCAGTTAGAAAGCTCTTGCTATAATTCAGATGTGAAACAAAAAAGGCTGAACTAAGACAGTAGCTGTGAGAATGAGATTAAATTAAAATTAAAGGAGAATAGATTCAGAGGTTCTTAGGAAGCCAGTGTCTTTCTCCAGGAAGCCTTCCTGGACACCCATATGAACACATCCAGTGTAGGTTACGTGCCCCTCCTGTGTGTGCCCATATACACATCTTTCAGAACATCATTGGGCAGCAATCATGGCTGTTTCAGTCAAACTCCATCTCTTGCACAGAACCAGGCATCTAGTAGTATTCATCATCTCAATGAATACTTGAATGAATGAATGAATGCTCTTAATGTATTATTGAAATGATCTGTTGGTATCACTGTTCCCCAACTAGAAAGTGGGCCAGTATCAGGAGAAGCTGGCTATGTGAATGACTTGCTGTGACCTTAAGAAGCTCCTTAAGCTTTCCGTGTAAAATGCTACACATGTATTAATCAGGACCCCGGGGACAAGCTTCGGAAACTCCATCAAATTAGGCTGGGTCTCATCGGCCCAACCTGGACAGGGTGCTCATTCTTGAAGCAATCACTGTGGTCAGGGGATGTGGACTCTCTTTAGACCCTCTTCTGGATCTAGGGGGTAGAATCAGTCCCATATAAACCTCGTGGACTAATAGTGGGGTGAAGGTAGTTGCCCAAAAGAAAAAGTGAAGTGCCGTTCCCTGAAGAAGAGGGAAGGGATCATGGGCAGAGGCCAAAACAACGTGTCTACCAGCCTTGTGCAAGGAATTATTATTATTCTAAATGAGTTCTAAATCAATTTAGAACTTTAAACATTCTATGATTCTTTTTAATTTGGTAATAATAAACAAATGTTTCTTTTGTGTATTTAAAGGCCTCCCAGTTTCCACAAAATATTACACAGGAAGAACTGGATTTCAGTCGCAAGCATGATGACAAGGTCAGGTATCAAGAAGGGCTTTTGGCCCCTGAATTTGCTAAAGGTGTGTAGAGGGGGGCTCCAAAATTCAAGGCTCATTTTTTTCCTTTTTTTTTTCTTTTTTAAAAATACAGAACACTTCACGAATTTGCATGTCATCCTTGTTCAGGGGCCATGCTAATCTTCTCTGTATCATTCCAATTTTAGTATATGTGCTGCCAAAGCGAGCATTCAAGGCTCATTTAATCAAGATAGATGAGGGCTCCACTCACAATGGGGCCAAGAATGGCCTATTCAGTTCCAAAATTTAATATAGGACAGGATTCTCTGGGGGCAAGAACCAGACCAACTGTGGTTCCTCAGAATCTAACTTGTGCTTTGTTCTTCCCCAGGGAAAGAATTCATTTTAAGCCTGTCCTGCTGCTCCTCACCAGAGACGGTTGCTGTTTTCCAGGGATGCCTCAGAACATGTTCTGACTGCCTTGAGTCTGCCCGCCGGCACCAAGCTTGGTCAGCTGCAGGTGCGTGAGAAACAGGCTACCCTCAAATGGGTGTCTGTTCTTCGTTGAGATTTCTGTGACTAAACATTGACCTGCCAAGTATACTTCAAATTTTTTTCTTGAAGAGATAAAAGGGCAAAGTTCCTCCCAGTATTACGTACTTACCGGGAAATGGGGAGCAGCCAGTGAGCAGGTGCAGCTGGAAAAGCTAACACGTATGCAAAAAAGGTGGAAAAAAAAAAGGTGGAGATTATTTCTTTTGTCAGATACAAGTTTTTAACTGTGTATAACTGGGCAGATGATTATGGAATGATTGTTCGTTAAAAAGTATTAGGAATTGTGTAAATTCCCCAACAATCCACAAGTTATTGTTCATTGCCCTATTAATTCCTTGATAGAAAAAGAAAACTATCACCAACTTTTAAGGTCATTTCTTTTTATCTAAGTGCAAAAATTTACTACCCCTAAAAGATATTGTTATGAATAGTCAATATGAGAATTTATTAGGGTTTTACTCGTATGCACTCAAGTTCTTCCTGTATTCTTACTTGACTGAACAGGTAGGGCAAGAATTTTGGATATTCAGAAAAAGGTACGTTGTGAAATTCTGATTAAAGTCAGAAATATTCGCACCATATTTAAAATATTTATAGGGCTTACTTCTGCATTCTTCTTGTTAAACTACTCTTTCCTAAAATAAAGTTTATTTGCAGTCACATGTAGAAGTTATGGAATACAAGACTTACACAAAAGAAAATTATTTTGACATTGCAATAAACATGTTAATATCACACAGTGCAATGCCTGGCACATACGAGGTGTTTAATAAATGTTTGTTAAATAAATGAATAGATGAGTGAATCAATGAACGCCACTGTTAATTTTACTTTTCATGAGGCACTTATGAAACAGTTCACTTTCTTCATTCATGGTGAGTATGCAAAAGCCTTTGGACTAAAACGTAATGACTAAGATAAATAATATAGCACAAGTGTAGGGTGAAAATGGTAAGTATCATACTGGCCTCCCCAAATCCTCTTCAGGTTCACCAGCATTATCTCTGTACCTCACCTGAAGTCTACTTGGGTCCTCAGTCAAATGAGTTAGCTCAAATTCTGTACAGTCTCAGGAACTCAAACACATCTGATCTGGATTTACTATGGTACTGGCTCCACATCAGAACTTATGTGTGGCCATACTCAAGGCAATCAGACCCTAACTCAAGACAAGACCCTAACTCAGGCAGGCAGCCCAACTCTCTACAGTTGGAGGAAGGGATCGTGACTACCCTCCCCTCCCCCTGCCCTGACCCCACTTCTCACACAGACCCAGGGCACACCTCACTAAAGAAAATGGAGAGAAGATGCATTTTCCATAGAAGTCAGGGAATTCTGTCTTGACCAGCAAATTACCTCCAAGCAGCCACTGAGAACACAAAAGTGGTCAGACCGGGTTCCATCACACTTGTTCCTGTGATTCTTCTTCTAAAAGGGCTCTGAGGCACTTGAAACATTAAGAAATACTTGTTGGATTAAAGTCAACAAAATTAGTGACATACAAATGATTTTGGAAGAGTGTGAGGATGGAAGGGTAAATGCATGTTGCTTAAGCATGGCAAGGAAAAACCATTCTTGAAGAAGTGGGACAGCCACTTTTTATAGTTCCATGACCAGCATACCATGGCCAAATAAACCACAGCCCAGAAATCTTGCAAAATTCACCAGGGTGAAATCACAATAAAAGTGTTGGTTATGTTATTTTCAACCATTCCAAAAAGAACCTTTTGTCTGTATTTACCCTTAGCAATGTTTAAGCCAATTCAACAGATATTTGGTCTTGGGAGAAAGAGAAAGACAGGTGAATAAACACTGCCCCAACTGTCTGACGGCACTGCAGGAACTACTTCTATCCTGGAAGCACCACTGGACTCTTCAATAAAAGGGAACTTCTTTGAGTGAGCTCACTGTTCAAAGACTTAATTTCCAAGATCATCCAAGACAGCAGGGGAATAACAGCCCCTCTGGAAGTCAGAGAAGAGAAATTAGATGTGAATAAAAGCTGTAGATGCTGCCTGACCACCATTCACACATTCTCATTGTTCATCACTGAAAATCTGCCGTGCCTCTTTCATTCCCTTGACACTCTCAAGGGCCCATTTCCCTGTCCACAGTTTGAGAAAGAACTTTGGGGATTGTTGTTAGAAGATTTTGATATGATGACCCCA
Organism: Mesoplodon mirus; assembly: GCF_964341445.2. Taxonomy (NCBI): domain Eukaryota; kingdom Metazoa; phylum Chordata; class Mammalia; order Artiodactyla; family Ziphiidae; genus Mesoplodon; species Mesoplodon mirus. The sequence goes on from NC_138983.1 coordinate 37,692,785, forward strand.
GGATTGGCTGTGTTCCTTTAAAAGATAAAATACTGCAGTTTTTCTTTATTTTGATATATTATGATGACTTCTTTGTCATTATCAGCTTGCAGAGCTATTTCTCAAGTGTTTTCCAAACAATACAGGACTGAGAATTGTTCTATATTGATATTTGGAGGGCTACATTAGGGTCAGACCTTGTTTGGGCTTAAAAACTTGCAAAGGCTGTAACTTCATGCAGTAACACTTACTGGATGTCAATTATGTGCCAGACACATGAGGTATATTTGAACAAACAGACAAAACTTTCTGCCCTTGTGGGACATGCTAGCTATCACACTCAACCCACCCATGTAAATTATAGCTTTAGAGAAATTCCAGATCTGAAGAATCCAAAGGTAGACTTCAGAAGCTATGATGTGTCAGGCCTTTAGTAACCCTGCCTATTTGCTTCCTGTTTTGTTTTGTTTTTTTTTATGATACGCAGGCCTCCCACTGTTGTGGCCCCTCCCGTTGCGGAGCACAGGCTCCGGACGCACAGGCTCAGCAGCCATGGCTCACGGGCCCAGCCGCTCCGCGGCATGTGGGATCCTCCCAGACCGGGGCACGAACCCGTATCCCCTGCATCGGCAGGCGGACTCTAAACCACTGCGCCACCAGGGAAGCCCCTATTTGCTTCTTGAGGCAACATTTCCTTGATTGCCTTGGCACTTTATCATTTGTCACTTCTGAACTGATCAAGTGTCATTATCAGAGTGGAAAGTTCTTTCAGACACCTATCTTTGCAACTTTCTCATATCCATTTATAAATAGTTAAACAAGGTTTGTTCATATTATCAAAGACGTTTTTCAAGTTAAAGGGAAGCAATGTTTTTTTAAGGGGTGGGGTATACACCTGGGACTCTCCATCCAAAAGTTTCCACTCTATCCCCTTTAGTTATAGAGACCTGGAATTATGAACCGGAAGGAAGCTATTTAGCCCACACACGTGCTCCAAGCAGGTATTATAATTAAGCCAGATAAAACTAAAGGCAGTTGTACTACTGAGGATTCTTTCTGTTGCCATTACAGTGACTTACTAGAGACAGCTTTATGATGACTGTTTCTTTTTTTTTGACCACACCGTGCGGCGTGTGGGATCTTAGTTCCCTGACCAGGGATCAAACCCATGCCCCCTGCAGTGGAAGTTCAGAGTCTTAACCACTGGACTGCCAGGGAAGTCCTAGCTTTAGACCAAAAAAAAAAAGGGGCAGGGTGGGGGACAAAATTTACTGTCATGTAAGAAGTGGGTCTCATAGAGACCCACCTTTTTTTTTAATAGTTGAAGAGTTTTATTAAAAATAGTAAGAAAAAAAAAGCTAATGTAATTAAATTAAAGAGTCATTAGGGGGCTTCCCTGGTGGCGCAGTGGTTGAGAGTCCGCCTGCCAATGCAGGGGACACGGGTTCGTGCCCCGGTCCGGGAGGATCCCACATGCCGCGGAGCGGCTGGGCCCGTGAGCCATGGCCGCTGAGCCTGCGCGTCCGGAGCCTGTGCTCCGCAACAGGAGAGGCCACAGCAGTGGGAGGCCCGCGTACCGCAAAAAAAAAAAAAAAAAAAAAAAAAAAAAAAAGAGTCATTAGGCAGAAATTTCCTTAAATGCTGAGAGACTTAACCCTTCCGTGAGTCCAAAGGCCCCTAGTCTCCAGTGATGCCCTGCATGTCCACTGGTTTCCAGGCTCTCATCTGACCAACTCACTGGTAGGTAAGGCCTTGGTGTCCTGCACCCAAGGCTAGTCTGTGACAGAGAGCTCCCTTGAACAAAATTTACTATCTTGTGAGAAGGGGTTCTTACAAAGCCCAAGAGGAGAACTACAGGGCAGAGAATGCTGTCAGAATGCTACATCTGCTTCCTTCCCTCCACCCCGCCACCCCCATCAGCTTTCTGTGTTTCTCCAGTTCACTGGGCAGAATATAGTTCTCCCTAGTTCCATAGTTCTCCAACAGCAGAGTCTGACAAGCAGATTTTGAATCTGTTTTAAGTCTTTGGTAGCAAAAATCTGACTGGACTACCTTGGGCCTGGTGTCCCTCTAGTGAAATTAGCTATGGTCTGGCACTGGGTCCAGAGCAGTGGTGGTCAGTAGGTTGTTTGGGGCAGGGAGTGGACATACTAGTTCTCAGAGAAACGAACACCTTTGTGAGCTGAACAGTTCTGGAGAGGTGTCTGCCTCTTGTGTTTGTTCTGATTTTGAACAGATGACCAAGGAAGGAACTTTCTCAGTCTTTCTATTATTTCCATAAACAAATGCTTTCTTATGTCTAAAATAAGTACCTGCAAACAACTTATTATGAAAAACTATAAACACAAAAGTAGAAAGAAAAGGGTGATGAACCCCCAATTCCCTTCATCAAGATTCAGCGATTATTAAGATTGCCCACATATGCTCCACCTAACCATTTTTCTTTTATCTCTATGTTTTTAAGTAAATCCCATATATCATCTTTCATTCCTTCATGATTAAGTATGTCACCTACAAAGTCTACTTACCAAAAGAGCTGAACCTGAATCCAATCAAGCCACAGGTAACTTCACACCAGGTGGCACTTGGTGTCCAACTGTTGCATTTGTGTGATGTTAAGATTAATCACAGGTTCTTGTGGTACCCAGCCTTCTCTCCCAGTGAGGAATCTGACATCAACATTTGTCTAGGGCTTCCCTGGTGGCACAGTGGTTAAGAATCCGCCTGCCCATGCAGGGTACATGGGTTCTGAGCCCTAGTCCGGGGAGATCCTACATACCACGGAGCAAATAAGCCCATGTGCCACAACTACTGAGCCTGTGCTCTAAAGCCTGCAAGCCACCGCAATGAGAAGCCCGCACGCCGCAACTACAGAAAAGCCCGCGCGTAGCAACAAAGACCCAGCACAGCCAAAAATAAAAACAAATAAATTAAAAAAGACGAAAAAACCACATTCGTCCAATGGTTTCACCCATTGATGAGCAGAGTCAGTTAATGCTTTGGGGATTATAAAATGGTAGCTTCACTAATCCATCATTCTTTCCACATTTATTAACTGAAATTCTGTAAAGAGGACGTCCCTTAATCTACTAGGGCTATTTGGTACCTAAATTACCAAATTGTTCAGGAAAGGTAAGATAATAGATAATTCTTTCTTTTCAGTTGCTGCCTTTGTAAGTAAGAATTAATGCCTTTGCAATTTCTTTTTTTTTTTTTTTTTTTTGTGGTACGCGGGCCTCTCACTGTTGTGGCCTCTCCCGTTGTGGAGCGCAGGCTCAGCGGCCATGGCTCACGGGCCTAGCCGCTCCGCGGCACGTGGAATCTTCCCAGACTGGGGCACGAACCCGTGTTTCCTGCATTGGCAGGCGGACTCTCAACCACTGCGCCACCAGGGAAGCAAAGCCCCTTTTGCAATTTCAATTGGTGTTTAGTGAAGCTGGGTTTGTTTTTGTTGTTGCTGTTTGCCTTTTTCTCTCTCATTTAAAAAATATCCTTATGAACTCATGGCTTTTTATATATTCAGTGAGTGCCAATTTTTTTATGCTAAAATTTCCCCATCTTTGGCCAGAGGATTACTTCATGGTGGCTCCTAAGTCCTTTGGATATGACCTATTAATTTTGGAAACTTCCCTGTTTTCTGTACAAGATGTTCCAAATTCATCCTGGAGATTTCCTGCCTCAGATCTGAAATCAGACATTCCTTCAAGGAGCCATGACTTCTTTTTTAATCTAAGTGTTCTTAAAAATCAACTTTATTGAGGTACTATGGGTTAGGATTTCCATATAAGAATTTTGGGGAGACATAATTCAACCTATATTCAACATGGGGAATTTTTTAAAATGTTATGAACAATATGAATTGTTTAATTTACCAGGTTTTCCTTTCAATATTGGCTACCAGAATCAAACTTGATAAACTTTAAATTAGAATTTAAATGAAAGAATATAGTGAAGTAAAGATCAGGATCAGGGGGAAAAGACATAGCTTAATGATCTAGGCACACTTACAACAGAAGGACCAAAAATCTCATTGTTAAAGAATCTGAAGCCATAAATCTTTTTTGCAACTCCCCAGAGTATAAAGAAATAAACGGTTGATGGGGAAGGAAGAAAGTAAGGCAGACAGGCAGTCAGAAAGAAAAGAACAAAGGAAGGAAGGAAAGATGAGAAGGAAGAGAGGAAAATGAGAGGGAGTAAGAGAAGGGTGGAGAAGAGAGAGAGAAACAGAGACAGAGAGAGAGAAAGAGAGAGATTAGGAGCTAATCCAAATCTACATTGTTGGGACACAACTAAACCTTAGGCCCAAAGACACTGCACCCTACCCATGTCCCTGGATAATTAGTTTGGGTATATTTTTCTTTTTCTTTTTCTCTTTACATATTGTAATATTATTTCTTAGGAAATAGGTAATACTATTAAATAAGAATATAGAAAGCCCAATTAGAGTTTCAACACAATCCCAGCTGCAGGGGAAATCCTAATCTCTTTGCTTTTTAGCATTCCGAGAAGCAGTCCTTTCTTTCCCGAGATAATTTTCCTATGTTCTGTTTTGTTTTGTTTTGAAGATATACATAAAGAACACAAAACTTGGGCTTCCCTGGTGGTGCAGTGGTTGAGTCCGCCTGCCGATGCAGGGGACACGGGTTCGTGCCCCGGTCTGGGAAGATCCCGCATGCCGCGGAGCGGCTGGTCCCGTGAGCCATGGCCACTAAGCCTGCTCATCTGGAGCCTGTGCTCCACAACGGGAGAGGCCACAACAGTAAGAGGCCCGCGTACCACAAAAAAAAAAAAAAAGAACACAAAACTTAAGCACACAGCTCAGTGCTTTTTACATGCAACACACACATACTCTTACTTGTGTAACAACTACCCAGATAAAGATATAAAACACAACAGGATCCTTCATGTTTGTTTCTAGTCAATAGTTCCCAAAGGAAACCACTATTTTTCACAGTTAAATTTATCATTTTTATTGTTTCTGACTTTCATATCATACTTAGAAAATCATACTTCTCCACCCCAATATAAAATCTGCCCATATTGTCTTCTGTTACTTTTATTGTTTTATTTTATTTTATTTATTTTTAAATTGAAGTATAGTTGATTTACAATGTTTCAGTTGTACAGCAAAGTGATTCAGTTATACAGATATGTGTGTGTGTGTATATATATATATATATATATATATATACACATATATATACATATATGTATTCTTTTTCAGGTTCTTCAGAGGCTACTATTTTGAATTCCGTCCTCTAGGTTAGTTTTACCTGTTTTTCAAAATCTGTACATGGATTCCTCCAGTATATTCTCTTTTGTGCCTGGCTTCTTTTTGTCATCATAATGACTGTGAGAGTCATTGATCTCATATGGTTTATTCTTTTTTGTTTTCTTGTATCTTTCCACTGTATAAATATATTATAATTTATCTAGTCTCCTGTTGATAGACATTTGGGTTGTTTCCATTTTTAGGCTATTTTGAATAAAGCCATCATAAACATTTTTTACTGTCCTTTTAAGTGGCATCATCTATTGTACAGGCACCATAAAAAATATGGGTTTGTATTTAAGAGATATCATTACCATTTACCATCAAAAGGGTATCTAAAAAGTAAGAAAACAAGGCTAAAAGTAACTGAGATATGGCAAGAAATAAAACATATATAATTACCTTGGTGCGGTCAGGGAAGATTATTTCATAGCATTTATTGTGTTTGTCTCATATATACAGCACATATTTACTATATAAAAATTTTTATAATATAGAAAATATAAAGAAGAAAATAAAGAAATTATTGCTCCTCCCCCAACTCCATCCCCAGATAACCACTGTTTGTATTTGGATATTTAACGAATATACAGTATAATGTAGTTTATATATATATAGTTTATATATTGTGATACTATTTGTAGTCATCTTTCTTCCTTTAACATCAGCTTTGTCCCATGTCTTTAAATGCACTTTGAAAACATGACTTTAATAGTTTTATCATATGACCAAGAAAAGGATCTGTAGTTACTGATGGTACAGGTGCTGGATGGACCACACCATGTACAGGGAAAACCATGAGTCAAAAGCCCTGCCTATGCACACAGTTTTAATCAGCATTTAGTCCCTTACTTACTTAAAAAAATTTTTTTAAATTTTACCATAGTAAGAATACTTTACATGAGAACTATCCTCTGAACAGATTTTTAAGTGTACAATAGTCTTGTTATCTAGAGGCACAGTGATGTATAGCAGATCTCTAGAACTTATTCACCTCCTATAACTGAAATTTTATACCTGTTGATTAGCAAACCCCCCATTCTCACTCACCCTGGTCCCTGGCAGCCACCATTCTATTCTTTGCTTCTGTGAGTTTGACTAGTTTAGATTCCTCGTGTAAGTAGAATCATGCAGTATTTATTCTTCTGTGACTGGCTGATTTCACTTAGCAGAAAGTCCTCCAGGTCCATCCCTGTTAATTTCCAATCTCCTGTCATGTGTGTGTGTGTGTGTGCGCACACGTACGCATGTGTGTAGACAGGAGTGTGACTCTGGCTGAAACATTCTGGGAACTAAGGGGATTTGGGCTCTTGAAATGGACAATGTTGACTCCCAACTTGATCACCCTATTTCATCCAAAGACCTTCTAGTTTATTCCATCTAGAGTGTAAACATGCAGATTTCTATCAGGATTAGGGAGTCATCTCAGCTATGAGGAAAATATAAAGCATTTCCTCTTTGTTGTATCAGTGGGAGGAGGTAGAAATATTTCTTAAAATGCCAAGTTTAGAAAAATCAGATGCAACATGAAGGTAAGTAAATTGTGGTACTGTCATATCAGGACATACTATATAGACTGTAAAATCATGATTTAGACAAATATATATGATAAAGGAAAATGGTCATAATGTCTGACTAAGTGAAAAAATTCAGCCTATAAAATAGGTGTAATGTATAAAATAGGTGTAATAGTATTTTTATTTAAAAAAAACCATCCTCATTGTATGATTCCTATCTCTATATATATTTTGGTTGTAAACAAAGGATATCTTAATAAGATAAACCAGAGGATAGATTTCTTTAAAAGTAAGTCTAAAACATTGTCTTTTCAAAAAAATTTTGTCCAATTGAAAGTGGGGGTCTGGCTGCTCGTAGGTCTAAAGCCAGTAAAGAGGCAAATGGGTGGAAAGGAAAGTTTGCTTTAATTTCGGAGGCCAGCAACCTGGGGGGAAGGGCGGACTCCTGTCCAAAGGCCAACTCCCCCCCACAGACAATCAGTGGGCAAGAGCTTTATGGGGAGGGGAGGGGGCTACAAGCAGAAACAGCACAGTCAGCTCTGACAGTCATCTTGAAGTTGGTCATGTGGTTGTTTGATCATCGTCATCTTGATTGTTTTAAGTACAGTTAATCTTCAGTTCCAGGGTCGGTTTGTTCCCATTTCTTTGAGGCCAGTTCTTGGAATTGTTGCAGCTTATGTCATGGCTACAGTCTGGTCATCAGGTAGTTAACTTCTTCCACCTGGTGAGGGTTTCAGTATCTATAAAACAGCTCAAAGGTTATGGTTCAGAATATTACCTATAGCCCTTGTGAAGGAACTAAATGTTCCTTTGACTTAGCTTAATGACTACACTATTATTATTTAGTCTGTTGGGCTGTTTTCCTTTTTTTCTGCATTTTCTCACTTCTCAGATTAAACTTATTCTTTGGCTACAGTTTTTCCACAGACAAAAGGCAGACTGAGGACATGGGGCTCAAGGACCATGGGGTCCTGCTCTGTTTCACCATCTCATGCACCTAAATAGTGTTCCCAATCAATTTGGTTTTTTTTTTTTTGTTTTTTGTTTTAACTTCTAATCTTTTAGTCTGTGTGGCTCACAGATACTTTTGCCATGACTATTTGGCCAAATCAGGAAGTGGGGTGCAAGCCCTATGACACAAGTGAGCCAGCAACCCATGGCAACTGTCCCTGGCCTGAACCCAGGAAGTTCAAGGATTCCAGAGCTAGGAGAATATAAAATGAAGAAGGAAAGTGAGCAAGTTGAAAACATCTTTAGAAAAAAAAGCATTTTAATTTTTTTTCTGACCTCAGAAAGAATGCTTCTGTTGTATTTCATCAATAATGAAAACAGCCATTGGTTTAAGATTGCTATAGATTTTTATCACTTTAAAGAAGTGTCCTTGTAATCCTGGCTTTCAAAAAGTTTTCATTTAAAGATGCTTTTTAAATGAAAAGAAACAAAACAGATGCATCTTATTATATAGTAATTTAAAAATCATCCTCTACATTATTCATTATTATAAATAATCCTGGGATGAAAAACCCTGTACATGAAGCCAGTCTGGAAGATGTGCACTGGGGCAATAAAGAACAGACCTTAACCCCAAAAGGACCAGGTCCCCAAAGTGGAGAAAAGAGAGAAGCCCTAGCAAGGAAACCGTGCCATGAAATCTGTCCTGCAGTGGGGAGGGTGCAGTGTGTGTTATCGGTTGATCAGGAACAGAGAGGCTGACGCAGAGCCCCCAGCCTGAGTGGCAAGGCTAAGAATAAACTGAGGGGAGCTTGTGTATTGGGCAGAAGTAGAGTGGAAATGAGGAAGGAAATCCTTGAGCATGTGTTTGTAAAGTAACCCTGAAAGCCCACGTGCAAACAGGGCATCGTTTATAATGGGTGAATAAAAGTCAATACTCCCCAGCCACTGCTCCTTTTGTGTGGCATCCTAATATACATGCAGAAAGGTTGATGGTAAGAATCTGGGGGAGGTTAAGCGTTTAGATTCCTAAGCATTGTAAATGTTTTACCCCATTTTCAGGTAGTTTGGGGTGTTATATTTCTTGACTAATTGAAGATGTAATCTCTCCAATTTTAGCCACTGGCTCACAACACTGTTTTTTAAGTAACTAATGATGAGAGAGTTCCATTAACATGGTGATGGCTGGAACTGGCTTACATGTAGGATCTCTTAATGTGTATTAACTAAATGGAAATTTTTGTATTAAATCTGGAAAAGTTTGGATTTTGACTCAAGAGATTATTGACTGTTTCACAGTGCAAATATTTTTAAGTAGGGAAGAGACATACCCAGTCAACAAATCTTTGTTGAGCTGACTTGATTTATTTCATTAAATCTGAGAAATAAACTTGAGAACCACGAACTGGAGGAAGTTTTAAGATGAGATTAAGAGAAGAAGGAGAACAAAACGTGTATAACCAGAATACTAGGAAAAAGAACTTTTTAAGTGGGTGAGGGGGTGTAAGTAAATCACAACAGTTATGTATAAAATGAAAAATCTGAAGAATCCAAAGGTCCAAAACAGAGTAATAAATGTAAAAAAAAATAGTACAAACATATAAAGATTTTTAATATAATTACTCAGTTATATTTTAATGAGTGGGAAATTATATGTTGTGTTATATATACCATACAATGTGATTCAAATATTTCCTATGCATGTAAAGTAAAACATGCATAGGAAAAAAGAATACAAATATATCAGCATGTTATCAGTGGTTATTTCTGGGAATTGAATTACAGATGGGTTTTTTTCCTTTATTTTTCTTTATTTTCCAATTTTTCTATACAGTACATATGTTACTTTTGACAATTGGGGGGAAAGGAAGGTTAGGGTTTTTTTCTCCTTTTTAACCTCTTTTTAGCCCAGTAGTATTATAGTATTTGTAAAATGGCCCCCTCCCTTTAAAATCTCTTCATAAATTTCCTGGCTCCTTACAATTTAGTGGACAAATTCTAGAGAAAGGATGAGCTCTACCAAGGCTAGTGTTAAAATGGTTGTCTCTGGGTCAGAGACTTTTCATCTCTGCCATTCATTTACTAACCTTTACCTATACCTGTAATTTCTTTTTAATGGATGACCATAATTATATTACAGTGAAAGGTTAACATTTATAATGTTTTCCTTGAAGTAGACTCAATAAACATGCCTTTGTTTTTATATTTGGCATACTTAATAAAATAAGCTGAAATAGAAGCCCAGTGTATCCTACCTGTGACAACTAAAAATAAATATATTTTCCTCCATTGTTTTCAGGTGCTTAGCAAACTTTACCAATAGTCTTTCATTGCTTTGGATTAATTTATAGATAGGAACTAATAACAATAATAGGAATTACAGGCTAATATAATTTTAAATTATAATAATATAGTTTTAAACACATCTAAACCGTGAAACAAGCGTGGCTTTCTTCTGTTTTTTCAGACATCAGGAGAAAGAGGTTTCTTCTCAATGGAAAAATTGTTCATCTTATCCTAGAGTAAAGAAATAAGTGAACAAACATGTAAGTTTTTACTTTGGGGAAATGCTCTTTAATTCCAACCCTGTTTTAATCTAAAATTGATTTAATTTTCTTAACAGTGTTTCATTTGGTAGAGCAGAATATAAAAGCCATACCCATGTGATTCAAGTAACTGGAGAAACCTCCGTCTTCTAGACCCTCATTACTCGGAGTATAGTGTCTGAACAAGCAGCATCAGCATCACCAGGGAGCTGGTTAGAAATGCAAAATCTCAAATCCCAGCCCAGATCGACTGTATCAGAAACTGCTTTTTGATAAGATACCTATGTGATTTGTAGTCACAGCCTGAGAAGTGCTGGGCTTGACAACTTTATTATTATTATTTTGTTGTTGTTACATGACACAGAATAAGAAGAAAATGATCAAAGTAAATGACTCAATCTTGTTAGTATAATGAAAGCAGGAGATGCTTCATAGTCTCTAACCAAAAACTGTTTTAGAATTTAGAACTACAATTAGATGATCATGATTCTAAATTTAAATTTTAAATGACGTGTATTAAATGTTGGAGGAGTTACAACTACAATGATCGTGTTGTTCATGAGAAAAAGGAAAAAAAGCACAAGTGAATAGGAAAAAGATGACAGTGAGGATTGCCCAAATTATCCGCCTAAAGTACACTTTATAGGAGAGGTTTCTGGAAATATTATATTCCAAGGAAAACCTCTCTTTGAAAGCATCAGTGTGTATATAAGATATGCACAACTTTTCATGACTCACACACTAAAGTCAATGGGTTCCCTTGCTTTTCCTTCTATTGTTTACATTGTTTAATTTAGCACTTCAAAGAGGGAAAAACCATATACTTTTGTGGAGGGGGAGACGTGTGGGGTAGCAGCAAGAAGGTTCCGAACATACAGGAGGCATTCAACATGTATTTCCTGTTTCATCATTCGTGCGGTCATTCTTGTGACTGACAGCGATTGAGCACCTACCATGCCAGGTACCGTGCTAAGTGCCAGACCAACAGTGGTGAGTGAAAGAGACATGGGTCCTGCCTTCATTGGGTTTCTGACAGTGTTTGAATTAATACTGACCAATTTTTGAGAGTTATCTGTGGGCTTTGTTCATCTGTGATATTGCTGTCTTGCATCTAACTTTCCTAATTGATAATGAGAAACATCTAATTCTCAGTTATCAGTTATCAGCTAATTCTTATGGATTCATCAGTTGTGATTTGTATAGCAGATAGTAGCAGTTTATATGGCAAAATGCAGTTGGTAACTTACAGAGTTGAAGCTAAAACATACAACAATGTCAGTTACATACTATAACATGACCACTGTAAGGGCTTGATGTAGGCCGGAGATAGAGGGCTGGGGGCCGCTAGGAAGGTAGTGTGGATGAGTATCAATGAGCGGGAGGTGTGAATAAGTTTCTCCTAAATCGTATGGGTGAAAGTAATGTAATTATGGTCAAAATCAAACATGTATTTTTTATTATATGCCCCCAATTGATAAATCGGGTAATCTGTTGCACTTCTATGTCTTCAAATGAAGGTAATTTGTTCTTCAAACCAGTCTTATAATACGGCATTTAGAAAATCATCTTTAAAATAAATTTCTTTGTGAGTTTTCTTGGAATGATGGATTTGCCCACTAGAGTTGGGACCTGACAAATTGGGTAGAAAGCTGAAATAAACAGCCCCCACTGGGCGAGTGTCCCAGACTTGGGTGGAACAACCATTACTTCAGGTCACTCACATCTCTGTGGATTTTGCATGTAGTTGACTCCCAGGTTCCTAACCCTGAATTCCCATGGCCCTGGCATTTGTGCCTGTTTAACCACTACTATTCCACCCTTGTTTTCTGATGAGCGAATTCTCTGCCATGATGGCCCAAAGGTTGAAGCATAGTCTTGGAGTCAGATGGAAACAGGTTTGTAGTTCTGGCCTCACTACCCCCTAGACATAGTATCTTGGGTAATGTAATGTCTCCAAGCCTCAGTTTTCTCACATGAAAAATGAAGACTGAAACTCTCATCTCATGTGACCCTGTGGATTACATAACTATAAAAGACTGCCATGCCTGGCACATGATAAAAGGTGGCTACTACTACCTTATTATTATTAAACCCAGGTCTCTGTTACTGGTTCCTTTTTGCTACATGAATCCCCTTAAGTAACACGTTTTTTGTTTGTTTATTTTTTCACCTTGTGTCTCAGTCTTTAGTGGCTGTATTTTCTTCCCACTGAGTCCATATTCTGGAGGCTTCCTCCCTGGGGACCCCCCTCCTTTGTGGCACTTGGGCTGAGCCCTCACCCCATTCCAGGTTCACCAGACAGCCCAGGTCCCGTGTACTGCTGGCTCACAGAGTTGGTGGTGCCTCGTGACTTCTACTCACTAGCTGAGTGACTTGGGTAAATGATTCAAACCTTTCTGTGCCTCAGTTTCCTCATCTGTGGAATGAACTGTACTTGTTTCATGTGATTGTTGTAAAGATTTAATATATAATTATATATGAGGAATCTAGAATATGAGGTGCTATATAGCATTTGCCGGTATGACTCATATCTTGGTTAAGAGGACCCAAGCTTGGCACTTACCCACTTCTTTCCTCTCAGCCCAGGGCTCCCTCCCAATTGTAGAGCTGTTTTCAGGACTTAATAGACCCAGTGTATGTCCTACACTATCTGGACACTGCTTGTGCTTCCATGTCAGAACCCCTGCCTTCTCCACATCCTGCCACAAATATCGCTGGCAGACATCGGCTGGGACAGTGAGGAATGAGTAATAGCTTTTTCCCCAAACATAATGTCTGTAAGGAACAGTCTACTGGGGCCAGCCTGGTGGCCTCCTACCTAAAATAGGGTAAAACTAATAGAACCTAGCAAAGCAGTTGCCTTATTCTTCCTGAATTCCCTCGTCTCCCTTTCCTCATTTCCACTAGTAAACGCAGATCATCTATCTAGAAGAAAGGACAGTGCAAGATTCCTCCCCACTGAGCCTGTGTGCTGGAAGGTCTTCTGTGGATAAAAAGGAAAGGAAAGAGTCAGGAGCATAACTCAAGAGTGTGAACTTCTATTGTATCCGTGGGTAAATTGGTTACTTAAACTATTACTATTTAAGTTCCACAATGAGGCAATGTAGCTAAACTACAAGTAACCTGAGAGAAGGAAGTCAAAAGAAGATTGGATTTTGACTGAGAGCTGTAAATAAAGCATACACCACTGGTTTATAAACCGCTCAGTATCCTCCATGCTTGGGGTGGAAGTCAAGGGTATCCAGGTCTTACTTCGTAGCCCTCTGTGCCTCGAATAGTACTTGGCTTGTGGCAGTAAACTGTTTCTGCTTGGCAGTCCTGGCTTCAAGCCTCCCACAGAAAGATTCCTTTTAATGCTCCAAATCCCTTCCAGGACCACTGTCAATATTTTCAAAAGCAAGATAATGATTATTAGCTTCTTCTCTTTTCAGCACAAAATGTTTGTAAAGTATTTACTTGGTGACTATTTTCTTTAGCCATTTGGGTGGAGGTTTATTTGTTTTGATTGATTAAACCACCCAAGGTCTTTAGCCTTTGTTTAATCTGTAATTCTAGTTCATTCATTGAATTATTCCCTATGCAATTAAACCTCTACAGTGTTATTAATTTAACCTGCCCCTAAAGAAATAGATGAAAAGTCAATTAAGAAATACAAATAGCAAGATACAGAGAAATCAGGAATAAATAATCATTAATATATGGACCTCATCAGGCAATCTTATCTGATTCTGCTTTAACTCCTAGAAGCACAAATGTTTCCAAAGATAACATAACCCAATTTTACCAGAGTAATTCATCCAATAGATCCAACAATCTTCTAAACTAGTTGTTGTTTAATCTCCTCCTTGAAAGAAACAGTAAACTCACTGGAAAACATCATAACAAAATATTTGTAACGTGATGTCTATGCACTGTGCAAGGCAAATTATAGTCCTAAATCCTGATACCATCAATAAGTATTGGTTTAGTAATGATTTGCACTGGGCTTTTCTCCATATCCTAAAATCACATGTTTAGATTCTGGGAATCAGTTAACAAGCATTTAGTGAAAATCTACTGTGTAGAAAACTGTGACCCAAGTCAAACAAAGAAGTGAATTCAGGTAAATGTCATAAGTTGTTTTTCCCATTTCTGAAGCTGCAAATGTCAATGCCCAGTATTCTCCACAGATCCAAGTCTGCCCACTGGCATACACACTGACATGATCCCTCCCTAAAGGAGTCTGTACCATGCAATAAGTAGGGGCACAGCCTTTGAGTTCAGAGGAGATCTGGGTTTCAGTCTCTGCTCTATTGCCTACCAATTCTATGACTTTGGGCAAGTTATTTAATCCACAGTGTCTCAGTTCCCTCATGGGGATGACAATAATATCTACCTTGAAGGATTATTATAGGATTTGGATGAAATGGACATAAGTGTTTTGTACTCAATAAATAGTAGTTGGTTTTTTTTTTACAGGGACAATGACTTTCCTGTACAAGCATGGACTCAGATTCTATTTCCAGAAGCACAGTCACTGAGCTGATTCACCAGGCTGAATGTTAGTCCTTTCCCCTCCTTCCTGGCTCCTGAATGGAGTGGCTGGAGCTATCTGTCAAGATTCATTTCCTCCCTCTTCTTCAAAGACCTTCAGGGAAGACTCCACAATCTCCTTCTGCCACGACCTTACAAAGTTCAAGCTGTTCCTTATATCTAACCCAAATCTTCCCTTACTGATCAAGCCAGTTTCCTTTCCTGCCCCGTCTAGAGACAGAAAAGGGTAACAAACTCTCAGATGTAGGAGCCCACAAACATTTATTCAATACCCCCCGTGACACCCTGTGAGAAACCAAGAAAATAGATTTAGATTTGTTCCGCATTGCGGGAAGGTCCGGTAAATGGAAAACGGTTAAAAATCCAGAGGTAGAATTCTGTAGAAAACCCACATCAAATTAAATAGAAGAATTGTACTAGTCTAATGTAGTTGGTTCTTTCAGATGCAATCACATTTATGGCTTAATAGAGAAAATACCTGAAATGTAAATGCATATGCCTAGAAATGCATGGAAAAAAACCCTCAAAGCAAAATGTTGTTATATGTAAGTGTTTACTCTACTTGGGGATAGAGGGTGCTGGGAAAAATAGCATGACTTTGATTTGATAGGATATTTGGATGAAGACATTACGGAAAGTGATATATTCAACTGGAGGAAAAGAGGACCAAAAAGAAGTGTGAATATCCTTTGAAGCAGCGGCTTCTTTAAAGGGAAATTCAATTCTCTCAGCTCTGGGCAAATGCTTTCCAAGAGGAGGAAGGAAGACAAAGGGGGAGTGTGCAGAACGGGGCCAGAGAGACCTCAATGTTGGCAGCTTAACCTGAAAAGGAAAAGGGGAGCAGGCATAAGAGAGACGCTAAGAGAAGGGAATCAAATCCTTTCTTTTTTTTTTTTGCTGTACACGGGCCTCTCACTGTTGTGGCCTCTCCCGCTGCAGAGCACAAGCTCCGGATGCACAGGCTCAGCAGCCATGGCTCACGGGCCCAGCCGCTCCGCGGCATGTGGCATCTTCCCAGACCGGGGCACGAACCCATGTCCCCTGCATCGGCAGGCGGACTCTCAACCACTGCGCCACCAGGGAAGCCCAATCAAATCCCTTCTTGAAGCTCGGAATCTTAGAGATTCTTCTTCTCTCTCCTCTTCTCATGCCCCCACACCTCTTCTACTCAAAAACCTTTTTAGGTGTGTTTTTATCCTGAATTTTAAAGTTACAAAACCAAGTCTTTACGCTGAAAATCTTAGTCAATGGGATCTGACCTGGTCTATCAGAAGGTCGCCCTTTAAAAATATTTTTGTTTCCCCAGCTGTCTCAGGACTGTGAATAAGGAACATGGGAGCTTGAAAAGCCAGTCTAGAAACATATTGTCTAGGCTTCCTTTGTATAAACATGGTCAGAGGAAGAAAATTTTAAGTAATTAAAATTTATGTTTGGTGACTTCTAGGCTCCGTAATTATCTTTTTTTTTTTTGTAATTATCTTGACATGCCTTTGGTGTCTAGTAAGTTCCTTGTATATTGTAGGTACAAAAACATTTTTGTTGAATGAATTAATGAATAGCAAAAATATCCACACTTGCTGGGTAATATTTCACACTTCTTAAATTTGTACTAAACATAATAAACAAACCAGGCTCAGCATTAAGTTTGCATGCATTCAGGCACATATAGACACAAATGAATGCATCTGAGAGTACACTCTTGAAATTCATTGGGAAAGGAAATGTATAAGAGAACACTAGTGAGCTTCATTAATCAAATTTTTCATGACTACTATAAACTCTGCAGGTTTTAGCCAGAAAAATACAAAAGCCCTTGCAATTTGAAAACATTAAAGTATTTCCACATGGTCCTATATAGAAAATTTTCAAAATGTAGAAATAGCTTTAAAATAAATGGCAAAATGAATGCAATAGTCCCATAATGCATGTCTCATAAACCTACCTCTTCTTTTTAAAAAAGTTGTAAGGAGAGGGAAATCTTCAGGGAACCACTAAAAATATATGAATTGTGATGTTAGCTAAATTCTCACTTATCCAGAAGGTTCCATAGGTTGCCCAAATTCCATTTACACTTGACAGCAGATCTGATCAGAAAATTGCATTTCTTCTTTTCATAATTTCAGGATGATGAGACCCTGTAGATCCAGGCCCCTGTGCTTGGGGCAGGAATGTGTAAAGCCTCTGAAACTTCTTCTACCTCAAGTTTGAACTTAAACCTGGAGAAGATCGTGACAACTTTGTTGTTACTGAAGAGAATACTATTTGCTACCAGTACAGTTTCAAATCTTTTTTCCTCTAAGAAAACATAATCTTATATTTTAAAGTATATCCCAATGGCTAAGAGCAAAGACATCAGCTTCTGATGAGCTTACATTCAAGTATCAGTTATTCCACTGTGTGACAACAGGCAAGTCATTGTACCTCCCCCAAGCCTCAGCTTCCAGAGCTGCAAAATGGGAATAATAATGATAGGGACAGAGTACAGGGACAAAGTAGGTGATCCCGGGCTTCCCTGGTAGCACAGTGGTTGAAAGTCTGCCTGCCGATGCAGGGGACATGGGTTCGTGCCCCAGTTCGGGAAGATCCCACATGCCGCGGAGCGGCTGGGCCCATGAGCCATGGCCACTGAGCCTGCGCGTCCGGAGCCTGTGCTCCGCGACGGGAGAGGCCACAACAGTGAGAGGCCCACGTACCGCAAAAAAAAAAAAAAAAAAAAAAAAAGTTAATCCCACGAAGGGATCATAAGTAAAAAAAAAAGTATAGGAGACACCTATAAGTTAACGATCACTCAAGAAAGCAGGCTTGCTTAACAACAAAACCAAGTGGGCTTGCTTAGCACCAAAACCATGCAACAGAAGCATGAGATGTGTCCCAAAACAATAAAACAATGGTGGAATGAGACCCACATCCTGTCCAGTGAGGTCAGTAAGTTAATGATTCCTAGGACATGCTTCTCTGTGCACACTAAAAACAAAAATACAAGGAAAAGGTGACATTAAAGTGAAACCTGAGATGATTTACCATATTTTAGTATATGTAACTGCCTCTTCGCTTATTTCCATTGCTCCACGATAGTCCCAGTTTGACCATGTAGGGACAAGAAAGCTCCTACCCAATGTGGAGGAGGAACTGATGATGGAAACTTGAGGTCTACCCTCCCCACTTTTCCTTTGATATAAAACTGCAGCCCACTAAGTTCTTGGCGTGCCACCCTCTTGCCCACCCACTTGTAAATCTCACAAGTGTCCTATACTAATAAACTCTTTCCTTACCTGTCACTCTGTCTCTCACTGAATTCTTTCTACACGGAGACAGAAGCTCTACCAAGCTCTATGCTCTACTAAGTGCCAAAACGCATTCTGCAGTTTCAATAAGAGCACAGGGTTGTTGCAAAGATTGAAAGAGGTAATTTGTAAAAACTTTCATGTCCAGGAGACACACTGTGAATGATGGCCAATATAATAAATAAATAAATAAAATTATTAATGATTACCACCATCATCATCATCATCATCATCATTAGGGAGACTCCCTTCACCCACTTACTCCTCCCCTTCTCACTGAACCCATATAGCTCTATGTCAGGAGCCTGGAAGGACTCAAAAACCCAGAGAAGGGAAGGTTTAGAGGCCTGGCAGTCCATTTTTCTTGTTGTCACTGATGCCATTCCCCAGACCCAAGTATGGGGTGCACAGTAACAATCACCTGGGACATGTTGGCCATTGCAACGTCTTCACAGTTCTTATTATTATTTATTTTTTTTCTAAAGAAGATGTTGGGGGTAGGAGTTTATTTATTTATTTATTTATTTTTGCTGTGTTGGGTCTTTGTTTCTTTGCGAGGGCTTTCTCTAGTTGTGGCAAGCGGGGGCCACTCGTCATTGCGGTGCACGGGTCTCTCACTATCGCGGTCTCTCTTGTTGCAGAGCACAGGCTCCAGACGCGCAGGCTCAGTAGTTGTGGCCCACGGGCCCAGTCGCTCCACAGCATGTGGGATCCTCCCAGACCAGGGCTTGAACCCGTGTCCCCTGCATTAGCAGGCAGATTCTCAACCACTGCGCCACCAGCAAAGCCCACAGCTCTTTATTAACTGTTGTCATACACGACCACAAGAACAGGTGGGATAGCTCAATCACCGGAGGGTCCCTCACTGAACGGCTTTTTCCTGAGTCCCTTCTTGCTAACCAGATAACAATATTCTAAAATAAATGTAATGTTCACTCTGTTAAACATCCTTAAAACCTACCTTCTGGATCTTTTGACCTTTGGTTGATATTGTTCAACCCAAAGAGAAGAAACTTTTGACCTCTTACCAATTTCATTCAACCAAAGGAGAAGAAAAAAGGACAGAAATAACTTAAGTCCACTGCTTTGGGGTACTTCCATTATGGTCATCATTAGCTCAATCGGAAGTAAAACATGCTATCTTTTAAGTTGCTTAACTTCAGAACAAATGCCCCTCAATAGATGGTACGATTGAAACCAGGAGATTGAATTTGACCTTCAAGATCACTGCATTTGACCTTCAAGAAAAAGGTCCTTTGCAATCTGGAAAAGAACAATTTCCCTGCACTCATGGAAGCAAAAGCCTATTTGGGATGGGTGAAGGAGCAAACGATAAGTAAAGAAGTGAAGACAATGAATGGGTCAAGCATACTTCCTCCTAACATCTGGGAATAGCTACTATATAAGTCACACAAGCCCCTCAGAGTTTTATGCAGAATTATGGGTGTATGTGACAAGGTGTGTTTTCCAGCAAGAGAGGCCATAGCTTTCTTCGGATATTTTAAAGAGTGTGTCACTGAAAACCTCCTTCTAGAAGGTCCAGTGGCTGACCCGAGCTGCCAGCCCTCTGGGCTAGGCTGGAAGAGTGTGGCACTCTCCCTGGGTGCTAGTTTCCTATTCTGGCCAAGGACGTGGGGATTCCAGCCATTAAAAAAAGGTGAAGAAGAAAAGGAAAAGAAAAAATATAGTAGGTTTTTGTTTTTCATCAATAGAGCCCTTTAAGACTCAATCTTACAGAATCAATCCTCAGCTTTGAAAGATTTTTCTAGGCTAAAATAGCACCTCCGTGCGACCTCTGGTGGATGTTATTAAAAATGCAGCCCCCCATGCCCCCCAAGCAGTCTCCATTTTATATGAAGAATATTTGAAAACATTGCTTAGAAAAATCAATTTTTATAAGCCGAATGATTTTTCCTAATCATTTAGACAGTCTCATAATCAAATGTATCCATTAAGAATAATACAACATCCAACTAGTGTATAAATCAGCTTTTATGTAATCTCTGAAAACAATGAAGGTGACCCAAAATATAATAATATTAACTTAAATATTTTTTTTAATCACCAGGGAAGTAGTATATGTAGATGTAGTCCTATGTCCATTAGTGGCTCACTACTACATTCAGGTTTATTCTTTTTTGTGTGTGTGGCACGCGGGCCTCCCATTGCAGAGCACAGGCTCCAGACACGCAGGCTCAGCGGCCATGGCTCATGGCTCATGACTTCCAGAAGTCATAAAAATTAAAAGCATGCCTACCTAACTCTCTCAAATCAAGTTACTAAACTAGATAGATTAGGGAGATGCTGTAGCCACAGTGTAGTATGTGCATTTCAGCAAGGCATTTGATAAAGTGCATTTCTCTTTGGCAGAGAGTGCTCATGCCAAAGATGCTGACTGACAGATCAGGGGCTTCTAGAGACTCTACTTGGCACTGTTGGGGTCACCATTTAATTTGTTAATTTGAATATAGGAACTTTCAGCAAACTCACCAAATGTGAGAATGGCACAAACCTGGTGAACAGTTTATGTGCTGAATGGCAAACTCAGGACTCAAAGGGCCTTCTACACCTAGAATGAAGTGCTAAAATTCATAGGACGGTATTGTTGGGGATACATATAACGACCTGTATTTAGGACCAAACAAAGGAATTGCATAAGCATAGGACAGAAAAGGCCTGGGTCAAATGTTTTCAGTTGGACAGTGGGGGAAAGAGAAACTAAGGATGTCATAGGCTGCACTTGTTATGTGTGTTAATAATATAATGTGTCTGTCAAAACAGCTCATGTAATTTTAGATCCACCTAATAGATGTATAATTTTCAGATCAAGGGAGGTTATAGTCCCACCACACTACACTAACCTGATTGTACTGGATTCAGTGATTTAATAAAATGGAGAATACTGGGACAGTTCAGCCAGTGTGGTGAAAGTGCTACAAATTATTTTAAAGGTAACACTGAAGAAAAGAAAAAAAGAAAGGTAACACGGAGTCTATGAAAGATTTTGGTGGGTGCTCAAATAGCCACCACTATATAATTCAAAAATGTTTCAGTGGGAAAGCACCACATTTTATCTGTGTATATTTGGGAGCAGATGTGTGATTAGGGAGTAGAAGCTGTACAGAGACTGGGGACCTTTCCAAAAAATAAAGATTGAAGACCTTTCAAAAAAAATTTTTGAAAATTGAATGGGTACTTTGTGCAGGTGTAAATATTCTGTCTCTACTTCAGCTGAGGCCAGGAACTCAGGAAGGCTGAGGCAGGAACTCTTTACATGCCCCCCACCCTGACTTTGTGAGCTCCTGAAAGTCTGGACACCCGCCTTTATTCATTACTCATTTCCCAGCAACCAGCCCAATGCCTGACATGCAAAAAGGACTCAATAGTTGTCAAATTGATGAGTGAATGGTTAATTCCACCTTTTACTCCTACAGTCACAGGGAATACAGAACCTTTAAATTATAGCATCTTTAACAGGAAAATTCCCAGATAGAATTTTAAGTCGGAGTAAGGAATTACTTAAGTATACTGAATACTTATATATACTGAATTTAGTTGCTCTAGATAAGGTCTCTGCATGCTGTTGACAATAACAGTAATGAGGTATCATAATCAGGCACATTGTGGCTGATGCTGAGAGAAGAGGTCCTTTCACCAGGTGGCAGCAGTTCTGTGGCTCCTGGGGGGGGGGTGTCTCTGTCTCCCAAGAGGAGGGTGCGTGGTCGATCAAGCGGAAGCTGAGCGGCTTCAGAACAACCCTCGCTCCTCTGTTGTCCTGGCGCAGAGGGAGCCACGGTGCTCTAGAGAGGCAATCAGGGAGGTGCTGCAAAAGGGCTGGGAACGCTTGCCTTCCTCTTTGGCCTATTATTTTCATCTTTATCATTCCTTACCACCTACTGAAGATCTGTGGGGCACAAAGGGCTGTGAAATATCTGTAAATTTATGGAACAGTATGGAAGAGCACTTGGACCTAGCGTGGACTCAACCATGTTGGCTGTGACTGTGAACCAGAACTGCTTTTACTTATTTGAATGTTGTTTGTGTGTTTGGCAGGGAGGAAACAACAGCAGTGTGTTAAAACGTGACCCATAATTGTGAGATTCTAAAAGGATCAGGTAATCATAATTTATGAACTGATAATCCAAGAGACGGTGATTTAAGTGTTTGAAGGATTTCTCCAGCACTGAGTGACGGTAGGCAAGTCACTTCCTTTCCTCTAGTGTAGACCTCAGTTTCCTGGTCTGTAAAATGAAGGAATTGACAAAAATGATCTGCATATTTCCGTGTGTGTATATAATTTATGTATTTAAAATATAAATTTCATAGTTTTATGTGTAAAATTTAAATTTGTATATTACATTTTACACATTTTTATAATTTAAACATATTTTAAAATATATTTAAAACTTAAATATATATTATATTTTACACATTTTTATAATTAAGATATATTTTATAATTTAATATTTTTAATATCATATGTATGTATATATACACACACACAATTTTTTTCAATACCTTCCATGCCAATGCCACTACCAATTAAGTTGGAGGATACCTGGACTCAGGTAGTCTTTTATGAAGGAGGGCTTGGGGAAATGGACCAGACGCCTTCGGCCACAAAACCATCACCCCTGCCTTTGCCAAAACAGCAGCTCCGCCCCCTCCCTCCAAAACCTTTGCGGCTTTAGCTAGTCTTACTGCGGTTTCCCCCAGTTCACCTTTCACCGCTTCTCCTCGCCCAAGTCCCGCCCACCTCCCGCGGGGTCCGAGGCTGAAAGGGAACTCACTTTGCTTCCGGGACTCTTGGAGGCCGCGGCCTCCGGTCTCCCCGCGCGCCCCGCACCCCAGGCCTCCGGGCGGCCAAGGCTGCTCGCTGTCGCGGCCCGCCTCGGGCATCGCCACCGCGGTCACCGCCTCCTCCCCCCTCTTGCCGCGGGGGTCTTCTTCGCGGCGCGCGGCCGGCTGGCCTTCTCTGCTCCGCCGCAGACTGCTGGGGAACGCGAGGCCTCTCCGGTTGCCATGGTGACTGGATCCTCCCAGCGGGCTTGTGCAGGTGTCCCGCGCGCCCAGGAAGGCGCTGGAGCTCTAGAGCTCTAGAGCGCAGGCTCAGTAGTTGTGGTGCACGGGCTTAGTTGCTCCGTGGTATGTGGGATCTTCCCCGGACCAGGGCTTGAACCCGTGTTCCCTGCGTTGGCAGGCGGATTCTTAACCACTGCGCCACCAGGGAAGTCCCTATGAATTTGAATATTTTAGATGTCTCACATGAGTGGACTCATACAGAATTTGTCTTTTTGTGATTGGCTTATTTTATTTAGCATAATGTTCTCAAGGTTAATCCCTGTTGTAGCATGTGTTAGGAGTTCCTTCTTTTTTAAGGTTTAATAATATTCCATTTTCTGTATATACTACATTTTCTCTATTCATTCATCTGTCAATGGGCTTTTGGGTTGTTTCCATCTCTTAGCTATCGTGAATGTGGGTGAGCAAATATCTATTCAAGAACCTTCTTTGAATTCTTTTGGATATATATAGAAGTGGAATTGCTGGATCATATGGTAATTCTACTTTTAACTTTTGAGGAAACCATGTCAACATGGTTATACACATAGAAAATGCAAATGAATGTACAGATAAACTATTAGAATTAATACATTTATTAAGGTTGCTGGACACGTAGTTAATAAAGAAGAATAAATTTTACTTTCATTTATAGAAACAAAGAAATAGAAAATGAAAAGTTAGAAACAGTACTATTTAAATAAAATAAAAGCCACCAACTTCATAAGAATAAATCTTTTAAAAAAGGAAAGAACACCAGAACGCTCTAAAACATTACCAAGAAAAAATAATGAATATCTAAGTAAATGAATGGATGTATTACATTCAAGAATTGTAACACAATTTTATAATGATGTTAATTCTCTTCAAACTGATCTATATTGTGACCTCAATCTAAGTCTCAGCAGGGTTGTTTTAATATGGAAATTGACAAGGGGATTCTAAAATTGAAAAGTAAATGCAAAGGTCCAAGAATAGCAAAAACGACCTTGAAGAATACAAACAAAGTCAGAACATTTACACTACCGGATATCAAGACTTATTATACAGCTACAGTATTAAGCCTGTGGTACTGAGGGAAGGATATATCAATTTGAACAAAATAGAGAGTCTAGAAACAGACCCAACTACATATGATCACCAAATATATGACAAAGATGTCACTGCAGTGTAGTGTGTGCGTTTGTGTGTGTACAGGGTGGTCTTTTAGATAAGTAATATTGGATAGATTGGATATTCATATGGGGAAAAAAATGAACTTAGGCTCCTATCACATATCAAACACAAATATTAAGTCAAAATGGATTATAGCACTAAACATAAAACAATAAAGTTTCTAGAAGATAACAGTGAAAAAATATGTTCGTGATCTGAGGTAGGCAAATACTTCTTAAATAGGAAATGAAAAGCACTAACCATAAAGAAAAACAATGAATAAATTAGAGGCCATTAAAATTAAGATCACTTCATTAAAATCACTACTAAGAGAGTGAAAAGTCAAGCCACACACTGGGAGAACATTTTTGTAATACATATATCCAACAAAAGACTAGTATTCATAAGATATAAGGACAGCCTACAAATCAATAAGAAGAGGGAAGACAACCCAAGAAAAAAGTGGAGGGAGTTCCCGGATGGTCTAGTGGTTAAGATTCAGTGCTTTCACTACTGTGGCCTGGGTTCAATCCCTGGTCGGGGAACTGAGATCCTGCAAGTTGTACAGCCAAAAAACAGCATATAACAAATTGCTCCACATCATTAGTCATCAGGATAATACACATTAAAGCTTCAGTGAGATATTATTACATACGCACTAGAATAGCTATTTAAACAAAGAAGCCTGGCAGTAACAAGGGTTGAGAGAATATGGAGCAATTGGAACTCTCATTCCCTGATGCTAAGAGTGTAAATTGGCATAACCACTTTGGAGAATTGTTTTTGCAGTTTTTACTAAAGCTGAATATATAAGTATACCCTGTGGCCCAGCAGTCCTGACACTAAGTATATACAAGACTGTATGTACACCAAAGGCTTGTACTAGAATTGTTCACGCCAGCACTATTCATAAAATACCAAACTGGGAACAATTCAAAGGCTCTTCGAAAAT
Organism: Mesoplodon mirus; assembly: GCF_964341445.2. Classification (NCBI taxonomy): domain Eukaryota; kingdom Metazoa; phylum Chordata; class Mammalia; order Artiodactyla; family Ziphiidae; genus Mesoplodon; species Mesoplodon mirus. Next base: position 37,718,035 of record NC_138983.1, read on the forward strand.
CAGCAGTAAAATGTCTATATAAATGGTTGTATATTCACGTAATAGAATACTACACAATGAAAAAGAACAAATCCCTGCTACATGCAAAAGTATGGATGAATCTCACAGATGTCATGTTTAGTGAAAGAAACACAAAAATATACATAATAAATGATTTCATTTATGTAGGCAAAACAAAATTATGGTAATAGAAGTTAGAATTATGGTTACCTTTTAGGGAGCACGGGAAGAGGGAGCACAAAGTACACTTGGGGGGCACTGGTTATGTTCTATATCTTAAGCTAGGTGGTAATTAAATGGATGCATTCAACTCCCAAACTCATTCTACGAGGCCACCGTCACCCTGATACCAAAACCAGACAAAGATGTCACAAAAAAAAGAAAACTACAGACGAATATCACTGATGAACATAGATGCAAAAATCCTCAACAAATACTAGCAAGCAGAATCTAGCAGCACATTAAAAGGATCATACACCATGATCAAATGGGGTTTATCCCAGAAATGCAAGGATTCTTCAATATACGCAAATCAATCAATGTGATACACCATATTAGCAAACTGAAGGAGAAAAACCATATGATCACCTCAATAGATGCAGAAAAAGCTTTTGACAAAATTCAACATCGATTTATGATACAAACTCTCCAGAAAGTAGGCATAGAGGGAACTTACCTCAACATAATAAAGGCCATATATGACAAACCCACAGCCAACATTGTTCCCAATGGTGAAAAACTGAAACCATTTCCACTAAGATCAGGAACAAGACAAGGTTGCCTCCTCTCACCACTATTATTCAACATAGTTTTGGAAGTTTTAGCCACAGCAATCAGAGGAGAAAAAGAAATAAAAGGAATCCAAATCGGAAAAGAAGAAGTAAAACTGTCACTGTTTGCAGATGACATGATACTATACACAGAGAATCCCAAAGATGCTACCAGAAAACTACTAGAGCTAATCAATGAATTTAGTAAAGTAGCAGGATATAAAATTAATGCACAGAAATCTCTTGCATTCCTATACACTACTGATGAAAAATCTGAAAGAGAAATTATGGAAACACTCCCATTTACCACTGCAACAAAAAGAATAAAATACCTAGGAATAAACCTACCTAAGGAGGTAAAAGACCTGTACTCAGAAAACTATAAGACACTGCTGAAAGAAATTAGAGATGATACAAAGAGATGGAGAGATATACCATGGTTTTGGATTGGAAGAATCAACATTGTGAAAATGACTATATTACCCAAAGCAATCTACAGATTCAATGCAATCCCTATCAAACTACCACTGGCATTTTTCACAGAACTAGAACAAAAAATTTCACAATTTGTATGGAAACACAAAAGACCCTGAAGAGCCAAAGCAATCTTGAGAAAGAAAAACAGAGCTGGAGGAATCAGGCTCCCTGACTTCAGACTATACTACAAAGCTACAGTAATGAAGACAGTATGGTACTGGCACAAAAACAGAAATATAAACACATGAAAGGATGCTCAACATCATTAATCATTAGAGAAATGCAAATCAAAACTACAATGAGGTATCACCTCACACCCGTCAGAATGGTCATCATCAAAATATCTACAAACAATAAATGCTGGAGAGGGTGTGGTGAAAAGGGACCCCTCTTGCACACTTGGTGGGATAAATTGATACAGCCATTATGGAGAACAGTATGGAGGTTCCTTAAAAAACTAGAAATAGAACTACCATATGACCCAGCAATCCCACTACTGGGCATATACCCTGAGAAAACCATAATTCAAAAAGAGTCATGTACCACAATGTTCATTGCAGCTCTATTTACAATAGCCAGGACATGGAAGCAAGCTAAGTGTCCATCGACAGATGAATGGATAAAGAAGATGTGGCACATATATACAATGGAACATTACTCAGCCATAAAAAGAAGTGAAACTGAGGTATTTGTAGTGAGGTGGACGGACCTAGAGACTGTCATACAGAGTGAAGTAAGTCAGAAAGAGAAAAACAAATACCGTATGCTAACACACACACACATATATATATATATATATATGGAATCTAAAAAAAAAAGAAAGAAAAGGTTCTGAAGAATCTAGGGTTAGAACAGAAATAAAGACACAGACGTAGAGAATGGACTTGAGGACATGGGGAGGGGGAAGGGTAAGCTAGGACGAAGTGAGAGAGTGGCATGGACATATATACACTACCAAATGTAAAATAGATAGCTAGTGGGAAGCAGCCACATAGCACAGGGAGATCAGCTCGGTGCTTTGTGTCCACCTAGAGGGGTGGGATAGGGAGGGTGGGAGGGAGATGAAGAGGGAGGAGATATGGGGATATATGTTTATGTATAGCTGATTTACTTGGTTATACAGCAGAAACTAACACACCATTGTAAAGCAATTATACTCCAATAAAGATGTTAAAAAAATGGATGTGTTCACTCTGCAGAATTAATTGATTTATGCACTTTTATGGAGGTTTGCTATACCTCTACAAAATTATACAAAAATTAAGCATATTTTAGTTAGGAAAAAGTTAGTCTGAAAATATTTTTACTCAGAAAAACCCAATGTGGTTTAGTTTGATCAAATAATAAAGAATCATGCAGTTATTGTTTTTCTTCTATCTCCAATACCAAAAACCTTGGAGATAATTCAATTGTCAACTGTGGTAACTCTATTAACTTAAGTGATATATTTACTTCTTTTGCCTAAGTGGCTTTTGGTTTTCTATTTCCAATTAGTACATGCATGTCACTAATTATACACCATCTCAAATCTTCTTGGGAATAAATATTGATAAAAGTAAGTATAAAATGTACTGTTTTATCCATGAATTGTGGTTACCACTTTTTTATTTTTTTATTCCAAAAAACTAAAAATGAACAACAAAAACATAGTGGCTTATTCTTTTTCATTTTAGTTAAATGAAAAGACCAAAATATCCACTAGATGGAGGCAAAACCCAAGACTAAATTTTTCTGGTAATAAGTTAAAAATTATTTTTAATGTAAAAACATGAAGTCTTTATCAAAGAAATAAAACTTAATATATTGCCAAAATTTAAATATTACTTTGTGTTACTTAATGGTATATTAGTAAAAATCTGAGTGGATTAAGTTTTGCTTTCTGTATTTAAGTCTACAGATATCAAACATGTCTCCAGAAGTCATCTCAGTCTTTCTTCTGCTTAGTAATAAGGCAGTTGAATAAACAATGGGATATTTAATGTTATTGTTTATTCTTCAGAGAAGTAGATGCTATAACCACTTTGGTATGCTATTCTAGATTCCAACAGTCCTGACCTAAATTATTTTAAAAGCCAACAGAATCCTTCTTATTCTAAGTAAACCATCTTCTCAAATTTGTTGAATGCTGTCAAGTGGACTAATTATTTTAGGGCAAATATTTTGTTTACTACTGTATCATTTAATGGAGGAACTTCTCCTTGCAGTTATAAAGGGCTTTTTGCTTGGGATTTTAAAAATTCCAGTGAATTGGTGAAATGTATATTTTTTGGATAACTCATAAGACTCTGCAGGCCCTCAGGAAGATATACCCCTAGAATTTGGGGAGGAGGTCCTCATATATTCTTCCTTGCTAATGAAAATAACAAAAGGATGAAATTAGTCATCTCTGGGTGACTACTTTTAAAAATCAACCTTAAGTATAACTTATGCATAAAAGTGCATTCCAGGGACTTCCCTGGTGGCGCAGTGGTTAAGAATCCACCTGCCAGTGCAGGGGACATGGGCTCAAGCCCTGGTCCGGGAAGATCCCACATGCCGCAGAGCAACTAAGCCCGTGCACCACAACTACTAAAGCCCACGCCCCTAGAGCCCGTGCTCTGCAGCAAGAGAAGCCACCACAGTGAGAAGCCCATGCACCACAACAAAGAGTAGTCCCTGCTTGCAGCAACAAAGACCCAATGCAGCCAAAAAAAATTAATTAATTTAAAAAAAAACTTCATTCCATTTAAAGTATAGAATTCAACGACTTTGAACAGCTTTATATACCTGCAAAACCACCACCGCAATCAAGATAACGTTCCCACCACTTTCAAGAGACTCTTCCTGACCCTTTGCAATCAAACTTCTGTCTCTCACCAGGCAACCACTGCTCTGAGGTATATAAATTAGTTAATTTTTTGCCCAAATGGCTATTCAGTTTTTCCAGCACTAACTCTTTAAGAGAACTTCCCACTGCATTCCTCAGAATCTTTGTCAAAAATCAAGTGACTAATGTATACCTGGATCTATTTCTAGACTCTGTTCTATTGTTCTATATTTCTATCCACCAATACCACACTGTCTTGATACTGCTCTTTCATAATTTTTTTTTTTTGGCTGCACTGCATGGCATGAGGGACCTTAGTTCCCCAACCAGGGATCAAACGGGTGCCCCCTTCAGTGGAAGCTCAGAGTCTTAACCACTGGACTGCCAGGGAAGTCCCTGCTTTCTATAATTTTGAAATCAGGTTGTATAAATCCCCCAACTTTTTTTTTAAATTGCTTTGGCTGTTTGCTCACTTCCACAGCACATATACCTGCCACCTATCAAGCTTTGGCTCTTATGATTTTCAACTAATGGAATTTGTGCCTATTTATGTTTTCGTGCCACGAAATGCAACTTCCTCCTAATAACAGTGGTTTCTATGTCCTCAAACACTACAATAAATAAACTACATAAAAATACTATTAAAGACAATGGAATTTTTGTTGTTATGACTATTTGGTAGCCTAACCGGTGTTACTTAGATATTAACATTCATAGGTGAAAATCTATAACATTTGAACAAAGCTTTCTGGAAACAGTTCAAAGAAAATAAACTACACGTGCACTAAACAATGTCTTCTTTACTCAACTTTACAAATAGATATATAGGCACAAATAGATATCAGATCAAAGGTGGTGGAATCACAAAGGTTTGAAAGTTATCTCCCACTCTCACTGACTGCATGACAATTAACCTCCATAAGCCCACTTTCCTGTTCATACAGTGACATCTTATCTCGTAGGGTTACTGTGAGGCTCACATGAGATAATGTATGTGAGCATCTACAGCACAGCTGGCACCCAATAAACAGGTGTTAGCTATTATCACAGTGGTTCAGGGTAGCACATTTTGGATATTTAAAAAGTTTCATAAAGAAGATCAGATGAGACTATTCCATTTGTGCATTACATAAAAAATGACTGGGGAAGGCTGATAAACAGATAGAGAATTTTTTTTTTTTTTACATTATGACTTTGATATATTTTACCTTGTGATTCATTTTTAAAGTGAAAGTCATCTCTGTTGGTTTGCGATCTCAGGAGTTTCCTGGGTGAAATCTAAGATTGGCCCCCATGCATGGAGGATGAGGAGAGACCAAAGAAAGAGGCGGACAGCTCCAGCTTGATAGGTGGCAGGTTTAATAAGCATGGGAACTTACATAGGAAGCTTGTCTATGGAGGTTGCAAGATGAGTAGATCTCCATACCTGCCTGCCAGAATCTTAAAAATTTACATAGAGGCCTTAACTGGGTTCAGTCATGTATTCAGTCCAGGTGGTCTCAACAACACATTGCTCTCTCAAGGTCACGTCCTTTAAAGGTCTCTCATGGTGGGAACAGTAGGAAGAACATACATTCCAAGGACAAGGGAGAGGGTGAGGAGACTTCATTGCCCGGGTCCACATCCTCTCGATGACCTCCTCCAACAATTGCCAAAATAAATTATACTGCATGATTTTTATATTTAATAACAAACTAAAAGAGTTCTAGATTGGTAATGATATTAAGAGATTGTCTTCTATTTCCACAGTTATTGACACTTGGAAGCTGCCAGCTCCCTCCGCATTTCCCTCTTCTCTACAGAGGAGGTTGGCTTCTCTTAACCAGCATTTCTTTTAGATGGGGAAAGACTGTGCATCAATTTCATTGCCTTTTACCCAAGAATGCAATAAAAATTTTACATTTATCATGGTGCAACCTATTAAAAATCAGGCTTTGTTTATGATCTCCCTTAATACCCAGAAATTAGAATTTATCTAAATTCTCTAGAATTTCTCATCTGACTTAAGGGATAAATTTCCTAGAGGCCAAACCTGGGAACAGGAGTGAGTTTTTCTGACACATGAAACTCAGTATGAAAGAGTTCTCTTTTTCTAATTGTATGTTTTAGCCCAATTTTTGAAAGTCTTTGAAAGATCTCATTAACAAGATACTAAACATTTCAAATAGAATCAACGATTATCTAATTTTTGAGTGTACACTGATGAATATTTGGAATGCCTAACCAAAGTCTAAGGAAAACACACAATATGAATAAAATTTACCTGCATGCTAATAAAACAGCTTTGTGACCAGCCAAATTCTGAAATCTCCTGCCTTAGAGACTTCTGATGACATACAGCAGGAAACACTTGGCAATGTCTGGAGACATTTTTGATGGTCACAACTGGGAAGGGGGAGGTGCTGCTCCCATCTAGTGAGTAGAGCCAAGAATGCTGCTAAACACTGGATAATACACAGGATGCCCCCCCAAACAGAATTATCTGGCCCCAATGTCAATAGAGTGAGGAACCGTGACACACAATTACTTTTCTAGATGGACTCCAGAACCACTTCATTGTCCAAGGGTGCAGACTGAAGTCAAAAGAATGGATGAAAGGATCCTAATACCATTTTCTTCCTTTTGATTCTTCTTGAAAGCTTTGCATATCTTCAAATAAGAAATATACAAAAGCACATGGAAGCAAATCTGAACTCGAGTGCTTTTCCTAGTACGTGTCATGAAGGATCTGATTCGTATATTAAATCTTAATATTTTTACAGCAGACCTATTTCTTGCTCCTAGATTTGGTTCCTTTAATTGGGATATATTTTCTTCATGAGTTATTGTATTTGGGTTTAGAAAAACCTGATAGACACCTGATTTTTTAATAATGGCAGGCTCACTTTTTTTTTTTTAATTGCTAAAAATTGCCTTGTTTAAGCAGCTGTGTCTGGAAAAGGAACTCCAGTGACTACTCAGGAGACAGTTGTTCTTATGAACTCACATTAATTCTCCAATGATGTTTTCCTAATTTTCAAGTACTGTCTAGCAGAGATGAACTGTTGAATATATCATAATAGAAAGGGAAGGGACCAAACAAATTAGGTAGTAGTTTGCTTTTAGATTGTATAAGCTATTTCTTTCATTAAGCACATTTTCTGGCCTACAGATTTCTGCAACTCTGAGATCTACTGGCTGATGGGGCCAATGTCATTAAATTCATGGTGACAACTATTAGATGTTCCTGAGTTTCAACTTAATAATTATAGTGATAAACCAAATACGAGTGTTTTTATATTTTTGTTCCATTTGCTCAGCATTACAAAACCCATCCTGAAAAGGGAAAAAAATTAGGCATGAATTTAAAGAGCCACTCATTTTGTAAGTACCAAGAAGCCGCACACAGAATGAGCAGTAAAACTTTGAGTTTCAAGGCCCTGGGTTCACAATGGAAATATATTTTCTCTCAGAATCTCATTTCTTCAAGTCCTTGTAATTATCTGCTGAAATTCTTTTTATTTTGCTTATTCCTTGAATTTTTCTTCTGTTGGAGACCTTTGACACCTCACAAGGCCTTTGAAGATGGGGTAGGCATTTTTTCTAGGAGTGGAGGTGTTTGGATTCTTGAAAGAAGCTCCTTGCTGCATATTTTACTAAAAAGTCATGAGAGAGGACTATAGGAATATAAAGGGAGAGCTTTGGGATCTTCAAGGATCCAAATACCTAAAATAAGAAGGGCATTTCTGCTTGAAGTGCTGGAGAAAGGAACCACTCAATAGCATTTTTTTCAGTACCTGAATTTTTTGAGTACCTGAGATGTAATGTGGATAGGTAGCCTATCCACATTACATCTCATTTATTCCTTACAAAATTGTAAGAAGATAGATACTATCTCCATCTTACATGTGAGAAAACTGAAGTTAGTTACCAAAAGGCACACATAAGTGGCAATCATGATTTGCACCCAGATTTATCTGCCTCAAAGTTCCCTGCTCCTCCTCTTAACCATTCTGGTTTTCCTCCAGGGAGTATTTCAGGCATCTAGACCTGCACTGTTCAACAGAGTAGCCACTAGTCAAATGGGGCTAGTCTGAATGAGATGTGCTGTAAAATACACATGATTTTGAGGACTTACTACAAAAAAAAGTGAAATCTCTCAATTTTTAAAATATCTGTCATGTTGGAATATTTTGGGTGTATTAAATAATATGTATTATTAAAATTAATTTCATCTGTTTTCATTTTAATGTGGCTACTAGAAACAAACTTAACATTACATATGTGGCTCACATTATGTTTCTATGTGACAGCACTGATTTAGATAATTTCCACTTAGGTTCCCAGAAGTGAAATTGTAGGATTTCAAAGGGAAATTTTCAGGAATTTAGAACATTAATAGGCTAATTCAATCTTTCTTAGTTTACTGCCTTTGGAACTTAGTAAACATAGATTTTAAATTCCCTTTAGAGAATGCCCTTCATATTGCACAAGTTGAATGGTCATCTGGTAATCCTACGGAGGGACCAGAGCATCCCATGGTAACTAATTACAGTAAAGTCATCAACGATGCCATCATGGCTGGTACCTCTCAGAGCCAAAGCAGCTCATACATTCCTAGAGCTATTCCAGGTAGGGTGAAGATGGCATATGTATTCATCAGGAACGGAGAATTGATACAGAGGTTTCATTTTGGTTTGGGACATAAGTCTCAGAGCAAGTGTTACTTCTCTGGACCTCTTTTGGTCATGATTTTCCAGCATAGTGGTGGATGCAATAATAGATGCCAATGAACAGAAATAAATGGATGCTGTCACATCTATAGTATAAAAACGCTAAGAAGTCCCATCAGTGTGTTAGGTTGTGAGCCAGAAAGCTCCCTGGAGAAGCATATTTAAGATATATAAAAGCAAAGCCAGCTAACTTCACTGTGGGCCTATGGATTATATGTCCCTTGAACAATGACAAAAAGTCACCTCTTCCTCAAGCATATAAGTTAATCACAATTAAACTTTAGTTATGAAAAACATGGATTTTATGTTTTTAAAGTCTTTGGACTAACTCAAGACTAGAGGAACTTTTGTTTGCAAACGTAGCTATTCAGCCTTCTTAAAGAAAACTGGAAAACACAGGTAAGTAATACCATTGACCCTTAAACACAAAGGTTAGGGATGCTGACCCTCTGTGCAAAAACCAAACTTTATCATCAGCCCCCATATCTGTGGTTCCACATTTGCAGAACCAACTGTATGGGTTGTGTAGTATTGCCTTTAAGTGTACCCATGCAGTTCAAACCAGTGTTGTTCAAGGGTCCACTGAGTAGTCAAAAGCATGATTAGTGCATGTCTTCTGTGGACAGAGGAGTCTACTAAGTATTAAGGAGAGTATCAAATAGCTCTGTTATACACCTGAAACATATAAAATTGTATGTCAACTACACTTCGATTAAAAAAGAAAAAAATATTAAAAAGTGAAATTTAAAAAAACACTAAGGAAAGTATAAAGGAAGCAAACAATACAAATTCTGCCCTCAGGGATGGAAGGGATTTCTCTAATATGGAGAATTTGCTCCCAAGCACTGGCTGAGGGTTGAAGCCTGAAAAAAAGGGAGAAGTCACATCTCAGCTTCTTAGAAACAAAGCAGCTCCTTTGGAGCCATACTCAAAGGGAAAACTTACATAAAATCATGGATGCAATTCATTCCCAAGTAAGAAAGAAGCCATGGGCTCTGTGATTTTCAGATAACTAGGCAGCCTCGTTTAGCAGTCTAAGGGGGTAGTGGGGGTCTTATTCTACCGTCACTGTCTACCAGCTGTACCTTGTCATTTGGTATCACTAAATTAGGGCAGATTAAACAGAAAGCAACCTCTCACTTTCTGCCAAAACCCTGATATCGAAGATATTGATACTGATACTCTGAAACGGAGGCATCTCCTAGCCAGAGATCACAAAATAACTGAAGCACTCCTAAGTCTTAAGATACTGTTTGTCACAAAGATTCAGTTCATATGTTATCTCTAACTTTTCTGAGATGATCCAATTTTGTTCTAACCTAAAATTGCCACACATATCTGATTAAATAACATTATTACTTAGTCTAAGATGACTGGGTCACATGGGCTACGTCAAAAGAGACAAACCTTGGTGGAAATTTAAAAAATATAACCGAAGAAAAGGGCCATTGGTTTAGTTCCCTTTGCTCAGTGTGTTAGTTCTGGTGTGAAGAAGTTAAGAGAAAACTCCTTTGTTTTAGTCACAGAGGGGTTATGTAGTCAATGGGAAACTGCTACTGGAGAGATGGAGAGAGTACATGATAAATAAACGTATGCTGGATGAATAAACATGTTATGGATCCAAGGAAGATATACAGGTAAAAAAAGAATTCATTCTTTTTTTTGGTTGTTCAAAACTTTTATTTTTTTTGGAATATTTATATTTATGCTTTTGTCACTACCCACAATTTGGCTTTTAAAAAAGGCCTGAGCCACTTTGCGGTTCTCACCCCAATATAATCATCATCCCCTCATTCTTAGAATTCCTTTTCCCTGTCACTTTGCCTTTGTGTGGCTTGTATAAAATGAGGACCCTGGAAAAGAACACTTCCTGTGAACTTGAGAGACTAGATGAGCAGTGCCCAGCTCAGCAGGACCAGGGAGATAAAACTAGCTGGAGAGCAGATACGTTATGATCTGAACCAAGGTATAGTTGTGCGCGTGTCTGAAGGGTCGTGCTGACTCACCAGCAGCATAAGGAATATGCAGGTTGACCAGGGTGAGGTAGGATGGTCCACAGGATTGTGTGGATTGTGGGAGGGGGCAGTATATAAAATTCGTGGATTAAACACCTAGCTACTTCCTGAAAATGGCCTAGGTTCTAGAAAACAAAGATCTAGGTGTCTTGATTTTTTTTTAATTTACGAAGATTCAAGACACTAATATGTTCATTCTTACGGTTTACAATGAAAGCAAATGGCTATGGTGATGCAGAGAAGACAGCTGAACTGCACCAGTATATTAAGACTTTTAAACGAAATTCTGAGTTACCTGACCTTATAAAAATACACATTAATATACTAAATACTGCACAAAGATCTAGGATGGGGGAATATTTAAAAATACATTTCTCTTGGATCAGCACCAAAAATATCATTAGTTTTCTGTACAACTTGTGACAAGTTTTTCAGTATAGGTAAGTTAAAATGATTTGATAAAAATCACAAACACCACGGAAATCATTAAAGATATATCCAATCAACTTTCAAATACACTTTGACATCAAGGTCAGGCAATTCACTTGGAAGGATATTATCGTGAGTACCACTGAATTACTGTCCTAAGACTTTTGATGTCAACTTTGTACGATGGGGACATTTCACATCTCACACAAAGGAGGCACTGGGACTTAGAAACTTAAGAAAATTATTAGAACCATTAAGACTGAGGTGAAGAATTTGTGCAGCCTTCCACAATTTCAAAGAGGTAGTGGTAGATGCTTGTCCTCCTGGCGATGTCAAATGCAGTTTCCTCCAGGTTGTTCTTCAGACCTGCTTTTATGTAGCGGTTCATCAGGAGGAGTTCAAGGGTATCTTTGCTGTCTCTGTTCCCAGCAGCAAGATGTAAGGGGGTCAAGAGGCCTTTTGTTTGGGCGTTGATATCTGCATCATGCTGTAGTAAGAAAGAAGCCACTCTGGTGTTATTCCACTTACAGGCACTGTGCAGGGGTGTCCAGCCATCCACAGTCACCGCATGAACATCTGCCCCGTGTGTGATCAGCTCCCGGACCACGTCTAAGTGTCCGCTGTAGGCTGCTCGATGGAGCGGGGTGTACCCATCTTCATCTCGAGTGTTCACGTGGGTGGCCTTTTCTGAAAGCAGTCTTCGCACTGTGGTCAGCTGAGAAGAAAATAGATCTTTTACAGATCCAACTCGAAATGAAACAATAAGCAAAGAAAATTAAACCGTCTAGTGGTGTTAGATTTAATTAAGTTAAATAAAAACTTCTTTGTTAGCAGATGACTGTAAAATAAAAAATAATATTTTTTTTAGGGGGGAACTGATTTAACAATGAACAAGTCAGTGTTAACTATAAACTGTTGATTCTAAGAACATGATTCTCTGAATACCAAACCATACATTTATTCCTGGTCCAATGAAGGCTTATTGTATAAAAGCTATAGTCCTAGATGAATAATACAGGCTAGAATTGTATTAATATTTTATATCTCATCTGTGAAGAAAACATAGTAATGGAACAGACTGGTCTTTCTGTAGTAGGATTACCACACCAATATACATACTGTATAAAACTTTTAAAAATACCTACTGTATATAGCACAGGGAACTCTACTCAATATTCTGTGATAACCTAAATGAGAAAAGAATCTAAAAAAGAATGAGTATATGTATATGTATAACTGAATCACTTTGCTGTACATCTGAAACCAACACTACGTTGTAAATCAACTACACTCTAATTTTAAAAAAAAACAAACTTCTTTTAACAGTAGAATACAATGGTAACAAGGAAGTCGAGATTAAGGAGCGCAATTCCTTCTAACTAAAACCTCCTCAGATACATGTTTTCAGGAAGTGATTTTCAGTTTGGTCTGAGGACCTCTGGTGGGATGCAGTCTGCTCTTGGCTTAAAAAGTTATCCAAAAATATAAGACCATTTAAGTTATTAGTTTATTAACACAGACATGGGGGAACTTAGTAAAACAAGATACAAATGGCTAAGTGGGAAGAACAGATTTTGGCTGTTAAGCAGGGTCATCCTACTTGGACGATCCTGGGCAAATTAATGTTCCTGAATCTCAACTTCTTAATCTGTAAAAGGGAAGAATATGACATATCTTATAGGGATATATAAGGATTAAATCAATAATGTAGTAAGGCACATGGTATAGTTGGTATTTAATAAATGTTAATTCCCATCCTCTCTTTACTAAATACTTGTCTTTAGGATGATCCTGACTTAATATAAATGATTTAAAGATATAGATGACTGCTTGCTCTCTTTATAGTTAATTATTCTTAAAGATCCCCAAGATACCCATGTGACACTTTGTAGCTTACTATGTGTTTTCACGTACATTGCCTCTGTATAAAACCCTGTATGAGAGAGGCAGGTATTATGGTGGCCATTTTTACAGATAAGAAAATAGAGGTTCAGAAACAGTAGGATTTGCCCAAAGTTACAGACTAAAGCAAGATTCAGGACAGGTCTTCTGGCTTCCAATCTAATGCTTTTCCTACTAAATTAAGGTTTCCTCTTTAACTGTTCTTTTTTTTTTTTTTTTTTACCCGATTTTTTTCAGCAGCCCAAAGAAGCAATTTGCTTGGATCTTTTTCCATTTTTTTTTCTTGCAATTGATACCACTCTTCAGTTTTTTCATCTTGCTCTTCATCTTCATCAGAATTCCCTACCCAGAGACTTTGGGTGCCAGTGGGAATAAGGTGTCCATGTGTTTCTAATAATTCAAGTTGGTTAAAGTGTTCAGAAAAGTCCAAGGAGTTCTCTGGGTCTGGTTTTCCATCATCATTTGCTTTCTCTTTTTCCATTTCTACTACTATTCTAAATACAAAGCATTTCAAATGCCAGAGTATAAATAATCTTTCCAGAGATGAATTACGTCTGCTTTGTTTTATGCATCAAGATCTGAAACACAAACACAAAAATTAGGAGCAAATTTGTTATTGAGGCTTTATCAATAGCATAGATAAGTCTTGCAAATATACACGAATAAACCTTGTCTAAACTTTTTTGGTGTTTATTAATACCCTTCACATTCATTAAATATTGGAACTGATAGATTTCAGTTATCTTTATTTTTAATATTGTTTTTCTACTAAGTCAGTGGTTATAACACTATTTTGAATCTATTGGTTCACATACTATATTGTTTTATGCTAACAGTGATTAATGCTTGAAGCTTTTAAATTATAACTAATAAAGATAAGCACATTCACGATTTTTATAGACTAGACACACAGAAGCTATAAAGCAGGAGCAAAAATTTTTAGTTCCTAAAAAAACTACTTACAAGAATCAGAGATTCTTAGAGATGGAATAGCCCCCAAAGGACATGTGTCCCAATCTCTCATCAATGCAGATATCTTTATCATGACATCTGTAATAATCAACCTATTTCTACTTTAACAATTTCAGGCTTAGGAAAATTCACTGCTTTAAAAAGTAGTCCTATTCATTGACAGACAACTATAGTTCTTCTTGTTGGCTTCTTGGCTATAGTTCTTATAGTTGGCTTCTTGTTTTGAAACAGAACTTTGGCTGTCATTTACTCCTTCATTCAACAAAGATGAATAGAATGCCTGGTATGTGCCAGTCTCTGGGTACTGGGATTCAATAATGAACAAGAGCCACGTCTTAACCTCAAGAAGCTTCCTGTCTCGTCAGGGAGAATGGCAAAGACCGTGTTTTAGTGCTATGATAAGTCCATATCTAGATATGATGAATATACAGGAAGGTCATAATTAACCCAGTCCTCAGGGAGTAGAGAAGGCTTCCTGAAGGAAATGATATTTATTCTGCTAGGCTGCCGTAACAATTTATAAACCAATATCAGCTTAAAGAGTTATGCAGCATATTAAACTTTAACCAATTAAACAAAATGAGAATGATATTTAAAAAATATTTCTCAGCTTCCCAACTATATTTGTCGAAATCTTATCAGTCTTTCATGACTCTTCTCAGATGTTGCCTCCTTCATTAAGTCTTGAGCCTCCAAATTAGATCTCTCTCTAGCTTCTACTTTTTTGTGTGCTACATACTGTTTTATTTCACCACTAATTTTGTTCTTGTTTTAGTCTCTTAAAAGATTGTAAGCTTAAGGATAGGGACTATATTTAACTTACATTTATGTTCCACTTATATATAGCAAACATTAAGAAATATTTGTAGAATTAAACAGAATTAAAGCCCTGTCACTTGATTTTGCTTGGAATGGATTCTGAGAAATCTGAGAGTTAGTCGTGTACCCCTAAGATACTGATTTATTTCTACCTAATTTTCAGGAGCTTTAATTGATACAATCCTAATGCATCATCAGATTTTATTACTACTGCCAAGAGCATTAAAGTCAAGTTTAAATTTATCACGCATGACCAATACCTTCTCTGGACCTGTTACTTTGTTGCACAATGAAAGGACTGTACTAAAGGATTTCCAAAGACTGTCCAACTTTCCAGAGTCAATCGAGAGATGCTATCAGAAAGGCTTTATGTTCTAATACTTTCACTTTCCTCAAACTGTTCTCTGAACCTTGCAATACAAAAGTGATCACAAATCTACTCATTAAACACTTTATTAAATACCTTACTGTATAGTTCACTTGTCATTTGTATCAAACAAAGTAACATTATAGCACAGATCTTATACCCCCTTTTCCTTTTCATAAAAACTTTTTATAATTTAAATTTACTGTTCCAGGTAAAATAAATTACATATAAAAATTTCTTAATGGATTTAATTTAAAAAGTCAACCCCAGGTGCATCTCCCTGATTCAGGACTTAAAGAGCCGATCAAGATACCTACTTGATGATACTCCACCAAGAACTAGGGTATGTTTTTTAAAGATCACATTCCATAAGAGATCTAAACTATGTTAACTCTTAACAACTCAGTGACAGGTGGGGCCGTAAACCCCATTTTACAAGTGAAGGCGCTGAGGTTCAGACAGATTAAAACAACTTTCCATGGAACTAAAAGCCCAAATTTTCTAATTCAGAAGTTTCACATTGTTTTTTAATGTACTCTATTTTACTGCTGTCAGCACAAAGCAATGCAGATGTGCTGAACCCGGGATCCAGGCAGACAATAAGGGGACGCAGGGAAAGGCTTGTAAACTGGAGTCCGAATGCTCAATCTCTGGGGAGTGGAGGTGAGGGAGAAGACCACCAGTCCCGGCCCTCCAGCACCACTGGTCACTTCACAGGCCCAGGAGTCGCGTCTGCGGCCTTCCGAACTTCTACGAGCGAAGAAGCCGCTCCAGCCCTACTTAGGACCCACGACGCGGCCCGATTTGCAGGGCTCGGCAGGGGTCGACAGGGGACCCGCCCCTTTGGGCCCAGGAGTTCTTAGGTGGCGCCAGGCGACCAGGAAGCGTGGCCCCGGACGAGAAAGACCTACCCACCTTAGAGAGGGGAAAATCGCCGCCGGAAAGCTCGCTTCCGGGGTTCGTCCCCCGGGCTACTCAGGATTGGCTCCTGTATGAGGGCGGGTCCTCGCTGCAACTTTTCCTGCTACCTTACGGCAGTCAGCAGCCAATGAGAGGAGTTGAAGCGCCTACGTAATTTATGAGGTATCGCGAGAGAAGGAGGTACTTTTTCTCTCCCGCTTAATTCAGGTTTATGGCCAAGCATCTTCTCAGGCGGCGGTGTTGCTTTTCTTCTCACGAATCTCCCTCCTTCCCGGGTAAAAGACAGCCTCGGGTTCCAGGGTGGGGCTTTGGAGAGTCCAGATGTGGGGTAGTTTAGGAGTCGCTTTCTGTATCTGCAGGATCGCGGGCGGAAGCCCAGAGAGGATTGACTCTGGGCCGAGTAGGCTCGGGAGGAGCCTGGGAGGTTTCCGCGTTCTGGTTTCTGAGGGTCCGGTGGTGCGAGGCTTCTGAGGCTTAGAATCCCCACCGAACCAGGAATCCGGACGTGGGAGGGGTCGTTCCGCGGTGGCAGCCCCTCCTCCCCAAAGATCCTGGCCATTTTCCTTAAACCACGTGTTTCTGCTTATTTACACTAGCTTTAAACGTGGACCCCCTATCTTTTCAAAACAAGCCCATTCCTTTAAAAATTTTTTTGTGTTTAAGCAGGAAATACGGGGTCGCCTCATGCTCCAGAGTAGCCCATGCATGCAACTTAAACATTTCTGCACATCCAGAGTTCGTGTGCTAAACCAGAACTATTGGGTGTGACCCTTTTTGCCCATTCATTTACCAAGCATTAGCTTCCCATGGGGCATAGAAAGGGAAACAGGAGAGGAGCTTAATCATAATGGTGAAGCTAGAGTGTCACTGGAGATATGTTTTTCAAGCTCTGAAAATAAAAGTATAGTAGGTGCTTAACTGAAAATGAGACACTTCCAAAATTGCCAGTCTGCTTTTTAAAAATGTGTTTTAAATAATATAATTTTGTTTTAGAATTTGGAATCGAGTGAGTTTTCTGACGTGTTTGAGCACAGGACCCAGGGGTACTTGGAGAGAGAAGTGGTCCTGGAGGAGCTGGACTGATCATAGAAATGAATCCTGCAGATGCTCTGTAAGCACCTGTCTTCCGAAGTCGTCTTTGTTGCTTTGGGTTTCTACAGTCTGTCAACTATGATCACCATAAAAGAAAACTTATTTAATAAATTATGAGTAAATAAAGACCTTGCCTCTGAATACAAGTGTTAGTCATCAAAATGAATATTTGGAATGGTTAACAATTCATGCTATATGTTTATTAACTAAAGATAATATGCAGCTATAGATTGGGGTTTTGCAGTAGGTTGGCATATTGCTATATAAGTTTATGTTCTTACGTTTTGTCTTAAACTATTGAAGCTATAAATATGCCTGAACTAAGTCTTACTAGCTAATGCAAGTCTTTTTTTTTTCTTTCTTAATTAATTTATTTTTGGCTGCGTTGGGTCTTCATTGTTGCGGCGGGCTTTCTCTACCTGCGGCGAGCGGGGTTGCAGTGTGCAGGCTTCTCATTGCGGTGGCTTCTCTTGTTGCAGAGCTCGGGGTTCTAGGCGCACGGGCTTCAGTAGTTGTGGCGCACGGGTTTAGTTGCTCCGCAGCATGTGGGACTTGCCCAGACCAGGGATCAAACCCGTGTCCCCTGCATTGGCAGGGGGATTCTTAACCACTGAGCCACCAGGGAGGTCCTAATGCAAGTCTTTTAAAGCAGATTTTTAAAGAAGTAAATTGCTTTAGTACTGAATAAATTGGAAATGAATCTGACAAAAATGAAAATAAATAAAAGGACTAGAAAAAGTTATGTGGAAAAAGCTTCAAACTTGGAATCTTTCACCCTGGTTTTAATTTCTTTTTATCTATCTATCTATCTTTCTAACTATCTATCTATGTATCTATCTATCTATCTAATCTATCTAGGCTGCACTGGCTCTTCGTGGCAGCGCGCCCGGTCTTCCTTGCAGTGCACGGGCTTCTCTAGTTGCGGGCTCTAGAGCGCGTGGGTTTAGTAGTTCCGGTATGTGGGCTTAGTTGCGGCATGTGAGGTCTTAGTTCTCCAACCAGGGATTGAAGCCGGGCCCCCTGCATTGGGAGCACAGAGTCTTAACCACTGGACTACCAGGGAAGACCCCTTAATTTCTTAATTAGCATTGTGTAACCTTGGACAAGTTAGCAAGCCTCTAAACTTTGTCTCCATTTCTTCATTTGTATAATTGGATTACAAATGACTCTCAGGGCTTCCCTGGTGGTGGCACAGTGGTTAGGAATCCGTCTGCCAATTCAGGGGACACAGGTTTGAGCCCTGGTTGGGGAAGATCCCACATGCCACCGAGCAACTAAGCCCGTGCGCCACAACTACTGAGCCTGCTCTCTAGAGCCTGTGAGCCACAACTCCTGAGTGCACGTGCCACAACTACTGAAGCCCACGCGCCTACACCCCGTGCTCCGCAACAAGAGAAGCCAACGCAATGAGAAGCCCGTGCACCGCAACGAAGAGTAGTCCCTGCTCTCTGCAAGTAGAGAAAGCCAGCTCATAGCAACGAAGACCCAGTGCAGCCAAAAAAATTTTTAAAAAAAAGACTCTTAGATTAATTCTCATATTTAAGTGAGAGACCTCAAGGGAAAATACCTTACAAATTGCTATGGAAGTCTGGGTAGTAATGTGATCTGAAAGTATTCTGACTTACCTGTATGTGTATAGCAATCAGAACTGTACATATCATTTTGAAGTTTCTGAAGAGAAATCTTTTCTGGAAAATTCTCTTATGTATAAAGATTTGAATTTTGGAGATATATATAAAAATTTTTTTGAAGTTCGTATGGTTTAGTGAAAACAGCCTGAGTGTTAATACCGGGTTTTAGTTCCATTTCTACCATTTTGTTTCACGATAAATCAGTTAATTTCTCTGTATATAGCTTTCTAGTTTTTCAGAGATAACAATACTTAACCTATTTACGTGTGGGAGTTGAGATGAGATCAGGGATACCAAAATATTTTAAAGACAATTGAAAGTTATATTAAGGGCTTCCCTAGTGGCACAGTGGTTGAGAGTCCGCCTGCCGATTCAGGGGACACGGGTTCGTGTCCCCGTCCGGGAAGATCCCACATGCCGCAGAGTGGCTGGGCCCATGAGCCATGGCCGCTGAGCCTGCGTGTCCGGAGCCTGTGCTCTGCAACGGGAGAGGCCACAACAGTGAGAGGCCCGTGTACTGCAAAAAAAAAAAAGTTGTATTAAGTTTAAGAGAGAATTAATAAATATCATATTGCTGCTTCACATGGAAGTACTTTTGAATACTACCAAATTTAAATGGCATTGTAAATTAGTTTTGTTACTTGGCCAAAGTCATTAATGAAAAACTAACTTTGTGTGGAGAGCAAACCTCTTCAGGGGCCTGGATGTAAGTTACTAGTTTATTAGGATAAAAATCTACTTACAAAGTAAGGGGAAGGGCTTTTTAAATTAACCAGTTAATTCTAATTTTCCTGGGAAAGTGCAAAGTAGATAAATAACAAGTTTATATACTGGGATCAAATCCTCTTGGATTTTTGCTGTGGAACAGAGCAGGAGAACAACCAAGCTTTCAAATCCAGGTTACATAGTTTATGAAACTGGTTGTAATGAGGTTATCCATTTCTGAAGCAGTTACAGAACCTTTTAAAAATGTGTGTACATTTGTTCTGCTTTGTATTAGTGGTAAGAAAACTGTGACGTTAATGGTCTGTTGAATGCTTAAAATTTTTGGACCTAGTTTAGGGCTAGAAAAATGATTTTACGTCATAACTGCTATTATTTTATAGATTTAGGTTTCAATTTGCTTGAACATCCTTTTAATGAATTATATTGATGTGTTTCTTCTTCTTAAATACAGTGATGATGAAAATACATTTAAAATCTTAGTTGCAACAGATATTCATCTGGGATTTATGGAAAAAGATGCCGTCAGAGGAAATGACACGTTTGTAACACTTGATGAAATTTTAAGACTTGCCCAGGAAAATGATGTGAGTTTAGTTTGCATTTTTGCAATTTCTACCAAGTTCCCTTACTCAACTTGCTCTTTTTCCTTTAAAGATTGTTTAAAAGTGTGAGTGTTTGTTTTATAGGCCCATGTGTTCACACTGCCTGCTTAAATATCAGTATACTGAAAGCCCAAAGCAGATTTTGTGTGCTTTATTCCCTGAATTCAAGTAGGAGCTACTTTTGCAAATAGTCTGTAAAAATTTACAAATATTTACAGTGTTTACTGAGTGCCGTATCCTGTGGTAGTTTCTATTTGAAATGTAAAGATGACTGTCATAGTTTCTGCTTTCAAAGAACATGCAGCAAACAAATCAGTATGTGAGATATGATAAATGTCAAAAATGCTCAGATGCAAGAGCCATAAGATTATAAACAGCATTTCCTGGGAATTTGGAGGTAGAAGAGATCACATTTAGATGAGGATAGCAAGATGAGGTGAATGAAGTGGCATTTAACTTGGGCTTAGAAGGATGGTAGGCTTTTAATGAGTGAAGAGCAAAGAGAGTGGACACCTCCCGTGAAGCAGTAGGAAGGGCACAGAGGTGAGATGATTGGTCCATTAGGGGTACAGCAGCTGTTCAGCTCACTGGTAGGGCGCGTGTTAGAAAGCGCGCTGAAAGACTAGAAATGTGGTTTGAGCTGCATCAGGAGCTTCAAATACCAGATTGAGGAGTTCGTACCCAGTTTAATAGAAAGTCTTCTGGCAACAGCATGAAGGCAAGAAAAGTTGGAGGCTTTTTAAAAGTGGTGCCATGGAATGGAAAAGAGGAAGTGAATGCAGAAGATAATACAAAGAGAGGATTTGGATACTTTGGTTAGTCAGTCGTAGGGGGTGGGGATGAGGGAGAAGGGGATGACGGTGACTCTGGAGTGTATTATGTTTGGGTGGATGGTGGTACCAATAATAGAAGTAGGTTTTAAATAAGGAAGATTTCTTCCTTATTTTCATACTTCCTTATAACATCCTTCTTTATGTGGGAAGGTGATGAATTCTGATTGAGATCATTTGAGTTGGAGATTCCAATAGGACATTCAAGGAAACATTCCAGCAGACAGTTGAAATGTCCATCTCGAGCCCAAAAGACAGCTGGGGAATAAACATAAATTCTGGGGACTTGCAAACTTCAACCTTGACTTTTCCTCAGAGTTCTCTTCAGTTTTTCTGCAAGTCCTTTGGTTCTTATTCCCAAATGTATACAAGTGGAACCTCTCTACTATTTTCTACCTTCATGTCTGTAAACATAGTCCAAAACTTTTGTCATATTTTGCTGGACTGCAGTAGCTCCCCTTAGGTTTTTTTTACTTCCATTCTTTCCCCCTACAGTATTCAGCATAGCAGCCAAAGTGAACTTACAAAAATCATGTCAGACCATGTCACTCTGCTGCTTATAATCTTCTAAGTGGCCTTCCACTGAATCTAGAATAAAAATGAAACTACATGGTTCAGTGTGATCTGGCCCCTGCCAGGAGACTTCATCTCCTTCCACTCTGCCTGGTTGGTTTGTGCTTCATCCATACAGAGATGTTTGTTCTACTCTGGTACCTCTGCATGTTTTTCTCTTCCTGCTCAGAGCACCTTGATCTTGCCAGGGTTGACTTCTCAGTTCTCAATTCAAGTTTTAGCTTTTTTGGAGAGGTCTTCCCTGATGTCTTCAAACACTCTTATCACATTACTCATTTTTTTTATAGCACCATCTGAAATAATTTATTGAATTATTTACGTGTTTATTATCTTCTCCACTAGAAGGTGAACTCCATGAGAATGAAAAATCTTTTTTGTTTGCTCATGTGTATCCTAGTACCTAGAAAGGATCTGGCAAGCAGTAGGCACTCTTTTTTTTTTTTTTTTTTTTTATGCGTTACGCGGGCCTCTCACTGTTGCGGCCTCTCCCGTTGCAGAGCACAGGCTCCGGACGCACAGGCTCAGCGGCCATGGCTAATGGGCCCAGCCGCACCGCGGCATGTGGGATCTTCCTGGACCGGGGCACGAACCCGTGTCCCCTGCATCAGCAGGCGGACTCTCAACCACTGCGCCACCAGGGAAGCCCAGTAGGCACTCTTATAAATGTGTCTCCTTTTACCCTGAGGGCAGAGAAATTTGCAGTCAAAGAAGGTCTGTTTCCTGCCAGAGAATTCTCTGTCCTTTCTTTTCTAACTCTTAGGTGCTGAAGTATTTCTTACCCTGAACACGAGCTTTTTTTTTTTTTTTTTCTTTACCTTGTCCTTTCCTTCCCTTCCATTTCCTCCTGTTTCCCCTCCCTGCATCCTGTAATCTTAACTGCCCCCTCCCACCTACAGCCCCATACCGGTACTTCCAAATGCATGTTTACTTTCCCCCATCATTTGTGTTTATTATTTCTTCTTATTGAAATCTAAATTCTTCCCGATTTTTAAGTCCTCTATTTTGTGGAACCAGCCTTATTTCTACTCTCTAGTTCTTTGGAATCTTTTTTTTTTTTTTTTTAACTTTTAATGTTGAAACAATATCAGTCTTACATAAGCATTGCAAGAATAGTACAAATAATTCCTTACCCTTCACTGAGATTTTCCTACACTTTACTACATTTGATTTATCCTCTCTCTTCATAAACACACACACACACTTCTTCTGAACCATTTGAGAGTAAATTCCATATGTAACCACCGTGCATTTATCAAAACCAGGGAATTATGTTGATTCAGTACGATCATGTAATTCTAAGATGCTGCCAGTTGTCTCGACAAAGTCTGTCATAGCAGTTTGGGGGCAGGTCAGTGGTGTCCAGATCCCAATCCAGGATTACATTTTGCATTTAGTTGTCATGTCTCTTTAGTCTCTTGTAATCTGGGATGTTTTCTCTGTCTGCCTTGTCTTTCATGACCCTGACATTTTTGAAGAGTCCAGGGTAGTTACTTTTGCAGAATATTCCTCAGTTGGATATGTCTGATGTTTCCTCATGAGTAGATTCACTTTGGGCAGGAATACCACAGAAGCAAGTTGAGTTCTCAGTGATCCCTGGAGTCACAAACCAGTTTTTAAAAATATTAAAAAAAATTTTTTTTGTTGTTTGTGGTAAAATACACATACCATAAAACTTACCATCCTAACCATTTTTAAGGGTACAGTTGAGTAGTGTTAAGCACATTTGCATGGTTGAGTGACCAACCTCCAGAACTCTTTTCGTCTGGTAAAAGTGAAACTATATCATTTAAATAACTATTTCTCGGGGCCTCCCTGGTGGCGCAGTGGTTGAGAGTCCGCCTGCCGATGCAGGGGATACGGGTTCGTGCCCCGGTCTGGGAGGATCCCATATGCCGCGGAGCGGCTGGGCCCGTGAGCCATGGCCGCTGGGCCTGCGCATCCGGAGCCTGTGCTCCGCAACGGGAGAGGCCACAACAGTGAGAGGCCCGCGTATCGCAAAAAAAAAAAAAATAAAAAAAATAAAAAAAATAAATAAATAAATAAATAAATAAATAACTATTTCTCTTTCCCCTCCCCTGTAAAAATGTTTGTTTGCTTTGTTGTTTTTGTTTTGTTTCTTCTATGCCTTGGATTATGATCATTTTCTCCCTTTACTCAAATCATGTTTAGTTTTGAAGACCTGGCTTAAATCCCACATTTTTATTGAAGTCTCTCTGACTGTTGTCAGGGCAGAAATCTTTTCCTTCTTCCCTTCTAAGTTCCCTGGCTGGTCTAATAATTAAGTTGACGTAAGACAGATTAACAGGGTAAAAACAAATTTCATATGTATGGGAGCCCCACAAAAATATGAGACTCCTCAGCAGTGAAGTAATTGAGGTTTATCTGCCATCCTGAGCTAAGGAGAAGGGGAAAGGAGTCTGGGGCTTTAAAGGGGAAGAAGACAATGCACAGGAAGATGAGAAGATCACATGTTTGGTAAACAGGTGTTTGCTATGCCATGCGATGTCTTTCTGATATCAGAAATTATCTCTGGTAATAGCTCTCTTCCTGGTACATGCTCCCTATCCAAATTCTTTTAGGCTGTTTAGAGAGAGGTAAAAAAGCTTTTCCTGACCCTGCTGGGTCTTAATTGCCTTCAGCTCAGAACAGTCCACATTGCCAAAGTGGTCCATTTTGTGGAGACATATTCTCCTGCCCTCACTACTGCTGCCCTCACTTCATGGTGATCTGTATTGCTGGGTTCTTTTGTATAATTTTGTATTATAAAGAACTTAATCAAGTTTCTTTAAGTAGATTGTACACTTTTGAAAGTGTGTTGGACTTTCTTTCTGTGTGATTTCCCTTCTCTCTGGTTGTTCCTGAATGCTCTTCCTCAAAATCTTGTTTATCCTTCATGGTGCAACTCAGATGCCACCATGTTAGCCCATTCTTCCCAGACGTTGTCCTCAGGTGAATTTCCTCCTCTCAGTTGGAATTAATTGTAATGTCATCTCTACTCCTGGTTTGTTTATATATCTGTTCTAGTGCGTGTCAGAGTCTGACTTACGTTGCTTAGCAGTTTGTCTCTCCTATTAGATTTTGAACATATTTAGGATAGGGATCGTCATTTATCCATCACACTCAGTATAGGGTATGGCACGTTGTCTGTATTTAATGAGGGCAGGGACATGATATATTTTGTAGATTGCTATTTCCTTAGCTGCCAGTGCCTGTAGGGACTCCAAATAATTGTTGAATGAATCAAGTGAATAATTTGGATTGAATCTGCTATCCCTTCTATAGGTTTCATTAAAGTGCTAAGTTTATGTTTGATTTGGATAACTTTAAAAAAAGAAGTATGATCACTTTGGGTAGTGTGAGTTAGAAACTTGGTGTAGTAATTTGAAGATGGCCTTTTTGAAGGTGGTCTAGGAACCTAAGCTGAAGTCATATTAATAACCAGATTGAAAGGCCCTTTAACTAAACAAAATATGAAACTTTAAATCTCCACACATAATTGTATCTTTTACAAGATTTTTTTCTATCTCTTTTAAAAATTTTATCTATAAAACATACTAATTTTCACACTATTTTCTGTTGTTTAGGTGGATTTCATTTTGTTAGGGGGTGATCTTTTTCATGAAAATAAACCCTCAAGAAAAACAGTACATAACTGCCTCGAGTTATTAAGAAAATATTGCATGGGGGATCGTCCTGTACAGTTTGAAATTATCAGCGATCAGTCAGTCAACTTCGGTTTTAGTAAGTAAGTATATTTAAATGCTTAAATGAATGTTTCCTTATGATATTTAATATTACATGTATGTAAAATATATAATATTTTCTGTATAAGACACATGAACACGGTAACAATTAGCCATTTTACCTTCACTATAAGCTATTTCCTTGGTAAATGTAGTTCTTTGAATTTTCTGTACATTGTTGTATTAAATTCTATTTCCCTAATTAATAGTGAGATGAGTAACTTCTCAAATTTTTTTTGTACATTTGGTATCTCTTCTGTTCATATCCTTTGTCCATTTTAAAAATTGGAATATTTTTGTCTTTTCCTATTGAATTTGCAGGAGTTATTTCTAGATATTAAGCCTTTGTTAAGCATGTATTTTTTCCCAGTCAGTGGATTGTCTTTTGACTTTGTTTACAGGACCTTTTGATGACAGAAATATTTAATTTTGATGTTCATAGTCAAACACGTTATTTTTTTTCTTTAATATTTGTGCTTTGGGGACTTATTTACAATATCCACCTAGAACCCCATGTCATAAAGGTACTCTGTTTTTTCTTAAACATCGTACAGGACACCACATTGCATTTAGTTGAAATGGTCTCAAAATCTCCTTTCACCTATGCCAGTCTTTTCCAGACAGACACTGACACTTTTGAAGTGTACTGGTCAGATATTTTGTAGAATGTCTCTCAACTTGGGTTCTTCTCGTGATTAGACTAGGGTTATTGGTTTGAGGGAAAGAATATTCTTTATAGGTCAAGTGCCCTTCTCAGTATGTAAGGAGTACATGCTATCAACATGGCCTGCACTGGTGAGGTTAACCTTGGTCACTTGGTTAAGATGGTGTCTTGCAGGTTTCTCCACTGTCAAGTTACTATTTTTCCCTTTCCATATACTGTTTGTTAGAAGAGAGTAGCTAAGTCCAGCCCACACTCGAAGCGAGGGAGTTACGTTTCACTTCCTGGAGAGAGCAAAGAGTATCAAAGAATTTATGGGCGTGTTAAAACCACTACAGTAATTAGTAAATATTTTAGGGGAGGCTATGCAACTATTCTGTTTCTCCTTAAAGTTTGTCCAATAATTTTAGCATTTGTCAGTGGCTCTTGCCTACAGCAGTTTAACTGTGGTGTCCTAATGGTGATTTTCTAAACATTTCCCACATTCTTTCTGCATTTATTAATTGGAATAGTTCTGTAAAGATTTGTCCCTTGTCCCCCATTTGTTTATTTATTTATTCAATTGTCTATATCAGTAGGAATTTATTCAATTGTTTATATCAGTATGAACTCATTTTTTTCCCTTTGAATTGTAATTTAATACTATTATAATCTATTTTGTTGCTCAAATAAATTGTTCCAACTTTAGCCATTGGGCACTCTTTCAGACCACCTCTTGGGGCCTTTCAACATGCCGTCATCTTTTTTCCCCCCATTTTGGCACTGTAAGATGCTCCAGGCTAATTTTGTATTTTCTTTTCCCTAGCTTTAGACTCATCCATTTCTTCAAGGAGTCTTGGTTCCTTTTGGAATGGTATTTGGAAGCTAGAATCTGGATGCTAGGCATGCACATGGCTATTGTCTTGTCACTGCTTCTAGGCTCTCTCAGTGCACAGAGCTTAAATACACACACACACACACACACACACACACACATATATTATACACACATGTATACATGTAAATGTAAAAAAATATATATATATAAAGTAACCCCTGAAAACAGACATAGCTATATTTATTTCTTATCTATTTGTATATATATATTTTAAAAATGAGTTTATATTGGGAGGTAAATTTTTGGAGATTTTTTTATGTAAGAAAATGGCTATTTTTAACTTCGGATTGATAATTTGGCTGAGTATAGAATTGGATTTTAAAAGATTCTTTTAATTTTTAACATATGTCCTTGTTTTTAAGAATTCTGATCAGTCTTTACCTGTCTTCTATTCAAATCTAAAACTTTATTATTTTTAAACTGCTTCACCCACCCCATAGATGTGTTTACCCCATAGATGTGTTTACCTATTTCTTTGCTTACTATTGCTGTTTCTTATGTTTCATTCCTTTTGTCTAGATTCAGTTTCCTTTCCGAAGTACAGTTTTTAGTAGTTTTTCACTGCCTGTCAGTAAACTCTTATTTTTTGGTGCTTTTGAGGAGTCTTGCTATCATTTTAGTTGCTGGAAAAGCAGTATAACATAGTGCTTAAAAGCATGGATTCTGGTATAAGACTGTCTGAGTCAAATCCTAGGTCTGCCCTACCTTAGTTTCATTATTATAAGATGGGAAAATAATAGTGCTAATCTTACAGAATTGTTGTTAGGAGTAGTTGAGTTAATAAGAAAATTGCTTAGAATAGTAGCTGGCATAAAGAAAGCACTCAGGTAACCATTAAGTTTTTCTCATTGCCCTTAGCATTTTGCAGTCTTACTGTGACATATTTAGTTGTGGATTTAGTTCTATTTATCCTGTTTGGGCTACATGGATTTCAAACTAAGAATTTTTTTTGCAGCAATTTTGGAAAATTTGGAAAATTCTTATCCAGTATGTTTTCTGTTTCCTATTCTTTTTCTTTCTGAAAATTATTTATATTTTACCCACTTTTTAATATTCCCTATAACTTTATCTCTTTGTACTATATTTTGGATAATTTTCCCTCTGGTTTACTAGTTCATGTGAAAAATAGACCAAAAAAAAAAAAAAAAAAAAGATAGGGAAACTCTGAGAAAAGAAGACTACTAAGTAGTGACTAGCTCAATTCAATCCCTATCAAAATTCCAATGGCATTTTTCACAAAAATAAAACAACCAACAGGTACATGAAAAGGTGCTCAACATCACTAATCATCAGGGAAATGCGTATCAAAACCACAGTGAGATATCATCTCACACCTGTTAGGATGTCTGTCATCAAAAAGATAAGGGAGAACAAGTGTAGGAGAGGATGTGGAGAAAAGGGAACCCTTGTGCACTGTTGGCGGGAATGTAAATTTGTGCAGCCACTATGGAGAACACTGTGGAGGTTCCCCCCCAAATTAAAGATAGAATTATTATGTGATCCAGCAATCCTACCTCTGGGTGTATATCCAAAGGAAATGCAAATGGGATCTCAAAGAGATAATCTGCACTCCCACATTCATTGCAGCATTATTCACAGTGGCCAAGAGATATGGCAACAACATAAGTGTCCATCAGTGGAAGAAGGGATAAAGTTGTGATGTATGTATGTGTGTGTGTGCAGATATATATGCACACACACAGCCATGTATATATATATATTCAGCCATGAGAAAGGACATCCTTTCATTTGAGACAACATGGATGGACCTTGAGGGCTTTATGCTAAGTAAAATAAGTCAGACGGAGACAAATATTGTGTGCTATCACTTATACAGTATATGGAATCTGAAAAAGCTGAACTCATATAAATGGAGACTAGAATGGTAGTTACCAGGAGCAGGGAGTTGGGGGGAAAAGGGGAGATGTTGATCAAAAAAATATATAATTTTCAGTTTAAAAATGAATAAGTTCTCAGGATCTAATGTACAGCATGGTGGTTATAGTTAGTAATATTGTATCTTATACTTGAAAGTTTCTAAGAGAGTAGATCTTAAATATTCTCATTACGAAAAAGAAATGGCAATTATGTGACATGATGCAGCTGTTAAGCTAGGTGTGTGTGAAGCCTAAAGTGGTAAGTAAGCTATGGTGGTTATCATTTTGCAATATATGAGTGTATCAAATCAACACATTGTATATCTTAAAGTTATACAATGTTACATGTCAATCATATCACAAAAAAGCTGGAAAAAAGAAAGTATATTATAATGCTACAATAATTTAAAAAGTGGTATGACTCATGAATTGATAGGCAGATAAGTGGAAGAGTATAGAAATTCCAGAAATAGCCACAATACATGTGGGAATTTAGTATTTGATAAAGGTGGTATCTCATATCTCCACAAAAAATATAGCTTATTCAATAAAAGAGCTAGAAGAAACTGTTAGACATTTTTAAAAAAAGATCTGGATGTGGAAAAGACTTTTCTAAGTATTAACACAAACCCAGAATCCATAAAAAAAAGATTGATATGTTTGTCTTTGTAAAAGTAAATTTCTGCATGGCAAGAGCCTCCCAAAGCAAGGTCAAAAGTCTGGGTTCAACCAGGAAGAATATTTGCAACTCATGGCAAATTACGGTCTAATTTTCCCAGTAGTTAATAGTTAATAGTTAAGTAGTCCTTTCAAGTCAATTAAAAAAAAATCCATGACTTAATAAAAAATAGGTAAAGAATATGGACATAGTTCATAGAAAAGGAAATAAAGTAGCATTTTAACATATTAAAAGAATATGAGGGGTTTCCCTGGTGGCGCAGTGGTTGAGAGTCCGATGGGGGGGACGCGGGTTCGTGCCCCGGTCCGGGAGGATCCCGCATGCCGCAGAGCGGCTGGGCCCGTGAGCCATGGCCGCGGGGCCTGCGCGTCCAGAGCCTGTGCTCCGCAACGGGAGGAGCCACAGCAGTGAGAGGCCCACGTACCGCAAAAAAAAAAAGAAAAAAAAAAAAGAATATGAAAGATGCAAAATGAAGTATACTGATATATTTTTCTCCTATAAGATTACTATAGATCAGTAATTCTCAGTCCTGGGTACACATTATCATTACCTAAGAATCTTAAAAAATACTGATGCCCAGTCTCCAGGTCATTTAATCTCTCTGAGTGTGTCTTGGACATTGGTGGATCTTCAAAGATTCCTAGAAAATTCTAACATGCAGCTAGGGTTTAGAACCACTGGCATAGATTGAAAAAGCTTGATAATGTATTGGGTTGGCCAAAAAGTGCCTTCGGTTTTTAAGTAAAAATAAAAGACACATTTTTCATTTTCACCAAGAACTTTATTGAACAATGTATTCACCCTTTTGTTCCACTACCTTCTGCCATTTTTCAGGCAACTTCATAATTCCATCTTCCCAAAACTTTTTATCTTTTTGAGCAAAGAACTGTTCCAGGTGCCTTTTACAGTCTTCCAGGGAATTGAAATTTTTTCCATTAAGAGAATTTTGTAAAGATCTAAGTAAATGGAAATCCGAAGGTGCAATGTCTAGTGAATATGGCAGATGAATCAGAACTTCCAGCCAAACTGTAACAGTTTTTGCCTGGTCATCAAAGAAACATGCGGTCTTGTGTTATCCTGATGGAAGAGTATGCGTTTTCTTTTGACTAAATCTGGATGCTTTTCATTCAGTGCTGCTTTCAGTTGGTCCAGTTGGGAGTAGTACTTGTTGGAATTAATCGTTTGGTTTTCCAGAAGGAGCTCATAATAGAGGACTCCCTTCCAATCCCACCATACACACAACATCACCTTTGGATGAAGACCGGCCTTTGGTGTGGTTGGTGGTGGTTCATTTCACTTGCCCCACAGTTTCTTCCCTTCCACATTATTATACATATCCACTTGTCATTGCCCGTCACAATTTGTTTTAAAAATGGAACTTTTCATTACATTTAAGTAGAGAATCACATGCGGAAATACAGTCAGGAAGGTTTTTTTCGCTTAACTTATGTGGAACCCAAACATCAAAGCGATGAACATAACCAAGCTGGTGCAAATGATTTTCAATGCTTGTTTTGGATATTTTGAGTATGTCGGCTATCTCCCATGTGGTATAACGTTGATTGTTCCTAGTTAATGTCTCTATTTAATCGCTCTCAACTTCAACTGGTCTACCTGACCAGGGAGCATCGTCCAGTGAGAAATCTCCAGCACGAAACATCTCAAACCACTTTTGACACGTTCGATCAGTCACAGCACCTTCTCCACACACTGCACAAATCTTTTTTTTGCATTTCGGTTGCGTTTTTACCTTTCTTGAAATAATAAAGCATAATATGCCGAAAATGTTGCTTTTTTTCTTCCATCTTCAGTATTAAAATGGCTACACAAACCTTCACCAATTTTCATAAGTCTTTTTTTTTAAATGCACACTGATATGACAGCTGTCACATACAGTCTAACAAAATTGTTTCAAATGGAGTTAAAGACAACTAAGTGCTACTAGAGCCATCTTAGGGAAAAAACCGAATGAACCTTTTGGCCCACCCAGTATCTTGGTGGAGTAGGGGGAATTAGTCTCATGGATTACCATTGTACTATGAGTAAATCATACAACCTCTGTGGAGGGAAATTGGCAGTAGTTATCAGATTTACAGATGCACGCGTTCCTTTTGACCTGACAGTTTCCTTCTAGATATTTTCCTATACTCTCACAAGGGCAACTTTGTACAAGATTACTCACTGTAACAATATTTGTAAAACAAAAGGCTGGAAATAGTCTAAATGTCCATTGATAGGTAACTACTTAAACACATTATAATAATCCATGCAGTGTCCAGCTAAAATAAATCACAAGGAAGCTCTTTATGTACTGATATGGAATGATTTATAAAGTATGTAAAGTGATAAAGGCAGGGGGCAGAAATCTATATTGTGCTACCATTTGTTTAAGAAGGAAAATGTATTTATTTGCTTTACAGGTATAAGATATTTTTGCACAGATACACTAGAATTTCCTAATGTTATTTGCCTCTGAGAAGAGAAGCTTGGTGACTAGCGGCAAGAGTGGGTGGGAAACTTTGAGTCATCCAGGTAGTAAGTGATAGAGCTGGAGTTGGTTTTTTTTTTTGTTTTTTTGTTTGTTTTTTGCGGTACGCAAGCCTCTCACTGCTGCGGCCCCTCCCATTGTGGAGCACAGGCTTCAGACGCGCAGGCTCAGCGGACATGGCTCATGGGCCCAGCCGCTCCGCGGCACGTGGGATCCTCCCAGACCGGGGCACGAACCCGCGTCCCCCCCATCGGCAGGCGGATTCCCAACCACTGCGCCACCAGGGAAGCCCAGAGCTGGAGTTTTTAATCTAGGTCTTTTGGATTCCAGAGTAGATATATTTCTTCCCCTCCCACTTCTACAAATAAAAACCTTTTATAAAGGCTTTCAAAATTTTGAAAGCCTACCTCCTATTAATCAGATATTCACATCTTTCATACAATTCATAAGCATCATATATTTGTATGGTTTTCTTTTAAAGTGTAGTACTTTGAGATCTTTTGAAACTTGAATTGAAATGAACTGCTGCCTAGGATTTAATTTTATTAAAGCTCCAAACTAGTGGTCATTTGCCAGCTAAGATCATCCAGTTTGCCTATAACTGTATTCATTTTTTGGAGGAGGATAACGGGGGAAACAGCTTTTGTCTCTTACAGAAGCTTTTCTTTCTTTCTTTCTTTTCTTTTAAGGTTTCCATGGGTTAACTACGAAGATGCCAATCTCAACATTTCAATTCCTGTGTTTAGTATTCATGGCAATCATGATGATCCTACGGGGGTAATTATTGGGTTCTTAGTTTGTTGAAATTTTAGAAACAATCAGTTTAGTTTGTCTTTGGAAAGCATTCTTTCACTTCTTCCCAGCGATTTGTAGTCAAATTGAGTCAAAAGTTCAAATTGACTTTTTATCATTCATATAAGCTTTTATACTGCTTTTTTGATAATTTTTAAAAATCTGGAATAATAAATGGCATGTGACATACACATTTATTTCATAAGTGCCAAGGTTAACAATAAGTAACCAGAAGGAGGAATAAACACCTAACATTTGTATAATGCTTTACACTTTACCAAGGGCTTTTGTATCTCTTATCACATAAATCTCACCTGTAGGAAATGAGGGTTTCATGAACAGTTTTAAATCTAAATTAGATCATCTTATTTTCTGTTTGATATGAAAGTACAGACTGTCCCTAGTTTATGAGGGTTCGACCTTAGATTTTTCAACTCTACAGTGGTGCGAAATGGATATACATTCAGTAGAAGTTGCACTTCGAAGTTTGAATTTTGAATATCTTTTTTGGGCTAACGATACGTGGGAAGATACTTCTGTGTGATGCTGGGCAAAGGCAGCGAGGCACAGCTCCTGATCAGCCACATGGTCATGAGGGTAAACAGCTGCTACACTTACAACCATTCTGTACTCACACAGCCATTCTGTTTTTCACTTACAGTACATTATTCAGTATATTACACAAGATACTCCATACTTTATTGTAAAAGTATTTATACTTTTGCCCAACTGTAGGCTAATGTACGTGTTCTGTGCATGTTTAAAGTAAGCTAGGCTAAGCTATAATTTTCTGTAGGTTAGGTGCTTTAACTGCATTTTTGACTTAACAGTATTTTCAGTTTGCGATGGATTTATTGGGACCTAAACCCATTGTAAGTCGAGGAAGATCTTTAATAATAGGGGTCCTAAAATAATCTCAAAATATCTTTTTGTTTTATCTGGTCATTAATGTATTATAAATCACTACATAGCTAGTCTTTTTTTTCTCACCTCTTAAGAGGTCTGCTTAATATGACAAGGCACTGATTTCATGGCTGTTTTTTATTCTTCAGTGGACAAGACATCATAAGTTTTGATGAAATGTTAACTGCATTTAGCATGTGATTCCAGTTGCAGTGGGTCACTTGTAATAGATAAAAGATAGTGAATACTTTTATTATTGTAATTTTGTTTTGAGAAGACATTATCCTAATGTAGGTTTTTGTAACTACTATATAAAATATACTTTTAATAAGTAATAATATGATATGCAGATTACTTGTTTTTAGATATACATTTATATTATTTGAAAATATTTTGCATAGGCAGATGCACTCTGCGCCCTGGATATTTTAAGTTGTGCTGGATTTGTAAATCACTTTGGACGTTCAATGTCTGTGGAGAAGATAGACATTAGTCCGGTTTTGCTTCAAAAAGGAAGCACAAAAATTGCTCTATATGGCTTAGGTAAGATGGTTTTATTTTACTATTTATGTCAATAAATGTTTAAATTTTAAGCAGCTAGGAAATCAAATTCTGGAGTTAACTTTGCTGCTGTTTGGGGAAAAGTGAGGCAAATCTAATTATTCCTTATGGGTGACTTAAAAAAATGTAGGAAGCTTTTGGTAGAAATTTTTTAGTATTTTATAAGCACCAATAGTCCTTGATACTTTTTTTTTTTTTTTTTTTTTTTTTCGGTACGCGGCCTCTCAACTGCTGTGGCCTCTCCCGTTGAGGAGCACAGGCTCTGGACGCTCAGGCTCAGCGGCCATGGCTCACGGGCCCAGCCTCTACGCGGCATGTGGGATCTTCCCGGACCGGGGCACGAACCCGCATCCCCTGCATCGGCAGGCGGACCCCCAACCACTGCGCCACCAGGGAAGCCTGATACTTATTTTTAATAGCAGTTTTTGTGGAAAAATATTTTTCCTTTAGTATCTATTTACTGTTTATTTTTTCTTTCTTTTAGACTCAGATAAAAATCCTGAACATTAGCATTTATACAGTAATTAGAAAAACTGCATTTTGATATCTTGGAAGTCTTTGAAAGTTCTAAAGTTTCACTGTCCAATACAGTAATCATGTAGATGCTGGGCACTTGAAATGTGGCTAGTCTGAATTGAGATATGCTATAAGTATAAAATACACATCAGAGTTCAAAGACTTAGAAAAAAATGTAAAATACCTTTGGTATTGTGGGTTAAATAAAATATCTTAAAATTAATTTCACCTGTTTCTTTTACTTGTTTTAATATGGCTACTAGAAAATTTAAAATTACATATTTGGCCCGTTTTAGTGGCTCACATGATATTTTTATTAGACAGTGCTAATCTAGAGCTATCATCTACAGTGCTCAGAAAATTTGCTTTATCAGCTTTACTATCTTCAATTTATTTAGTGTCCAGTAGGTAAAAGCTTGTTTTTGCTAGGCTTTATTCCATATGAATGGAAGACTATTTTTAGAGTGCATTCAAAGGCTATTTTTTGTGTCTTCCTTGGATTATGTTCAGTTTGATTTGTTTTATGGATGCAATAGTTTTATTGATTTTGCTGTGTATAGAGTATTATAAAAATTACACTTCACGTTAAACCAACCTTAAAGTACCGCAAGAGAAATTGAGAAAAAATTTCACGCTGTAGCCTCTACATAGGTTTTATTATTTTTTGAGTGACTTTAGTATAATAGAAGCCTTAGAAAATCTTATTTACTTCATTTCTCTTTGTGTATGTTTTTTTTTTTTTTTTTTTTTGTGGTATGTGGGCCTCTCACTGTCGTGGTCTCTCCCGTTGCGGAGCACAGGCTCCGGACGCGCAGGCTCAATGGCCATGGCTCACGGGCCCAGCCGCTCCGCGGCATGTGGGATCCTCCCAGACCAGGGCACGAACCTGTGTCCCCTGCATCGGCAGGCGGACTCTCAACCACTGCGCCACCAGGGAAGCCCCTGTGTATGTTTTTTAAAGAATAATTATGATGGATGGTTTATTTAAATACTTTCTCTAGGAAGCTTCTCTAGGAAGCTTATAGTCTTTGCCCAATTTTCATAATTTTGCCAACAAGTAGAAAAGCATCGTGGTTATCTATATTTTAGAGATATGGAAAATGAGATCAAGGAATTATGTCTGATTTTGCAAGTGATAGAGCAGGAAGTGGAATATGCTTTTTTTAAAAAACTACTAACAGGTATTTTAATCACTGTAACGTTAGGGATCGTATCTGCATAAAATGGTTGATCCTCCTACTTTCAGACTAAGGACAGATCCCATTATGCCTCAGTCACTGCCAGAAGCAAACTGCTTCAGTCATCTATTTTCTCCCAAACTCTCATCTCATCCTGTTCTGTTTTCCTTAACTGGACTCTGTCTCTACCCTCCACCCACTCCTCTCACCCCAGCTCTGTATACTCTAGAGCTCTTTTTAGTTAGTTAGCAGATTCCCTCATTTCGTCAGTCTCTGAATGCTGCCTGTACTCTCTAACCCTCAGTGAAACTGAGTGGCCCCTGAGGTTACTGTGTCCCACGTAGTTCTCTCATGGCCTCTTATGGGCTTTAGGGCAGAAGGGGTGGAGGGCAAGTCACTGTTCTCCTTGCTTCCTACTGATACCTCCTTTCCTGCCTGCAAACACCCTTGAAGCTAATTGCCAACTGGCTAAACTGCCTTCTCCATTCCCTCAATTTTCTTACTTGGCTACCTTCCAATTTTGTCAGTGTTCTCAGTGCTTCGACACCCAAGTAGATCAACCTTCTAGTACCCTGCATTTTTTTTATGTCTTGGCTTTTTTGTTCCAGTTATATGTTCTGCATGCCACCATCTATTTCATTGGCCACACGAGGAATTCTTTTTAGATGCTAGACCTCTTCTAGCTCTTATACTTATGTGGTGTTGGCCTTTCTTCCCAGGCCTTCCCTAATCACTCCATAAAGTAGCAACCTTGTCCTCCCAGTGATAATCCCCGTCTTAGCATCCTGACTTTTTTCCCTTTTATAATATTTAAAATTGCAATTTTCATGTTTAATTGTTTTTGTTGGCCTCCTTCACTAGACTAAGGTGATCCTTTGGGGAATAGGAAGAGTTATTTAAAAGTCATTAAATTATTAAAAAGCACAGTATTTTTATTTAAAACATAATATACATAAGACAATTATTTTTAAATATTTTTAATCTCATCCCCTGTAATATCTCTTCCTGTGTATTTTACAATGTATATGTTAAATCAAAAGTACATATATACTTAGAATAAATAAAGGGAGAGTGGGAAACAATATTATTAGAAATTTTAATAAGAATTTGAGAATAGAAAACTCAAATTTTTATTCCACATTTTCCAGATCTTGAAAGTATATATGCTTGACCTGGAAAACATTCTTCAAATGCAACTAACTGCTTAGCAGCTGTCAGGCATGAACCTGGAACACGTTCATTTGTAAATAATGATATCAGATTTCAAATATCTCTCTAATAGGAAAATGAAATACGTAGAGAAGCACATAATTTAGAAGCAAAACATATTCGTTTTTTAAAACCGAGTAAGAAACCACTTTTAAAATAATGTAATATCCATTTCAGGATCCATTCCAGATGAAAGGCTGTATCGAATGTTCGTCAACAAAAAAGTAACAATGTTGAGACCAAAAGAAGATGGGAACTCTTGGTTTAACTTATTTGTGATTCATCAGAACAGGTAAAAGTAGTCTCTGAAAATTTTTGAGTCAAGTATTGAGGTTCCCCAGATCTCTGTTTCCAAGCTTACCTATTTCAGTAAACTGCTCCTCATGCTTTGAAAGTTGTCAGTGCAGGATCAGGCAAGACTTCAATATGCATAGTGTGACTGCATCTTGAAATTGTTTTTAGTATATATTCATACTTACAAAGAATATTTCTAGCATATGGATAAGGTATACGAAGAACCATAAAATGAATAATTCTAAATTCAGAAAGAAGTGGAACATTACCAGTACCCTACCCCATGCCCTTCCCTGACCACATCTTTTTCCACAAACTCCGGAGGAAGAACTATCTTCAATTTTTATTTCATTTGTCCATAGCTTTTCTTTATTGTTTAATCACATACACATTCATTATGAGTATTTTTTATTTAGTTTTGGTATAACTGGAACACCATACTTCATATTTTGCAGTTGGCTTATTTTGTTCAACATTATGTTACTAAGATTCATCCATTTTGATGCTTAAAAGTGTAATTAATTTTCACTGATGTATACAGTTCAGCTTTCTCTCCTCTTAGTGAGTGTTTTGTGTTATTTCCAGATTTTTGCTTTTTTAAACCTTTTTGTTAGGAACATTCTTATAGATTTTTCTTGGTACATATATACAAGTATTTTTCCAGAATATTAAATATAGCTAGATCAACTTTCTTTTGTTAGTAGTTTTAAGAAATTTAATCTGTTGTCAGGGTGTAGGTTTGATTGAAAGGAATAGAGATTTGAAGAAGCAAGATTTATTATGTGCTCATTATAGTAAAAAAAAGTGTGAGATGGTACAGTGATGGTAGTGAGAATGATATGTAAGGGACAAAGCTGAGAAGTTATTAAGGAAGAATCTAAAGGGGTTTGGAGCCTGATTATATAATTTATTATTTATTGAACAGATATTTATTGACAGCAGAATACTCTGGTACTTACCCATCACTGGTACTTGGTGAAAGAAAGGCTTTAGGGGGCAGTCTTATGTTGCCTTATGTATATTCTTGAATAAACAGTGTGAGTTAAAGGAGGAGCAGTCCAGAGTTTTGATATGTGTGGTCTCCATATAACAAACTGGGAGTTTGTTCCTTCTCTTGCTGAGGGCTTTCCAGTTCTGCTACACTTTGTACTTTCCCAAGGTAGGGATAAGTCAGAAGGAACAATTATCAGCGATTCCAAGCCAGAATGAAAGTTTGGAATGGCAGCATTGGTAAGGGGAATGGGTAGTATAATGTTGGTATGGCTGGTTACTGGTGATGTTAATAATCTTGATCATTCAATTAAGGTGGTGTAGACCAGGTTTCTCCCCGTAGAGGTCCCATTTTCTACTTTGTAATTAATAAATATTTCGGGAAAAATACATTGAGACTATGTGAACATCCTGTTTCAACTTAAACTTTTGCCCACAAATTTTAGCATCCATTGGTGGATCTTGTTTCCAGCAATTAATACTGTGGTGGTGTTTCTGATTTTTCTCCCTCATTCTTTTTATAATTATTGATTGAAATTCTTCTGTTAGGAAAATTTGTCCCTTCTCATTTATTTACTTATTCATTCATTCATTTATTTATGTTATTGTGGACTCAAGGATGTTTATTTAATTTTTTGAGTTATAATCCAATCCTTTAATTTTTTGATGTTGTTTTTGTTGCTCAGGTTGTTTCAGCTCTGACCATTGAGAGCTTTTTTATATTGGCTTCTATGTCCTTTCAACATGCCCTCCTCCTTTTTGTTTTTTGAGCATGTCCTTAACCTTCTAGTACCACAAGATGCTCCTGGCTCATCTTATATTTTTCTCCTCAAGCCCTGGAATTAACCACTTCTCCAAGGAGCCCTAATTGCTTTTCTTGGAGAGTGGTATTTTGAAACCCAGATATGGCCACTAAATGTGCTTATTGCTACTGTGGGTCTCTTAGCCCTCATGACTAGAGTTAAAGAAATATATGTATATTCACTAATCCATGCATACATGTCTGTATGTATACATGTGTTAAAAAAAAAAAAACCAGCACGAGTTCATACTGATTCGAATCCAGCCCTACAGGATTCATTTTTGTCTTTTCTTATTTGTGACTTCTTTCTCTAACAGTTAGAAACCTCGATTGTATTATCTACGGTATGTTTACTTATTTTTTTCAATACTGGTTGATATAACAAAGTAATTTCAAAATTGCTGACCCATAGCCCTGTGAGAAACAAATTTGCCAGCTAGGGTACAGTGTTTGTATGTTATTTTAGTTCTTAGCCTTACTATACCTAGTCAAAAACACCACTTTCTCAAGTTACTTTGGTCAGTTCCTTTCCCCTTACCCCTTCATTGTGGTTATAAGAGGTTATTTGTAATGCTGTTAGGTTCATTTGTCATCCTCTGCATTCTTAGGTACTTCTTTTGTTACTGTTTTCAGGGTCTTATAAAAAACAGGTTTTCTCATATTAAGCGAGAATTCTTCAGCCTTTTACACTTTACTTAATTTTCCATTTGTTTCTATATGTGGACCAGTTTCTTTCTCTTGCAGCAAAAGAAGGTAAACCCTGAGCAATTTTGTCATGCAAAATATTTCCACAAAGATGTTTTGATCAGCTTCTAGGTCACAAATCAGAGTCAGCCCACCAGCATAATCTTCCCTTTTCCAGTGCTCCATTAAAGCATAGTTACATCATGTCGTATTTGAGTTATTCTGCATTTCTTCAGTAATTGTGATAGGATCATAACGTTTTTTACATAAAAACGTTTTTTACATAAATATTCCTAGACACATGAGCTTCTCTGATTTCACTTCCTGCTCTTCCTTGCATTCATTCTGCTTAGCCACGCTGGTCTCCTTGCTGTTCTTGAACTCACTGAATACCTTCCCACGTCAGCACCTCTGCCATCAGCTCATCCCTCTGCCTAGGACTTTCTTCCCATGCACACCTGATCCCTCCTCTAAGTTCTCTGCTCATTTGTCTCCTGTCAGAGATGCCTTCCCTGACCACCCTTTGTATAGTAGCCTCCCTTTTCCGTGTAATTTTTCCCTTTATTTTTCTTTATAGCACCTGTCACTACCTGACAAATTTTATATATATTTATTTATATATATATTTTATATATATATATATTTTATATATTTATATATTTATATATTGTGTGTGTGTGTGTGTGTGTGTGTGTGTGTGTGTGTATGCATATACGTAAACATATTGTATTATTGCTAATTTCCCCCACAATGAGCAAGGACTTTGTTCATTGCTATGTCTTCAGTATTTAGAAGAGACCTGGGAAACCTGACACATAGTAGACACACAGTAAATATTTGTTCAATGAATGAATGTCAGTTTGCCTTAAGTGAATGCTGATTGAAGTATTTGAACACTTTTACTTAAATTCTCAGTGATATAAATCAGTATTAGGGAAAACTTTTTTTTTTTGTCTTCCTCTCTTTGGGTTTTCACATATGTTTTAATAATAGCAGCTAATCAAGGTATAAATGAGAGTTTGAAAATCACATATTCATGCAATATTTTATTTAATATTGAAAACTCTTATCTCTGTAAGACTGACATTCTCATTATTTTTATAGTCAGTAAAAGAAACATGTTATTAAAAAAATGATGGAACATATTTAGAGTTTTGACTTTATTTTACAAAGCTTAGACTAAACTCACTTCCCATTTTCTGTACTCTGGTATACACTCAGACCAATTTATAGGTTTTTACTATTTTTAGAGCTCATGCTTTTCTGACTTTCCCATAGGGGGAGTTATTCCTCTCTAAAGCCTTTAGTGATCTGCCTCTGTATGTAGAATTGACTGCTTTCGCTTTTGAGGCTTCTACTTGTCTGTGTCCTGCAAGTTTGTAAACCCTTTGAGGGCAGGAATTAGGTACTGTCTTTGCATCCCCAGTCCCTTGAAAGTTTCTGGCATATAGAAGGGATGCAATAAACCTTTAGTTAATGGAGAAAGAAAGATCTATACAGACTTACATATTATGAAGTTTTTCTATATCTCTGGACATTTATAATAATTTATTTTTAAAAATCTTGGCATAGGAGTAAACACGGAAGTACTAACTTCATTCCAGAACAGTTTTTGGATGACTTCATTGATCTTGTTATCTGGGGCCATGAACATGAGTGTAAAATAGCTCCAACCAAAAATGAACAACAGCTCTTTTACGTATCACAACCTGGAAGCTCAGTGGTCACTTCTCTTTCCCCAGGAGAAGCTGTAAAGAAGTGAGTAATTATTATAGTGTTTAAATCAATTAAAAAAATTGCTATGATAGTCTAACCATCTCATAGGCTCAAGGTACTGATGATGCTGTTATTTATATGATAGATTTATTCATAAAGATTGATCATTCAATACAGTCTTACTGTTTGCCCAGATTTTAAGCTATTTTCAACAGGAGAAGATCCCAATGGTATTAATGATTTTGCTGCTCATTAGGCCAATGCAAGGCTAATGTTTTTATTAATTAAACTTTCAGTTAGAGTGCTGTAGGAAAAATGATGTATGAATGGATTTTATTTTGGGGAAGAAGAATGTTTAAGTTTTTTCCTGTGATACAACATTAAGATTAAATTACTAAAAACACTTTTTAAGGGTGTGATTTTATAAATAATTTGTAGAAATTTAGAAATATGATAGTTTTGATGTGCACATTTTCCCGAGGAAGTTTACAGTGTGACTATGCTTTCATTTCCCTACTCATTTCAGACACGTTGGTTTGCTGCGTATTAAAGGAAGGAAGATGAACATGCAGAAAATTCCTCTCCACACAGTGCGGCAGTTTTTCATGGAGGATGTTGTTCTGGCTGATCATCCAGACATTTTTAACCCCGATAATCCTAAAGTAACCCAAGCCATACAAAGCTTCTGCTTGGAGAAGGTAATTCTTCTAGATAAAGGTCATTGAGATCTACTTTAGTTGAGAGGTTATTTACCTTGAATTAAATACTTCAGTAGAGTAGAGGGAAGAAGTCATTATATTTGTTACATTCTCATGAAGCCTGTAAGGAACCACTGTTGTTTTATAAATGAGTTCAGTTGTATCAAATTTTTTTCTTTTTTATTTTTTTAATAGGGACTTCCCTGGCAGTCCAGTGGTTAAGACTTTGCCTTCCAGGGCAGGGGGAGCGGGTTCGATCCCTGGTCAGGGAGCTGAGATCCCACATACCTGGTGGCCAAAAAACCAAAAACATAGAACAGAAGCAATATTGTAGCAAATTCAATAAAGACTTTAAGGATGGTCCACATAAAAAAAAAAAAAAAAAAAAAAAAAACCCAAAAAACTAACATCTTCCAGAGGGAGGAATGTTATAAATAGAAGAAAGTTTGTTTAATTAAGCCCCTCTCCCAGATCCTTTCCACCTTCTCAAAAACATATACGTAATCTTTTCTCTTTTTATCCTGATTTGATAATCTGTTCATTTTACTAATGAAAGCAGGCAGTGGCTTTGATTGGAGAATGGCAGGATGTTATGGTAGATGAGGAGAGCCTTAGCCTCTCTAATAATCTCCATTACGCTAATAATCTCTATCACACATCCCTTTCACCCTGAAATCTCCCTCCAAATAAAATCTTAAAATGTGTGCTATGCACCTTGTCACTTCAGTGTAAGTGCCATACTTCCCACCATGCAGATTGCCATCCCTAAACCACTGCAGAAATTCTAGAGCCACTATGAAGTTGGGTGAATGCATTTAATAATATGGAATTTGACAGCTTAATAACATTAATTACTGACACTTATTCAGTTCTTACGCTGTGTAGGCTCTTCTGCTTTGAGTTTTATTCTTATAAAAATCATGATAATGATAATGATAATTATCACTGATATTCATTGGCGGCGTATATATTCTGGACACTGTTGACAGCATTTTGCATTTAATCCACTGAATGATGCTATAGGTCTGTAGAGTCTACCATACACATTTTATAGAAAGAGGAGCTGAACCTTAGATAAAGTAACTCGCCCAGTGTCACAGCTTACTAGCAACATGTAACTCACATAACTGGAAAGTTTAAGAGTTTGCTGGTTTCAGAATGACTAGATCCAGAAACTCAAATTAAGTAGTTTTCTCTGTTTCTGTGTCTAGTTCTGTGCCACCCAGTCTGATGGTTTCTGTCTTAAGCTGTGCTATAAAGAAGGCATTTTCACGTGGTGGCCCACAGACTTACATTGTCCTTACAGCTGAAAGAATCATTTTTTCCCAGTAGTTCCAAATAAACCCCTAGCATTGAGTTTCCCTGGACTGAGGTCATGTACTTGTCCCTGAACCCAATCTCTGAGGCCAGG
Source organism: Mesoplodon mirus (assembly GCF_964341445.2). Classification (NCBI taxonomy): domain Eukaryota; kingdom Metazoa; phylum Chordata; class Mammalia; order Artiodactyla; family Ziphiidae; genus Mesoplodon; species Mesoplodon mirus. The sequence goes on from NC_138983.1 coordinate 37,761,758, forward strand.
GAGATGGAAAATGAATGGATTGTCTTGGCTTAGTCAGGGAGCCCGGGGTCTCTCAATCTTGGCACAATTGACATTTTACTGGGTAACACTTTGTTGTGGGAGCTTGTTCTGTGCATTGTAGGGTTTTTACAAGTCCTCTCTGACCTCAACCACTAGATGCCAGCCAGTAGTACCTCTTCCCTCTAGACATGACAATATCTTTATTTTGAGATTGAAGAAATGCTTGAAAATGCAGAACGGGAACGTCTGGGAAATTCTCGACAGCCAGAGAAGCCTCTTATACGACTGCGAGTAAGTCCTCTTTAGATAAATTCAACTTTATTGATTTTCAGAGGAGAGTATTGTACAGTTTACATGGATTTTTTTGTAAAAGTACCAAAGAGAGTACATATAGTAAAAAGAGCAGTCATCATTGGTGGAAAGAATAATAAAGCAGCCAGGATTTGATTTAATCATAGTTTCATTTTGATAGGTTTGGTGTTTTTTTTTTCTCTTATTTTTCTCATTTTCTAAATAGTCTATTGTATTTGATACGTTGGCTGTGCTCTCTGACTTCGTTTACTGTTCCCTTCTCTCCCTCCCTTCCAGACACTTGGCCTTCTTGTAATTCCTCAGATGCATCAGACATGCTCTCTCCTCCTCCAGATCTGCTCAGATGTCACCTCAGTGGGCCCCAGCCTAATTAAGATTGCAACCCCCATACCCTCTCTCCAACACTCCTGATTTCACTTCCCTTCTCTACTTTTTCTTTTCTTTTTTTCCCACGGCACATCCTCCTAACCTACTACACCCAATTTATTTATTTTGGTTATTTTTTGTCCTCAGTTACAAAACTATCAGCTCTATAGAAGCACGGAACTTTGTGAATCTTCTTAACCAATGTATCCAAAGATCCCAGAACAGTTCCTGACACATATCAAGTGCTTGATAAATATGTGGAAAGAATTGATAAGTATTTGAGAGTATTAGAAAAGTCTAAGAAATTGAAGTTTTTCCTGTGCCTATAAGCCTGCTTATCTTTTCTATCATGATATATACAAACAAACAAATAACAACAGACTTTTTTTTTGCCCCTCTGCCTTTCCCTTCTCCTAGCTCCTGCCCTTTCTGATTTTCTTTCAAAAAAATACATTGCCTATATTGCTCATGTAATATTCTCTTCCTCAATCCACTATAATCAAGGCTCTGACCCCACCATCTAAGGTGGAAAAGATGACCTTCAATTGTCAGATATAGTAGATTTTTGTCATCTTACTGAATCACTCTTCGGCATTCTCTACTACAAATGATGTTTGTCCCTTCCTGTCTTTCAGTTAGCCCTCTGTTCAGTCTAGGCATATGGTCACTTATAGAATGACAACTCCCACATTTTTTTTTTTTTTTTTTTGTGGTACGCGGGCCTCTCACTGTTGTGGCCTCTCCCGTTGCGGAGCACAGGCCCTGGACGCGCAGGCTCAGCGGCCATGGCTCACGGGCCCAGCCGCTCCACGGCACGTGGGATCCTCCCGGACCGGGGCACGAATCCGTGTCCCCTGCATCGGCAGGCAGCCTCTCAACCACTGCGCCACCAGGGAAGCCCGACAACCCCCAAATTTTGACCTCCAGCTTAGACCTCCTTGTTGAGGTCCAAGAGTCCTTCTAAAGCCTTGTACTTAAGGGGTGCAGCCCTCAAACCAGCAACATTGGCATCACCTGGAAAATTCTTAAAAATACAGAATCTCAGGCTCCACATTAACCCCACTGAATTACTTTTTTTTTCCACTGAATTACATTTTAAGAAGATCCCCAAGATATTTATATGCATATTAAAATTTGAGAAGCCCTGGGACATAGAGTGTGAAGGTAAACAGTACATTCTAGAACCAGACTGCTTGGGTTTGCTTCTGGCTCTGCCACTAGCTATATGACCTTGAGCCACTGGATCTCTTGTCCCTTGGTTGTACTTCATAGATTTACAAGATCTAAATGAATTTAGTAATCTGGCCCCTTCTCTCTATCCCGTTGTCATTGCTGTAGCTGAGGCCTGATTCTTACCTGGCCTGTAGCCAACTGCCTGACTCTGCCTCCAGTTTCCCCCTCTCCCTACCTCTAGCCTCTCCACACTAATGCCAAGATCATCTTTGGAAAATACGATCTTGCATGTCTTTCTTGCTGAAAACGACTTAATGATTTCCTAGCTCTAACAGGAACAAGTCTAAACTCTTGCATGGCATTCAGAGGGTTTACATGACGTCGTCTAAACCCACCTCTTTGCTTCTACCTCATTTCCTGCCGGCACCTCCTAAGCTCCAGTTATACTGGACTAAAAGTTGCTGTTTTCCTAGGCCCAGTGGAGTTTATTTCACTCTTTGGAACGTTTGCCCATGCTGATCCTGCTGCGTGGAATGCACTTCTCTCCTTCTTTCGTAATATCTCCTTTAACACCCACTTAAAGGTTCCCCTCTTCAAAAGAAGCCTTTCTTGACTTCCCTTCAGAGTTGTTGTTTCTTCCTTTGTGTCCTCAGTCTACTTTGTACATACTTCTTTTTTTTTTTTTTTTGAGTTTGCCAAGAAAGAGAATGGCTTTATTACATCTCACTATCAGAAGATGTAATAAAATGTTATATATATGTATATATGTAATAATGTTTTATTAAATATTTTTTTAAGTTTTTTTTTTTGGCTGCACTGCACGGTGTACATACTTCTTACAGCACCATCACATTCTGCTTGCAATTACTTCTTTACATATTTTATCTTCCCAGTCAGCTTGTGAATTTCTTCACAACCAAGCTGCTGTTTTACTTATGGTTGTACCCCTGGCCCTTAGCAGAGTGCCTACACATTGTGGACACTCAGTAACGTTTGCTTAGTGAACGAGTTTTGTGACTTTTAGGAGCAGAAAATTACAAATAAAGCTAGGCTGGAGTACGGTTGTTAAAAATGTCTAAAGAGTTTTGGGGAGGCCCAATAGCTTGAGCATTTGGCATTTTCTGTTTTAGAACATGGCAGCAGCTGTAGAGATGGTCTGGGTAACAGAAACATAGTTGCTTTGGAGGAACCACATAGTTCTTTTCATCAGGGCAAAAGGTCCCATGTTCCTCATCTATGTCTGCCTGATACCATTAGAACCAACCAGACTTGAATTGAAAATTGGCATTCCTTTTTCTAAACACACTAAATTATTAATTCATTAAGGAAACAAAAGAACAAATATTTTCACGTAAGTAGTATTCCTGAAGTACATTGTGTTGGCTAGAGGACGCTCACTGATTCACTAATGCAGTGAACAAATGTATGTTGAGTACCTTCTTGCTGCATGCTGGTGGGCGGGGAGGGGGGCCACAGCGATGGTAAAATAGACGATGGTAAAATAGACGAGGGTTACAGGAGGTGGAGGTGTGAGGAGAGACACAATAAACAAATAGAGAATACATGAATAAACTCTTAGCTAGTGCTAAGTGTGATGAAGAGTGTAAGTGGGGTGGAGGTTAGGAGTAATCTGGAAAGGCTGGTGTTGTGGTACAATGCTGATTCCCAGAGCATACTTTGAGAACAGCTAGTTAGGAGAACAATTATATCTCTTAGAAAGAGATGTAGTATTTTTCTTTGTAAAGAGCTTGGTACCACCATAGACTTCTTTAGAAAGAGCCTGCCTTAAGAGCAATTATTAATTCTTTTATAGATAGAAAGTCGGTCCTCTGTACCTGCACTTCTGCATCCACGGATATGGAGGGCTGATTGAATGCCACCATTTTATATAAGGGACTTGAGCATCCACAGATTTTGGTGTTCTTAGGGATCCTGAAACCAACCCACTGTGAATACCGAGGGATGACTGTACTGTGTTTTGAAGGAAGGTGATCATTTCTCAAAGCTCACAGACTAGCTTCTTTTCTTCCATGGATTTTCCCAGCATTTATTTTTGTCTAGTGTAAAAGCTTATCCCTACATGATAGACCAATTAACAAATGCATCTAGGGGCAGCATTTTGTTTTGGTAGAGAATCTCCTTCTGTTTTAAAAGTTTAAAAGAATTTGTTTAGAAATTTCACATCCTTTTCAGATGATATTCCTGGTACCTAGACTGCTAGTTTTATCATGGAGAGATGTAATTTTCTGACATTGTGGGAATTCTTACTGTATCTTGATTCCATCAAACAATGTTCTGCATAAGCGTAAACCTTTGAAGTTTTATTTTCTCAGTAGAATAAATGGTATAACATCATCATGATCTTTAAAATGAATTGTGGAACATTAACATATTAACTTAAAAGTATTACACATAAACATGAATACTGAAATTGGTGATCTGTTTTTTCCTAGCCTTCATAGCTTATTCTGTGTTTCCAGGTGGACTATAGTGGAGGCTTTGAACCGTTCAGTGTTCTTCGCTTTAGCCAGAAATTTGTGGACCGGGTAGCGAATCCAAAAGATGTTATCCATTTTTTCAGGCGTAGAGAACAAAAGGAAGACACGGGTAAGCTAGTTGTCTTTACAAATTAAAAACTGCTCTTATAGGCTTCGCATAAATCAATCTCTAGTAAAAGTACAAAACAATAATGGAAAATGTTTTATTATGATTCTTTCTAATATCTCAGACAAATAAACTGATAGTTGGAATAATTAAATCACTTCTAAAAATTAGATAGCAATCATTTGTAAACTTGTGGATATCAATAAAGAAATGAAGTCTTTCGTAGTTTTTTTAAAACGTGCTGCTGATTAACAACACACTTTAGAGATAAAGTGTTTAAATATCTATTATTTACTATACATTATTAATGTTCAGAGAATATACTCTCAAATTTTGCAGGGCTAAATATTTCAACTTTACAGTGTACAGTGATTTAAGAAGACTCCAGTCTTTTGAAATAAGAGGTGTCCCAGAATATTAAAAAGATACGTACTTAAGGGCTTAAGTTTGATGTTTCTGATGATCAGATAATTAATTTCCAATCAAAGTTCATAAAAACGAATTGCCCTTACTTTAGCATTTATCAAAAACAGGTCATCTGACTGAAACAGTGCTTCTTCTTAAGAAGTTTTGGTCCTTTTAAATACAGAGGCTCATCTCCTTAGAGCTATCGAGTCAGAATTTTCATAGAAAAATATAGCCCTTGTTTACATGTATGCTACCTTGATTTTTATTAACCCCGATTTAATGGGCTTCTGTTTTTCGTAGTGAAATTGTGATCACAATGGTGTGTGCTGTTAATTCAGCCTGAAACAGTCATTTGGATATTTAAATGGAGCTCATAGAATACTGTTTTGGGGGGGGGGAAATCCATATCAGAGAATGATATTTTTATGCTATGAATTTTTTGGGTGTAGCATTTGTGAGAATGTGGAGTATAGAACCTAGTACCTTATGTTACTTGAGTTTCATCCATTGTCAGTTTTGTTCTGATGATCCCTTTTTTGTTTAAACATTAATTGCTGAATGGAAACAATGACCCTTTTGTATATCTTATTGGAAGCATGAAATTGTTGTTTTGGCCAGCTCTGCTACTTTAACTACATGTGTGACGTCATGCAAATTACATAATCTCTGATGTTTTGTTTTCTTGTCTACAAAATCAGGATAATAACTGTGCCTGCCTCACAGGATTGTTGTGAGGATTAGATGATATACTGTGTGTAAATGGTCTTAACATAGTGTCTGGCATAGTAAAATATAGTAATCATATTTATGAAGTAATATTAATTCTCCTGTCTTGAAATCCAAAAAAGATTTCTATTCACTTGTCCTCACCACTTTGTAAGAGGCACACTGAACTTTGTGCCTCTTTACCCCCTAAGCCATTGCATAAACTTTTCCCTCTGCCTAAAATACTTTTTCTTTTTCCTTTTTTGCTTAGTAAGTCTTATTCATTCTGCAAGTCTTTTTTTAAAAATTAATTTATTTATTTGTTTTTATTTTTGGCTGTGCCGGGTCTTAGTCATGGCACGTGGGATCTTTGTTGCAGCATGCAGGATCTTCAGTTGCAGCATGCGGACTTCTTAGTTGCAGTGCAAGTCTTGAGTCAAATGATAACTGCGTTTGCTATCTGCATGTTATTTTCAGCTTTCTTTGAGAAGAATTAATTTATTTCTTCTCTGTGTGTCATATTTTCTGTGCTTACCTCTGTTGTAGCACTTACCATCTTGTATTGTAATCATTTGCTATTATGGGCGGCATCCTGTCATTTTATCATTGTGTTTTCCACACCAGATCACACACGTGCTAGACAGTTAATATTCATTTCCCTGACAAAGGTTATGAGCAGAGCACCTACTGGACCCTATGCTTTTTGACTTCTTGCCCAGTATTCTTTTTATTCTGTACCTGCTGTTTTTTGAGACAACCATCCTGCCTAGGAATGCAGCAAATGTGCTTTAAACCTACTTCCCATTTGTCTCACAGAATATTAAAAAGATTTGTGTTTAATGGCCAAGATTTAATTAAATTAATAATTTTTGCTGTTTCACCAAGGACATGCTTATGTGAAACTGGCTTTTTGTTGTGTCTTGTTTTGAACTGTGAGCACGAAGTGATGACACTCAGTAGAACTCAGAGACACTGCCTTGACTCATCCCAAGGCACCGGCAGTTTTACCCACGACTACTTTTGTATCATCAGTGCAAATGTCAATACGGTGGAAGAGATAAATAACGTCTTAGTATTTTTATGAAAGTACGTTTGACCTTAAGCCCCCTGAACCAGTATGGGGGACTCCCAGAGATCTGTGGACCACTGTGTGAGAACAGCTCCAAGAGACATACTACTTGGAGATTTGGAAAAGAAATACAGACTTTGGGGAAATGACTCTAGATATTAGCAAAAATGACATATTTTTGCCTCAAAATTTACTGGGTTGAGCAAACTGACAGTTGATAAAGTTTGGCCATACCTCCTTCACTGACAGCAACCTTCAGTGAGTTTGGTCACTTTAACATTAAAAGAGAAACTGCTACTTTTTTTTTTTCATGGACTTCTTTTTTCTAGGAGAAGAGATCAACTTTGGGAAGTTCATCACAAGACCTTCAGAAGGAACAACTCTAAGGGTAGAAGACCTTGTGAAACAGTATTTTCAAACCGCAGAGAAGGTAATTTCTTAGTTACAGTTCTCAGTTTGGATAATGGCTATCTTATAATAACAGATTTTAATTTAAGATATGTGTAATTGATAGTTTAAACGAAATGAATCCTCAGTGTCTCCATGAAGTAAGCAGGGTGACAATTACATTCATTTATAGTTATTACGTATCAAGAAAAATAAGTGCTTAATGTCAGTCATTAATATTGTTATTATTGTTTCTATTATTGTCAGTGTTGTTATCCTCTTTCTTTTTTTTTTTTTTTTTTTGCGGTACGCGGGCCTCTCACTGTTGTGGCCTCTCCCGTTGCGGAGCACAGGCTCCGGACGTGCAGGCCCAGCGGCCATGGCTCACGGGCATAGCCGCTCCGTGGCATGTGGGATCTTCCTGGACCGGGGCACGAACCCGCGTCCCCTGCATCGGCAGGCGGACTCTCAACCACTGTGCCACCAGGGAAGCCCTATCCTCTTTCTTTATATCACTACTACCTAAGTCTGAATCCAGGATTTAATTTTCTTGCATCTGGATGTAATTTCAGAGTTACTTTATTAATAAGCCACCGGATGGTGAAGCTATTCTTATTTTTGTGGGTATATGCCACTTTGAGATCCTCTGGTTGTATTAGCTTCCTATAGCTGCTGGAATAAATGTCCACAAACTTAGTGGTTTAAAACAACACAGGTTTATTACCTTACAGTTTTGTAGATCAAAAACCAGACACTGGTCTCACTGGACAAAAACTGAGATGTTTTCAAGGCTGTGTTCCTTTCTGGAAGCTGTAGGGAAGATTCCATTTCCTCATCTCCAGCTTCTGGAGGTACCCGTGTTTCTTGGCTCTGGGCCACATTCTTCCATCTTCAAAGCAAGCAATGCTGGATCTGTCTGGCCGTCATTTCCCCGGATACTTCTCTGTGACTCCCTTCTTTGGTCTCCCTCTTCTATTTTCAAGGATGCTTGTGATTACACTGGGCCCACCTGGATAGTCCCTGATAATCTCCCAGTTTTGTAGCCAGCTGCTTAGCAACCTTAATTCCATCTGTAACCTTAATTCTCCTTTGCCATGTAACGTATTCACAGGTCCCAGAGATTAGGATGTGGACATCTTTAGGGGCCATCTTTCTGCCTACCACACTGGTTAACCTGCTCTCTTAGTCATCAGCTGCTGTTTCTGGACTCTGTGTCCCAGCCTCGCAGGCCTCTGCATTTTCACAAGTCCTATACTCTACTCCTGTTTCTTGTTTTTACTTTGCTTTTTCTGACCCTTAATATTTATCAGTAGGCTTAATTACCATCAATTGATTTATTTTGCTTTGCTGTGTTTTCCCTCCAATAACTAGATAACTTTTTTGTCTTTTTCTCTGGTAAAATTATTCTGTAATTTTCCTTGCTTATACAGAATTGTTTTGTAAGGAAGATGCTGCATCCAGTGATTTATATGTCTCTTACAGAACGTGCAGCTCTCACTTCTAACAGAAAGGGGAATGGGTGAAGCAGTACAAGAATTTGTGGACAAGGAAGAAAAAGATGCCATAGAGGAATTAGTGAAATATCAGTTGGAAAAAACACAGCGATTTCTTAAAGAACGTCATACTGATGCCCTAGAAGATAAAATCGATGAAGAGGTGAGTAACTAATTTGGGGTGGAAAATCTATTATTTAGATAGTCTCTCCTTAAGAGTAGCTCTAAGTTTCTTTCTGGTAAATCACTAACTTCACTGATTTGTTTAGTTTCCTCATCTATAAAGTTGAGATCATAAAGTGAGGATTAAATTAGAAAATGTCTAATAAGTGTCTAGAACAGAGTCTCAAATATGATTGATACCCAGTGAATGTTAGTTTTGTTCCCCATAGCTAGTATCTTCTCTTGAAGATCATGAAAGTGCTTTAAAATGAACCTCATAGGGTGAAAATGTCTGCTTATCTCAATTTTTTATTAAGTTTTGATTGAGATTTTGAATTTCACCTAGGAAATGCAGTCCCTCTGAGCATAAAAGCAGAGGAAAAGCTCTTTAGGTTTGACTACATAAAATTTTTAAATATTTGCATGTCAAATTGTCAAAAAACAAAATGAGAAGGTATCGACATGGAGAAAATATTCGTATGTGGGCAGAACAAAAGGTTAATATTCTTACTACATTAAAGGGCTCTTATGAATCTTAAGAAGACTATTAAAGATTTCAATAGAATATTGAACAGAGGACCTGAATAGGTGTTTCACAAAAGAAATATAAATGGCTAATAGGCGTATGAAACTGGTATTTAACCTAGGATAATCAAAGAAGCTCAAATTAAATGTATTTTTTATCTGTCAAAGTGGCAACAATTTGAGAAAGATAGTACTCTGCTGGTAGGAGTATCAGAGTTTGAACAGCTGCACTGAAAAGCATTTTTGCCTTCTTAAGCATGTCAAGAAGCTTAAGATTTGTCCTTTAACTCAGCCCTGGGAGATTTTCCTAAGACAATAATGAGATAGAGATTAGAATGGGGAGTAATTTATGTCAGTGTTATCTGCAGTGGGGAAAAGTTGGAAATGTTTTGGTAAAATAAATATTGGCACATACATAGTATGGAATACTCTGCAGCTATTAAAAATTACACTTGGGCTTCCCTGGTGGCACAGTGGTTGAGAGTCCGCCTGCCGATGCAGGGGACACGGGTTCGTGCCCTGGTCCGGGAAGATCCCACATGCCGTGGAGCGGCTGGGCCCGTGAGCCACGGCTGCTGAGCCTGCGCGTCCGGAGCCTGTGCTCCTCAACGGGAGAGGCCACAACAGTGAGAGGCCCGCGTACCACAAAAAAAAAAAAAAAAAATTACACTTTTGAAGAACATGGAAAAGTATTTTCAGTGTTAAGTGGGAAAAGAATTCCAAAGAGGTAAAACTATACATAATGTGATCCCAGTTATTTTTATTTTATATGTGAGTGGGTGCATGTATGCAAAGAATGGAAAAAGATATTCCAAACATTATCAGTGGTTATGCTCAGGTAGTGGGATTATAGGGGATCATTTTCTGTATTTTCCAAATTCCCTCTAAGCAGAAGAACAAAATGTTATTTTTAAAACTCATTCCCTTTTACTTTTAATTTTGTGCTTTTAGTCATTTAACATGATTCTTTTAAAGCCTTATGGTGTCAACTAATGTAAAACCGGTAATATTAAATGCCAGGTACTTCCACAGGGAAGGCAGATAATCCACACTCTAAAACTACTTACTCTGTGGCTCTGGGTGTGTTAGGTTCATAAATTTTTAGCATGGGTGGATTTGTCAGTCAAGTGCCATAAATATAACATGACCATACCCCCTAAATATAAAATGCAAAACTGTAAAACTCCTAGGAGATAACATAGGAGAAAACCTAGATGACCTTGTGTATGGTGATGACTTTTTAGATTCAACATCAAAAGCACGATTCATGAAAGAAGTAATTGACAGGCTAGACTACACTGAAATTAAAAACTTTTGCTCTGCAAAAGACAACGTGAAGAGAATGAGAAGACACGCCACAGACTGGGAGAAGATAGTTGCAAAAGACACATTTGATGAGGGATTATTATCTAAAATATACAAAAACTCTTAAAATTCAACAATAAGAAAATTTAAAAATCCAATTTAAAAGGACAAAAGGGCTTCCCTGGTGGCACAGTGGTTGAGAGTCCGCCTGCCGATGCAGGGGACACGGGTTTGTGCCCTGGTCCGGGAAGATCCCACATGCCGCGGAGCGGCTAGGCCCATGGGCCATGGCCGCTGAGCCTGCGCGTCCGGAGCCTGTGCTCCACAGCAGGAGAGACCACAACAGTGAGAGGCCCGCGTACCGCCAAAAAAAAAAAAAAAAAAGGGCAAAAGACCTTACCAGACCAAGGAAGGTAGTCAGTTGGCAAATAAGCATATCAAAAGATGCTCTACATCTTTTGTCATTAGGGAAATGCAAATTAAAACAAGGAGATATGCCACTACACACCTGTCAGAACAGCCAAATTCCAGAACACCTACAACACCACATGCTGGTGAGGATGTGGTACAGCAGGAACTCTTAGATTGCAAGTGGGAATGCAAAATGGTGCCGTCACTTTGAAAGGCAGTTTGTCAGTTTCTTATAAAAGTAAACATACTCTTCCCATACTCTCCATCAGTCGTGCTCCTAGGTATCTACCCAAAGGAGTTGAAAACTTATGTCTAAACAAAAACCTGCACATGATATTTATAGCAGCTTTATTCATAATTGCCAAAACTTGGAAGCAACAAAGATGTACTTCAGTAGGTAAATGAATAAGTAAACTGTGAAACATCTAGACAAGGGAATATTATTCTGTGCTAAAAAGAAATGACCTATCAAGCCATTAAAAGACATGGAGGAACCTTAAGTGACTTACCAACTGAAAGAAGCCAATCTGAAAAAGTAACTTAATGTATGATTTCTGCTATGTAACATTCTAGAAAAGGTCAAACTATGGACATAGTACAAAAATCAGTGGTTGTCAGTGGTTGGGCAGGGATGGGATAAGGGGATGAAAAGGTGGATTCACAGAGGATTTTTAGAACAGTAAAACTACTCTGTATCAAACTGTAATGGTGGGTTATACATGTATACATGTCATTATACATTTGTCCAAACTCATAGAATGTACACCACCAAGAGTGAACCTTAAGGAGTTTAGGTGATATGGAGTATGGAGTGTCAGTATCGGTTCATCAGTTATAGCAACTGTACAGTTCTGATGGGGGATGTTGATATTAATAGGGGAGGCTGTGCATGTATGGGACAGGGCTATATGGGAAATCTCTGTGCCTTCCTTTTAATTTTGCTGTGAATCCAAGCTCCTCTAAAAAAGTAAATAAATAAAACAAACAAACCCTCCTTCCCACCCTCCACTCCCCAAAATGATCATCCACACCTGGAGTGACATCATGACTTTTGAGAGAGAGAGTGTGCGTGTGGGTGTGGGTGTGTGTGTGTGTAGCATGGTGGCTAAGAGTATGGACTATAGACCAGATGACTTTACTCACTATGGAACCGTCAGTGAAGTATTTAACCTCTCTGTGCCTCAGTTTCCTCATCTATGAAATGGGGATAATAGAACCTCATTCAAGGTTGTTGTGAGGATTAAAAGAATACATGTAAGCCCTCAGTACACTGACATATAATGCCTGCTCGGTAGTTTTACTCTGACGCTCATTTCTCTTCTGTGAATGGCTCAGTGCTTTTGATATATCACATGCCACCTCGAGCACTGTTACATGCTGTGCCGTCTTTTAAAAAAAATATTATTCCTGTATTCTTCCCCTTCTACTGAATCTTAACAAACGTGCTGCTATTTCTTTCAACAAAACTCTGGAGCCTAGATCCTATTTCCCTTTCGCTGGTATTCTATTTCTTTTTTCCTCTTTTGTAGCAGAATTGCTTCACAGAGTTTTCTGTATTTGCTGCCCAGATTCTTCGCCTTCATTTTTCTCTTAAATCCATCTATTCAGGGGTTTTGACCCCCTCTTTCCAGTGAATTTACTCTTGTCAAAGCACCAGTGACCTCCAGTGCTAAATCCATTGTCCGTTCTCCATCTTAAATCTCACTTGACCTCTTCTTAAGACCTTTTTTCCATTGGCTTTCAGGCCTCCACACTCCTCTGGTTTTCTTCCCAGCTCATTGTCTGTGTATGCTTAGTCTCCGTTGATTCCTCTCACCCCTCCAGCCTCTTAAGTTGGAGTCTCCAGGACTCAGTCCTTGGACCCCTTCTTCATCTACATATTCCTTTTGTATTCTCACCCAGCTTCCTGGCTTTAAATACTGTCATCTGGTGATGACTTTTCAAAAGTCTAGCCCAAACCTCTCCTCTCAACTCAAGGCTTATGTAGCCAACAACCTGCTAGACCTTCCACTCAGATGTTTAAGAGACCTCTCCAACTTCCAACATTCCCAGTCTGAATGGCTGAAACTTAGCCCCTGCTCTACCTGTAGGGTTCTAGTGGAAGCACTATTCTTTCATTTGCTCAAGCGATAAACCTTGAAGTTATCCTTGACTCCTCTTTTTCTGTCACCTATATCCTGTCTGGAAATCCTTTAACTCTACCTTCAGAATATATACAGAATGTGACTATTTCTCACCACCTTCATCTCTATCAGTGGTCCAAGGCCTGGCCATTTCTCCCCTAGATTACTCCTGTTGCCTCCAAACTGGTCTCCCTGTTTCTGCCTGTGCTTTTCCTCCACACTCTGTTCTGTCCTCAGCTCAGCTGAGCTGTTGGTGATCCTAACATAGTTTAGAAGAAGTCACTCCTGCCTAAAAACAAAAGTCCTTACAGTTGCTCCCAAGGCCTTACTCAATGTGGTTTCTGTTACTTCTTCATCCTTATGTCTGCTCCAGCCCAGCGACCTCCTTGCTGTTGCTTAAACATACCATGCTTCTGCCCCAGTGCCTTTGCATATATTCTTTCCTTTGAGTGGAATGATTTTCCCCAGTTATTTGCAAGGTTCATTCCCTACCTTTTAAAATCTTTGCTACCTTCTTGCTTTGCTACTTTCTCCGTGAGGCCTTTGATGATCATCCTGTAGCCTCTCCTCAGCACTCTCTGTCCCTCTTCCTGCATTACTTTTCTCTGAGCACTTAACGCCTTTTGCAAAGATTTCACAGGTTCACATATTTGAAAGGACTCATAAGACTCCACTGAACATACTCACTTAAAGTTTTTGTTTAAAGGCAACTGATAACAGTACAGCAAGAGAAGGAGTATAGGCAGGCATTAGGGATCTGAGAGATACCAGGCGTCTGTTTCTCACGTCCTTATATGCACACAGCAAACCTGGGACAGAACACCAAGATCTGTGCAGAAGTTTCCAGGGAGTCTTTTATGCCTGTCTGGTCACATAATCAAACCATGCTGTCTAACTGCTCATGCAGGTTGAAATCCATCAGTAAATAATTTGGCCCTGGGAATGCCAGAGGCTCCTCAGAGGTAAGGATGGAGCTTTCTCAGTCTAGCTGTAAATTAACTTAATCCTATACACTTTCTAAAATACAACATACCTTTTCATTTTGTTTCTTATTTTGTAACACACACACACTCACACACACACACGCACACACTGATTGTAAGCTCCATGGAGGGCAGAATTCTTGACCATTTTGTTCATTATTGTACTTTCAGTTCCTACAATAGCACCCGGCACATGGTAGCTTGGCTCGGTAAATATGTGCCGAGTAAATTATTAAATAAATGGAGTTTATTTCTAGCTCCATAACTATATTATAAGAGCTTTGTGAGCAGGAACCAGTAAAAAAGGAAGCTTTGTATCCTTCATGGCACCAGGACCAGGGTTGGCAGACAGCAAACATTTGGTGGTTGACTGTTAGCAAAATGGATCTTCAGGGGCCCACCTACTTCAGATACCATTTCAGAGAGCCTCCTGGATAACTTGCAGCCAGGTGCCCAAAAATGATTTGAGCAATGTAATAATTCAAACCTATTAAAAGAGAGGTTTTTGTTTTTAGCTCTTTTACTGAAGTATAACACCCGTAGGACATTAGAATTTTTTCCTCTGCAGTCCAACAGGCTGTTTTTCAATGATGTGGAACATTTGGTCAGCAGGTAATATCATTTTGCTTAGGGCCAATTTTTCTTAGAGTGCATTTCTGAATTTTTAATGTAAGTCACTGGGGGAATATGACTTCTTTATCTTTCGTGAAACAAAACTATACTTGAATTTCTGAATTTTATGTTGTAATGGAAAACATCAGTTAATCAGTTTTATATTTACATAACAGACATGTTTGTAACATGTTTGTGATTTATGCTGTTAAAATCCAGGTACGTCGTTTCAGAGAAAGCAGACAGAAGAATGAAGAAGACGATGAAGTTCGAGAGGTAATTTTTCTGAAAATTCCTTTATTATATGTCAGCTTGTTAAATCAGAATAACTAGTAGGTTTATTTAGAGTAGTCAGTCCACAGGATCTCTGTTGGGTGCATAGGACTGAGCAGGGGTTGGCTGAGGACCGCTGCCTTTGACTTATTCCAGTTCGGCCTACGAGTGTTCGGCTTGCTGATATTCTCTTTTTTTTTCCTTTTGCTCTTGTCGAAACGTACTTAATTGCACATGTGTGTATGTGATGGGTGCGGGCATGGAGGGGAAGCGCAGGAATAGTAGCCCGAAGAGCTCTTTTTAATGAAAATAATTCCCAACTGCTATTAGAGCATCTTATCAGTATAAAATCTTACCCTACTGAGCTGATATTGTTTGGGGCAAAAAGAAAGAAACTTAGTGTTTTGGTTAGCAATGTCATCATAGGTAAATACACAGTGTCCACTGGCCTTTCTAAAATGTTGAAATTAGCCTGTTCACCCTCATCACTGTCTTTTCACTGTCACTTTGGAGATTAGGGACTTGAGGTTAGCAACCGTTAACTTAAACTTTGGGCCTCTTTCTGATACTTGGTGAATTCATGATTGAAGTATATTTTCCTGTTTTCTAATTGTCCTTAGTGTTTGATGATTGCTGTCTAGTACTTAAAAATTATGTTATCAATTATTTACTTTTGGGCTTTTGTCTTGATTGCTTTCCTTCAGCATTTTGTATAGTACCTGTTGTGGGTAGCCATTCTGTTTTTTATTAGGAATATAAATATTGAAAAAGGTATAGTCTGTGTCCACCAGAGATTCTCAGTTTAGTAGGTGAGACAGATACATGTAGAAAGAAAATTTTAAACCTTATGACCTGAAGTTTCATCCTCACTGAATTCATACAACTGTCCATTTTCGTTCCCTAAATACTTCAGAACTGTAGCTGACAGGCGGTGAATTGGAAAGAGTTGAAACGTGACATATCCCTCAGATTAACTTTGACAAGTCCCACTATCTTCTCTGCTACAATAAAAAGGAGATAAATAGGAGCCCCCTCCCCCCTTTTTAAATAATATTTTTTGCCTTGGTTTAAGCACACTCCTTAGGCAAAAGTCAAGACCTGAGTCACTAAGGAGAGAAGAAAAAGCACCCTGCTTAAGGAGAGGGAGACTCTCAATTTACTCTTTTCCCCCCTGAATTCTTCCAAAGGAATCCTGTTTAGTAGTTGACTACAAGGTAATACCACAGCCTTTAAGGTCAAGCAGTTTTAGACTCTGATAGGAAAAATCGGTTATCAAATAATTTTTCTGTACCATCTTTAGAGGTCATAAGATAGACTCTAGGTTTTTGTGGGTTTTTTTTTTTTTTTTAATGAAACTTCCAAGTCTAAATCTGATTTACTTCATCATCCGACATTCCATACTTGCTATTTAGGATTTTTAACTGATCCAGTAATGCCACTTACCTGGAATTTTAGGGAATAGGAAAGTGACATTTTTGCTGTTGTGGGTTTTTTCTTTTCTCTGTCTTACTATAGAAGTTTGATGTTCTGGGACACTCCTCCCCTCCAAATTGTGTCCCACTTCATTAGAATATGAAGAAATATGAACAGTATAGTAACTCAGTTAATAACCTTTCTTTAAAAAGAATATGCTAGGATAACCTTCTAAATGTCTAGTTGTAATAGGTTTCACAGGTCTCTTTCTCTTATACCACTTAACACTATCCATGCAGTAAGATAGGAAATTTTGCAACATTAGCTAACATTACCAGCAGTAGTACCAGTATTGACTACAGTGTTTTCCCACACTGTGTCTTTCATTAATAGCCTTCAGTAATTGACTACAGAACTAAAAGCTACCACCATCCACTAAATTTCACACTCAACTTTCCCAATATCAAAGTCATTCTCCTAAATAAATGTATTGGGAAAAAATAGAACTGGTTACCTATTTGACTTTATTCATTACTATTTTCAAGGGGGAAAGGGAAATGGTATTTATTAAATTTTTGCTATGTACATTACTTATACTAATCTCAGTTTCCATTTTACAAATGAGGAGACTGAGACCAGACTTAAGGTCACATGGTGGGCCTGGATTTTGAACCTGTTCTACCTCCGAGTCTGGACTTTTCCACCATACTATGTCCTATCAAGGCTTTATATTATAATAACATTAATACAAGATATGGCCAATGAATGGCTAAAAATTTAAGACTTCTAAAATCATGCAGCACGTGAAAATCACTTTATAATAAGCATAGAATCAATTGCTTTTTAAATTTTTTTACAAGGTGATTTTTGGAAGCTAAGAGGAGAAAGCTATAGATTAGGGATCCCCTACCACATTTATTATATTTGTATTCATCTTATATAGAGTGCCCTTAAAGTAGAAAAGGAAGTTTGCCAAATGGTAAGAATGAATGCTAGAAAGAAATGATTCTTGGTTCTTGGATTATTTGACTTAAACTTGATTAACTTCTTCTTTTTTGTTTTGTTTTGTTTTTTAGGCCGCACTATGCGGCATGCAGGATCTTAGTTCCCCGACCAGGGATTGAACCCATGCCCCCTGCATTGGTAGCACAGAATCTTAACCACTGGACCGCCAGGGAAGTCCCTTGATTAACTTTTTCAATTTCACAGATTACAGAAATATTTCTTTATAATAGATCCTTTATGTTCGAAATCACTAATCTCAGTTTTTCATTAGTCTTTTAAAGAGTAAGAGTGAACATTTTATTCAAGGATGGCAAGGAGAGGGTATGAGAAATTTCATATGGGAGTTTTTCAGTAGAAAAAACTTTGGAGTTCAGATTTTCAGCTATATTTTAAGACTGTAACAAGTAATCAGGGCTTCTTAGGTAATTTTTTAGTATACCATAGGGTATTATAAATTTTTTCATTCTCAGCATTCTATTTAGAACTTGACTAATAGAGTTTGGGACTTTCCCAAGCTGTGGTTCACAGTTTTGCAGAATTATTTAGTTCAGAATATGAATCCCAGTATCATACTTAAATTATTTAAACAGACAAACAAAGCATTAGTCCTTCCAGTAGAGAAAAAACATGCTTTAATGTCTTTTTGTTCACATAGAAACACTCTCAAGTATTTTCTTTAATTATAAGTTCATATTTAAGTAAAAGGCCAAATAGTAAATATTTTAGGCTTTGCAAGCCATATATGGTGTCTGTCACATATTTTTTTTTACAGTCCTTTAAAAATGTAAAAACTCTTCTTAGTCTGATCCATAGTCCATAGTTGGACTGGGCCTCTGATTTCTTTCTTATGTTCTATCTGAATTTGAGGCAGGGTTGATGCCCTCTTTTAACCTGTAATACCAAGTGCTATTAACAGAGTGAAGAGGCAACCAATAGCATGGGAGAAAATATTTGCAAATCATATAGCTGATAAAGGATTAATAACCAGAATATATAAAGAGCTCCTAAAATTCAACACAAAACAACCTAATTTAAAAATGAACAAAGGGCTTGAATAGATATTTCTCTAAAGAAGAAATACAAGTAACCAAAAAGCACATGAAATGATGCTCAACATCACTAATCACTAGGAGATTCTAATCAAAACCATGAGATACAATTCGCACCCCTTTGGATGGCTATTATCCAAATATTAGAAAGTAACAAGTATTGGCAAGAAAATAGAGAAATTGGAACCCTTGTGCATTGCTGGTGGGAAGATAAAAGCTACTGTGGAAAACAGTATTATGGTTCCTCAGAAAATTAAACACAGAATTGCCATATGATCTAGTGATTCCACTTCTGTGTATTTACCAAAAAAAATTGAAAGCAGGGACTCGAACATGTATTTGTACACCAATGTTCATAACATTATTTACAATAGCCCACAGGTAGTAACGATCCAAAGTCTATCAAAAGATGAATGGGTAAACAAGATGTGATACATACATCCATTAGAATATTCTTTAGCCTTAAAAGGAATGAAATTGAAGTATAGAATGGTATATACTATATCATGGATAAACCTTCAAAACATTATGCTAAGTGAAGTAAGTCAGACATAAAAGAACAAATACTATGTGATTCCACTTACATGAGATACCTAGAGTAGTCAAATTCATACAGACAGAAAGTAGAAGAGTGATTATCGGGGTTTGGGGGGGTGGTTAGGGAATGAAGGGTTATTTAATGGGTATGGAGTTTCAGTTTGGAATTATGAAAAAGTTGTGGCAGTGGATGATGGCAGTGGTTGTACAACAATGTGAATGTACTTAATGCCACTGAAATACACACTTAAAAATGGTTAAAATGGTAAATTTTTATGTTACGTATATATTACTACAAAAAAGTGCAATAATACTAGGGTAGTATATTTTTAAATCTTGCAAAAAGTATATGGAAACATTGTCTTGCCATTGGCCCTATGCCTCCACTCATGAGGTAAATTCATAGAAGTAATGTAGTTCAAAGATAGCAGTAAAGTCCACAGTCTGTTGTACAGAAAGATAAAGTATTATCTGAGTATAATGTTTGAGATGCTAAAATGAAGATGTAGTATTTAGACAAAGGCAAAGTATGAAATTTGGCAATGATGATAATTCATTCAAAGAAGTAATAATCATAAAAAGGCATGTATTTTAAATTTTGCTAGATTCTGCCAAATCACTCCAAATATGTTACACCAGTTCCTCTCCCGACCGATAGTATTAGGGAGTGCTTATTTCCCTGCATCCTTGCGGTCATGACATATTACTACATCTTTTGATCTTTACAAATCTAAGTGGTGAGAAATTATTTCTTACTGCTGCTTTTAATTCATACTACTTGTATTACTAGTGAGTCTGAGCAATTTTTATGTTTATAAGTTATATTTATATGAAACACCTGATCATGTTCTTTGCATAGAATATTTTTTTCTTTTGCCTAGGGCATTGGTCTTTCTCTAATTGGTTTATAAGAGCACTCGGGTGAAAGTGTGTGCACACTCTGTATGTGTGTTTGTGTAGTAGCAGAGTTAGGGTTTTTGTTATGTAAAAGAAGTATCTACTTGTTCCTGAGAGTTTTTTGTTTGTTTTTTTAAATCCAGAATGGGTAATGAATTAAGAGCTTTTTTGGCATCTGTGAAGAAGCATGCAGGGTTCTTCCTCCTGTGTTCTGTTAATATGGTGAATTATATTATTTTCTATCCTATTATTGACCCAACCTTAGTATCACTTTGTGAAGCCCCTGATGGTAGGTGTACTGGTCTTTCCATGCGCCCTGGGATTCCTGTTGTTTGCTTTGATATTCATGAGTAAGATACTGTAATTTTCCTTTTGTACATGCAGTCCTTTGTCAGTTTTCAGTACCATGTTATGCTGGCTTTATAAACCAGCTGGAAGCTTTCTTTCTTTACACTCTGTTCCTATTGAAATAGCCATGGAATCATCTGTTCTTTGAAGATTTGGTAGAATTTACCTGTGAAACTTTCTGGTTGTGATCCTTTTCGGGAGTGTAGTTCTTTTAAGAACTTTCTCAAAATGTTGTTAATTAGTCTGTTGAGACTGTCTATCTTTTTTTGATTCAGTTTAGGTCATTTATTTTCCTAATTACTTAGAATTGAGCAAAGTGTTTTATCATAATTCTTTTAATTTTCCTTAGATCTTTTTTTCCCTCCATTCTCCTTTCTTTTCTTTAATTTAACAATTCATTTTTAAATTGTTTCATGTGTTCTGATATGCAGTATTTTTATTATCATTTTCTAGGTATTCTACAATTTTGGTTTTGTTTTGCAGTTTGGAGTCCAGGCTTTTGTCTTATTAATTTCTAATTTTATTGCATTGTGATTAGAAAGTATGATAATATTCTTTTTACTATTTAGGATTGATGTTTTTCTTAGCATCCCATTATATATCAGTTAAAACATTTCATGGGGTCTTGAAAAGAAGTATATTGTTTATTTTCAGAGTACAGAGTTCAACATGTATCAGTTAGATCTACCTTATTATGTAATTTAGGTCTCCTTTTTTCTTTTAAATATATATATATTTTATTTTATTTTATAAATTTATTTATTTATTTTTGGCTGCATTGGGTCTTCATTGCTGTGTGCAGGCTTTCTCTAGTTGCAGCGAGCGGGGGCTACTCTTCATTGTGGTGCACGGGCTTCTCATTGCGGTGGCTTCTCTTGTTGTGGAGCACAGGCTCTAGGTGCATGGGCTTCAGTAGTTGTGGCATGTGGGCTCAGTAGTTGTGGCTCATGGGCTCTAGAGTGCAGGCTCAGTAGCTGTGGTGCACGGGCTTAGTTGCTCCGTGGCATGTGGGATCTTCCCGGACCAGGGCTCGAACCCTTGTCCCCTGCATTGGCAGGTGGATTCTTAACCGCTGTGCCACCAGGGAAGTCCCTGTATATATATATTTTAATGTAGAGCTAGTTCTTGTTATTCATGGTAGTTGTATTCTATAAAGTCACTGTAAACACTGAGTGAACACTGAACTGTTGCTCCTAGGGGAAGTATAGGAATAGGCTCCTGCCAGCCACTGGTTACAACATTTTTGTTAACTGATTAATACATAACCCTTTCCATGTGTGTTTCTGTTTTAAGACCTTACTCAATATATATCATTGATTCATTAGCATTGGACTTGTGGCCCATTCAGCGCATGCCTTAATGAAGCGTATATGACGCATGTGTTTCCTCCATAAGGCACATCACAGCTTCTTGCACTTAGGAACCCTAGACAGCGCTTCAGCACTACACTGGGGGCCGTTTTAAAAGTAAAATCCCCAGCTGAAAGCACAAAATTGTGAACACGGCAGTAAACGTACTGTGGGATACTCGTTTAAAGAAGACTGAGTGTCGCCTCGTTCGACCTCATCTGGGAAGGTGTGTGTCAGGCGATTCAGAATTTGCACCTCTCTGCACGTGTCCATGAATGACCAGAAACGCATCAGGAGTTAGAAATAGACTTTGACAAGTAGGTGAATTTGCATATACGGAGTCTGAAAATTATGAGGACTGACTGTACTTCATCTGGGACAAGAAAGATGAATTGAAATCTTTTTCAACTATTTTTTCTTTGTATCCTTTTGGTTGTATTCCCTAAAGTTTTGTTCTTTTGGAGTTGTAATGCCATGTTGAGCCGTTCCTGTAGTGACTTAGCTGTTGTTTCACTTCAGCCAGTTTATCAGCGTGAAGCTGGGTTACCTCCACCTCCCCCCACCCGCTGCACTCCTGCTTCTGCCCTGCCTGCTCTGTGCTTATCTCCTCATCTAGCCCTGTCTCTCCGTATTTCATGGCACCACACAGAGCTTAGAAAAGCTCTAGATGCCTATTCTTAGACCCAGAACTAGTCATTCCAAGCAAGAGAGACTGTTGTCATGGCCTCTTGGCATGGGTAGATCAATTTTGGAGCTCTCTACACTGTCTGAAACTCTTCTCAACCTTCTCCCTTAGCCAGGCCAAATATTCACTATACCCATTAACTCCTTCTCCTAGGTTTTGTGTTTTGTGGGTGGAGCAATTTTCTAATTTTATTCAAAAAGGTATTTTTAAAATTTTTGTTCTCCTTGTTACATTTTGATAGGTTTAAAGGAAGAGATCAGGGCAGCATTGCTCTTATTCTGTTTTTAATCAGAAATTTGTATTCATTTCAGAGTTAGGATATTTCATTAAGTCTCAAACTTGTCTTTTCTAGACAGTTTCTTATCAAATTAAAATTTATTAAGTTAAAATCTTGGCCCTCAGGTTTTTATTATTTTCCAGGCTTTCAATTGTTTTGTTCTACCTAATTATTTTTACTATATGTTTGTAAGAGATTATTGCTTATGTTTTTCTGATTATAAAAGTAATATTTTAGAAAACCTACATTGTAGCATGTTTGAAATATTCAAGAATAATGAAGAAAACAAAAAGCACCCTAAAATTTCATCACCCAGAGATAGCAGCTATTTTTGGTGAGTTTTTTTCTTTTTTCTTTAATTTCATGAAAAAAGGAATCACTATCTTTTATTTAAATCCATACACCTAAAACAAATATCATATAATACCGCTTATATGTGGAATCTAGAAAAATGGTACAGATGAACTTATTTGCAAAGCAGAAATAGAGACATAGATATAGAGAACAATCGTATGCATTAGGGGCGATTGCCAACATTCCTCCCAGTTCTGAAACGTTTGATTTTGTGAAATTTTATGGTTCTTGATAGACATTTTCAAAAGGTCTCATTTTACAGATATCAGTAGTATTGTAAATTGATCTAACAAATCGTAGGCACTGAATTTGATTGATGGGGGAGAGAGCTTCTCCTGTTTTACATTTTTTAGCATGATTAGTGAAAAAGAATAGTTTAGACAGTTTGGCAATATGAAATGTCCATCTGAGTGACTGGATTAATGACTTTTAGGCTGCTGCATTGTCTACTGATGTGTATTTTCCTCTTGTCATCCCTCTTAGGCCATGAGTAGGGCCAGAGCCCTCAGATCTCAGTCAGAGGAAGCTGCTTCCACCTTTAGTGCTGATGACCTTATGAGTATAGATTGGGCAGAACAGATGGCTGATGACTCTGATGACAGCATCACAGCAGCAGCCAACAAAGGAAGAGGCCGAGGAAGAGGCCGGAGAGGAGGAAGAGGGCAGAACCCAGTGTCAAGAGGAGGGTCTCAGAGAGGAAGAGGTTAGCACTGCGTACAGTCTCTCTTACACATTCACACTTGGCAGTTGTGTGGGAAATTCAGAATTGTGTTCATCTTGGCAGAATTGAGTTACACAGTCCTTTAAAAATTTATTTTTATAATGCATAGAAACAGCCTTTAATGTAGTTCCAACATGTACATTTCACATAAATAAATTCTGAATGGCCACATGCACATATAGTTTGAATAGTTCTTAACACGTTTTTTTTAAAGAATTTCATAGTGCTTCTCACACATTGGGAACATTTAATAGACATGTTTACTCTCACATGTACAAAGTAGTAGTGAGGCAAACACTTAAGGAAAATGTCTAGCTAGTGCCCACTAACTGCAGGAAGAAAACTCCAGATTATAAAAATTATTATTTTTGAAAACTGCCCCTACACAATTTGATTTTTTAAAGCAATCATTAAATTAATTGCCATCATTGTGTCTAATGTGATACTATTGTCATTGAATAGTCCAAATAATAGAAGATAGTCATCCAGTGACTTCCTGATGCATTATAGAAATCCATCCCTAGGAATAGTTTTAAATCATTTTTTTATTAAATATTTATCTGTCGGAATTTTAAGCTGTTAAAATGGGTAGTACTTTAGTTAAAAATCTCCCAGGAGAGAAATCCCCATCTTCTAGTGATAATTGTTTTCATTATCCTTACATTTATAAATTTTTTCCTTACATTGTAATTGGAACAATATGAACCAAGTGTGGCCTAAGAATAGTCTCTGAAAATTAATTGATCAGACTCTAGATGTTTCTTCTTATATATATCTTTGACATCTTACACATAAACTATGTTCTGACATAACTTTATTTAGTGGTGTTTAAAAAAAAAAAAAAAAACTTAGCTACTGACAGACTTGTATACTGACCGCTCATTATTCTAACAGCAGGCGCTGTTCTGGAGACTTCTACTCGAGGCAGAAGTTCAAAGGCCACTACATCAACATCTAGAAATATGTCTATTATAGATGGTGAGTATAGACTGCAAAAGATCACCTAGCAGGTACTTATAAATTCCAACACAGGAAGACTCAGGAAACCCCATGAGTAAACCTTATTGGTTTGTGTTGAATCACAGGATAAATTATGCTGATTTAAAAGACCTTTGCCAAGGGAGGGGATATGGAAACATATGTATATGTATAACTGATTAAATTTGTTATAAAGCAAAAAAATAAAAAAATTAAAAAAAAAAAGACCTTTGCCATTCATGGAGGCTATTGAAGATGGTGGGCTCTAAAAATTAATTTTTATATCCTACTTTAGACAAATTTGGTTATTTCCCTTTTATAGAGGGATCACTAAGACATGGAAAAGGCAGTTGGTCAGTGTGTCAACAATGATTAAGAGAGAAGGAACTGCTCCTTAATGTACTATAAACTTTCTTTCCTCATGCTGCTTTTGTCCATCTCTACCTTTAGTATAGAGTCATGTGAACTGTGTTTAAGGGAAGTTATAGTTAGGATTCTTTGAATTGATCTTGTGTATGTGCTGTGGTCTAAAAATTAGCCTCAAACTAAGGGAACCTATTTTTATAAACTATTTTAATAATAATTTAATATAGAAATTTAATAAACTTTTTAATATTATAGTTTATGAGATCAGAGGAAGTTGTAAGTCAGATCTGTGAAAATACACGTTAAAATAGGTGGTGATATATTTTTCTCCCTACCATTCAGAGCATATCCATATGTACTTTATTTATATTATCTTATTATTTGAGATTAATTTTTGACAGATTGGAGAGTTGGACTAAATCTCACAAGATGAAATTTATCAAGGGTAAATATAAACTGTATTTATGTCCAAAAGGACAGCTGCACAGAGAAGTATATGATATTACCAGGGAACCACGTAAGAGAGACTTAGGTCACTAAGGTTGTGCAGGTTGATCTAACTGTCCAAATCTAATGGTGCCTTAAGCACTATTAATAGAAGTAATGCTTCTTTACAGCAAGGAAGTTCTCCCTCGTACTGATTGGATGTATCATGCCAAGAATACTGTGCTCATCTTTTGGAACCATATTTCAAGAAAGATGTCAACTTTATATGATCATTCAGAAGAGAAACCATGTAATATAAAAAATTTGATAGAAGGAACTTAGGATATCTAACATGGGAAAAATTCAAGTCTTTACAGAAATTAAGTTCTGTTATATCAAAGATCGAATAGATTTGATTTGTTTAGTCCTAAAGACAGTGGTTTTAAATCTATTTTAAGTTATGGATTCTGAAAGCTATGTCTCCTATCTTTAAATAAGTACTCACATGCAATTGTACTCCATTTCAAAGGGCTCAGGGACCCCCATGAAGCCTATCCATGGGCTCCAGGTTAAGAACTACCAACCCAATGAGGATAGATGGAAAAGCTAATCACACACAGATTTAAGTTTACTATGTGATAAAGTGGGCCTGGAAGGCTTAAGAACAATTTCACCTACTCCCTCTTTTATAGACGAGGGAATTGAGCTAAGTAATTTGCCCTAGGTTGATAAAACCACTAGTAGTACTAATAATAGCTAATACTTATGTGACAATTACGTCAGGCCTCTCAACAGCTCCGTGGGATAGGCACTTATTATTTCTCTGTTTTACAGAAAAGGGAACTGAGGCTTTGAAAAGATAGACAACTTACCCAAGGTCTCACAACTAGTAAATTCTAGAGCTTGAATCGATCCCACATTCTCTGGCCTTCAGAGTGAGTAGGTAACCACTCTACTGTTAGTTTCCAGAGCAAGAGAAGATCAGAGGTTGAGCTACTACTGGCTCTCAGTAGAGAAGTCTTTGCATTATACGGAATAATCTATCAACCAAAATAAAGATGGTGTAAGCTGCCTCAGAAGGAAGTGAGTTGTGACTCCATCAGAGAAAGTTTTCAGTATTTTCTGGATGACAGATGACATTGGAGGAAGGATAAAAACATCAGGTCTCGGGCTTCCCTGGTGGTGCAGTGGTTGAGAGTCCGCCTGCCGATGCAGGGGACACGGGTTCGTGCCCCGGTCCGGGAGGATCCCACATGCCGCGGAGCGGCTGGTCCCGTGAGCCATGGCCGCTGAGCCTGCGCGTCCGGAGCCTGTGCTCCGCAATGGGAGAGGCCACAACAGTGAGAGGCCTGCGTACCGCAAAAAAAAAAAAAAAAAAAAAATCAGCTCTATTAAATGATTCTTAAAGAACCTTCTTATCAAAAGTTCTGCTGCTATGTTTTTATTCAGGGATTATTCAGTACTTGAGTAGGGCCAGCTGAGATCCTTATCTTTTGACTTTAGAAGTATATTGTCTCTGTTGCCGTTTAGAAAATGGCATTTAGAAAGATGTGGTGACATGCTTGGAAGGTGTAAGATGAAAGCAGAGAAGGGAAAAGGAAGTGAAAAAAGGCAGCACGGTAAACGATCTGGGATGAGTTCAACATGTAAAAAGCTTTGTGACTTTGGACAAGTCACTCACTCTCCTAGTTTGTTTACGTGTGCATTGGGAATAATCTTGCCATATTGGATTACTCTGGGGATTAAAAGCAAAAAGCCTTGAAATTCCCTGGTGGTCCAGTGGTTAGGACTCCACTGAGGGCCTGGGTTCAATCCCTGGTTGGGGAACTAAGATCCTGCAGGCCACGCAGTACAGCCAAAAAAAAAAAAAAAGGAAAGCCAAAAGCCTGGCACATAGTAGGCTTTTGTGAAATGTTTATATATATATATATATATATATATATATATATATAAGAGCTATTATAAAAAAAATAGAAAACAGGGAGTTAGAAAAGGATCGTGAGTAAAATATGAACACTTCCATGTTAAACTACCAAAAGTTGGTCAGCGTGCAACACAGAGGCATAGACTTTGTAAATTACCTGCCTTTACCTTAGCCCAAACTGCCTTTTATCATCATGGCTTTGTTGTTTTATGTGAAACTTTCCTTGACACCAGTGGGCAGAATTAATCACTCAGATTGAGTCTTCAGGTTTCCATTGTTGTCATTAAGAAATCAGCTATTGGGCTTCCCTGGTGGCGCAGTGGTTGAGAGTCCGCCTGCCGATGCAGGGGACACGGGTTCGTGCCCCGGTCCGGGAAGATCCCACATGCCACGGAGCGGCTAGGCCCGTGAGCCATGGCCACTGAACCTGCGCGTTTGGAGCCTGTGCTCCGCAACGGGAGAGGCCACAACAGTGAGAGGCCCGCATACCGCAAAGAAAAAAGAAATCAGCTATTAGTTTAGCTTGTTGCTTTATTTAAAGTAATCTGTTTTTCCTCCAGCTGGCCATCTTTGGTGTTGTATACTTTCACTATGATGAATCTAGATATGTGATTCTTTTTTTATCCTGCTTAGGATTTATGGGGTTTCCTGAAACTGTGAATTGGTGCCTTTTATCATTTCTAGAAATCCTTTGCTGTCATCCCTTCAGATATTACCTCTGTGCTATTCTTTTTCTTCTAAGACTTCAATTAAATAAATGTATGACCTATTCACTGTGTCCTCCCACTGGAGGAGGAGTACTAACTTCCCAGAGTAGTTATAAGTGTTAAATGAGCCATGCATAACCATTACTGAGCACAGCACTTAGAAAGAATACAATAAATGACTGCTGCTGTTAGTATTAGTGACAGTGTTTACAATTAACTCATGAAAATGGATGTTTCTATAAATCAGTCTAAATTTGTCTTTTATGCAGTTGATTTGGTCCAATGGTTTTGCAGTTTAACTCCAACATTGGCCTTTTTTTGAAAAACGAAACTGACTTTTTAATATGGTCTCTGACAAAATAACCATGGAGTACTAACTATAGTTACTATAAGTTTGGGATAAAAGCAACTTTAAACTATAGCTTCTACGTTTGTATTATAAATGGAGGAATAAAGAGATAAATAAAGGTTCAATCCTATTATAACAAGCTCCATGGAGTATAAAGATTTGTACAATAGTACTGGAGTTTTATTGGGAAAGGTAGATATTACACTTATACCCAGCAGCAGTTGTGAATGAGAGTTAACAGCCCAGACTTTTCCACTGAAGTTTGTCTGCAGAGGATAGTGACTAAGTTAATAAAAGAAGCCTCTGTCTTTGCATTTAATTTACCATGGTTACCACTGCTGCTACTCCATCCATTATGACTAGTGAAATCATTTGAATGCCTACTACATCTAGGTGCTTGCCAAAACAATTTACATTAACTACCTCTTTTTATCCTGTCAACAATTTTCAGCATGAAGTATTATTAACACTGTTTTATAGGTGGGGAAACCGAGACTTGAAGAAGCCAAGGAACTTGGCCACAGTCACCCAGCTAGTGAGTCCACATGGCTCTAACTCTAAAACCAGAGCTTTTAACCCCCAATACAGTATGTATTGCCTTCCTAACAGAACCGAGTGCTTAATTTTCTGATAATGTTAATTTATCACACAAATATTTATTGGGGATAAAAAGAAAGGAAGGCTCTTGTTTCTTCCAGGAGCCGAGAGTTTGAGGGGTCAGTTAGTGAATAACGATTGAGCAGAAATAGTTTTTGAAAGAGTCACGATTGCTGGCCTTTTCATTCAGTTGCCCTCTCCAGCCTTTTGCGTAGAGTAGGATGTGAGGCTAGTGATTGAGCAGGGTGGGTAAGAACTCTGCTTCTGCCTTTCCTTTCTCCTCTCAGGTAGACATCCTAAGGTTGGGGATAGAACCTGGAATAGGAAAAATGAGGAAATCATAAATTTAGGCTAGGTGGAAAGATTCCTGAGTTTTCTGACTAGGAGAATTTTGGACTTTGTAGGGTTCTTTGAGCATTTGACTTCTTCAAGTCCTCTGTCTTTTTATCTCCTCTTGCTCTGTTGTCTAGTTTGGGGGTTATCTTGGAGGAAACCTTTTTTTTGTATTAGGAAACTGGTAAGGTGTAGGAGAAAATTAAACCTCTAACTGGCTGTTTAAATTTTATTCTAGGTTTTTAATAATCTGCACTTAATTCCAGTGGGGGGGGATGGGAGGGTGGGGGGTGGTTACCCACACCACCAAGCAGTCCTCAGACACCTGCTGGGTGTCCTGCAAGTCAACTCAATTCTGACACTACCTGCCCAGAGACAGCATCAGATCCCACAGGGGAAGGACTCAGTTCCAGAAGACTGCCCCCCTCTACTTCAGATGCCAGTCACAAGTCCAGGTTGTTATCTGTACTTCTGACTAATAGGCTATCAATCAGAGGTCCCCATGACTCCCTCCTTGGATTCAATTAACTTGCTAGAGTGGCTCACAGAACTCAGGAAACTAGTTTACTCACTAGATTACTGGTTTATTACAAAAGATATGAAAGGATATGAATCAACAGCCAGATGAAGAGATGTATAGGGCAAAGTCCAGAGCAAAGGAGCTTCTGTCCTCATTGAGTTTGGGGTCTAGGCATGGTGGCACGTGGAAGCATCTTGATTCACCACCTGGAAGCTCTCTGAACCCCCTCCTTTTGGGTTTTTATGGAGGCCCCACTACATAGGAACGATTGATTAAATCATTGGCTGTTGGTGATTGATTCAACCTCTAGCTCCTCTTCCCTCCCCAGAAATCGGGGATGGGACTGAAAGTTCGAACCCTCTATTCCTGGTTGGTTCCCCTGGTAACCAGCCTCCCTCCTCAGTTGTGGTCCCAAAGTTACCTCATTAACGTAACAAAAAGCACCTTGATGGCTCTCATTGCTTTAGGAAATTAGGGTTTTGGAGGCTCTCTGCCAGAAATGTGGATGAAGACCAAACATATTTCTTACTGTAAAATCAAAATATTATAGTTTTGGTCTCAGGAAAAATAAAAATTAACTAAACTTCATGTTTCTAACCAAGTTTACAAAGCTGAAAATGCAAGGATTCATAGGAAGGTTATCATGGAATGAAAGATAAGCTGTTTTCTAGCATTCCCTCTGGACTATTTCTTAGGTACTGAATATTTTTATCAAAGTAGAGGAGAATAAGGAAGTGCTTACTGGAACCATGTGGCTCCCACAGGGAAAGAGATTGCCAACTATAAGAGAAGGAAGACCTGTGGAGGGTTACTTTCACTATATTTGGAGTTCAGTCCATTAGGTGATCAGATTTTATCCTTCAGTTATTTTTCTATAAAATATTTTTAGTGTAGGTGTATTTATGAATACTGCTTACTACTTTATTTGAGTAAACTGGGAAATCATATGAGACTGGTAGTTAGACATATAATTCCATCTCCCGATTTTAAAGCATATTAAGTGGTTTTATAATTAGTCATCATGGATGTTTGCAGATAAGACTTAGGAAACCTTCAGCTAAAGAAGTGTGCAAATTTTTCTAAGCTTTTTTAAGAATAACATAATGGATGTTTCATCTTTTTCATTATAGCCTTTAAAGCTGCAAGACAGCAGCCCTCCCAAAATGTTGCTACTAAGAATTCTTCAGAGGTAAGAAAAAAAGTTTTCTAGTTGTGTACCAATTTATGTATCCTACATTATGATTGTCAATTCTTTGGTCTACAAAGTAAATAAAAGAAGAAAAAATGTGGAACATTAAAACTGTAGAGAACTTTACTGATTATCTAGACTGAGGGCTTCTAGGGTTTTTGCACAGGAGGAGGGTTTCTCTTTTTCTTTCTTTGATAATGGATCGCATGATTGGACACCCATAAATTTATGTACCCAGTAATATTTTTAAGGATAATAACGTTGAACCAAAAGAGTCCATGCATGGAAAACTATGATTGAAGATGGGCGTTCAGTGCATAGAGAGGTCTTATTTATTGCTGGCTTCCTTTTGTTACTTATACTCTCATAATACTCTGGCTTGTGTCTTAATGGCTGAAGCCAGACTCAAGACAAGCTACCAGGTCTGAGTCTACGGACCTCTGTGTTCAGCTCTAGATTTAACATGAAACTTCTGCTCTTCCTTTGGATTCCAAGAAGAGTCCAGAATGGGCTTGATTCTCCTGTTACCTCTCTTTCAAAACACATGTGTCTTACTTCCCAGGCACCATCCCTGGCCTCTACCTACTAGATGCCTGGGGTTTCCCCCCTAGTTATGATAATCAGAATGTCTCCAGACATGTCCAGATGTTTCTGGGATGGGAGGGGGGGTTAAAAATCACACCTAGTTGAGAATTGTTGCTCTATATCATACTGCCCCACCAGTATTTTCTCAAATTTCACTCCTTCTTGATCTCTTGAGTATGTGACACAATTGACCACCTCCTCTTCCAGAAAACTTCTCTGTTTTTTTGGGTTTTTTCCTCTCTTATTATTATACAATTATATATGGGCATACTGGTGCTAACTTTTATCCTGAGCTCCATTTCATTATTCCTATTCAACTATTGCCTGCTATCGCTTCAAAATCATGTCTGAAAACAAAATTATCATCATGTCCACAAGGTAGCTTCCCTTCTAGATTTTTCTTTTATAATGCAAGAACATGAGTTCAGAAAGAGCAAGTCATGGTAACTTTTTCTTTCATTTTTTTGATTGAGGTGACATAGTGGTAGATCAGGGGAATGCTGAAGGCATTTGATTCCTTCAAGGCACTTAAGACAATCTCCTGATAGTTTCATGGACAAAATGCAGAAATATTGGCTGGATTCATAGCCATTTGGACAACTTCATTTAATGGTCTTTGATTAATATTTCAATGTCAGCCTTGGGTGGGGGTGGGTCTCAAGTGCTGCTTTTTTCACTATTTTGTCTTTGGCTTTATCAGTTGGATGAAGACATGGCAAATGTGTGTATTAAGTGTCAAGATAACACAAAATGTAGAGGAATAGGTAGTAATTTGGATGATAGTATCAAGAATCACAAGTATCTTTCATGGGGCTTAAAAGCAGCAAGTGATATTTAACAGGGATAAATGTAACAGAAAAACAGATATCCGGTACTTCCCACACAGTCTTATACCTCATTTAAAATTGGAGATGAAGCACTGATGGCCTAGTTCCTCATTAGAACCCAAGAAAATCACAGGGCACTGTCCGCACATGACCC
Organism: Mesoplodon mirus; assembly: GCF_964341445.2. Lineage (NCBI taxonomy): Eukaryota > Metazoa > Chordata > Mammalia > Artiodactyla > Ziphiidae > Mesoplodon > Mesoplodon mirus. The sequence goes on from NC_138983.1 coordinate 37,794,259, forward strand.
AATGTGAGTCATTCACCAATCTGAGTGCATGTTCCTTTAGGTACCCAGGCTGCCGTGGTAGCAGGAGAGAAGTGAGCTCACACATGTTGTATAAAAAAACCATTTGTAAATGAAGAGTGACAGTAGTGAGGAGGTTGGGCAGAGCTTTAGTTTTCATGGTTATTGCTTACATGTTATCTGCCTCCTTTTTTGTAACTTTTTGTAAAAATATATATTTTTTGACATTAGTTAATGCATTTTTATTCAGATTTTCCATTCCCACAAAGACGACTGCTGTTTTGTTTCTCCCCCTTAGGTGATTGCGGTAGATGAGTCAGATACAGAAGAAGACATTTTTCCTACCACTTCCAAAGCTGATCAAAGGTCAGTGCAGTGACTTCTTGCAAAAAGGAACATCTGAAAAAATTAAAAATTATCCAGAATTCAACATATACATTTCTCTATGCTACAGAAGTCTGATTTTTAAAAAAAATTTATTTATGTATTTATGTATGTATGGCCGTGTCGGGTCTTCATTCCTGCACACAGGCTTTGTCTAGTTGCTGCGAACGAGGACTACTCTTCATTGTGGTGTGCAGGCTTCTCATTGCGGTGGCTTTTCGTATTACGGAGCACGGGCTCTAGGAGTGCAGGCTTCAGTAGTTGTGGCTCGCAGGCTCAGTAGTTGCGGCACATGGGCTTAGTTGCTCTGTAGCATGTGGGATCTTCCCAGACCAGGGTTCAAACCCATGTCCCCTGCATTGACAGGCAGATCTTAACCATTGCACCACCAGGGAAGCCCTGGAAGTCTAACAGATTTATTTTCAGCTAGTCACGTACGTACAAAAGTGAAAAATAGATCAAGGGGTAGTTCGTGGAGTCAATGCAGCATTATTACAAGTTTTCACTGAAAATTTGAATAACTTGTCATTCATTTCCTTTTGCCTTTATTACCCAGTGATTTTCTTGCTGGAATACTATGTCCTCTCCAATTAACAGAAAATAGCTTTGTATTTTGTTAATATTCTGTTTCAGCTTTCAGCACTTCCTGTGTGTCAGGTACCATTCTGAGCCTTTGCCTATGAATTAGCTTATTTGCTGGTCACAGTCACTCCAGGAGGTAAATGTACTCAGCTTTCAGCACTTCCTGTGTGTCAGGTACCATTCTGAGCCTTTGCCTATGAATTAGCTTATTTGCTGGTCACAGTCACTCCAGGAGGTAAATGTACTTATAACTCTATTTTCCCCCTTTTACCTTTGAAGAAAGTGAGGCGTGGTAGTCTACGTAACTTACTTAAGGTCACACAGCCAGTCATGTAGCCAAGCATTCTGCTCCAGGACTCATCTCTGCTGTTGCTGCTGCTTCTTATTTTTTTTTTTTTAATTTTATTGAAGTATAGTTGATTTACAATGTTGTGTTAATCTCTGCTGTACAGCAAAGTGAATCAGTTGTACATATACATATTCTTTTTCATATTCTTTTCCATTATGGTTTATCACAGGATACTGAATATGGTTCCCTATGCTATGCAGTAGGACCTTATTGTTGATCCATCCTGTGTATCAATATAATAATTTGCATCTGCTAACCCCAAACTCCCACTCCATCCCTCTCCCACCTACCTCCCCTTTGGCAGCTACAAGTCTGTCCTCTATGTCTATGAGTCTGTTTCTGTTTTGTAGATAAGTTCATTTGTGTCGTATTTTAGATTCCCCATGTAAGTGATATCATGTGATACTTGATTTTCTCTTTCTGACTTACTTCACTTAGTATGATAATCTCTAGGTCCATCCTCTGCTGTTGCTTCTTCACATAATAGATTAAGCTCTCAGACCTCTGTGCATGTAATAAGAATCATTTAATTGACGAGAGGAGATTTAGAAACGAACATTTTGGCAAGAAATCTGAAATCAGCCTTGGCAGATTTGTGTTCCTGATGACAGCAACTGGGTGACACAATTTATGCTGTCTCTGAAGAACTGTTTAGTAATGGCGTGGTTTGTATAGTTATTTCACTCATAATTTAAAGTATTTAAGCTCTACCACTTACTGAGTGTGGACCTTGTGCAAGTTTTTTTGACTTCTGTGCCTCAGTGTCCTCATTTGTAAGATGAAGATAATAATATTTACCTCAAAGTGTTGTTATGAGGCTTTAAAGTGAGTTAATATTTGTGAAGTGCTAAGTACAATACTTAACACATAGTAACACCTCTAGAAGGGCTTATTGAAGAAAGAACAGGCTAGGGAAATAGAACAAGAATAGTGGAAAGAATGGTAAGCAGTAAAAGCACTAATATTCTGGTAGTTGACTTTAAAAAGGAAAGAACTTCCAGCTGTAAAACTCCTTTCTGCTGGATGGGCAGTGGAAATCCACCCACTTTCCCCTGGAAAAACTGCACCAAACTCTACATGGTTGTACTGGGGATAAAAGGACCCTTCCAGATTTGATAGAGCTGGTGGCAACCCTCCCCCGCCGCCGACCTTAAAGCAGTGAGCAAGAGAAACCTGGCCCCATCAGGCCAGGTAGAGGAGGAGAGATGGAGGGGATTCTATTAAACCTTGCAGTGGGGGGAGCCAACATTTTGGGGGCACCTTTTATGTAGGCTAATTTAACATGTTCTCTTATGCTTGTGATGCTGCTACAACTGACATAATTGGCTGAACATCTCTAGGTAGGAATTCTGACTTGTGCCTCCAAATTATATCTGTACAAAAATGGAGAAGACTTAGAGCTCCTGGTACTCAATGTAATACACCCTGTCTGCCTTATTTTTGAGCCATCCACAGGAAACTAATCCAATTAAACATCTTTTGACATCCAGGACAAGAGTCCATTTATTTGACCCAGTAGTCAAAACTGAATAACGACTCTTCCCTTTCTGCCACTGCTTTCTGAGGATAGGGGACCTCTCATAGACTGGATCTGTAGGTGTGTGAGGTCCTCTGGGGCAGAACTGGGGGCTCCTGCTATGATCAAATGAGCCAGCATCTGGTGTAGAATGCCTGGCTTGTTTCTGGACACCACTGGTTATTTGTCTGGGGAGACATTAGCAAGCAGAGTCAGGCCTCAGTGGGTGCTTCTTCCTATAACCCCCCTCTTTCCCCAGCTCTCACAGCAACAGTGCCTCACCTGCTGTGGCTAGCCTTGGCACTGTGGCTTCATGCTTTTGATCTGCTTCTTCCTGTCACAGATGATGGAAACAAGTCAACAATGATCAGTTCCTGCTTAGTTCAAGTACAGAGAGTTGGAGACTTCCCGGGTAGATTGGTTGATAAATTCCTTGATCCTCTACCTCCAAAACTATGTTGCTCTTCAAGTTTGCTCGGCAAATCCTCCTGTCCTTTACTTTTGTGCCTAAGAGCCTGTGGATTTTTCTGTTTCATTCTGATGCATAGATCTCTTGACTCTCAACAATTTGTCCAGACAAGACCTTTAGATATATTTTGTTTGCTATAGTAACATCCCAAAGCATGGTAATAAATTGTTGGCTAAAAGTTCACAAACACTGCTTTTATTTAAGACAGGAGCCGGCAGACTTTTTTCTTAAAGGGCCAGGTAGTAAATACTTTAGGCTTTGCGGGCCAAGAGGCAAAACTGGGGATATTATGTAGGTGATTATATAACCATTTAAATATGCCCATTTCAAAATGTGAAGACCATTCTTAGCTCACAGGCTGTAAGGAACAGGTGGGCTGGATTTGGTCTGCTAGCCAAGTTTGCTGGCCCTGTCCTAAGATGACTTAAAATTTTTGTTAGTAAAAATATATAGGAATATGAGTTCCATCACTACAAGTTAAGCTTCATAAAAGTAGATTCCTGGGGCTTCCCTGGTGGCGCAGTGGTTGAGAGTCTGCCTGCCGATGCAGGGGACATGGGTTCGTGCCCCGGTCCGAGAAGATCCCACATGCCGCAGAGCGGCTGGTCCCGTGAGCCATGGCCACTGAGCCTGCGCGTCCGGAGCCTGTGCTCCGCAACGGGAGAGGCCACAACAGTGAGAGGCCCGTGTACCGCAAAAAAAAAAAAAAAAAAAAAAGTAGATTCCTGGGCTTCCCTGGTGGCGCAGTGGTTGAGAGTCCGCCTGCCGATGCAGGGGACACGGGTTCGTGCCCCGGTCCGAGAAGATCCCACATGCCGAGGAGCGGCTGGGCCCGTGAGCCATGGACGCTGGGCCTGCGCGTCCAGAGCCTGTGCTCCGCAGCGGGAGAGGCCACAGCAGTGAGAGGCCCGCGTACCGCAAAAAAAAAAAAAAAAAAAAAGTAGATTCCTGATTATCTTGCTTACTGATGTTTCCCAGGGCCTATCATAGTACCTGGCAGGGGTCAAGCACTAAGTAAATCTTTGTTATTCGGACTGGACACAAATAATATTAACAGTGAGGCAACCCTAGAAAGCGGTGAGCCTTTCCTGAGATCCTTTTATCCTGTTATAGAAACGTAACTGAGATTTGATTTAAAATATTTCAATATTGCCATAATTTTCAGGAGTAGAGGATGGTAGTAGATACATGTTAATATATGCTAAGAACTATGATGTCAGCAAACATCTGTGGCATGCTTCATGTGTGTCAGGCACTGATCAAAGTGTTTAAGTATATAAACACATTTAATCTTTGAAAAATTCTTACCATCCTCATTTTACAGGTGAGGAAATTGCGGCACAGAGAGGCTAAGCTGCTTGAAGCCATGTAGCTCCTAAATGGCAGGACTGGGATTCAGACCCTGACATCAGAGTCCTTTTCATTGCCACTAAGCTTCTACTGCCTCTAATGTAGCTCGAAGGGAATGTGTTAGTTATTTTTATTCATGGCTGCTACTAAAATGAAAAACTTAGCTAGAAAGCCTTCTGTGATGAATTCTTTGGTTCATTTTCTCTGTTTTTCTCATATTTTGCCTCAGGTGGTTGAGCACTTCATCATCGAGCAAACACATGTCCCGGAGCCAAATCACTAAAGGGGTTGATTTTGAATCAGATGAGGTAATAAATGTTTATAAAATCTGTATAGGGACTGCTAAGCTAGTTGCCGAAAATTATTTCTAAAAATAGTTTCATTGATCACCTTCCTTTGACCATAGTTAATATTGAGTCAATGAGTGGCCTCTGTTGAGTGCTCATCGATGGAAATACCTCAGATGTGAAAGGCCTGCAGATCCTTAACATGTAATATCACTCAGCTCTTAATTTAACTTGCCCAGTTAACAGTAGGATCAGAATAGTTTTTTCAGCTTCTGTTGTTTATGTTTGAAGAAATAGTGGTGATGATATCGTGAAAGCCTTTAATGTTACTTTACAACAGAATGTTTATTAAATGTTCACTATATGCTCTACACATTTCCTGTATATTTAAGGTGGTACATGGTGGTGTTTTTCAGTTGTGGTAGAAACACGTAACATAAAACTTACCATCTTAACCAGTTTTAAGTATCCAGTTAGTTCACTAATATTAAGTATATTCACACTGTTGCACAACAATCTCCAGAACCTGTTCATGTTCCAAAACCAAAAATCTATACCCATTGAACCACATCTCCTCATTTTCCCCTCTCCTCAGCCCCTGGCAAAGGGCTCTTCTATTTGTGCATTATGATTTTGACTACTCTGTACTTCATATAAGTGGAATTATACAGCATTTGTCTTTTTGTGCCTGGCTTATTTCACTGAGCATAGTGTCCTCCAGGTTCATCCCTGTTGTACCACATGACTCACGCCTTTGATTCTGAGCTTCACCTGCTGCCGTCATGATCTCTGTGTCCCAGCTGTGGTTTTGAAACAGCTTGAAGAGAAGACTCCCCAGAACTCAGGCTGCAAAGAAAAATGGCACCATGAGCTCAGTCTGCCTATTAAATACTAGCATGTTGCCTCCAGGAGAGAAGTGGGCAGTTGTTGACCCGTTTGTTAATTCCAAAGCATCTAGATATACATGTGGTTATATGTTACTTACAGAAATTCATATAGTTCATGTTAGCTACAAAGGAGAACTATTAGCAGCTTCTCTGCTATAGTTTGGATTTACCTCTGGTTTACTAACGAGTTCTGCCTTTTATGGTAGCAGAAAATGAATCAATAAGTGAGAGCGAATTTGTGTTTCTCAAGGCATCCATATCTCACTAGAGATAGCTAATTTAGTGAACACTGGAACGTGTTAATATCACCAGCAGAGCCTAACACCAAATAATTATCCCTTTTTATGAATGTCTTAAAAGAAACATAAATCAAAACTACAAATTTGCTTTCTCTTTTGAATAGTTAGTTATAGAATGTATATCATCGATTTTATGTTAACCTCATCAAATTATGTATTTGGGGCTTATCGAAGGTTAAGTTTTCATTCTCTCTAATTAAATTCTTAGTTAACGTCTGATATTCCTGCCTATTCTTACTATGCATATAATCTATGTCCCAGCAGCACAGGAAGTCTTTGAAACTAAATAGTTCCTCTACTTCTTTTTCCAAAAAAAATATTTGAAAGATTACTTTCCTAGGTTGTTTCTTGTACCAGTCGTAGAGTAGCTGTCTATTTCTAGCATTAAATGGGTAATGGAAATAAAAATTACAGCTATTTCTGAATTAGGTCATGTGGCTTCATTATTTTTTTGGCTCTGAATTTCCAGAACATCAGATATACCAGTTATAAAATGTAAGTGGAAAAAAAAAAAACCTATTTAAAAACCTAATAGAAATGACTTGAAGAGTTGTTTTTTGTTTTTTGTTTTTTTGTCTTGCCCATGCCTTATTTGCTTTTATTAAGGTGAATAATTGAGAGAAATATATATGATATATATTGTGGGCTTCTATATATACACACATATAGAGCAGGATAAATTTTTATTTTTAATGCTTGCTAAGAATTTAGTTGGACTTTCATTGTTTTTAACAATGAAATAGCTACTAAGGAAGGGAGGAGGAGAAAAAAATTGACAAACTATTCATATTTATAAAGGAAACAGAAAAATGAAAGTCTACCCCATGTGAAAGGAGAAAATGGCTCTTACTGTTACTGTTTTGCCCATAAGAACTTCTGTCTTGTTTCAGTGAAGCGTGGAACAGTCACTAATTTTACATTTGGATGTCATTCCAGGATGATGATGATGATCCTTTTATGAACCTTAGTTCTTTAAGAAGAAACAGAAGATAATATATTTAATGGCAGTTTGAAGTTTTCAAGATTCAGGAAAAATCGAAACGTTGCAAACTACGAGTTTGCCAGTTGAAGACTTTTTGAGTATTGCTGTTAACTGAAGAATTTGAATGATTCTTACTTAACAGAGAAACTAATGTATAAAAATTTATGCTTTTGAATATCATTTCCTGAACATGACTTCATTATTTGAGAAACTTCCCAGCTCAAGGGCATATAGAATAGCATTGGTTTTCCTTATTTTTTAATCTGGTTATTAACATTACCTGTTCTATAAACGCTCCATAAAACTTAGAATGTTGTTTTTCTGACATACATCAGTATATGTCTTACCGAGTGAGAGCTTTGCTTAAATACAGTCTTGAGTAAGGACTAAAATAAATCTACCATTGTATGTTTCTGCTTTATAATCAAAGACTGTGTCGGTATTTTAAGGTTATTATATTTAGCCAAAGTTGAGGAAAAGAGCTTATAGAATCTAGCCCTTTTTATAATTTTCGTAATTTCTAGACATCCTGGATTTCCTGCAGGTAAAACAATTTATATGAAACGGTGCCTAAGCTCACTGTCTGTTACTCAGTATATGCTCTTTTTCTAATGCTTGTGATAGTATCAGCCAGAAACTTTGAATGATTACATATACCCTATAGTTTGAATAATTAGATATAAGTTTGTATCAAAAAATAAAGTCTGTCAGAATTATTGAGTTTTTTATTCCAGTTGTAGCAAAGATTCCAGAGGATTATATTCCCATTGAATGGTGGTAATTTTCTCCATTATTTTCTATTATTAATGGTTCTTTTTCTCTCTCTCTCTCACCTGTTTCTAGGAGGAAAGGGTTAAAATAATTTAACCATATCTTCTTAGAAGCTATTGAAGAGGTTTTTTTTTTTTTTTTTTTTTTAGAGTGGTCACTTGAACCTTATGGTTATATTAGATAAACATATTGAAATATAACTTCAGTGGAATATCAATGCCAAGGTTTCTCATTAATATTTTATCTTAACATTGAGCATGGGCAATTCCAAAATCTTAGAGAAGCAGTTCCTGTTACATTTTCTTACTTGTATTCGGGTGACCTAAGAATTTGACCTCTTCAGATTTAAGTTCAATAATCCCATTCTCCTTTTTAAGACTGTTTAAAGACTCCCTGAGAGTATTCCTTCTTTTCATCTTATGGTGCAGCTATATATTCAAGACTCCTTGAGGAAGTTATAGATCTTGGTGGTACAACAGCCTGACATTTCTTTATATGTAGAAACAAACGCTAGACTGAGTGATATTCCTGATTATTGGCATATTCATACCTAGAATGTGTCAAACTATAAAAGACAGCATTTGCTTAGTGGCTGCCTCTATATCATAGCCCTTTTAATGGGTCTAAGTCAAGAATTGCGATGTAGCCTTAGTTTCTTTAAAAATGTTTTCTGTGCCTCGCTTGAGCATAAGGATTATTTTAGCAGGTTGCATTAACTCAGCAGAAGGCCTTGTCCTGTGAAAGATTCTCAGACACATCTACTCCCATCTTTAATATTCCCAGTATTTGAATGAAGCAAAGACGAAATCATGAGTAAGAGTTGCTCTCCATGGTGGGATGGAAGCTGGTTTGGGTAGCTGTCTGGGAAGACTCAGCCAATCAATGGCTCTTCTCACCTGCCGGTGAGATGTCACCTGCTGGGGTGAGGATCATAGGGAGATGGTCACTAATGCGACCTGACAGTTTCCTGAGAAAAAAAGAGTAAGGCTTTCTCCCTTCCAACAAACTGCTCTACGGTATGAAAGAGGTACTAAATGTGATTCTGTTAGCTCCTAGGAGAAGTGATTCCATGGCAGTGAGAGAGGGTGAAACTCTCAGCCAATTCAGGTCATTTTGTGAATAGCGTGTGTCACCTGGAAATACAGTAAATAGGAAAGAAAAACCTTTTTGATGAATATTGCTGCATAGTTAAATATGCCACATATCCTTGATATTCTGTATTGATGCAGTGAAGTCTAGGGTTTTTTGGACAGTTTTCAGACACGTTGGGATAGGTGTGTAGCAGTGGTTTCCAGATGACTGCAGAGCCCCTACAGTTGTTCTGGAGGCTGAGAGAGGGCCTCAGTGAAAACATTTTGAGGGAAAAAATCCTTCTGTCGTTTACCAAAGAATATCCCTCTTTCTGGCATTTTGTTGTGTATCAAAAATATAATAGTGCATTTACAATTCTAGGAAATAAAACTGATACTTAGAAAATTCAAGCATTTAGGCATACAACTTTCAATTTGGGTACAAATTGGACATTTTTTCCCTAAACTTTTAAAATTATGACCTGCAATAACAGAAAAGTCATGTGCTTTAACAAATAATGATAAAGTGAGCCTCATGGCATTCTCTATACAGGTCAGGAAATAGAACTTGACCAATGCCTCAGAAGCCCACCAGTGTTCTCTCCCGGAAACGCGTCTTGACTCCTGCAATTCAGAAGTTCTTACTTTTGCCACAAGGTGGTGCTTCCAAATCTAAACTTAAGTCAGGGTAGTTTTGCAGTAAATTTGGAACCTGTGCATACTAAACTATGCAGTAAAACCAAAATTAGCTTTCTAATTTTATGTGTAAATTGCTTGACATATTTCACCTGGCTCAGCCTGGGGAAATTGCCAGGAAATTGCCCGTAAAATTGATAAATTTTACATGTAAAGGGTCAAGAAGAAAACGTTTTATGTTTTAATAAACAAAGAGGAAAAACTCTTTATTAGAAAAATGGAATAAAAAAGTCTCCCATTGTAAAAGTTTTCTGTTGAAATGTACTATATTTAAAAATAACGGGACTTCCCTGGTGACACAGTGGTTAAGAATACGCCTGCCCATGCAGGGGACATGGGTTCAATCCCTGGTCCGGGAAGATCCCACATACTGCGGAGCAACTAAGCCCGTGTGCCACAACTACTAAGCCTGTGTGCCACAACTACTGAGCCCACGTGCCACAACTGAAGCCCGCAATGCCTAGAGCCTGTGCTCCACAACAAGAGAAGCCACTGCGGTGAGAAGCCCTCGCACCGCAGCGAAGAGTAGCCCCCGCTTGACACAACTAGAGAAAGCCCATGCACAGCAACAAAGACCCAACATGGCCAAAAATTAATTAATTAATTAATTAAATTTAATAAAAATAACCATCCCCCAATGTAATCTGATGTCCTCTTTTGTATCTCACACATTTAATTCACAGTATTTTGTGGCTTTTTAAAGCTAACTACCATTAAGGTTATTATAAAAGATTTTATAGAATGAAGAGTTGGTTTTTTGAGTCCAAAGAACTTCCATATTTTGAATGAAAAATGTCCACATTTCATCGTTTGCTTATCTCATTTTCTTTTAATAGTCTGAACTTAATGTTTAATAGCTAGGTCTGAAAATACTAGTGATTTAGCTTAATCTCTTAAGAAGTCAGTTCACGTAGCTTGCTATTGCCATGACTGATAACTAGATCTGATTTTAGCTGTTTAAATCGTAAAGGCAATGCATATTTATGCTTCAAAATTCAGACATGGAAATTTTATCAAAACGTGTGTATTTCCCTATAATCCTCTCCCCAGACACAACCTCTCAACAATTATGTATATGTTTCTCCAGTTACTTTCGGCATGACTACTAACAAAAATTGTTGAATTAGAACCCCAAATTGTATCGTCAAATATTTTAGTCTCTGTGTCAAGGTATATGTTCACCTTGGTACTTTTCTTGACATCCTGATTTTTCCGTATCTTCTTTATCAAACTCTTTTAATTAAACCATCATTGCCTGTTTTAAGAGGTTATTGTACTGCTTTCCGATGTATAATTTAAATGTTATCACTCAATAATAATTTGGGTCAAATAAAAGAATATTTAATCTGCGTGCCTTGACGTCGTAAGTGGTAAAGTGAGATTCAAAGGGCTCTTGGCTGGTGATTGCACATAATAGTTGATTAAGTGAAAGAAGGACAATGGATATTAGGCTGGTTGGCCCAGGCCACACTCTCTTCTGCCTGTCAGAGCCACTAGGCAGTGCTGATGATTCATGTACAGCTACCCAACACTAGTGCTTGAGTACCCTTGATCACAGTGCCTGTTTAATGTCAAGAGTTTCATGTTCGTTTTGTTTAAAAATCAGTATTTTCTCCACTATAAGCTTATAAAACTAACTTCAGCCGACCTATGATTGCATTTGAACTGATTGCGGGGTGTATCTGGACTTTGCGCAAGTGCTGCTAGAGGCAAAAAGCCATTGCCTAATGGAATAAGAGGTGCAATTGCACGTCTGTTGGTATTTTTGTTTTTTTGTGGGGTTTTTTTGTCTATTGGTCTTAATAGTCTGGAAATAGGACTTGTGAAATGACATCTATCCATCCATCATAGACATATCTGAAAACGCCCAGTGGTTGATCATCCCAGTCTTGATTTCTGAGCTTTTTAGTAGTGCTTTAAAACCAGGTCATGTTTTTTAAACTTTTAATTTTGAAATAATATCAAATTTATGGAAAATGTGTAAGAATAATAGAGTACTTTTTACCTTTTACGCAGATTCACCAATTTTTAACATTTCATCATTTAAAAGTTATTCTCTATGTGTGTATGTTCCACACATATATATTCATATACAAGCATGAACATGCACACTTACATATACTTTTCAATCTTTTGAGAGTAGGTTGCAAGGGGTAATGATCCTTTACCCCTTATTATTTTCTTCAGTGTATATTCATGTGTCCTCAAATCTTACTCCCTTCCTTTTTGCCCCATCCCTTTCTCCTCTTTCAGCTCTATCCATTGTAGGTAAACAGTTTCATTCTTCTTTATCCTTTCTGCATTTCTTTTTGCTAAAAGTGGATATGTGTATTTTTAATTTCCCCATTTTATACAAAAATTTGTATGCTATATATATTCTCACTCAACAATATATCCTAGAAATTATTCCCTACAATTTTATAAAGGTCTTTTCTGTTTTTCATAGCTACACAGTACTCCATTGAATTTAAATACCATGGTTTATTCTATCATTCTCCTACATATGGGTATTTAAGTAGTTCCAATATTTACAATATATAAATAATAATGCTGCAATATTAACCTTATTAGTATTTTCATCTTTTTGGAAGTTTATCTTCAGAGTAAATTCGTAGAAGGTGGGATTGCTGGGTAAAAGGGTGAATGCATATGTAGTTTTGCTAAATACTGCCAAATTCCCTCCAGAGAGTTTGCATCGTTTTGTATTTCTGCCAACAATGCGTAAGACTGCTTATTTCTCCATATCCTCACCATCAGAATTTATTGTTGAGCTTTTGATTTTTTGCCAATCTAGTGGATGATTATCTCCATGTAGTTTTAGTTTTCATTTCTGTTATGAATGAAGTTGAACTTGTATATGTAAAGGCCATTTTTGGTGCATTGCTTGTTCGTGTATTTTGTCCATCTTTCTAGGATTTTTAGTCCCTTCCCCCCAAATTAATTTTTTAAAAACTTTTATATTAAGGATATTGGCCCTTTGTCTATATTGCAAAATTTGTTTTCTTGCTTTCCTTTTGTGCTCTTATAGTTTCATTTCATTTAGATCTCTGATCCATTTAGAGTTTACTCTTGTGTAAAGTTGTGAGAAATGGATTTAATTTTATCGTTTACAAATGACTATCCAGTTGTCTGTGCATCATTTATTAAAGCGGCCTCTTTGCCCCAGCAATGTGCTAGATTTTCATATGTAGTGTGGTCTGTTTCTGGACTTTCTATTCCATTCCATTGGTCTGTCTCTTCATGCACTGATAGCACAAAGTTTAAATATGAAGGCTGTGTAGTATGGTATAATGTCTGATAGGGCTAATCACCCCTCATAGCTTTTCATTTTCAATGTTTTCTTAGTTATTCTTTTATGTTTGTTTTTGCAAATGAACTTAAGTATCAGTTTTGTAGCTTCAGCAACAAAAATTTTTTTGGTTTTTTTTTTGGAGGAATTGCATTAAATTTATAAATTAGGAAGAAATGACATCTTGTATGGATGTCAAGTCTATTTTATATGTTTCAGAAATGTTCTAAATGTTCTTCATAGAGGTTTTGAACACTTCTAAAATTTAATCTTAAGTATTTTGTCTTTTGCGCTGCTATTGTGATTATAGTTTTTCTCTTCCATTATATCCTTTTTTAAATTTTTATTTAATTTATTTTTGGCTGCATTGAGTCCTCATTGCTGTGCGCGGGCTTTCTCTAATTGCAGCGAGCGGGCTTTCTCTAATTGCAGCGAGCGGGGGCTACTCTTCGTTGCGGTGGCTTCTCTTGTTGCGGAGCATGGGCTCTAGGCACGCAGGTTTCAGTAGTTGTGTCATGCAGGCTCAGTAGTTGTGGCTTGTGGACTCTAGAGTGCGGGTTCAATAGTTGTGGTGCACGGGCTTAGTTGCTCCACAGCATGTGGGATCTTCCCCGAACAGGGCTCGAAACTGTGTCCCCTGCATTGGCAGGAGGATTCTTAACCACTGTGCCACCAGGGAAGCCCTTCCATTATATCTTATAACTGGCTATTTTTATATATGAAAGCTATTCATTTTTGCATGATAATTTTATATCCTGCTAACTTGCTGAATTCTATCGTTTAAATTTGTTTTATCTTTGATGCGCTAGGATTTTCCAGGTGTAATTTTATGTGACCCACCAATAAAGATATTTTTGCTTCTTGTTTCAATTCTTATGCCTTTAATTTTTTCTCTTATCTAAGTGCATTGGCCTCCACCTCCATGTTAATATATCAAAAAAAAAACCTGGAAAAGTGCAGGCAGGGAAGGTAAAGTTTTTTCTATACACTTTGGTGGAATGTTACCGAAGTTAAAAAACTGTAATTAAAAATAGCTCGGAAAATTCTTCTCCAGGCAAATTTTATAAATTTACCAAATAATAACTTCATTCAAGTGGAATTATATGATGTGTACCTTATTGTGTATGACTTCTTTCTTACAGTGTGATGTCTGAGATCATTCATGTTGCAGCATGACTCTACTTTTTCATTGCTTATGGCAGTTTCCACTCTCACCAGTCCATATCCTTGCAAAATATTTGGTATTTTCAGTCTTTTTAATTTTAGTCATACTGATGGATATGTAATAGTATCTTCTTGTGGTTTTATTTTCATTTCTCTGATGACTAATGATGTTAAGGAACATTTCATATTTTTTGTGCAAATTTTGATGTCATCTTTTGGGATATATGTATTCAGATATTTTGCCCATTCTTGAATGGGTTGTCTACCTTTTTCTTACTGATTTCTGGGAGATATATTTTATACAATTCCTTTGTTGAGTATATGTATTGCAAAATCTTCTCCAGTGGCTTACCTTTTTGTTCTGTAAATGATGTGGTGTTGAACAGATTTTTTAAATTTCAACAAAGGTCAATTTGTCAATGATTAATGTTTCTCTGTCCTGTTTGAGAAAACCATTCTCTATCCTAAGATCATAAAGAGATTCTTCTGTGTTATGTCCCAGAAGCTTATCTGATTTGCCTTTCACATTTAACTCTACAGTCCAGCTGGGAGTTGATTTTTATGTGTGGTCTGAGATAGGAATCATGTTTCATTCTATTCCACATGGAGATGCACTGGCCTCAGCACCATTTGTTGAAATGACAGTCCTTTACCCCTGCTCTGCAGAGCTACCTTAGTCATTAATTAACAGACCATATACATACGGATCTATTTCTGAAATCTTTATTCTGTTCCATTGCTCTATTTGGAATTGCTATAGTTTTATAATGAGTTTTATAATAAGAACAAGTCTTCCATCTTTGTTTTTTCCCCCAAGGTTTTCTTAGTAATTCTTGGCTCTACAAATTTTCAATTAAATTTTGTAATTATATATACTGCTTGTGAGCTAATATAAGGTCTTAACAAAAATACCTGTGTGGTTTCAGTTTGGTTATAATTTTCTTTTATTGAAGTATAGTTGATTTACAATGTTATGTTGATTTCTGCTGTACAGCAAAGTGATTCAACTATGTATGTGTGTGTATAAATATATATTCTTTTTTTAATATAAATTTATTTATTTATTTATTTTTGGCTGTGTTGGGTCTTCGTTGCTGTGCGCGGGCTTTCTCTAGTTGCAGCAAGTGGGGGCTACCCTTCATTGCGGTGCGTGGGCTTCTCATTGTGGTGGCTTTTCTCGTTGCGGAGCACGGGCTCTAGGCACGCAGGTTTCAGTAGTTGTGGCTCGTAGGCTCTAGAGTGCGGGCTCAGTAGTTGTGGCACATGGGCTTAGTTGCTCCACGGCATGTAGGATCTTCCTAGACCAGGGCTCAAGCCCGTGTTCCCTGCATTGGCAGGCGGATTCTTCATGACTGTGCCACCAGGGAAGTCTCTACATTATTTTTTAATATTTTTTTCCATTATGGTTTATCTCAGGATATTGAATATAGTTCCCTGTGCTATATAGTTGGTTATAATTCTTAACTGTTGTCAATTGCAGTTGATTTAATTTAAACCTTGATCTTATTCCCAGGCTTGACTAGATATTTCCTTTGATAGTCAAAGAAACCGATTTTGGTTGCCAAAGCTAAAGTTTGCTGGCTGAGATTAGGAAAATATCCTGTTCTTGCTGGTATCTTCCTGTTTCCTACCTGAAATGTTGTCAACCTCATTTACCTGGCCTAATGTTCCTTTGCCCATTGGTGGCATAGCCCAGTCAAGAGAGGGTAATAATGTTTCTTATGCCCCCACCTCACCCACCTTCTTTTCCTCCAACTTGTTTAAAGCATGTGCTGTTTTTCCCTCCTCTCCTGAAACGCTTCCTACATTTACAAAACAGTCAATCCGGGCTTTCTTCCAGTTCTGATCTTCACTACCCAACCCCCTCTGCCACTCCACCCACTAGTTTCCTTCCATCTTCATTTCCACTTCCTAATACGCATCTCCTTATATTCTGCAGGGGTCCCTTCTCCTCATCAGATGCAGCAGATCAGTAGCAGGTGCTACTAAAGGAATGAGGAAAGGAGGAAAATGAGGGAGAGAACTGTTTATTGAGTTGCTCTTCCATGCCAGGCCCAGGTGTATATACACATTGTCATTATTTAATTCTCATAACACTACATAGTAGGCATTATTACCCTTTTTTAAATAGCTTAAGATCACACAGCTAATAAAGGTAGGGCTGAGATTTAAATCTAATTCTATCTGAATCCAAATCTCATTCTTTCCACATGACCACACTGCCTCCCATGAACTGAGGCATGTCCTGACTTGCAGCTTAAAACATTAGTCTCAAATCCTAATGCATCTTTGAACAGAGACTATACAGAAAAGAAGGGCAAAGTCCAAAGTAGAATGTGAGCTAGATCTCAAGTTGGTGACTGGCCCAGACGGGGTGAGCACCCAGAGGAGAGCTTTCCCTTGGAGAGAGACATTTCAGGTGGTTACAGGGATTCATATTAAACAATGAGCAGTAAATATGGGTGACTCACTGACCAAGTTCTTATGAATATTGAAAAGTAAATGGTTTCCAGTTGGTCCAGATAAAATCTATAGTAGATGATAGACAGAGAATGGGTGACCACTGGGATTCTCAGGATTGATTCAGTTAGGTTTAATGTGTCCATCAACTAAAAACGTGTTTAATAGTAATTTCCCACAGGACGATTTTCTATTTTGGGGTTTTTTTCTCCAAATCATATTTATTATTTTTTCTCTGATTATTAAAAAAAACTATAGGAAAACTAAAAAGTAGTAAACAGCACAAAGAAAAAAATATATATATATATAATTAATATAGTAAATGTATATGTATTTATGAATATAGCTGCTTTGTTTCTTTAAGATAAATTCTTAGATGTGAACTTTTTGGATGTAAAGTGTGGGTCATATTTTAAACACTTGGTAAAAACCTAAAAATTCCCTTGTTGAATGGCCAGAGGACATGAATTTTAAAATGACAGACTGGAAATGCAAATAGCTAATAAGCCCAGGACTTTATTAGTAATTAAGTTAACTTAAGGGACATATCATTTTTAACTATTGAAATAGAAGCTTTTCATTCATGTGATTTCTTTTTTTTTTTTTTTACTTCAGGACAGGTTTAATTACTCCAGTTAAGGATAGAGAGATAGCACCTAGAGTAGTGCTCCCCGCCTTGAGGATTCAGTAGAACACTGACTTTCATTAAGGAAAATAGACCAAATATTGCTAATACAGAGCCACTGAGTTTTTCAGGCAAGTCAATTAGGAAAGCTCCTCCTTGAAAACAGATGAATAGTTCTCAGAAAAAAGAGGAGCCATTATTCCTCTGAACCACCCATGGACATTCCAGAGAAGAGGCAGATAGAGAGTTAGATTCTAGAAGAGACGGCAGCAAGGAGCTAGGCCCTTACACAGGTGGCGGTGGCCAGCAGAGATGGTGCAATGAGCCCCAGGCCTCCCTGGTCCTAGGAGAACGCTCTGGACCAGAGCTCTGCGAGAAAAGGCCGGGTAATGCCACCAGTCCTCACAGACAGACAGGCCTCCTCTGGACTGTAGCACAGCTAAGGTTCCTCTTCCTTATACCAGCACTGTTCACTGAAGTCAAGGGAAAAGGTTGCAATCTCGCTAGTGGCTGAAACCACAGTCTGAGCCATGGGTTGTGTTACAGGTGTTGGTGAGGCCAAAACTCCCACGAATTGAATCTGGGGCCACGTGGCATGCTCAAAACACTCTGGTGGGTCCCATCCAGAGGTCCCATCTGGGTCCTCCAGATCTGGATGGCATCCTTGTTGGGGAGGATTTAGGCTCAGATTGGCCCACTGGTCATGAACTCCACCAGCTGCTGAGAGAAAAAATGCCCTCCACGTTCTTGGTACAACTTCTGGCAATCTTCCTTTCTCCACGGAAATTCTCTCATTCATACAATGAGGAACTTGTTGCTCTGAATCTGCTGATGAACAGCCTCCAGAATCAGTGGGTGAACAACTGCAGGCTTGATCAGGGCCAGAGTGAGGTGGAGAGCATGAGGGCTCCGCAAGATCGAGGTCATCTGTCTCCTGCCATCAGAGAGCCTGATAAGAGACCCATCAGGGCTGCACTCCCCACCCTTCCTACTCTGGAGCCCTCATTCATTCGATATTGAGTGCCAGCGATACATAGGACACTGAGCAAAGGCAAAAAACAAAAAACAAAAGCAAACAAAAAGCAAAAAAAAAAAACCCCAAATAACAACAACCCACAATAGACATGACCTCATGGGACATTTAGTCTAAAATACATATACCATTTATTGAATTCTGTTTGCCAGGACTGTGCTAAGCACTTTATAAACATTACATCTAATCACCACAAAATTCTATGTGGTAGTTATTGCTGAAAGAGGAAACAGATGTTCAGAGACTGACTCACATGTCACATGGCTACACAGGCTGAGGATTGAATCTCAACCTTGACTGACTCCAAAGAGCTCACCATTAGCTTCTGGATGAAGAGGATTCTTTCAGAATGCATTTCAAAAAATCAATTCAATGACTGGGTGTTGGTTAGGGCGCAGGGAAGTGGTGTTCTCATGTTGCTCATGGGAGTATAAACGGATCTATCTTTTCTGCAAAACAAAATCTGGCAAAATTATCATAAGCCTTGAAGAGTTTTCATCTTTAACTGAAATTCCATTTTTTGCACTCTACCCCAAGGAGAGAATCAGAAATGTGATCAAAGATTTATGTACAGACATATCTCAGAAATATTGTAGATTCAGCTCCAGACCACTGCAATAAAACAAATATCATAATAAAGTGAGTCACATGAATTTTTTGTTTTCTCAGTGCATGTAAAAGTTATGTTTACACTATACTGTGGTCTGTTAAGTGTGCAATAGCATTGTGTCTAAAAAAGAGTACATTCCTTCATTTTAAAATACTTTATTGTTAAAAAATGCTAACCATCATCTGTGCCTTCAGCAAGTCATTAATCTTTTTTCTGGTGGAGGGTCTTGCCTCGATGTTGAAGGCTGCTGACTGATCAGGTGGTGGTTGCAGAAGGGTGGGGTGACTGTGGTAATTTCTTAAAATAAGATGACAATGAATTTTGCCCCATTGATTGACTCTTCCTTTCAGGAACAATTTCTTTTTAGCATGCAATACTGTTTGATGGCATTTAGCCCACATAGAACTTCTTTCAAAATTAGAGTCAATCCTTTCAAACCCTGATGCTGCTTTGTCAACTAAGCTGATTTAATATTCTAAATCCTGTGTTGTCATTTCAACAATCTTTCCAGCATCTTCACCGGAAGTAGATTCCATCTCAAAACACTTTCTTTGCTCACCCATAGGAAGCAACTCCTCATCCGTTAAAGTTGTATCATGAGATTGCAGCAGTTCAGTCACATCTTCAGGCTCCACTTCTAGTTGTCTTGCTATTTCCAACACATCTGTGGTTACATCTGCCACCGAAGTCCTGAATCCCTCAAAGTCATCCATGAAGGTTGGAACCAACTTCTTCCAAACTCCTGTCAATGTTGATATTTTGGCTTCTTCCCATGCATCATGAATGTTCTTAATGGCATCTAGGATGGTGTATCCTTTGCAGAAGGTTTTCAATTGACTTTGCCTAGATCCATCAGAGGAATCACTATCTATGCAGCTGTAGTTTTACAAAATGTGTTTCTTAAGTAATAAGACTTGAAAGTCAAAATTACTCCTTGATCCATGGGCTGCAGAATGGATGTTGTGTTAGCAGCATGAAAACAACACTTATCTCTTTGTACATCTTTGTCAGAGCTCTTGAGTGGCCAGGTGCATTGTCAATGAGCAGTAATCTTTTTTTCTAAGCAGTAGATCTCAACAGTAGGCTTAAAACATTCAGTAAAACATGTTGTAAACAAATGTGCTGTCATCCAGGCCTTGTTCTTCCATTTCTAGAGCACAGGCAGAGTAGATTTAGCATAATTCTTAAGGACCCTAGGATTTTTGGAATGGTAAATGAGCACTGACTTCACCTTCAAGTCACCAGCTGCATTAGTGCCTAACAGAGAGTCAGCCTGCCCTTTGAAGCTTTAAAGCCAGGCATTGACTTTTCCTGTCTAGCTATGAAAGCCCTAGATGGCATCTTCTTCCAATATTAGGCTGTTTCATCTACATTGAAAATCTGCTATTTAGTGGAGCCGCCTTCAGTAATTATCTTAGCTAGATCTTATGGATAACTTGCTGCTGCTTCTACATCAGCACTTGCTGCTTCACCTAGTACTTTTATATTATGGAGATGACTTCTTTCCTTAAACCTCATGAACCAACCTCTGCTATCAGACTTTTCTTCTACAGCTTCCTCACATCTCTCAGCCTTCAGAGAATTGAAAAGAGTTAGGCCTTGCTCTGGATTAGGCTTTGGCTTAAGAGAATGTGGGAGCTGGTTTGATCTTCTATCCAGACCACTAAAACGTTCTCCATATCAGCAATAGGCTGTTTCTCTTATCATCTGTGTGTTCACTGGAGAAGCACTTTTAATTTCCTTCAAGAACTTTTCCTTGCAGTCACCACTTAGCTAACAGTTTGGTGCAGGAGGCCTAGCTTTCAGTCTGTCTTGGCTTTCAACACACCTCCCTCACTAAGCTTAATTATTTCTAGCTTTTAATTTAAAGAAAGATGTGTGACTCTTCCCTGCACTTGAACACTTAGAGGCCACTTTAGGGTTATTAATTGTCCTAATTTCAATATTGTTGTATCTCAGGGAATAGGGAGGCCTGAGGAGAGGCAGAGAGATGGGGAATGGCTGGTTGGTGGAGCAGTCAGAACGTGCATATTTATCAATAAAGTTTGCCGTCTTATGTGGGCATGGTTTGCAGCACCCCAAAACAACGACAATAGTAACATCAAAGATCACTGATCACAGATCACCATAACAAGTGTAATAACAATGAAAAAGTTTGAAATGTTGTGAGAGTTACCAAAATGTAACACAGAGACAGAAAGTGAACAAATGTTATTGGAAAAACAGGCGCCAATAGACTTGCTTGACACAGCATTGCTACAAACCTTCAGTTTGTAAAAAACACAGTATCTGCAAAGTGCAATAAAAGAAATGCAATAAAATGAGGTATGCTTGTACAACAGCTTGAATATTTGATAGTAAAAAATGAATATATATATATAATATACTCTATATAATATACTCTAACAATACATATTATTATAATTTATAATAATATATGTAAATATGTAGAGAGTATATATACAATTATATATTATTTAATATATCAAATTAAATGACATAGTGATATAATGTCTGGAATTTGCTCCAAAATAATCTGGACCAGGGGAGGAAAAATAGATTGAACCTGGGTGATGGATACATTTAAGTTTATTATATCATATTTCTATATAAAAAGGCTTAAGTTATTTATAATAAAAGATGATTCCATCAAGCATTATTTATTACAGTGAAAAATACACTATGAGACAAAATATACAGCCGTTAAAAGGGATGTTTTTGAGAAAAATTTAGTAACATGGAAAATGCTTTCATAATGATGTAATCAGGGCACAAAACTGATAAAATTTCATTTCAACTATGTAAAAAATGTAAAGGAAACACACCAAAATGTTAATAGCAGGATTATGGTGATTTTTATTTTCTTATTCATGTTCTTTTGTATTATTTTACAAATACCATTTATACTCAGGAAAAAAAAAAGTAATGTACTGAAGAAAACAGTCAATCTTTACCTCTAACGGTCCCTTACTATTGTCACTGTCGGAGATGGGTCACTGGTCTAATTAGCCATCTGAGCCCATGTGACCTGGGTGGTAGTTTTTGGTTATGTGTAAAGGAGGTTGTTGGAGAGGAAATAAAACAGCTGGCTTTGTCACTTATACCCTATGTTTCTGCAGGACACAGCCAGTTGTGTTTATGAGAGATATTTCCATTGTCAAGGAGTGAAGGTCAAATTAACAGCTCTGCTTTAGTTCTATAAGGGTTTTGGAATTTTTTGTCTTTAAAAACATTCCATTGATGTTTTCATATATACATTCATTAAGTATTTACTAAGAGCCTGCTCTGTGCCAGGCACCATGCTAGGTTTGGTTTAAAATATGAAAAGAGCAGAGTGCCCGCACTGAAGGAAGCTCAGTCTAATAGGAGAAGCTGGTGGAGACAGTTACATCGTATTGAAAAGGCTGAGGTAGAGGTAAGCTCAGGATGAACCGTCAAACCCAGAAGTCACTTGCTGCTAGATCTTTCACTTAGCAATTAAAGTTTTGGTATAGTATAAATGGTATGGTCTTTTTCCTCACACAATTTAGATTAGATATTATTACTCTGCCCTTAATTTCAGGCTTTTATGATATTCCTAATGTGATAGGAATTTTTAAATAGTCTGACTGGTTGGCCAGGATCTGACCTTTACGTGCCAATCTTACATGTTTACTCCACTGCAAATAGTATTTTTTTCCTCAGAGAAGTATGATCATCATATTTCAAACACCACAACCTTCCTTGGTTCCCTTGCCTGCAAGCTGCATTTTTGACTGTAATTTGTCTTTATTATAGCATGAACTTTATAAAATAGAAGTCAGGGTAAAATTAATATGAGAAAAGGTGGCTTTTTTATTCTGGCACTCAAAACCAGTGGCTTCAGTTGGTAATTCAAAAATAAAAAAATAAAAAGTCTTACAGAAGAATTTTTCAAGAGTGTAAGATCAGTGAAAGCTATTGCTTATATCCTGCGAAAATGAGTTGCAGATCTGGTGATGCTTTCTAGAAATAGCATTAACAAAATTTTTATTTGGTATTGCCATTAAAAAACCCCCACTAATCATCATTCCTCCCTCTATAAAATGCAATATTAATCAAATGGCTTAAATATCATGCTTAATTATCCTCTTTCACTTTCTGAAGATCTGATTTGAAACAAAGCACACAGCAGAAATTAAAGAGAAGGAGGAAAAAATAGCTCAAGAGTAATTAAGAGCATAGAATTAGAGCTGGTGCTAAGAAATATGACTCAACCTGTAGGATTACAAAAAATCTCCTTGTAACATTAGTTCCATGGCTCTACCTATATTTTCTTCTCTTTGCCTCCTCAAAAATTTATTGAAGAAATCATTTTAAGTGGTTAACCAGCAATAGAACCAGAAAATACAGTTATTTTCTCAGAAGGCAGGTTTTACATTGAGTTTAGAGGATGCAGTTTGTATAATTTAAAATGATTAAAATGTAGATATGTCCCTGGACCCTACTAGATAAAAAAAGGAGTATTCAGAAAAATTAAGATTTGCATCCTGGGTTGTCTAATTCCATGTTCAAAGCCTCTGTCACAGTCCTGCCCATTTCCCCTCTCTGGGTACTGGGCTAGGCTCTAGGAGGTAAGAAGATAAGAACAAGATCAATCTTAGCCTGGAAGAGCTGACATTTTATTTGGAAAGACAGATAAATTGCAAACTGACTACCACAAGGGTAAAGGTAACCTCAGAGAACAGATCACATGGTATGGGAGCAGTTTTATTTATTTATTTATTTTTTTCAATCAGATTTTTGCTAGTTTATTTTTTTTTTTTTGTCACTGAAATCATTAAAAAATTTTAAACATCTTTATTGGAGTATAATTGCTTTACAATGGTGTGTTAGTTTCTGCTTTATAACAAAGTAAATCAGCTATACACATACATATATCCCCATATCTCCTCCCTCTTGTGTCTCTCTCCCACCCTCCCTATCCCACCGCTCTAGGTGGCCACAAAGCACCGAGATGATCTCCCTGTGCTATGTGGCTGCTTCCCACCAGCTATCTATTTTGCATTTGGTAGTATATATATATGTCCATGCCACTGTCTCACTTTGTCCCAGCTTACCCTTCCCCCTCCCCTGGGAGCAGTTTTAAATGAGAAGATTTGGGGGCACTGACTCTGCTTGTTCTGGGATTGTGGCCGCCAAGGGAGTCTGAGAATCTTCACAGGAGAGACAGCAATTGAGCTGGGTCTTGAAGAAGGAAGAGGAGACTTTCTGGCCTGGGGGGTGGGAGAGGGGATGAGTCTAGACAGAGAAAAAAACAGCATCTTCAAATAGATAGCACCATAAAATTGCTGGGCTGTGACAAGACCCCAAGATTCTAACCCAAGCAAACGGGCGAACAAGAAAAGGGGCTAATATAAGAAAATGAGGGAAGAGTGGGATATGGTGAGTTTAGTTTGTAGCTGGTTGAATTTTAAGTATTCCAGGTGGAAATGTCCAACCAACAGTTGAATATATAATGTTGATCTGGAGTATTCAAAGAGGTAGTAAGTAGAGGTACAATTTGGAGTGATTGGTGAGTGATGATGGTTCAACCAGTGGAGACGGCTGAGATCACCCAGGGGGACATTTAATTCAAGAGGAGCAGATAGTGAAGGATGGCACCCTAGATCACCAACACTAACGAGCAGTCCTGTGGTGGTTACAACAAATACTACTATTTATCTACATCATGGGTTAAATGGGCTGTTATGAGTTGGTCCAATACCCATGCCACCGTTTATAAAGATTCCTATGTAAAAGTGCAGAGTGAGTTCAAGTAACTTACAAAAAAATTGGACCACAAACTTTAAGTTGCTTGTGTGTACTTCCTTTTACTTATCCTAAATATACCATTTTACCCCATGGCTCCAGTGTCCTGGAACTTGGAAACGAATTCCAGCCAACCAATTCCTGGAAACTAATGACCTGCCCACATGCTGTATGTTTTTATTCCATTTGAGACTATCTTCAGCCATAGCTTATATTTTAGCCCTACTTGGTTCATTTGTAGCTCAAGAAAGATGACATCCAGCTTTTACCATTAAAACAAACTCTGTGTGACTGTCATGTACTGGCAACGGTGCTATGTGCCCTTTCTCTCCCTCTGCCACTGTGACTGTCACCAGCGAAGGACTGTGGGAGTGGCGACTTTTTAAATCAAGTAGGGCTTTTCAGGAAACAATATTGGTGTTCAGTGAGCAATTGCTTGTGGTGCCAGGAATCTTGGTGTGGTGAGACTCTCAGAAACACCTTTCTAAGACCTCTGTGTGATACTGTTATTCTATAATTCTTTGTCTAGTTTTTATTAAAAATACACGTGGGCTTCCCTGGTGGCGCAGTGGTTGAGAGTCCGCCTGCCAATGCAGGGGACATGGGTTCGTGCCCCGGCCCGGGAAGATCCCACATGCCGCGGAGTGGCTGGGCCCGTGAGCCATGGCCGCTGAGCCTGCGCATCCGGAGCCTGTGCTCCGCAACGGGAGAGGACACAGCAGTGAGAGGCCCGCAAAAAAAAAAAAAAAGAAAAAAAGTACTCGTGAAATGATTTGTTATTTTTATTTTTTGTTTCAAGTCCATTTGAAAGAGTTAAACACTAAACTCTGCTCTCTGGTTTCTTTAACATGTATGACTATTATTAGGGACAGAAATATAATTACTATTTGGCCCTGAAGGGGTTCAGAATGTGCATCCCTGAAATATGCCACTTTGGCTTATGGACTGGTTTGAGCTGAAGTCAATTAAGGCCCAGAAGATTCAGGAAGAGCTGTTGTTGTTACTGTTGCTTTACCTCCCCCTTAACTGCCTAAAAGAATTTAGACAGAGGGTCTGGTCCAGGAAGAGAACTATCACCAGAGATAACTACAGAGAGTGTGGGCTACACGTGGAAACATGGGGGAATCCAGCAGGACCTATCTGTTCAAAATCCTCTCTGTTCCCCTGTCTCTGCACGGCATGGCAAACATGTGTTTACCAGACATTGGCTCTTCCCATTTTCCTGTGAATTGTCTTCCTTCTCTTTGAAGCCACAGACCCCTACTGCCTTCTTAGTTCAGAATATGGCATCTCAGCCTCAACTGCCTGACTTTTAGGGAGCCTCTCACTGTCTGTTGGGATCCCATACATATGTAATTAAATTTGTTTTTCTTTTGTTAATCTGTCTTTTGTTAATTTAGTTACTAGGCCAGCCAAAAGAACCTAAATGGGTAGAAGAAAATTTTTTCTCCCCAACAGCACATACTGACTATACACAGTGTCTTTGGTTCTATTCAGAAGGCACAAAAGAAGGAGCTGCTTCATTCTAGAAGCTCTGTGTCTTCCCAAATCTCTTTAGTTACCGCAGTAGTAATGCTACAGAACTGATAAAGCCTCTGAGGGAGGAACTTCTCTTAATAAATTAGTCTTAATGTGAGGGGGTGAGGGGTGAGAGATGTTCTTTCATTAAGCACTAGGCTGTTCCAGAAGTTCAGGGTAAGTCGAGGATGGTGGTGCTTGGCTGGAAACCCAGGAGGCCCAGGCCTGGCTGAGCAGAGAGCCGAATGCCTGGAGAAGAAGAAGAAGAAGTGATTCTAGAATTTATACCTACCCTTGTATATTGTGAGTACCCCCGACCCCTTCAGGGCATACCAGTCCAACTTCCACCTCCAATCTGAGGGTCTTCTCTGGCCTCTGGAGCCCCCTTCAGCTACCTACTTGGCAAGCAGGAAGTGTAGGAGAATTACCACATCCCTGGGAGCAGCGTTCAACCAGTGATTGACAGGAGGTGGTATGTAGACACCCCAGCTCCCTCACCTGGCTTGGACAGCTGACGTGTATGCTTTATACTGGCTTTCCCAGCAGGATTAAGCTCAGTTGCCCACAGTGGTAGATGGTCTGACAGTACATTCTTTGTCAGTCACCTTCCCTTCCTTGTCTCACTTTTCCTCTTTCTCTACTCATGTTTGCTTTCACTTCCCCAATAATCCCTTGCACTGGAAATTTTGGCTCAGGATTTACTTCTGTGGAAAGGTGAGAACTAAAATATGTCACCTCGTCTTTCAGAGAGAAAGTTTCAAGCCCCTGGCACAAATGCCCTCACACCTACAAGGTGGTCATGGTGAGCAGGAAATCAACGTGAAGGCATGAGGTGCTCCAGATTAGTGTGATGTCCAGAGCACCAAGCAGGGTACTTAGACGACAGGGCTTGGAAGGACACTGCTTACCCTGGGTTTCTTTCTCTGTGCTTGATGCTGAGTAGCCCTCTTCTGCCCATACATTCTTTCTCAACACTGGGATTAATTCAACTAACAAGGGCTCCGTTTTCTAAATCACCATCACATTCAAGACTTGCCTCCCTGAGATGCTGCCAAGTCATCCTGATGGAGCATCCTGTCCACCCAATGTCTTGAGTTACATGTTCACAGGCAGTATCTTGGTTTCTTTCCTATAGCTAAATATCTATTATTTCATGTGCCTGGCACCCCTGTCCCTTCTCCTAGGATCAGTCACATAATCCCCTATTCCAACCACATGATTCTGTGAGACCCACCAGGTCCATCAGTAGAATCGAAGGACATCTGCTCATCACCTTCTCTTCCCAGACACAGTTGTTTAACAAAGGAATGTAAGGTGATGAACTGGAGACAAGAGTGGACGTCTTTGGACTTCTAATAATGGAGAAAGGTAGGCTAAAAGCTGTGGGAGGGGCTGAGGTCCAAGGAGCATCTTGGGTGTTTTTTAGTGTTTGACTTCGAACACACCGAGAACTTGGCAATCATCCTTGCTTCCTCCCTCCAATCTCTGTCAACCCTGCCCCTCCCGTTGTCGACACCTGGATCCAAGTCTCCCCTCTGTTCCTGGATCACTTGAACAGCCTTCAAACCTCCTGCCTCAAGCCCCAGCACCTCTATTCTCCCGTTGCTAGACTGTTCTTTCTAAAATGCAGATCTGATCTCAGTCTCTACTTGTAGCCCTTCTGTGAATTCCTGTTGCTCTCTGGAAATCATTCAAATCTTGATGAGGATTTCAAAACGGATGAGACGTTTCTTGTTTGGGCCCCTGTCTACCTCTCCAGCCCTCTCTCTCCACTCAACTCTTTGAACAAAAAAACATGTGTTGCCTGTCATTTCAGCAAACAAAGACTGTTGCCCGCCATCAAGCCATCTGCCACTGCAAACCAACCAGAGTGTGCCCTGAGGAGAATTCAGGATGGAGAAAAATAGGACACTGGCCCTAGATAGTTAAGATGTATGTCAAAGGAATGATTTCAATGAGCCCAGACTCTTGCATCCTCCCATACATAGAAAAACACTAAATTCATTAACTTGAGATGTGTGTTTTTTTTGATTAACAGTCATCTTTTGGTGTTTGTTTGTTTTTATTTTAACAAAAACTCCTCTATATTGTGGATCCTCCCTTACCTCTCTGGAATAGTTCCTCAGAGCGATCTGAGAGGCTATCTCCTGGGCTATAATCTTCAGTGTGGTCCCTGAATAAAACAGAACTGGCAACTTCTAGGGTGTACGTTTTTCTTCAGTTGATAGCTCTTTGCGTAACACGCTCTAGCTCTTTCCACTCCTGTAGTTGTCGAATGAGCTATACTCACATTCATCTCGGTACCTTTGCACGTGCCATGATTCCCTCCTTATGGAATTCTCCATCTTCTTCCCTCTGCCTCCTCCTCTGGAACCTAATGTCTCTTGCTGGTCCCTTAGGACTGAGCTGAAGTGTCACTTTCTCTGGGAAGAGTTCCCTGATTCCCTCTCACCTAGATGAGTGCACCTTGTACTTTAGTATGGTGACACTTACCAAACCATTTTCTAATTGCTTATTGACCTGTGTCCCTGGAGCTCAATGGGGTACAGAAGCTGATGTCTAACTTTCCTGGAAAGTTTCCAAAGTGAAAGGTGGCTAGGCTTTCCCTCAAGGCCCAGTGAGAAAAGAGGACTTTGGTGGGAGGGGTCTGTTCTCCAGGGTTTAGGTGGGACAAAGGTGCAGGATTTCTCCTGAACCAAGTACCTCAGAAGGTACCTGGGCTTGAGTCATTTGATGGAGTCCCAGCCTAAGGGCACCGCTCAGCAGGGTGTGATGACAAAAAAGAGTCTACATGGGGTTTGCCAATAGGACGGGTGAGGGGGCAGTTATAAGCAGTCGACCAGTTACTGCATATAGCACCCGAGAGTAATGTGGTGGGAGATCCCTACCCAGGTCTCTGAAAACCTCACTTACAGGAAAAAGGAAAACTTTCCACCAGGGCCAGAAAAGTTAAATAACTTGCTCAGGATTTCACAGCTAGGATGTGATAAAACTGGAATTTGACTCTGATTCCGTGGGATCTGGTGAGATGGATGGCGGGCCAGGGGTGACTGGGAGAGACTTCACAGGGGGGAGTGAAAGAACAGGTCAGCAAGATATCAAGATTTCCTGGAGGAGTAGGTGGGGAACAGAAAACAACATGGGTAACATCCCTTACAGATACAGGTTCAAAAACTCCCAGGGCAGAAAACTCAGTTACCCAGGAAGTGAGCACAGAGCTATTATTGATCTCCTTTGATTCTTGGATCACATCAGGAGAACTGGTTTGAAGTGTTTCCTTGAAAAACTAAGCCCCCCCCGCCCCCGCAACACACACACACATATTGAGTCTTAGTGAAGGGAAGGAAACAAAACCTGGCCAGCCTCCCAGGACATCTGAAGTCTGATCACTGAAGGCGCCTGGAGAAAGCCTACATCGATTGCCTTGTTCACCTTGTACCAGAACTGCCAGGCCCCAGTGACCCACCTCAACTTGAAACCTGCCAAGCCTGACGCTCAGACTGGACCAGAGTAGCCCCGCGCGGAACAAGGGGTTGCCTGGAGGGGGCGGCCCCAGTCCCTGCCGCGCGCTCCCCGAAACCCCAACCGCCCCGGGGCGCCTTCCGCCGTCTCCCTTTCCGATGGCGAGGCTTAAGCAGAAAGCAGGCGGATGAGTGTTTTTAGGGCAACAGCCCTAACGCCTGGCTGGAGTTTTATTTCTAGAGCGAGAGCGGGCTGAGGCCGGGGGTGGGGAAGCCCGCCGAGCCGGAGCGCGTCACGGTTGCCCGGAGAGACGCCGCGCCGCCCGATAGGCACAGGCACTCGCTCGCCCGCAGCCGGGGGGCGCAGCGGAGACACAAAAGTGCGGCCGGCGGCCCGGTGCGCGCCGATCGCGCGCGGGAGGCCGGCGGGCAGTGGGCGCCGGCCGGGCGCTGCGAGGCCGGGAGTCCCTGCGCACACAGCCCCGCGCCCGAGCGCACGTGCGCGGCCTGGCGGGACGTCCCGCCCGCCCCGCCCCGTCCCGGGCGCGGAGGCTCCTGCAAAGATGATCCCTCGGTGCGTGCTGCTCTGCCTCCTCGCAGTGGCGCGAGCCGCGGACGAGCAGAGCCCGGAGGCGTCCCTGGTGGGGCCCAACGCCTCGCACTTCTTCTACTGGAACAACTATACCTTCTCTGACTGGCAGAACTTCGTGGGCCGGAGGCGCTACGGGGCCGAGTCCCAGAACCCCACGGTGAAAGCCCTGCTCATCGTGGCTTACTCCTTCATCATCATCTTCTCGCTCTTTGGCAACGTCCTGGTCTGTCATGTCATCTTCAAGAACCAGCGGATGCACTCGGCCACCAGCCTCTTCATCGTCAACCTGGCCGTCGCCGACATAATGATCACGCTCCTCAACACCCCCTTCACTTTGGTGAGACCGCGAGGGCTGGGCTGGCGCTCCGCTCTCTCCTCTCCCTGTCCTCCTCTCTCTTGCTGTCTCGATGTCTCTCATTTCCGTTTCTGTCTCTCTCTGCGTCCCTCTCCCTCTCTCCACCGATTTCTCTCCTCACTTCCCTGCCGGTCCCCCTCTTCTGCCTGTCTTCCTGTCTTCATCTTTCTTAGTCTCCTCTCTCTTGCCCTCTCATCTCTCATTTCTCATCTCTCAACACTCCCCTCTGTTGGTCTGTCTCTTAGTGTGTCTGTCTCTGTCATTCTGTTTGTCTTTCTGCCTGTCTGTCTCTCGGGGGTCTGTCTCTCTTCTCTATCTCTCGGTGTCTTCATCTTTTTTTCCTCTCTGCGACTCTGTCTTTCTCTGTCTCTTGTCTCTCTCTCATCATCTTCTAAGCCAGCGCTTCTGCAGCTCGTGGCATTGGGGTCAATGATTCGAGTGTCTGCAGCCAGCTGTGAACAAATGACCATTTCCTGTTTAATGTCACTGAGCATGAACCTGCTTGATGATGGTGCAGTAAATCAAAGCCCCTTGAAATTCCAGCATAGATTGTTAGGTCAACTCCCCCCGCCTCCCAACCGGGAGGCGGTTAAATGTCTCAGCATGAGATGTCCCAGCATGAGATGCTGCTTTGCACCAAGCTGAAATATCAAACAGTTGCTAGTTGTTAATGGAACCATGAGTGAATTTTCCTAAACCACTTATTTAAATTGCATTTGCCTTCTGTGGTTTGACAGCAAAGTCTGTGTGTGAAGACTGTGTTGTGGAAGAGATGAGGGTTAGTTGGGCTTGGGCCCCAGAGCTGGGGCAGCCTGGGGGCATTCGCACAAGGGTGGTGGGTGAGCCTCCCTTCTCGCTCCCACAACCTCCACCGAGCCCTGACTGCTGGGCCTTAGTGGTGTCACTTCTCTCCCTCCGTGACTTGGGACTGTGGTGCTCATGGATGATTGAGACTGGGAGGGTTATGACCAAGTAATCATCATGACTGTTACACCTTGTATTTCTGCAGCATGAGTTACATTTTTCCAATTTCTGGAATAATCTTGTTGATACTTGAGTTATTACCAAACCATATCTGTTCATATCTCTTTCTCTTTCTTACACACACACAGACACACACACACTTGACCAGAAATAACAGACAAGCAAAAAGAAGAGGGTGAACTCCCACAAGCCTATCCACCTGTGTGAATGTCCTTCCAACCCTTATGTTTAAAAACTACATTTTCTCTCGTCCTCACTTATGAGAACTTCACTCACATTTTGCAGATAAGGAAACTAAGGCACAGAGAAGTTCAATGCCTTGTCCAAGGTCACTTGGCTGGTAATTGGCAGAGCCAGGATGAGAATTACTTCCCTTGACTCAAGTGCAGCCAGAGGTCTGTCCCCTAAGCCACTCAACTGGGACCTAGGGGGCAGGGCACCCTTGGACCACTAATCCAAACCATAGACTTCTCCTGCTCTCCTTCCTGCCTACATTTAATAGATTCCTGGTCACTCAGGATGTTCTGGGGACCAGCCAAGGACAAAGGGACTTCCAGATAACCCCCCGCCCCCCCCACATACACATACACTCCCCCCCCACCCCTGCTGCCTTAAAGCACAGGACAATGCATCTCTGGCTCCTCCTGGATCCCCCTTGGCTTCTGACTTGACAATCTGCAGTGCTGGGGTTGGACTGGGCCACCCAAGATGGGAACTGGGAGGCCCCAGGGCATGGCCCTATGCTGCTGCCCAGAGCAGGATGCATGGCTGGATCTGCAGCAGACACAGGGCAGGTGGGGAGGGAGGCCAGGCTGCGGCTGAGAGCTGACAGCCCCTACCCGGAGGATGTCCTGCAAGAGAGGGGATGTCAAGGTCCTGAGAACCCAGCCCCCCCTCCCGGTTGATCCAAAGCAGCTTGGCCTTCAACCTGACCCATGCAACCATCCCAATCCAAATTCCTGTCAGAGCTTCCAAGGCTCTTGCAACCAGGGGCGGGTCTTCTAAGCCCTCAGCCAGGCTCCTTGAAGGGGTAAGATGTCCTGCCCTTGGGCTGGTTGGTGACGATATCCTTCCTCCCTGGTCTCCCTTTCTGTCCATTTTACGTTCTACATCGGCATGAAATCCAGCTCTGGTCATTGAGAGAAAAGCAAACAGTTATTCACAACTCCCACGGCAGAGCCATACACAGAATGTGGTGGAGCCTGGAGAAGGCGATCGTTTACTTTGACCTGCCAGAGTCCCGCGAGAGGCTCAAAGGAGACTTTTCAGGGCACGTGGCATTTCGAAGGGGCCAGGATAAGTAGGCATTTCCCAGGCCTAGATGAACGTTCATTGCAGACAGAGGGACCCGGGCGAACAAAGGCAAGGGTGTGCAAGTTCACGGTGTGTTGAGGGAACGCTGAGCGGTTCACTGTAGCTGGAGCAGCGGAGGCAGGAAGGCCAACGGAGGAGCCAGCAGGGGAGGGGGAAGCCGAGGTGGCCAGAAGGAAAGGCTGGGGCAGGGCTGCGAGCGGGCCTGGGTGCTCGTAAGGCATCTGGCTGTCTCTTGAAGGCCATGATGATTCTAAGCAGGCATCTGATTTTTGATTAACAAAATGTTGTCAGCAGCGTGAAGGCTGAATTACAGGGGGACAGACTAGAGGACGAGGAAAGCTGTCTGGAGGCTATCATGGTCCAGATGAGACATGATGGGGGATTCCACTCGAGCCACGGCCTTGGGACTGAAGAAGAGGGGATGGATTTGAAAGCCCTTCGAGGTAGCACTGGTTGGCTTTGGAGATTCATTGATTGTGGGAGGCGAGAAGTAGGAGTAGCTAAGGATTTCCTGCTCTGTAATGTTTCTGGGCTGCTCCACCCTGCCTATTCCAGAGAGAGTAGTGTCCATGGTCTGCTGTCCCAGGTTCATGATCAGACCAGACATGTCCCTCATGACTCTCATCCACACATTCCAGCCAAACAGTTCCAACCCTTGTTCCCCAAACAGGTCCTGGGATTTCTGACCTAGTGCCAAGTGCTTTGTTCTTATCTCCCCATGGGCAAATCCTACCTATTCTTTAACGTTCATCTCAAATGTCTAATACGTTATAATAATGGCAGTTAATAGTGTTAAGTACTTGCTATGTACTAGGCACTGTCGTACCTGCTTTACCTGTGTTATCTGCTTTACGTGTGTTTGAGTTTCATAACAATCATGTGAACAAGGATTAGCCCCATTTTACAGATGAGGAAAATGAGGCTCATTGGACCTAAGTGCCTTGCCCAAGGTGGCAGCTATCACTAGCAAATACTCTGCTGTAAATCACTAGGCAATATGCTTCCTCTCAAGCTGACCTGCTCTATTTCTTTTGGTGTCTTCTCTCGTTCTCTCTGCCTCAGCACACTCCCACCCCACCTGGTGGCCCTTTGTCTGGGCCTTCTGTAGGGCACTGACTACTTTCTGTCTTTCATCTGAGATACCTGAGTCATCCTCTGCCCACATTGGAAGCTCCTTGATCAGAATCAAGGCCTGATCTCTCTTGGACGTGGGACATTACTCATAGGAGCTCAGGAGCTGAGTGAGTGAGCAAATAGCCAAGGAGGATGTGGGGTGAGGCTTAAGTCTGCTCCCTGGACCCCACATGCCCTGGGAGCTTGTCTTCTCTCCCTGCCCAGAGCCTGGTCCCTGCTCCCACCTCTGCAGGCCCCTGGGACTCCTTCCCAGATGACGTGTTGCAGGCCTGCTTAGCTAGGGTTCCAGAGCACAGCCCACGTGCTGTGTTGTGACTCTTCAGTGTGTCTCCTCCATGAGTCTGAACTCATATGAGCCAAAAATGAATTTTACTATTACCATAAAAATGGCTGCTATTTATTTCTAATCATATCTTTCTAGCAATCTGCCAGATGTGTTCCACACTTTGTAGCATTTTTAAAGTTATTTTATTTTTAAATTTTTTATTCACTTACTTATTTTTTATTAAGTAGTTTTTTTTTGTTGTTTTGGCTGCGTTGGGTCTTCGTTGCTGCGCACGGGCTTTCTCTAGTTGCGGCGAGCGGGGGCTACTCTTTGTTGCCGTGCACAGGCTTCTCATTGCAGTAGCTTCTCTTTGTTGCACAGCACCGGCTCTAGAGTGCAGGCTCAGTAGTTGTGGCGCACAGGCTTAGTTGCTCCGCGGCATGTGGGAACTTCCTGGACCAGGATTCAAACCCATGTCCCCTGCATTGGCAGGCGGATTCTTGACCACTGCGCCACCAGGGAAGTCCCTGTAGCCATTTTTTTTTTAAGTTGATCCCTACAATAAGATACAAGGTAGAGATTTTTAAGCCTTTTTTGTGTGTGTAAATGAGTAAACTGAGGTTCAGAGAGGTTACCTACCTTGCCAAAGGTCACACAGCTAGAAAAGATTAGAGGTGGGAAATCTAACTCCAGAGCCCATGTCCTTCCCACGCTGTCCTGGCACTGAAGAGGGCCCAGCCATAACAGCAGGGTCAGGGTTTGTTGAACTGAATGATAGAGAATGAGTCATGCTGGAGAAAAGCACACGCGACCCACAGTCCAGCAGCACAGAGGAAGAAGGAGGAGGGGAGAAGGCTCCTGTGGGATGCTCCTCAGAGACCACAGGGAGCGAGTGTCCGTGTCAAGGCCTGTCTGTCTCCTGATGTTTGTGGGCTCGTCTCTAGGTCCGCTTTGTGAACAGCACGTGGGTGTTCGGGAGAGGCATGTGCCACGTCAGCCGCTTCGCCCAGTACTGTTCCCTGCACGTCTCAGCCCTGACGCTGACAGCCATCGCCGTGGACCGCCACCAGGTGAGGGCACCCACCCCGCAATGCCCTGTCCTTTCCTCCCCGGCTTTGCTTTCCAGGGGGCTGAAGGCAGTGTTTTAGCCCATTTTTCAATGAGCATATTTGTCTCCTTATTGACCACTATGAGCATTAAATTAGGCATATAGCCCCTTTGTGCTAAAGGCTGCAAAACATTATTCCACGTTTGTTTGCTCCAGTGAAGACTCACTGCTGGCATTTTGTGTGTCAGAAATGAATGTGTTTGTTTTGGGGGGTGGGTGTTGAAAAGCAGATCTGGAAAATCACAGATGAAAAGAGAGTGGCAAATGCAGGTCTGAGGCAAGGCTTCTGGCTGGGAGATGAGATGGATATTTCTGGACCCAGGTTGTTGAAGAGGTAAACAAGCTGGAGGGGGGCAGGCAGGTGACAGGCACAGGTGTCGGGTGGGGTAGGGAGGCCCAGCTCACTGTCCTGCTCCATCGGATTCACATGGGTCGATATGGTGAAGGGACCTGGAAAGGACCTGAGGGTGCCCATCCTAGAGGAGGGCGACTCCACACAGGCGCCTCGCTCATGCTGACTCAATGAACCATTGTTGTACACTGGGTCTCTGCTGAGTCAAGGTGTGCAGGCTCAGGAAAGGGCATGCATAGCTTGCCCAAGATCACATGCCTGATGATTGATGAAGGTAGGAATAGGACTGAGGTCTGTCTGGCTCCAGGTTCATGCTCGGATATCTAGAAGATCACTAGTCTGCTCTGAGAAGATGCAGGGGCACCCATAAGGCTGGTATCGTAAGGGCCACCAGGACAAAGAGAGAATTTATTCTAAGCAGCTCCAAGAGGTACAACAACGACCAAGGGATAGGAAGCTTCTAAGATACAGATTCAAAGATGCAGCTCAATGTGAGGAAGAGTTTTCTAATAGAAGTGTCTGAAGGTGGACAAAGCTACCTGGGGAGGTGAGTTTCATGTCATCAGCCATATTTAAGCAAGGCTTGGATGAGCACTTGATAGGAATGTTTTAGAGGACATTCATGCATCTAATGGGGAATTGGACTTGGCAAACTTTGAGATCTCTTTAACCTTGAAATGCCGTCATTTTGGCATTTATGTTACAGACGTTTTGGTGCAAAGTGTGAAAAGGTTGCGTACATATATTTCCTGCCTTTTCTTAACCTTCTCCCCTAATTCAACAAGAGGGACTCTGGATCACCTTTACTTAGACTATACCCACCGCATTTAACACAGCTAACTGAGGGTTGACCCTTGGGCCAAAGGCAGTTCTGAGGAGCAGGGGGCAAGTCTTGCCCACATTGGCCACACTGCTGTGACATATACCCACAAATGGGATCCCGTCGCAGAGTCTACAGGTTCTTCAAGTGTCCAGGGCCTCTGACTGAGGCTTCCACTCCCTTTATCAACCTGAACCACGATGGCGTGTGAGGGGCAAGGATGGCAAAGTCCAGAATGGAGATGTGCTGGGCAGCTTCTAAAGCCTAGTCCATTCCTCCCATAAAACCTTAAAAAATTGGAAGGAGACTTTGGGAGGACACAGCAGAATGTCCAGTGTGTCCTGGGATGGCATCCCGAGACAATGGCAGCTCTTTATGACCTCTTTCTGACCCGACTCACTATCCCCAAATGGCTTTTTCAAGAAATAATGATTCTAAACTTGCAACCTAAGTGTTCATCAACAGATGAATAGATAAAGGAAATGTGGTATATATGTATAATGGAATACTACTCAGCCATAAAAAAGAATGAAATTTTGCCATGGATGGATTTGGAAGGCATTATACTAAGTGAAATAAATCAGCCGGAGAAAGACAGATACTGTGTGCTACCACTTATATGTGGAATCTAAAAAAATACAACAAACTAGTGAATATAACAAAAAAGAAGGAGACCCACAGATATGGAGAACAAACTAGTGGTTACCAGTAGGAAGGGAATGGGAGAGGGGCAATATAGGGGTAGGAGATTAAGAGGTACAAGCTATAGCTTATTATAAAATAAGCTACAAGGATATGTTGTCCAACATGGGGAATATAGCCAATATTTTATAATAACTATAAATGGAGAATAACCTTTAAAAATTGTGAATCACTATATTGTACACCTGCAATTTATACATTATACATCAACTATACTTCAATAAAAAAAGGAATAATGATTCTAATTTTAAAATGAGGATGCTGTTAAATTCCCAAGTCTTTATTTAAACCTTTTAGGAGAATTGATTGGCATACAGTAGCAATCAATTCCAAGATGCTTTTCAGCCCAAAGCCTCTAACAATGGTTTAATTTGGGGCTTGGTAAAGCTGGGCCCCACTGCAATTTTAGAAATGGCTTTCAGAGACAATGTGGTGAACCCCCAAATAAAGGGCAATGCAGCTTCCCATGATAAGTGGTGAGAGTCTCCTCCCGACGTGTGTCGCCCTCAGACCCCTCGGAGCCCTTTGTAACTTAAAGGATCTGGAATCGTGGGCAGACGAGATGAGATCCTGAGGTGCCACAGCTGCTCCTGTGCCAGCCTTGCTGTGGGTGTCGTGGGAACAGACCTCCCCCTTCACCACTCTCCCACCCTCTCACTGCACCCGGCTTCTGCCACGCATGACCTGCAAGAGGCATTTTTTAAAAATTAATTAATTTATTTATTTTTGCCTGCGTTGGGTCTTCCTTGCTGTGCGCAGGCTTTCTCTAGTTGCGGCGAGCGGGGTCTTTTCTTCGTTGTGGAGCACGGGCTCTAGTTGTGTGGGCTTCAGTAGTTGCAGCACACAGGCTCAGTAGTTGTGGCGCACGGGCTTTGTTGCTCCGTGGCATGTGGGATCTTCCCGGACCAGGGCTTGAACCCATGTCCCCTGCATTGGCAGGTGGATTCTTTTTTTTTTGTGGTACGCCGACCTCTCACTGTTGTGGCCTCTCCCATTACGGAGCACAGGCTCCGGACGCGCAGGCTTAGCAGCCATGACTCACGGGCTTTGTTGCTCCGTGGCATGTGGGATCTTCCTGGACCGGGGCACGAACCCGTGTCCCCTGCATCGGCAGGTAGACTCTCAACCACTGCACCACCAGGGAAACCCCTGGCAGGTGGATTCTTAACCACTGCGCCACCAGGGAAGTCCTGCAAGGGGCATTTGAACTGCCTGGAGTCTCTGAGTCCAGATGACACCCTCTCTGTACCCCCGTGGGCTGGACGGTGTGGTGGTGCAGCTCAGGGGCTCGATAATGAGTTAAGGGGTGCTTGACTCTAAGTAGGACCTACCTGCCTCATTGTGACAAGTGAGCTGCATCGTCTGTATTTCTTAGTTGCTTCAAACTGTCTTCAGCCAGTGATGCCCGGTTTGCTTGTCTTCCAGGTCATCATGCATCCATTAAAACCCCGGATCTCAATCACAAAAGGTGTCACTTACATCGCAGTCATCTGGACCATGGCAACATTCTTTTCACTTCCACACGCTATCTGCCAGAAATTATTTACCTTCAAGTACAGGTGAGATAAACTAGTGGGGAGCAGCCTGGGGATCCGGAGAACCTTGACAGAGGGAAATCGGAGCCCCCTCTGAATCTCAGAGTTACCAGTACCTGCTGCGCTGAGCTGTTCTCTCTGTCTCCTTCCCATCCTGTTGCTTCCAGGCCTGTGCGTATCCTCTGCACTTTTTCTGCTTTTTCTCATCTTTTCTTTGCAACACTTTTAGCTTCCTCTTTAGTCTCTGTCCCTTTGTCTGTAAGGTCAAGGCAACAGCAATCAGCTTCTGCCACCGGGGACAGGTACTAACCCAGACTGAGATTCAGAGTCACCCAGGCCCTGTTTAAAACGGTGATGTTTAAATTCTCTCGCACAACCTACAAACATGTATATCTCTAAGTGTCTCAGGCAGGATGCTCTACCCACCTCCCCACTACCTCCCATCTATCATGTGCTTTGTCCTGTGCTCTCACAGAATGGAAAACACTCAGTGTCTTGAAATTTAAACACTCGTGTGTGCTGCTAGTCAGTTAAAGGTGATCTCCCCTGTTAGACTGTGAGGTTGGGGGGAGCTGGCCCCGTTTCTGATTTTGCCATCTTGGTGTCCCTAGCATCTATATTACTGTCTTCCCATCACAAGCTCTCTGGACGTGGTTACTGAATGAATGAATGAGATTCGAGTGATCTTCATCAGTTCATTGTTGTTTCAGCTGAAGTTCCATAGAAACAGATCCTGAGATAAAGGAAGGTACATGTGCCTGGGATTTTTAAGAAAGTGCTCCCGGGGTAATGGGTAAGGCAGCGGAGAAGCTGGACAGCAAATGGGGAGAGACCAAGGGAGGGTGTGGTTTGCAGGGGGAGCTCTGGAGCAGACTGGTAACACACAGTTTGCCTGCTTTGAGCCAAGGGAGCTGGGCTTTTGTATTCCAGGCCTTCCTGGGGGAAATGGAGATACGTGGCCACTTCCGGCTCGTAATGGATCTGTGGAAAGTATCTTCAGTGGCCTTAGGGTAGTCCTAGGCCCCTAGAAGATCACGGCTGACAGCTGTGTGTTGTCGGGTGGGCCGGAGCTGGGGGCCTGGTGCTCCAGACCAGTAAAGGGGATCTAGGGGGTGCACTGCTGGCAGGTCTTACCATGTGCTGCCTCACCTGAGACATACATTTACATACACTCCTGTGACATAAGCGGGGTCCAGAGAACAAGCTCTGAAAGCCAATTTCAACTAATTTATAAAGTCTCTGTCGCCAAATTCTAGGCTATCGAATGAATCACATACCCACCCCTTCCCAGCATTCAGACTCCCCAACTGCCTTCATATATGGAAAGCTATTTCTTTCTTCTGCTAATAAAAGTGAAGAGAGTTTTCTTTCTTTCACTAGTGATGGCCAGCTGCACCTATAACAAGATCAACAAGCTACATGGTATGATGGAAAAAAAAGTAGCAATTTTGAGTTGCTGCTCAGAGATTTTACAGTACGAAAACCCTGCTCGCACCCAGAGTCTGGACATTTAGATAAAGACCCGAGCTTAGGATTCCTGCCACAAGTTCCTGCCTTGCTTTTCCCGGGGCTTTTTTTTTTTTTTTAATTATTTTTATTTATTTATTTATTTGGCTGCATTGGGTCTTCGTTGCGGTGTGCGGGCTTCTCATTGCGGTGGCTTCTCTTGCTGCAGAACACGGGCTCTAGGCGCACAGGCTTCGGTAGTTGTGGCTCACGGGCTCTAGAGCGCAGGCTCAGTAGTTGTGGCGCTCGGGCTTAGTTGCTCCGCGGCATGTGGGATCTTCCTGGACCAGGGCTCGAACCCGTGTCCCCTGCATTGGCAGGCGGATTCTCAACCACTGCCCCACCAGGGAAGCCCATGGGGGCATCTTTTAAAATGACCACTTGTGAAAAATTAGTGACCTCTGCCCCAACCACCTTATAAGTAACAGGTGCTTGCTACCCTGCTCTCTCTCTCTCCTGCTCACCTGTGACCGGGGAGGGAGGACTGCCCTTCTCCTGGCTCATAGCGCCCCCATTCTGGGATGTAAGTAATAGTCTTGTGACTTCCTTTGTGTGAGTGTATTAAAACTGCGCCTTCAATCAAGATGACCCCTGGGTTTTCGCTTCCCCAAAGTGGAAGGAAGCTGCTGAGGGAGCTCCCTGCCACTTCATTCAGCAAATCATAATCTGCATATTCTTAACCCACCAGCTCTGGGTTTTCCAACATACACAGATGTCCCTAAAAAATTTCAAGAGGACTGGGTACATTCCATAGAAAATAAGTACTTTTTGTCTGAGTGGCTGAAGGTGTATGAGTTCAGGCATTGCCACTCACATTCTCAAGACCCATTTCTTTGCCCCATTCCTTGGATCCCCTCTGGAATGGGAGTAGGTAGTACAATGGGAAATTCCAAGATTTCCTGAATCCATCATGCTCCCAGGATGAGTTAATTCTAAGACTAGGAACACCAGTGTTGCATTCATTTATTGAACAAATATTTATTGGGTGTCTATTCTGGGCTAGGAATAATACAAAGTAAAGAGGACACAGAGTGATCTAGGTGTATTTCTCTTTTTTAAAAATTGAAGTACAGTTGATTTACAATGTTGTGTTAGTTTCAGGTGTACAGCGAAGTGATTCAGTTATATATATATGTGTGTGTGTGTGTGTGTGTGTGTGTGTATAAATTCTTTTTCAGATTCCTGTTGGTTATCTATTTTATATATTGTAGTGTGTATATGTTATCCCAAACTCCCAGTTTATCCCTCCCCCAGACCTTTCCCCTTTGGTAACCATAAGTTTGTTTTCTATGTCTGTGGGTCTATTTCTATTTTGTATATAAGTTCGTTTGTATCATTTTTTTTAAAGATTCTACCTGTAAAGCAATATCATATGACATTTGTCTTTCTCTGTCTGGCTTTCTTCACTTAGTATGATAATCTCTAGGTCCATCCGTGCTGCAAATGGCATTATTTCATTTTTTATGGCTAAGTAATATTCCATTGTATATATGTACCACATCTTCTTTATCCATTCATTTGTCGATGGACATTTAGGTGTATTTCTTACCTATATAGAATGCCCAGCCTAGTGGGAGAGCTGAAAATGAAATCATATAATTAGACTGCTCATCACATGTGCTGTAACAGACGGAGCCCAGTGGAGTGAGAGGCCAGTGGTTCCTGGGATGGGGCTTTTCCACGCTAATTTCACACCCTCTTTCTCTATCCCTCTCCCTCTCTGTCTCTCTCTGTCTCTCTCTCCCCTGCCCCCAGTGAGGACACTGTCCGCTCCCTGTGCCTGCCAGACTTCCCTGAGCCAGCCGACCTCTTCTGGAAGTACCTGGACTTGGCCACGTTCATCCTGCTTTACATTCTCCCCCTCCTCATCATCTCCGTGGCCTACGCCCGTGTGGCCAAGAAGCTGTGGTTGTGCAACACCATTGGGGATGTGACCACGGAGCAATACCTGGCCCTGCGGCGCAAGAAGAAGAAAACCATCAAGATGCTGATGCTGGTGGTGGTCCTCTTTGCCCTCTGCTGGTTCCCCCTCAACTGCTACGTCCTCCTCCTGTCCAGCAAGGTCATCCACACCAGTAATGCCGTCTACTTTGCCTTCCACTGGATCGCCATGAGCAGCACCTGTTACAACCCCTTCATCTACTGCTGGCTCAACGAGAACTTCAGGGTCGAGCTGAAGGCATTACTGCGCGTGTGCCAAAGGTCGCCCAAGCCTCAGGAGGAGCGGCCGCCCTCCCCGGTCCCCTCCTTCAGGGTGGCCTGGACGGAGAAAAGCAGCGGCCGCAGCGCTCCACTAGCCAACAGCCTCCCGCCCTCCTCCCAGCTCCAGTCTGGGAAGACAGACCTGTCGTCCGTGGAGCCTATCGTGGCAGTGACCTAGGGGAGGAGGGCAGGAAGGGCCGGGGGGCGGGGCTCTGTCTCCAGATAAGGCTGGGAAAGGGCCTGAGGGAGGACAAAGCCTGGGAAACAGCCTGTCCTCACACCCCTTCACATGCTGGAAGCAGCTCCTGAAGAAGCCCAAGGACGTTTGAGTGCCTAGGCAGCTCTGCCCAGGCTCCTCGACCCGTTAGATGGGAAAACGAAAAGACAACTCCCAGCTCGACACGTGTTTGTGAATTCCTGTCTGAGACATGCTGGTTCCCTGAGCCAGGGGACCCAGGACAGCTTCAGCCCCCATGGGGGCTGAGTCAGTCAACTGCCTACACCTGTCAGGCCACTGCCTTACAGCCCTCCCACCACTGAGCACCCATGAAGGACCCTTGAGTCAGACGTGGGGAGTGGCTGACCCAGATGCACAGCTGTGCTTGAGAAAGGTCCATCGGCCAGTGAAAGGTCAGCGAGCCAGAGCTGGCGTGGAGGTGTGTATGCCTCGCTTTCTAAAGTCGCTGGAGCTGGCTGAGTCCCAGTTCTGTGGCGGCCCAACACGTGACAAGAAAAGACCGACTGGGTTCCTTAAAATAAAGAGGAATTACTGAGTTTCCTTAAAACAAAGAAAAACTATTATTGAAACTTTGGAGCATTCAGAAAAGCACAAAGAAGAAAATAAAAATCACCCCCTTCTCCCACCAACTTCTGATAAGTTCTGTCAAAATACTGTGGCTTTCTTTGCAGCTTCTTTCCGTGTATGTGTGTGTGTGTTTGTGTGTGTCTATGATTTTCATTTCATGCTGAATTACACTTTTCCATTTAGAAGTAAGCAAGAAACTGGGCATAGCCGAGAACTCCTGAACCCCTCTCCCGGGAATAGTGTCCACCAAAAGAGTTCGAAGATGAGGTGTGAGAAGAGCCCAAGGGGAACACTGTCCCAGAGCAGACAGACTGCCTTCATCCTGCAGCCAGTGGTGGCAAGGGCCTGGCTGAAGGACCTCTCCTTGGAGGGTGGCCATTGTGATGAACCGGGTATAAAACTCATCCAGGAGGCATAATTCCTCCTCTCCTGCAAGCACACAGAGCAAGAGGTGGTGAAATGCTGCCCTGCTTTTGCAGGAGATGAGGGAGCAGGCTTTCCAACATGCTGGAAATACCCATGCTTAGACACCTCATCCTCCCAAGCTGTCTAGTCAGGCCATTTCTCCTCCATGTCATCTGAATAATAAGGCTTCTTCACGCCAATTCTCACAAGACGACTCACTGTCAACATCACTCTCTCACATGTCACCTATCAAACCCTATGGCATCGCGATGGTCCTTAGTGACTCAATTTGCCAGAGAAATCTCATTCCAGAGACAATGAGTGTTTTCATCACCTTCCATCTGGCCCTGAGTGACTCACTGTGTCATCCAGAAGAGAGACGCATCGGGCAGAAGAGAGCTTCATTCACCAGCCCTGAACAACTGCCGCTCTCACACTGGTTTGAGGTTTCTTTCTAGCACCAGAGAGACCCTGAAAGCAAAGCATGGTCATGGAGCTAAGAGGGAAACTGAGGCTCAGGGAGAAGGGGTTTGTCCAAGGTTCACTTAGATCTCTTGGCTGTTAATTGAACCTGAACTTGGTCATATCATCTGCTTCTCTGTAAGGAACCATGGGGGTTCATTATCCTATTCTCTCTATTTACGAGGATGTTTGGAAATTTTCAAGACGTAAAGTTTCAAAAATAATCTTCTGAACAGTGGATAGAAAAGTGACTTTCATGGGACAGAGAGAGCCTTTTAAGCCCATAGAGATCCCCAGGTGGATTTTTTTCAGACCAAGTGGCTCCCAGGCCTGTGTGTATTGTCTCTTAATGCTGCCATGGAAATTCTTACCAGAAAGAGAACAGGCGACAGGGTTACAGAAAATTTGTCCTGCTCTGAAATCACGGGGAAGGCTTCACTTTGTTCCTTCCTCTCTGAGGGCATCTAGAAATTCTGCCAAGTCACAGAGAAGGCTCTTCTCTGGTGGAAGACCCTCCCCACTGATGGCTCATTAAGTCTGGGCCTCCTGTCAGCTCCCTGTCTCCCCACACCCCACGTTCCCTGTGTGCCTCAGAGCAGAAGTGATTTGTGTTTGTGAATGTGACGTGTGTAAAACTTGACTCTTTCCACTGTGCTGTCATGAGGACTCTACTGTACATTGCTCCCGTCTCAATAAAATACATCGTGGGTGTGTGGCCTGTGCTTCCTGGACTTGTGATTAGGCCACAGTTGATATCCTTTAAAATGGGGATCCTCGAGGATTAGATGAAGAGAGCGTGGAGAGCCTCGGCC
Organism: Mesoplodon mirus; assembly: GCF_964341445.2. Lineage (NCBI taxonomy): Eukaryota > Metazoa > Chordata > Mammalia > Artiodactyla > Ziphiidae > Mesoplodon > Mesoplodon mirus. Next base: position 37,839,180 of record NC_138983.1, read on the forward strand.
CTCACCTCTACATTTTACAGCTGAGCAAGCACAAACACTGAGCGGGTAAATAGCCAGTTGAAAACCTCTGGTTAGTGCCTTCTTCCATGGAGCTGGCTACCAAGGCCCCTCTTTTGTGAAATCTGTGAAATGAATCTGTGCTGAGTGATTTAAGCCGGGACTCCATCTGTTCCTTGGTGATTCAGGAGGAGGCGAAGGTGCCGCTCCTACGCGCGGGGTGCAGTGGGTACCACGTTTCTGCCCCCCTGGACCTGGGCTCCCCTTGTCCGACCAGCTAAGTAAGCTGGGTAGGAGCCTCTATAAGCGGCTCTTTGCAGGAAACCGCCCTCAACAGGAAGCCCCTTTTCTTGTCACTTTAGCAAAGCTATATTGTAACTAACTCTTAGACCAGGCATGCACATGCTCTACTCATCTCTGGCCCAAGCACACCTTTCACATCTTTTGTACCTTGCCTAACGTGTTGGTTCTTTTTGTAGATCAAAGAAGTAGAAATGAAGAACAAGTAATTAACAGATGACCAGATCTCTTCCCTAGCTTCCCCTTCAGTAATCTGAACAAGATAACATCTAGAGGGAGGTCTTGAGGAGTTGGTGAGCCTGCACACAGTGGGGAATGTCCACGACTCTGACCCCCTATCCCAATGATTAACTGAGGTTACTTCCCTGTTTCCCTTTAAATCTTTCATGGCTAAGCAGAATCTTTGGAGGTGGTTTTTGGGGACACTGAGTGTACCATCTCCCCAGATTGCCAGCATTCTGATTAAAAGCATCTTTCCTTTCTACAACAGTTGTCTCTCTCCCTCTCTCTCTCTCTCATATTGACTTTTTTTTTTTTGCGGTACGCGGGCCTCTCACTGTTGTGGCCTCTCCTGTTGCGGAGCACAGGCTCCGGACGCGCAGGCTCAGTGGCCGTGGCTCATGGGCCCAGCTGCTCCGTGGCATGTGGGATCTTCCTGGACCAGGGCACGAACCCGTGTCCCCCGCATCGGCAGGCGGACTCTCAACCACTGCGCCACCAGGGAAGCCCTCATATTGACTTTTGAGTAGTGAGCAGACAGACCTGATTCGGTAACACCTCCACTGCATACATAATTACCCTGATGTCATCCAGAGCCCAGGAAATCAATGTTAAATAATTACACAGTAGGGAATTTACTGTGCCTAGGGGAACATATGAAAGAAAATGAAAGGCAATGGAGAAAAGAGGGGAACTAGGGTTTGCTGACACCTCCTATGTGAGACACTGCGCTAAATGTCTGAGTCCGTGAGCTCCTTCTCCCTCAGTATTTCTCCAAGGTGAGCATTATTATTTCTACACTGCAGATGAAGAAACTGAGGCTCAGGTAAAGATCCCAAAGCCTAGTCTTGAGATTAGATTCTGAGAAGCCTTGTAGGAAAGAAACTTAATTTGTTTTTAATCTGATGTTCTATGAATTTCCTTGATTATGGGGCACTTTTGGGGGTAAAACCTGTTAACTGTCCCCAAACCAGCGCTTGAGTTACATGCTTAGGGAAATGCTTGACTACATGGGTTCCAGGGCCCCTTGCAGCTCCATGGTCAGTGAATCCATGCTTCTAGAACAAATAGAATCTCATGCTGCCTTGTGGGCTCACCTCTGGCTAGAAGCGTCTTGCCAACAAACTGTTTAGTGATGCCTGAGTGGCCAGTGCCCTGCTTGACCAACTATGTCAGGTTGCCAAGGTTAACAGCTGTCTCACAGCTGGCCAGGGCCTCAGGGTCCCCAGACAGCACAGGCAGAACTTGGCTAAACCCTCACTGCTCCAAGCTGGTCGGGATGTGCCTCCAGGGCCCCTAGGGTGATAGAAGCTATGCCAGAGTGCCTGGGGCCAGGAAAGCCTGGCGGTCTTGCAGCATCCACTGGGGAAACATGCTTGTCCTAGAGTGTTGCCCAAAGACGGTAGAAGATGCTCCCAGTGCTGTGGGATCAGGTCGTCAGCATCTTGCTTTGGCATCTCTGTGTACCCTCCCCACACCCTCACCCCGGTGCCTCGCCCCTGCCATTCTCTCTCCTTTCAAGGCGTAGTTAGGGAAAGAACAAATACAATACATGCAATGCTGGAGGCATTTGGGGAAAAGAATGACCAGTGATATTTAATGTGAGAAAGCCCTGGGGTTCAGGTTTTAGAGCCTCTCTTGCTGAGAATAAGCTGCTTCATGGTGACAAAGCGCTTGATGTTAACAGCCCCTCCTTGCCTCCTGTTTTTAACCTAGCAGGGACCCTGTCCTCAGACTGATCATGAATTTAAGTTGCTCAGCATCAATATGAGGAAGGCAAAGGAATCATGAACACAGGGTCAGGATGTTGATGACCTCAGGTGGAGAAGGGGTAGGGGTTGGCACGTAGGGCAATGGGAACTGTTACCGCATCCAAGCTCGCTCTGCTCGCCGCACGACAGACCAATGAATCTGGAGACAAGGTGCTGAGGCAAGGAATACGACTTTATCTGGAAAGCTGGCAAACCGAGAAGATGGCGGGACTAAAGTCTCAAAATAACCATTTTATCAGGATTTGGATGCCAGCTTCTTTTATAGCACGGAGAGGGGGAGGAGATGAGGAAGTAAAGTAAAAAGACCATACTTTTTGCAAATATCCCCGGGAATGGCCAGCCTCGGGGAGGGGATGTGTTAATTTATTTCTTGCAGCCATCCACAGGTGGAACAGGGTCGGATGTTTCCCTGAACAAAGGCCCTTTGGTTTGACATTCAGGAAGAGGGGCAGCGTTCCCTGAGGCAGGCCATTGTGTATAGACAGCGTCCTTTTAGTGAACAAAAGCAACGGGAAGCAAAGGTTAAAGCAAAAGAAACAGATCCAACATGTAGTCTGATTTGGCTTTTCCCTGTTACAGAGCCACTTGGCTGTAAATAATTGTCAAGGTTCTAGCTTTTGTTTTGGGCAGTGGGTTCTTACTACCTGATTAAAAAATCATGAATCACATAAGTAACCAAATAGCTAAAAGCAGATGGACCAACATTAAGAGTGTGCCATAAGCCAAGGATTATAGTTCATCCAATTCTGTGCCTCTGCAGTCTATACACAAACAAGCAGTAAGCCAAGAGAAATGGAACCTAGAGGTCCAAGCCTTCACTTTTCTTCCCTGCATCCTTCCAATCTAGTTACATCTATATTTGTATTACTAGAATATGCAAATAGAGTTCACAGCTGAGACAAGTAAGATATGACAATTATATTCCTTTTTTAAAAACAATCTTTTTTTTTGGATTTAAAACTTGCCTCTATTTCTTTGCTTTTGTTTTCTATATCACAATCACTACTTCTGTCCCAATTTTTCAAAATAGTTAAAACCCCTTTGTGAGGTGACCACACACATCCTGGTCTGCCAGTACCCCTCTCCCACGCCTCCTGGGCCATCTGAGCTGCTTCTCCTTGGCTAGCTGATCTCTATGTTTACTTATCTCTATGGCAGCAGAGGACCTGCTTTCCCAGGACTCCCCTTCTCCTCTCCCTAGTGGTTAGATCTTCCAGTTTCCTAGATCCATTTCATCCTCTTTCTTCGTTTACTCCTTACTTTGGAAGAGCACATCTTCCAGCCATTGCCCAAGAAAAGAAAATTTTCTTTTGAGACCTTTGTATGTCCCGAGATGTTTTTTAATTCACATGTAACTAGAACTGCATCTGAGTGAATATAGGGTAATAGATTGAAAATCACTTTCTCTCGGAATTTTGAAGGCATTTTTGTTAGTTTTCTGTTGCTGCCATGACAAATTATGACCGCCTTAGTGGGTTAACCAGCACAAACGTTTTATCTTACGCTTCTGTAGGCAAGTCAGAAGTCTGACACAGGTCTCATGGGGCCGAAATAAAGGCGTCAGCATGGCTGCATTCCTTTCTGTAGGCTCTGGGTCTGATCTGTTTCCTTACCTTTTCCAGCTTCCAGAAGCCACCCATATTCCTTGGCTCATGGCCCCTTTCCTCCAGCTTCAAAGGCAGCAACATGGCATCTCTCTCACCTTCTTTAGCTTCGTTTCTCCATCTCTTCTTCTGTGCCTCCCCTCCACTTTCAGGACCCTTGTGATTACACTGGGTCCACCTGAGTAACACAGGATACTGTCCCATTTTAAAGTCAGCTGATTAGCAACCCCAATTCCATCTGCAACCTTCATTCTCTTTGCCTGAATATGTTCACAGGTTCTGGGATTAGGAGATGGACGTCCTTGGGAGGCCATTATTCTGCCGACCAGCATTGCTCACCTACTTTCTTACACTTCTGCTGAGAAATTCGATGCTTTTCTGATTCCCAGTTCTATGCATGCAACCCAAGGTTACCTACCTTAGGTAGAGGCCAAACAGGTGAGTCAAAAGGCTCTAATAAGAATCACTACTTCTGGGACTTCCCTGGTGGTGCACTGGTTAAGAATCCATCAGCCAGTGCGGGGGACATGTGTTCGAGCCCTGGTCTGGGAAGATCCCACATGCCGCGGAGCAACTAAGCCCGTGCGCCACAACTACTGAGCCCACATGCCCCAACTACTGAAGCCCACTCACCTAGAGCCCATGCTCCACAACAAGAGAAGCCACTGCAATGAGAAGCCCGAGCACTGCAATGAAGAGTAGCCCCTGTTTGCTGCAACTAGAGAAAGCCCACGTGCAGCAATGAAGACCCAAAGCAGGCAAAAATTTTAAAAATGTTTACAAAAGAATAAGTCTCTTTAAAAAAACAAAAGAATCACTACTTCTGCACCTGTCAAGTATTTAATATTGGCACCAACCTGCGTGATTCCCTCAGGGAGGTGATATTGCTTTGAGCTTATATTTTCACTGGGAGCAGGAGCTTCAGGTGCTTCCACTGACACTGCTGTAACTGTTCTCGTGTGTTGATTCTGCCAGTTGCTAAGTATTCTGACTGTTTCTTAGGAGTTCAGGATTTAGCCACAGAATAAACTCATGGACCCGGTGTGAGTGGGACATAAGCCACAATTCCATTTATCACTGACCTCCACAAGTCCCCACTCTCATCTATGAACCACAATGTCTTTTTTCATCTCTAAGAATTGGTATGACCCAAAAGCCAGTGTCCAGTTATCTCCAAATGTGTACATTGGCCATTGCATAAGCCCCTTTGGAGAAGGGCCAGATAATTGATTAATGAGCTGAACCTGCTGATTGTTATAGTAACCATACTTTCTGTGCCACTAAGAGTGAGTGCTACTACGTGGCTTCTGCCACCCCAGAATCCAATCCCATGAACCTCACTGGAATCAGGAAGCCCATTTCAAAGTTAGCATCCTCATATTCATTTCTGATGCATGGAAGATATCCACTCTAGCACTTTTACATATGCCTGCATTTCCCTGGCTGTTGTGTTTCTCTATATCAAGGGTAGGTCTGGGCCCTCTCAGAGGACATATTTAGGGGTGAATGCATGGGTCACACCTGCCAAATCCACCTCAATATTACCATCTCTCACAGTCTTTGCTTTACCCTTTCTAACTTATGCTTTATAGTATCTCAAATTCTTTTGGCATAGAACACTATGGAGCCCAGAGACAATAGAAACCTAGCAAACAATTAAAAACCATTCTCAAGACTCCAAATAGCTAAAATTATTTTGAAAAATAAGAACAGTTTTGGAGCTCTCACACTTCCTGATTTTAAAACTTATTATAAAGTTACAGAAATGAAAAAAACTGTGATACTGGCATAAAGATAGTCATATAGATCAGTGGAATAGAATAAACCCTCACATATATGGTCAAGCGATTTTCAACCAGGGTGCCAAGACCGAAGAAGGAAAGGAGTCTTTTAAACAAATGGTGTTAAGAAAACTGGATATCCATATGCAAAAGAAAGAAGTTGGACCCTTTCCTCATACAATATGCAAAAATCAATGCAAAATGGATCAATTACCTAAAGAGCTAAAGCTATAAAACTCTTAGAAGAAAACATAGGGGAAAAAAATCTTCACAACATTGGATTTGGCAATGATTTCTTGGATTTGGCACCAAAAGCACAGATGAAAAAAGTTAAAATAGATAAATTAGACTATATCAAAATTAAAAATTTCTGTGTGTCAAACAAAGGAAACAACAGAGTAAAAAGGCAACCTTTAGAATGGAAAAATACTTGCAAATTATATATTTGATAAGGCATTAATATCCAGAATATACAAAGAACTTCTACAACTCAACCTCAACAATAACAACAAAATCCAATTTAAAAATGGGCAAAGGATTTGAATAGACATTACTCCAAAGAAGATATACAAATGGCCAAAAAGCATATGAAAAGATTTTCAATATCATTTATCATGAGGGAAATGGAAATCAAAATCACAATGAGATACCACTGCACACCCATTAAGATGGCTACTATCAAACAAAACAAAACGAAAAACAGTGTTGGTGAGAATGTGGGGATATCGTAACCGTTGGACATGGTTGGCGGGAATGTAAAATGGAACAGCTGTTGTGGAAAACAATATGGCAATTCCTCAAAAAATTAAAAATAGAATGCCATATGATCCAGCAATTCCACTTCTCGTTATATACCCAAAGGAATTGAAAGCAGGGTTTCAAAGAGATATTTGTACATCCATGTTCATAGCAGCATTTTTCACAAGAGCCAAAAGGTAGAAGCAACCCAAGTGTCCATCAATGGATGAATAGTAAACAAAATGTGGTATATACACACAAAGAAATATTATTCAGTCTTAAAAAGGAAGGAAAGGGCTTCCCTGGTGGCGCAGTGGTTGGGAGTCTGTCTGCCGATGCAGGGGACACGGGTTCATGCCCCAGTCAGGGAGGGTCCCACATACCACAGAGCGGCTGGACCTGTGAGCCATGGCTGCTGAGCCTGCGTGTCTGGAGCCTGTGCTCCGCAGCGGGAGAGGCCACGGCGGTGAGAGGCCTGCATAACGCAAAAAAAAAAAAAAAAAAAAAAGGAAGGAAATTCTGCCACATGCTACAACATGGATGAAACTTGAGGACATTATGCTCTGTGAAATAAGTCAGTAACAAAAAGACAAATCATGTATGATTTCACTTCTATGAGCTATACAGAGAAATCAAATTCATAGAGACAGAAAGGGCAAAGGAGGTAACCAGAGGCTGGGAAGAGGAGAGAATGTGGAGTTAACAGGTACAGAGTTTCAGTTTTGCAAGATGGAAAAAAGTTCTGGAGGTTGGTTGTACAACAATATAAATGTATTTAACATGACTTAACTGTATACTTAAAAATAGTTAAGGTGGTAAATACTATGTTATATGTATTTTAACCACAATTTAAAAAAAAAAGAATGTAAGTTGCACATGAAAAACAAAAATCCATTCTCAGTAGCCCAAGCTTAATCCACTGACTCTAGAATCTCTGGTGTGTGTTTCCATGTTGATAAAGTCAGCCTAATCTACATTTTTATTCCTTCCTTCCTCTTCTAGCACTCTGATAATGACTCTCACATATGTTACCTATGTATTTGTAGATTTCAATTATTTAAATCATGCAATTTGTTTGACATGAAATATTTCCTCTGGGTTTGATGATGTCAGTAGCCCCTTATGGCCCCCTGGGATCTACAGGCAAATAGGAGGTATTAGGGCTGGGTCTTGAAGAGGCTTGACATTTCATTTCAAGGAATCCTCTGATGAGGTTAGTACCGGTCTGTAAGCAGGGGGGACCAGCCTCATCAGATGGAGAGGAGGAACTGCTTCTTCATGCACGAGAGGCTCAGTGAAGTTTGGGGTTATTGGAGTCATCTTAATCCCCCACCGACATTCCTATTTCAACTTCAGGTGCTGCCTTTCCCCAGTAAATGCCTTAACTTTCACATTAGAGAACAAATGAGCCTGTGAATTCAACCTATATTGAATTCAACTTATGTTCAACCTATGTCTGATTAACCACTGAATTAGCTACACAAGCTCTGCAGTTTCGAGATACAGGAAATTCTTTTAAGGCAAACATGGACTATCCCTCATTCTCTGATGTAAAATCTTCAGCCTGTCATTTTCTTTTTAAAACTATTATAGCTGAGTTAGAAGCAACCATCCCATCTCACAGCTTGTCTATTTCTTATGTCCATTATAATGGTCAATCACCGTGGCCACCAAAGCTTTGCCTTCCATAGGCAATTCATTCCAAGTGACTATGGTGGATCACTTAAGTCAGGGGTCCCCAACCCCCGGGCCATGGACCACCGGTCCAGTCCGTGGCCTGTTAGGAACTGGGCCACACAGCAGGAGGTGAGAGACAGGTGAGCGAGCGAAGCTTCATCTGTATTTACAGCCACTCCCCATTGCTCACATTCCGCCTCCTGTCAGCATTATGGTGAGCTGTATAATTATTTCATTATATATTACAATGTAATAATAATAGAAATAAAGTGCACAATAAATGTAATGCCCTTGAAATCATCCCGAAACCATCCCTCCCCGCCCCTCCCCACCCTGGTCCGTGGAAAAATTGTCTTCCACGAAACTGGTCCCCGGTGCCAAAAAGGTTGGGGATTGCTGATTTAAGTGACTGCTTAGCCAAAGCATGCTCTGGAACACCTGAGCCTCTTCCTGTGATGCTAAACCAATCCTCATTGCCTTCAAACCTATGAAACGAGAAAATGAATTCTGGATTCCCATTCCCTTGAAAGTCTGTAGCCTGCCACCATTTCTGGAACAAATTTTTTTTTTTTGATTCAAGCATTTAAAAAAATTTACTGAAGTATAGTTGATTTACAATGTTATGTTAATTTCTGCTGTACAGCAAAGTGACTAAGTCATACATATATATATATATTTTTTTTCTTTTTCATATTCTTTTCCATTATGGTTTATCACAGGATATTGAATATAGTTCCCTGTGATATACAGTAGGACCTTGTTTACAAATTTTTTATTAATCAATGTTCTTTGTTACAGAAAACATAACCCACTCTAGCTAGTTTAAATCACTGGAAGAGCTCTTTGACCTTCACATAGTTCACTTCTGCCTTTCAGGTATCTGTGTATCTGCTCTCCAGAACCTGGGTCACATGAAGATTGCTAATTGTAAACATTATGGCATATGTATTTCTTAAAAAAAGCATTCAAGGCTCTGTAGTATAAGAAAGCAGTTGGAATGGATGTCAAAATGAAACAGCCTGATGTAGCTCATGTAGCAAAGACCCATAGGAAGTAAACTCTCTTGGTCTTTGAAAGTCTAAAAATTACTTTATTATCACTCTGAAATGATAGTTTAGCTGTATAAAGAATAGCAGGTTGATATCTTTTCCCTCAACACTTTGAGGATATTATTCTACTGTTTCTGACATATATTGTTAGTGATAAGGAGTCTTCTGTTAGAATGTCTTTTCTTTGTGGGTAGCTTTAAAGATTTTTATCTTTGATGTTTTTTGAACTTTTGCTACTAAGTATCTGGATGTATATTTGTTTTTATTTATTCTATTTAGAACTGTCTAATCTTTCACCATAAGGATTTATGTCTTTTTTTCAGTTCTGAAAAATTACCTGGCAATTTCATATTAAATATTATCTCTCCCCATTTTCTCTTTTTGTTACCCTGTAACTCTTGCTTGCCATTCATTAGAACTTCTTATTAGATCCCCTTTGATTCTTAGTTTCCCTTTCATACTTTTCATCTCCTTATCTCTGTTTTCCATCCTATATGCTTTCCAGAGATCTTTTAATTCACCATTTCTCTTTAGCTGAATCTAGTCAAGTATTTATTGTATTTTTAAAAATTTAAATGACCCATTCCTAGTGTGACTACATACTCCTTTTTGAGATATATCTGCACTTTTCTCTTAATGTCTTCTCTTAGTATTATGGACACTATTCTTCCCTTTATCTTTTTGAACAGGTTAGTGATTCTTATGGTGAAGTCCGTCAGAGATTGAGCTAATATCTGTAGTTCCTTGGCTGCAAATCTTCCTGTTTGTTGTACCTGCTAACTCTCCTTTATGAGGGTGGATTTCCTTAGGTGTTGTGTCATTTTTGCCTAGGAGCTCATATTTAGCAGAAGTTGTTTTCTGGAGAAGTGCTGTGGAAATGCCAGGCATATGCATTATCCTGAGGAATGGGTTAGCATTTGCCTCTGTTGGGGGCCCCTGAATTTCAGATGAATTGCTTCACTGTGGTTTAATCAAACTTTATTTTTTGACTCCATCATAATTTTAAAATGCATTCATTGATATAATAATCCCCTATCTTTAGAAGAAAGTTTGGGAAGTCTCTATGCCTTTTAAAAATAAACTTTTATCTTTTTTAAATATTTATTTATTTATGGCTGTGTTGGGTCTTCGTTTCTGTGTGAGGGCTTTCTCTAGTTGTGGCAAGCGGGGGCCACTCTTCATCGCGGTGCGCGGGCCCCCCACTATCGCAGCCTCTCCTGTTGCAGAGCACAGGCTCCAGACGCGCAGGCTCAGTAATTGTGGCTCACAGGCCCAGTCGCTCGGCAGCATGGGGGATCCTCCCAGACAAGGGCCCGAACCCGTGTCCCCTGCATTGGCAGGCAGACTCTCAACCACTGCGCCACCAGGGAAGCCCAAACTTTTATCTTTTAAAATAGTTTTGGATTTACAGAAAAATTGTGAAAAGAGTACAGAGAATCCTCTTCTACTCCACACCTAACTTCCCCTATTAGAAACATTCTATATTAGTATGGTAGATGTATCACAAGTAATGAACTAATATTGATACATTGTTATTAACTAAAGTTCATACTTTATTCAAATTTCCTTAAGTTTTACCTAATGTGCCTTGTCTGCTGCAGGATCCCACTCAGGATAGCGCATTATAGTCATCATGTCTTCTTAGTCTCCTCTAGACTGTGACAGTTTCATAGACTTTCCTTATTTTTTGATGATGATTTCCTTGTTTTTGACTTTGAGGAGTACTGGTCAGGTCTTTTGAAGAATGTCCCTCAACTGAGATTTGTGTGATGTTTTTCTCATGATTAGACTGGGGTTTGGGGAAGGAGGTAAGGTGCTATTTTCATCATATCATATCAGAGGTACATATTAAGAAAATGAATTGTATCACTATTGGCATTAAACTTGATCACCAGGTTGAGGTACTGTTTCTCATGTGCCCCCCACCTCCACCACCCCTTTTTATACTTTACTCTTTGGAAGGAAGTCACCATGTACAGATCACATTTAAGGAGAGGAGTTATGCTCTACCTCCTTGAAGATGAAGTAGCTGCATAAATTATTTGGAATTCTGCTTTGCAGGAGATCTGTCTATCCTTTCCCATTTATTTATTTATTCACTCATTTGTTATCATCATGGACTCATGGATATTTATTGTATACTTCAGGTTACAATCTATTACTACCTTATTTATGTTGCTTCCCAAATTGTTCCAGTTTTGGCCATTGGAAACTCTTTCAGTTAGCTCCTGTATCCACTTGATATACCTCCATCAATGTGGGTCTTTTTAAAAGTACTTCCTTACTTTCTGTTACTATAAGATATGCTAGGATCATCTTGTTTATTTCCTGCCCCAGGCTTAGAATCAGCTAATTCTCCAAGTATTCTTGTTCATTTTTTTGGAGAATGGTATTAGAAACCAAGCTTTGGGTGCTAGGGGTGCCCATTGTTATTGGAGCATCTTTAGACCTTCCAGGACCTCTCAGTTAGAAGAGTGAGGAAATAAACACATGTATACTAACCTCGTACATGTACGCATATCTATAAATATTTGTATATGTAACTATCTATACCTGTATTAAGGTAGACATGAGTTCATACTGATATCTCCAACTTTAATACATTGCCAGATGTATCATTTTAGCCTCCTCTCCTTGTGTATATCCCTTGCGTTGCAAACTCCCACTCCAACAGTGAGAAACCTGGCTGACACCATCTGCTATCCTTTTACTTAACTGTGTAAGTAAAAGTGTGCATGTACAGTAGTGAGGAGAGATAAGAGTCCTACCTTGATGGAGTAGCTTCATCCTCTCTGGTATGGGCAGATGGTTAGAGCCAAGTTTTTCTTGTAGGTGCTCTCAAGGTCTCTGCAGAGACTTTCCAAGGGCCCTACCCATCAACCACAATCCTCAAAACAAAGGAGATGTATTTGATTCCCTGGAACACTCTGCCCTCAGCCTCTGGTTCACATGCTGTAGTTCATGCTCTTCCTCATAGCTCCAGCTCCACTGTCTTTCTCCCATGTGATTCATGTTTGTTCACAGAAAAACATTTGGACATCCTTTTTCTATACATTAGAGCAATGCAGGCGATTCTAGCATGACAGCCTTCTGTTGGCTACACTACCAAAGCAATGAGGTAAAGTCGTTCCTTATCCTGCTTTCCGTGATTGCCTGGACCCAAGTCAGACATGTGTCCACAGTATCCCCAGACTCCAGGGGACACATATCAGGCTCTCAAGGAAGCTCCTTCATTAGGCTTGAGATGAAGAAAGTAAAATCTCACACTTCCTTCCCATCTGAAGCAGGGGTGGGGGGTGGAGGGGAACTAATAGGCAACAGCTCTCTTCAAATAATGTTTTTCTATAAATTTCTCCCCCTCTTCAAATCCAAGTCCTTTCTATATCCTTGATTTAGCTGAGGGATTCAAGAAGGGAAGGTATGGTTTGAGCTCTGTCTCACGTTCACTTTGGCATCCATCTGATAGCCATAGAATTGGTTCCTCAGTGAAACTAAAACCAGAAGAGTCCAACTTTAACAACTTCTTATGTAACATAAGAATCAGAGGCTTCTAGCCTTGACAGAGCACAGGTACTCAACCCAGACATAGTCACTTCAAAGAAAGCTCTGTCTAGCGCTAAACCTCAAAAATGCTATATGCGTGTTTAGATCTTACACACTCAAAGTAATTTTATCAGCCAGAGGCTTGGTTTTCTTTCTGAGGGGAGCTGAAATCTCTTCACTCCCTTATTATACAAAGTTTTGCTGATGCGCTTTTTCTCACCTAAATTTTTGTTTTATTAAATTTCCTTACCTCTCCCAGGCCCTAAGGGTATTTGTAGGTCATCACTTTAGAACGTCTTGTTCCTTCTTGCAGATCCAGGCTATAGAAAACAATTTTTTTTAAACTGAAGTCTCATCCTGCAACCATGCTAAATCAGTAATTCATTCTAGTAGATATTTATATATGTGTGTGTATATGTGAATATATATATATATATATTAGATGCTTTAGAATTGTCTATGTACATGATCATGTCATCTGCAAAAAAAGACAGTTTTACTTCTTTCTAATATATATGACTTTTATATCTTTTCCTTGTCTTATTGTACTAACTAGATTTTCCTGTACAATAGTGAATAGAAGTGGTGAGCATGGATTTCAGATGTTGTATTTTCCAGTTTTAAAATTTTCACTTCCGGATTTTGGCCATCCAAGTGGGTGTGTAGTGGTAACTCTCATTGTTGTTTGGATTTGCATTTCCCTGATGACAAATGATTTGGAGCATTGTTTCATATGCTTATTTTTCATCTGCATATCTTCTTCGGTAAGGTGTCTGTTGAGGTCTTTGGCCCAGTTTTTAATCGGGTTGTTTGTTTTCTTATTGTTGAGTTTTAACAGTCCTTTATCAGATGTTCTTTTCAAATATTTCCTCCCAGTCTGTGGCTTGTCTACTTATTCTCTTGACGTTATCTTTTGCAGAGCAGAAGTTGTTTTAAATAATTTAGTCCCATTTTAATAATTTTTATCTTCAAGAGCAATTGCCTGAACTTTTTATACCACTAGTACAGATATCCCATCCTTCTCCTATTTGATTGTTTTTTATAATTTCTATTTGTTTGCTGAGATTATCAATATGTTCATTCATTTTGAGTATATTTTCTTATAAAATAATTGAGTAATTATAGTAATGGTGGCTTTAAAGTTCCTTGTCTGCTAATTGGAACATCTAGGTCATCTAAGAACTGGTTTCTATCGCCTGATTTTCCTCTAGCATATGGGTTACATTTTTTCTGTTTCTTTGCATTCCTATTGATTTTAGATTGATTGCGCACTGGATACCATGATGCTATGTTGAAAAGACTCTGATTTTATGTTTCTCTGAAGGATATTATTTTTCTTATTTTGGTCTAGCAGGCAGTTAACTTGATATGCCCTGTGGTGGGCAGCAGCTGAAATCTTTTCTCAATCCCCCCAACTCCCACCCACTGCTTATCAGCTGAGTTCTCTGGGGCCTCCCTAACACATGTATAGTTTAGTGGTCTGCCAAGAATTTGGGCTCAGTTTATATTAAGATTTTGTGGCTCACACCTTCTGCAGCTTCTTCTCCACAGTTTCTCCCCCTAGCTTTCCGGGCACTCCACAAGCTCTGAGCTTTGTCTTGTGCTATCTCAAGGAGTAAGGCTTTGGCTTTCTGCCACCCCTGCATATTGGGGAATTTCTGTAGACAAAAAGCCTCAAGTTTCCAAGTCACACCATTTGTAATTGTTGTATTTTAAGCGTGGACCCTTGTCCAGTTTGTACATGCTTTTTGTCCCTTTCCAATGCTTTCATATAGATGTTTCAAAATATTTTCCCATATTTTTAGTTGTGGCTAAGAGAGATTAATCTAAGCAAGCTATTACTGCCATAGCCAGTCTGAATGAGTTTCTAAGGTTGTTTCTCAGCCTAGGCTTTCCATACCCCAAGAGCAGTATGAATGTGGCCCCATATCCAGGTTTAGAGCTGGGTTAGATTTCTAAATTCTTGTAACTCTATTTTCCACCCATGGTCCATAAGTGGGAAGCTTCTATAGCACTTCCCCTGGCCAATCAGTATTCTAGTTCCACTTCTACCATTCAACCTGATAGCAGCCACTTATAGGCTTGCAGCTTTAGGTAGAAAGTTCCAGCCCTGAGCCATCCCCTCCCCTGCTCCATGAATGCGGCCTTCATATTCACAAAGGCAATACAACCTCAGCGTTTAAAATATCTATTCAATCTTTTTCTTTTACTTTTATTTATTTTTTTGGTTGTGTCGGGTCTTAGTTGCGGCATGCAGGATCTTTCCTTATGGCGCACAGGCTCTTTGTTGCGGCGCGCAGACTTCTCTCTAGTTGTGGCATGTGGGTTTTCTCTCTGTAGTTGCAGACCGTGGCACGCAGGCTGCAGGGTGCATGGGTTCTGTAGTTTGGGCACGCAGGCTCTCTCATTGAGGCATATGGGCTCAGTAGTTGTGGCGCGCGGGCTTCTCGCTAGTTGTGACATGGGCTTAAGTTGCCCCGCTGCATATGGGATCTTAGTTCCCCGACCAGGGATCGAACCAGCCTCCCCTGCATTGAAAGGCAGATTCTTTACCACTGGACCACCAAGGAAGTCCCTGTAAAATGTATATTCAATCTTGATGTCCCTGTGGGCACTTCTAAATCAACTCCTACTTACCAGTTTATCTGTTTATTTACTCCTTATTTATGGAACTTAGATTTTTTTTCATTTCTTAGTTTTGTCTTGTTTTTTTTCTTTTTTCTTTTTTTTGCGGTACGTGGGCCTCTCACTGCTGTGGCCCCTCCCTCTTGCGGAGCACAGGCTCCGGACGTGCAGGCTCAGCGGCCATGGCTCATGGGCCCAGCCGCTCCGCGGCATGTGGGATCTTCCCAGACCGGGTCACGAACCCGTGTCCCCTGCATCGGCAGGCGGACTCTCAACCGCTGTGCCACCAGGGAAGCCCCTTAACGTATTTTTTAAAAATTCAGCTTCTATTATGCATTAACTACTTGAGGGATGGTGTGCAATTTAGTCAACTTCAATTTAAAAGCTTACTTGAGTCACCATAAACAGAAAATGCTATGCACGTTTCAAATGAGAATTCTGAGGGAAATTGCAATTTTATAGACAAATGAAAACATTCAGAAATTATTCAAGTATTTATTAATATAGGCACTTTAAGTGCTAGAAATACAGTAGTGCCTTCTCACTGCAAACACTGTACTGTGAAGTGTTACTAGCCCTCTTTTATAAATGAGGAAACAGAGCCAGAAAAGTGAGGCTGAAGTGATTTGTCCAGGTTCACACAGTTGGTAAGAAGTTTTTACTGGCTGTTAGACCCAAGTGTTTCTAGCTGCAGTGGTCATGCTTTTGATCACTATTCTGTGCAGCTGTGGGTCTTGCCAAGAATTACCTAGTAGCATCTTGAAGACATGGAGTAGATAGCCCAAGGAGGTAGCTGACTTGGGCCTTAAATACCTATCTATGAGACTCTTGGGGCTACTAAATGAATTTGGAGCTACCTGAGGAAGCCCCACATCAAGTAGATTCTTGGCAGTCAGCGAGTTAAATCTGTGGTTTCAACAACTCACTAAGGACCCCAGAAGTCCATGATGTGTAGTAACTTACAAGTATGAGGCATGAATTTTTTTCATCCTTCAAAGTTTTTCAATATTATGTTTACAGTTTTAAAAATTATTGGACACGGAAAATATAAAAATAGAAACAAAAGTCTCTGGACCAACTACCTTTATACATGGTCTCACACCTTAGAAGCAGGTACATTTACCCATCTCAGTAACAGACGTGTACGTAAGGTTAAACAGAATACCATATCCCCTTATCCCTTGCACCTAAGAGTGACCAGGTTATGACCACTATGGCCAAAAATATAAGCTAGTCTTCTGGTGCTATCCCTTCTCCCTTACTTTTTATTCCTGCCTAGAATGAGGAATTAATGCCCAGAGCTGCAAAATCCAATTTGCGACCATGAAGAAAAGGCCGAGAGAACTGCAGTGATGTTGGCCCTGACAGTGGGTATTTCTGAGCCAAAGCCATCAGCTGTTTACACCTGCACTGCTTGTTATGGGTGATGGGGCTGGAGGGGATAAACAACTCTATTTCTTCAAACTACAGCAGTCAGATTTTCTATTAATTGAAGCCTAAAGCATTCTTAAATGGTTCACATTTTTAACTTTGAATGATGTATTTTAAATTCCCTTTTCTTGAATTAGCAATTCTCTCCAATATCTATTGATTTCCTGCTATAAAGCATGAGTAATTGGGACTTCCTTGGTGGTCCAGTGGTTAAGAGTCCGTCTTCCAATGCAGGGAACATGGGTTTGGTTCCTGGTCGGGGAACTAAGATCCCACATGCCACAGAGCAACTGAGCCTGCACACTACAGCTACTGAGCCCACGTGCTCTAGAGCCCACGCGCCACAACTAGAGTCCGTGTGCTGCAACTACTGAGCCCACACGCCACAACTAGAGAGAAGCCCACACATCGCAACGAAGATCTTGCGCTCCGCAACTAAGACCCAACACAGCCAAATAAATAAAGAAATATTTTTAAAAATGAGTCATTAGTTCACTTGCAACCTACCACTTCTTTACTTCTCTTGGACTGTCCCAGACCCTTACCGATTCCTACTTTTGTTGGTTAAATAATCATTTTAAATCTATCTAGGGGTATTATATTAGTTTGCTAGGGCTGCCACAGAAAATGAATCCAATAAAGTATCACAAACTGGGTGGATTAAACATCAGAAGTTTACTTTCTGACAGTTGTGGAGGCTGCAAGTCCAAGGTCAAGGTGCCATCAGCGTTGGTTTCTAGTGAGGCCCCTCTTCCTGGCTTGCAAGTGGCACCTTCCCACTGAGTCCTCACATGGCCCTTCCTCTGTACAGACTTGGTGGGGTTGGGGAGTGGAGAGCCAGAGAGACCTCTGGTATCTTGTCCTTTCCTTGTAGGGACACCAGGCCTATTGCCTTACGGCTCTGCCCTCGTGACCTCACTTAACCTTAATTATGTCCTTAAATGCCCTGTTTCCAAATATAGTCACACTGGGGCTTAGGGCTTCAACATGTGAATTTAGGGGGACACAATTCAGTCCCTAACAAATATCATTATAAATAATTTGCTGAAAATTTCCTTCCTTGTTCTATTACCTTTATACCATTTATCTTGGTGACTCACCATGAAAAATGACTGAAGTAGCTTCCTACACTTGTATCTAAGAGAAAGTAATTGTGATGGTCTGGAGATTAGACGTTTAGGTTACTTTAAAGAGGGACAGGTTAGGAAGGACTCAAGTCTTTTTTTTTTTTTAATTCTTATTGGAGTATAGCTGATTTACAATGTTGTGTTACTTTCTGCTGTACAGCAAAGTGAATCAGTTATATATATACATATATCCACTCTTTTTAAGATTCTTTTCCCATATAGGTTATTACAGAGCATTGAGTAGAGTTCCCTGTGCTATACAGGTCCTTATTAGTTATTTATTTTATATATAGTAGTGTGTATATGTCAATCCCAATCTCTCAATTTATCCCTCCCCCCTTTAGGACTCAAGTCTTTTTTTTTTTTCTTTTTTTTTTGGCTACACCATGCAGCTTATGGGATGTTAGTTCCCCACCCAGGGATTGAACCCATGCCCCCTGCAGTGGAAGCACAGAGTCCTAACCATTGGACCTCCAGGGAATTCCCAGGACTCAAGTCTTTAATGTGAACCGGACAAATACATACAGAAAAAAAAAAAAGATAAAAGGAGATTTCATGGCACTTTCAGTGAGTGTCCAATTTGGTAAGTCGAAGTTAAAACTTCAGTGAAAAATGAAAACTTAATTAACTTAGATTGTGAGGTTGTATCTAGGAAACATATGACTTGACTAAACTGTAATTTGGAGGGCAGTTAGGTGCCAGTATAAACATTTTCATAAAGGTCATTCTGAGGGCCCTTTGTCAAAGTCTTGGGAATAGCCCTTGAAACTGTCAGTTGCTGTCTTGTGTCAGTGAGACCTGAACAGCTTGTTTTTCTTCTTTTGAAGGAAAATAATCAAAGTTCAGTATATGTTGTTTGGTGAATATTTGTCATTGGAACCATATGTTGCTAGAAATAGGCATATCTGTGGATGTGCAAGATGCAAGGTTGCCCTCAAACTTCAGAATGAGAAAAAAAAAAAGTATAGCAGTTAGAAAAGAAAGTACGAAGAGAGGAAAACAATAGCTTGGAGAGCATGCTAGATTTTTGTCTCATCCCCCCACCCCCCGAATTCTATTCAAGGAAAAATAGTTTTGAGCCTCAGTCCCTGGCAATGAATAATTTTTATTTTGCTCCCCGGTCCAATTTTATTTTCATGAGCTGGAGCATGATCTTGAAAATAATGAATGAATCATTGCTGCCAAGGAGTCCAAGGAAAGGCGAAGCTGTTTCTGATGAATGATGGTGACATAAGTATTTTGAAATAGCAGTGTAATTTCATTTTCTTCTAAGTCTTTTTGAATAAACTAAATAAGAGTCCATGAGTTGAAATTACAGCAAGAAGCAATTAGGTCTTGACGGAAGAGAGAAGTTCTTGGGGCAGTCCCAGGGTGAGGCTTTAAGACATGGAACTGTTTCCTCAAGAAGGCTGAGACATCTCTCTCCTCAGGGGTACTTGTCTGGGAAGTAGGGCTCAGTGAAGAGTCCTCTGCTGGGTATTTGTCTCATCCTGTGATTCTGAAGGCAGGAGGGGCAGGAGGGTGTGCTGGTTAATGTCATGGCTCTGCTGGGGTTTGACAAACCAGGGCTTGAATCCATATCAGCCATGTGTGCTCTTGGGCAACTAAATTAACTTCTCTGAACCTCAATTGTATGACCTGTAAAATGGGCCACTTGAAAGGATGAAACAATGCATGTAAAGTGCTTGCCCTGTTGTAATTGTTCAATAAATGGCAGCTGCCATTATTGTCTGTAAGGTGCCCTACAGAGCTCAGAAAGGAAAGGTGAAATGAATTGACAGCGGTGGAGCAAAGACTGTGGCTGGTAC
Source organism: Mesoplodon mirus (assembly GCF_964341445.2). NCBI lineage: Eukaryota > Metazoa > Chordata > Mammalia > Artiodactyla > Ziphiidae > Mesoplodon > Mesoplodon mirus. The sequence continues at coordinate 37,858,851 of NC_138983.1, forward strand.
CATATGCTACCAGGACCTCCCACTCACTCTCTCACTTAATTTTACAACTACATTGCACAGATTTATTCTTTCCATTCTTCATTCCGATGTGTTCCCATCCTTGAGGCTTTTGTTTTGGTTTGTGATTGGTTTATTTAGGGGGCATCACACTAAATGAGTTTGAAGGCCATTGCCTTGGAGCACCCTGTGGGCACCAAGGGGCTTAGATTCTTCTGAGCCTACCTTGGGCGTAGATGGACACTGAAGAAGAAGAGGAAGAGGGAGAAGAAGAAGGAGAAGGAGAAAAAGAAGAAGGAGAAGAAGGTGAAAAAGGAGGAGGAGGAGGGGAAAGTGTCCTCCCAACTCATGCTCCTCTCCTCAGACCTTGGATGGGTTGAAAGTGAAACATCTGAACAGGGCTTGGATGCCCTGCCTTCTCAGATATGGATTGAGGAGACTTCGCGCTTCACAGAGAGGCATGTGCCTTGTCAAACACAGCAAGGGAGCAGTAGAGCAGCAAGGATGGAGTGAGGGTGGCTCTGTGTGAATAGGATACACATACTTAATTATTTCTTATCATGCCACAGGCATTTCAGTGGTGACTTGCTCCTTAGGGTATCTGATCTCATTGTAAATAGGGCCATTCCATTTTGGGGGAAAAAACAACAAGAGGGAACAGTGCCTGAGAGATGCTTAGAACCTATGAACTCATCAGCTATTCAGCTCTCATGTCCTACCAGTCATTTCTCATTAGGATACAGAGCCAAGAGACACACACAAATTAAACTCCTGGGTAGCAGAGAGCCTCTGTTCTTCAGCAGAAAAAAAAAAAAAGAGCTGCTATGGTAGAGTGGAGCTTGTGTGGAGCAATTACCCTGGTCTGTGCAAGAAAGAGTGAAGCAGAAGGAAGGCATCAGGTGGAAACCAAGGGCAGAGAGATGGGAGCATGGAACAGAAGGGTCACACACCCACTTATTTATCCATGAGCTCATTAAATATGGACTGAGCACCTATATTTGCCAAGCACTGTGGAAACACAAGTAAAACTGATAAAGCTGAATCTTTTTCTTTCTAGTTGAGGAGATTTTAGAGTACATAAATATATCACTATACAGTGTATTTTGAGATAGCACAGAAGAGGGAGGAGTTATTCTCTCCAGAGAGGGAAAGGCATCCAAGAAGGGGTAAATCTGAGTTGGTATTCCATTTCCACGCCTACTTGCCTAACACCAGCTGGGTGTACTGCAATTCAGGTCTTACACTACCTACCCAGAGTTAGCACAGACCACACAGGTTCAGGGCAAACTCCTCCACAAGGCTATTCTCACTTGAGATGTCAGCCACACGTTCCAGAGGGCCCCAGGCCACCTGTACTTCTGACTGCCTGGCTACAAATTCAGGGGTTCCCATAACTCCCTCAGGTGAGATAAATCACTAGAAAGACTCACAGAACTTAGGAAGGCACTCTACTTAAGATTACAGTTTTATTATTATAGATACACATAGAGTGAAGTATGGGAGGGATGCAGGGCTTCTGTGCCCTCTCCCTGTGGAGTCCGCCCTACTGGCATATGGATGTGTTCACCAATTATGAAGATCCACTGAGCTTCAGTGTTCAGAATTTTTATTGAAGTTTCATTCCATTATATAGGCAGGATCGATTACATCATTGGCCATGCAATCTGCAGCCCCCTCCCATCCCTGGAGGTCAGTCTGGCCTAAAGTTCCAAGCCTCTAATCATGTAGCTGGACCCTCTGGTGATCAGTCCATCCATCCTAAAGCTATCTAGGGGGTCCACTGGGGAATCATCTCATTAGCATAACAAAGGCATTCGTATCATTCAGGAAATCCCAGGACTTTAGGTGCCAGGAATTCCTGGACAAAGACAGACAAATTCTTCATCAGAGCACAGTTGGGTTTAGAATGTTGACCAGAAGTTCAGTAGATGGATATCCCAAGTGAGTCACCAATTTTTTATGTGACTGAGGAGACACTGCCAGCCCTGGCCTCCAAACCGTCTCTCCTCACTCTGCATGATGCAGGAACTGTAATTTCTACAATTATGACCAATACTTGGGAGTAAGTCATTGACAGCTCAGTCTGTCAACCTGGAGAGAAGCTGAATGATCAAAGAACAATTCAAAATCAATTATCAGGTTAGTTCTGGTAGAGAGAAAGATCCCAGGAGGATCAAGTTTAGGGGGTTTGGGTTTAAACTTTGCCCTGGTAACTTAGCCATGAAATCTTGGGCAAGTCACTTAACCTCTCTGGGCTTCAATCTCTCTTATCTCTAAAGTGAAGGTTTCAGACCACATGCCCTCTAAAGTCTGTGGCTGACACTACATGTAGGCTAACCCAACACCCTTTTGAAAAGGCTAAGAGAATCTCAGAAGTGCTGGCCTAAACCGCTGAGTGATTTGTCCAGGTTCACACAGCCACCTACTTCCCTGAGAGCAAAACATTGTCATGTGAGCAAAACAAGCCCCTATTTATCTGAGCAAGGTTAGTTGGATTTTCTGTTCTATGCATTTGAACCCCTTGCTAACTGATACCAGGTTCCTATAGGTCTGGAATTCTAAATACTTATTGAAGGCTGATAAGGCATAAAGCACTGTGTGAGGTGCACAGATAATCATTACATATAGTCCTGCCTTCCAGGAATGCACAGCTTCAGGGGAAGAAGGGCTGGGGGGTTCCATGGGCACTTTGCATCCTCTTTGAGGTCAGACTGGTTCAAATTCAGGCTTTATCACTTCTGGGCTCTGCAACCTTGACTGAGCTCCCAGGCTTGTAACCTCATTCACAAAATGGGGATGATAATGCCTTTGTTAATGTGTACTACTGTCTGGAGGCTGAGAGTTTATCTTTACAGAAGCCTATTTCCCAATACAGTAGGTCTTTACTGCCCTAAAACAAAACAAAAAGTTAGAATATGCTTACTCTCCACTGGTGTTCTGTATTCTAATGAGTGATTTGTCAAATCTGGTGAGTCACATTTTCCCCAGGGCCAAACAGCTCTTAACTACTTTGTTTATGTAGTTACCTTCCTTTGTTATATTCTGTATTTCCTCTTAATCTGCAGTGTTTTATGGCCCTCCTGATAGGAAATTGTTTCCTTTGTTGAATAGGTGGAATTTTTTTTTTTTTTTTCTGGTACGTGGGCCTCTCACAGTTGTGGCCTCTCCCGTTGCAGAGCACAGGCTCCAGACGCACAGGCTCAGCGGCCATGGCTCACAGGCCCAGCCGCTCCGCGGCATGTGGGATCTTCCCAGACCGGGGCACGAACCCGTGTCCCCTGCATCGGCAGGCGGACTCTCAACCACTGCGCCACCAGGGAAGCCCGAATAGGTGGAATTTTAAATACAGGAACCCCCTGCTTTTCACAAGTTCACTAAGCACTGCTTCACTACAACCTGTTTTCACTAACCAAAAGAAATCCAAGATGTGAATGAAAAATGTCACCTGCCATATTAATAAACAGAGGATGTTGCAGCCATCAAGCCAGCAGCCACTGCAGCAGCCCCCAACTGTGCACCCCCTCCAGATGGAGAAAAGCAGGATACTGGCCCGAGATAGTTAAGGTGTATGTCAAAGAAATGATTTCAATGAGCCCAGACTCTTGCATCTTCCCATAAATAGAAAAGTGCTAAATTCATTAACTTGAGATATCTGATTTTCTTCAATTAACAGTAATCTTTTGATGTTCTAGTTGCCTGGGTTTTGTTGTAAAAACTCCTGAATATCCTGGCTTCTCCCTTATCTCTTCAGAGCAGTCCCTCAGAACAATCTGAGAAGCTGTCTTCCAGGCTCAAGTCCTCAGAAAATCCACCAAACAAAACATAATTCTCAACTTTTGCATCATGCATCTTTTTCAGTCAACAGAGGATTTTTGTTTCTGGGAAAAAAAAAAGGCAAAAATTGAAAATAGCATTCAACATTTGTTTTCAGGGAGGCTTAATAAAGGCAGCACACATGCCAGGAGCAAAAGCAACACCGCCAAACTCCTTTCCCAGGAACCACATTCAGCATCTCAGCATCAAGCCGCCATAGCTTTGAACTGTGTCTGTGAACATCCATGCTTTATCTCCATTTATTTTGTGCATGTCGTAGCAAGATTCATCCCCAGGTAATTGTTTCTTTGCTTTACACTATTTTGGCTTACAAAGTGTTTCATAAGAATGCTGTACTTTGAGATAGCGGAGAAAACCTGTACTATGGTGAGTGCCAGAAAGTTGGGAATGGCTGGAGAAGCAGAGAAGTTATTTGAATATCAAGGAGTTTCTAGAAAGCTGTGGAAAGAAGCTAAGAAATTCCTCAAGCAGCCACATATTGTTACCGTGTCCAAGCTTGCTCTGCTCGCTGCACGACAGGCCAATAAATCAGGAGACAAGATGTTGAGGCTAGGAATACAACTTTATTGGAAAGCCAGCAGACTGAGAAGATGGCAGACTAATATCTCAAAAAACCCCATCTTAACAGGGTTTGGATGCCAGTTTCTCTTATAGAACAGAGAGGGGGAGGAGGAAGTAAAGTAAAAAGCTCGTAAGTTTTACAAGTATCTTCTGGAATGGCCAGCCTCGGGAAGGGGGGAAGGGGATGTGTTAATTTCTTCTTTCTTGCAGACACTCACAGGTGGACAGGGCCAGGATGTTTCCCTGAACATAGGCACTTTGGTTTAACATTCAGGCAGAGGGGCAGGGTTCCCTGAGGCAGGCCATTGTGTATAGACAGCGTCCTTTTAGTGAACAAAAGCAACGGGAAGCAAAGGTTAAAGCAAAAGAAACAGATCCAACATGGAGTCTGATTTAGTTCTTCCCTGTAACAATATCAGAAATCTCCCTGCTCGCTTCTTGGGTTTGCTATGGGATGGGAGGAAGTTGTATTTGATCGGAGAAAAGTAGTCTTGATAGAAAGTTGCAGAAGATTCTTTCATGACAAGGGCCGGATATGTACAATTTTTGTGAAGTTTCCCTTCTCTGAGAAGGACATGAGACTTTGCATAGCCTGTTCCCAAAGAAACTTTGACTTTCCCCCTAACTGCCTAAAAGAATTTAGAGAAATAGAAAATCGGAGATTCTATAAACCCAACACAATGTTCACTTCTCCAGTCTTGGTTTTTACAGATAAAAAATGGAAAGTGCAGGAACTGGCAAAAGTGTATGGGTCACTCAGCCTGCAGTCTAGAAATTATTTATAAATAATAGTAATACAGTGAAACAAGTGAACAGCAAGTAGATCCCAAGTGGTGAGGGGCAACTTGAGTTCATGGCCCAGAGGTGGGGGGTTGGGGAATGGGGTGGTACAGAGCCGGAGCAGGCTAAAGAGGAATTTATGAGATAACGTGGAGAAAGCATTTAGGACACTGCTGACACCTACAAGTGCTCAGTAAACATTTTCTCTTCTTAGTTTTCCTTTCCTTTCCCCTCTTCCTCCCCATCTTGCGTGAGCTGCAGAGGCAAAACAAGGGGGATTGGCTTCCCTGGCAGCAGTCCCATGTTGGAAGCAGGAAGGATGGGAGTGGAAGTGATGATGTTGAATTTGACCTGAGCCCTGTGATCCTGGAAAGCAGGGAAGGTTAAGAAATCTCCTCACCCTCTGTGCTCTGGGAAATGGTTTACTGCAAAGACCTACCCTTCCCTATATGACTTAGATAAGGCTCAGGGGAACCCCCCTTGTTATTCTATGACAAGGCCAGACATAGACATTCTAAATTCCCATTCTTGGCCTCAAAAATGATTAGATGAACTGTTTGGCCTCACTGATCCATAGGGACAAAATGCTGTTAACCAAACTTTGGTTAAAATTCTCTCATTTCTGAAACGCTATATGTTTAATGTATCTTATGATCATTCACAACACATATTAGCATAGTAAAAATTTATAGTAAAGAAAAAAAACCTTTTTTTAAATTCTCTCATTTCCTCAGGCCCCTGCGCTTTGGCCCACCCTCAGCTTGAGCCAGCATATAGCCCCTCATTATGGTTTCTTTTGGAAAAGAGGCTGGCCTCAGGGTAAAACATTCTCTGAACTACTGCGTGGGACCCTTTCAACCCCCTTCACCCCATGGGTTCTTCCTAGCCTTGTATACTCTGCTCTACAAAAGAAAACTCCTTTCCCCCACACTCTTGAGATGCTTGCTGATCTTTTGGACAGTATTCTCCTTATATAGTCCCTCTCCCCACCTTGCAATAATCCCTTTTAATAAAATCTTACATTTTTTTTGACAGAATGTTGTGATAGACAGCTTCCAAGATGGTCCCAATGATCCCCACTCCTGGAATTCGCTCTTCACTCTTGTATAATCCCCACCCCTTGCATGTGAGATGGACCTAGTACTTTGCTTCTAATGAATAGAATACATGGCAAAAGCGATTGGATGTCCCTGCTGAGATTAGGTTGCAAAAGACTCTGATTTCTGTCTGAAATCAAATTTTCTGGCTGATTTCTGTCACAGCCTCTGGAACTGTGAAAAACAAATTTTTATAGTAGTTTATAAGCTACTCAGTCTGTGATATGTTATTATAGCAGCTCAGATGGACTAAGACATGAGTGATACTGTTCCTGGTGAATTTAAGGTTCTTGCTTCGTCTTGAAAGAATTCAGAGGCGAAGTGATAGGCAAGAAGTGACTATTTATTAGAGAGAATTATTTAGAGAGAAGCACGCTCCACAGACAGAGTGTGGGCCATCTCAGAAGGCGAGAGAGCTCAGGAGAAACACACTCCACCGACACAGTGTGAGCCATCTTAGAAGGTGGGAGAGCCTTGAAATATAGTGTGGTTATTTTTTATGGGCTGGGTAATTTCATAGGCTAATGAGTGGGAGGATTATTCCAATTATTTTGGGGAAGGGGCAGGGATTTCCAGGAATTGGGCCCCTGCCCACTTTTTGACCTTTTATGGTTGGCCTGAGAACTGTCATGGCACTGGTGAGTGTGTCATTTCAATGCTAAGGTATTACAATGAGCATATAATGAGGCTCAAGGTCCACTGGAAGTCCGTCTTCCACCATCTTGGGCCCAGGTGGTTCTAGGCAGTCTTTGTCACGTCCTATGGCTATACCATTCTTTGAAAGGTTGTGCCCTGACCCATTCCCTCCTGTTTCAATACCTTTGTAGGGGAACAAAATTTGCTACCCCAAAGTGTCTCTTTGGCATGCACATTATTTTAAGCTGAGAACAGTCAAGGCCCAGAAGACTCAGGAAGAACCTTTGACCTTCCCCCTAACTGCCTAAAAGAATTTAGATAGAGGGCCTTTTCCCAGAATAGAGCTATCACCAGAGATATCTGCAAAGAATATTGGTCAGGTGTGATGGGGAGAAACTCGGCTGCAGCTAGAGATCAGAGTCCACTCTGTGTCCCATTGCCTCTGTACAGCCCAGCAAACATTTGCTTTCTCATCTGCATGTGAATTGCCTTCCTCCATTTTGAAGTCCCAAACAACTACCCCCAACATCCTCTTTGGTCTTTAGCTGAAAATGGTATTTAAGGTGAGGGTTTCAGCCATGTTGGCAAGTTACTCAGTTTTCATGGGGCTCTCCTATATATACATGTTATTAAACTTTTGTTTGATTTTCTCCTGTTAATGTCTCATGTCAACTTAATTCTTAGACCAGCCAGAAGAACCTAGAAGAGTAGAGGAAAATTTCTTCCTCTCAACACCTGATTGCATCCTTGTGAGTGACCCTAAACCAGAGGACCAGCTAAGCCACACTTGGATTCCTGACCCACAGAAACTGTGTGGTAATAAATGTATTAAGCCACTAAATATTGGGAGTAATTTGTTACTCAGCAATAGATAACTAATGCAAAGTTGATGATGGGAGCCCACCACAGAGGTCTAGGATCTGAGGACAAAATGTCAGCCTCCTATGGGTGGCCCCTGAGTAGCTGCAAGAAGACAGACCAAGCATGGTGGTTAAGTGCTGAGAGACTGACTACACAGACAGACAATGGCCAGACCATACCTTACAATAGAACTCTGCAGCTACAAACCCTGGAAGCTCAATCACAACCTCTGCACAATTGTCCCAGAATGGTGAGGACTTGGCCAATGAGGGCCAACTTTCTTATTTTTTGCTCTTACTTTCAACTCAGGACCAAGCATAGAAAGCCAAATATGTTCCCCAAGTCAATTACATAAGATGTTTCCCTTCTGGGACTCCTGCTTCCCCATGCCAACAAACTCCAGTCAAAACATCCAATCCTGAAGCTATCCCTACAATTTTTATTTTTAATTCTTATAGAGCTTTCACACTCCCTGCTTGCCTTTGAAAGGCAAATGGCAAGTGATTGTGGCTGACTCCCTTGTTATAGCAAGCTTGGAGTACTAGCCTCTGTTTGCTCTCATTTGGCTGGTCTTTGTTTATATCCACAGCACTCTCTTCTTGTACTCACCTGTGTTCTGCTGCCTCCTACTGGACACCTGTTCTAGACATCCCTGCAGACTACTATAGGAGCAGTAACCAAGCTGGTTCATGACCAGCCATCTTCCTCCTCCTCCACTCTATATGTTAACATTCACTATGAGTTATAATGTGATTAATTGCTTATTGACTGGAGCCTTTCATTTATCCAGGTTAGATGGGGAGGGTGTTGATAGAATGAATTAAAACTTCCCTTTCTTCCTCACTCCAGAGCTCAAAAGAGAAACATAGGTTCAGAATGAAGTTACGGAGCCCTCATTGCCAGACAGTGAGAGAAAGCTCTGGATTGTAACCAGGGTGGGGAGGGATGGTCTCTATCCATAGCCTGGGTTATTGTTTTCTAAGAAATAAGCCAAAAGAAGAAATTTGAACTTCTCTAATTTCCCATACTGGGAATAGAAAAGTCTAAAGAAAGAAATGACTCTGGGTGGTGGTAAAATACGTTTCATTTCAGATACTTTTGGGGGGAAAAACATCTGCAGCTCAGAGTGTAAAACTCACCCTCCCCCACTGTTCTTCAATCTTCCCAGCATTTGACTGCCCCAAAGCTCCCTTGCCCCACTCCCTTCTTTCCTAGCAGAGCCAGAAGATAAGAAGACCAGAGTTTATCCCACAGTTCTGTTAAGCCAGATAAAGCCACTGACAGTCATCAAATGCCTGTAACTATGGAATTCTAATGTCCAACAAGGGTACTAGGGATTGATTATTCTGAAGGGAGGGTCAGGCAGGTATTTGAGGTGTGAAAGAGAGAGGATTATGAGAAGAAAAGAGAAGAAAAAGTTAGGAAATTGTATAGATTTTGAAGCTCCAGACAATAAGGTATTTTTTAAGAATGTCTCTCTCTTTTTTTTTTTGTTTGGTTTTGCTTTTTAAAAAAAAATTGAAGTATAATTGATTAACAGCATTTCAGATGTACAGCAAAGTGATTCAGTTATACATATACATACATATATATATATTCTTTTTCAGATTCTTTTCCATTATGGGTTATTACAAGATTTTCAATATCCTTCCCTGTGCTATGCTAGGTCCTTGCTGTTTTTCTAGTTTACGTATAGTAGTCTGTATGTTAACCCCCAAATGCCCAATTTATCCCTCCCTGCCCTTTCCCCTTTGGTAACCATAAGTTTGTTTTCTATGTCTGTGAGTCTATGAAGAAGGTAAATCTGAGGATGGACTTGAGCAGAACAGAAGGAAGGACGGAAAATGAAAAATGGGTGATTGGTTTTTTTGGCAGGAACACTGCCTCCTTGGGATGCAAGAAGAGACTGTGTACTCAAGCTGTCTCAAGGGCTGGAGCTGGGAAATATGATCCAATCTGAAAGACACCAGCCTGGGATACCAGATAAGTCTCCAAATCTTGGTCCCTCAATAGCAAAAGCAATGGGACACTGGTGAGTACCCAAGGAAGCAGTAATTTTTGTGGAGTAGGTCAGTGGAGATTGGATGGGGAAAGGACTGGGCAGGGACATGGTGGCAGAGGAATGGGAAGGGTGGTCACCCTTTTCAGGCAGCAGAGGAGTGGTCTGGGAACAAGATCTTAGGGCATGAATGTCAGGCTGCAGGGACTTCTGCACTCGGGGAAGGGGTCTTACTGAGGAGATTTACTCAGAAAGGAATCTTAAAGCAAGGGATGCATACAAAAGGGGGCCATTTTGTTTTGTTTTTCACCTGCTAACTAGGACTCCCCAGAATTCTCTGAGGAAGGACTTGAATAGAGTTTGATGTTCCCCTAGTGGAAAAGTGACCGGGTTGCATCCAGTAGAAGGAATGCCCTCTGCCATCTCCCCTCCCACCCAAGACCTAGCACAGCCTAGGCTAGGGAAAGAACCTCTTACAAACGGGAGTGTCACAGTCAAATTATCCAAGACGGTTGGTTCCTTTGAGATAGTTCTCTCCCACATTTCATCTTACACCTGCTTTGTGGCACTGTATACACAAGCATGGCCCAAATTTCTCTAGGTGCTATCTTCCTAATAGTTCCTGAACTTATACCTTTCTGGTCCACTGTCTCTCCTGTAGCCTGACATAATACCTCCTAGAGCATAACTCACAATTAGGTTCCTATCACCTGCATTTCTTATTTCATTCCCCACATGCAAATTCATCCTACACATTGTCCTCAGACTCCTTGTCTTCAGTTTGGCCCCAATTTTAATCTACTTATTGCACAACAATGCGATCTTTAAAAAATCTGCAGCTGCTGGTTATCAAAGGTGGAATGACTAACTGGGATCTCGCTAAAATGATTATTTCTTTAAAAAAATACATCTTTATTGGAGTATAATTGCTTTACAATGTTGTGTTAGTTTCTGCTGTACAACAAAGTGAATCAGCTATACATACATATATCCCCATATCCCCTGATTGTTTATTTCTAAGTGTTCCCTTACTAAGAGAGTGTGAAGGAAACCATCACTGAACAAGAGATTTCAACAAATATTTAGAAGATGAAAAGCACAGAAAAACACACCAAGAGAACCAGGGGTTGCCAGAGGAGGAAGAAGCAGCTGCAGCAGAAGGAGCTGACCTGTGGGGCAGAACCTCGGAGAGGCTCTGAGTTGGAGGGGATGGGAGCAGAGAGAGAAATACTACGTGCTCCCTCCTGTGACCTCTGCCCAAATCTAGAGCTCAGGCAGCCTAACTTTAACCCCTGAGGTTGGGGGATCCTGGAAGACGTTCTCTAAGTTAAATTCTGGATAGTGCTGCAGTTTTACGTATGATGAAATATCTGATGCTGGCACCCCAGAAAGAACCATCCTTATTCCAGTATTTGAGGGGGTCTGCACTCCAACATAGCTCCAGCCAACTCAGTCTTGAGACTTCAAATGGACAATGGCCAGATGTATATAAAAATAGAATTCTAATCCATCATCTGCAGTAATCAGCCCAGAAAGCCAGCCTACTGTCTATAAGTCAGAGTGATAGGAAGTTACACAACTATCTTTACAAACAGCCCAGGAAGCCAAACAATAATCCCTCTAACAATCAGCTCCACACAGCCAGGACTTGATTAATAGCTAACAGCTTCTTTGATTTTTCTCTCTCCTTTCAACTGAAGAGCAATCAGAGAAAGCCAAATATGCACCTCTAACCAATCACCGGAGGACCTGCTTTGTTAGCCTATCTCCAGCTTCCCCATGCCAACAGCCTCTAATCAGGGCACACCTGAAACCGTCTCTCTTTTCCACTCTAAAACTTTCTCCTTTGAGTCTCTGCCAAAATGCAAGTAATGGTGGCTGACTCCTTTGCTATAGCAAGCTCTGAATAAAGAGGCTTTGCTCATTCTCACTTGGTGGGTTTTCATTATTTCCACACTCTGAAGCACAGTCTTCCAGTCAACAAACCCTCCCCGTGTACCCAGAACTCCCCATCAGCTTTGTTAGTCAAGGGAAAGGAGACCCACATATACAACCATGGAGGACACCTATACCGCTTGGATAGAAAAATCAACCCAGTGCCTCATTCTTAAATATGGACACACAGCCAAGGTCACCACACACAGAGAAAACCAGCAGCACACAGGAGATCAAGATAAACAGATTGACCTTGGAGAAAACAGGTCATTCAGAGACTAGAAACAAGCTTTAAAAAAATTCTAATTAGGGCTTCCCTGGTGGCGCAGTGGTTAAGAATCTGCCTGCCAATGCAGGGACACGGGTTCGATCCCTGGTCTGGGAAGATCCCACATGCCACAGAGTAACTAAGCCCATGCACCACAGCTACTGAGCCTGAGCTCTAGAACCCGTGAGCCACAACTACTGAGCCCGTGTGCCACAACTACTGAACCCCCTGCCCCTAAAGCCCGTGTGCAGCAACAAAGACCCAACACAGCCCAAAACAAATAAATAAAATAAATTTATTTAAAAAATTCTAACTAGATCTTCAGTGAGATATGAGAAGATATTGCGGCCATAAAACCCAAAAACAGCAGGCTGTGAAGAACAAGAGAGTTAAAAAAAAAATAGTTTCCTGGAAATTAAAAATGGATTTCCAAAATTAAAAAGATTGGAAGATTAAGTTGAAAAACTAACAGAACAGAGAGCAAAAACATAGTCTGAATGTGTGGCAGAAAGATAAGACAACTTTTGTAAATTTCTCATAGCTAGATCCGGCAGTGGCTAGACGTGGGCACCTCTGGGCAGTGGCCCTGGGGCCTAGGGGCCAGCTGCGGCTCTGTGGCTCAGTGTGTGTTAGAGATCATTTGCCCTATGTGTTTTAACCAAGTGCATGGATACTCTGATTAAAACAAACAATCTAGCTGCAAATCTGAAGTTTCCACTTCACTGCTTGAAACCCAACACTCCTCACAACCACATATGGGGAGAGAGATCAGTCTCCTTCCTGACCAGGACCTGTCAGGAACCAGCCTCCCTCCTTCCATCCCCCACATCTGCACCAGCCCCACTCAATGACCTGCCAGGATGCTCAGTGTAAGCCTTACGAGCTGGGACTCTGGGGTCACACTTACCTGGTTTCAAACCCACACGCTTCTGTCCTAATTTGAAAAATGGCAGTGCAAGAGTACCTCTCAAGGCTTTTGTGAGGATCAAATGAACTAATGCATGTAAGGAGCTTAGCAGAGCCTCAGGCACACAGTAATCAATAAATAGTAACAGGGCTTCCCTGGTGGCGCGGTGGTTGAGAGTCCACCTGCCGATGAAGGGGACACGGGTTCGTGCCCCGGTCCGGGAAGATCCCACATGCCGTGGAGCGGCTGGGCCCGTGAGCCATGGCCGCTGAGCCTGCGCGTCCGGAGCCTGTGCTCCGCAGCAAGAGACGCCACAACAGTGAGAGGCCCGTGTACCGCCAAAAAAAATAAAAATAAATAAATAAATAAATAGTAACAGTTATTAGGGCTCCCAGAACTAGTCTTCCTTTGTGCATCTCAACTTTAACCCTACTTTGACTAATTTTTATATTTATACCTAAAAACACTAAAAAACAAAAAACAAAAACAAAACCTCATTAAACTCTCAGCTTTATTACCAAAGATACACTCTCAGACACTTCATTCAGTCCTCAACTCTCAAGAGATGTTACCTATACATATTTTTGAAGCCATGATTGATTGATTGATTGATTGAAGAAAAATGAAAGGTCCTGCTTCGTACAGTTCACGCCTTGGGGACCCGGCTGGGTTTTGTCTCGCATTTCCTCCCTGTTCTCAGTGAAGTGACCCTTCTTCACCCAGGCTCAAGCCTCACCCTTTTTGTGAGGCCTTCCTAGGACCCCACCCAGGCCCAGGCGTTCCTGCAGACTGAAGTGCTTTGTCCACACTGCTGCTGTCTGCTTCCTTCTCCAGACTCTGAGCACCTCACCTGCAGGACTCTCTTCATAAGTTTTAGACCTTGAGTGTCCTGCCTGTAACAGGCTTGGGCTTTACGCAGTGAATGAGCACGTTCAAGGTAAGTGTGGGAGGGACGGGGGTGACCTTGGCTGGCTTTTCTAACTCAACTGCAGACATATTAGAAGCCTCTCTTTGACAAAGGAAAGGTTGTGGGAAGGCACCGTCTATGCTGGGAAGCTGCTGGGCTTCAGGCTCCAGAAGGTTCTGAGTGGGTACGTTGGCTGTCGGTCCACTTACAGACGGGATGTGAAGGCTGTCTTGATGTGCCTTCTTGGGTTCAGTTCTAACTCTTCTCCCTCAGTCTTTAGGACATGGCGCTGCCCGAGAAGCACAGTCTGTATCCCAAAAAACAATGGCACTGCCTTTTTCCTTTTCTTTTCATAAGTTAAAATCATCTGGTCCAATTTTCTCATTCCTCCAGCAGAGGGAAACCACGACAGTCTTAAATGAAGGTCAAAGGACTTGCCAAAAGTCATACAGAAAGTGATATAAATACATTAGAACTTAGGTTTCCAACATTTCAGACCAGCATGTTGTGATTCCGGAGTTAAAAAGAAGAGGGAAAGCCGAAAGCACTTGAGACAGCTGCTTCAATCTTGGTACCCAAAACAAAGCCGATGGTCTGGGCGGCACCACGGTTGTCCCGGCTTTGGGTCTTTTTTATGGTGTGTTGCTTACTGAAGAAAAGGGAGTGTTGAAAGTACTCCCACCAGAGAGCTGTTGTGAGGATGTAACGAGAGGGCCTGGCATGTGTTAAGAAGTTTATCATCATTAGGAAAGTAACAACCAACTAGGAGATTTCAGTGCAGAGGGCAAACCGGCTCTGCTTCTTGCAGCCCGACCCCTGACCATAGGGCTAGGACTGAGTGGGTCAGGCAGAAGGAAAGGTCGACTGCTGTTTTGTTGGAGACACCATCGTGGGAGGGGAGGCCAGGGCAGTCACCATCAGCTCTACTGGGTAGGGGGTGGGCGTGCACTGGATGAGAAGGGCCTGGAGCCCCACCTCAGAGTCCCCCATCCTTAAGACAGGAGGGGATAGTCACCTGTGGCTTCCCAGCCCCCAGCTGCCTTCCAGGCCAAGAAGGTGCAACAGAGCAGAACCTAACGTGGGAGGCTCAGGCACAAGCCCCCAGCCTGTGCTGCTCATTTCAGGAAGGTCCTAAGGAAGGAGGCTGCCGTGGCCGGGCCTGGCCCACAGCTGGGGGAGCGCAGGAGTGTGTACAAGGAGGAGGGGCTCTCAGGAAAGAAGCAGCAGGAACAGAGAGAAAGCCAGGAGCGTGTCAGAGAGCCCCCAGGACGGGGCAGGGCTGGCGAAGAGGCGGGCCACGGCCACATTGGGGTTGCCCCTGGCAGGCTTGAACCACTTCTGCAGACACCGCCCGCTGGTCCTATGCTCCGGGCTTGCCTTGAAGGAGTTGCTCCAGATCTTCTCACATAGGTCAGCCGGGGTGGGGAAGTAATGCAGGAAAGGGTGGCAGAGGGCCCTGGCAGGGCAGCGGGGCTTCCCTGAGGGGAGATCCAGGCACAGACACCTTACCCGCTCCTGTCCTCACATCCCCATCCTTTGCCCCGGGGGAGCAGAGGGCTTGCGCCTGCCCTCGGGTGGGGGGCCTCCCGGGCCCTGCTTAGCATCACTCACCCCGACTCCAGGTCCAGCCGCTGTGCCAGTTGGATTTGCAGGTGTAGGATGTGCGGCAGTCAGCCCACCACTGTTCACAGTCCTCCCGGCACAGGGGCGCGTCCAGAATCCGCTCCGCCTGCCCACGCGGGTCCAGCTGGGTGCAGGCATAGCAAGAGGCAAGAATTATAAGAGCACCCATTTGAGGACTATCAATAGCTGCAGTGGAACTTGGGTCAGGTACCATCAGAACATACTCTCTTATGAAGTCACTAAATATTATTTTACAAATGAGAATACTGAGGCTGAGTTAAATAGTTTGTACACAGCCCTGTTCCTACAAACAGAAGATGTGACTCAAATAGTCCCTCCATCCTGCTGTTCTCCTGTGACCACTCTCCATGCATGCCGTTCTCTAGGGCCAGAGGTGACTTCCTCTCCATCTATGTCCCCCACAGCAGCCTCTGACGGCTCTTGTCCATAGTGGGGACAGCATATCCTGTTCCTGCTAGCATCCTGGAGCTCAGGCTCTTATGAACAGGGCATTGATGGACGTGTCTCCTGCCCACCCACCCCCGCCCACTTCTTCCCACCCGCTGGATCCAAGGCCCCAGGTTGGGGGAGCACTCGTAGAAGCAGATGGCCTGCAGGAAGTGCTTCTGACAGTCCGGCATCATCAATCCGCAGTGAACCAAGCTGAAGTTGTAGAGCAGGGACACATCCAGGTGGGCTTGCCAGCTTGTGTTGGCCGTGCAGCAGGCACTGTCCTTCCAGGGGATGCACTGAAGGTGGATGAAGAAGCAAAAGGCATGGGGAGTAGGGGCAGAGGGTTGATGAGTGTCTGGGCCAGAAAGGTAAGAATGTCCCCTAGAAGAGGACCCAGCAAGTGGGATGCCTTTAGGCCAGCTACCCCTGGATAGAAGGAATGCCGATAAATTGTCAATATTCACACCCAAAGGGCGCCTGCACACTGGCCTCCCCGCAACAGACTGTGAGTCCCCTAGGAACGGGGCTTTCAAGGTCTCAGATCCTGGGGGGACGGTAGCAGGGTTGTCCCCAAGACCCAGGGGAATGTGGGGTTGCACTGGGGCAGGGCACCTGCAGCTGAGAAGGGCTCATAGGTACATGCCAGCCCTGCCCCTCCTCCCTCATCCCTGTCAATTGCCTTTAGGGACTTGGGGAGGGGTCCCTTAACTCTTATTTTTTTCCAGGGCCTGCTGGTGGGAGGGCAGAGGAGGGGACCTTGCTTGTTGGAATCTAGGCTGAATATCTATGAGTCTCCGGGATCATCATCTGCCCCTGCTCCCTGAGTGGCCGTGCAGCTCAGGGATGAAAATTGTAAATCATTTGGCAATTAGCGCCCCCCTCCAGTGGCCTTTGCCGAAACCCAACTTAGGGAACCAAACGAGTCAAGATGGATAGGGGTTCAGAAGCCATCTTGGCCTTTGCATCCCATCCCTGATCTAAGAAGCCTCCACCCACCCTGCACCCCATGCCAGTTCTGGCTTCCGTACCTCCTCGTAGAGCTTGGCCTCCGGGCTGGGCTCTGGCTTGTGGGGCTTGGCGTTCATGCAGACGTTGAGCAGCTCGCGCCCAGCCCACGTGGGTGGGACTGCCCACAGCCCCAGCAGGAGCTGCCACCAACACCCCATGGCCTGCTGCAGAGAGGAGCTCCGCCTGTGATGGAGAGGACACCTCAATCCATACCCTTTGTCATCCCTGGGAGCGGGCATGGGCTTGAAGCCTCCCTCAAGTGACCATGATACTTTGGCTGCTTCTAGAACCTTTATCTGAGGCAGCGTCATAAAATATCCAGTGAGGTCTGACACTCACCCCTAACAACCTACAGATGCAGAAACTGAGGCCAGGGAGGGGAAGAGGTCAGCCCCAAGGTGAAGGAGGGTCACGGGTAGAACGGTTCCAGCTTTCCCTCGGGGAACTTTCCCTGGCCCTTCTCCACTCAGAGGCAGACTTTCTAACTCAGTGACATATGGGCTGGGAATTCAGAGCTTTGATCTTGAGTAACTGAACAAAGCCTCAGTAACCAGATTCTACATGGGGCCAAAGGCACAGTGGGACTGGGTAGTGTGACAAATGCAATCCTTACCCCATAAAGTGCCAACCCTAATGCTAACTCTGGCCCCTCTGAAAGGTCCACACAAGGCCCACAGCTCCTCAAGCATCTGGCCTCCTCCCCAGTTCCCTGTGGCCAGAGTCCTTTCTCCTAGAGCAGTGGTCCGCCTCCTCCAGCCTCAACCCATCTCAAACCCAGCCTGAGCACAAGGCTGAGGCAGCCAGGCGCCCAGTGGCCTTGCTGGCATCTCAGAGCCAGGGAGCGTGCCCAGGCGTGAGCCACCTTGAGTCTTCCACATCCAAAGCTGGTCCCCATTACTGGAATGAGAAGGCTGGCTTTTCCCTTGATGTTTGTTGTGCCCCGTTTCCCACTCTGCCCTGGGTAGTTCTCGTAATGGGAGAGAGTAGAAAGAGAAACAAACACAAAGGGCAGAAGCACATCCTGCCCCAAGCACCCCATGATCCCCACAGCCTACACCCACCCAGGAGCCCAGGCCCGACGCCTCTCAGGAACCAGCTGTGGACCCATCACGATGAACCTGAAAACCTGTGGCTCAGCTCAAGTTGAGAGCCTCAAACATTGGAGCAGGAGACGCTAGTTCCACCTTCTGAGCCCATCTTTGAGCCTAAATCTAAAGCTGCTCTCTCCCTGCAGCTCCAGTTTCCAGCACGGCCGTGGCCACAGAGTATTTCAAAGAATCAGGTGTGTCAGGTGAATAGAGGAAAATGCCGCCTCTTCTAGCGTTTTCTTCATACTCACTTTCAAAGCAGGAGCGGCGCTCTCCCGCCTCCAGAGATTGTGAGGCTAAGGAGACGTCTATGATCCTGCCTATTTATTACCCCTCCGGTTCCTGTTGGGTCCAGGTGCAGGAGCAGAGTTCCAGGTGGCTGCGGTTAACAGCATCCGTCTTACCCACGTGTTGGGGCCTTCCGTGCGCAGAGTCAGGAGGGTTTCTCTTTCCCAGAGAAACAGACCCCATAGAGGGTAAGGTCCTGTGCTCTTTAGTCAGCTACTGAGTTCTGCTCTCAGCTCTGCTGCTTACTAGCTGGCCAACCTTGAGAAAATGCCTTAAACTCTCTGTCCGCTTCTCTACCTGTAGAAAGGGCTGTTACGATGGAACTGTTGGGGAAAAGAAAAGAAAAAGTTCCAGAAAAAGACTTGGCATCAAGCCTGGCAAAGATAAATCTAAATGGTTTTTCTTCTTATCCTTTTATCCTACGAAGCCTTTCTCTCTCAGCCCTATTCCAAAGCTCTACCTGACCCTTCATCAGCTCAGTTACCTGCCATGGACCACCTGGGGTGTAACGGTAGCGATATCTTCTCTCAGCCCACAGGAGCTAGGCTTCCTGCTGGAGTGGAGACTGGGCAGCCCAGTGATGCAGAGATGAAATGGGGCCTCAGGGACCCAGGGATTTAAATGTATGTCCCAAGCCAAAGCAAACAAAACCCCCAAAAGTCCCTCCAAACTCAGGAAATGGCCTCCGTTAACATGCAGAGACCGCTGTCCTGTGAGAGATTCTGCAACTGTCCTCAGCAGTGATGAACTTCACAGGAACACCCTCCTCAGCTAAGGAGAGGCTGGAAACTTGGCCAGGACACTTAGGAGAGTCTCAAAGATGATGGAAATGATGGAAAAGGAGCCCATTTTTTTTTTGCTTGTTTCTTGTAACAATTTCCCTCTCCAAAGAGAAGTAGCCAAAGTCACTGGCGTTTTCTTGCTACACAGGAAATTGAAGCACAATAAAAGCATTTTGTAATTGAAGAAAGCACGCTGTTCAGCTACATAGGTGATGTGCAGACATGAATTAATCATCATGCTGGAAAATTACATTCGCCACACCTGGGTCATCCCAGCCACTGAGTTCTGAGCGCCACGAAGGACCCAGGCACCGGGCTGGAGCCTTCAGTATATGGTCTGGCTTACTCCTCACAATGACCCCCCGAGTGAACGCCCTCCCCCATTTTACTTGTGGGGAAACTGAGGCTCAGCTGGGGAGTGGCAGAGCTAGGATCTGAACTCAGGTAGCCATGACTCCATACCTGGTGCATGAGGATCAGGTGAGGGGAAGACCTCCAGGACTGAAAGGGTAGATGCTGTCTGGGTCTCAAGTCAAGTCTGTTTAAAAACAAACAAAAAGTCAAATTCCATAATCAGATTGTATGTTGGGAGACACGTGCGGGCTTTATCTGAGAACAGAAATGATTACAGCCCAGCCTCCCACATTCCTGCCTTAAACAGAGTCAGGAGTCTCCTTTTTTAGGGTCTGGTACCAAGCAACCCGGGTCTCTCCCCGCAGCATCCAGGGGAAGTGCAGATGTGAGTGTCTTGTTCAAGGCATCACAAATATTCAGGAGGCCCTAAGGCTTGACAAGGTAAGAGAGTTTGGGATTAACATTAATCGTCAGATGGCTGTGGACATGGCAGGGACAGGAATCCAGCAATGAAGTGCAGCCCTAATTACTGAAATGGAAAAACAGGTCCTCTGGTAAACATCCTTCACACAGAGGGATGTAGGACGAGGGGGAATGTGCCAGTGGTTGCTGGGACAAGGCTGTAGGAAATGAGCTGAAATGACAGCCAGCGCAGGTGCCAGGGGAGGGATTGCAGAGCTGCTTCTCGGAGCAGGCTGACACCTGTGCTCCCAGAAAGGCAGTTTGCGGCCTTTGAGGACAACTCATTTTTGCCTTATTGTGATCGAGTCTTCCAGAGAGATCTGCTTTCTGACAGATGGCTGATAAACCACAGCTGGCCGCAGATGAAGCCGTTTGAAACTGCTGGTCACAAGCGATTTTGTTCTTAAACAAAACAGGACAGTTACATTGCCAACAGCAGAGCTAGAGTGGCGTCTGGAGGGTTCTGAGGTGGGGGGGGGGGAGGGCAGAGCAGGGAAGGAACAGCCCAGCCTCTGGTTTGGGACCACAGCACAAGGCGGGCAGCGGTAACACTCTGCTCCCTACACCCCAGGTTGCCCATGGTGCTGAAGCCCACAGACTTCCAGAACAGACTCAGAAAGCAAAGAGCTAGTGCTAGGAATTTCCTGAACCCGAGGTCAGAGGCCAGCGGAGGGGACATTGGTAACTGGAGTTCTTAGTGGATCTTATGACTCCTTCCTCTCTCCCCAAAGACCCCAACACCATCCTTGTCTCAACTTGTAATTGGTCTGTAGCTAAGGTAGGTAAAACGGGGCTGCTGTTTATCTCAACCTCTTCCTTCCCTCTAGATCCATCATCCCATTACCAACGCGATTGATTTAACTTTCTAAACACCTCTTGAATTCCAATGCTTTAATCCCAGTTTCTCTCCCTCCGATCTGGGCCTTGACCATCTCTTGCCTCCATTACTGCCAACAACCCCCTAACGGACTCCTTTGCCCCTTTCTGAAGCTTTATCCAAGCAGCAGCCAGAATGATCTAATATCCAAGGATTTTATTATAAAAAATTTTAAACATAAAGAAAGTTGAGAGAATTTTTCAATGAACCCCCATATAGCCACCACTTAGATTTTGCCATTACCATCTTACTCTATTTTCTTTCTTTTTTTTAAATGAATTTTTAATATCAGTGTGTATTAGGGTTCTCCAGAAAACAGAATCAATAGAATGTATATGCATATATGTATATATTACATATATATATATATTGAGAGTGAGAGAGAGAGAGAGAGAGGGATTTTGAGGAATTGCCTTGTGCAGTTACTGAGGCCAAGAAGTCCCATGATCTGCTATCTACAAGCTGCAGACCCAGGAAAGCAGGTGGTATAATTTAGCTTAAGTTTGAACACCTGAAAACCAGGGGAATCAATGGAGTACATCTCAGTCTGAGGTCAGGAAGAGAAGTCCCAGTTCAATCAGTAAGGCAGAAAAAAGGAGCACATTCCTCCTTCCTCCACTTTTTGTTCTATTTAGACCCTCAATAGACTGGATGATGCCCACTCCCATTGGGGAGGGCAATCTATTTTACTGAGTCCACAAATTCAAATGCTAATCTCATCCAGAAACACACTTGCAGACCCACCCAGAATTAACATTTAATCTGGGCAGCCTGTGGCCCATCTGAGTTGATACATAAAATTAACTATCACACAGTGTCATCATCAAATGGAGTGACTTTTTGAGTCACCTACAACATTTTTTTTTAGAGATTATCTTTTATCTAATTTATTTGGGATACAGTAGTTTTTGAATCTATGTGTGATGCAGTCATTGGAACTTTATCTCAAGACACAAATGTCATTTACACAAAACCAGACAGTTGGGTTTTTTTGTGTGGTTTTTTTTTTTTTTTTTGCAGTACACGGGCCTCTCACTGCCGTGGCCTCTCCCGTTGCAGAGCACAGGCTCCGGACGCGCAGGCTCAGCGGCCATGGCTCATGGGCCCAGCCGCTCCGCGGCATGTGGGATCTTCCCGGACCAGGGCACAAACCCGTGTGCCCTGAATCGGCAGGTGGACTCGCAACCACTGCGCCACCAGGGAAGCCCAGACAGTTGGTTTTTAAAAATTTGTTCTGTAGGTATATATCATGGGTTAAATTGTGTCCCCCCAAAAGATGTAGAAGTACACCAAAATGGCAGACCAAGGGATTGAGATTTTAATCATAAAAGACTCAGATCTATTACTTGGAACTCAGAAATATTTCCACTTCAGTGTCTATTCTCCAAATTGAGGCAGGACTGTTACCCAAAGCTCGGCCTCTCTGTACACCGGTGCCAAGTCAAATCCTGGAGACAGAGTTTTGGGTGAAGTAGAAAAGGACAGCTTTATTGCTTTGCCAGGCAAAGGGGAACACATTGGGCTTCTGCCTCAAAAAACTAAGTGTCCCCTATTTTACTCTATTTTCTTTGTCACACATCTAGCCAACCATCCAGCCCTCTAGTCATCCACCAATCTTATTTTTCATGCATTTCGAAGTACATGGCAGACATCTGTGTACTTCCTCCTAAAAAATTTCAAGCATGCCTATCGTTAACCAGAGTTCAACATTTGTCTGCAGGGTTTTTTTTTTCTTTCTTTCAGAATTAGCTTTTCAAAAGATAAAGATGGTTATAATACTCGCACGTTTAAGACACTTCAAAACTTAAAATAAGCCCCAAATCATGGCACGTGGACCCTGGTTAATCTGGTCCCTATTTACTCTTCCATCCCAATCTGTTGTCTTTTCTCTCACCTGCACTGTGGGCATTTATTTCTCCTGCTGGTCTGTAATTGTCCTGCTCTCTTACTTGTCTTCTCTGCCTGGCTTTTTCTTTCATAGCTCGCCCTCCGTGGCTGGGAACTCCTGCTCACCCCTCGGCTCCCAGAACGGATGGCTTCCCCTCAGGGAAGTTTGTGTGGTCCCCCAGGGCTCGATGTTCCCTTGGGGTCTTACACTTGCTGCTGTCACGGCTTGTCATTGTAAACACCTGCCTGCGGGGTGGTGCATGCCTCTTGGCTGCGAGCAGCTTGGGGCAGGCTCAGCAGTGCTCACAGACAGTGCCTGGCCCAGAGTGCCCAGTCAAACATGCATGCTGAGTACATGAGGAGGAGCACCTGAGTAGGAGAAACACTGCATTTTTCTTTTTTTTCTTTTTTTTTGCGGTACGCGGGCCTCTCACCACTGTGGCCTCTCCCGTTGCGGAGCATAGACTCCGGATGCGCAGGCTCAGCGGCCATGGCTTATGGGCCCAGTGCTCCGCGGCACGTGGGATCTTCCCGGACAGGGGCACGAACCCGTGTCTCCTGCATCGCCAGGCGGACTCTCAACCACTGTGCCACCAGGGAAGCCCAACACTGGCTTTCTTAAAAACACTTTCAATTCAGACACTTCCCTGGTTTAACGTGACCTAGCTCTTCTCCTTGCCCCGCCCTCTTCCTGCCCTTCTCTCTTCCTCACTCTCCTTTATCCTCACCTCGCCTGTCTTTCTCACCTCTGGTTTGAAGTGACTTCTCTCTTCTTTCCTTCCTCTCTCCATCCACCGCTCCCTCCTTGGCCCCCATCTCTCCCCTGCCCTTTCCTTCTCTCTTTCCTTCACTCTCTCCCTTCCCATTCCTTCATTCTATCCTTGCCTACCCATCTCCCCTCTAGTTTAAAGTAACCTCTCCATTTCCTCTTGCCTCCCCCTCTCCTAACCCATCTCCTCTCTCACTCTGTCTCCCATCTGCCTTCCCTCTCCCTTCTGATTATTCTCCCTCACCCTCAGACTTTCAGATTGGACCATCTTCAGTTTCTGATGATTTCTGTGAGATTTCAGAGTGTTGCTGCTCGGCCCTTTCATCACCACTTGAAGAAGGTCCCTTTTTAGGTCTAATCACGGCAAAGGAAATGAGTGTGAAAGCTATCAGGTGTTGAAGAGAGTCCAGGTAAGAGGAGACAGATAGATAACATCAAAATCCTATGGGAAAGAGATTAGCTGAAAATCAGAGATGGGAGAAAGATCGCATAAAACAAGTATCTTTATTTGCCTGTTTGTTTTTCTACTTGGCTTGCTAGCTCCTTTTCTCTTCAGCATGAAGTTTCCCTGGTGCCAAGGTCCCGTTGTTACATTCAACCCAGGCTGCTGCTGGGTCCACCAGACAGGGTTACTACTAAGTAACTAAGGTTTACATGCAGTTTTACCATGTGCGACTGAACTCCATCATTTTCTCTTTCAATCCTCCCAGCATCCCTCCTTCCAACTGTCCCTTGACCAAGGGTGAAGCCACCAACTTGTCTCTTGTCTCTTTCTCTTCCCAGACATGCTTCCTATAACACCTGTGCATGTTCCCTGTGGTTCCTCTGTGTCACCTCACATTCATCAACCACTACCATTCAGGTCTACTCACCACCCCATGGAATCCACTCTCGCCAAATTCACCAGCAACCTTCAAACTGTTCTATCCAATGGGAAGGGTCAGTCCATAGCCCACTTGACCTCTCAGCTGCCTTTGACCAAGGGTATCCCTCCTGCCTCTTGAAACTCACCTTTTTATTGATTCCCAGGGCTCTACCCTGTCCTGCTTTTTCTTCTCGGTCTCCTTGGTGACCTCCATTTCCTCCATGTGTGTTTGAGGGTTTTCTTGAGCTCTGTCCTTGGGCCTCTTTTCTTCTCACTGTACGTATGCTCTCTCTGCAACTTCATCCCCAGCATGGCTTCCATGATCACCTATATGCGGGTAGCTCCTGAATCTCTCTCTTCAGTCCTGACCTGTGTTGTGTGTGTGTGTATATTTATGTGTATATGTGATCTCTGTTTCTCTCTCCCTCTCCCTTTTTACTCCCTCCACCCCCAATAGTTATAATAGTTAAAATCCAGTAGTATTTTACTTGGATTTTCCACAGGTACTTTACATTCAGTATGACCCACCTGTTCTTATCCTCCCATTCAATCTGCTTTTCCAAGCTGGTTGATGAGACCCTATACCCCTAGTCACCCAGGCCATAGGCCTTGAGCTGTCCTGGACTCCTCTTCCTCTGCCACACCTCATGCAAACACTTGCAAGGCCCTTTATGGTCTGGCCAGTGGTTACTACTGGCCTCTCTCCCTCCCATTCCCATCCTCACCCTGCAGGCTCACCATGCTGGACGACTTGCTGCTCTCCGAACGCGCCACTGCTCTGGACCTTTGCACCTGCAGCCCCGTCTGCCAGGAATGACCTGTCCCTGCTTCTTCACTCAGCTTCTTAGCCTTTAGGGCTTCACTCAGGCATTATCATCTCTAGAAATCCTGCCTTTGCCCCTCCCTGGTGTAGACGCCCTGGCTTTCTGAACTTCTTTTTAGTATTGCATTTATTACAAGGGAGTATAAATTTCTGCAGATTTGCTTGCCTCCCCATTTTGTTCTGAGTTCCCTGAGGGTGAGGACTTTACCTTGTCCTTCTGTCACTAGCCCTAGCACAGCTTATGGTGCACAGGAGAGGCTCTGAGTTAATGAGTGAGAGCTCTGTGCCAGGCCTGATATTCCACAGGGGCCTGCACCTGTCTGTAGCATCCAGTTCTTCTGAGCCCATGGACAGTGCTTTCCTCGTAGTTTACTTTTCAACACCCATCCTTGGAATGTCCCATCCTGCCAGCCTAGTACGTTTAAAATTGAAAGTATGTTTGAATAGGCACAAAACTCTCAGTAGCTCCTCTCAGAGGATTGAAACACACCTGCACATGTTTCTTTTAGACTGGGACAATTTTGCGTGGTTATAATACACATGGTGCAGTGTGTTATAATACATATGGTCCACGCCTGTCCAGGCATGGCTGCTTAGAGCATGACTCTTAGCATCACTGCATCCCCCCTCCATCTCCCCCATCCCACCATCTACGGGATGTGAGCTGAAGCTGATATCAGCCTTTGAATTGTACCCATATCCTAGCCTCCCTGGTGAGAGAAAGAGGCAGGGTCCCAAACTCCAGCTAAAGGGAACTATCTTTTTTTTTTTTTTTTTTTTTTTTTGCAGTACACAGGCCTCTCACTGTTGTGGCCTCTCCCGTTGTGGAGCACAGGCTCCGGACACGCAGGCTCAGCGGCCATGGCTCACGGGCCCAGCTGCTCCGCGGCATGTGGGATCTTCCCGGACCAGGGCACGAACCCGTGTCCCCTGCATCAGCAGGCGGACTCTCAACCACTGTGCCACCAGGGAAGCCCCTAAAGGGAACTGTCTTTAATACTTTCAACATTCTGTGATCACTCTTGCTCCAGGCCTGCACACATGCTTTCCCCTTTCAGCTGGGACCTCCCCCTCATCCTCCACACTCTCAATACCTTCCCTTAGCTGATGCCTTCATATTTTAGGTCTCAATTTAGAGAGGTCCACATTCAGGGAGGCCCATGTCTGGATTAGGTGTCCTTCCTGGTGCTCTCACAGCCCTTGGGTCACCTCTATCAGGATGCCACACTCTGGTGGAATTGCCTGCTGGCTTCTGTGTTTCCAGTTAGACTAAAGCCCCTGAGCCAGTAGAGACTGTTGGCTGTAACTGCAGTTTCACAGCTGTAACTGCAGTGCCTGGTACACAGTAGACACTCAGTAGGTATTTGTAAAATGAACAAGTGATTTTCTTTGGTAAGAAAGCTTCTCTCATATGATTCATTTTTACAAAGAAGCATAACAGGAAAAATTCTGGGAAACCTCAGTATTATTGTGATGGTCACAATTATAAGTGTTACGTGTATGTGATGTGCAGGCTTGTGGATTTTCACCCTTTAAAAAGAAGTTGTTTTTCCACCCTCATTCACCTCTCACTTCTGAGTAGATAACTTGTGCTTGGAGGTGTCATCTTGCTCATCTTTCTGACTCCCTGCAGCTCTGTTAACCATGTGGCTTGGCAAATTGTTATTCTCTTAGGTCCAATCTCTCTTAGTACACAATTTCATGCGTAAAGAATGGAACTGGATCAGTTTATATTTCATAGATTAAAGAAAATGTACATCTTTCTAGATTGTTTTAATCTTTATGTCTTTGTCTTACATTAAAAATGTCTGAGAAAATGCACAGAAGGGTTGGAAGGTCCATGTGTGTTTTGTGGTTTATAGAAAGAAAGCAGTGGGAAGTAAATAGTTTTAAGGTGACAAATATTTGACTCTTTATGCCCTTGTGCCTATAAATGAAATGCTAGAGAAGGGGAAAATCAATTTTCCAAAAGACTATGGGTATATTGCTTTCTGGTAATGCAACGATTAAGCAGTTACCATTGCTAGAAAAATATATTTTGTGATTCTTCAATTACCTCTATTATAAGTCAATATGATATAACGTGTGAAATGTTGAATGTTTTATGTTTACTTAAGACTAAGTTCTCTGGATAATGTTAATGGTTGTAAATATTACAAAACTAGATTTTAGCTTACTAAATGTCTCCTCATACTTGAGTTGATAATTCTGTTTTGATCAAAGCCTGTGGAACGTCTGGTTGCCATGGATACTGGGGCTTAAGAGGAGCCATTGAGTCATCTCACTGTATTGTCCTTAAAGATAAAACACTGCACCCATCTGCAGAAATGTAGAAATTCTCTTAGCGTCTCCAAATTCCCTGGCATGGTGGTTTCTTTGGATCTGGAAGAAGTTTCCTGGGGCTGTTTCTACTGTAGGATGAATGGTCCCTTCGGGTAGAGTGAAAAGACACAGGCTATGGACTGTGGTTATTCTGAGAGCTGTGCCTTCCCCATTCCAGGAAGAAGGGGAAGTCAATTGAGGTTTCTCAAGCATCACTCTGTTCCAGGTCCTGTAACCAAACTCTTGATAGACCTCATCTCATTGCCTTGTCTGCTAGTCAAGGGCAAAGATTTAGTCTAGTTCAATACTGTATACTATGTAGTTTATATTGATTAATACAAATGATTGCTGAATTAATGAGCAAATAACCATGCATAAGTATTATAAACCCCTTTTACAGATGATCTCAGAGAGGTTAATTGAGTTGCTCAAGCTCTTATCTCCTTGAGATAAGGAGTGAACATCATTCAAGGATCTGCAGCCTTTTCTGGGGAATGGATTAGCATATTTTTGGTTGTACATAGGATAGTTGTATCACGTGAAAGTACGACTTTGTCTTTCTTGGAGATTAAGTATGATTTAAGTTGTGTATAGGTGCTAAGTTGACAAGAGTGGACTGTCGTGGTCAGTTTTCTATGTCAGCTTGTCCAAGTTATTGGTCTCTTTGATTCAATCAAACACTAATCTAGGTGTTGTTATAAAGGTAGTCTGTAGAACTTATTAAAGTCCATAATCAGTGGTGAGCGATTAACACGTATTTGAGTCTTGCTCTATCTAACTTCCAAGTTTGTGCTCCCCTGTTTTACACTAAGCAGGTAAAAAATCTACTGACTTATTCCTTGACACTTAAATCTTATAATAAAATCTGCGAAGTATTGAATGCCTGCCATGTGGCAGGACTGAGCTAAGTATGTCACTCAGGTTATCACACAGCAATCCTAAATACTATCACCCCAACTATGGTCATAAAGAAAGTGAGGTATAGAAAACCTCTGTATTATGCTTAACTCCTTCCTACACCATTCTCTAAAGGGTGTTCCCTGAAGCTCCAGTCTCTAACACATGAGATTCTTTTCGTGACCAAAGAGTTTGGGAAATATTCAAGCTATTACCACTTCCTGAGGACTCACTGTGCATGCATAATGTCTTACAGACTCTGAGGAGTCCTGTAGTAAAGACATTTCTTGAACTCTATTTAACCCGGCATTTCCAAACATATTTGACCACAGCAGCCCTTGTGTGTATTATAGCCATTAACAGCATGGCATGAGTGTTCTGCCAATCACACTTAGAGGAATGCTGGCCTGCCACATGGCACTAGACATCAGTTTCACAGCAGCAACAGTGGAAAATGTGCTCAGACCATACCAATCTCCTGGGTCATACCTATTATTTAGATAATGCTTCATTACATTTTTGCTAAAAGTCTTATGTGGGCTGAATTTCTGTTCAGAGAACCTTCATTTTGCCCATGGACTATGTGTCAAATTCCAATGCAATTCTTGCATCTTTTGGCAGAATTAGAGAGAGAACCTACAAATTCTTCTTTTGTTTTTCATTTTTTTCTTGGTGCCATTTTGATTTTCTCCTCATTTCTTTTTTGTATATTCTTTACTTTACTTATTTTCTTAGTGGTTACCCTGGGGATTACAATTAACATCCTAAATTTCTGAAAGATCAGAAAGAGAAATTAAGGAAACAATCCCATTTACGACTGCATCAAAAAGAATAGAATACCTAGGAATAAACCTACCTAAGGAGACAAAAGACCTCTACTCTGAAAACTATAAGATGCTGATGAAAGAAATTGGAGAGGACACAAAGAGATGGAAGGATATACCATGTTCTTGGATTGGAAGAATCAATATTGTCAGAATGACTATACTACCCAAGGCAATCTACAGATTCAATGCAATCCTTATCAAATTACCAATGGCATTTTTCACAGAACTAGAACAAAAAACTTTAAAGTTTATATGGAAACACAAAATACCGCAAATAGCCAAATCAATCCTGAGAAAGAAAAACAGAGCTGGAGGAATCAGATTCTCTGATTTCAGACTATATTACAAAGCTACAGTCATCAAAACAGTATGGTACTGACACAAAAACAGACATATAGATCAAGGAACAGGATAGAAAGCCTAGAAATAAACTCACACACCTATGGTCAATTAATCTATGAAAAAGGAGGCAAGAATATACAGTGGAGAAAAGACAGTCTCCTCAATAAGTGGTGCTGGGAAAACTGGACAGCTACATGTAAAAGAATGAAATTAGAACATTCTCTAACACCATACCCCAAAATAAACTCAAAATGGATCAAAGACCTAAATGTAAGGCCAGATACTATAAAACTCTTAGAGGAAAACATAGGCAGAACACTCTTTGATATAAATTGCAGCAATATCTTTTCTGATCCACCTCCTAGAGTAATGAAAATAAAAACAGAAATAAACAAGTGGGACCTAATTAAACTTAGAAGCTTCTGCACAGCAAAGGAAACCATAAACAAAATGAAAAGACAACCCACAGAATGGGAGAAAATATTTGCAAATGAAGTGACCAACAAGAGATTAATCTTCAAAATATACAAATTCTATATCAAAATGCAACTCTATATCAAAATAACAAACAACCCAATCAAAAAATGGGCAGAAGACCTAAATAGCCATTTCTCCAATGAAGACATACAGATGACCAAAAAGCACATGAAAAGATGCTCAATATCACTAATTATCAGAGAAATGCAAATGAAAACTACAATGAGGCGTCACCTCACACCAGTCAGAATGGCCATGATCAAAAAGTCTACAAACAATAAATGCTGGAGAGGGTGTGGAGAAAAGGGAACCCTCCTACACTGTTGGTGGGAATGTAAATTGGTACAACCACTATGGAGAACAGTATGGAGGTTCCTTAAAAAACTAAAAATAGAACTACCATATGATCCAGCAATCCCAGTCCTGGGCATATATCCAGAGAAAACCATAATCCAAAAAGATACATGCAGCACTATTTCCAATAGCCAAGACATGGAAGCAACCTAAATGTCCATTGACAGAGGAATGGATAAAGAATATGTGGTACATATATACAATGGAATATTACTCCTTCACTTCCTATGCAGATCTTTAAAGTATGATGTCATTCAGAGTGAAACCATTTTAAAACGTATTTAGCACACATACACTTTAGAAACACTTTAGAAACAAACCTACATGTTCTCATTCATTGCCTTTTTGTTTGTTTGTTTTTCAAACCTGTGCGCCTTTGAAAGGCTTCCTTTTTGTTCCTTCTCACCTTCAGCTTAAGACCATTTCTCCAATCCTGCTCTTGGCCACAGCCAGCAGTCACCTGTTTATCAATCTCATTTTCTCAGCCTATACTTCCCCAGTACACACTCATTATCTCCTCGAGAGCAGCTGACCCCAGCTTCTCTCTCAGCATCTGCTGAGCCCTCGATCTCCATAATCCCTTTTCTGCCCAGAGTCTCCAGCATCTCCCAGTTATTAGAGGATTCTGCCTTCGTCTCTTCTGTTGCTTCCGTGCTGGTGGAGGAATAATAACAGCCTTCTTTAAAGAGGGGACATTAACGACTCTGGTTAGTACTGAACAGGCTTTCAAAAGTTTCCACTAGAAACAACTATAAGACGTTTAAAATCATATTATTTGGGGCTTCCCTGGTGGCGCAGTGGTTGAGAGTCCGCCTGCCGATGCAGGGGATGCGGGTTCGTGTCCCGGTCTGGGAAGATCCCACGTGCCGCGGAGCGGCTGGGCCCGTGAGCCATGGCAGCTGAATCTGTGCGTCCGGAGCCTGTGCTCCGCAACGGAAGAGGCCACAACAGTGAGAGGCCTGAGTACAGCAAAAAAAAAAAAAAAAAAAAAAATCATATCATTCAAGTCAGCAAAGAAAACTGTATACATTTAAAAATTTCTCTAAGGTCAAATACTTAACTAATATAAGGAGGAGCTGCCTCCAAATCTCAGCTCCTTCTTATATTAGTGCTATGATCGTTGCACAATACCTTGACTTTCTTATTGGGAAATGAGCATATTACTAGTACCTATCTCATCACACTCTTATGGTATATAAATATTTTACTTAAAATGTTTAGAACATTACCTGACATATAAAAAGCACCAAGCAATGTTATCTATTATTATCATTATTTTTTACATGGTGTTCTGGATAGCGGATGAGTAAGGCTCAGACAAATTATAAGAAATCAGACAATTGCTAGGGTGTTTAGGAGCGAGGAAAAGCAAGAGAGCATCTAGAAGGTAAACCCTTTAGCTCTCACCATGAAGCAGGGGGATATAATTATATCCATATCCTCTGGTCTTTCCATGCCTTCTCCCTAGGAATATGGTAGGTGGGCAGTCATGGTTGTAGAATAAGTGAATAAATGAATAGATGAGAAGTGAATGAATAAGGGAATCATCAGTAATGGAACAAAACAAAATTTCCATAGTCTTTGATGCCCAGTTTCTCATACTTGACCCAAACACGTAGGTCTACTGTGTTCTAGTCTTTCTCAAATTAAGAATACTGTTGGTCTCTGTCCAGCACCCCCCATCTTCCTCCCACACACACCAGAAAGAGGATTCTCAGTTTGTGGCTGTGCTTTCTTGGCTTTGTGATTCTGCCAAATGTCCTCTGTGCTCCACAGGTCTGCCCCTTTGCTTCTCTTCTCCAGGAAGGACAGCAGGAATCCACCTGTCCATCACAGAGAAAACTGATGC
The DNA here is from genome assembly GCF_964341445.2 of Mesoplodon mirus. NCBI lineage: Eukaryota > Metazoa > Chordata > Mammalia > Artiodactyla > Ziphiidae > Mesoplodon > Mesoplodon mirus. The sequence goes on from NC_138983.1 coordinate 37,890,980, forward strand.
TATCAGCAGGTCTTGGCATTGTCCTGGCAAGAAACAAAGATGGTGCCATGTGTCTCTGCTTTCCAGAAAGATTGGAGGACAGTCACAGAAAGACCCGGTTATTCAGGAGGAACAGGACTGAATTTTCTTGCAAGAACTCTTAGACTTTGGTTTTATGATGGAGAGAATTTCCATGTGAGGCTATAGAGTGTTAACATACCTGCTAGGTATTTCTGTTCTATATTGACTAAAGTAAGTCCTGCTTTTCTGATATTGTACTGACATATAGTACAGTGGGATGAGACAGTGAGCAGGTATAATTTCAGAAATCTTTCAGGAGTGACCTGGTACAGAGGCTTCCCTTCAGTTTTCCTAATGCACTGGAAGTGGAAGGAAGCCATGCCTGCTATTTGGTCAGACCAAACTGTAGGTACCAACAATTCAGTTTAACACAGAACACAGTGAATTTGGATTACAGAAATTGCAACAATCTGTTGTTATACTCAAGTACATTTTCTTATTTCTTGCAGCCACTAAGGAGGAAGGGACAACCTAGCACAAGGGGTGAAAGAGGAGGAGTTGTCAACAACCATATGTCAAGGCGTCATGTCAACTATCAAGTGCTTCACTGCCATGTTAGTTTAATGGCACTTATTGTTATTTACAAAATTTGCAGATGGTGCAAGCCTAGGATGTAGAGTTAACCACATGGCTGGCAAACCCCATCAAAAATTACCTTGACCCATTGAGTCCAACAAAATTAAAAGTGAGAGGGGTCAATGTCAGGTCCTACCCTTATATCCAAACCATCAACTGCACAGACGAGTCTGTAGATTACAGCAATTCAGAGAGCTGGCTTGGGGTCAGACACACCTGATTTGAATCCCACTTCTACTACTTATAGTATTGGGCAAATGGGTAGACGTCTATAAGCCTCAGTTTCCTTACCTATAGCATTTGGTTGATTATACTAGCCTTGAAGGACTATTGAATAATTCTATAAATTAAAGCTTATTAAATGCCTAGAACTTTAGTTAGTACTCAGTGAGTAGTTTCCCCTCCCTCTCTCCACTCCTCACTGGCTCCTATAACCCTCCAGAGCCTCTCAAACTCCAAGGAGGTCACACTCCTGTTTTGTAATCTCTGCATCAGGAACAAGGTGAAGGGAAACAGGGGTCTGCCCCACCTCCAATTCAGGATGTGTTTTGTTTCACTTCCTCCTAATATTTACCTGACAGGATTTTGACTCTTGGACATTGTTCAGTTTGTTGATGATTTCCATCCTTTTTCTTTACCTCTCTCTCCACAATATTCTTCCTGATGTGTCCTTGGTACTTGCAGGGTCTCTCACTGTGGGGAAAATGGAAGATGAAGTGGTTAATACCTCTTGGGATTAACGCTAACACCACTTCAGTGATTCTTTGCAATTCTGTTGTCAGGCTTGTTTTAACGCCACTTCCAATAGCTTCCTCTCCCATGGCAAAAAGGAACACAAAATGGTGATAATGGTGATGAGGTGTGTATTGGCAAGAAGAAGGGAAGGGAAGGAAAATATAATTGTATCACAAATCAGGCACTTAGGCAATTTTGTAATTTCTATAAACACATTTACAGAAAATACAGGCAATTGAAATCCACAGTCAGAGCTTAAGTAATAGTATCTATCTCTAGAAGTTTTTACTCAGACTGCATAAAAAAGTTCATCACAGGTACTTTATCCCAAAGAATGTGTGTAATGAGGGACCCCAGGGCCCAGAAGCCAGTATTTGGTATTGGAAATTGGAGGCTTGGGTTCTAGCTGTGGCTTTCCCATCGATGCTCTGTGTGACCTTGGGTAAAATACCCGCTCTGGCCTCAGGTATCTCATCTTGCAAATTCGAGATAATATGACCTACCTGGCAGGGCATGAGCATTAAATGAGAGAATGTGTATAAGATGCCTGACACAGGGCCTGCCATGTTGAACAGCTCCTTTTATGGATCCTAACACCTTCATTAATACATTGAGGAAAGCGGGGCCTCCTTGATACCTCACTGCTGCTGAGAAGAGGACATGTTTTGAAACAGACCTGATAAATGTAAAGTGTTCTTGGGGTTCAACACAGGATGGTCAGCTTGCACACAGCTCATGCTCGGCAAACGTTTGATGCCAGTAATGGTGACAGAATCTTGGGGAACTCTTGGTTTGGTACCCCTGAGAAAAGAGAGTTTTGCAAAGAGTTCCTTTCTAGCTCTTTGGATGTGTCTGCTTCATTCACATTTACATTCAGGTGATCTCCAAATCTAAGAACGAAGTTGTGGGCTTGGCCACAGTTTACTGTGCCATCTTTCATGTTAAAACAATCCTTCTGGTCTCTGATTTGGTGGAAAAAAATAGGTAGAGCCATGGGTCTACAGGAGCTCAGGAGCTCAGTTGGGGGAATGTGGGTCTAAAAGGCATAGAAATTAAATTTCTGAGGCCTGGGAACCCCATGGGGTCAGGGAGAAGGCTTGTCACTTGTACCTGATCTTGCACCTGACGCAAAGTTGGTACTTAATAAATATTTGTGCCATGAGAGAATGAAAGAGCTTAAGTCCTGTGCTGGTAGGGGTGGGAGACACTCTCAGAAATCAGTGGAGCTGAGTTCTGCTATAAATTTTATAATTTTATAAGTACTACATTTAACTACATGTAGGGCATGGCCAACCAACTCTGGCAATTTGTAAGTTCCATTAATAATGGCTATAATGTATTAAACAGTACTTCTAAGTCCAGCACTATGTTAAGCACGTTACAAACATTATTAAATTTAATGCTACAACACCGTGTCAAACCAAACCCCACTGGTTACCTACCCTTTAGCCATACCTACCTCTTACTCGGTAACTAAACCCTGACTTTTTTTTTTGCTGAGCCACAATGTGCCCAGCACCAGGATATGAACTCTGGTTGGTTTAAGCCAATAAAAACAACACTATTCTCCAACTTCCCAGCTCCCTTGCTGTAAGAGCTGCCATATGTTCTGGTTCTGGCTAACAGGATCTAAAGGGAATATCAAGACAAGAACTACTGGCAAGACTTCTATTAGAAGGAAAGATGTAGCTGCCTTGAATATAAATGTGATATCTGGAGCCACAGCAGCCATTTTGCAAGCATGAGGCAATAAGGATATAGGAAAGGCCAAAAGAATTAGGGAGATATTATTGAGATATTGAATCAACACAATTAGTCACCACTTCCAGAGCTCTTGTCAAGTGAGAAAAACTATATTCTTTTCTGTTTAAGCCACTTGAGTCAGGTTTCTTTACTGGCAATAAACTGATGCAAACCGTGTGCTATAGAATACTATCATTTTCATCTTTGGATGAGAAGATAGATTAAAGTAACTAGCTCAAGGTCACACTGCTGGTAAATTGTGCTAAATTCAAATCTAGTTCTATCCAAATGTAAAGCCCGTCTTCTTGCAACCTAAATGTCCATTGACAGAGGAATTGATAAAGATGATGTGGTACATCAATGGAATATTACTCACACATAAAAAGGAATGAAATAGTGCCATTTGAAGGGGGGTGGATGGACCTAGAGATTGTGAAGTAAGTCAGAAAGAGAAAAACAAATATCATATAATATCACTTATATGTGGAATCTAGAAAAATGGTACAGATTAACTTATTTGCAAAGCAGAAATAGAGTCACAGATGTAGAAAACAAACTTACAGTTACCAAGGGGGGAAGGAGGGGTGGGATGAATTGGGAGATTGAAAATGACATACACATGACTATGTATAAAATAGATAACCAATGAGAACCAACTGTATAGCACAGGGAACTCAATGCTCTGTGGTGACCTAAATGGAAAGGAAATCTAAAAAAGTGTGGATATATGTATACGTATAACTGATTCACTTTGCTGCACAGCAGAAACTAACATAACACTGTAAAGCAACTATATGCCAATAAAAATTAATTAAAAAAAATAATAAAGCCTGTCTTCTCAACCACTTTGCTGTATTTAAATTAACAGTATTGTCAATATAAAGTCATTTTTCAGTCCCTGGGAACTCTAAAGAATAGAGTAACACAAAAGCAGAGAAGAAAAGAGGAAAAAGCAGGATGTCCAGAGTCTTTGCTATCTATCTGGGACCCAGGCCTTTCTGAGCTGGGATGCTGATCTCCAGTAAGAGGCTGGAATAACCCTGCAGACTTATTTGCTACCACATCTGGGAACTTTCCCAGCTGCTGAAGAAGACAGGTGGTACCCACATGAGGTGAGGTCAGAGGGAAGCAGCTAGGACTGAGGCAAAATCTCAATGTCCAGGCTCTGCTGAGGCAGCAGGAAGCAACTCTGGGGAGCTAGTTCGGGAACTGGATTGAGACCCAGCCTTAATGCTGACCCAGTGGGCATTGGATGTCCAGCCAGACCCTCTGCACAGAGTCAGGGGTCACGGCAACTCAAGGCAAATGAGACAGGAGCCAGAGACTGCCACTAGTTCACAGAATACCTATAATATTAGCAGGAAGCAGGGAGAATCTGCCTGAAAACCATACCCCAGCATACCCAGGTCATGATGAGGCTGTGGGCCTGCCTCAGGGAAGCAGCTAGACCTGCGGTCCCAGCCTTTTCTACTGGGAAGTGAGGGCAAGGATGCTTTCACTCTACCCTAACCAGTAGAGCTGAGTTCTGCTATCAATTTTGTGATTTAGTAAGTACTATATCTAACTACCTGTAGGGCATGGCCAACCAATTTGGCAATTTATAAGTGTCATGAATAATAATGGCTATCATTTATTAAACACTACTTACAAGTTTGGCATTGTGTTAAGCACTTTACAAGTTATTAAATTTAATACTTACTACAGTACTGTGTCGACCGAAACCCCACCAGTTACCTACCCTTTAGCCATACCTACCTCTTACTTGGTAATTAAACCCTGAGTTTTTTTGGTCTAGGCACCCGAGAACAAAGATGAGCACGTGTCTGTACAATGTGCCAGGCTCACAATCAGGTCCTTCATGCACATTATTTCATTTAATTCTCACTACAACCCAATGAGGTAGTTGTTAATATTCTCAAATTGTCAATTTTTAAAAACTGAAGCTCAGAGAGATTAAGAAACTTTTCCAGGCTTCACAGCTAGAAAATGAAGCCGGAATTCCACTAGATGTCAATCTGTCCCCAAGGCCACAGCCCGCTACACCGACTCCCAAGGAGCTCAGAGTGGAAGGAAATATGTGGCACAGAGAAAGCCATTAGTGGTTCCTCATGTTTAATAGTGGTATGAAATCTGCAGGGGAGGGGATTGATGGCAATCCTAGAATTAACAGCCCTTGGCATCCATTAGGGTCAGCATCTGAGATGGCAGGGTCCAGAAGGGGAGTTCTCAAAGCCAGGGCCAGGGGAGATGATGGCTCCTTCTTCTGAAATCACTGTGGTTCTGATTCAGATGGTCGAGGACAGACACATTTTCCCCTCTGGGTTTCTTCAGTACCCAGGAGCTGTGACCCAGGACCTGTGTCCAGCGACAGACTGGAGACGGAGGCAGAAAGGTGCTTGAGCATGTCAGCTCTAAGGATGAGAGCAGAGGTTGCCGGAAGCAGATCAGATGTGCAAACAAGGTCGGGTGTGCTCCTCCAGTGGTTACTCTGCTGCGTTGATCTGATTCTTCACGGTTCTGAGTTCATGAAACAGAATCTCCATTCCATGCCACTGAGTCCCTAAGTGGGCGTGGTTCCTGAACCACGTGGCGGAAGCCTCTCAAGAGAGAAAGAGTACCCCTGGCAGGCCCCAGGACACCCATCCTTTCCTGCGCATGCCTACTACAATCACAGCAAGTCTGCTTGCACCACAAGGCTTGGGTTGCGTTACCCTCCCTTTTCCCTTACCAGACCCCTGCCTTGCATCCCTACTGCCGTTCGCTTTGGAGCCGAACTCCCTTCACTACCCAGAACTCCAGGCCAGCTCTCCCTTCCCAACCCAGAGCTGGCCTGTCCCAGTGCCCCAGTTCTCCCTCAGCACCACCCCATCCTGAAACTGATCCCATTCCCATCTTCCACCCTCTCTGTGACCGTTCCTGATCCCACAAAGTCCTGGAGAATGGAGGGGCCTGGCAATAGGTAGTTTGGGAGAAAAAGATGCCAGACAGGGGAAGGGATCAGGCAAAATGGAACTCTGGATAAACATCTGCAAGGATCATTGTTACACATGATGGCTAGCTTCCAACATGCTATTAGATTTGGGCTACACGAAGGGTTAAATTACTTGAAAATCTGTTTTTCACATATAGACAAGTATATACTTTCCTTCTTTTTATTTATTTATTTGTTTGTTTATTTATTTATGGCTGCGTTGGGTCTTTGTTGCTGTGCACAGGCTTTCTCTAGTTGTGGCGAGCGGGGTCTGCTCTTTGTTGCGGAGCGTGGGCTCTAGGTGCGTGGGCTTCAGTAGTTGTGGCACGGGGGCTCAGTAGTTGTATGCTGTAGGTGCGCGGGCTTCAGTAGTTGTGGCACGGGGGCTCAGTAGTTGTGGCTCGCAGGATCTAGAGTGCAGGCTCAGTAGTTGTGACGCGTGGGCTTAGTTGCTCCGTGGCCTGTGGGATCTTCCCGGACCAGGGCTCGAACCCGTGTCCCCTGCATTGGCAGGAATATTCTTAACCACTGCGCTAACCAGGGAAGTCCCCTAGACAAGTATATACTTTCTTAAACAGTTTTTCACGGTGCTTTTTAAAAAAATAATTCTGTTTAAAAATTAAAAGTCAGGTAATTTATAGCAATAAATGAAGCAGAAAGAGAAGCTCAGTATATTTATAGAAGCTTGTTTCATATCATACCACTATTAAAATATTCAGATGTACAATTACAGAACAAAAATCTACTCAGTGTATGTAAAGGCAGATGGTTCCCAGCCGCAGCATTTCTTTGCACTGAATTTTGGGTCATAAAGCCCTTGACATCAGGTCTTCCATGCAGGTTTTAGGCTGAGTGTAAGCCAGCCTGATCCTGCTGGTTAAAAACAGCAGTATTAGGTTTTTTGTTTTTTGTTTTTTTTTGTGGTACGCGGGCCTCTCACTGTTGTGGCCTCCCGCGTTGCGGAGCACAGGCTCCGGATGTGCAGGCTCAGCGGCCATGGCTCACGGGCCCAGCCGCTGCACAGCATGTGGGATCTTCCCGGACCGGGGAACGAACCCGTGTCCCCTGCATCGGCAGGCGGACTCTCAGCCACTGCGCCACCAGGGAAGCCCAGGTTTATTTTTTTTAATGTTATTAACAGAACCCTTATACTTGGAGAAGTTCAAATAGTACAAATTGAGGTAAGTGAAAACCTAGTCTCTTAAACCCTGCTGCCCTATCCCACCCCTCTAACTTCCCAAAGGCAAGCACTTTTAACCATTTCTAAGTTTACTCCTTGTTTTGGTTATTACCATCATTATAGATGAGTCAGCCAGTATTGACCTCCTGTCAATGATGGTGAATTTCAACCATTTGCACTCTCCTCCACATTATCCCATGAGCTCCACAAGGGCAGGAAATGTGCCTATTAGCACTACAGACATGCTCAGCACTGTATCTCAGGACCCAGAGTGATGCTGGCATGTGGAGGGCATTTAATAAGTAATTTTAGAATGAACTAAACAATATATTCAAATATGTACTTCTGGTTCAGTAAACCTGACAGTGTCATCACTGGGTAAGTGGACACACTAGGGCTGATGCAACATCTTTCACCTCTTCTTTTGTCATTTACACTACTGTATCATTTTTACAAGGTTATACGATTTGAATTTTGTTCTGTACCTATAATTATATCTCTCATGTTTTATCTACAGATCAATTTCAAAATAAATAAATAAAATGTCATCACCAATATTATACATATTTTTCACTTATTACAGAACCAAATTCTTATGAAATCATATGTCATTAACCCTGTGCAATTCCACAGAGAATGTTCCAACACACGGACCAAATGAATTCTCCTTTGACTTTACACCATTGCTCAAAATCATGCCATTTAGTTCGCTTCATCTTTGTGATGGGATTTTCTCGCACATGTTTGTTTTTCCTTGAATTTCTAATTCTTTCTTTTTTTCTTGTCAAGGGGAAAAAGTGACTTCCTTATTAAAGTATGAGATTCTTCCACAACAAATACTATTTGTTGATTGAAATTTATTCTTTGAGATTGTCATCTTGGAGTCCTTTGACCTCAAATTCTAATTTGGGACAATTGTTTTATAAACTCCCTGTGCAGCTGTCATCTGTCTTTACATTGTATCCTTGAAATAATTCCATATTTTGGTAGATCCTCCCATTCATTTTTTCTTAAATTCTTCTTTTTTTGTTTCATTTTTCAGTTTCCAAGTAGATTCCCGTCTTTTTTTTTTTTTCAAGAAGACTATAGGAGGTAAACTCTTCAACTCCTTGCAGTTCTGAAATGAACTTAGTCCCCATGGTGACTGACTGGGGCAGGAACTGGCTTCAAATGTGGATCTGGGGCTTCCCTGGTGGCGCAGTGGTTGGGAGTCCGCCTGCTGATGCAGGGGGTGTGGGTTCGTGCCCCAGTCCGGGAGGATCCCACATGCCGCAGAGCGGCTGGGCCTGTGAGCCACGGCCGCTGGGCCTGCATGTCCGGAGCCTGTGCTCTGCAACGGGAGAGGCCACAGCAGTGAGAGGCCCGCGTACTGCAAAAAAAAAAAAAAAAAAAAAAAAAAAAAGGATCTGCTGGAGGGCAGGTGCACTCACAGACTGACCTTTGGTTCAGTCTATCTCACAGTAAACATTCTGGAACATGCTGGAGTCATCATCAGCTACTTGCTCCTGGTGGGCTGGCAGGAAAGAAGAGAGTCCCATACAAAATAACACCAAATAGGGCTTCTCAAATGGAATGTTCACCTGAAACAGGTGGTGCGGTAGCAGCTGTGTACCTTCAGGGAGATGTGAAGGCAGAGTTTGTACTCCGACTCTGCTGCTGGCCTGTGTTCTGTGCGACTGTAAGTTGTACCTTCTGTCTACGTGGAAGGACTCAAATGCTCTGCTTATGTCCTCTGCCTCTCTCCATCCATCCCTTGGGACAGCCATGCCACTGGGTGTAGGGTCATGGGTTCTATTTTCTCAGCACGTTGGAGGTATTGCTAAAATGTATTCTAGCTTCCAATATTGATAATACAGTGTCTATCGTCGATCTAAGATTTGGGCCTTTGTAGTTGACCTACTTTATGTGTGCTTTATTTTTCTTTATGGCAGCTTTTAGGAGTATCTATCCTTAGTAAGATTTTACACTGATGTTTATGTATCTTTTTGTATTCATGCTACTCAACTTATGGTGGACACATTTCCTTCTGAAGATTTGAGTGTTCTTTAATTTATTTTTTTTGCCTCTGAGAAATTTATTTTTTTACTTCCTTAATTATGTCCTCTTTTCATTAACTTGTTCAGTTTTCCTGGGATGGATGTTGAACACCTGGTTTGGTGCTTCATGTCTTTCATGTTTTGTATCCTTTTTCTTTTGTTCCATGATCTTAACAGTTTCCTTAATCTTATCATCCAGCACTACTACTGAAGTTTTATTGCAGAAATCACATTATTTTCTGAATGTCCTATTTTCAGCAGCCTATTCATACTCCATTGATGCATATCTTCTCAAATATCTGAGCTGCCAACAGAACTCTCTCCAGGGAGAGCTGCAGCAGAGGGGAAATTCTGCTCCTAAATGGAGACTCAGAGTACGTCCAAGCTCTGAAATAGAAGATATTAAGAGCAGAAGAGAGATACGGGGCAGTAATAAAGGCAATTAATCTACTGAACAGGTGAGTCTGTTAGTCAGATACCTTTCTCTGTTTCTACCACTGGCCCCTCAGCTCACAGAGCAATTGGCAATAGCAATATTTGCCCCCAGCAAGAAATCTGAGACCTTCTCTTGGAGGAACAGTCTGCTTGGAGAGGCCAGGGCTCTCGGTGAGGGAGTGTGCTGCCCACCTCAGAGTAAGTCTTTATTTTACCATGAGGATGGAGGCAAGGGTGAACCTGCCTGTCTGCTCCCCACAAGCACAACTGTATGGTCGTCTCTCACTCAGCACACTCTGCACAAGCACACAGAACTCACTGCCAGCCCTTTTCATTTGGGAACCCAGGTATCAAAGAAATGGTAGAGGAAACCTGTGCCAGCACCTCTATTACTTGACTTAATTTTTCTTTCATAAATACAAAAGGAAACCCAGGATGACAAGCATTTTGAGGAAGATCAGCAAGTTAAAAGAGAAAGACCAAGGTGAGAAAACAAAACAAGAAACTAGTTCAAAACAAATTTTAACAAAGAAAAGAAAATCTGACCTTGGAGGAAACAGACTATTTAGGAAAAGAAGGAAAATTTTAAATAATTTTTATTACTATCCTCGGATATCTGAGAAGATATTGCAACAATGGAGCATGAATAAGCTGCTAAAAACATAGAACATTCAGAAAATAATTGATTAAAAATTTTAAATGTGGAACAGGTTCACTCATGTGAATTAGTGTTGTTTGGTAGCCCCCAGTGCACCAAGTTCCCAGCATTCATACATTGCTTAGTTCTCCCCCTTTGCATCTGACCTAGCCCTGTGATGTGCTCTAAGCAATAGAATGCAGTGAAAGTGATGCTGTGCCGGGTATAAGGCTAAGCCTTAAGAAGGGTCAGCAGCTCTACTTTGGTGCTCAGGCTGTGAGGGAAGCCAGCTATCATTCTGGAAGTCTGAACACCCTGTGAAAAACCCAACCTAGCCATGTGGAAAGGCCACCTGGATGAGAATTGAGGCCCCTGGCCGGCAGCCAGAAGCTGAGCTCCCAGTCAACAGACAGCAGCTGCCAGCTGTGTGAGTGAGGCCATCTTGGAATTTCATCCTCCAGCCTCCAGTGATCCACACCAGCTGATACCATGCAGAACAGAGATAAGCTCACCTCACCAAGCTCTGCCCAAATTTCAGAATCATGAGCAGATGAGTAGAAGAGTGGTATTTTAAGCCACTGGATTTTGGAGTAGTTCATTATGTAGCAATAAATATGTCCCAAAACAAATATGTCCCTTGACTGAGATGTATATGAACTGGTTCATCTCCATACTTGCCTGTATCTCTGAAACTGCTATTTTTTGTTTTGTTTTGTTCTGTTTTGAGATTCTTCTAGAAACAATTTGAATTAAAAGATACTTAGACCTAGAGGGGTGGGATAGGGAGGGTGGGAGGGAGAGGCAAGAGAGAGGAGATATGGAGATATATGTATATGTATAGCTGATTCAATTTGTTATAAAGCAGAAATTAATACACCACTGTAAAGCAATTATACTCCAATAAAGATGTTAAAAAAAAGAGATAGAGCCTCAGAAAGATTGAGCCTCTTAATGGCTGTGATCAGACTTATATTTTTATTTTTATTTATTTATTTATTTTTATTTTATTTTTTTCGTGGTATGCGGGCCTCTCACTGTTGTGGCCTCTCCCGTTGAGGAGCACAGGCTCCGGACACACAGGCTCAGCAGCCATGGCTCACGGGTCCAGCCGCTCCACGGCATGTGGGATCTTCCCGGACCGGGGCATGAACCTGTGTCCCCTGCATTGGCAGGCAGACTCTCAACCACTGCGCCACCAGAGAAGCCCCAGTCTTATATTTTTAGATATAGCTTGCTAATTATAGGTCATGGTTCAGCATCCTGATGTTCCCTTTTAAAATATTGTGTCTAAAATATGTATTGTCTAGGAAGTGGAATTACGTGTGCCAGTTCTGCTAATGTACATGTCCTTTGGGTCCCAGGGAAATTGTAAAGAATCTTTAAAAGAAGGAAAGAAATGAAAATAAAGCAAAACAAAAGAGTTTCAGAAGCAGGAAGGAATTTAACCTACCTTCATTTACCAGATCTTTCAGTGACACTCAATTCTATATGTGTGACTCAACTTTTGTTGAATTCAACTAACATCTATCCTTCAGTTCCTACAATCCTTTCTGTTCACCTGGCAACTTGAAGTATTATGTCTCGTCATATCACTCTTTTTAATTACATTGCATGGTGTGGCCTAATGAGAAGAAATACACATGATAGGGACTGCCCTGGTGCACCAGTGGTTAAGACTTTGCCTTCCAATGCAGGGGGTGTGGGTTTGACCCCCGATTGGGGAGCTAAGATCCCACATGTCTTGCAGCCAAAAAAGCAAAACATAAAACAGAAGCAATATTGTAACAAATTCAATATAGACTTTAAAAAAATTAAAAATAAAAAAAGTACACATGATAGAGCTTGATTTGTAATTCTGGCTGTGACTCATTCTTCTCATCATTAAACTAAGAAAATGTCCTCAGGACCATAATGCTGTTAGAAAGGAAAAAAATCACTGTCCAGGAATGCTCTGTCTAAAACTGTAGACACTGTCCATATGCAGCTATTGAGAATTCGAAATGTGGCTAATCTGAATTGAGATGGTCTGTAAATATAAAATACATACTTGATTTCAAAGATTCAGTGTGAAAAAAGATTGTAAAATATCTCAGTAATGTTTATATTGATTACATGTTGATGTAATTTGGAAGTTTGGATTAAATAAAATGTATTAAAATTAATTTTATCTGTGCGTTTCACTTTTATAATGTCCCTACTAGAAAACTTAAAATTACTTATGTAGTTCACATTTGTGCCTTGAATTAGATTTATATTGGACAACATTGGTCTAGAGTGCTGTCCAATATATAAATAGAGAGGCATAATTGTATATTCAGGCTGATATCGCAATATCATCATTTCACATTAACTGAGTCCCTATATTGTGGCCTGACAATCTTAAGTAACTTCAGTGGCTATGACAGACTCATTTATTCTAATTAAACTACCAACACCTCCGCTGGCCCCACCACCTTCAGCAAAGTACCTCTAACCCTACCTTGAGGAAATTAGAAGCCATCAAAGAGGTATTTTCTTAATTCCATGCCACAAAACCTGCAAACTTATTTTTTAAAATATTGTTAAAAGGTGACTAAGCAAAAAAGTATATATATCTATCTAAATAATTGGAAGTCTGTAACATATGGTGAAGTAAAATGTATGACAACAATTGCACAAGGGCTGGGAGGAGGAAAATGGGAGTACTCTACTGCAAGTTTCTTTGACCATAATAACATCATTTAAAGGCAGACAGTGACAAAGACGTATACTATAGGATCTACAGTTACCTCAATTATAATTATAGAACTATAATTAATAGAAATGCATACTCTAAAATCTAAAGCAACTATGAGAAAAACACACTGAGATATAGCTAATAAGCAAATAAAATAAATAAAATGAAATTATTAAAAAATACATAAAAGAAGGTAGGAAAGAAAAGGGGAAGTACAAAAATAGATGGAATAAAACAAAAGCACAATTGTAGACTTAAAAACAACTACATATTCACATATGACATGATCATTTATGTAGAGAAATCCTAAGGAACCTAAAAAAAAAATGAGAACAAAAACAAAACAAAACTACAAGAACTAAAAATTAGACTACCAAGGTTGCAGAATCCAAGATCAATATATAAAAGTCCATTGTATTTCTACATACTAGATATAAAATGTAAATTTTTAAAAATGCCATTTACAATAACATGCAAGAAATTTAATAAAATATGTGCAATACCTGTTCACCAAAAACTATAAAACATTGCTTAAAAAAACTAAAGAAGACCTAAACAAATGGAGAGATATACCATGTTTATGGATTGTCCTCAAATTGATCTATAAGTCTACAGAATCAATGCAATCCCAAGAGAAATCCTCCAGGATTTTTTTTTTTTTTTTTTTTTTTTTTGGCTGCGTTGGGTCTTCGTTGCTGTGCGCGGGCTTTCTCTAGTTGTGGCGAGCGGGGGCTACTCTTCATTGCAGTGTGCAGGTTCCTCATTGTGGTGGCTTCTCTTGTTGTGGAGCACGGACTCTAGGTGCACAGGCTTCAGTAGTTGTGGCACATGGGCTCAGTAGTTGTGGCTTGCGGGCTCTAGAGCGCAGGCTTAGTAGTTGTGGTGCACGGGCTTAGTTGCTCCATGGCATGTGGGATCTTCCCAGACCAGGGATTGAACCCGTGTCCCGTGCATTAGCAGGTGGATTCTCAATCACTGTGCTACCAGGGAAGTCCTCCAGGACTTTTTATAGAATTTGATAAGCTGATTCAAAAATTTATTTGGAAATGCAAAGGATCTAGAATAGCAAAAATAATTGAAAAAAAGTTGGAAGAGAGGACTTATATAACTCCAAGTCTTGTAATCCAGACAGTGTAGTTGTATTAAAAGCTCACAAATATTAGGTTAATGGAACCTAATAGAGTCCAAAATCGACTTTGATAAATATGGTCCATTGATTTTCTACAAAGTTGGCAAGGTAATTCAATGGAGAAAGATAGTCTTTTCAACAAATGGTGCTGGAACAACTGGATGTACCTATGGAAAAAAGTAAATTCTGAACCTTATCTCACAATGTACACAAAAATTTCCTGGAAATGAATAATGACCTAAATATAAAAGCTCATGATATAAAACTTCCAGAAGAAAATATAAGAGAAAATATTCACAATCTTGTGGTAAGAAAAATTTTCTTAATAGGAAAATCATAGAAGAAAAAGTTGATAAATTGGAATTTATCAAAAGAAAAACTTCTGATCTTTGAAAGATACCATTAAGAAAATTAAAAAACAAAAACAAGCCTACCTACAGATTGAGAAAAAAAAACCCGTAATACATATATCTCGCAATAGACTTGAATCCTGCTTATATAAATAATTCTTACAACTCAATAATAAGATTAACAACTCAGTAAGATATTGGCAAATTATTTGACTAGATACTACACCAAGAAAGATAGATGAATGTTCAATAAGAAAGTGAAAATATGCCCATTACCAGTCATCAAGGAAACACAAACTAAAACCACAATGAGTTATCACTTCACATTAGGCTGGCTAAAATTAAAAAGAGTCACTACACAAAGTGATGTCAAGGATGTGGAGAAACTAAAAGTCTCATAATTACTAGTTGGGGGTTAAAATAGTACAACCACTATGGTTGCATATACATATGTTCCCATATCTCTTCCCTCTTGCGTCTCCCTCACTCCCACCCTCCCTATCCCTCCCCTCTAGGTGGTCACAAAACACCGAGCTGATATCCCTGTGCTATGCGGCTGCTTCCCCTAGCTATCTATTTTACGTTTGGTAGTCTATATATGTCCATGCCACTCTCTCGCTTTGTCACAGCTTACCTTTCCCCCTCCCCATGTCCTCAAGTCCATTCTCTAGTAGGTCTGTGTCTTTATTCCTGTCTTACCCCTAGGTTCTTCATGACATTTTTTTCCTTAAATTCCATATATATGTGTTAGCATACAATATATGTCTTTCTCTTTCTGACTTACTTCACTCTGTATGACAGACTCTAGGTCCATCCACCTCATTACAAATAGCTCAATTTCGTTTCTTTTTATGGCTGAGTAATATTCCATTGTATATATGTGCCACATCTTTATCCATTCATGCAATGATGGACACTTAGGTTGTTTCCATATCCTGGTTATTGTAAATAGAGTTGCAATGAATATTTTGGTACATGACTCATTTTGAATTATGGTTTTCTCAAGGTATATGCCCAGTAGTGGGATTGCTGGGTCATGTGGTAGTTCTATTTGTAGTTTTTTAAGGAACCTCCATACTGTTCTCCATAGTGGCTGTACCAATTCACATTCCCACCAGCAGTGCAAGAGTGTTCCCTTTTCTCCACACCCTCTCCAGCATTTATTGTTTCTAGATTTTTTGATGATGGCTATTCTAACTGGTGTGAGATGATATCTCATTGTAGTTTTGATTTGCACTTCTCTAATGATTGATGATGTTGGGCATTCTTTCATGTGTTTGTTGGCAGTCTGTATATCTCCTTTGGAGAAATGTCTATTTAGGTCTTCTGCCCATTTTTGGATTGGATTGTTTGTTTCTTTGTTATTGAGCTGCATGAGCTGTTTATAAATTTTGGAGATTAATCCTTTGTCAGTTGCTTCATTTGCAAATATTTTCTCCCATTCTGAGGGTTGTCTTTTGGTCTTGTTTATGGTTTCCTTTGCTGTGCAAAAGCTTTGAAGTTTCATTAGGTCCCATTTGTTTATTTTTGTTTTTATTTCCATTTCTCTAGGAAGTTGGTCAAAAAGGATCTTGCTGTGATTTATGTCATAGAGTGTTCTGTCTATGTTTTCCTCTAAGAGTTTTATAGTGTCTGGCCTTACATTTAGGTCTTTAATCCATTTTGAGCTTATTTTTGTGTATGGTGTTAGGGAGTGATCTAATCTCATACTTTTACATGTCCCTATCCAGTTTTCCCAGCACCACTTATTGAAGAGACTGTCGTTTCTCCACTGTACATTCCTGCCTCCTTTATCAAAGATAAGGTGACCATATGTCCGTGGGTTTATCTCTGGGCTTTCTATCCTGTTCCATTGATCTATCTTTCTGTTTTTGTGCCAGTACCATACTGTCTTGATTACTGTAGCTTTGTAGTATAGTCTGAAGTCAGGGAGCCTGATTCCTCCAGCTCTGTTTTCCATTCTCAAGATTGCTTTGGCTATTCGGGGTCTTTTGTGTTTCCATACAAATTGTGAAATTTTTTGTTCTAGTTCTGTGAAAAATGCCAGTAGTAGTTTGATAGGGATTGCGTTGAATCTGTAGATTGCTTTGAGTAGTAGAGTCATTTTCACAATGTTGATTCTTCCAATCCAAGAACATGGTATATCTCTCCATATATTTGTATCATCTTTAATTTCTTTCATCAGTGTCTTATAATTTTCTGCATACATGTCTTTTGTCTCTTTAGGTAGGTTTATTCCTAGATATTTTATTCTTTTTGTTGCAATGGTAAATGGGAGTGTTCTCTTGATTTCATAATCAGATTTTTCATCATTAATGTATACGAATGCCAGAGATTTCTGTGCATTAATTTTGTATCCTGCTACTTTACCAAATTCATTGATTAGCTCTAGTAGTTTTCTGGTAGCATCTTTAGGATTCTCTATATATAGTATCATGTCATCTGCAAACAGTGACAGCTTTACTTCTTCTTTTCCAATTTGGATTCCTTTTATTTCCTTTTCTTCTCTGATTGCTGTGGCTAAAACTTCCAAATCTATGTTGAATAAGAGTGGTGAGAGTGGGCAACCTTGTTTTGTTCCTGATCTTAGTGGAAATGCTTTCAGTTTTTCACCATTGAGGACAATGTTGGCTGTGGGTTTGTCATATATGGCCTTTATTATGTTGAGGAAAGTTCCCTCTATGCCTACTTTCTGCAGGGTTTTTTTATCATAAATGGGTGTTGAATTTTGTCAAATGCTTTCTCTGCATCTATTGAGATGACCATATGTTTTTTCTCCTTCAATTTGTTAATATGGTGTATCACATTGATTGATTTGCATATATTGAAGAATCCTTGCATTCCTGGAATAACCCCACTTGATCATGGTGTATGATCCTTTTAATGTGCTGTTGGATTCTGTTTGCTAGTATTTTGTTGAGGATTTTTGCATCTATGTTCATCAGTGATACTGGCCTGTAGTTTTCTTTCTTTGTGACATCCTTGTCTGGTGTTGGTACCAGGGTGATGGTGCCCTTGTAGAATGAGTTTGGGTGTGTTCCTCCCTCTGCTATATTTTGGAAGAGTTTGAGAAGGATAGGTGTTAGCTCTTCTCTAAATGTTTGATAGAATTCGCCTGTGAAGCCATCTGGTCCTGGGCTTTTGTTTGTTGAAAGATTTTTAATCACAGTTTCAGTTTCAGTGCTTGTGATTGGTCTGTTCATATTTTCTATTTCTTCCTGATTCAGTCTTGGAAGGTTGTGCATTTCTAAGAATTTGTCCATTTCTTCCAGGTTGTCCATTTTATTGGCATAGAGTTGCTTGTAGTAATCTCTCATGATCTTTTGTATTTCTGCAGTGTCAGTTGTTACTTCTGCTTTTTCATTTCAAATTCTATTGATTTGAGTCTTCTCCCTTTTCTTCTTCATAAGTTTGGCTAATGGTTTATCAATTTTGTTTATCTTCTCAAAGAACCAGCTTTTAGTTTTATTGATCTTTGCTATCATTTCCTTCATATCTTTTTCATTTATTTCTGATCTGATCTTTATGATTTCTTTCCTTCTGCTCTTTTTGGGTTTTTTTTTTGTTCTTCTTTCTCTAATTGCTTTAAGTGAAAGGTTAGGTTGTTTATTCAAGAAGTTCCCTATTTCTTAAGGTAGGATTGTATTGCTATAAATTTCCCTCATAGAACTGCTTTTCCTGCATCCCATGGGTTTTGTGTCATCGTGTCTCGATTGTCATTTGTTTCTAGGTACCTTTTGAGTTCCTCTTTCATTTCTTCAGTGGTCACTTCGTTATTAAATAGTGTATTGTTTAGCCTCCATGTGTTTGTATTTTTTACAGATCTTTTCCTGTAATTGATATCTAGTCTCATAGTGTTGTGGTCGGAAAAGATACTTGATATAATTTCAATTTTCTTAAATTTACTAAGGTTTGATTTGTGACCCAAGATATGATCTACCCTGGAGAATGTTCCATGAGCACTTGAGAAAAATGTGTTTTCTATTGTTTTGGATGGAATGTCCTATAAATATCAATTAAGTCCATCTTGTTTAATATATCATTTAAAGCTTGTGTTTCCTTATTTATTTTCATTTTGGATGATCTGTCCATTGGTGAAAGTGGGGTGTTAAAGTCTCCTACTATGATTGTGTTAATGTCGATTTCCCCTTTTATGGCTATTAGTATTTGCTTTATGTACTGAGGTGCTCCTATGTTGGGTGCATAAATATTTACAATTGTTATATCTTCTTCTTGGATCGATCCCTTGATCATTATGTAGTGTCCTTCTTTATCTCTTGTAATAGTCTTTATTTTAAAGTCTATTTTGTCTGATATGAGAATTGCTACTCCAGCTTTCTTTTGGTTTCCATTTGCATGGAATATCTTTTTCATCCCCTCACTTTCAGTCTGTATGTGTCTCTAGGTCTGAAGTGGGTCTCTTGTAGACAGCATATATATGGGTCTTGTTTTTGTATCTATTCAGCCATTCTGTGTCTTCTCGTGGGAGCATTTAAGCCATTTACATTTAAGGTAATTATAGATATGTATGTTCCTATTCCCATTTACTTAATTGTTTTGGGTTTGTTATTATAGGTTTTTTCTTTCTCTTGTGTTTCTTGCCTAGAGAAGTTCCTTTAGCATTTGTTGTAAAGCTGGTTTGGTGGTGCTGAACTCTCTCAGCTTTTGCTTGTCTGTAAACGTTTTAATTTCTCCATCAAGTCTGAATGAGATCCTTGCTAGGGAGAGTAATCTTGATTGCAGGTTTTTCTCCTTCATCACTTTAAATATGTCCTGCCAGTCCCTTCTAGCTTGCAGAGTTTCTGCTGAAAGATCAGCTGTTAACCTTACGGGGATTCCCTTGTGTGTTATTTGTTGTTTTTCCCTTGCTGCTTTTAATATGTTTTCTTTGTATTTAATTTTGGACAGTTTGATTAATATGTGTCTTGGCATGTTTCTCCTTGGATTTATCCTGTATGGGACTCTCTGTGCTTCCTGGACTTGATTAACTATTTCCTTTCCCATATTAGGGAAGTTTTCAACTATAATCTCTTCAAATATTTTCTCAGTCCCTTTCTTTTTCTCTTCTTCTTCTGGAACCCCTATAATTCGAATGTTGGTGTGTTTTATGTTGTCCCCGAGGTCTCTGAGACTGTCCTCAGTTCTTTTCATTCTTTTTTCTTTATTCTGCTCTACAGTAGTTATTTCCACTATTTTATCTTCCAGGTCACTTATCTGTTCTTCTGCCTCAATTATTCTGCTATTGATCCCTTCTAGAGTATTTTTAATTTCATTTATTGTGTTGTTCATCGTTGCTTGTTTCATCTTTAGTTCTTCTAGGTCCTTGTTAAAAGTTTCTTGCATTTTCCCTCTTATATTTCCAAGATTTTGGATCATCTTTACTATCATTATTCTGAATTGTTTTTCAGGTAAACTGCTTATTTCCTGTTCATTTGTTAGGGCTGGTGGGTTTTTATCTTGTTCCTTCATCTGCTGTGTGTTTTTCTGTCTTCTCATTTTGCTTATCTTACTGTGTTTGGGGTCTCCTTTTTGCAGGCTGCAGGTTCGTAGTTCCCATTGTTTTTGGTGTCTGTCCACAGTGGCTTAAGTTGGTTCAGTGGGTTGTGTAGGCTTCCTGGTGGAGGGGACTAGTGCCTGTATTCTGGTGGATGAGTCTGGATCTTGTCTTTCTGGTGGTCAGGTCCATGTCTGGTGGTGTGTTTTGGGGTGTCTGTGGACTTATTATGATTTTAGGCAGCCTCTCTGTTAATGAGTGGGGTTGTGTTCCTGTCTTGCTAGTTGTTTGGCATAGGGTGTCCAGCACTGTAGCTTGCTGGTCGTTGAGTGAAGCTGGGTGTTGGTGTTGAGATGGAGATCTGTGGGAGATTTTCGGTGTTTGATATTACGTGGAGCTGGAAGGTCTCTTGTGGACCAGTGTCCTGAAGTTGGCTCTCCCACCTCAGAGGCACAGCACTGACTCCTGGCTGCAGCACCAACAGCCTTTCATCCACATGGTGTCACCTGAGCAGGCAGCAAGTCCACAGCCATTCTTTCCTTCTTAGTTTTCCTGAAATTAATTTGTTCTTTTGTTTATCTCATATAATGAGAACTCCAGAAATGAGCAGCACAGGGTCAATATGGCAGCTCTATAATGTCATCAGAGACCAGCTTCTTTCTGTTTTTGCATTTTGTGTGTACACAGGATACTTGAGGCTCAACTAGACACTCTAGAATGTTGCTGATGAAGATTCATTTTGCCATTCAAGAGAGTTAGCCTTGGGGCAAGAAGATCTCAGCAACAAAAGGTCAATTATTGTACTCTGCTAGAGTTGGAAGGTCTCATGCAGAGGCCGGGGTTGGCCGTGGCACACTGTGGGGAGCAATTTAACTCAATTTTGACAGTATCTACCTGGAAGTGTCAGATCCCACAGGTTAAGGGCTCAGTCCCAGGAGACTGTCCCCTCCACACTTCGGATGCCAATCCTGAGTAGCAGGTCCCCAGGTTACCCACAACTTCTGTTCAGCTTGGCTAGAAATCAGAGATTCTCATGACCTGCTCCTCCTTGGATCTGATTATTTGCAAGAGCAGCTCACAGAACTCAGGGAAATATTGACTTATGTTTACAGGTTTATTAAAGGATATAATAAAGGATACAGATAAACAACCATATGAAGAGATACATAGGGTGAGGTCTGGGAGGGTCCCCAGTACAGGGGCTTCTGTCCCTATGGAGTTGGGGTGCATCACCCTCCCAGTTCATAGTTGTGTCTGCCCACCTGGAAGCTATCGAAACCCCGTGTTATCAGGATTTTTTACGGAGGCTTCCTCATGTAGGCATGATCCACTACTAACTCCATTTCCATCCCCTTACCCTCTCTGGAGGATGTAGGGAGGGGCTGAAAATTCTAAGCTTCTAATCATGACTTGGTCTTTCCCCATCCAGGAGCCATTCAGGAGCTCACTCAGAGTCACCTCATTAGAACAAAAGACACTCCTATCACCCAGGAAATTATAAGGGTTTCAGGATCCCAGTGTCAGGAACCAGGGGCAGATATATATACATATACAGATAGATAGATATAGATATATAGATATAGATATATCTTATTAATGTCCCAGGCATCAAATGAGTCCATGTCTGTAAAGCATTTGGCAAAGAATCCTCAACAAACCTCAACAACTGTCACTCTTGTCAAATGACCTGGGCAAGCCATACACATTACAGTTGATTTTTATATTATATTTTGTGTGTACTCTCCAAATTCTCCCCCTAGGAACATATATTACTACCCTAACCAGGAAAACAGGAATGCACCTGCTGGTAAGCCCCACCCACCAGACCCGACTCCTTTGGGCTTCATCATCAGAAGCCTAAATTCACCACATTCATTGGGATACTGTACATTGGATGGATTCATATTGTGAGGTGACCACTAAAAACCTGAAAATGCTTTAAAAGATTACTGTCTGAGATGGAGGAATTCCCTGGTGGTCCAGTGATTAGGACTCCGGGCTTTCACTGCTAGGGGCCCCGGTTCTATCCTGGCTCTGGTAACTATGATTCCGCAAGCCATGCAGGGGGGTCAAAAAAAAAAAGATTACCGTCTGAGAGTTAAATTTTAAGGCAAACACAACGAATTCTAATCAAACAAGGAGTCCTCCATGGGGCTTCCCCTGTGCCAGGCATGCAGCTCTTTCACGTGGTCCCTCATTTAATCCTCACAAGTCTTCTGAGGAGGATGTTATTATCCTCATTTTCCAAATGCATATTGGGTTGCAAGGAGGTTGAAGAACTTGCTCAAGTCATGGGGCAAAACCAAGGCAGGAGCCAGAGGCTGACAGCCTTCAGAGCCCACCCTCTTAACCCTCTTTAAATCCACTGGAGAAAGAAGTTCTCCGGACCGGGTAATGTTTGACTGAAATGGTTTGTTGGTTGAAAAATGTATGTGTGCGAAAACTATGACGTCCTTCCCTTTCCTGGACAATTCAGTCCTGAAACCATTAAGTGGGCACAGCGAGGCAGGGGCTCATGGGGAGACGAAGCTGGGTGAGGGATGTCGCATCCACGACAGGCGAGGAGGCTGACACCTAGGTGGTGACCGTGACTCCCGCAGGGCAGTGGCACAGGGCTTGCGAGGGGGACGGGGGACAGTGAAGGCAGGACTCTCACTCTATATATCACTGTCTTGTCTGATTTCTTTTTTGGAAACGCATATGTAATCATGAACAGCTTGCATCATCTTTTTTTAAAATTAAAAATATAATAAAGAAAAAAAGAGGAAGGGGGAATAGAAACTGAGAGTGGCCGGGAAGGGGTGAGCAGGGGCTCAGGCTTGGAGACAAGAGCGCTGACATCAGAGCTGGGACGTGCGTGATGCGTTGGTCTCCCCAGCGCCCACCCAGGCTTGCCCAGAGCCGGAGGCTGGGGTTCCCTGCCCCGTAGCTTCTCCAGCCTCCGCTCCAAATGCTCCAAGGTTCACACCCACAAGGCCCATCTGGCTGCTCTTCAGGGGCTCTCTGACTCAGGGATGTTCCCAAGTAGCTTTGAAAATACCCATGTCACTCTCACAACCCTCCCCTGTCTTTGCTGCCACTCACATGGGGCCCAGCCACAAAACCCGGGGATTAAGGGCAGGGCGTGTGGCTGCTCTTAGTAAAGGTGGAGCTCTTCCAGGCTTTGCAATCACTTTTCCAGGATGCTTTCCCAGCCGAATGTCCCACCACTGGCTGCCATGAAGAAACTCAGAGTCATCCCTTGCACTTCGCTGTTGTGAGTGGGTTTCTCTTTGAGGGAAGAGAAACAGCTACTATTTGTTGAGCTCCTCTTGAGTGCCAGGTGCATTGTCTCATTGAATCCTCACAACAGCCCTGAAAGGTAGTCATTGGTACATACAGAGAGAAACATTTTATGACTTTCCCACCATCACCCGTTGTTTCAGAGTTCAGGGGCTAAACCAGATTTTCTGATCAAAACCGAAATTGTACTTTTTCAGTATGCCACAGTGCATTCTATTATGCTCCAATAGTTTGGGATTTTCTAGTTTTCAAACATGGTTTACTTGTGAACGAAGAAAATGCTTAGACATTTTTTTTTTTAAGCTTTGAGTGTGTTCTATGTGCTGGCACCATGTTTAGTGCCTTTATTTAGACAATCTCTTTCATTCTCACCAAATCCCATGACACATGTTATAGATGAAGGAACCAAGGCCCAGCAGAGCCAGGAACCAAGGGCACATAGCAGTCAGAGGGTGGCCTCGAGACAGAAGGAACCCAGGTGGCTTGAGCGCCCATTCCCTTAACCACTTGCCTATGTCTCTCATCCCCAAACTAAGGGAACGTCCTCACTATATTGTGAAGATTTAGTGAGCCAATGTATATTATTTAATGCCTGGCATACAGGTGCTCAACAAATATAATTTCCCTTCTTTCTTCTGTCTGGGTTCCTGATAGCCGGTGAGGGACAGTCGGGAGAGGACTTGGATCCAGAGAACAGACATTAGATGTCAGAGGTGTTTAGTCTGAGCCCCTCCTTGGGCTGATGGCTGGGAGAGGTGAAATGACAGAGAGAAATGAAGGCTTTGTATTGTTGCCAAAATCTTGGCTCCCTGTGCACCAATGCCAAAAAATACAGAGACAGAGATTTGGAAGATAAGAAATAGAGAGGCGGGTTTCCCTGGTGGCGCAGTGTTTGGGAGTCCACCTGCCGATGCAGGGGACATGGGTTCGTGCCCCGGTCCGGGAAGATCTCACATGCCGCGGAGCGGCTGGGCCCGTGAGCCATGGCCACTGAGCCTGCGCATCCGGAGCCTGTGCTCCACAACGGGAGAGGCCACACGGTGAGGCCCGTGTACCGCAAAAAAAACAAACAAAAATACAAAACGAAAAACAAAAAAAGAAATAGAGAGGCTTTTTATTTTCTTTGCCAGGCAAAGGGAAGACACAGTAGGCTAGTGCCTCAAGAACTGTGCACCCCATAGCACAGGGAGATCAGCTTGGTGCTTTGTGTCCACCTACTGGGGTGGGATAGGGAGGGTGGGAGGTAGATGCAAGAGGGAGGGGATATGGGGATATAAGTATACGTATAGCTGATTCACTTTGTTATAAAGCAGAAACTAACACAACATTGTAAAGCAATTATACTCTAATAAAGATGTTTAAAAAAATAAAGTACCTGCTTAAGTTATTTAAAAAAAAAAAAAGAACTGGGTACCTCCCTTCCTAGGGAATTACACGGATTCTTATAGGGGAGTTTGTGGTCTGCAGTGAGTGATAAGGATCAAAATGGTGAAGGTCTTGCATTTTTCCTCTCCTTGCATTATTTCAAAACTGTCACTGCTGGAGTAAGGCAACCTGATAATTGGGTCTGGCAGCCTGGTAACTGAGTCTGTTAGTCTCTGGGTTACCAGTCTGCGACCTCCTTTCTGAAATGCAAACAGCTACAAGGGGTGATTTGCTACAAGAGATTATAGGGAGGGACTTCCCTGGTGGCACAGTGGTTAAGAATCTGCCTGCCAATGCAGGGGACACAGGTTCGAGCCCTGGTCCAGGAAGATCCCACATGCTCGCAGAGCAACTAGGCCCGTGAGCCACAACTACTGAGCCCAAGTGCCACAACTACTGAAGTCTGCATGCCTAGAGCCCATGCTCCGTAACAACAGAAGCCACTGCAATGAGAAGCCCACGCACCACAACGAAAAGTAGCCGGCGTGCAGCAATGAACACCCAAAGCAGCCTAAATAAATAAATAAATAAAACAAATTTATTTTTTAAAAAAGAGAGATTATAGGGAGAGTAAAGAATAAATACCAGGTGCAGGATGTAAATTACCTAAATTACACAGGATTAGGGATGACAGGTTAGCTTTGTAAAGGACAAATCTAACTACAGACACTACAGATTAGTAACAGTTAAAATAAAACTAGGATTGATTAACTAAGGCCAGTTTAGGTAGCCAGTTCACTGTTCCCTTTATCTTCCTGGTTATCAGGAGAGGAAAAAAACCTCATTTCTATTTTTGTGGCAACAGTATTCCTTGGCTTCCCCCTCCCTTTTTTGTCACCATCTATCCCAGGAAACTCCATGAAGTTGAGGCCTGTTGGTTTGTTCAACTTTGTGTCCCCATCATCAGTCCCAGTAGGAGTTTGAGAAGCCTTTGTTGAGTGAGTGAACTCCCGTCTCATCTTGCAGCTGAGCAGAGTTTGAAGTCATGAAGTCTTCATCCTCATCAGAGCTTTGTATCTAGGGAAAAGCTCATCATCTTTGGGTCCCTGCCCCAACCCGATTGGTGCTCAGGGGTGACTCACCGGCTTGGTAAGGAGCCCAGTTCCCCGGCTGATGTGCTGAACAAAGATTGCCCCAGGGCCAAGCGGGGGATTGGCCACCTGGCATAGCCTGCAGGCCCGGAAGCAGGCACAGAGCGGTGGAAGGGAGCCCCAGGCTCAGCATCCAGGACCTGGGGTCTTATATTCTCCTCCTCCCCTCTCTGGGCCTTACTATCCTTGGCTCTAAAAGGAAAGAGTGGACTAGATGCGCTCTGACCATAGGGTTTATCCAGCAGAAAGACAAACTGAGGGGGAGTTGAATTCATGGGCCGTGGGGATTGCTGCCCCAAGCTGGTGTCCATCTTCAGCAAGACCTCAGAATCAGCTGCCAGGAAAGAAGAACTGACATTTACTGAGCCCTGTGCTTGTGACTTGCTGGTCTGTGCTACTCTTGTGCCATTCTGTGGGGTCCTCAAACAAGCCTGTGCAGAATACTCTTTAGTAATAAAAAGGAACAAACTATTGATACATGCAACAACTTGGATGGCATTGAGCTGCATGAAAAAAGTCCAATTCAAAAGGTTGTATCTTGTGTGGACAAAGAATGCCACCCGTCATTTCAGTAAATAAAGGATGTCCTGGCCATAGAGCCATCAGGCACTGCAGCTGCCCCTGGGTGTGCCCTGAGGGGAATTCAGAATGGAGAAAAACAGGACACTGGTCCTAGATAGTTAAGGTGCATATGAAAGGAATAACTTCAATGAGCCCAAAACTCTTGCATCTTCCCATATATAGAAAAGCACTAAAATCATTAACTTGAGATGTCTGTTTTTTTGTGATTAGCAATGATCTTAGATGTTTTACTACATTTTTTCTCAGCAACAAACTCCTATGTATTGTGGCTCCACCCTTATCTCTTTGAAACACTCCCTCAGAGCTATCTGAGAGGTTGCCTTCCCAGCCTATAGTCCTCAGAATGTCCTTGAATAAAACACAATTCTCAACATTCAGGTTGTGCTTTTTTCTTTTATTGGTCAACAGTTGTATGATTCCATATGTGTAGCATTCTACAAATGACAAAATTATAGAGATGGAGAACTGATTAGTGATTGCCAGAGACTGGGGATGGGTCAGTGGCTATAAGGGGTAGCATGAAGGAGTTCTTTTGTAGTCATCGAACTGTTCTGTATCTTGATTGTGGTGGTGGTCACACACATCCATATGTGTGATGAAATTGCATAGAATTGTGTGCACACACACACACACACAGGAGTGCATATAAAACTGGTGAAAGCTGAATAAAGTCTGTAGAGTGTATCACTATCAATTCCCTGGCTTTGATATTATGTTGTAATTATGTAAGATATTACTATTAGGGAAAGCTGGGTGAAGAGTACAGGGGACCACTCTGTACTACATTTGCAATTTCCTGTGGGTTTATCATTATTTCCAAATTAAAAGTTAAAAAAAAAAGTCCTGTGAGATATTACTATCCCATTCTACAGATGAAAGACCTGAGGCTCACTGAGGTCATAGAGCTCTAAGCAGGAAAGTAAAGATTCGATTCCACTTCTCCTCTGACCCCAGAGTTGCAAGCTTCTCTTCCACCATAGGGCCTTGGTATGGAAAGGGAGATGTCAGAAGCTGGCTCATCCAGTCCCAAATTCCTTCCACTTCGGGCTTCAGAGATTTCTTTGTGGAGCTGTCCAGTGTCTGATCCTGCCAAGGGAGCACATGGAGTATTCATGTCTCCCACCTGGGCAGTGAGAGGCTGTGACTTAGCCAGCTCATTTGTGGGAAAACCCTTTTGGAGGGACTCTACTACACTTCCTTCCCTCCATCATCAAGGTCTTGGTTGAAGGAGAAAGAATGACCCTGAGCACATGCAGTTTGTGCTCAGAGGAGTAAAACACACGTCTTCACCCTCACTTGTCCTTGCTCTCCCTCCCATCTCACTTCATCTAGCTCTGCTGGCACTGGCTAGACTGAGGTTGGGGGAGGTTCTATTGTTACTGAACTCAGGTTCAGCTGCTTGCCCTTCCTGTTGTGAGAGACAGTCCTATGGGTTTGATGACATATGCAGTCATGCTGGAGAAACCCACATGCCAGGACCTGTGGGTGGCCTCCGGCCAATGGTCAGAAAAAGCAGTCAGACAATCTCAAGGAAAGGAATTCTGCCAACAACCCGAGGGAGCTTGGAAGCGGCTCCTTCCTCAGGGTCGCCTCCGGATGAGAACACAGCCCATCCACACCTTGATTGCAGCCTTGTCAGATGCTGGGGAGGAGAGCCAGCTCAGCCATGTCCAGACTTCTAACCTAGAAAACTGCCAGATAATAAATATGTGTTGCTTTAAGCTGTTGTGATTATAGTAAAGAGTTATGGAACAAGAGACAACTAATACAACCTCCAAGGTTCCCAGGGGGCCACCCTAGGAAACAGTGGGGGAGCTAGAGGAGGTGATGACAGTCGCAGCTAGCACTTATGGAGTACTCACTATGTGGCAGGCACTGTATTAAGATTTCATGCAGCTGATTTATTACCCACAACAGTCAATTGTGTTAATTGACCATTGTACAAGGGAGTCCCCTTCTTAAGAGAGGGAGGCAGGCCAACCCATGTTTGGCAGTATACAGCCTCTATTCCTGCCTCTCCAACCCCAGGCAAACAATTCCCAATCAGAAAGCATCTGGTTTCTGCTTTAGAAATTCCAGAATCTGTGGGCCCTTCATCAAGGACTTTTTTCCTTTAGTTACTGACAACTGGATTTTAATATGTGCCATGAAGCCTACTGAATTTTGTGTATCCAGCAGAGATGAATGAGCCTCAAGACATTTCAGAACTCAGCTTCTGCTACATCTTCCCTGAAGAGAAGGTGAGAAATATTAAGACACATTTTTCATTAGAAAAGAGGTTTTATTTAGGTAGATAGGACAGTGCAGAACAAAAACACTGTTTCACTTTTATGTATAGACACAGCAGCCTTGATTTTCAGCCTTTCAACTCTCCTTACACAGAAGTCAGCATGCTCAGAATGTAGGACGTGGACAGCTGACTTATGTGGAAATATGAAATATAACAGTGATAACCACCCAAATGCAGAGCTTTCAAGGTTCTTGGTTTTTTTTAAAGGTCATTTTCTAAGACCGTAATTTGTTCCCATCCTTCAACCTCTGTGGAATAGAAACCAATCATTCTTACCAAATGACATAGCAGAAAGAACATACTTATTTTTCTTTAGAAGTTTTGAAGAAATGCAGTCATTAGAAAGAATTTACGCCTAGAGCACCACATTATAGAATACCATGAAATTGTCATTCTGGTGCTTTAAAAAGAGCCAACTTGTTAAAGAGGAGCAGATGGCTTCAGTTTTTGTAGGAAACGCTTGTGACATTGTGGAATTCTTTTTTTTTTTTTTTTTTTTTTTTTTGCGGTACGAGGGCCTCTCACTGTTGTGGCCTCTCCAGTTGCGGAGCACAGGCTCTGGACGCGCAGGCTCAGCGGCCATGGCTCACGGGCCCAGCCGCTCCGCGGCATGTGGGATCTTCACAGACCGGGGCACAAACCCGTGTCCCCTACATCGGCAGGTGGACTCTCAACCACTGCGCCACCAGGGAAGCCCAGACATTGTGGAATTCTTTCTTCCTCTTCTGGTGGGGCAGGGGGAGGCACTCAAGGCATAAGAAACTTTTATAAATTTCAGGAACTTGAAGAACAATGACTGATCAAACCGCATGCTTTAACTGACAAAGTATTTTTACAGCTAAAGAGAACCCAGAAACAATACATTTCACCTAAAGCAGGCAGGACAAATCAATCATGGATTACTATCTATTATATTCCACAAATGACACAATATCACCTTTGCCAACCTTTTTCGAAGGTTTCACTTTACTTGTGAAAAATAGGGTGAAAATGCCAATGACTGCCCAGAAGGAGCCATTTCATCCCAGTGCCATCAGATGAAACCTCAATTACTCACAATTACACATTTCAACATCCCTTTTCAAGAGGTTATTTTGGGGAATTACCGAGACAAGGACCTTTATAATTTCAATTGCCTTAATCATTGCGAGGCAACACTGAACTTGTATTGAACTTGGAAAGTGATCACAACTTACTCCACAATAAAAAGCTAAAAATCGTCACTACTTACATGCAGAAACCTATTCATTTGCAGAACTACTCCTCTCTCCACCAAGAGGCCAAATGAGCCTCCCCTCCCTTGCAGAGGACCATTTGCCTTTTAAAATCAAATTACAGTTGCCCACAAACTAGGATTTATTATAACAGTGTGTTCATTTATTCAAATATTTACAGAATGCCTACTACACGCCAGCCATTGTTTTTCAGGAGCTTGTGATATAGCAATGGGTAAAAACTCCCACCCTCCTAGATCTTCGATTTATCCTGGAGATAAGCAAAAGAAACCAACACGGACACATTTTAAATGCTGTGCAACAATCCACTTCTAAGAGCTGAACAGTTCTCACAGGGCCAGTGCCCACGGTGCCCTGCCATCCCACCTTAGCTCATTTTTGGAAAGGAGAGGGTACTCAGAACAGGAAGGAAGCTTCCACACATGAAACACAAACATGCAACCAGACCCGCCATACAATGGGACGTTTCTCGCATTCTCCCAGGACGACTACAATAGGACAAAGCATCTTACAGGTCAGGTGTATGCCCTCCCTCCCCACATTCCAGTGAGGCTGGCTGCACAGAGACAATGACTTGGGTTTGGAATAAGATCACTTCTGGTGGCCAGAGAGAGAATAGCAGTCCATGCCAGCTGCCTGATCACTTCAAGCTACTGCTCCCACCCCACTGGCTCTTTTAGTTGACTTTTTCAGTCTGACTCTAGGAAATGATGTCAGTTACTCAAAGGGGACGACAGTTCATTCAAAAGTGTGCAAACGTGGTTTCACTAAGTAAATGTACAGCTGAGACTTACTGTCGAAAGCAGAAGCTTTCCACAGGGGCCACGGGAGCCTCCCTGCTGTGCAGCTCGGTCCCCAGGCATTACAGAACAGCTTCTTAACCTGGGGTGCGTGGACCACAATGACCCTTGAAGGTGTATGTAGTGTTGTGTGTATATCTGAGGAGAGGGTCCATAGCTTTAAAGAATATACTTACAAGGGGGGTTTGTAAACTCCCAAAAGTTTAAGAGCCTCCATATTAGAGGGTCTCTGCCTGGCCCTTGGTGAAATTAAATGTGGAGCTGGACACTGCTGTCAGAACAATCAGTCCCAGCCCCAGCTGTAACGCTGGTGTTACAAGTCTGGTTTAGAGGCCTCGTGGTGGTTTGTTAGGAAGATACAGGCCAGAAACAAAGTCAGTAGCTACTGGCGGTGGTCACTGAGGATCTGTCTGCCCCCTTTTGTAAAGCAATGATGACTCCTCATCCTTGGAAATCTGCCACCTCAAAAGTAGTCCTCCCTCTAAGCCAGCAGTGGATGGAGGAGTTAACTTTCCTAATAACACTTTTTCTCAAGCCCAAATGTATGATCAGACATCCACATCAGACTCTTAGTGCCATGACTATTCATGGACAGCATCATGCACCCCAAGGCTTGGGTTCCCCAAACCCTGCAAGTAAGGTACAAAAGGTGATTGGAGCACTTTCTGTTCAAAATCACCATCTGTGTTATTGTTTTGTTTAAGCTTCAGCCTGGGGGATACGTGGCTAAAGAACCTCTGGGAAGAACTGTAACTAGACTCTCGAAACCATCAGCTACAGAAATGATGGGAAAGAGAAAAACAATATGGTGTCTCCTGAGAACACAGAGCATTTGCTGGGAGTTTTCTGGAAGGGCCTTCAGTGTGGTCACTCTTCCTCTAGATACCTGCCTCTGTCTTCACTGGCTTTTATTAGTCTCTAAACTCCTCAGAGATGAGAACCTGCCTTATTCACATCCTTATAGCCAGTCACTAGCATGATGTCCGGGACATCATAGATGTTATTGGAACTCAGAGAGTAGGGATGGGGGGATGCAGAGGTTAAGGGCTCTAATTAAAGAATTACATGTGACAGGTCTTAGAGAGTCCCTGGTCTCCTAAAATAATGTACCTACTTTTACCACTTCAAACTATAAATTAGGGGCTATCTATAAAGAAGTTGAGGCTTTTTGAAAAAAAAAAAGGATAGCACAGAAAAATATATTTCAGAAAATTTTCAAATTATAAAAAGAAACCAGTGTAGAGAACTGCATATAACATCCCAGATATAGTGATATAAAAATGCAGCAAAATTAATAATTTCGGTTACTGACATTTCTAAGTCACACTATTATTCAATGGTAATGAATATTATGCAGTAAGAATAATTTAAAACACTGATTGCATCCTGGATATTTATCATTAGCTTTCCATCTCAGAAATCATCACAGAAGCACAAAAAAAATCTGCTTTTTTGAATATTCTGAAAGGTGGAGAGCAGCTTATGTAATTAGATTAGGTAAACAACTGTCCCTAAGAGCCATCCATAAACTTTGAAGCTCCTGAGGATTATTCACTAAGCAATGTATTAACTTTCTAAGAATAAAAACAGGGAGGTCCACAGATGTCATTTTAAAGAATTTTGTATAAAATGTAAACATAGTTAGGATCTATTTACATGATCAGAATTGGAAAAAGGTTTTTGATATACTGGGTCAGCCTTAAATGTTTATGAAACAATGCTTGGGTGATACACTATATACCCATTTGTAACATTTATTCTATAATTCCCCATCAATGCTAGAATGTTCTTCCCGAATGGCCTCAATTTTGACATCACACGATTCTAAATTTTTTTTTTCTTTTTTTTTTTTTTTGTGGTACGCGGGCCTCTCACTGTTGTGGCCTCTCCCATTGCGAAGCACAGGCTCCAGACGCGCAGGCTCAGCGGCCATGGCTCACGGGCCCAGCCGCTCCGCGGCATGTGGGATCTTCCTGGACCGGGGCACGAACCCGTGTCTCCTGCATCGGCAGGCGCACACGATTCTAAATTTAAACGAATTTTTAAAAGATGTTCTTAAATATAAATAAACTGTGAAGTTGTTCTGGCTCCAAGCACACCCATGTGGCAGATGACATTTATACGTTCTGATCGTAATAGGCAAAATGTCCTTCACTTTAAGCCTTCTGTGTTCTGTGAATTTGTTTAAGTAACATCCTGTCTCAAATGCTTTTGACTACAGAGGACTTCCCTGCAGACAACCTCTTCCAAAGTGATTGGATTAACTTGTTCTGTATGTTCAGCTTTCCCCACTGGGCTCTTTCAGAAGCATTCTCTCCTGTATGGAAGTCACAATATCCTTTCGATGCTATCTTATTAACAAAGTTCTCAGCCAGAGCAGCACTTGGGTCCGCTGCCCTTTGCAGCCGAGGGCATCACATAGTGGTTAGAAGACCTCAGTTGGTCAAGGTTGACAGGTAGCAGGGTCCAGAGCCTGGTGTACGAGAGTCGAGTCTCCGGCAATTCTTCCAATGTAGGATACTGCCAGGAGCAGATCCACCTATGGGTCCACAGTCAGCAAGTGAATACTTTTCTCATCCAACGGTCACTAGGACACGGACAAGATTCATATTAAATTATACCCGGACATGTTTATTATTATTTCATAAAACAAAACAAAAAATACTCCCAAAGTCCTTGCTTTCCAGTAGCTCTGAGGCTCGTTGCACCACCTGTACATGAAGGTGTTTTTCTCTGAGGCACTAAAAGGTCTGTTACTCTTACTAGGATTAGTCTTTCCACTTTCCGTCTGACGATGACGTACACATCTACGTTTGCTGTGGCTTACTTGTCTCCACGTTGTCTCGTAGGAATTGCATGAACCATCCTCCACAACATTTTGTTGACCATCGTTTTCACCAGGGACTCAGTAAGACATACTCAGTATCTCTGCTGAGAACCATCTACTGCGAACCAGCTGGGTACCTGCCAGAGGTTCTTCAGCCAAAATGAATCCCATGTTGCCCAGGTTGCTGATCTGAAGTTCACGGGAAAAAATCAACAGCAAGAAGTATCCAGAAGTCTCTGTCGAGCATTCTGCTCTCCATTATTTATTTTCGTTCCATTGTGTACATTCAAATCTGTCAAAATGGAAAACAAGTATTTATGACAGAAGTCCTTCAGCAGGACCCGTCGGCACTAATTAACTTCTGCTATAAATCTACCTCCTGGTCTTTGCCTTACCCAGTTAAAATCAGCCTCATTGCAGAGCAGCTGAAGTTGGGTCAGGGCAACAGTTAAATCAATAAACTCTCAGCCCCTTTTGTAAGCGATGGAGAATGACAGACAAGACGATCAGCAGTATAGGAAGAAAAGCCAGTAAAGCAAGATAAAAATTAGCAAGAATGACATCAGAGAAGAATGCTTGAGCAAGAGATGGAGTATGAGAAAGACAGAGAATGAGGAGAAGGAAGACAGCACAGTCCAGAGAAAGCACAGATGCTTTCCTTTGGAAATTTGGGGCAGCACCAAAGCTTTCCCCTCTCTCTCCCAGCACTGAGGGGTTTCACCTAAAACCACACCAGGAAAAAAACCAATGGTGGGCAGGG
Source organism: Mesoplodon mirus (assembly GCF_964341445.2). Classification (NCBI taxonomy): domain Eukaryota; kingdom Metazoa; phylum Chordata; class Mammalia; order Artiodactyla; family Ziphiidae; genus Mesoplodon; species Mesoplodon mirus. The sequence continues at coordinate 37,925,334 of NC_138983.1, forward strand.
GTAAAGACTGTCTGTCATTCATAAAAGGCGGCTGCAGAGCTGCTCTGTGGGCTTCTGCAGCTTCCACCCTGAGAGCTAAGCCTACCTTTGAGATCTGCCGTCTGGTCCCCCTGCTCCTCTGCCATCATCTCCACGGGCTCAGGATTTTTGCCATCAACCACGTCCATCTTGATCATGCCAAGGTTTGTCAGAAGAAGCATGGGGTCAATGCCCTGACAACTGCTTTTAATATTCTCCAGAACCTTAAGACACTTGTACGACTTGAGTTCACTAATATTCTCCTCCAAGAAAAGAATGTAGAGGCTCAAGTCGTTGTACCCTTCTGACTTGAAATGCAGAACATCAAAAGTGGGCAGGATTTCATACACTTTGAGAACATCCGTCTTCTGTCGGAATGGAACAAACAGCGTGTAGACCACCAGGGGAGCCAGCACGACATACACCACGAGGTTGATGAAACTGAGCAACTGGAAGATGCCGACGGCAATGAGTTTGCACTGGAACCGATCGGGGACAGAGCTGTCATTTTTCAGGATGCCAGATTTGATGTTGCAGATGAACTCATCCGAGAGGGAGGAGAGGCTAAAGTAATAGCCCAGGTAGACGCCTGCTAACAGTATAATGCTGAGTGACAGCACCCGACAGCTGATGTACTTGACAATTAAAGTTTTGGAGTTTTTCTTTGTCTTTAAGTACTGCTCCACAATTGGGTACTTGAAGTGGCTTTCCGATATCTCCCACAAACTGAAAAGAAACACATAAAAATAAGTTAAACCCTTAACCAAGACTGTCAAATAGAAACACATTCAACAGTATCACACCGAAAATCTCCAATGCCTTCCCTCCCGTACTTCTCTACCTGTAACTTCACTAGAGTACCAGGGAATAAAATAAGCTCTTTTTAAAAAAAAAAAAAAAAAAAAGAAGGAAAAGCAATAATAAAACACTTTCCCCCCTTAATATTTTAAGGAAGGTCTAGTTCATTAAATGTTCTACTTGCAAATTCTTAGAACAACTCCGGGCACCTAGTGAATGTTAAATGTTTGTTAAATAAATTTGCTAGTTCTTATTCTGCTGCTGTTTTTTTAACCTATATTTACCATTCAAATGTCTAGAATAAGGTAAAGAAAATCGTTCTAGCCTAACCAGAACACATATGCCTCCTAGAGGCGAGCAGCAGAAGGCTAACAGCTGTGTGGGCGTGGGTTTAGCCTGCGGGCCCACAGACCGGGTCCAGGTCCCAGGTCTCCCACCTAAAGCTATAAGACAGTGTTTTTACCTAGAAAAAAAAAGGGGGGGGGGATAAATAAATGCCATTATCTGTAATGATGTTTTGAGGATGAGATAATGTAATTTAGAAAACTCAAGTGTCTGAGCTATTAATATTACTGCTATTGTCAATCACAAAAACCAGAGCAAGAATGTGAAAAAAGCAAGGCGCTGTCTACTTGTTCCCCATTTCCCTCACATCTGTTCTCTGTGCTCAGGGGCCTCATAATCCTCTGTGCTTCTCCATGAAGGGGTAGGCCAAAGCAACCAGCGCTGCATTTGAGAACATGAGACAGTGATGCTTCACTCCATAAGGGAAGGACTCTTGATGTGACGACAGGTGCTGGGGCAGACAGGTGAGGGTGAGATTTGGGGCAGTGGGCCTTCCTGGCTCCCAAAGGGGGTCACCAGGCGGATGACAGTTCCCCATGTACTGGTGGTGAGAACCCTAAGCCCAGATGGGCAGGAGAAGGGCTGCTAACTCATATCCCAAATCCTGATGGGTCAGCTGCTGGGGGCTAAGTTACCTTTGCCCCAGGTTCTCATTAACTTCTCGAGCTGGGCAGGCACCGTCTCTCAAGTCAAGGTCACGCACGCTCTTTGCAGCTCTAATTGCGCGGTTGTAAACTTTGTCAAGTTCTTCCATGATAAATTTCAAATCTGAGCAAAGATGAGGAACAGCTGCGAAACGCCAGAACAGGGAGGGAAGGTACAGCAGGATCGCCACCAGCAACAGGATGTAGGGGAAAAACTGAAAAATAAGAGCGCGAATCACGGGATCAACAGACCACCCCCTGAAGTAACCATGCTAAGCACTGCTAGCGGTTTTCTCATTCTGACACAAAAGTGCATGCCCACATCGCTTGTGAAAGTCAGGCTCCTTACCCAATAACTACTTCTTATGGCTAAATTCACCTGTCCCGGTAATACGTGACACTGGTAACTACCTTTCCCCTCCACTTCGATAGACTTTAATTTGAAATCATTGGCAGCTAGCTACATGGTGACACATGGTGTCTCCTCCCTAATTACAGAAGGAAACAAAAAAAATAAAATTATTCCCCTGTCCTTTAGAATAATCCCTTGACAAAACTGCAAATAAGGAACATGTAAATGTCACAGTGGCCTCTGGGTTCTTCTTTTTTTTTTTTTTTTTTAATTGCTATGGTTTTAGGAGGTGACTAAGGCTTTCAGAACTCTGTTTTTTTCCTCTCTGGAATTTGGGAGAATGACAGAAATGCATAACGTTGCTCAAAACAAATTAGAAAAATGTTGGCTTCAGTGATCCTGTAATCACCCCATGAAATAGCTGAAATAAGCAGGTAAAATTCACAAAATGCAGAACGGACTTCCATAGTGGACAGACCGTGAGGACGACCCAACATCCTCATTTTACAGCCAGATAATCTCAAGCCTGGAGAAGCCAACCACAATGGGTGACAGTCATGAGGGGAGCAACCCGATCTAGATGTACATTCAAAACAAATGAGAGGGGATTCAGGAGTCAGAGAGAGCAAAGAGCATCCAGTAACCAGGTCTGCAGGGCAGTAAGGAAAGGCTTAGCCTCAGAGAAGACGCAGGAAGCTGCAGCCAGAACAGATCTGAAATTAAACTCAGCTTAGTGGTCTTTGCAGAGAGGTTGCTGAGCCTCTGACCTCAGTTTCCCTATCTATCAAATGGTCGCGTAATACAGGTGTTATAAAGATTAAATTAGATAATTTATGAAAAATGCTTTGCAAGGTGCCTGGCACATCGTAGGCACTAAAACACAGCAGCTAAAACCAACGGAAAGGCTACTGAATGGGCATGTTATCTTCAATCCTCACAATGACCCTGGCAAAGCCGATGCCGATGGCCTCACTTTGCAAAGAGGACGCCCAGAGCAGTTTCTGGCCACAGAGCACAAAGCTGATGATAGAGACAGAATATGAAGCTTGACCTTTCTGATCCCAGAACCATGCCTCTTTCACCATAATACACTGCAAATTATTTTACTTCTCTGGAAAACTCCTCCCTACCTTTGGATTGGTCTCTCTCCACAGCTGCTCAGAGCTGTAACAGGAAGAGGCTATGATGGCCTTGAGTTGACACAAAACTCCCACCCCGACCTCTCTGGGAGCCGGCAGCAGACCAAGTAAGAGCGTGACTCTCACTATAGATCAGATGTACAGAAAAGTTGCAAAGATGGTCCAGCGCGTTCTCGAATAACCCTCATCCAGTTTTCCCCTCTGTTGACATCGGACATCTCCATGGCACACTTGTCAAGATGAAGGAACCATCGTTGGCACATTACCATGAGCTACATTTCAGGCTTTTATTTGGATTTCTCCAGTGTTCCCATTATTGTCTTCTTTCTGTCTCAAGATCCCATCCAGGGTATGCAGTGCATTTTGTTGTCACGTCTCCCTAGACACCTTGGTTCTGTGACAGCTCCTCAGTCTTTCCTTGTTTTTCATGAAGAATAACGTTTTAAAATGCATAAAATAACACATGAATTCGCAAAGGAAATGGATGATGTTGATATACAGCTGTCACAACATCAAAAGACAAATTTGTATGTGCGTCTTTGTCAACACATTTAATGGGATCTAACAGATGGTCCAACAACACAGTAACTCTGAAGTGATGAAGAGTAAAAATTACTCTAAGATAGCTGTGATTTCTGTTGGTGACAGTCTCAAATGGCACTAATACCACTATAGATTCTTGCCTACTTACATACATATTTTTTAATGTTAAGTTTCAGCTTGAAGTACATAAAAAATAAAGCTGCCCTGTGTTTTCTTATCCTAGTTCGTGGACTTCCTGATGCTATCATGGAGCCCACTTTAGGAATCCCTGCCCCAAGGGCAAGAGAAATAGCACAAATGGCTCAGAAACTCCGCAAAGCCCTCACCAACGCAGCTGCTTCCCTTTGGGGTTCTGGCATGGGATGGGGTCCTCAAAACTATTAATCCAATTTGCAAAGAGCTGCTACACAATGACACACACAACAGGCTGTGATTAGCTGCATTTTGGCTACATAATTCATAGCTGGCTACACTGAAACGCAGTGTTCCTTCAACCCTAGTCACTCTGAAGGGTGCTCATTAGTATAAAAATTTAATTGCGTGACGTAGAGTTTGTGCTGCTTCCATAACTGAAAGAACCAGACATTTCCTTTGGGAATCACAGAGGGAACACTATTTCTAACTTGGGGCTGTGGAATATGTGTATAAGTCACTTTTCGTTCAAAGCTATTTGAATAATAGCATTTTATCTCGAACTGTTCTTGTGAAGTAGGAAGTGACTGTTTACAGTCTGTAGCAATTTTTCTAACATGCCAACGGTGTAATAATTAGCACCAATGAACAGTTCAACACAGCTCACTGCAATTTGAAAAATGAATGTTTAAAGGTATTACGTGAATGTTTAAAGGTGTTTGCTTTCTTCTAAAATATCCTTGTACCTTGATCACCTCTAGGGGAACGTAGTTGAATGCCCTGTTTCTTAGTTTTTCTCCATAGTTAAACCTCTTTTTTCTTTTTCATCAAAAACAAAAAGGTGATTTGCAGTGAATCTGCAGCAAGATGGCTTTAAAATGAATTCGAATGAAATCAGAATCCAAAAAAAGCATTAAGTTAGAGTCTTTAAAACCCTTTTGTCCAAATAAGGAACATGGAAAAACTACCGAGCTTTATGAGTACATCTGCTGGATGGGAACAGCTTTGCTTCTAAGCTCTGTCTACTCCCAATTAGTTCTGAGATGCTTGGCGTCTTTCAAAGCTATGATTGCATGATCCTGTACGATGCCCATGTTAGTTAGTGCTGAGCTATTCCAAAGTTGGTGAAGCTTCTCATAGCGAGGTGAAACCAAGAACTTGGTACACTTTTCAGTCTCTGAAAAGAGACTGAAAAGTCTCTTTTTTTAATCTGCCTTAAAATCTTGTTTTGTTTCTGGAAAGGGTTGTAGTTAGAACAACAGACCCTCCAGACGGCAGGGACCTTGGAGGGGATCCGTCCCAGCCCCCCTCCATGTTCAAATCCCCTCTAGCTCATCTAAGGCAAAGGAGCATCCAGTTAGGACTGAGCGACTCCTCCCGTGAAATGGATGTGATCATGTCTTATGGGATTAAATGCAGATGGGTAAATTCATTCAAAAACATCTCCTGGGCACTTGCCAGGTACCAGGCAGTGGGCTGGGAGCATGGCCCCAAAGAGGAAGTGCACAGTTTGCCCCAGGACCACACAGGTCAGGTGGGAATACCAGCTAATAATTAAATAATCAAAACATAAAAGTGATGATCACAAAATATGTAGTACTGAGGGAACAGAGATGTCCTTGGGGAGGTGAGGGAAGGCTTTGTAAAAGAGGTAATGTCTGAGCTATGTCTTAAAGTACAGTGAGGCAAAACAACAACAAAGAATCCATAAAGCACTATTACGGGGACTTCCCTGGTGGCGCATTGGTTAAGAATCCGCCTGCCAATGCAGGCGACATGGGTTCGAGCCCTAGTCCGGGAAGATCCCACATGCCGCCGAGCATCTAAGCCCATGCACCACAACTACTGAGCCTGAGCTCTAGAGCCTGTGAGCCACAACTACTGAGCCCATGTGCCACAATTACTGAAGCCCGCGGACCTAGAGCCCACGCTCCACAACAAGAGAAGCCACTGCAGTGAGAAGCCCGCACACCACAACGAAGAGTAGCCCCCGCTCGCCGCAACTAGAGAAGGCCCACGCACAGCAACAAAGACCCAATGCAGCCAAAAAAAACCACACAAAAAACCACTATTATGTTAACACTCAGCTCTCTGTGGCCCTTCAGACATCCTCTTTCCTCTGTCTAGAATTCTTTCTCCTTGTCTACCTGGTGAATTCTCACCCATCCCGGGCACCAAAGTAAATGAGCAAGCCCACAGCTGAGGAAGTAGTAAGAGCTGAGGCTGGAAGGGTGTGTAGTAGGTTGGAAAACTCATGTCCACCCCGAACCTCAGAACACGACACTGTTTGGACACAGAGTTTTTGCAGATGTAACTAGCGAAGATGAGGTCATACTAACTTAAGGTGGGCCCTAATCCAGTGACTGGTATCCCTCTAAGCACACAGAGACACACAGGGGAGACGCCACGTGAAGACAGAGGCAGAGACTGGAGCGATGTATCTACAAGGCAAGGAACGCCAAGGATTGCGGGCCACCACCAGAAACCAGCAGAGAGGCGTGCAGTGGACCCTCCGCTCTGAGCCCCATAGAAGGAACCGACTCTGCTGACATCCTGACTTCCAAATCTAGGAGAGAAGACATTTCTGTTCTTTCAAGCTACTGAGTTTGTGGTCATTTGTCACGGCAGTCCTAGGACACTCATACAAAGGGGAAGCAGGGACCCAATTGTGAAGCTCCCACAGTATGGGAAGCCGCCGGTGGAGGGCATGCTGGGAGTTTATTTTAGAAAGATTATTACAGCTGTGGAGAAAGGAAGACACTGGAGAGGAGAGATGAGGCAGGAGCTTACTGCAGCAAAGAGGGGGTAAGTGATAAGCACTAAGGCAGCAGCAGTGGGGAGAGGAAGACAGACTTGAGACTCCACAGAGGGGGAAACACACCTTCCAGTGCCCAGCTGGAAGTGATGGATGGAAAAGGGGAAGAACTAAGGCTAATCCTGGGTTTCTGGCTTACATGAGGGCATGGGTGCTGGTACCAGTAGTTGAAATAAAGAAACAAGGAGGAAAAGATTCACAGCAGAGGGGAGTGAGGCAGATCTGAGAAGATGAGAGTCTGAACGCGAGATACCTGTAGTTAAGGCAGGGGTGGTGGAGGTGTAGTGAAGGCACTGCCCTGGTGGAGGTGTGTCATACCTAACTAAAAAAAAGAAGACAACCTGGCCGTCCTCGCAACTCTGGATTTGGTAGCTTATAGATGGTCAAAGCCAAGAACATGGCTGGGATCGTCCAAGGAGAACACGGAGAAGAAGACAAGAGAACCAGGGAGGACATGAGACCCTAACGTTTAAGGGTCAGTTAGCAGGAAGCAGGTAAACCAAGAACAAATTCCATAGGGGAAGCGATATATAAGGATTCGTGAAAGATGTGGGTTCTTGAATGCATGTTGTTTGGATAGTGATGCATTTAAAGATAACCTCAATTATGGGAAGTCCAATGAGTGAAGAGCTCCCCAGAAAGGCTGATGCATTCCATGGGCAGTTTACAAAGGAGAGAGAATTAAGGGGGTATGTCATTCTATTCTGCACTCAAGGGAAGACACCCAAGGCAGCAGGCTTCGTGCTGGGTGACATTCTGAAAGGGACCTAAAGGGAGGAGAGACCTGTAAAAGAGACGATGGCAAGCAGAGCATTTGTATGTGAAAGAAGAAAAGACTCCTGTCAATAGAATTAGAACCAAGTTACAAGCAAAGAAAAACCTTCCTAAAGATCTGTACGAATATGATATGGACTATCCTATAAGGCAGGGAGCTCTCTTTCACTGGATCATCTGGGAGGGCTTCAGAGCTCTAGATCAGGGATGGGCAAACCTTTTCCCGCAAAGGGCCAGACGGGAAATGCCTGTGAGCCATATGGCCTCTGTCACAACTAGGCAACTCAGTCATAGTATAAAAGCTGACACAGGTAATAACGTGTAAATGAATGGGCATGGCTGTATTCCAATAAAACTATCTGCAGAAATGGGTGATGGGCTGGATTTGGCTGGAGCATATATGTCAGTTTGCCAGCCCCTGCCCTGGATCTTTGCTTTGCAAAGAGTGGTCCACAGACAAGCACCCTCAGTATCACCTGGGAGCTTGTTAGAAATGCAGAATGCAGGTCCCCATCAGACCTGCTGGATCTGAGTCTATATTTCAATAAGATCTCCAGGTGATCTGCATGCACACAGAGTTTGGGAAACACTGGTTTAGATGAGTGGTGTCTACACTGGAACCCAAGCTGGCCCAGCAGAAGCAGACACTCCTAAAAAGTAGATAAAAAACCACATTCCTGGCTTTAACCCCACAGGTTCCAACTTGTGTTCTGGATGGGGCCTAGGACCCTGTGTTTTCACACAGATAATGCTAAGGTTTGAAAAACTCTGGTCTGGAAGCCTCAGAGAACCCCTGCAACTAAGTTTCTGTGAATCCACTTAAAGGAAATATAGCAAGATTTGACAACTCTGTTAATTTTATTTTCTTGTTGTTTTTTGTTTTTGTTTTTCAGTCAAAAACTGGCTTTTCTGTTTCAGAAAGAAATCTTGCCTAACAGTTGCCTACTTTATAAACTTGAACAAAGAGACCAGAACACCCAAAAAAGGCCAGTTGTCAGACAGTCCTAGAGTGCCACCTGCTGGCCCCTTGAATGCACCCATATTTCCACCAGAGATGACTCCTCAAGGGATACTAGAGGCTACTAGAAATAAAGGGAGTGGGAGAGAAAGGGAGGAGAAACAGGGCAGGAGAAATGAAAGAAGTAGGTGGGGAGGGATGACAGCATGAATTATACCACTGCCATAAACTACACCAATACATACTTCAATATTACACTGAGTAACTTCTTTGGGGGGAATTTGGGTCTCCTGGTTTTAACTCTGGCATCAGGAGTGCGTTGAGAAGTGTTCACATAAACCCTGTGCCTCTAACCCCCTCATTGTGAGCACCAGTCAGAATGCTCCTAGAGACCTAAGTCTGGTTCTGATCAGGACCTGCAAGCTACCTCATTCCTCTCCTCCCTTCCATATGTGTGTTGTGATCACCCACTGTGGACTGTGCATTGTTCTCGGGGTACAGTGATGAACCAGACATGTCATGGTCTCCGCCTGCATGGAACTTAGAGTCTTGGAAATAAAGAATCAATTAAGGAGAATTAAGGCAAGGAATGACCATCTCCCAGGGTGATTCCAGGAAAAGTACAGGCTGCTCTGGGAATACACACCCAAGCAACACAGACCTGGGTGGAGTGCAGCTGATATTCTGCTTCGCCAGTGGCCCATTTCTAGGATCTCAATGTCTGAGGCAGGGCATGTAGTCTACTGTCTACACAGCAGGCCCACAGTTTTATTCCTGGAAGCTTCCATTGACCCACCTGGCCCTTGAAGCAGTCTGAACTGGCAACAACCCTCAGTCTAGAGGTTTAGAGGAAGCTTCTAGGTGGAAATGGTATTTAAGCTGAGACTGGGGAAATGCATTAGGAGTTCACTGGATTTGAAAGTGGGGCTGTGGTGGTTCACAAGGGCCAGAAGGAGACTGAGCCTTGTTAGCCAGAATAGTTTTGTTATGTTTTGTTGTTTTAAAGAAATAAAGACATTTCATAGGGACACTGGAGGGTTTTGTTTAGGGAAATGACAGGCAAAAAAGAACACCTGTGATTATGTGGAAAGGGGTAGAAGGAGAGGAGGAATGACAGCAGCAAGATGGGCAAGAGGACGGCCGCTGCACGAGGGGCTGGACGGAAGGATGAAGAGTTTAAGAGCTCCTTATGAGAACAGACCCGATGGGGCTCAGTGACTGACAGGATGTGGGGAAGGAGAAAGAGTCAAAATGGCCCTCAGACTTCTGGCTGATGTAACAGGGTGGCTGGTGGTGTCATTAACTGAGCTAGAGGTCACAGTGGGGACAGGCAGGAAACAGAAGTTCAGCTCTGAACAAGCTGTGCCGGAGTCGCGTGCCAGACCTTCAAGTGTTCAAGTTCAGGGTTCAGCTGGGTGTGTGGATCTGGAGCTCAAGAGAGAAGGCTGGGGGCTTCCCTGGTGGCGCAGTGGTTGAGAGTCCGCCTGCTGATGCAGGGGACACGGGTTCGTGCCCCGGTCCGGGAAGATCCCACATGCCGCGGAGCGGCTGGGCCCGTGAGCCATGGCCGCCGAGCCTGCGCATCCGGAGCCTGTGCTCTGCAACAGGAGAGGCCACAACAGTGAGAGGCCTGCATACCGCAAAAAAAAAAAAAAAAAAAAAGAAAAAAGAAAAAAAGAGAGAAGGCTGGGTTGGAGACAAAGACCTGGCTGTGAACAGCCCATGGAAAGAAACTGAAACCAGGGACATGAAATGGTCCAGGGAGGGGGTGCAGAGGAGGTGGCCTAGGACAGAACTCCAACTTCTCAGAGGTGGACAAAGGGAGACTCTAACCGGAGAGTCAAGAGAGCATCTGCAGGAGGGCGTGGTCCACCGGACTGGATGTCAGAGAGAAGCCAAGTAGCATAAGCCCCAGCGAGTGAGAATTAACTTTGCAACAGGGAGGTCGTAGGTGACCCTGGGCAAGACCAGTTTGGTGGAGACGGACATGCTAAAATGTCAGTGGGAAGAGAGCCTGTGAGAAGGGATGGGTTGAGGATGCAGAGGAGAAAGATGGGGAGGAGGTGTTCCTGCAGCCAGGGAAGGGGATCCAGAGCACAGTGGGTCACACAGGAGAGCAGCTTCATTCAGGAGAAGGGGCCTCATCCATTCACCAAAAGGACAGAGAAGGCTGGTGCTGCGTGGGGACATTGGGGATGTGTGATGGCAGGGAGCTGAGGGTGTTCTCATGTCCGAGCTTCCGTCTGCTCTGAAGGGGGTGGGGGAGGGTCTTGGAGGGCAGGAGGTGGCGGTAGGGAGTGGGATGTCCTAACGTAGCTCCAGGTAATGAGGCACACAGAGTGAGGCATCCACCAGAACGGTGACAAGTGGAAAGGGGGTGAAAGTCCTTGGAGACAGAGAATGGTGCATCAAATGTGTATCTGGGAGGACACAGAAGGCACCCTAGGGTAACGAACTCTCACCAAAGTCCTGAATGAATGAGGGGGTGGGGATGATGTAGCTCGGTGTCGAGAATGAAGAACTAATCTAAGGAGGCGGGTTTTTACATGACGGAAGCACAGACAGAGTAAGGAGTAAAGATGTGGGAAGACGACGCACATCTTCACGTCCACCCTGAATTAAGGACCTCCTGGGTCAGCAGTGGGATCCCCCACTGGACAGCTCTTCTGCTGGAAAGACCCTCTTGGTGCCCAGCTAAAGTTCACCAACTGGTAACTTTCACTAACAGGTGAGAGTCTAGATTTCTGAAGCCACACAAATCAAACCTGCACCTTTTCACATGTGAAAAACACCTGAAATCTGACAGAGGCCATGTGCTCAACCCATCTGGCCATGGGACTCTGGACAAGGCATTGCCTGCCGTTGTCCTCCGCATCCCCTCTGTGAAAAGAGGAGCCTGGAGGAGATGGTCCCAGCCAGCTGAAGAGTCATGAGTCCACTGAGTGTGGAGAGGCCAAAAGAAAAACAACAGGAAAAGCTTTCTAAACTTGAAAAAGAATCCAACAACCCAACATTTGGGCATGTATTCAAAAGAACCGAAAGCAGGGACTCGAACAGATATCTATACACCCGTGTTCACAGCAGCATTATTCACAAAAGCCAAGAGGTGGAAGCAACTCAAGTATCCACTGATGGATGAATGGATAAACAAAACGTGGCGTATACATACAATGAAATATTATGCAGCCTTTAAAAGGAAGAGGATTCCGATGCATGCTATAACATGGGTGAAACTTGAAAACATTAGGCTAAGTGTAATAAGCCAGACACAAAAGAACAAATATTATTTGATTCCACTTATATGAGGTACCTAGAGTAGGCAGACTCAAAGAGACAGACAGCAAAGTGGTGGTTGCCAGGGTTGGGGAAGGGGAGACAGGGAGTTAGTGTTTAATGAGTACAGAGTGTCAATTTGGGAAGACGAAAAAGTTCAGATGGATGGTGATGATGGCTGCACAACAACGTGAATGTACTTAATGCCACTGAACTGCACGCCTAAAAACGGCTAAAACGGTGAATCTTACAATGTGTATACTTTCTTACATACACATACCACTTGAAAAGGCATCAATGTGAAAATAAGGCAGCTGTGATTACAGAATCTGGCCTGGCTAAGAAAGTCACACTTACCCAGGTAAGATCCTCCTACCTTATCTGGATCTCCTGTGGGTCTGTTTCTAGTTCTGGGTTTTCCCTCGTACTCTGGTTATTTTTGATTGAGTGCTGAACATCACATGCGAAAAACCGGAGCGAGAATCTGAGGCTCTGGATGAAGTTACTTCCTCCAGGGAGGACTGGCTTGTTTTTGCTTCTGGCTGGCAGGTGAACTAGAGACACTGGCAATCCCAAATCTTCTTCATTCAATCGATACTGAAATGCTCTGAACCAAGACTCTAGACCCTATGAGGGCTGGCTGAACTCTGGATCACCCCTCACTCCTCAGCGATGGCCTTTCAAGCCTACAGTGTTGACCAGGGTCTTTCCAACTTGGGCTATTCAAGTTTTGTCTCCAGCCCTGGGAATCTGGCAAGAACTCTGCTTAGATCCTCAGCCAAACTTCCACCAAAACAAGCTAGATGACCATCACCAGAAAGAGAGCTCCTTCATCTTTCACTAACATCGAAAACTTAAGCTTGACTACCCACGCTGCTCTACAAGACTTCCCCTCCTATCCTGCAGGGCCAGTGGGAGCCCAGAGACCTGATTCTCATCTTACAGCCAGCAACTTAGTCCTGTGACTCCTGGGCATGACCTCTCAAGGTGTCCTTATCCTCACGTGTAAAATGCATTTGGATCACAATCTTTGAATTTCTTCCTGCTCTAAAGGTTTTGCAGTCTCTAACGTCCCTGCCAACTCTTACACTGGACAACCCCAGAATATACATTCTTCTTCTGTGGACCCATCAATCGCCAGCCCAGCCACTGATTACAACTTTCCATTCTCAGAAGACCATTAAAATAGACAGATTTAAACTACAACAGTATGCATTTAGATTTGCAAACAAAGATGTTCAGTTTCTAGAACTGTGCCCATTCACATGGAAGATCCTTATTACTTGCTGCCAGGGCTACTACGTCATGCAAAGTTGATAAGGACCCAACTGACGCTAAGGCCGAAAGTCAAAGAGAAAAGCCCAACCCCAAAGAAGAAAGGAGTCAGTGTAGGGCATCACTGTGCCAAATGGCACGCAATACATAAACATGAGGGAAACAAGCCTGAGTCACAGCAAAGGACTTAAACTGTTCTTTTTAAAAAGGAAGTATGCTGACTGTGTGTTCAGCAACAGGTCAAGGCAGGAGAGAGTCAAACAAACATCAGCCTTTGGCTTTTTAGAAGCTAACATACCAGGACTTCCTGGGTGCTGCAGTGGTTAAGAATCGCCTGCCCATGCAGGGGACACGGGTTTGAGCCCTGGTCTGGGAAGATCCCACATGCCACGGAGCAACTAAGCCCATATGCCACAACTACTGAGCCCATGTGCCACATCTACTGAAGCCCACATGCCTAGAGCCCATGCTCTGCAACAAGAGAAGCCACTGCAATGAGAAGCCTGCGCGCTGCAACAAAGAATAGCCCCTGCTCGCCACAACTAGAGAAAGCCTGCACGCAGTAACGAAGACCCAACGCAGCCAAAAATAAATAAATAAATAATAAAGAAAAAAGCTAACATACCATGCTTTCCTTGGTGGATGCTGAAGATGCACAAACATTCTATTCATTTTCATGATGAACAAAAGAACCAGTGGCTGAAAGTAATGACAGGCTGAAACAAAGTCCTACTTTCACAAGTATGGAGAAGACCCAGCGGAGCTGCTTCATTACGCAGAGAAGTTCCTCCTGCACAAACCTGCCAACTCTGGCCCAAGTTCCACACTGCCCAGCCTTTGTGAGCCCCGCCTCCACGCTCCCCCGACCACGGAGCTCCTGACCTGCTCCTCTTCTCTGCAGGACATTGGTGTCTCCCAGGTAGCATCTCCCCTTCCTTGCAGCATGTGGACCCATCAGAAAGCAAAGGCATGTATTCCAAAAGCTGTGCTGCAATCAATACCCCCAGACGGAGTCATCCCTGGGCTTCTCGATGCTGCAGTAACACATGCGCTGGAAGCTATTGACCTCTACGTTGGTCCTTACTTTTTCCAAGAGACCCTGTGTGTGGTGGAATAGAAGCTGGCCGAAGCTCTGAGTCCCAACTCTGCTGTTCTCTAACAAAGCTCATTGAAGCATAAAAAATGTACTGAGAGCCTCGTATGGTTCAGACACCGCTGGGCATCAAGGGTAGAAAGGCCACCGAAACACATGAGGTGCCGGCCACTATGGAGCTAAAATCAAGGAGCGCCTCAGTTTCCCATCTGCTCAAGGAAGGTGCTGGACCAAGTAATCTCTGAGGTTCCTTCTGATTTTAATGTGCTACAGTTTTACGATCTGAGTTACAGCCCTGGTTGGCCACAGGCGTCCATGTGGCTTTGGACTGGTGCAGCCTCTCTGGGCCTCAGTTCCCACATCTATAAAGCAAACAGGTGAGATTTGCAATGTCCCCAGTTACCTTATGCAGACACAGTGGAAGGTTTCCAGAGTCACCCTGCAAGGAGTCCTTCTGCTGGACGGCTGCCCAACAATAAGAGTCCACGAAGGAGGCCTGACGCCACGAGAAAGAACTGGGGGAGAAGCAGCTTATCTGGGTACCTAAGAAGCAAGAACAGATTGTTCCAAGTAAATGAAAGTGCAGGTGTCTGGACCCTTCCTGCCCCACCCATAATCCCTCCCTCCCTGCCTCAGACTTTCAGGTGTTCGCTAAGTCACCAAACACCACTACAGGAGCGAGGCCAGCACCAAAACCAAACCCCCAAGTCTGCAGTAAAGCTGAATATTTGCGAGCTTTCTGGCCAACACTGGTCATGGCAGCAGCTTGGGCTCAGGTGGGGAAAAACTCTTGAAAGAAGTGAAACCATCATAAAGGAAAAGTGAGCAGGAAAGGAACCAGAGCCAAACATGTGCAAAGGAAACACGCTGAGTTGGTTTAATTTGGGGTGAGGATTGAGAGAAAGGAGAGGGTTATAGGGTGGGGAGTAGAAAGCGAGGAGGAGAGTCAATACAGAAAATTGAACCAGAAAAGGAGTCCTTTTTAGGGCAAAGAAACAAAGAACATTCAGCCTGAGGAAGAGAAGGCTGATGGAACATTTGGTAATACACCACTGGACGGCAAATCGACCGTTTTCCACCTCCTCTAAGAAAAAAGAAGGCACAGGCCCAAACGGCAGCCCAAGTGGTTTCCATTCAGAAGGCAGATGCTCCAAACTGCAAACCTACAGGCAGGGAGATGGGCGCGGGATGGGAAACCAGGAGAGCTGGGTCCCACTCGAGGCTCTGCCATTCACTCGCTCTTCTGGGAAGGAGTTCTGGACCTCGGTTTTCACCTCTGCAAACTGAGAACCACATCGCTCCACAAATGTTACCGTTACTACCTGGAAGATTCTTCATGCCCCTGAGTGCCTCCTGACTCACACGGGCCACCGTGGAAAACAGGCCAGTAGGACTTTCGGGGTGCAGGGCTGAAGCTGTGTCTCCCCGCCTTGCCAGCAGGCAGAGGGTCTGGTGCTGCGCCTGTCCTGGCAGCCCTGAGCCCAGCCCCACTCCCCTGCCCCATCAAGCAGGTACAGGAACATGTGTCCCTTCCAGGCACAGGGACCAGCTGCTGGGGGACAGCTGACACACTCTCTTCCAGAGCCTGCACAGCGGGAGAGTGCCAAGTGCCTGGGCTCTGATGTTAGCTGTATCTAACCCTAACTCTGACCCTCACAGCCAGGTGACCTCAGGTCACTTACTTACAAAGCCAGGGATCTCCAAATGGGGATGACGTTAATGTCTAGATTCTGAGTAGTGTACCTGGTTCCCGGCAGTTGCACATGGCACATCCTTCTGTACCAGGTGGCTAGCAGATTCTGTTACAGCTTTAAAGATGGGGGAGGGGGGGGTGCCCACCATTCTCCCTCCCCACCCTGCAGAGAGGACAGGACAGTAGGAAGACACTGAGCTGGACTTCCCTGGTCCCTTTATGAGGGACATAATAAACCTCAAAGGGCCGTCCTCCTCTGGTGAGGGGTTGGCCTTTATACTTGTGACAGGAGAGGGTAGTGATGGGTATGTTGTCTGGAGAGTAGATTCTTGTGGTGAAGGGGGTACAACAGGCCAGGCTCTGAGTACCCCCTCTTCTTCAGCAGGTGCCTTTATGCCCACAGACGTCAAGAAGGGACCTCTCAGATAGAGCCCTTGGAGATGACTGTGAAAAGTCGCACACTTTCTGAAAGCATCCTCTAATAGGGTAACTTCTTCCTAACCAGGAATGGTTTAAATATGAGTTGGGGGTGGGAAAGACATTTAAGGTCCCTTCCAACTCTTATCCCATTAAACTTGAGTTCTTACATTTTATAAAAAATAGAGCAATCAGGATAGCACAGGCCCCCGGGGCTAGCCTCATCCTGCTCTTGCATCAGTATTCCTCTGTCAAATGCTTCTAATGAGGTCCAGACACCAAGGCTTACTAGGCATAAAACAGCAGATACTGTAAGAAGGACAGACAGGCCTCAGGTTATAGATGGATGGTTTCTGGCAAGATGCTTGCTTAGTAGCATCTGCCCAAACACATTCTCCTGAAAATGGACAATGCTGTTAGGATTTCATGGAAACCCATCTGGCCTGTAGTCCTCGTGCATGTAGCCGGCATCTAGTAACCTTCGTTCCATAGGAAAAGTGCTTCAAGTTGTCCTGGGATGTCAGGGGCCTCCCCCAGGGCAGTGATGGAAACTGTTGGAGAATAAATAACTCTACTTTTTCACACCACAGCTTTTGCAAACGAAGAAGAAAGGAAATTTAACAGAGTCTACAGACAGAGGTTGAGCACACGTTGAGCTCCTAAGTAAATATTCTTCATCTGGAATGGAAGATCAGAAGAAAAGACAACCAGTATTCACAGGACACCAAGCCACCTTTAAATCATTACATTACCTCATTTAAACCTCACAACCAAATCGAGGGTGGGGAATAGACAGATAGATAGGTCTTATCTTCATTTTACCCTGGAGGAAACCGAAGCTCACAGTAATTCAGCAATCCCTCACCCAAGGAAGTCAGTGGTAGCATCAGAATTTGAATCTGCATCTAACTCCCAGTCTCTTAAAATGCTCCTCTCTGGACCAGTCACTCCAACAAGGCCGAGCTGGAGGAGGTCCCGGGAGCCAGGGCTCTGGTGGGGCAGGGTGGTTTGAACACTCGGTTACTCCAACTAACCAGCATGGGCGGAGCTTCCTAGCAAGGGTCAAGGTCAAATCTGAGAAAAGGAGCAGATCAAGCTCTGGGTATTGGATATTCCCAGGCCAGAAACGGGAAGCAAAGGAAGTCAAGAGTCAGGCAGGGGCAGGAGCCGAATTGGGAGTAGAGGGCAGGAGTAAAGGGAGGGACCTGCAGGAGGTCCACGCAGGAGGGTGCAGGGACCTGCCCGAGCTGGGCTGTGCAGCCCTACAGCTTCACCCAGGGCCTGACAGCCTCACCTGGCCTAAAAGCACCCATGTCAGGAGGCTCAGCTGCAGCCATGCGGCTAGGATGCTGGGGACCTGGACCCTCGTGATTCATCTCCAAATGTTAACTCCACATCCTTTATCTCATTTACTCTTCAAAATGACACTGGGGGCTTCCCTGGTGGCGCAAGTGGTTGGGAGTCCGCCTGCCGATGCGGGGGACACGGGTTTGTGCCCCGGTCCGGGAAGATCCCACATGCCGCGGAGCGGCTGGGCTCATGAGCCATGGCCGCTGAGCCTGCGCGTCTGGAGCCTGTGCTCCGCAACAGGAGAGGCCACAACAGTGAGAGGCCCGCGTACCGCAAAAAAAAAAAAAAAAAAAAAAATGATATTGGGGGGTGATGATTTTGTAACGGATAAAAATGTCAAAATCACTATGTTGTGCACCAGGAACTAGCACAGTGTTGTAGGTCAACTGTACTTCACAAACAAACAAACTCATAGAAAAAGAGATCAGATTTGTGGTTACCAGAGGTGGAAGATGGGGGCCGGGGGAACTGGATGAAGGCTGTCAAATGTACAAACTTCCAGTGATAAGGTAAATAAGTGTTAGGGACGTAACATGCAACATGACACATATAATGAACACTGCTGTATGTTCTATATGAAAGTGGTTAAGAGAGCAAATCCTAAGAGTTCTCATCACAAAGAAAAATTGTTTTTCCTTTTATTTTGTATCTGTATGAGACAATGGGTGTTCACTAAACTCACTGTGGTAATCATTTCAGGATGCATGTAAGTCAAATCATTACCCTGTACACTTTAAAGTTATACAGTGCTGACTGTTAGTGATACCTCAATAAAACTGGAAGAAAAAACCCAAAATATTGGGAGGCAAACAGGTGTTTTATATATTTTCCTAGTAGTCTTCCAGTAAGGAGAGATTCCGGTCTCCTTCCTCCACCTTTTTTTTTTTTTTTTTTTGCGGTACGCGGGCCTCTCACTGTTGTGGCCTCTCCCGTTGCGGAGCACAGGCTCCGGATGTGCAGGCTCAGCGGCCATGGCCCACGGGCCCAGCCACTCGGTGGCATGTGGGATCTTCCCGGACCGGGGTACGAACCCATGTCTCCTGCATCAGCAGGTGGACTCTCAACCACTGCGCCACCAGGGAAGCTCCCCTCCACCTTTTTAAACTGTTGCCAGATCATTCACCCTCAAGCTCAGTTCTGATCTTGACACTCCCTTGGCTCAACATTTTTTCATTGGTTCCCCGCCACCCAGAAGACAAATCCAAACTGATGCTCCAATCCAACCCAATTATTGCTGTGGCTTGCACAGGCCCCATCTGCTCCTAAATCTGTGCCTTTCCTCACATCAATTCCTCTGCCTGGGGGGCCCTCTCTCCAATACTTGTTAAAGTCAGTGCCCCTCCATGTCCACCTCCATGGCCCATCCTTCAAAGCCCAGCTCAGATATCACCCTCTGCATGAAACTGTCCCCACTCAACTCCCAGAGCCCTTTAAAGCCATCAGAGACAGATAATCACCTTCAACCATGTTGTACAGACATGCACGTCTTATCTCCTCTAGTAATATCTCAACTCTTGACTAGCAGAGTGGACATACACACACACACACACACACTCTCTCTCTCTCTCTCTCTCTCTGTCTCTGTCTCTCTTTCCCTCCCTCCGTCCCTCCTTCCCTCCCTCTCAACTTCATAGAGCACACTGTATCAAAAAAATAACACCTGTCTGGGTGCTTTAAACATTCCCAAGTACTATGATAAATAGTATCTCAACTAACAGTCAAGTCTCCCTGTCAGATTCCACTATCCCAGCTGAGGAAACAGTCCCTAATCCACAGTGATCCTCCAGCCTGGGTCCCATGCCCTTTCCACTCCGCTCTGCCACGTGTTGGCTGAATGAGGGCACTCTGATTTCTAGGGAGTAGCTTTAAGTGAGATCTGCATCGCCTTTCACAACTGTACAGAAACCGAGAAGTAAGTTTTGGCTTTACACCAAGAACAATACCACCACTTCTGTCCAGCTGAGAGTGCAGACAGAGCTGTGGGCTTTCCATATGTGACTGGCCGGACAGAACGAAAGATCATGGGCAGGAAACGTGTGCTCCGGGGGCTCCGTGGCAGCAGCCGCAACATCTGCTAACAAGTGACCCACGTCACAGACATCCCTCCACCCACCCTCCGGGCCCCGGTCTGGAGCCTAGGGCGCGGGTCACCCCTTCTCCTAAGTGTCAGCCCAGCTAAAACCTGTTCCTGTACCACAGACGCAGCTGGTGGAGAACCAGAGGGTAACACAGCCTGAGGGGAGACAGGACGGGAGCCAGGGAGGTGGGCCAGCCCAGCAGCTTCTCCGTGGCACCAACACTAGCTAGTGCAAGGCTAGTGCAAGGCTCTCTGTTCCTGGTCCACCCCATCCGGAGGGGCTTTGGCCTCCTTTTGCTGTCCCTCTTTTTTTTTTTTTTCCTTTGCGGTACGCGGGCCCCTCACTGCTGTGGCCTCTCCCGTTGCGGAGCACAAGCTCCGGACGTGCAGGCTCAGCAGCCATGGCTCACGGGCCCAGCCACTCCGCGGCATGTGGGATCTTCCCGGACCGGGGCATGAACCCGTGTCCCCTGCATCGGCAGGCGGACTCTCAACCACTGCGCCACCAGGGAAGCCCTGTCCCTCTTTTTTTGATAAGCTTTCTTTTCATTCTTCTCATTATTATCACCCAGTTGGTTAGGAGGGCCCACGTCTGAAGGGCTGTGAGTTCTGAGCAAGCCCCCAGCATCTTCTGACAAACATATGCATCCTCCCTCCCCGGGTGCTGTGTGGGAATAAGTTATCTGCGTTGCTTCTGCATTTAAATGCTACACGCAACTGTGCGGG
The DNA here is from genome assembly GCF_964341445.2 of Mesoplodon mirus. Taxonomy (NCBI): domain Eukaryota; kingdom Metazoa; phylum Chordata; class Mammalia; order Artiodactyla; family Ziphiidae; genus Mesoplodon; species Mesoplodon mirus. Next base: position 37,945,756 of record NC_138983.1, read on the forward strand.
TAGCGCAGGAATCAGGCTTCCTGAGAAGTTAATGCAACTCACCAAAATCGCAAGTTCAACAAAACACCAGTAGAAAGATCTAGTTAACTGCCTGGGAGGACATTAGAGGGATTTTCAAACGGAAGAGATTCTAACCTGGTAACCAGCACAGTGACGAGAAGGGGCAGCAGAAGCCAGAAAAGGGAACCACCCCTTGCTGTGTACTCTGACCCCATTTTAAAAATGAGGAAAGTGAGGATCTCGTGACTAGTGGGTTATAGAGATGGGGTATCAACCCAGGTTTCCATCTTTACCTTCCAAACACGAGGACGAGGAGGCAGGAAGCACAGGTTATTGAAGAAAGTTGGGTCAGGGAAGGTCAAAAGAGAAGGAGGGAGACAGGAAAGTTTCTTTGAACAAAACAGTAAGTCCTTAAGCCCTTAACAGGGCTTGCTGTTTCTGGGAGGCAGAAAGGGAACACAGCAGTCATTACTATCGATAGAATATTTTAAAAGTTTGCAAAATGTTTTTATTTTGCAAAACAAAAACTCAGTTCTATTTCACTTTAATGTAAATGATACACTTACACACACCATTCACACATATATATACACATACCCAGGGGATCCAGGTAGGTCATAATACAACCTATGAAGCACTGAATCTGAAAGTTCTTGCTATATTTTAAGGTTGCCAAAAAAACTGAAAACAACTGTATTATAAACTCTCAAGTTCAATGGGAATAATCACATAGAAAGGGACCCTGATTGTGTGGTAGAGAAAGAGATGGGTAGTGGTCAGCGCTTAAAAATAAACATGAAATAGTAACAAGAACTCACAAGGATGAAACAGGCCTGAATCTGTTTCAAGCACCTTCGACACCAACATAAGACCAAATGAAGTCTGTCCCAAAGGATCCGTTCTTGCCATATACTCAGAGAGCCCAACCCTGATAAAATAGAGTAAAATTCCAAGAATCTCAGGATTACTTCTCTCTCTAAAAAAGAAACAAATTCCTCTCCTTTCACCTCTCCAGGCGACTTCAAACCAACCTCTAGCTTCAAACACAAGCAAATAAATAAAGTCCCAAATGGTCCATTCTTGCCTTCACTTTTGCTTTGTGGGAACTGACCCCATGGCCCAGGTGTTTTAAACCAGTGTGAAAATATCTAAGTACTCTCTGTAGCCCAAACTGAAAAAACTGAATTGGAATGATAGTTTTCTTTTCCTTTAAACCAAGTTGATTCACCAGTTCTCTTTTTTCCGACAGCTAAGCCTGGCTTTTAAAGACAACCCAACCAGAGCTAATATCTGCTCCTTGATAAGATGGGCATAATGTAGTGTTATCTTCTAAATGAGTCCCAAGAGGTCCTCAGATACTTCACTGCTCATCCCAAGCAATAAACTGTTTGGCATTTCTGCATTAATAGTTTTCTGCTTCTAGGTCTACCAAATTAGACAAAGGCCCATCAGCGCACAATGCTCTCACGTATGGAGGGGCCGGACCGCATGGTCCAGGATTTGTGACTACAGGGCAGAAAGCCAAAGGAACATACAGTCAAGGTGGCGAGCCTCCGATGGAAACTGCAGGGCTCCTTTAATTCAGTCAAGAATGGTGGCGTAAACAATATAATATTACACGGCCTGCTAAGTGCAAGAGCGGAAGTGCAAAGGGAGCTAGACAGAGACCGCAGCTTGAAGGAACCACGAGGCCAGCACTATACCCAGAAGAACAGACTAGAACAACTAAGCAGCAGCTTGAAGTGTCGCTTTCCTGAGGTGGAGAATCCAGTCCCTTAGTACATCCGGAACGTCTAGACCACACAAAAGAAGAACTTGTATTCATCCACTGTAAAACCTGACAACTGTCCAGTGAATAAAGTTTCAATGACCTGGGTACCAGGGAAAAAAGATATGAGAACTTAATGTTCTAGTAAAGATGCAAAAAAAAGTACTCAATGTATTTAAATATTATTTTTTTTTTGAATTTTGATCATCTGAGATTAACTAGTTCAAACATACAGAAAATAATATAACAGATACCTAGGGGTTTAAAACAATATTGACATTTTGCTTTGTTTACCTCATCTCTTTTTTAAAATTAAACATTTTATTTTGAATTATTTTCAGACCTATAGAAAAGTTACAAGAATATTATAACGATATTCAGCTATAAAAAAAAAGGAAATCCTGCAATTTGTGTCAACACGGATGGACCTTGAGGGCATTATGTTTAGTGAAATAAATTAGACAGAGAAAGACAAATAGTTCTGATCTTATTTATGTGTTTTATCTAATAGAACTGAACTCACTGAGACAGAAAACAGATTGGTAGTTGACAGAGGCCGGGCATGGTGGGGTGAGGGAAATGGGTAAAGGTAGTCAGAAGGTAAAAACTTCCCGTTATAAGATATATAAATTCTGGGATGTAACGTCAGCACAGTGCCTATAGTTAACCATACCGTATGGTATATTTGAAAGCTAAGCAAGTAGATCTTTAAAGTTCTCATCATAAGAAAAAGAAATTATAACTATTTGAGGTGATGATATTAATGAAATTTACTGTGGTGATCATTTCACAATAGATACATAGATCAATTCATTATGTTGCACACCTTAAACTTATGCAATGTTATGTGTCAATTACAGCTCAATAAAACTGGAAAAAATAAAATTTGTAAACGTATAAAATACAGTATCACCATAAAAAATAATATTACAATGAAATACCACATTGTCAACATTCTGCCACACATCCTCCTTTTATATACATGTATGTATAATATATACCTTTTTTCTGAACCACTTGCAGAGATTATGACCCTTTCCTCTCAAAGTGTGTATCTTCTAAAATAAGATATTCTCTTACATAACCCAGTTCAATTACCAAATTAAAAGCAACAACAAAAAAACGAAAACACTACTGCTATCTATATTCAGATTTCCCGAACTATCCTTTACGGCAATTTTTTTTTTCCTCTACTCAGGATCCAATCCCGCACCACACACAGTGCATTCAGATGTCATGTCTCTCTAGTCGCTTTATCCTGGGAGGGTTCCACAGCCCTTCCCTCTCATTCAAGACCCTAACGTGTGAAGAGCATTGGCCCTCTGTTTTGTGCGACACCCCTTCATTTGTGTTTGTTCATTGTTTCTCCATGTTCTGATCTAGGTTCTGCATTATTGGCAGGGATCCCAATAAGGGAAGGGTTGTTGGTCATCCACAGGACACCCCTGGAGGCGCCTGACAACAGTTTCCCCCATGACAGGTAAGGTCACCTATAATGGTCACTTGGTTAAGGTGACTTCTGCCAGGGCTCTGCTGTAAAAGTGCCTTTTTCCCTTGAGAAATAAGTGGTCTATGGGGAGACGACCCTCCTAGACTGTAAGTATTCTGCTCCCCTACAAGCTTTCATCCAGTGGTGAATCAAATACTTCAACTGTGGTTGCAAAATGAAGATTTTCCAACTTTATTCTTCCCTCTACATTTATTAGCTGGCATTATACTATAATGCCATAATATATATATATTATGTATATATATATAATATATATTATATATATATAATAATATATATACTATAATCACCTTCCCCACATTTTTTTCTTTTTTAGCATAAACATGGACTCATGTAGTCTTTTGTTTTTCGATATTTTATAATCTGTTACTTTTATTTATTTTGATGCTTAAATTGTTTCAAACTAGCTCCTGTACCTAATATGCTCCCCTTGGTTTTGAGCACTTCCATACTTCCTGGTACAAAATGTTCTGGGCTTATCTTGTACTTTCCCTGCCCCAGCTCTAAAATTGGCCATTTCTCCAACAAGTTTTCGGTTCCTTTAGTCGGTAATAAAAAATTTTTTTTTTAAATAAATTTATTTATTTAATTTTTGGCTGCACTGGGTCCTCGTTGTTGCACGCGGGCTTTCTCTAGTTGTGGCGAGTGGGGGGCTACTCTTTGTTTCAGTGTGCAGGCTTCTCATTGCGGTGGCTTCTCTTGTTGTGGAGCACGGGCTCTAGGCTCGCCGGCTTCAGTAGTTGCAGCATGCAGGCTCAGTAGTTGTGGCTCATAGGCTCTAGAGCACAGGCTCAGTAGTTGTGGTGCATGGGCTTAGTTGCTCTGCAGCATGTGGGATCTTCCCGGACCAGGGCTCGAACCCGTGTCCCGTGTCCCCTGCATTGGCAGGCGGATTCTTAACCACTGCGCCACCAGGGAAGTCCCGGTAATAAAATTTTAAAACAAAGATTTGGATGCTAGCTGTGCTCACTGCTACTGAGATGTCATTGCTCCCAGGCCCTTTCAACAGACACAGATAGGAAATCGATTTGTGTGTGTCTGTGTGTGTGTGTGAGTTTATGATGAGACTTCTAATTCCAATCCAACACCACTGGGATCTTCCTTGTCTTCCCTCATTCCATGTTTGTATCTTTCTTTCATTTAGACCCTTAGCTCCCAAATACATCAACATAGTTACTCATTGGCTCAATCCTAAAAATTCACACAAAATAATTTCAGAACTTTTAGGGACTTCCTTGGTGGCACAGTCATTAGGAATCCGCCTGCCAATGCAGGGGACACAGGTTCGATCTCTGGTCCGGGAAGATCCCACATGCTGCAGAGCAACTAAGCCCGTGCACCACAACTACTGAGCCCACGGGCCACAACTACTGAAGCCCACACGCTCTGGGCCCCGTGTGCTGCAACTACTGAAGCCCGCACACCTAGAGCCTGTGCTCCACAACAAGATAAGCTACCGCAACGAGAAGCCTGTGCACCACAACGAAGAGTAGCACCCCCCGCTGTAACTAGAGAAAGTCCGCACGCAGCAACGAAGACCCAATGCAGCCAAAAATATAAATAAATAATAATAATAATTTCAGAATTTTTAAAGCAAAGACATCTTCTGGTATTTATTTTAAAAGGTTCACTCTGGATGCTATGTCAAAAACTGGCCATTCAGGGTCAAGAACCGAAGTAGAGACCAGTCAGGAATCTACTGCAATAGTCCAAGTGACATAAGAAAGAATGAAATAATGTCATCTGCAGCGACATGGATGGACCTAGAGATTGTCATACTGAGTGAAGTAAGTCAGACAGAGAAAGACAAATATGATACCGCTTATATGTGGAATCTAAAAAAATTTATAAAACAGAAGTAGAGTCGCAGATGTAGAAAACAAATTTATGGTTAACAAGGGGGAAGGGGGGAGGGATAAATTGGGAGATTGGGATTGACACACACACTACTATATATCAAATAGATAACTAATAAGAACCTACTGTATAGCACAGGGAACTCTACCTAATACTCTGTAATGACCTATATGGGAATGGAATCTAAAAAAGAGTGTATATGTGTATATGCATAGCTGATTCACTTTGCTGTATAGCAGAAACTAACACAACATTGTAAAACAACTATACTCTAATAAGAATTAATTTAAAAATAATAAAAATAAAAATAACGATAACACAAATTAAAAAAATAGTCCAGATGAGAGAGAGTATGAAGAAATAGTCACAGCACACGTCTGCCCGAAGTCTCTTCCATCACCTCTAGGTCCTAGCCTGGTCCAGGGCAAAGGTTTTGCTTCTATGAAATGAAGATTAACACAAAAGGTAGATGAAAGGTAAAAAGGGAAATTAATACAAACATCTCTGCTATAATACAATTTGTATATTTAAAAAAAAAGTAGTATTCTGCAAAATCACTAAAATAACAGAGCTATGGAGTATATAGGATTCAGGCAGATCACTCCAAGTCTCTGCAGGTTTTGTACCTAGAGCACTAATCAAACAGCAACAATCCTGATTAAAAACACAGTAGTGTGATGAAGGGTGTGTAAGAAAGGCTGCTGAGTTATGCACCCAAGTAAAAAAGTGAAACACACAAAGACCAGACAGAACCGCCTGATAGCTCCTCCAAAACAGGGCATTTGACCATGTGCAGCCAAGAGGAAGAGCATGGGGCTAATGGGCGTCATGTGCGCCATATTCCTCTGAAGCTTGCTTCATCCAGATCTTCTTCCTTGGTGGCACAAATCATTCACATGCTGGAAAAAAAGTATATGAACCAATGTGACTCACACATGATACTGGTGTTCCCTATATGCTAATCACATATAAGCTACTTTCCATCACAGAATCACCAAGAACAGATGTCATTTACTAAATACTACGATTAGATAGGAATTAGATGCTCTCACTCAATCGAATAAAAGAACCTGTGAACTAGTTATCATTTAGTGTCATTTGTCAGATGAGGAAACAGAGGCTCAGAGAGCTTAAGCAACTTCCAGAGGCAGACAGCTAATACTTGGTGTAGGTTCCATAGAATCCCAAGTGTGTGGCCCTCCTCTTTCCCCAATATGATGACATCCTGAGAACAAGTGACCAGGGGAAAGAGAAGGTGGAGGCAGGGCGGAGTGGAGAAGGACAGGCGCTGTGGACAGCAAGGCCAGCCAGTAACACAAGCAGAGAAGGAAAGGGCCAGAGGCCTAATTTGTGTGAAACAACATGGAAGTCCAGTTAGGTGTGGGGAAGGGATTTTAGCCTATAGGGAAAAAATTAGGTACATCTATAAGAAGAGGTTCTAGAATCTTTATTTCCTGAATATTGCTTTAAGATCCCATTATATCCAATAGTTATTAAGTTTTCTCTTTTACTTGCTAGTAAGTTGCTTAACCTCTCTGAACCTAATTATTCTTGTTTGCAAAAGCTCATAGAATTCCTATAAGGATTAATGAAATATCTGCCACAGTGCAAGCAGATAGTAAGAACTCAGTAAATGGTAGCTGTTTTTATTTCTATGCATCGGGTGCACCATGGTAAGCACTGGAGATACAAAGATATACGGTTCCTTTGTCACATCCTGTATTATTTTCTTCAGTGCATTTATAATTATTTGAATTTCACCGTTCTTACTGGTTTACCTGTTTGTCTTATCTTCTATAAATCTTGAACATAAGCATTGTGAAAGCAGGCTTTGGATAATCGGGATTTGAGATTTAACGGGGCCCCAGCTTGAAACGAGACCCAACTTTGTTAAGTCCTTTTGTATCACATCTCCCTCAAAGTTGCCTTTTAAGAGCTAGATTTTGTAGTTCCTGCAACAAAGAAATCCTATTGTGTTGTAGAAGGCCTTGAGTGTCTAAATTTGGTATTTAATGCCACAGAGCCTTTGTGCCAGCAGCATACCAAAAAGAGCCAAGGACCTTGCTCTCCCCAAGGGCTGTTCCTTCTGTTTCTCTTATGGTACAACAGAGCACAGCTGTTCTCCCGAAAGTATGCAGACCTCGATGGTGTTGGGCTCCACCCAAAAAGCATTTATTGGGCATGGTACCACGGGGGATCCAAAGACAAAGAAAGCGTGGTCCCTGTCCTCCAAGAGCTTGCAGTCCAGGAGGAGACTAAGAATATGAACCACTAATGATAACAAACAAAAAAATTGCATAAGGTAATGGCTGAGCCATGGCAGACGTTCATACTTGAAGGGAGGAGAGGAGAAAACCCAGGCTGGGAAAGAGCATGAGAAAGGCTCGGAGTCTTTATAAAGTTCACCGTATATTACAAAGGGGAGCACACCACTGTGCCTGGAACAGAGTCCAGCTGGGAATCAGATAAAGGACATCCTGGGATGACATGCTGGGAAGTCTAGACTTGATGCTATGATAATAGCAAGGAGGTCTGGCGGGATGGGTGGAGGGACTGTGTTTTAATATCCTTAGGGCTGTAATTCATGCACCCATGGTCCTGACGCCCTGCTGAGGCTGCAGTGCTGAACCGGGGATGGGGCTGCCCATGATTCTAACAGAGGAGGCACCCTCCCCAGCAAGAAAGCAAGGAGTGGGGAAGATGGCCCCGAGAGTGGGGAGGATGATCCCGTGGCAGCAGGGCCGAGACCCAGAACAAACTAGTAGCTTCTGTGCTGGGTACAAGCTCGTTCTGCTTTCAGGGCACTGTTCCTCATGCACAGGACAGGGAGAGGGCAGAGGACACAGCAGTGCCCGAGAATTCAGGCTTCAGAATCAAAGCTGCAGTCCAGCTCTGCTCTGCGTGCCCTTGAGCACGTTATCTGGCCTCTATTGGCCTCAGTTCCTCATCTGTCAGAGTCATACAGTACCGGGGCGTGTTTAGCAGCTAACCTTTACTGAAAGGTTACTATGTCCCAGACATGGTTCTAGGGCTCACGTGTGTTAATGCATTTAATTCTCACCACCCTGTGAGATAAGTTTTACTATGACCCCATTTATTGATGAGGAAACTGGGGCACAGAGAAATTATGTAACTTGCCCAATGTCTCACAGTGTATGTGTGATGCACCAGGATTGGAACCCAGGCAGTCTGTCTCCAAACTCAAATCTTAACCAATATTCCAGTCTCCCCAGAATTAAAATATACACCTGTTTTGAAGAATTTCTGCTGGGAAATATATCATGCTAAAAGGACCTAGCACACAGGCAGTGTCAATATATGGTGGCTTCATGTGATAAAGGACTGTTATTAAAAATATACAAAGAGGGCTTCCCTGGTGGCGCAGTAGTTGAGAGTCTGCCTGCCGATGCAGGGGACACGGGTTCGTGCCCCGGTCCGGGAGGATCCCACATGCCGGGAGCGGCTGGGCCCGGGAGCCATGGCCGCTGAGCCTGCGCATCCGGAGCCTGTGCTACGCAACAGGAGAGGCCACAACAGTGAGAGGCCCGCGTAACACACACACACACACACACACACACACACACACACACACAAAATGTGTATAAGTTATATTAATGCAGAGAAAGGGGATTTTACGGCTGTCCAAAGTGTCTACGATGTTCACCTCTAACACATAGTGAAGGAGGTTTATGAATCCTTTACCATGAGAAGGTATTTAGGTACTATCTGTACAATAAAATACCAAAAAAAAATTAACAAAGAAAAACATGTATGTATCAGTAGCCTCTCTGGATAGCAGGCATCTTTCTGGAAAGGGACCAGGAGGCTCCCTTGGTGCTTTGGCTTTAAATGTGAGCTGAGGATGTGCTGTTTTGGGACCTTTGCCCTGAGACCCTAAGTATTAGCCCATTCTTATAGACACCCCTGAAAAGAAGAATCAGCTTTGCCACCTGGTACATGCTTAAGGGAAGCCTGAACACATTTCCAAAGATGTGCCTACAGCAGCCATGACAGAGCAGATGACTTAAGCCACCTGGCTGCTGACTCAGTTGGAGGAAACAAGAGGGGAACCGGGAACTAACAGCATTGGAAGCAGCTGCAGCTCTCTCTGTCCCCTGGCTCACTGGGGCTGGCCCAGCGCCTGCCCTGTAATGACAGCAGCAGAGCAGAGCTAACCCCAAGGGACCAAGTCCCTCTGTCCAGAACTACAGCTGCCTGCTGGGAGGGCAGCAGGGAGAGAAGGCTCCCTGGGCGGACCAGACACCCTTCCCCAGGGGCCCAGTGGCTGCCCCTGCTGCTCATCTGGTCCAGCCACCCTGACACCGGGCATGAAGCATCCTGGTGGGAGACAGGAGCTCTGCTCTCCCAGAGTCTCCTAAGACACCAGGCTAGGGCACCAGAGAGTCAAAGCAGTCCCTGAGGGAGGACATCTCGGTCCCAGGTCCTGAGTAGCCCTAAGCCAAGGGTACTGCAGACCCATCAAAAGACCCCAAGAACAAGAATTCCATTCAGAGTCTGGTCTGTTGAAATGTAGCATGCTTAGGGAATTAGTTTCTTCACCGATTTAGATAAATACTCCTAGAATTTCAGAGTTTGAAGGCCATGTAGCCTAATTATGCTTGTATTCTACACAGAGTTGTCACTCAGCTATTTCCTAAACTAACTCACTAACTCTCTCTCGATATAGATACAGATATAGATATACCTCCAGGTGAAAGGGGCTGCACCTCTAGAGGCATCTGGGGACAGGTGTGGTAGAAATGAAGGTCCTTCTGTGGCACAGAACTCTGACCTCCTGCACCTACCATATGGCGGCATTCGTGTGTTCTATGGAGCCATATAGAATGACACTCATCCACCTTCCACTGAGCCTTTCAACATTTCAAACACAGATTCCTCCTTGCCATAAAAATACTGCGAAAGGAAATGACTGCAAAAGGAAATTTGAGGTACTTGCAATACAACCTATGCTTATAAGTCAAGTGGGGCAACTGAACGGGGTTCATCATGAACGGCAACCAGTCCCTCCTGGCATCAGATGGCTGCTCCTCCACGACAGGGTCCATGTTTCCCTGACTCCTGGGTCCTCAGTGCCCAGCACTGGGTCCAGCCCACAGCTGGTACTCAAGAAACATTTGCTGAAGGGAAAGATTATCTCCAGGACCCATGCTACTTGGTGGTTTTCCTTCCAACCGGAAGCTTCAACTCCCGGCCATCTGGAAGGCGGAGGGAAAGCCTTGACTATCTATGCCTGCCCAATGACAAGGAAAACTGAAGACTACCTTCCAAAATGAATTTGGCAACTTCCTGCCAAGTTGAACAACTTAGGGGTGTGGATCACAAAATCAAGCTCACTGTAACCTTTTTCTAACCAACTCTTCCCTCAACTTCACCATTTCCATCCATATCATTCTCCAATCACCCAGGCCTGCAGCCTTTCTGATATCTCTGATGAGTCTCGGCCCTTTGTGGCCGATGAAAAGCTAGGGGCCCAAGAGTGGATTATTACTCCTTGATCTTGGAAATTTCCCATCCTTTCCCTTCTAGTCTTGGCGCCCACCCTCGCACAAGACCTCAACTGATGCCTCATCTTTATGGCATCCTCCCTAGCTCCAACTCCCCTCCTTCACAGACCGTACATGTACCCTTAGGCTATTACTTATTAAGGGCTGTTTTCAACAGTCCAGCCTCTGATCAAATAATGAGCTCTCTCATTAGTCCAGCCTCTGCTCAAACTTTGCACTTTTTAAACCATCAAGTCTGTACTCCTCTGTTCTCACTAACCCAGGCCCATATTCACTCTCATATTCCAGGAACCCTGACTAATCCTCCTGCCTCAGTTAGGACACTCCTCGTTGTTTCTCTCCTTCCAGGAACACGTACCATTCTCTGACATCCCAAAATCTTGGCAAAGGTCTCACCACTGCTTATCCAAATCCCACCCACGGGCAGGGGCTCAGGGCCAGCCCAATCTTTCACATAAGCTTTCCCCATTGTCCAGCCCCACCGGCCTCCTTCCCCACAGAGCTGTGTCTAGCCTCATACACGGCCTTCCCCTTGACTCATAAACACTCTCTCCTGCGCTCAAAGTCAGAAGAGATGATGAGGAAGACCAGCTGCTTACTAGCCACGTGATTCTGACCAAACCACCAGACTCTCAGAATCTCACAGAACTGTTATTAGGATAAAGGAGAGTTTACAAGAAGGGGACTCGTTCAACTCACATTCAAAATAAGGCCGTCCAGGGCTTCCCTGGTGGCGCAGTGGTTGAGAGTCCACCTGCCGATGCAGGGGACACGGGTTCGTGCCCCGGTCCGGGAAGATCCCACATGCCGCGGAGTGGCTGGGCCCGTGAGCCATGGCCGCTGAGCCTGCGCGTCCGGAGCCTGTGCTCCGCAACAGGAGAGGCCACAAAGTGAGAGGCCCGCGTACCGCAAAAAAAAAATAAAAATAAAAAATAAGGCCGTCCAGGTAGAGGATTTGGGTATCCCTTCTAATACTGGCCAAGAGCAGTTATTTCCCATCATTCACAACCCTGCAGAGCTAAAGTCTCAGTACACATCAACTAAATGTAAGATAAGGGAGAAAGCACTTTTCATGGGCTACTTTTCTTCACGTCCTCCATTTAGCCACTCGGGAGCTTCTCTGATACAAATTTTGGGTGACCGCAGAAATGTGTGGGAGGGAAAAGAGAGGCAAATCTGGTGACAACGGCGCCGATCTTAAGAGTGGGACTTTGAACACTAAGCCAGAGTCAGGATCAGTGGGCAGCAGGGAACAGAAATGGGCAGCAGGGAACAGAAATGGGTAGCAGGGATGTGAGAAGCGTCCACAGCAGGGGGGGGGGGAAAGGGAGCACGCGAACAAAGAATGCTTCGGCCCATCAACTCGGGCTACCTTCCTTCCCAACGTTCACGCCCATGACAACGGCGGGCACCGCCAGGGACGCGCGGTAAAATCACTTCTCGCCAGAGACCCGGGCACCTCTGATAAGGCCGGCCCAGCCCGCCCCGGTGCCACTGTCCCCGGGCCTTACCAATCGAGATTTCCTGTGCGAAGGCCAGCGAGATGAGCAGCAGCGGCAACCCCACGGCGATGCACGTGACCATCTTGTCCACGGCCAGCTCCAGCCGCAGCCCCTTAAACTTGGGCTCCGAGGGCTCCTTCAGCAAAAAGTCTGAGAAGACGTACTCGGTGGCCAGGTGAGCAATGGCCATGGCTGCGGCGCACGGGGCTGGGCCAGGAAGGCTCACAAGGGCTGGGCCAGGAAGGCTCACAAGGGCAGGTCCGGGTACCGCCGGCGTGGGGAGGGCGGCGCGGCGCCTTCACCCGGTCACTGACCGGGCCCGCGGCTTTCGCTTTCCCTTTGCCGGCTCCCCATTTGCTTCCACATCCCACTGGTCTTTGTGTCTCGAAGCGCCGCAGCTGTCGTCTCTGGGGGCCTGGCCTGGCGGGTCCCGGGAATGCTTCGGGGCGCACGGGATCGCGCCTGCTCCTCTGCCGCGGGCCTGGGGCAGAGCCGCACCCGCAGGTCCCCGGGATGCGCGCGCCCGAGGGCGCGAGACCCAACCGCGGAACAAAGCGCTAGCCTCACCCCGGCTCCGCCGCTGCGCCCTGGCGACTTGGAGTCTCCGGAAGCTGAGGCGACGCGGGGTGGGTGGGCGCGGCAGCATCCCGCGACCCTGGGATCCACCCCCAGCAAAGGGAACTTCCCGGCGAGCGGTACCTCGTCAAATGCTCGCGCCTCTCCCAACCTCATTCTCTCCACTTCCTGGCACCCGGGAGTTTTGAAATCATTTCTGAAAGCGACCTGTTACCCTGTGGACAGGATGGCTCCCTTTTACGCCTCACCCCCAACATATCTACGTGGCGGAATCAGGTTAAAAGGAGGTGCGAATGCTTCAAAGAGCAACGGGGCCCTAAAAGGCTATCGAGCGGGTTAGACCGAGCCGGTGCGGAAGAGGGAACGCTGGACTCTTCCAGAAGCACTGCGGGACAGGGAGGCGCGGGGTCAGTGGTGGTGAGCCCTGCGTCTGACTAGGTCTCAGGTGTCTGTGCTTAGTCTCCTGCTTTCCCCGTGGGAGCCTCGGTCTGGGAGCCAGCAGTGGGTGTCTGCGGGAAGCGGGTGTTGGGGGAGAGCTACTTCTGAACCACTTTCAGGTAGTGGATGCTGAGAAATAGTCAAGAGACGCTCTAATCAGCAACATTTGGGGGCAGACAGGACCTTTGAACGTGAGGGCTCCTTGGGGTTGGGCTGCCTTTTCTGCTCTTTGTACATGGGCAGGTCCCTGCACACAAGCCTCTTCTTTGTGCCCTCAGCTGCCATATGTACATCTCCACCCTGCCCTGCCCTCTGAGCCCTCATCCAATGGCCTGCACCACTCTCCACTTAGATGACTCACAAGACCAGGACCACACTGTGGCCAGAACCGCAATCCTTATCCTCAACTGAACCTGAACTCCAGTCTTCCCCATCTTGCTCAGTGCACCACCATCCACCGGTATGCCCAAAGCAGAAAACTGGAGTGCCCTGTGTAACATTGCAATCTCTCCCCAGGTGCCATAACCAATTTCCAAATCTTGCGGCATCTCTCTCCTAAATGTAGAAAATCTCATAGTTTTTCTCCACCTGCGCTGCCAATGCTCCTTGCCGCCATCCTCTCTCCTAACCGCATACAGGTTATGTACCCTGCAGGCCCGCAAGCCATTCTCCCCCATGGCTGCCAGAGGGAGCTTTTAAAAGCGCCCATCTGGGAGCTTCCCTGGTGGCACAGTGGTTGAGAGTCCGCCTGCTGATGGAGGGGACACGGGTTCGTGCCCCGGTCTGGGAAGATCCCACGTACCGTGGAGCAGCTGGGCCCGTGAGCCATGGCCGCTGGGCCTGCGCGTCCGGAGCCTGTGCTCCGCAACGGGAGAGGCCACAGCAGTGAAAGGCCCGCATACCGCAAAAAATAAAAATAAATAAAACAAAAGCTCCCATCTGATCCTTTCACTCCCCTACTTAAAGTGTACATTGTTTTTAGGATAAAATCCAAATTTCTTAACATGGCCACTGCCTGCCTTATCAGCTTCACTAGTTTCCGGTCAGTTCTTCAAGTTAGCCAGCCCCATGCCTCCTCCAGACCTTCCCCTGCCCAAAACACTTCCACGGTAGCCTCTTTGCCTGGCCAACTCAGATTCACCCTCCTGATCTCTACTGGATGTCACTTCCTAGGAGAGTCTTCCCTGATAATGCTAAACTAGATTAGGTTCCTTTGTTAAATATTCTTGTAATACTAGCTGTGGACCTTGGGAAAGTTACTTGCCCCTCCTGTACCTCAGTTTTTTCACCTGTAAAGTGTTTATACTGCTTGGGATTGAGATAAAGATCAAAAGAGTTAATATATGGAAAGCGCCTAGGACATTGCCCGGCAATTGATGAGTGCTATGTAAATGTTATCCATTACTGTTGCCCTCTATTTTTCCTTCTTAATGAAGATCACAATTATAATTCAACAAATATGTGTTTGTCCATTTATTTAACGTTTGTCTCCCCCTTTATATGGTAAGCTTCATGAGGGCAGGTCCGCACCCGTGTATACCAACCACTCTCATCTCCAGCACTTAGCACAAATGCCTGACACGTAGTAGGTATTTTAATAAAGGTTTATTAAATGAAGGAATCTGAAAATCTTTCACTTTGAAAATTGTTTAAAAACAGGTGGCCCAACTTACATTCATTTTGCCATACATTCAAGGCATGTATTAGAGGGTAGTGATGGGCCAGGTCTGGGCTGGATGGATGGGGAAGCAAAGATGAAGTGACGCATTCCATTTCCTTAAAGATCTCATGGCTTAGTAAGAGAAATAAGGTATGTGCACAATTAACTATGATACAGGTTAGAAAGTGTAAGTAATATTGAGAAATGTGGGGTATGCCAACGGGTGTACATAAAAAGATGGGGCCTGGTGGGATGCGTCTGTTTGTGGCAGGCAGACCTGGCACAGGAACTTTCTAGGAGGGAGTGAAAGTGGGAAATGGGAAGTGGAGACTTCTGACACTGGTATAGGGAAGCAGAAGGCGAGGGAGACAAAAGTGAAGGGGTTGGGGCCAGAGAAGTTAGTCTGGAATTTTTTTTTTTCAGTAGGCACTAGAGAGGTTTTGGACAGGAGTAATATACAGAGAGCTGCGCTTTAAAAAGATTAGTCTTCCAGCCACATGTAGAGTGGATTGAAGTGCAGAGTGGAAGTGGAGAGGCCAGGTAAGAGGCTGCTGAGATTTTGCACATGAGAAGTAACCAGAGCCCAAACTGGCACCTTGTCTTTGAGAACAGACATGAATGGCACAGAAAAGAGTGGTGGTACGCCCCCAGCCTCCTGTCCGCATGCTGTGGGGCTCAGCACCTCTCCCACCCGGTGCCCCAGATGGCATCATCAGGGCACTGGCTGGGCAGGGGCTGGCCATGACCCTAGTGGAGCCCCTGGCCAGGAAGGCCTGGAGCCGCCCCTCTCCCCTACATCAGGTGCTCAGCTGCGGGAAGAAGAATTTATTTTTTTAGTTGATTTTGTCTTGGGCCTGGGATGCTGGCCTGTGAGGGGCCTGGTGGGTGGCAGGACAACTCAGGAGGGAGCTGGGGGTGGTGGTGAGATAGCCCTGGGACCTGGGACGCTTTGCTGCAGTGCTGCAAAGCTTGCAGGTGGACACACCTCTCCTCAAGCTACAAAATACAGAAAGAAAGTTTCCCAAAGAAACTCTATGGGACTAAAAATAACTGTGCATGCACAGTTGAGGCAAATTCTGGACCAAAAGATAACAAAAGACAAAAACAAAAACAACTCAACTGCCACTTCTGAAGAGCAGGGAACAAAAACAGGGTATTGGGGGCTTCCCTGGTGGCGCAGTGGTTGAGAGTCCGCCTGCCGATGCAGGGGACACGGGTTCGTGCCCCGGTCTGGGAAGATCCCACATGCCGCGGAGTGGCTGGGCCCGTGAGCCATGGCCGCTGAGCCTGCGCGTCCGGAGCCTGTGCTCTGCAACGGGAGAGGCCACAACGATGAGAGGCCCACGTACTGCAAAAAAAAACAACAAAAAAAACCAACCAGGGTATTGGGAGCAAAAGCAGGGTACTGCGCATGCCTCCTGCACACAGCACCACCTAAGGGGTGGGCACGACACCCAAGCCACCCCTCTGGCCTGACCCCTGGACACACCCCTACCCTCACCCCATATAAAGAGCAAGCAAGCACAGGAACGTGTGGTTTGTTTTCACTTCCCCCTGCTACAGCAGGGGCCCCAATAAAACCTTCCTGAATTTCTTGTCTGGCCTCTAGTCAATTTCTATTAATTGGGGAAGGCCAAGAACGGTATCGGTGGAATAACCAGGTCTCCTCCAGGCCAACCCTACCCCCTGCCCCCAGGGCCCAGGCTGGTGCTGGGCGGGGCTGTCCCCATTACCTCAGCCACGGCCGACAACGTGACCATATTAACAAGGTAGCACGGAGCATATCAATAAAGATTATTCTGATTTAAAAAAAAAGGGGTGGTTAAGGGAGCCATTTTTCCTACTGCAAAAATCAGATCAAATAATCCAACCTGTGCCAAGTTTCTCTGGCAGGAAATGAGAAAGTAAGGGCCTGGGTTCAACTCCTGGACTGGCCACTTACTCGCTATGTGACCAAGGGTATATCACTGAGAATCTCTAAGTCTCAGTGTCCTCATTTGCCAAATAAGGGTAAGACCGCCTACCTCATTGGGTTGTTCTAAGGATTGCATGGGATCATATATGTAACAGTGCCTGCCACATCATGGGCACTTAGATTTTTTTTTAACATCTTTATTGGAGTATAATTGCTTTACATTGTTGTGTTAGTTTCTGTTGTATAACAAAGTGAATCAGCTATACGTATACATATATCCTCATATGCCCTCCCTCTTGCATTCCCCTCCCACCCTCCCTATCCCACCCCTCTAGGTGGTCACAAAGCACCGAGCTGATCTCCCTGTGCTATGTGGCTGCTTCCCACTAGCTATCTATTTTACATTTGGTAGTGTATATATGTCCATGCCACTCTCTCACGTCGTCCCAGCTTACCCTTCCCCCTCCCCGGGGCACTTAGCTTTTAATAGCTGTCACTACCAGCCTCAGGAGTTTAAGGTTCACATGAGAGTATGTATAATGTTGCTTTTTTAAAAAAATAAACTTTAATTTGTAGAACAGTTTCAGATTTACAGAAAAATTGAGTAGATGGTACGGTTTCCCCTATATGGTACATTTGGTACAATTAGCAAACCAATATTGATAAATTAATATTAATTAAAGTCTAGTTTATTGAGATTTCCTTAATTTTTACCTACTATCCTTCTTCTGTTCTAGGATCCCATACAGGGATACCATATTATGTTTCGTTGTCTTGTCTCCTTAGCTCCCCTTAGCTGTGAAAGTTTCTTAGGATTTCCTTATTTTTGATGACATTGCTTTTTATAATTATAACATGCATTTAGGGATTAAATAACACATCCTCCTCCAAATCCTCCCTTCCCCCACTCCTTATCCCAGTGTCAGTAGTTAGAAGACCAAAGCAGCTGTGGGCTTCACAGCTATGGTGCCAGAACTCTGTTTTGTTTGTTTGGTATCCTTGACACTTGAATATGAGATCTTTCGTGACCAAAATAGTCAAAGTCAAGATAGTTAAGCCCTGTTCTGCCTGTTCTGTTTATATATTCATTTATTCATTCAAGTAATATTTGCTGAGCAACTATTATGTATCTACACTATGGTCTGT
Organism: Mesoplodon mirus; assembly: GCF_964341445.2. Classification (NCBI taxonomy): domain Eukaryota; kingdom Metazoa; phylum Chordata; class Mammalia; order Artiodactyla; family Ziphiidae; genus Mesoplodon; species Mesoplodon mirus. Next base: position 37,963,653 of record NC_138983.1, read on the forward strand.
GCTGGGGATGCAGCAGTGAGCAAAACAGGTCTGGGGTCCTTGCTTCCATGGAGCCTACATTTCAGTCAAAGAAGCAGACAAAAATCAAACTAACGAGTAAAATGGATATGTCCCGTGATATGTGCTACAAAGGAAAACAATGGAAATTGGAAATAACAGGGGGAGGGGCCCACTTTAGAAAGGGCAGTCTGGGGAGCTCACATCTGAAGTAGGAAAGGCAGGAAAGGGGATGAGGGTGCTAGAGAGAAAGAGCATTCCAGGCACAGAAAGCAGTAGGTGCAAAGGCTCTGAGGCAAGAAGGAACTAGCAGGGCACGGGAACTGATAAAAGCTGGAGCAGAGAGGAGGCGGAGATAAAGTTGGAGAGGTGGACAGGTTGGGCAGCCAAATCGGTCTGAGTCTTACTGACGAAGGTAAGGAGTTTGGATATTATTGAAAGTGAAGTGGAAAGACAGTAAAGGGGATTCACCAGGGAAGTGATGTGATCAGATGTGGAAGAACACTGCTGCAGCTGTGTGGACTGTGGCTGGAAGGGACAGGAGTGACAAAGGGAGAGACTGGTTAGGGGACTGCTAACCATCATCTGCTTGAACAGGACTTGTAGTCTGCAACCCAAGGAGGAACACATTTTGAATTTATTAGCATAAAGATGGTTTTCAGATCCATGAGGATGAGTGAAATAACCTATGGAGAGGGTGTAACAAATTACCACAAACTTGGTGGCACACATTTATCCTCTAACGGTTCTGGAAATCTGAAGTCCGAAATCAGTTTCAATGGAATAAAATCAAGGTGCCAGCAGGACGAAGCACCCTCCAGAGGCTCTAGGGGGGAATGCATTCCCGTGCCTTTTCCAGCTTTTTTTTTTTTTTTAACATCTTTGTTGGCGTATAATTGCTTTACAATGGTGTGTTAGTTTCTGCTTTATAACAAAGTGAATCAGTTATACATATACATATATCCCCATATCTCTTCCCTCTTGCGTCTCCCTCCCTCCCACCCTCCCTATCCCACCCCTCTAGGTGGTCACAAAGCACCGAGCTGATCTCCCTGTGCTATATGGCTGCTTCCCACTAGCTATCTATTTTACGTTTGCTAGTGTATATATGTCCAGCTTTTAGAGCAGCGTTCCTCCATCTCCAAAGCCAGCAGCTCAGCATCTTACTTCAGTTGTCACACAGCCTCCTTCTGTAGTCAAATCTCCCTCTGTCTCTCTCTTATAAGAACACTTGTGATTACATTTAGGGCCAATCTAGGTAATCTGGTCTAAACTTCCCATCTCAAGATTTTTAACTTAATCATAGCTATAAAGTCTTTTTGCTATATAAGATAACATTCACAGGTTCAGGGATTAGGACATGGAATCTATGGAGATATTATTCAGCCCACTCCGGAGGGCAAAAGGGAGAAAAAGGCCCAGTTCAAGCCCTGGGTCATGCTAACATTTAAGTCAGAGGGAGAAGAAGGAACTAGCAAGAGACTGAGAGGGAATAGCCACTGAGGAAGAAGGAAGGCTGGCAGGTCATGTTGTAGAGCCAAGGAACTGGAGGGTATCTAAAAGGAAGGAGCTGCCAATGGTTACTGAGATGTTAAGTAAAATAAAGATGGGGAAGAAGCCACAGGAAATGGAATCGTTTCCATTATGATTATTATGGTTCTTATGGTTTTGATAACAGCAGATTGGGATGCAAAGTCGGGGTGGGGCAGGGCCCTCTGGATGGGAAGCCATTGGAATGGGTGGAGGGATGCATAGGGTGAGGTAATATAGACAATGTGTGGGCAGTACTTTCAGTTCTGCTATCAAGGGCCCAGAGAAACTGAGTTGGAGGAGGTTATGGAGTTAAAGGCTAGGGCTCTTTGTTTGTTTTCTTTTTGTTTGTTTGTTTTGCGGTACGCGGGCCTCTCACTGTTGTGGCCTCTCCTGTTGCAGAGCACAGGCTCCGGACACGCAGGCTCAGTGGCCATGGCTCACGGGCCCAGCCACTCCGCGGCATGTGGGATCTTCCCAGACCGGGGCACGAACCCGTGTCCCCTGCATCGGCAGGCGGACTCTCAACCACTGCGCCACCAGGGAAGCCCTGTTTTCTATTTTTAATGAAGGGTATTGTTGATGACTTCATGCAGGAGGGAAAACTGATAAGTGAGGGAATGAAGTTCTTGGGAAAGCAAGAAGGGATGAGGTCCAGAGTTAAGGGAGAGATTGGCCCTGCTAGGAGCAGGGACACTTCTTCTGTTGTAACAGGAGGAAAAGATGTGTATAAATGTGGTTGATTAGAATGAAGAAATGTGGTACATTTGAGGAAACCATGTTTGGGGAGAGTGTGTTATCTGTAGAGATATATTGTTACTTTGTTTCATTTCTTCTAACGAGTATAACTAGGATAGTTGCTAAATATCTAAAAGATAATTCTCCTTTAACTAAACACCTGCTCCAGGTAAAATAAATTACCTATCACTGTACCCGGGGTAGGGGGCTGGAAAAAAACATGCAAATAGCCATCTTTATGATAATGTGAAACTTTATTAAAAAGAGAAACGGTATAATCAAACTACTTTGTGGTTTCATTTTCATTAAAAAATAAACTAAGAGAAAAGGAAAAAACTTATGACTAAATAATTTGTTGTCTAGGTGAGTTATAAGTCTGTCATGTATCATGATGATTATTATGAAATCATACAGCCTACACATGTCTGAAAACTGTAGAGCACGTACTACAAAATCTCATTATCAGTGGTTAGCAGGCTGGAATTCACAATCCTTGGGTACCATGTTTGATATGACATTCAAGTAGATTATGAACAGAACTATTAGCACTCGCATCCTGTTTTATGTAAGACTATAGCCTCTATCAAAATACCCGTTTCCCCTCACCAAGATGAAGATGAGACAGTATGAAAAGTCCCGCCACCAGAGTATTCTTTAGGTCCTCATTGTTCACCTGGACAGCCAAATGACCCACTGTTAAGGCAGATGTACTGGTATCACTCATCTGGCAGCAGCGTGGGCTAAAGGCAATTTCTCAGTCTAGTAATAAATGTTGCTTTTATCAATCTTACACCTAAAGCTTAGGCATGCATATAGAGTATGGATTGCCTCGTAATGGGTTGAGTTTAGTTGTTCAATATTTTATTTTGTATTTGAGACTTGAAAACTGTAATACATATCTCAGAGCTGATTTGTTGGTTTAAAAAATTGCCACCAGGACAATTTTGCCTTTTCTTTTCTCTCCTCTTCCCATCAGAGGCTATGTTTTTAAGAGGCATGGACTCGAGGATTTTGTGAACTCCCTTCTCTTCCCAGCCAGTCAGCTGCATCGACTAATTCTTCCTGGTGTTTTTTCACATGATGAGACTGTCTTTATTTCATAAAAGATGGAGACTGGGAAAGATCCTCCTAACTGAATGAAAAATCAGACTCAAGATTCAAGGTCAGACTTGCCTCCTGCAAAGTCCCTCCCCACTCCCCTTAGAAGCTCCCACTAAACTCTCAGGGAGTGTCTTGACTCACAGTGGGAGAACTAGCCTGCTATTTCAGATTCCAGCCCTCCACATTCTGAAATACAAATACAAATTCTCTAGTTGATTTTTGAAAATACAAACATTGCCACAGAAACATCTTGTAAAAATGTGTAACATGAAGTGAGTCGTAAACATTTAAGTATCTCTACAGGTTTGCATTAAAATGGCAGAACTTTTAAAAATGCATATAACTCTGCCTTTTGTAGCAAACAGTGCACAAGCTATTTTTATGAAAGAGGAAAAGGCCAGGGGAGCTGGCTAAAGCCTCCAAAAATTTCATTTGGTCAAATTCTATCAGCAGATACTGATTTAGACATTTTCATGAACTCCTCAGAAAGTTATTTTTCCCGGAACCACTAAGGGAAGCATGTTACATAACAACGTTGAAAAATCAGCGCCGTTCAAGTTAGATGTCTGAGGCAGTGTAACTCTTTCCTGAAATTGTCCATCTAGAGCATTTGACGGTTTGTTAAGGAAGCACTATCTAATCTAAGAATTATGAAAGACAGAAAACAAAGATATCTTTCAGAGGTCTTCCCACTTCAGCAAATTCATTCAGAGAACAGACGGGGTCAGTTTTCTCAGTCATGCCCACTCTTCTTTTTCTCTATTTTATCCTGAGGATTATTCACAGCCCCTTTAAAATAAATAAATAAAAGCAAATTGCTTTGAATGTGTTCCAGAGGATCAGAGCCTGATCCAGGAAACAGTGTCAGACTTCCTTGGTGAATGATACCCTGGTCCATTTTCCCTACTGAGGAAGACCGGCAGGTCACAGAGCATCCGTGGGGAGTGCACAGGACTGGACTTCCTGATATGCCACCCGCTTCCTTGCAGAGCACAGTGTGAGGGAGAGAATCACCGTGACAGCCAGAAGGAGGAGTCCGATGATGAAAAGGATGATGAAGGCTGCTTTGGCTCCTCTGGGACCCAGATTCTTGCCGAAGAAGTAGAGCTGCTCCTTGCCAGGTTCTTCTGTGCAAAAGAAAAGTAAGGTGTCAGGCCTCTGCCTTTCCCTGGGGAGTGAATACTGACCCTTCACGTGCAGGATTAGGGGAGGGTATCAATACCATTAGAGGGTGCTGTGGCCGGGTGGGACGCTTCTCCAGAAGGAGGCTTGGTGGAGTAAGGGATCCTGTTGTCTGGACAAAGAAGACAATTTGATGGTTTATAAACAATAGGAGTAGATTCTTTTCATGACATGAGTTGTTTCAGGAGTTATGTCATTTCACCAACAAAGACTTTATCCCACCAGTATCTGTAAGTCTTTGTTGGATACTCACTGTGCTACTTCACGCCAGTACACATGCTGTTCGTACCCCATCCACATTGCAAGCTTCTGCTCACCTGTTAAGATTCATCTATGGAACCTTGGCTCATGTCTCCAAACTGTTAATCATTGCTTCCTGCTGCTGTCACTGAACCCTGCACTCTGCACTCTATCTTGGCATATGTCATATTCTATTATGGTTAAATGTCTTTCTCTCTTCCTTGACCCTGAGCTCCTTAGGGGCTCTCATGCCTCCTATTTTCAGGGTCTACAGGAAGCCTGGTGCTATCTAAGCCAGCATCACTGACAGATAACAGTACCGATGTTTCGAAGGACTGTGTAGGTTGTCTCCATGCCAGCATGGATGTGGTCAGATACATGACAATGTAATAACCATGTCCCTGGGTGATCCGCAAACAGTTCAATGGTTTGGAATGTCCCAGGAAAGAGGTCATATACATCTTCTCGGTAAGATTTATCTATCTGCAGAAAGAAGGGAATAATAAAGATAAGAACAGAAATCAATAAAATCAAGAATAGGAACACAGTAAAGGTAAATCAAAGAAACCAAAAGCTGGTTCTTTGAACAGATTGATAAAATTGTTAAACCCTGTGGAAGCCAGCTTGTGATGGCCTCCAAGGATCCCTGCCTCCTGATATTCATAACCTTTGTAGTCTCCTCCTACATTGTCTGAGGGTTCGTCCTTGAAAGCAATAGCATATGGCAGAAGTCATGGCATTCTACTTCCAAGGGTCTTAGACCCTCTCTCTCATTCTCTCCCCTTGGATCATTCACTCTGGGGAAAGCCAGCTCCCATGTCATACCCACATGGTGAGGAACTTAAGCCTCTGGTCAATAGTCCTATAAGTGAGCTTGGAAGTGGATCATCCAGCATCAGTCAAACCTGATGACTGTAGTTTCAGCTGACATCTTGACTGTAGCCTGATGAGAGGTGCTGATTCAGAACCAACTAACTAAACTATTTCCAGCCTAACCCAGAGAAATTGTGAGATAATAAGAGTGTGTTGTTTTAGGCCACTATGTTTTGGGATGATGTGTTATGCAACAATAGATAACTAATACAAACCTCTAGACAAACTGACCAAGAAAAAATTTAAAAAACACAAATTACAAACATCAGAGATGAAAGAGGAGATATCACTAAGACTTTATAGACATTAAAAAGGATAATAAAGGAATGTTTTGAACAACTGTTTTGTCCATGAATTCTACAACTTAGATGGTATGGACAAGTTGCTTAAGATGAAAACTACCAAAGTTCACTCAAGAAGAAATAGATGACCTGAATAGATTATCTATTCAGGTTAGATCTATTCAGGTTATCTGTTAAAGAAACTGAAATTATATCTATTAAAGAAACTGAAATCGTATTAAGACCTTCCAACAGATTAAACTCCAGGTCCAGATTGCTTCATTGGCAAATTCTACCAAACATTTAGAGAAAAAAATAATACCATTTCTAAACAAACTCTTCCAGAAAACAGAAGAGGACAGAACACTCTCAACTCATTTTATGAGGCCAGCATTAGCCCAATTCTAAAACCAGACAAATAATTTACAAGAGAAGAAAGCCACAACCGATATTCTTTATGAACATATATGCAAAAATCCTTAACAAAACACTAGCAAACTAAATCCAGCAATATATAAAAAAGGATAGTGCATCATGACAAAGTAAGGTTTACTGGGGAATGAAAAGCTGGTTCAACATTTGAAAATCAGTCAATGTAATTCACCAATAGACTAAAGAAAAAAATATGATCATCGCAATAGATGCAGAAAAAATAGGATTTAACATCTGTTCATGATTAAAACCCTCAGCAAACCAAAAATAGAAGGAAACTTCCTCAACCTGGTAATGGGGTCTACAAAAACCTACAGCTCACTTTATATTCAATGGTGAGTGACTAAATGCTTTCCCCCTAAGATTAAGAATAAGGCAGGGATCTCTACTTTTGCTACTAATATTCAACATTTTACTGGAGATCCTGGCTAGTGCAATAATACCAAAAAAGGAGCGGGGGTGGGTGGGCATGCATACAGATTGAAAATAAAGAAATAAAACCATCTCTACTCACAGGCAACATGATTTGCCATGTAGGAACCCCCGCCCCCCAAAAATAACCATCTACAAAAAGAAAATCTACAAAAGCTACTAGAATTTGTCAGCAAAGTTGCAGGATACAAGGTCAATTATACAAAAATCAGTTATATTTCTATATACTGGCATGACAATTAGAAATTGAAATAAAAACAATACCATTTACACTATCACCAAAACCCATGATATTGGTAATAATCTAACAAAATATATGCAAGATCTGTGTGATGACAGCTACAAAACATTGATGAAAAAAATCAAAGAAGTTCTAAATAAATAGAGAGATATGCCATGTTTGTGGATTGAAAGTCTCAATATTGTTAAGATATCAATTCTCCCCAAATCAGTGTACAGGTTCAATGCAATCTCAATCAAAATCCCAGCACAATTTTAAAAGCTGATTCTAAAATTTATATGGCAAAGATCTAGAATAGCTCAAACCATCACCATCTGATTTCAAGACTTTTTATTACACTAAAGCAATCAAAACAGTGTGGAATTTAAGAAAGGACAGGCATATAAATCAGTGTAATAGAACAGAGAGCCCAGAAATAACCCACATGTATATGATCAATATGATTTTGACACAGAGGGAAAAAGGATGGTCTTTTTGCTGAAAGGTGATGGAAGAATTGGACGTCTAGGGACTTCCATAGTGGTCCAGTGGTTAAGACTCCATGCTTCCAATGCAGGGGGCATGGGTTTGATCCCTGCTTGGGAAACTAAGATCCCACATGCTGTGGTGCAGCCAAAAACAAAAAAAAAAAAAAGAAAGAAAGAAAGAAAGAAAAAAAGAAAACTTGGATGTCTCTATGCAAAAAATAAACCATGAACCACATATAAAAATTAACTTAAGATGGACCAGAGACCTAAATATAAAACCTAAAACCATAAAACTTCTAGAAGAAAATCTTTGTGACCTTGAGTTAAACAAAGATTTCTTAGGCATGATCCATAAAAGAAAAAAATGATAATTTGGACTATATCAAAATTAAGAATTTCTGCTCTTTGATAGATAATGTTAAGGGAATGAAAAGATAAGCCACAGACTAGGAGCAAATATTTACAGATCATATAGATAGAAAGGATTTGTATCCAGAATATATACAGCACTCAAACTCAACAATAAGGAAACAAACAATCCAATTTAAAAATGGGCATAAAATTTGGACATTTCACCAAAGATTTACAGATGGCAGATGGTAGAAAAGATAATCAGTATCATAGCCATTAGGAAAATTCAAATAAAAAATGAGATACCAGAATATACTTAGATGGATGGCTAAGAAAAAGTAAAGTAAGAATGGGAGATACCAAGTGCTGATGTGGATGTAGTTGTGGTCAGGTGGTACTCTCATATATTTCTGGTAGGCGTGCAAAATGTATTGCCTCTGTGGAAAACAGTTTGGCAGTTTTCATAAAGTTAAGCATATACTTACCACATGGCCTAGCAATCCAACACCTAGATATTTTCTCAAGGAAAATGAAAACTTATGATGTTCCCACAAAAGCATGTACACAAAGGTTTATAATGACTTTATTTTTAGTAACCCCAAACTGGAAACAACCCAAATGTCCCTCAGTGGGGGAACGGATAAACAAACTGCAATACAATGGAATATTGCTCAAAGATCGAATGGAACAAACTGCCGTTACAACAAGGTGGATGCAATTCAAATGCCGATAGAAAATGAAACAAGCCAGATTCATAATGCTACAGACTGTATGATTTCATTTGTATAACATTTCAGAAAAGGCAAAACTAAAGAGACAAAAAATAGTTCAGTGGTTGCCAGGGGTTAAACATAGGGAAGTAGACGACTCTAGAGGGTGCAAAGGGGACATTTTAGGGGGTTGATGGAGGTGTTCCATATTTTGATTAGTGTTGGTTACACCACTGTATGTGTTTACCACAATAGAACTGTATACTAAATAGCGTGCATTTTGCTCAGTGTAAATTATAGCTTAATTTAAAATATTTATGTATGTATATAAAATAATTTTTATATATATGTAAAATAATTGTATGATTTTATAAATTTTACTACATTTTATATATTTTTAATATAATTTTAAAAATGCAGATTGAAAAAGCCAAGTTCTGAAAAGCAGCATAGCCATTTAATATGTGAAACTAAAATCATTATAGATTAGTACTTGGTGTCTTAAACTGTGTTGAATGAATATACAGAGGGGAGAGGATATTAGATGTTTCATTAGTCGCTGTTCATTCCTGTATAATTGGAAAAGGAGCAGTGCAGGTTTTCCCTGCAGGTTAGATGTGATTATTCTTTTCTATTCTACTTCCTTGTAGACTGCACAGCTCTTGAGATGACAGAATATTTGGACCTTATCCCTGAGATTCTGATTCATCAGGTCTGGGGTGGGGCCTGGCAATCTGCTTCTTTAACGGCTCCCCAGGTGATTCAGCACAGCCAGCACCACCCATATGGTGCAGCTTGATGCTCGAAAGGCAGAAAGCCACGCATGGTCCAGCCCAGCCCACTAGGGCAAAAGTCAAGGTAAAATTTTGGGCCCAAGCCAAAGCTTGAAATACCTCCTTTACTAGAGAGGACTATTCTGTTGGCTAATCACATAGAAAAGAAATGGAAAAAGGGAAGGGAAAGAGAAAAGAGAAAAGAAAAAAAAAAAAGAGGAAAAGGGACAAAATACTATGGGTACTTTCATATACGATACTCCAGAGTGGTCAGAATTATCCCCATATAACTGATGAGAAAACTCATCTGAAGCTCAGAGGTTTTTTTTTTTTTCTTTTACAAGCATAATAAAATACATATTAAGAAATATCTACCAGTGGAAGGACACAATCATATTTTTCTGTTCCATTCTCTAATATTCACTAACACCCCTCACAAGCCTTATTGCCAAATAACTCTCATTTCACAATGGAAATATATTGAATCTGTTAGTAAGTCTTCCCCAAAACACTTTTCTTATACTTACCTTGAAAAGAAAGCTCTCAGCATGATAATGAATGGTGTGTATGTCCACTTCACTTCCTATTCCTAATAGATACCAGTTTGTCATTGTATTTTCATTCATGATGAGGCCATGGAGATTCCCAAAAATCTTTCCATTAATAGCTAAGAAGGTAAAAAGAGAACAGCCTTTGATTAGTGATGATTACTTAATCTGGTTTTAGAACTGATTCAAGAAGAGCTTTAGGTCACCAATATTTTCATCTGCCTGGTAAACATGTAATAATCTCACTCACACTTGCCAATGTCCCCACCATCTAAGACCCTAAATTCAGAGTACTAAGAAATCCCTATAAAAGATAGCCAGAAAAGAGGAATAGTAGTTTGTTTTTAAAAGCGATCTCTTGGGTAGCAGTACATGTTGGTTGGAATATGCCAAATAGGCATATTCCCTTTATGGGTTGGATTACCACCTCATGTGTGAGGTCGCCAGATTTATACCGTTCTACAGTTGAGTGGACAAAGGCCAGAGAATTAAGTTTATATAAATCAAAACTGAAGCAATTAAAAGGTATTTACTTAATATTTCACTTTCTGAGAACTAGTTTGGGGTAAGTTCCTAAACCTAGCTGAATCTCCTAAAAAAGGAAAACTTCACATGGGCTGAGCCCATGATCTAACAATTACCAAAGCAAGCTCAGTTGGGCGGACATGGCGGGGACTTTCACTCCTCTGCTTTCTACTAACTTTTTATTCTTTGCATCATGACCCAACCAAATGAGTTACATTCATTAAAAAGAGAGAGCCTACTAAGAAACTTTTGGAAGAGGGAGGCAAAATTGTAGGGGAAAGAATAGCTGAATCAGAGATCAGGCTACTATATTCTAATCAATGTTAGCAATTAACTAGTTTTGTTATCTTGGGCAAGACCTATCTTTTTGCACACTTTTGGTCAAAAGTAGATCTCAGTGAGAAAGGATAGGTATGTCAATTAGAACACATTACTTACACTTAAAAAAAAAGTACCTTAAATTTCAAAGAATTAAATAACATAGACACATTAAAACAGAAATTTGGGGATGGTGTTTCATGTTCCAGAGACAGTTAAACCAGCCCCTCAAATTTGATCAACTAGAAGTTATCCTGTATTTTTACAGAAATATACCAATAAGTGATGATTCATTTCCTAGGAATTACTTTACAGTCTGATAGTTTAGGGATCCCAGCATTCAGAGATACAGCTCCCTAAACAGTTGGTCCAAAACCTTATTGGACCTTGCGGGCAGCCAATCAATGGCTTGGCTGGTTCCCTCTGAAGGAAAGCTTTAGAGGACTTTCTTCAGTCCAGGTGCCCCTGGGAATAAATAAGGGCTCAGAGAGGGAGGCTGGGACCTTGCACAGATTTCTGTGAGCTTATCTCAACAAGAGGGAGGCTGGGACCTTCCACAGATTTCTATGAGCTTGTCTCCTTTTTAAACCTCTGATATACCATGCATTTTGTTGCTCTCCTCAAAATCATCAGAGGGTTTAAAATCTCGTGGATCTTTATTAAGATACTTCTTAATATTGTCATCCAGATACCAGGATTCATTCTCATTAAATACCAAAAACAAGAGAACAAATTCAGAGTCAACGTCGCTTCTTCTTCCCTTTTCATTCAACACTCCTTCCCTGCATGTAATCAGAGGACCCATCAAACCACTATAGGTATCCTGAAAGAAAAATACACTGAATTAGAAGAGCCTTTGAATAATTTAATAACACAGATTGCTTGTAAGAAAGTCATTGTAAAAATACTAAAAGACTATCTACCAAGGAATAAGTACTAAGAAATCATAAAGAATAGGGTGATCTTTGTGAAAATTTAGGACTATTCCTAAAAATTTGTTCAGAGTGAGCTTTTTTTTTTTTTTTGCGGTACATGGGCCTCTCACCGTTGTGGCCTCTCCCGTTGCGGAGCACAGGCTCCGGACGCGCAGGCTCAGCGGCCATGGCTCACGGGCCCAGCTGCTCCGCGGCACGTGGGATCTTCCCGGACCGGGGCACGAACCCATGTCCACTGCATCAGCAGGCGGACTCTCAACCACTGCACCACCAGGGAAGCCCAAGAGTGAGCTTTTTGAGGGGTGAGGCTGTGTCCTTCACTCATAGCTGAGTCTCCAGAGCAGAGGCCAGTGTCTACTACATAGAAGGTGTTAAATAAATATTTGTTGAATAAACAAATGCTTATTTCTATTTTCCTGTGTGCTTTTCAAGTGAGACTGTATTTTTTTATAGAAGTGTAGTTCATTTACAACGTTGTGTTAGTTTCAGGTGTACAGCACAGTGATTCAGTTATGCATATATACATATATATATATATAAATATATAATATTCTTTTTCAGATTTTTTCCATTATAGGTTATTACAAGATGTTGAATATAGTTCTCTGTGCTATACATTAGGTCCTTGTTTATCTATTTTATATGTAGTGTGTATCTGTTAATCCCAAACTCCTAATTTATCCCCCAGCACCGCTTTCCCTTTTGGTAACCATAAGTTTGTTTGCTATGTCTGTGAGTCTATTTCTGTTTTGTAAATATGTTCATTTGTATCATTTTTTTAGATTCCACATACAAGTGATATCATATGATATTTGTCTTTGTCTGTCTGGCCTACTTCACTTAGTATGATCATCTCTAGTTCCACCCATGTTGCTGCAAATGATGTTATTTCATTGTTTTTAATTACTGAGTAATATTGCATTGTGTGTGTGTGTGTCTATATATATATATATATACCACATCTTCTTTATCCATTCATCTGTTGATAGACATTTTGGTTGCTTCCATGTCTTGGCTATTGTGAATAGTGATGCTATTAACATTGAGGTGCATGTATCTTTTTGAATTAGAGTTTTCATCTTTTCTGGATATATACCCAGTAGTGGGATTGCTGGGTCATATGGTAACTGTATTTTTAGTTTTTTAAGGAACCTCCATACTGTTCTCCATAGTGGCTGCACCAATTCACATTCTCACCAACAGTGTAGGAGGGTTCCCTTTTCTCCACACCCACTCCAGCATTTATTATTTGTAGACTTTTTGATGATGGCCATTTTGACTGGTGTGAGGTGAAACCCAAGTGAAACTGTATTTATAGGTATATACAGATGCTTATATTCCATGTCCTATGGGTAAAAGTTAGCTGGATGATTTAGGAATTGATATGAGCCCATGGATGACTTCCATGTCGAGTTACTCAGCCCTAAGCTTTCTTTTGATGGAAAACTCCCACATTTTCAACTGCCTATTAGGTATTCTACCTGGATGTGCCTCTTGCAACAATTCAATCTGCTAAGCAGTTCTAAAGTGAATTTTAGTATTTCCCTCAAACCATTTCCTTCTCCTGAATTCTCTATTTCTGCTAATAGCACTATGATATTCCTTGTCATTTAGTTCAGGAAACTTGATTTCAGTGTTTACTTCCTCCATCTTCCTCATTCCATCCCATCTCATTTGCTATCAAATCTTACATTTCTTTTCCCTTCACAATGCCTCTCCATTCTGTGACTTCCTTTCCACTCTATCTGCCATCCTTCTAGTGTAGGATATTAATACCTCACCCTGGACTAGAAATTGACTCCTCTCTGGTCTCTGCTTTCCGCACCTCCAGCACATCCTGTTGACAACCATCAGATTAATGTCATCACTCCCATATCTAGAGGTCTTCAGTGTCTTTCCAGTGATGGTCCTACTGAATAAAAGGCTAATTCTCGACACGTCCTGAAGCCCCTCATGTACTCTCCCAGTGGACTTTTCTAGCTTATGCTCCCTTGCTGCTTTCTGTTTCTACCCTAGATGATAGCCACACGGGACTCTCAACATTTCCCAAACACACCTTCTACTTCCCTATTTTCAGCTTGACTCATGATGTTTTCTCTTCCTAGACTCTCTTCCCAATGCCTCCTCTATAGCCCTGCACTCCTATAAAACTCACCAGATTCAGAGTTGTAATATCATTATGGGTGTGCACACGTATTATTTTCCCTGAAGATGATAAGTTCCTTCAAGACAAGAATACTTGCAGCCCTCATAGTACTTGGTGGGGTCATTTGCGCATCACAAGGCCTCAATAAATATTTGTTGGGATGCACAAAGGAATCAACAAATAAATGTGGGTTTCCCATAATTCTAATATGTAAGTTTTTTTTCAAGTGTCTAGTATGTTTCTCCTGAACTCTTGCACTCTCCAATACAACTCAAGGACATTAATGCAGCCATCTAATATTTAAAATGAAGGCTAAGATAATTCCTCACTTTTTAAAATAATGGGCAATGTTTACATTTTATATCAGATATGACCTTAATTTGGACTTCGATTTATGAAGTATAATTCTAGACTAGTTGTTTTATATACACATACCTGACTCAAGTTCAATATTGAATCTTTGCCTTTAATTTCTAAGTAAAGTTAGCCTATTTATCATTCAAATATTTTGTAGTTTCAGTTACTAAGTTTACTTGGAGTGTGTTTTCTTTCCTGAGCCCCTTTTCACACATCAAAAACCATGGTATATTGGGCTTCCCTGGTGGTGCAGTGGTTGAGAGTCTGCCTACCGATGCAGGGGACACAGGTTCGTGCCCCGGTCCGGGAGGATCCCACATGCTGCGGAGCAGCTGGGTCCGTGAGCCATGGCCGCTCAGCCTGCATGTCTGGAGCCTGTGCTCCACAACGGGAGAGGCCACGACAGTGAGAGGCCTGCATACCGCAAAAAGAAAACAAAAAAACATGGTATATATTAAATTAAAATACATATTTATTTTATGGTAATCTATTTTACATATGACTCTTGCTTCAGACTACTTTGTAAGTTCTAAATTTGGTAACTGAAACATTGAGATTTTATTTTTTCCCCTATACTTTAGGTCAAGTGTTGGCAAACATTTTTTTTTTAATTTTTTTTTTTTAGTTTCTGCTTTATAACAAAGTGAATCAGTCATACATATACATCCGTTCCCACATCCCTTCCCTCATGCATCTCCCTCCCTCCCACCCTCCCCATCCCACCCCTCCAGGCGGTCACAAAGCACCGAGCTGATCTCCCCGTGCTCTGCGGCTGCTTCCCACTATCTATCTACCTCACATTTGGTAGTGTAATCATGTCCATGCCTCTCTTTCACTTTGTCACAGCTTACACTCCCCCCCCATATCCTCAAGTCCATTCTCAAGTAGGTCTGTGTCTTTATTCCCGTTTTACCCCTAGGTTCTTCATGACATTTTTTTTTAATTCCATATAAATGTGTTAGCATACGGTATTTGTCTTTCTCTTTCTGACTTACTTCACTCTGTATGACAGACTCTAGGTCTATCCACCTCATTACAAATAGCTCAGTTTCGTTTCTTTTTATGGCTGAGTAATATTCCATTGTATATATGTGCCACATCTTCTTTATCCATTCATCCGATGATGGACATTTAGGTTGTTTCCAGCTCCGGGCTATTGTGAATAGAGCTGCAATGAACATTTTGGTACATGTCTCTTTTTGAATTATGGTTTTCTCAGGGTATATGCCTAGTAGTGGGATTGCTGGGTCATATGGTAGTTCTATTTTTAGTTTTTTAAGGAACCTCCATACTGTTCTCCATAGTGGCTGTACCAATTCACATTCCCACCAGCAGTGCAAGAGTGTTCCCTTTTCTCCACACCCTCTCCAGCATTTATTGTTTCTAGATTTCTTAATGATGGCCATTCTGACTGGTGTGAGATGATATCTCATTGTAGTTTTGATTTGCATTTCTCTAATGATTAATGATGTTGAGCATTCTTTCATGTGTTTGTTGGCAGTCTGTATATCTTCTTTGGAGAAATGCCTATTTAAGTCTTCTGCCCATTTTTGGATTGGGTTGTTTGTTTTTTTGCTATTGAGCTGCATGAGCTGTTTATAAATTTTGGAGATTAATCCTTTGTCAGTTGTTTCATTTGCAAATATTTTCTCCCATTCTGAGGGTTGTCTTTTGGTCTTGTTTATGGTTTCCTTTGCTGTGCAAAAGCTTTGAAGTTTCATTAGGTCCCATTTGTTTATCTTTGTTTTTATTTCCATTTCTCTAGGAGGTGGGTCCAAAAGGATCTTGCTGTGATTTATGTCATAGAGTGTTCTGCCTATGTTTTCCTCTAAGAGTTAGATAGTTTCTGGCCTTACATTTAGGTCTTTAATCCATTTTGAGCTTATTTTTGTGTATGGTGTTAGGGAATGATCTAATCTCATACTTTTACATGTCCCTGTCCAGTTTTCCCAGCACCACTTATTGAAGAGACTGTCCTTTCTCCACTGTACATTCCTGCCTCCTTTATCAAAGATAAGTTGACCATATGTGCGTGGATTTATCTCTGGGCTTTCTATCCTGTTCCATTGATCTATCTTTCTGTTTTTGTGCCAGTACCACACTGTTTTGATTACTGTAGCTTTGTAGTATAGTCTGAAGTCAGGGAGCCTGATTCCTCCAGCTCCGTTTTTTGTTCTCAAGATTGCTTTGGCTATTCGGGGTCTTTTGTTTTTCCAAACAAATTTTGAAATTTTTTGTTCTAGTTCTGTGAAAAATGCCAGTGGTAGTTTGATAGGGATTGCATTGAATCTGTAGATTGCTTTGGGCAGTAGAGTCGTTTTCACAATATTGATTCTTCCAATCCAGGAGCATGGTATATCTCTCCATCTATTTGTATCATCTTTAATTTCTTTCATCAGTGTCTTATAATTTTCTGCATACAGGTCTTTTGTCTCCTTAGGTATGTTTATTCCTAGATATTTTATTCTTTTTGTTGCAATGGTAAATGGGAGTGTTTTCTTGATTTCATTTTCAGATTTTTCATCATTAGTGTACAGGAATGCCAGAGATTTCTGTGCATTAATTTTGTATCCTGCTACTTTACCAAATTCATTGATTAGCTCTAGTAGTTTTCTGGTAGCATCTTTAGGATTCTCTATGTATAGTATCATGTCATCTGAAAACAGTGACAGCTTTACTTCTTCTATTCCAATTTGGATTCCTTTTATTTCCTTTTCTTCTCTGATTGCTGTGGCTAGAACTTCCAAAACTAGGTTGAATAAGAGTGGTGAGAGTGGGCAGCCTTGTCTTGTTCCTGATCTTAGTGGAAATGGTTTCAGTTTTTCACCATTGAGGAGGATGTAGGCTGTGGGTTTGTCATATATGGCCTTTATTATGTTGAGGAAAGTTCCCTCTATGCCTACTTTCTGCAGGGGTTTTATCATAAATGGGTGTTGAATTTTGTCGAAAGCTTTCTCTGCATCTATTGAGATGATCATATGGTTTTTCTCCTTCAACTTGTTAATATGGTGTATCACATTGATTGATTTGCATATATTGAAGAATCCTTGCATTCCTGGAATAAACCCCACTTGATCATGGTGTATGATCCTTTTAATGTGCTGTTGGATTCTGTTTGCTAGTATTTTGTTGAGGATTTTTGCATCTATGTTCATCAGTGATATTGGCCTGTAGTTTTCTTTCTCTGTGACATCCTTGCCTGGTTTTGGTATCAAGGTGATGGTGGCCTCGTAGAATGAGTTTGGGAGTGTTCCTTCCTCTGATATTGTTTGGAAGAGTTTGAGAAGGATAGGTGTTAGCTCTACTCTAAATGTTTGATAGAATTCGCCTGTGAAGCCATCTGGTCCTGGGCTTTTGTTTGTTGGAAGATTTTTAATCACAGTTTCAATTTCAGTGCTTGTGATTGGTCTATTCATATTTTCTATTTCTTCCTGATTCAGTCTTGGCAGGTTGTGCATTTCTAAGAATTTGTCCATTTCTTCCACGTTGTCCATTTTATTGGCATAGTTGCTTGTAGTAATCTCTCATGATCTTTTGTATTTCTGCAGTGTCAGTTGTTACTTCTCCTTTTTCATTTCTAATTCTATTGATTTGAGTCTTCTCCCTTCTTTTCTTGATGAGTCTGGCTAATGGTTTGTCAATTTTGTTTATCTTCTCAAAGAACCAGCTTTTAGTTTGGTTGATCTTTGCTATGGTTTCCTTCATTTCTTTTTCATTTATTTCTGATCTGATCTTTATGATTTCTTTCCTTCTGCTAACTTTGGGGTTTTTTTGTTCTTCTTTCTCTAATTGCTTTAGGTGCAGGGTCAGGTTGTTTACTCGAGATGTTTCCTGTTTCTTAAGGTGGGATTGTATTGCTATAAACTTCCCCCTTAGAACTGCTTTTGCTGTGTCCCATAGGTTTTGGGTCGTCGTATCTCCATTGTCATTTGTTTCTAGGTATTTTTTAATTTCCTCTTTGAATTCTTCAGTGATCACTTCGTTATTAAGTAGTGTATTGTTTAGCCTCCATGTGTTTGTATTTTTTACAGATCTTTTCCTGTAATTGATGTCTAGTCTCATAGCATTGTGGTCAGAAAAGATACTTGATACAATTTCAATTTTCTTAAATTTACCAAGGCTTGATTTGTGACCCAAGATATGATCTATCCTGGAGAATGTTCCATGAGCACTTGAGAAAAATGTGTATTCTGTTGTTTTTGGATGGAATGTCCTATAAATATCAATTAAGTCCATCTTGTTTAATGTATCATTTAAAGCTTGTGTTTCCTTATTTATTTTCATTTTGGATGATCTGTCCATTGGTGAAAGTGGGGTGTTAAAGTCTCCTACTATGATTGTGTTACTGTCAATTTCCCCTTTTATGGCTGTTAGTATTTGCCTTATGTATTGAGGTGCTCCTATGTTGGGTGCATAAATATTTACAATTGTTATATCTTCTTCTTGGATCAATCCCTTTATCGTTATGTAGTGTCCTTCTTTGTCTCTTCTAATAGTCTTTATTTTAAAGTCTATTTTGTCTGATATAAGAATTGCTACTCCAGCTTTCTTTTGATTTCCATTTGCATGGAATATCTCTTTCCATCCCCTTACTTTCAATCTGTATGTGTCTCTAGGTCTGAAGTGGGTCTCTTGTAGACAGCATATATATGGGTCTTGTTTTTGTATCCATTCAGCCACTCTGTGTCTTTTGGTGGGAGCATTTAGTCCATTTACATTTAAGGTAATTATTGATATGTATGTTCCTATTCCCATTTCCTTAATTGCTTTGGGTTCGTTATTGTAGGTATATTCCTTCTGCTGTGTTTCTTGCCTAGAGAAGTGCCTTTAGCATTTGTTGTAAAGCTGGTTTGGTGGTGCTGAACTCTCTCAGCTTTTGCTTGTCTGTAAATGTTTTAATTTCTCCATCAAATCTGAATGAGATCCTTGCTGGGTAGAGTAATCTTGGTTGCAGTTTTCTCTCCTTCATCACTTTAATTATGTCCTGCCACTCCCTTCTGGCTTGTAGAGTTTCTGCTGAGAGATCAGCTGTTAACCTGATCGGGATTCCCTTGTGTGTTATTTGTTGTTTTTCCCTTGCTGCTTTTAATATGATTTCTTTGTGTTTAATTTTTGACAGTTTGATTAATATGTGTCTTGGCGTATTTCTCCTTGGATTTATTCTGTATGGGACTCTCTGTGCCTCCTGGACTTGATTAACTATTTCCTTTCCCATATTAGGGAAGTTTTCAACTATAATCTCTTCAAATATTTTCTCAGTCCCTTTCTTTTTCTCTTCTTCTTCTGGAACCCCTATAATTCGAATGTTGGTGCGTTTAATGTTGTCCCAGAGGTCTCTGAGACTGTCCTCTGTTCTTTTCATTCTTTTTTCTTTATTTTGCTCTGCATCAGTTATTTCCACTATTTTATCTTCCACCTCACTTATCCGTTCTTCTGCCTCAGTTATTCTGCTATTGATCCCATCTAGAGTATTTTTCATTTCATTTATTGTGTTTTTAATCGATGCTTGATTCATCTTTAGTTCTTCTAGGTCCTTGTTAACTGTTTCTTGCATTTTGTCTATTCTATTTCCAAGATTTTGGATCTTGGAAATAGAATCTTGGATCAGCTTTACTATCATTATTCTGAATTCTTTTTCAGGTAGACTGCCTATTACCTCTTCATTTGTTAGGTCTGGTGGGTTTTTATCTTGCTCCTTCACCTGCTGTGTGTTTTTCTGCCTTCTCATTTTGCTTATGTTACTGTGTTTGGGGTCTCCTTTTTGCAGGCTGCAGATTCGTAGTTCCCGTTGTTTTTGGTGTCTGTCCCCCGTTGCTAAGGTTGTTTCAGTAGGTTGTGTAGGCTTCCTGGTGGGGGGGACTAGTACCTGTGTTCTGGTGGTTGAGGCTCGATCTTGTCTTTCTGGTGGACAGGTCCACGTCTGGTGGTGTGTTTTGGGGTGCCTGTGGCCTTATTATGTTTTTAGGTAGCCTGTCTGCTAATGGGTGGGGTTGTGTTCCTGCCTTGCTAGTTGCTTGGCATAGGGTGACCAGCACTGTAGCTTGCTGGTCGTTGACTGAAGCTGGGTGCTGGTGTTGGGATGGAGATCTCTGGGAGATTTTCGCTGCTTGATATTATGTGGAGCTGGGAGGTCTCTTGTGGACCCGTGTCCTGAAGTTGGCTCTCCCACTTCAGGGGCACAGCACTGACTCCTGGCTGCAGCACCAAGAGCCTTTCATCCACCCGGCTCAGAATAAAAGGGAGAAAAAGTAGAAAGAAAGAATTAGTAGAAGAAAGAAAGAGAGAGGGAATGAAAGGAAGAAGGGAAGAAAGGAAGGAAGGAAGGAAGAAAGAAAGAAAGGAGGGGGGGAGGGAGGAAGGATGGAAAGAAAGAAAGAAAGAAAGAAAGGAGGGAGGGAGGGAGGAATGAAAGCAAAAGGAAGAGTGAATGGAAGAAGGGAGGGAGGGAGGGAGGGAGGAAGGAAAGAAAGAAAGAAAGACAGGAGGGAGGGAGGGAGGAAGGAAAGAAAAAGAAAGTGGAAAGAAGAAGGGTGGGAGAGAGGGAGGGAGGAAAGAAAAAGAAAGAAGGAAAGGAGGAGTGGAGGGAGGGAGGGAGGAAGGGAATGTAGGAAAAAAAGAAAGAGCAGGTAAAGTAAAATAGAATAAAGTATGAAATATAGTAGCGTTATTAAAATTAAAAAGTAATTATTGGAAAAAAAACAGACAGATAGAACCCTGGGACATATGATGGAAGCAAAGCTATACAGAGAGAATCTTACACAGAAGATTACACATACACATTCACTAAAAGAGAGCAGGGGGAAAAATCAAAAATCTTGCTCTCCAAGTCCACCTCCTCAATTTGGGATAATTCGTTGTAAAAAGAGGAAAAGGGCGAGAAGTCTGAAATCTTGCTCTCTAAGTCCACCTCCTTAATTTGGGATAATTCGTTGTAAAAAGAGGAAAAGGGGGGAAAGTCTTAAATCTTGTCCTCAAAGTCCACTTCCTCAATTTGGGATGATTCGCTGTCCATTTATGCACTCCACAGACGCAGGGCACATCAAATGGGCCATGGAGCTTTAATCCGCTGCCTCCGAGGCTGCACAGAGAGATTTCCCTGTCTCTGCTCTCACAGCTCCCGGGTCTCAGCCTTGGACCTGGCCCCGCCTCTGCACGTAGGTCGCTGGAGGGCGTCAGTTCTTCGCTCAGACAGGACGGGTTTAAAGGAGCCGCTGATTCGGGGGCTCTGGCTCACTCAGGCAGAGGGGAGGGAGGGGCGCGCAGAGTGGGGCGGGCCTGCGGCGGCAGAGGCCAGCAGGACGTTGCAGCAGCCCGAGGCGCTCCGTGCGCTTTCCCGGGAAAGCCGTCCCCGGGTGCCAGGACCCCGGCAGTGGCGGGGTGCACAGGCCCCCCGGAAGGCGGGGCGGACAGTGACCCGCGCTCGCCCACAGGCCCCGCGGCGGCGGCGGCGGCAGCAGCAGCCCCAGCGTCCCATGCCCGTCTCCGAGGTCCGCGCCTGTCTCCGGCGCTTCCCCAAGCAGCCCTCTTAATGCCCTCTCCTCGCGCACCAGGAAGCAAAAGGGAAAAAAGTCTCTTGCCTCTTCGGCAGCTCCAGACCCTTTCCCCGGACTCCCTCCGGGCTAGCCGTGGTGCACTAACCCCTTCAGGCTCTCTTCCTGCCACCAGCCCCAGTCCTCTCCCTGCGCTCCGACTGAAAGCCGATACCCGAGCCTCAGCTCCCAGCCCCGCCTGCCCCGTCGGCCAAGCAGACAAGCCTCTCGGGCTGGTGTGTGCCTGAGGGCACCGATCCTCTGTGCGGGAATCTCTCCGCTTTGCCCTCCACACCCCTGTTGCTGTGCTCTCCTCCGCTACTCCGAAGCTTTCCCCCTCCGCCACCTGCAGTCTCCGCCCGCGAAGGGGCTTGTAGTGTGTGGAAACCTTTCCTCCTTCACGGCTCCCTCCCACTGGTGCAGGTCCCGTCCCTATCCTATTGTCTCTGTTTATTCTTTTTTTCTTTTGCCCTACCCAGGTATGTGGGGAGTTTCTTGCCTTTTGGGGGGTCTGAGGTCTTCTGTCAGCGTTCAGTAGGTGTTCTGTAGGAGTTGTTCCACGTGTAGATGAATTTCTGATGTATCTGTGGGGAGGAAGGTGATCTCCGCGTCTTACTCTTCCGCCATCTTCCTCCGGGGTCCCCCGCAAACTTTGTTTTTGTAAAGCACCAGATAGCAAGTATTTTTTACTGTGTGACCTATACCATTTCCATCACAACTACTCAACTTCATCATCAATAATGCAAACAAACAGGCATGGCCATAGTTTGAGACCCCTGCTCTAAACCAATACATCTCTTCACATATACCCACCATAGTTGTGATAACTTGAATAGTCAGCTTAAAGCCATATCACCTTGAGCATTTTGGTGGCTCTCTCCACCTTACCTTCACAAAGTTTACTGTTGAATAGTAAACCCATGGAATACAATTTGGGTCAGATGGCCCTGGACCAGACCTTTTAGGGACATTCCATCTGTAAGTTTTTATTTCTCCTGAAACAAATGAGAAGAAATAGAAAAAATTTTTATTCATGTTACCTCTGTTCCAGACAATTTACCTGAAGAAATACAAACAGATTCTTCGTATATTTTGGTTAAAGTTTGTTGCTGAGTAGAATTGCCCATTCATTAGAAATGTTCCCATTAAATTCATATCTTGATTTTCTGCAGGTTCAAAATGATAGATTTTCATTTCAGACTACAGCCTTCCATCTTAGTTTGCCTTTTCTATTATCAACTGATGTTTATTCAGGAAATGAAGACTTATTTTACACCTCAATGTTTTTTTTCTTCAAAATTTGTATCTTTTTCCTAAGAGTTATGCTTGAGCATGCTTGAGTTACTGTGGGCCTCAGCCTTGGCTTCTTGTGGAATCAGCAGGGAGCTTTGTAAACTCTCACTGCTCAGGCCTCATCCCAAATCAATGAAATTAGAGTATCTGGGATCTGGTACTAGGGTACCAGTATAGTCCTTAAGCTTCTCAGGTGATCCTAATGTGCAGGCAGGTGAGATCTAGTTGGAACCAGAGAGAATCAGAGAGGCCTAGTTTCAAATCTCACCCCTAATGACTTGTTTTCACTCAACCTTGACAAGTTACTTAATCTCACTGACTTTTAGTTTCCTTATTTGTAAAGTGGATTAGTCATCCCAGTTTTCAAATTGTTGTGAGGATTAAATGAAATAAAATACCTAGAATAGTGCCTCACATTGAAGGCAGTCAATAATTGCTAATTTGTATGTATACTAATAACAAATACATGGACTCCCTCTTGTCAATCCCCATATCTGTGCATCCCCTGGGGCTGACCCAGAGCCTTGCAAAGGAGTCATAAATATATTCATGAATTATCAAGATAATCACATTGTAAAAGGCTCATTTAAATTGTTATCTCCTTTTGAACTGTGTCCCTTCCCCACCCTATCAGGACAAGCAACCTATAGCTGAAAGTGAGCCACAAAGCAAAACAAAAGTAATGCTTACATGAAACTTTGCTCCATGTTTGCTCATGCACCAGTTGGTTAGCGATATAATTTTAGGTCTAGTTTCCATGATTTTCATTATAGCCCCTATGCCTTGGTAATCACAAGATAAACAACTGATATTTAGCTTTCTAAATGCAAGTGACTACAGGGGTGGTGTTAATCCATCGTCTACCCCAGCTGGGAGCCCAGCTCTCAACAAAAAGAGGACACTAAGTAAATGTTTGTTGAGTATTTAATAAAAAGGAGAAGAAGAAGAGGAAGGAGGAGAAGAAGGAGAAGAGGAAGAGGAAGGAGAAGGAGGAGAAGAAGAAAGAGAAGGAGAAGAAGGAGGAGGAAAGGAGGAGGGGAAAGGGAGGAGGAGGAAGTGGGGGAAGGGGAGGGAGGGAGAGGAGGAGGAGAAGAAGAAGAAGAAGAAGAGGAGGAGGAGGAGGAGGAAGAGGAAGAAGAAGAAGAAGGAGAAGAAGAAGGAGGGGGAGGAGGAGGAGGAGGAGGAGAAGAAGAAGAAGGAGGAGGAGGAGGAGGAGGAGGAGGAGAAGAAGAAGGAGGAGGAGGAGGAGGAGGAGGAGAAGGAGAAGGAGAGGAAGAGGAAGGAGAAGGAGAAGAAGAAGAAGGAGGGGGAGGAGAAAGCTGATAGGGGCTTACTTTTCTTAAAATGCTAGTTTGCTCTCTTCATCGCATGCATGCCCTGATTAAACTTTCTTCTCCAAGTTGCCTGGACTTCCTGCACAAATTTAGTTTATTGCTCCTACATCCAATCTCTGGGTTCTTCCAAATCTTTCTGCCTTATTAGAGACACTTGTGGGGACTGAATCCCTCTGAGTTCCAGTAAAAAAAAATAGTAATAATTTCTCCTTTGCCATGCTCTAAACATTTTTCTCCCTACTCTCATAACCCTCACATCTAGGACCCTTGGAAGGCCAGTCAGCATAGAGAAGTTGTGTCCCTTGCCACGCCTCACCACCAGGGCACAACAGCCTGTGAGGGATCACACCAGCTTGCCCACAGCCCTACCAGAGCTCCCCACTCCCCATGGCTAGTAGGCACCTTTCTTCCTCCCTCTAGAGTTGCTTTCAACCATCAAAAATAAATATATTTAATAGCTTTTTTGATCCATTTTAAACCATTTCCCTCTTCATCAAAGCAAGACACATCCATTATAGAAAACCTAGAAAGTATAAAAAATGTGAGGAAGTAGAAAAGATGATCACTCTGCTGTTTAAAATACCACCACAAAGATAAAACCATTATTAACATTTTGGCTTTTTTCCCTTCTGGTCTTTCTTCTATGCTTGTATTTTGCTCAACAAGTCTTTCCCATATTATTAAAACTTTCTTAAATGTCATTTAATGATTGTACAATGGTCCATTCTAAGAATATTCCAAAATTGACTATTTCTCTGTAGATAGACATTTAGATGTTCATGAGAAGTTTCTTGAAGCAGCTTCTGAGACTGGGAGTAGGGGGTGGCAGAAGTTGGAATAGTAGCCAATAACGATTTTCCTTCCCACAACCCAACCTTGAATAGATACCTTGCTAACTTTTTCTAGTGATGCATTAGATTGTTTTCTTTTCTTTATATCTATTTAAATTTTTAAAAATTTATATGACCTTTATTGCAATTATATAGCATTATTATAATGTTATTATGTGTTCATCAGAGGTAAAATGGAATATAACTCCCCTGTAATTATACCTATGGTTGCTATCAATTTCATAACTGAAGGTCACAGGGGCTCTTGACATTTATCCCAAGCACACTTTAACTGTGTAAATGTTATGGAAGCTCCTTAAATTGTGAGCTCTTCTCTCCCTTCAATGCATCTTTTAAAAGCCAGTTGGAGTTCTATCTCCTTTATTAAGCCTTCCCTAATTGTTCCTAATTAAACAATCAGTCTTCACGGTTTTCCTTCTCTGAAATTTTATCAACACTCTCAGATATATTCTTGAAATTCTTCACCACTTAGAATTTCATCTTGCGTAATATGCACTCTTGCTGAAATGATTCATCTTTTTTTCTTCCAAACTCATTTCAAGCATCTTGAGAGAAATGTGTGGTTAAGAGCTCAGGTCCTGAAGTCAAACAAACTGAGTTCCACTATTACTAATGTCTGACCTGGTTAAGTTCTTTACTCCTCTTTGCTTCAGTCACCTGTTAAATGGGCATAACTACCATACTTCATCAATTACAGGATGCACATTTTTTCACAATTTAGCACTTCTGATGTCAGGATGTATCTTTCAATCAGTGGCATGTTAAAGTTTAATTGGCAGCATGTTGTTTTTTCTTTTTTTAGTAACAGATAAAGTAATCATGGCCATTACAATTGATGGTATTAGGTTAAATGAAATATGTTAGTGTCTACCTCCCCGGGTTATTTTAAGGATAAATGAGTTTTAAAAAATTTGTTTTAAATGTAAAAGCTGGGACAATGTTAACACTGAATATGTGTTAGCTGTTATGTCTTAATACCCTTTAAGGTTCCTAATGGAGCCGTAGGAACTCCATAAGCACTTGGTCATTGGATGAATGGTGATTTCATATTGGGGTAATGGTTGGAACACATTGACAGTACAATGAGCTCTCCAAAACCTTTCAGAGTTCAGAAAAGATCAGAGAAGAGTTGAGTCTGCAGTACTCATCAGGATGGAGCAGATCTGTGGGATAAGTTACCTGGCTTTGTGACAGGCACTGGGAGTCCCTTCCCACTCTCCGTGTCCTCCACTCCGTGGGCTGAGATGGAGTAGGGCCGATTGGCCTTGTTCATAAATATGATCAGGATGGAGTCGCCCACCTCAGCATGAATCATTGGGCCTAAAGGGAAAACACAGACCTGTGTGCATTGTCCTTGCTCTTTTCAACATTGGTGTAATTTACATGTAGGTAGTATTCGACAAAATAAACGAAGGTTAGCATCGTTATTAGTGTATTTCCTCTAGAGGGAGATATTGGTAGCATTAAATATCACATCATGTTTGGCAATTGCACCAAACTGGGTTCAAATTCTGCCTCCTTCACTTACTTATTGGAGAGGCCTTGAGTAAGTTAAGTGACCTGAGTCAACTTCCTTATCTGTAACATGAGTTTAATAACACCTTTCTCAGAGGGTTACAGTAAGGATTGAAGCACAGTAAATACTCAATAAATGCTTAAACTTTTATATTGCTGAGACATACTCTCCAGGAAAAGCTATAGCCACAGGACATGGTGACTTTTTTTTATTGTTTGTTTGTTTTTATTTCAGAAACAAGTGCCCGTTTTGTTATCATTAAGGGATTGGAAACCAAATGACTATGAAAATATAATGTCAATTAAAAATTTTTAAATTAAAATATATGTATATTTTATATATATAATTCCATGCATACTAATGATGTAGGATATGGTGACTTTCAGCTGTAATCCCCCTGTGTGTAACCTTTGGTAAGCCTAAAACTACTCATTATCTGGTTAATGGATATAATAGTGAGGATGCAATGAAATGATGTGTATAAAAGGGATTTCTGGGCT
The DNA here is from genome assembly GCF_964341445.2 of Mesoplodon mirus. Classification (NCBI taxonomy): domain Eukaryota; kingdom Metazoa; phylum Chordata; class Mammalia; order Artiodactyla; family Ziphiidae; genus Mesoplodon; species Mesoplodon mirus. The sequence continues at coordinate 37,990,853 of NC_138983.1, forward strand.
TCCCTGGTGGCGCAGTGGTTGAGAGTCTGCCTGCCAATTCAGGGGACACGGGTTCGTGCCCCAGTCCGGGAAGATCCCACATGCCGCGGAGCGGCTGGGCCCATGGGCCCGTGAGCCGTGGCTGCTGAGCCTGCGTGTGTGGAGCCTGTGCTCTGCAACGGGAGTGGCCACAACAGTGAGAGGCCCACGTACTGAAAAAAAAAAAAAAAAAAAAAAAGACACTTGAGCATTTTGGTACCCATGGAGGTCCTGGAACAAATCCCCTGTGGATACCAAAGGATAACTGTACTGATGAAAGGCCTAAATAAATCTAAAATTTGTTGGACTATTATTATCTTCAGAAGAAATACTTAGTATGAATCAGAAAGTGTCTGAAAAGCACTCTTTTCATGAGAAAGCTAGAAAAGAAAAATCTAGACATGTTTTTAAACAGTAGTTTGGGGTAGAGTTACAGATGGGGCATGTGCATACATATATTAAAATCACTATTTATGTATACATTACCACGTAAATTGCACATGCCTTGCTGTATTGGTGAGAGGGAGCAGATGCTTTCTGATTTACCGCCTGGTGGGTCACAGGGAACAGTAATGACCAGAGGTGGGCCTGTCCTGCGCCCTTTGCAGCTTCAGGAGTGCAGACCTCTCCCTGAGCTACAGAAAATGAATAGATGGGCCTCCCGCTCCACTGGCTGAAGTGCTGCTGGGCTTGCCTCTGATGAAGTCACTGGCTTGTGTCATTTTACTGAGCCAACCAAACCGGGGCTCTTTGGGGGGGGGTGGCCCAGCCCCCTCTGCAAGATCGGCACCCTTTCTTCAGAGATCTGTCCACACACAGGGCTCAAAAGAAGGAATGTTCCCATGGGAGATTACTCATTTGGTATGACAAACAAGCTTGGGAGCTGATGTTAATAGATGGTGAAGATGGATGGGCTGTTTAATAATTTATGAATCTCGTAATCTCGTGGTGCCTTATTTTAATAATAAAACACCTTACAGCCTTACTATTTATATAAGTTGCCTTGTACTTTTAAAAATGGAGACGGATTTCTAAAAGCCATCTAGATTAGCCCTCTGCTTTAAGATTGCATCTTCATAATGGAGTCAGGTTTGGTGATGCTCAGGTGAAGAAAAGTGGGGAAGGTTAGCAGGAAGAGCTTATCTGATCTCCAGGTCAGGCAGCCCGGGGCATCAGACAGGCAGAGTCGGTTCTGAGAAGGCCAGGAATTAGGGCCCCTGGAAATGAATCTAGGCCATTCACCCAAGCACCCCTCTTAAGTCAGGGGTTCCTCTTTTGTCAGAATGATTTTCATGGTGTGTTGGTAAGGCACCGTGCATGGATGATTGAGAACTTTGGTGAAGTTATGCAAACACTCTGCCCGCTGTTCTGAGGCATCAACTTGTTTCAGATGAAAATTTCCTGGCTCAGAAGAGGGGTGGTAAAGGAACTTCAGGGCAACAGGTACTGGGTAGACTGCCCTGATTATATGGATTCCTGTTTGCACGTCATCTGGTAGTCTTCTTATGGCTACTGTTTGTATGAGCTGAGCATGAAGCACACTCCCTGATAATGGGAGAGCAGGAAGTTGTCATACTCGGATGAATGCAGTCAGGCTACTCTGTTCCTTCCATCCCTTCTTGGGCAGAAGTCTAACCAGACGTGTGTGTGTGTGTGTGTGTGTGTGTGTGTGTGTGTGTGCTGGCAGTGCATGGCTGCGATCTGTGCCATACCCAGGAGTGCCAAGTGCTCCTCTCGTGGCAGTTGGGCTTTGATCTCCACAAATTCTCCATTGGTGTATTCCCTGTAAACCACTTTCTTGTACTGAGAGCCAATCCAGTTTTCAGTGCGGTTCATAAATATATCTCCATGTCTGCAAATCAGAAGCAACAGGAATTAAAGTTGTTAGAGGCTAGGAAAATCCTTGAGTGCTTCTGCATGATTCAGGGGTGCACTGGAGCAGTGCTTCCCAAATCTGGCAGCAATCAGGATCTTTGTGCGGAGCTGGTTTTTTGCACCAGGCTCTCGGGGAGTGAGACCAGGATTCTGCATTTGAAGGCATCTCTGGGTGCTCAGATGTGGGCAGTCCGGCACTGGCCTATGGTCCACTCTTGGGAACCATTGCTCTAAAGCCCTACTGGGCGCTCAATCCCTGACCAGCCTTAGTTAGAGACTCATAAGAGCCCTTTGAGGTTGCACTTCTCTTCTTGGAACTAACTAACCTCACACACATGCTCACCCATGCGCATACACACACATTCTACCACCCTGCATTCCTCCAGATTTTATACGTATCATTCTGTACCTTGTTATGCTTTTCCATTTTAAAGAGCTCAAGAAAGTCTGTGGGTTGTGTATTGTGCATATACGTACAAATATATACATATATTTTGGCCACGTTGCACGGCTTGCAGGATCTTAGTTCCCTGATCAGGGATTGAACCTGGACCCCAACTGTGAGAGTGCTGAGTCCTAATCACTGGACCATCAGGGAATTCCCTAAATATAGATATAGTTGGCTCTTGTTATTCACAGTAGTTACATTCTAGAGAGTCACCCCAAACACTGAATTAACAAATACTGAATCATTTTTCCTAGGGGAAACGCAGGGTTAGGTTCCTTTGAACCTCGGGTCACAATATTTTCATCAACAGATCAATATATAACCTTGTTTGATGTGTGTTTCTGTTTAAAGACATGCAATATATATCGCTGATCCATAAATACTGAACTCATGGCCAATAGTACTATGACTCATAGAATAAACTGCTAGAATGAAGCTTATCTAGCACCTGTATTTCCTCCATAAGGGCACATTACAGCCTTCCCGTGCTTAGGGTCCCTAGACAGCACTTCAGCCCCAAGCTGGGGGAGCCATTTTAAACAGCTAAATCACCAACAAAAAGCACAAAGAAGAAAAAAAAAGTGGCACTAAATAGATGACCAAAAGGACACTTGTTTCCATAGGAGAGCTGAAACAAGAAGGCAGAAGAATGCATTGTTGGTTTGACTTCTGCTGGGAATGTGAACATTAAGTGACATACATTTTTTACTGCTTTATTCATATCGGCAAATGACCACAAAAGCACCACAAGAATTGACTTGGTGGTTACAGATAAATTTCAGCGAGTAGGCAAATTCACAAACATGGAATCTGCAAATAATGAGGATCAACTATATATTTTATCTAGCACCAAGCGAGATCATCACAGAAGATGGTAGTGTACATATGTCAATGCTACTCTCTCACTTCGTCCCAGCTTCCTTTTCCCCCCCATGTCCTTAAGTCTGTTTTCTACGTCCACGTCTTTATTCCTGCCCTGTCACTGGGTTCATCAGTACTGTTATTGTAGATTCCATATACGTGCCTTTGCATACGGTATTTGTTTCTCTCTTTCTGACTTATTTCACTCTGTATGACAGACTCTAGGTAGATGGCGAGTCTTGTCTGGAATCCCAGGTTAGTTAAATTACATGCATATCAGTCCACAAGCTCAGGAGTGCTAGGTATAACTTCATTTCTCTATAGCAACCTACTCTCTATTTTCAAATTCCTTCTCACAGCACAGACCCTGGCATTGTGCCAATGGTCCCATTTGTTGCCTTTTTGGGATCCTGAGGTCTCCCCAGCATGTTCTTAGGAAGCCCCAGGGAAAGACTTCCAGGTTCCAAGTTGAGGCAGAGGGTCTGTGCTGACCAGGACAATAAATGTCTCAGGGAAAACACATACTGAGGGGTAGTCTGAAAACTAGAGGTGTCCTATGATATGGCCTTGGGCCAAACAGCAGAGGCATAGCAACTGGGGTGCAGAGGGGCATTCGTTCCTGGGCTCTGATCTACAGGGGTGCCACAGATTGCCACTAGGATGACTTGGCATTTCAATTCTGTACTGCATTTTTATCTACAGATCTGTTGTATTTTTAATAGGTGAAAATGCTCTCATCCCACTTTGTTTTTATTTATTTATGGGCACAATCCAGAGTGGTAGGGGCAGGGTGCAGACACACTCAGCACCCTCTATCTATCTCTCTATGCAGCTTGGGAGACAATCTCAGAAGACCAAAGCTAGCTCTTCCTGCCAGCCCAGAGGGATGGGGCTGAGAATAGAAATTACACTGAGTTTCAAGAAAATTAATTTCTTACACACTCATGGGCTAAGATTGTACATGTGACAAAATTATTATACGATGATTTCTTCAGTGATGGCAGCCTGTTAATGAAATAATCATTTTATAAAAAGCAAAATTAATATTCATTTCATTTTCTACTGCAGTATCAGTCTTTAACTTGTATTGGCAGCACTGGTTTAGCAGGAGGGGTGTCTGGTTTAGCAAACTGGGTTGGGGAATCATTGAATGAATTTTAAACCGTCCTGTCCTTGCGGCAAATCTTTTAAAAATGGAGAGTCACGGGCTGGCGGCGAGAACTCAGCCTGAAGGGGGCTAATGTGCCACAGCTAGCCGGGAGGGAGTCAGGGAAGACTCTGGAGCTGCCGAAGAGGCAAGAGACTTTTTCTTCCCTCTTGGTTTCCTGGTGCGCGAGGAGAGGGGATTAAGAGCGCTGCTTAAAGGGGCTCCACAGACGGGCGCGAGTCGCGACTGAAAGCGCGGAGCCCAGAGACGGGCGTGGGACGCTGGGGCTGCTGCTGCCGCCGCCAAGAAGCCTGTGTGCGAGCGCAGGTCACTGCCCACACCGCCCTTCCGGGAGCCTGTGCAGCCCGCCACTGCCGGGGTCCCGGGATCCAGGGGCGGCTTCCCTGGGAGAACGCACGGCGCGCCTCGGGCTGGTGCAACATCACGCCGACCTTTGCCGCTGCAGGCTCGCCCCGCACTCCGTGCCCCTCCCTCCCGCCCAGCCTGAGTGAGCCAGAGTCCCCGAAGAGGCTGCTCCTTTAACCCTGTCCTGCCTGAGCGAAGAACAGACGCCCTCCGGCGACCTACACGCAGAGGCGGGGCCAAATCCAAAGCTGAGACCCAGGAGCTGTGAGAACAAAGAAGAGAAAGGGAAACCTCTCCCAGCAGCCTCAGAAGCAGCGGATTAAAGCTCCACAATCAACTTGATGTACTCTGCATCTGTGGAATACATGAATAGACAACACATCATCCCAAATTGAGGAGCCAGGAGTCAGTGCTGTGCCTCTGAGGTGGGAGAGCCAACTTCAGGACACTGGTCCACAAGAGACCTCCCAGCTCCACATAATATCAAACGGCAAAAATCTTCCAGAGATCTCCATCTCAACACCAGCACCCAGCTTCACTCAACGACCAGCAAGCTACAGTGCTGGACACCCTAGGCCAAACAACTAGCAAGACAGGAACACAACGCCACCCATTAGCAGAGAGGTGGCCTAAACTCATAAAAAGTCTGCAGACACCCCAAAACACACCACCAGACGTGGACCTGCCCACCAGAAAGACAAGATCCAGCCTCATCCACCAGAACACAGGCACTAGTCCCCTCCACCAGGAAGCCTACACAACCCACTAAACCAACCTTAGCCACTGGGGACAGACACCAAAAACAACGGGAACTACGAACCTGCAGCCTGAAAAAAGGAGACCCCAAACACAGTAACATAAGCAAAATGAGAAGACAGAAAAACACACAGCAGGAGAAGGAGCAAGATAAAAACCCACCAGATCTAACAAATGAAGAGGTAATAGGCAGTCTACCTGAAAAAGAATTCAGAATAATGATGGTAAAGATGATCCAAAATTCTATTTCCCAGATCCAAAATCTTGGAAATAGAATAGACAAAATGCAAGAAACAGTTAACAAGGACCTAGAAGAACTAAAGATGAATCAAGCATCGATTAAAAACACAATACATGAAATAAAAAATACTCTAGATGGGATCAATAGCAGAATAACTGAGGCAGAAGAACGGATAAGTGAGGTGGAAGATAAAATAGTGGAAATAACTGATGCAGAGCAAAATAAAGAAAAAAGAATGAAAAGAACAGAGGACAGTCTCAGAGACCTCTGGGACAACATTAAACGCACCAACATTCGAATTATAGGGGTTCCAGAAGAAGAAGAGAAAAAGAAAGGGACTGAGAAAATATTTGAAGAGATTATAGTTGAAAACTTCCCTAATATGGGAAAGGAAATAGTTAATCAAGTCCAGGAGGCACAGAGAGTCCCATACAGAATAAATCCAAGGAGAAATACGCCAAGACACATATTAATCAAACTGTCAAAAATTAAACACAAAGAAATCATATTAAAAGCAGCAAGGGAAAAACAACAAATAACACACAAGGGAATCCCCATCAGGATAACAGCTGATCTCTCAGCAGAAACTCTACAAGCCAGAAGGGAGTGGCAGGACATAATTAAAGTGATGAAGGAGAAAAACCTGCAACCAAGATTACTCTACCCAGCAAGGATCTCATTCAGATTTGATGGAGAAATTAAAACCTTTACAGACAAGCAAAAGCTGAGAGAGTTCAGCACCACCAAACCAGCTTTACAACAAATGCTAAAGGAACTTCTTTAGGCAAGAAACACAACAGAAGTAAAAGACCTACAATAATGAACCCAAAACAATTAAGAAAATGGGAATAGGAACATACATATCGATAATTACCTTAAATGTAAATGGACTAAATGCTCCCACCAAAAGACACAGATTGGCTGAATGGATACAAAAACAAGACCCATATATATGCTGTCTACAAGAGACCCACTTCAGACCTAGAGACACATACAGACTGAAAGTAAGGGGATGGAAAAAGATATTCCATGCAAATGGAAACCAAAAGAAAGCTGGAGTAGCAATTCTCATATCAGACAAAATAGACTTTAAAATAAAGACTACTAGAAGAGACAAAGAAGGACACTACATAATGATCAAGGGATCGATCCAAGAAGAAGATATAACAATTGTAAATATTTATGCACCAAACATAGGAGCACCTCAATACATAAGGCAAATACTAACAGCCATAAAAGGAGAAATTGACAGTAACACACTCATAGTAGGGGACTTTAACACCCCACTTTCACCAATGGACAGATCATCCAAAATGAAAATAAATAAGGAAACACAAGCTTTAAATGATACATTAAACAAGATGGACTTAATTGATATTTATAGGACATTCATCCAAAAACAACAGAATACACATTTTTCTCAAGTGCTCATGGAACATTCTCCAGGATAGATCATATCTTGGGTCACAAATCAAGCCTTGGTAAATTTAAGAAAATTGAAATTGTATCAAGTATCTTTTCCGACCACAATGCTATGAGACTAGATATCAATTACAGGAAAAGATCTGTAAAAAATACAAACACATGGAGGCTAAACAATACACTACTTAATAACGAAGTGATCACTGAAGAAATCAAAGAGGAAATTAAAAAATACCTAGAAACAAATGACAATGGAGACACGACGACCCAAAACCTATGGGATGCAGCAAAAGCAGTTCTAAGAGGGAAGTTTATAGCAATACAATCCCACCTTAAGAAACAGGAAACATCTCGATTAAACAACCTAACCTTGCACCTAAAGCAATTAGAGAAAGAAGAACAAAAACATCCCAAAGTTAGCAGAAGGAAAGAAATCATAAAAATCAGATCAGAAATAAATGAAAAAGAAATGAAGGAAACGATAGCAAAGATCAATAAAACTAAAAGCTGGTTCTTTGAGAAGATAAACAAAATTGATAAACCATTAGCCAGACTCATCAAGAAAAAAAGGGAGAAGACTCAAATCAACAGAATTAGAAATGAAAAAGGAGAAGTAACAACTGACACTGCAGAAATACAAAAGATCATGAGAGATTACTATAAGCAACTCTATGCCAATAAAATGGACAACCTGGAAGAAATGGACAAATTCTTAGAAATGCACAACCTGCCAAGACTGAATCAGGAAGAAATAGAAAATTTGAACAGACCAATCACAAGCACTGAAATTGAAACTGTGATAAAAAATCTTCCAACAAACAAAAGCCCAGGACCAGATGGCTTCACAGGCGAATTCTATCAAGCATTTAGAGAAGAGCTAACACCTATCCTTCTGAAACTCTTCCAAAATATAGCAGAGGGAGGAACACTCCCAAACTCATTCTACGAGGCCACCATCACCTTGATACCCAAACCAGACAAGGATGTCACAAAGAAAGAAAACTACAGGCCAATATCACTGATGAACATAGATGCAAAAATCCTCAACAAAATACTAGCAAACAGAATCCAACAGCACATTAAAAGGATCATACACCATGATCAAGTGGGGTTTATTCCAGGAATGCAAGGATTCTTCAATATACGCAAATCAATCAACGTGATACACCATATTAACAAGTTGAAGGAGAAAAACCATATGATCATCTCAATAGATGCAGAGAAAGCTTTCGACAAAATTCAACACCCATTTATGATAAAACCCCTGCAGAAAGTAGGCATAGAGGGAACTTTCCTCAACCTAATAAAGGCCATATATGACAAACCCACAGCCAGCATCGTCCTCAATGGTGAAAAACTGAAACCATTTCCACTAAGATCAGGAACAAGACAAGGTTGCCCACTCTCACCACTCTTATTCAACCTAGTTTTGGAAGTTTTAGCCACAGCAATCAGAGAAGAAAAGGAAATAAAAGGAATCCAAATCGGAAAAGAAGAAGTAAAGCTGTCACTGTTTGCAGATGACATGATACTATACATAGAGAATCCTAAAGATGCTACCAGAAAACTACTAGAGCTAATCAATGAATTTGGTCAAGTTGCAGGATACAAAATTAATGCACAGAAATCTCTGGCATTCCTATATACTAATGATGAAAAATCTGAAAGTGAAATCAAGGAAACACTCCCATTTACCATTGCAACCAAAAGAATAAAATATCTAGGAATAAACCTACCTAAGGAGACAAAAGACCTGTATGCAGAAAATTATAAGACACTGATGAAAGAAATTAAAGATGATACAAATAGATGGAGAGATGTACCATGTTCTTGGATTGGAAGAATCAACATTGTGAAAATGACTCTACTACCCAAAGCAATCTACAGATTCAATGCAATCCCTATCAAACTACCACTGGCATTTTTCACAGAACTAGAACAAAAAATTTCACAATTTGTATGGAAACACAAAAGACCCCGAATAGCCAAAGCAATCTTGAGAACGAAAAATGGAGCTGGAGGAATCAGGCTCCCTGACTTCAGACTATACTACAAAGCTACAGTAATCAAGACAGTATGGTACTGGCACAAAAACAGAAAGATAGATCAATGGAACAGGATAGAAAGCCCAGAGTTAAACCCACGGACATATGGTCACCTTATCTTTGATAAAGGAGGCAGGAATGTACAGTGGAGAAAGGACAGTCTCTTCAATAAGTGGTGCTGGGAAAACTGGATAGGGACATGTAAAAGTATGAGATTAGATCACTCCCTAACACCATACACAAAAATAAGCTCAAAATGGATTAAAGACCTAAATATAAGGCCAGACACTATCAAACTCTTAGAGGAAAACATAGGCAGAACACTCTATGACATAAATCACAGCAAGATCCTTTTTGACCCACCTCCTAGAGAAATGGAAATAAAGACAAAAATAAACACATGGGACCTAATGAAACTTCAAAGCTTTTGCACAGCAAAGGAAACCATAAACAAGACCAAAAGACAACCCTCAGAATGGGAGAAAATATTTGCAAATGAAGCAACTGACAAAGGATTAATCTCCAAAATTTATAAGCAACTCATGCAGCTCAATAACAAAAAAACAAACAACCCAATCCAAAAATGGGCAGAAGACCTAAATAGACATTTCTCCACAGAAGATATACAGACTGCCAACAAACACATGAAAGGATGCTCAACATCTTTACTCATTAGAGAAATGCAAATCAAAACTACAATGAGATATCATCTCACACCAGTCAGAATGGCCATCATCAAAAAATCTAGAAACAATAAATGCTGGAGAGGGTGTGGAAAAAAGGGAACACTCTTGCACTGCTGGTGGGAATGTGAATTGGTACAGCCGCTATGGAGAACGGTATGGAGGTTCCTTAAAAAACTACAAATAGAACTACCATATGACCCAGCAATCCCACTACTGGGCATATACCCTGAGAAAACCATAATTCAAAAAGAGACATGTACCAAAATGTTCATAGCAGCCCTATTTACAATAGCCCGGAGATGGAAACAACCTAAGTGTCCATCATCGGATGAATGGATAAAGAAGATGTGGCACATATATACAATGGAATATTACTCAGCCATAAAAAGAAATGAAATTGAGCTATTTGTAATGAGGTGGATAGACCTAGAGTCTGTCATACAGAGTGAAGTAAGTCAGAAAGAGAAAGACAAATACTGTATGCTAACACATATATATGGAATTTAAGAAAAAAAATGTCATGAAGAACATAGGGGTAAGACAGGAATAAAGACACAGACCTACTAGAGAATGGACTTGAGGATATGGGGAGGGGGAAGGGTAAGCTGTGACAAAGTGAAAGAGCGGCATGGACATATATACACTACCAAACGTAAGGTAGATAGCTAGTGGGAAGCAGCCGCATAGCACAGGGAGATCAGCTCGGTGCTTTGTGACCGCCTGGAGGGGTGGGATAGGGAGGGTGGGAGGGAGACGCAAAAGGGAGGGGATATGGAAACATATGTATATGTATAACTGATTAAATTTGTTATAAGGCAAAAAATTTAAAAAAAATAAATTAAAAAAAAAAAAATGGAGAGTCATTGTGCTTCTTCATTTGTCCATAAGGTGGCACCATTACATTTTTTGCATTAACCTGAACCCTCAAAACAGGCCAAGTAAGAAAAGAAACAAAACAGGTTAATATTCGGAACAGCTGGGTGTGGGAGAGTTGGTGGGGGGGGGGCGCATAACCACAGAGGATTAGTATGAGGGCTGGGGAGGGGAGGGCAAGGGAAGTGTGATAATAAATATCAAAGAGGAACAAGGGTGTGAAAGTCAGCTTGTGTTGAGAACAGGATTTGTCCTTTGAAAGGTCTATGTTCAACTCCAACTCTGCCAGTGACTAGTTAGACCACTTAACTGGGCCAAGTCTCCTCGTCCGTATATGGGACAGTGATATCCAAGCAGAGGGTGTTAACTTTGAGGGAAAGGTCTGCAGGTCTGTGCCTGAGATGCTTCTATTCCTTTCCTCCTTGGCTTTACCCGGAGGCCCTGGTGGGCTTAGGGCAGTAGAGACCAGTGCTCATCAGCCAGCAGGGGGCTTGAAGCCAGGTGAGGGAAGGGGTCTTGGGCTATGCCCCTTAACCCTTGGGTGTCTGGCATGATACGCCCGTTTTCTTTCTTTTTTAAAATTTATTTATATTGTTTATTTATTTTTAAAATTTTTGGCTGCGTTGGGTCTTAGTTGCTGCGCGCGGGCCTTCGCTAGTTGCGGTGAGCGGGGGCTACTCTTTGTTGCTGTGCGGTGGCTTCTCTTGTTGTAGAGCACGGGCTCTAGGAGCACGGGCTTCAGTAGTGGTGGCTTGCAGGCTCTAGAGCGCAGGCTCAGTAGTTGTGGCACACGGGCTTAGTTGCTCCGCGGCATGTGGGATCTTCCCGGACCAGGGCTTGAACCCATGTCCGCTGCACTGGCAGCTGGATTCCCAACCACTGCGCCACCAGGGGAGCCCCGTGCTGTGGTTCTTAATCTAGAATCTGATATTCGAATTATTTGGGGAGCTTTTAAAAATACCAATGCCTGGGTGTTACCCCAGCATCTCATTGCCTCCGCTCATTCATTGGTGCTTAGCATTGGCCGACAGCGCTGCCCAGGAGGGTCAATCTGGAGGACTTTCTGGGTACCAGGTCATCCAAAGAGACCTGCTTTTCCTGTCCCAACTCGGGGATCTCTGCCAATGCCTCCCACGTGCTCCCTGGTTGTCCCCCACGGTCAGCGCCCGGCCAACGGCCCCCGTGGTCCTCAATCTACAGCTGCACATCCTCTCACCCCAGATCTACGCACCATGTCTGCCTCCCTCTGCATCCTTTTGTCCTCCCAGGATCACTGTGAGATGGGCCTCTTTGCCTAAACCCTTTCAGTCCAGACGCTCACTCAAAGCCACATTCGCTGGTCCGACAGCCACCCTTGAAACTAGCCAGAGGTTGTGGACCGAGCCCGCCGCGGGAGTGCCCTTAAAATGACTTCAGACCCCTTCCCGGGACGGAGAGGGCAGCTTCCCTAAGCTTTCGTGCCCCTGAGTAAAATCTCTTGTCTGCCAGAACTGGGCAGACAAAACCAGGGCATTTTTAGTTTCCACGTTTGACAAACGTCCACGGAGCATGTGCGACCCCACCCAAAAGACTCAGCGGTGGCTTCGCCTGTGGTACCTTTCCCATCCTCCGTCCGAGTGCTGCTTTTCGAACTCCCAGTTTTTGTTAGGGGCATAATCCCATTCTACCTCTTCAGCGGCGATGTAAAAGGTTCTTATCATCCTGTACGGCTGTTCAGAAGGGTCCTTGTTGCCGCAGCTCCTGACCTCATATATTTGATTCATGCCTCTCGTGAAGTGGTACAGGGTGGAGCAAAACACCCTGAAGATGCCTGGAAGAGAAATAGCTTGGCGTTGTGTGCGATGCTCGAGAGTTTGATTTTGGTTTGCTAGCAAACCTATGTAATTTATTTCAAAATAACCGATAAGGTGGATTTTTAAAATATCATCTTTATATAGTATTTAAAAATCAGACACCAAGGGGAATAAGTTACTCTGAATATATTTACTTATGGGGAAAAATACCATCTGAAATTCATTTGTCATGGACAAATAAAACTTGCAAAGTTGTTGCCAACAGATGATTTCTCTGGGTCTTCCCTATTGTACACACCTATTAGAAGATGGTCAGTCCTACAAAATCACTGATAGGTGATGATTATCTTCATCCCACCCAGTTTAAAAGGAACTCATTACCCGTAAGATGAATATTCTAGACAAAGTTCAAATTAGGTCACGTTTCTGAAGTCGTGACTTTTGCTCTAAAGGTGTTCATAAGCTATAAAGTGCAACACACAAGTAAGGTATTATTACTAAAGCCAAATGTATTTCTTCATTAAGCCCTTGAGCAGAGGATGGTCTTGTTTCCAATGGTAAGTCTACATTATGCCAGATGAAAAGAAAAAAGAAAAACCAACAATCATGTCTGACTGAGAACAATATAATTTTTAAGCTGAATTTTCTAGATGCCTTGGCATCAGGTATACCTATCTTAACTGAATTCACCATAAAATCATATAAAACCAAATTATTGGAAAGTATCAACTTTCAGTGAAATTACTAGATCAATAAATCTTCCCTTCCTCTGGTAGACTCTGTTCTCAGAGGTGAGTGAGAGTGCGGGTCTTGTTAACTACCTACAAAGCACAGAGATAGCTTCTATCATGCTACACATGTCTAAATACTGCCAAGTTACCCCTTCAGGATGAGCCCAAACCATTGGTTCATGGGGTACCCTAACACCCCGTGGTGACCGTCATGAGGAAGGGTCTCTATAAAACCAGAGAGAAGACACCTCAGAAGACAGACATGGCGAGAGCTTCCTCTGCCTATGTGGGTCTCCAGGCAGCTCATTATTTATGTGTACATCATTCCTTCAACAGATGAGGAATTATCTTCTCTAAGAACAAAGAGGAGCTTAAGGCCTCGATTGTGGTGATGTTTTCACAGATGCATACTTCTCTCCAAACTCATCAATTTACATATACTAAATATACAGCTTTTTGTGTATCAGTCATACATCAGTAAAGTGGTTTAAAAAAAAAAAGATTCAAAGAGAAAACGTTTGACTTGCAACTGACAAGCTCCTCTACCCATGTTTTGGGCACTCCTTTTGGCTTAGAGATATGGGACAGGAATTGGTGAAATAACTAAGCTTTTCAGCAATAACCGATTTATACTCACCACTAAATATAAACTGGAAAACATCGTCATGTAGCTCTTTAGAAGCCTGTAGGGCACATGAGTAAGTAGCCAAAACCCTAAAATTATTCCAGCCATCTCTAGTTTTGAATGCCTCTTTCTATGAGTTAAACCTATTTGGCTGTTTTCCTCCTCTTCCTTCTTTGACCTTGAAGAATGCATTAAAAAAAGATCATTGTTCCCAAGGTATCCCTTGGGATGATTCATAATTGATCAATTATATTAATATAGAAATGTTGAATACTAGAAGTTTACAAGGCAATGATTATGGAGCTCCTATTCTGAGACAGTTCTTAGGCAAAAGTTTTGAAGCTCAAACCTCAAGTTCTTAACCAGTGACACGGAGAGGCATCTAAACTGAAGTTCTAGTGTGGAGTAAAGAAGTAAATACCTATTCATAAAGGAGACAGAGCTGGCAAGTACTCATCTTGGGTAGAATATTGGTTTCTTCTTAAGACTAATGAAAAAGTTGGGTTGGAGAAACATGTTGAACACCCGTAGCACTTGCTATTCTTATTTTTCATGAGACAGCATATGCTGCCATATATTGTTCTATATCTTTTATTAAAATGCCCTCGTTATCTAATTAGCTTGGGACTCTCTAAGAGAAGGGACAGGTACTAGTATTTCAATGGGCTCTCCATGAAATTAAGACCCAATGCAGCTTGCTTTCTGGGTGCCCAAGAGAATGAAAATAGGGAAGTCACCATTTGGGACTCATCAAGAGACCACCATCAATCTCTAAAGATAAGACAAGTTCATGTCCATAACCTGGAAGCAACCACTGGGCTGCTCATGCCTGGTTGATGCTTCAGAGCAGTAACTAAAATGATGTTTGTGCTTAAAGAGAACAACAACAACAAAAATTCCTCTTTCTTGGCCTGAATTGTTCATGGATATAAATCAAGAGCATTCTTCTAGGATTTGTGAGGCAAGGTCATTTGGAGTACTCCCACTTCTGCTTTGTGGATGTTATTTTAGACGCCTTTCCTTTGTCCTTTACACTATATATTTGAAATAAAATAGTCAGTATTCTCTGATTCTAATCAGGACTATACCTCTTTCTGTACACCCGGGAGTGTCCTAATTCAAACAATTTCTTCTGGGGGAGGGTCCTAAGAGTATATGCCTGGGACAGGAATAAAGACGCAGACGTAGAGAATGGACTTGAGGACACGGGGAGGGGGAAGGGTAATCTGGGACAAAGTGACAGAGTGGTATGGACTTATATATACACTACCAAATGTAAAATAGATAGCTAGTGGGAAGCAGCCACATAGCACAGGGAGATCATCTCGGTGTTTTGTGACCACCTAGAGGGATGGGATAGGGAGGGTGGGAGGGAGACACAAGAGGGAGGGGATGTGGGGATATATGTATATGTATAGCTGATTCACTTTGTTATAAAGCAGAAACTAACACACCATTGTAAAGCAATTATACTCCAATAAAGATGTTAAAAAAAAAAAAAGAGTATATGCCTGAAGATAGGAATTTGATCACCTGAGCTGGCCCTGCCAAGTTTACCTGCATGGTCCGGCTGCATGAATGCTGTTGTGGAGACATGGGGAAACAGGGCCAGGGAGTCGCGGTGAGTCCCTCGTAAGTGGATGGTGTTCCCTTGAAAATAAACTCCATGCATGTCAGTGTCGGTGCCCATTCCAATCATATGCCAGGAAACTCTATCCTTTTTGCACATGGTTAGGCCTGGCTGGTTGCCATACATATAGCCGTTAATAGCTAAATGGAAGGAAAAAGATAGCACAGCCCACTATAAGTTTGTAGATGTACTGAAAACACATCATCTTAGTGAAAGATTATCAGTGTGTGTAGGGGCAGTGGTGTTCAAGTTCAAACTGTTGACAGAAGATCCTTAATATCAGAGAATAAATAGTCCTGGGGAAAAGTCACGTGGTGAATCAAATTTAAATGGAGACTGAAATTAACAATGAATAATGAAAATACACTAAAACTGTGAATCTGTTCTATTTAATAATATATACACAGGGCATTAATTCTAAGAATCAATAAGAAATAAACCAGGTTGTTTTTTGGAGTAATGTTTTCTGACAAAATTGTTTGATAGTATAATATGATAGCCTTCATTTCACATTTTAGGTTTGCAGATTATAAAGAGTATCATCCTTGCAAAAATATTTACAGACTTCGTTAATTTTCTCGAAGTCTTTTTTAAAGGTCTCGATATGAAAATCATTTTCTTTTGAGGTTCTTATCCTGTCATCTCCCTTGTTAAGTGTCTTTTCCTCAGTTATTCATTTAATTTTGTCAGATCCTCATTTGCAAATGGCTTTGCATTTGATTCTAGAAGTTATCACACATCTCTTCACTGATTTCATGGATCTTGCATCATTTGAAAAAATTGCAGTTGATTGACATTATATTTGCATGTCTAGTCAGTGGAGATGGCTTTTGGGGTTGGGGGAAGGGACACTAAATTATAAGAGGTTGGCCCTTGAGTAAATAATTTGGCCTTATGATAACTTTGATTTCCATTCCCCGATAAAATAACTGACAGAACTTTGAATAATGATCACTTAGATATGAAAACACTTTGTATCTCCAGAAATGCAAATTGTTTTTCTCTTTTACATCAACCTCAATCCATCAATAGTGGTTACCTGGAGCAGTGCCTTGAGAAGAATTGAGAAACCACATTCCCACTCTGGGGGATGAATGCTGTGATTGAATAGTACTGAAGAGTGACTGCACCTAATTATGTCTCATGCTTGATGGCCCTTAGAGAGATATTTCCACTCCCACTCCTTCTAATGCCCATTCATCATGCACATGAATGATCTGTTACAATCTCATTGTCAAATAAAATTACTTTTTGTTTCTCTATCTGCAGAATGAGTGGTGCTTGGTAATTTTACTCAAATATCTGGAATTATTAGTAGAAATTCCAAGAAGCCCTGGGGCTGCTGAGAAGAATATCACATTTTCTGAAAAAAAATCTTTGATAATGTTCTTGCAAATAAACTAAGTCTTGTCTGTTGAATGTTAAAGAGGTATCATTGTAAATTGTGATGCTAGTAATTTAGTCCTTGGCTGGCTGGTAGAGAATCCTCTGTTGCCTTGGAACTCTAGTTTAAAGCCTCTCTTTCCCGGGAATTCCCTGGTGGTCCACTGGTTAGGACTCGGCGCTCTCACTGCCAAGGGCCCGAGGGCCTGGGTCAGGGAACTAAGATCCCACAAGCCAAACAGCGTGCCCCCCAACCCTCCAAAAAAGCCTCTCTTTCTGGAACATTCATTCAGATATTCAACAAACAGCGTTGAATATAGACTATATAATACGAGCAATGCAAAGCATTGTATGCTATATAAGGCATTTTCTCTTTGGTATTGTTGCCAACTTTCTTTCTCCCACTCATGCAAGCAAGACTGGAGACAAAATTTAATTTATAATTAATGTGAAATTTAAAGTAAAACACGTAATTTTCCTTGAATTTTGCTTGAAAAATGACATATTCTACATGTTCAAAATATACAAATGTATTTCAAATTGCCAAACCAGGATGGGACTGGATTTGACATGGTCCATTAGATTGTTTTCTGTTTTCTATATACAGGCCTCTCATGATAAATTTCTTTTGCAACCTAGCTTCTCCACTAAGGAATTGCTATGTTTCCTAATTTATAGTTGAATTTACCTTTTCTATTGGCTACTAGAGAGGTAGGAACTACATTTTGTATTCAGTTATAACAAAATTTTTCATAGAAGATGATATTGAAGGTGCACTATTCCATGCTTTCCATTGGCCCAAGAGGGGACTCTGTTGGAACAGAACATCCAGGACCACAGGAGTCTGAGCTGGTGCTGTGCATCACTTGAAACCTTGAACTTTTTTTGGACTTCCTTGGGAGAGAGGGAAAGGGCTATTTCATTATTTTCCCATAATGTTTCCCATAATTTTTCCCATAATGTTTAATAAACATTTGTTTATTGTTTCCCAATAATCAGATGTTATGCTTGGTCCTAAGACAAGGCCTGTTATCTCGCCATGCTTGCTTTAAGCACTGAAAAAAAATTTTATTGAAGTATATTTGATTTACAATATTATACTAGTTTTAGGTGTACAACATAGTGATTCAATATTTTTATACATTATACTACATTTAAAGTTATTACAAAATGATGGCAATATTTCCCTGTGTTGTGCAATATATCCTTATAGCTTATTTATTTTATTCATAGTAGTTATTTTCTCTTAATCCCATAGCCCTATCTTGCACCTTCACCCTTCCCTCTCCCCACTGGTAACCCCTAGTTTATTCTCTATGTCTGAGTCTGTTCCTTTTTTGTTATATACATTCATTTGTTTTACTTTTTAGATTCCACATATAAGTGAAACATACAGTATTTCTATTTCTCTGTCTGACTTATTTCACTAAGCATAATACTCTCTAGGACCATCCACATAGTTGCAAATGGCAGAATTTCATTCCTTTTTATGACTAAGCTTTATTTCCATATATATATATATATATATATGTACATATACACCATGTCTTTATCCATTTCATCTCTTCATGGACACTTAGGTTGCTTCCATATCTTGGCTATTGTAAATAATGTTGCTATGAACATTGGAGTGCATGTATCTTTTCTTTTCTTTTTTTTTTTTTTTGGCTATACCACGTGGCATGCGGGATCTTAGTTACCCTTCCAGGGATCGAAGCTGGGCCCCCTGCATTGGAAGTCCGGAGTTTTAACCACTGGACCACCAGGGAAGTCCTGCATGTATCTTTTCGAATTAGTGGTTTTGGGTTTTTTGTTTGTTTGTTTGGATATATATATACCCAGGAGTGGAATTGCTGGGTCATATAGTAGTTCTATTTTTAGTTTTTTGAGACACTTCCATACTGTTTTCCACAGTGGCTGTACCAATTTACATTCTCACCAACTGTGTAGGAGGGTTCCCTTTTCTCCACATCCTCACCAACATTTGCTATTTGTATTCTTTTTGATAATAGCTGTTCTGACAGGTGTGAGGTGATATCTCATTGTGGTTTTGATTTGCATTTCTCAGATGACTAGCAATGTTCAACATCTTTTCACGTGCCTGTTGGCCATCTGCATTTCCTCTTTGGAAAAGTGTCTACTCAGTTCTTCTGCCCATTTTTAATCAGGTTGTTTGTTTCTTTGATTTTGAGTTGTACAAGCTGTTTACATATGTTGGCTATTAATCCCTTATCAGGCATATCATTTGCAAATATTTTCTCCCATTCAGTAGGTTGTCTTTTCATTTTATTGATGGCTTCCTTTGCTGTGCAAAAGCTTTTATGTTTAGTTAGATCCAATTTGTTTAGTTTTGCTTTTATTTCCTTTAATTTAGGAGGCAGATCCAAAAAACTATTGTTGGGATTTATGTCAAAGAGTGTTCTGCCAATGTTTTTCTCTAGGAGTTTCATTGTACCCAGTCTTACATTTAGGTCTTTAATCTATCTTAATTTTATTTTCATATATGGTGTTATAGAATGTTCTAATTTCATTCCTTTACATGTAGCTGTCCAGTTTTCCCAGAACTACTTATTGAAGAGACTGTCTTCTCTCCGTTGTATATTCTTGCCTCCTTTGTCATAGAGTAATTGACCATAAGTGCGTGGGTTCATTTCTGGGCCCACTATTCTCTTCTGTGGATCCATGTGTCTGTTTTTGTGCCAGTACCAAACTGTTTTGATTACTATAGCTTTGTATATTGTCTGCAGTCAGGGAGCATGAATCCTCCAGTTCTGTTCTTTCTTGAGATTGTCTTGGCTATTTGGGGTCTTTTGTGTTTCCATACAAATTTTAAAATTATTTGTTCTATGATCAACATCACTAATTATTAGAGAAATGCAAATCAAAACTACCATGAGATATCACCTCACACTGGTCACAATGGCCATCATCAAAAAAATCTACCAGTAATAAATGCTGGAGAGGGTATGAAGAAAAGGGAACCCTCCTACACTGTTGGTGGAAATGTAAATTGGTACAGCCACTATGGAGAACAGTATGGAGGTTCCTTAGAAAACTAAAAATAGGGCTTCCCTGGTGGCGCAGTGGTTGGGAGTCCACCTGCCAATGCAGGGGACGCGGGTTCGTGCCCTGGTCCGGGAGGATCCCACATACCACAGAGTGGCTGGGCCCGTGGGCCACGGCTGCTGGGCCTGCACGTCTGGAGCCTATGCTCCGCAACGGGAGAGGCTGCAACAGTGAGGGGCCCGCGTACTGCAAAAAAAACCCAAACATTTAGTTCATTTACATTTAAGGTAATTATTGATATGTATGTTCCTATTCCCATTTTCTTAATTGTTTTGGGTTTGTTATTGTAGGTCTTTTCCTTCTCTTGTGTTTCTTGCCTAGAGAAGTTCCTTTAGCATTTGTTGTAAAGCTGGTTTGGTGGTGCTGAACTCTCTCAGCTTTTGCTTGTCTGCAAAAGTTTTAATTTCTCCATCAAATCTGAATGAGATCCTTGCTGGGTAGAGCAATCTTGGTTGCAGGTTTTTCTCCTTCATCACTTTAAATATGTCCTGCCAGTCCCTTCTGGCTTGCAGGGTTTCTGCTGAAAGATCAGCTGTTAACCTTATGGGGATTCCCTTGTGTGTTATTTGTTGTTTTTCCCTTGATGCTTTTAATATGTTTTCTTTGTATTTAATTTTTGACAGTTTGATTAATATGTGTCTTGGCATATTTCTCCTTGGATTTATCCTGTATGGGACTCTCTGTGCTTCCTGGACTTGATTAACTATTTCCTTTCCCATATTAGGGAAGTTTTCAACTATAATCTCTTCAAATATTTTCTCAGTCCCTTTCTTTTTCTCTTCTTCTTCTGGGACTCCTGTAATTTGAATGTTGGTGCATTTAATGTTGTCCCAGAGGTCTCTGAGACTGTTCTCAATTCTTTTCATTCTTTGTTCTTTATTCTGCTCTGCAGTAGTTATTTCCACTATTTTATCTTTCAGGTCACTTATTCATTCTTCTGTCTCAGTTATTCTGCTATTGATTCCTTCTAGAGAATTTTTAATTTCATTTATTATGTTGTTAATCACTGTTTGTTTGCTCTTTAGTTCTTCTAGTTCCTTGTTAAACTTTTCTTGTATTTTCTCCATTCTATTTCCAAGATTTTGGATCATCTTTACTATGATTATTCTGAATTTTTTTCAGGTAGACTGCCTATTTCCTCTTTGTTAGGTCTGGTGGGTTTTTACCTTGCTCCTTCATCTGCTCTGAGTTTCTCTGTCTTCTCATTTTGCTTAACTTACTGTGTTTGGGGTCTCCTTTTCACAGGCTGCAGGTTCGTAGTTCCTGTTGTTTTTGGTGTCTGCCCCCAATGGCTAAAGTTGGTTCAGTGGGTTGTGTAGGCTTCCTGGTGGAGGGGGCTAGTGCCTGTGTTCTGGTAGATGAGGCTGGATCTTGTCTTTCTGGTGGGCAGGTCCACGTCTGGTGCTGTGTTTTGGGGTGTCTGTGGGCTTATTATGATTTTAGGTAGCCTCTCTGCTAATGGGTAGGGTTGTGTTCCTGTCTTGTTAGTTGTTTGGCATAGGGTGTCCAGTACTGTAGCTTGCTGGTTGTTGAGTGGAGCTGGGTCTTGGCGTTGAGATGGAGATTTCTGGGAGATTTTCTCCATTTGATATTACATGGAGCTGGGAGGTCTCTTGTGGACCAATGTCCTGAACTTGCCTCTCCCACCCCAGAGGCACAGCCCTAATGCCTGGCTGGGGCACCAAGAACCTGTCCTCCACATGGCTCAGAATAAAAGGGAGAAAAAAAAAGAAAGAAAGGAAGAAGAAGATAAAATAAAATAAAATAGTTACTAAAATAAAAAATAATTATTAAAAATAATTTTTAAGTAATTTTTAAAAAGAAAGAAAGAAGAGAGCACCCAAACCAAAAAACAAGTCCACCAATGATAACCAGTGCTAAAAACTATACTAAAAAAACCAAAAAGACGGACAGACAGAACCCTAGGAGAAATGGTAAAAGCAAAGCTATACAGACAAAATGACACACAGAAACATACACAAACACACTCACAGAAGGAGAAAAGGGGGAAAATATATATATATATCGTTGCTCCTAAAGTCCACCTCCTCATTTAGGATGTTTCGTTGTCTATTCAGGTATTCCACAGATGCAGGGTACATCAGGTTGATTGTGGAGATTTAATCCGCTGCTCCTGAGGCTACTGGGAGAGATTTCCCTTTCTCCTCTTTGTTTGCACAGCTCCCGGGTCTCAGCTTTGGATTTGGCCCTGCCTCTGCGTGTAGGTCGCCTGAGGATGTCTGTTCTTCGGCCAGACAGGACGGGGTTAAAGGAGCAACTGATTTGGGGGCTCTGGCTCACTCAGGCCGGGGGGAGGGAGGGGTACGGATGCGGGGCGAGCCTGCGGCAGCAGAGGCCAGCGTGACATTGCACCAGCCTGAGGCGTGCCGTGCATTCTCCCGGGGAAGTTGTCCCTGGATCACGGGACCCTGGCAGTGGCGGGCTGCACAGGCTCCCGGGAGGGGAGGTGTGGGTAGTGACCTGTGCTTGCACCCAGGCTTCTTGGTGGCGGCAGCAGCAGCCTTAGCGTCTCATGCCCGTCTCTGGGGTCCGCGCTGTTAGCCGCGGCTCGCGTCCATCTCTGGAGCTCCTTTAAGCCGCGCTCTTAATCCCCTCTCCTCGTGCACCAGGAAACAAAGAGGGAAGAAAAAGTCTCTTTCCTCTTCGGCAGGTCCAGACTTTTTCCCGGACTCCCTCCCAGCTAGCTGTGGTGCACTAGCCCCTTCAGTCTGTGTTCACGCCGCCAATCCCAGTCCTCTCCCTGGGATCCGACCTCCGAAGCCCAAGCCTCAGCTCCCAGCCCCCGCTCGTCCCGGCGAGTGAGCAGACAAGCCTCTCGGGCTGGTGAGTGCTGGTCGGCACCGATCCTCTGTGTGGGAATCTCTCCGCTTTGCCCTCCGCACCCCTGTTGCTGTGCTCTCCTCCATGGCTCTGAAGCTTCCCCCTCCGCCACCCGCAGTCTCCGCCCGGAGGGGGGCTTCCTAGTGTGTGGAAACCTTTCCTCCTTCACGGCTCCCTCCCACTGGTGCAGGTCCCATCCCTATCCTTTTGTCTCTGTTTATTCTTTTTTCTTTTGCCCTACTGAGGTACGTGGGGAGTTTCTTGCCTTTGGGGAGGTCTGAGGTCCTCTGCCAGCGTTCAGTAGGTGTTCTGTAGGAGCTGTTCCACATGTAGATGTATTTCTGATGTATCTGTGGGGAGGAAGGTGCTCTCCACGTCTTACTCTTCTGCCATCTTCCTCTGTATCCTGTAGATGTGTTTTTGATGTGTTTGTGGGAGGAGATGAATTCCACATTCTCCTACTCCACCATCTTGATCCCTCCCCTCTAGGCATTTTTGTTGACTCCACACTCTGGTGGCCATTTGAGTTTGGAGTCTTGTGCATTACTCTGCCACCTTGGGTAATCTCTCCAAGACTAACAAGAATCCCATGTTACTCACACCAATTACAATGTGGGTTTGGTATTGTTAACAACTGATATAAAAGAGACAGAGAAGGATAATTAACTAATTTCTCCTACATGAAGATCTTGGATAGGAATGGCTAATGTTTTACAAATTAACACTTTAGATAGTTATACATACAACTTGATAAGAGATGCCTTGCTGGATAATAATTATCTCCAATTATCAGCTGCATTATCAGACTTAATGACATTATTGCAAACCCAAGGGAGGGCATTTTGTCAGTAATTTCTACATTTATGATGTACTGTGATCTTTGCTAGTTCAAATTTTATATTGCTTTATCTAAGGCTGATAAAGTGCTTTAGAAGTATTAATTAAGTTTCACATCTCTCGAGATAGGGAGGTTTCACCATACCTTGTGAGTCTGAAGCCACGAAACATTTTACTCATGACCAAGAACAATACCCAAGAAACCAAACTTAAGATAGTTAAAGCATTCCAAACATTTTCACTTCAAATGCAATTATGCCTTTCCTTTACAGGAGGGAAAAACATTTTTCGTACCATGCATTCGGTTGGACTTCACAAACCCTTTGTCTTCCTTGTCAACACTGAAGGGACGCCAGGTAAACTTCTGAATATTTTCATCAAGATACCTGCTCAGATTCTCATCAAAGACTGTGAATAATAGGTAAAATTCCTTGTCTATTCCTTTCTACAGAGAAGAAAGAAATGAATGTATTAAAGTACAGTTTGGAGGACTTCTTAGCTCTATTTCACTTTCAAAATTAAGTGACACAAAGTAAATTAGGGTCAATGTCAGTCATAGATTTACTAGGTCATTTTGTAAATCAGGATTCTGATAAATTCATTCTACCCCCAACAAATTCATCTTCCTCATTATATCCTTCTCCCTGTCCATATGACCTCCTCAGAGGACATAAGTCATTGCTAGAAGCCTTCCTTCCCTGTGGTACTCCTATTTTCAGGCTGGTCATCACTGTCTTATTTTCCTTACCCTAGACTCCAAGTCCTGGCCTCGGCCTCTCTCTCTGGCCTCATCTCCGTGTATTCACCCCCTAACTTATTCCAGCTACCCTGGCCTTTTGCTCTTCTGTGAACACACCAACTTCATTCCTGCCTCAGGGCCTTTGTGTGTGCTGTTCCTATTGTCTAGGAGGTTCTCCTAGGTCTTGCCTGGCTCACTCCTTTATTCTGTTCCATTCCCTACACCAACATCACCTCCTCAGAGTGCCCTTCCCCGACCACCTTATACAAAAGTCACTCATCTTCCATCCTGCCTGCAAACTCACTCTACTTTACCACACTTTACTTTTCTTCATAGCACTTATCTCCACCTGAAATTATATTTATTTATGCACTTATATTTTTTGATGTTGCCCCACTGCAATGTAGGCTTTGTGAGAGTAGGGAAGTTTTGGGTCTCTCTCTGGATCCCCAGCTCCAACAAAAATGACTGGACAAGTAGGCACTCAATAGGTGTTTTTGAGTGAAATAATGAATTCATGTAACCCATGGACTTTGCTATGTTATGTTAATTTGAGTTGATATTCAGGGGTTACTTCCCACTGTGTATATTCCTAATCCATCTTTTTTGAGCATGTCTGACCAAACAGCATGCTGAACTGCTGAAATCTACTTTTCTTTAAAGCTGAACCAGAGAGGTAACTGTATTTTCTGTCTCTCAACCATCTTCCCTTCTCTAATATGCTCCCTTCCAATCTACCCTTCAGCCTGCTGCCTGCTCCAGAGGGATCCTCAGCAGTGCCACTGATCATATCTCTCTACTTAATCTGGAGAATACAATCTAAACTCAACAGTGATCAGTCCCTGCCTACCTGTTCAGCCTCATCTCTCAGCCCTTCCCTCCTGGCACTTGGACTGAAGTAAGGCCAAGATCTTTGCAGCAATCTGAACTTGCTAGGTTCAGCAAGCCTGTCCTTTATGCGTGTACCCCCTCAACTTTGATGGTCTCCCACTGTAATCCAACTTCAAGGGTCAGCTTAGCTGTCCCACCCCTGTGAAGCTTTAACTCTTCATTGAAGATAAGGGTATTCTTTGCTTTATGTTCTTACTATACCTTATGTACACTTACTGCTTTTATCACATGGTGTTTTAGAAAGCAATAATTTAAGATCATTGGCTATGGAAAGAAACAACATAGGCTTAAAATTTTTCAAAATACAATATAAAAAATTGGGGGGGTGGACAAGGGGTCAAACATATTTTAAAAGATCCTGGGCTCTAGTGCCATTCTGCTTACATGCTGTGAAAACTGGGACAAATGACTTGTCTTCTCTAAGTCCTAATTCCCTCATTTGCAAACTGAGTATGAGTAGTCCCTACTTCATGTTTTTTTGGAAGGTAAATTAGATACTATAGGTAAAACACTCAACACAACATCTGGCAAATACTAAGTACTCAATGTTAACTGTTATTAACTGTGATTGCAATTGTCCACAAGATGAGAAGGAACCATTGAAAGGAGTTCAGTTGAAGAACCTCATCATCTGAGAGTTATTTGGAATGTAACTGGGTCTATAAAAGTGGGATATTAGCTCAGGAGAAGGTTAGAAGGTAGGTGATAGGACCCTGTGTAATGATTAATTTTATGTGCCAACTTGACTGGGCTATAGGGTGCCCAGATATTTGGTCAAACCTTATTCTAGCTGTTTCCATGAGGATGTGCTTGGATGAGATTAACATTTGATTCAGTAGACTGAGTAAAGCAGATTGCCCTCCTTAATGTGGGTGGGCCTCATCCAATCAGTTGAAGGCCTTAGCAGAACAACAAAAAGTCTGACCCTCTCACAAGTAAATGGGGATTCCTCCTGCCTTTGAACTGGAACAACAGCTTTTTCCTGCCTTTGGACTCAAATTCAAACACAGGCTCCTCCTGGGTCTTGAGCCTGCTGGCCTTTTGGGTCTCCTGGGTCTCTTTCTCTGACTCACCCTGCAGATCTTGAAACTTGTCATCCTCCATAGTCATGTGAGCCAACTCTTTATAATAGTTTTCTTTCTATCTTTATACACATCCTAATGGTTCCTTTTCTCTACAGAACTAGGATTAATGCCAAATATTACAAAATATACCATTTAAATAAATAGCTTGCTATTTCTGCTTGGTAAAGTAATTTAAAATGGTTAAATGGCTGGCTTTTCCTCTTTCCATGAATGTGTTTAATATCATACAGACAAAGCTTGAAATGCTATGCTTTGCCACACTAATCAGTGTGACTTAATTGAAACTTCTAAGTTGGGACTTGCAAGAAACAGTCTACTTGCTTTCTTGTTCCTTTGGTCATAGTGACTAATTTCCAGATTATAGTGGTCAGCTACAGGGGTTCTCAAACTTGGCTGCACATTGGAGTCACCTGGAGATTCTGATTTAATTGGTCTGGAACACCTGAATAAAGGATGTTTAAAAGGTCCCCAGGTGATTCCAATGTGTGGCCAAGTTTGAGAAAACTTGCCCCCCCAAAAGATCCCAATTTGCATTTCATATAGATCTCTGAAGCTTCTAGAATCAAAGCAATACATAGGGAAAGAGACCCACCAAATTCCAGCCACAACAAGCAGAAATCCTGGTTTTCTAAGTGGACATATGTAACTTTCAGATCTTAAATTTATATTTAAGATCTGAAAATTAAAATTTTATTTACATCAAAATTACCTTAAATTAAAATTCAGAGGTTAAATTTAGGAAAAACAAAATAAAATAAAATCCTCATTTCGTAGAAGTCAATTTCAAGAGCAATGAGGAAAAATCACTTTTTGTAACTGACTCTTTATTAATATTTACTCTCTAGCCATATTACTGATCTCTCTCACATACAACCCTGAGAAGAACTTGGTGACCTTTGATGGCCTACCTGTGTCCCATCAGCATTGAGAATGCCCTTTTTACAGACTAGCAAAGGCCCTACAAGGCCAGAGCTAGTGTCCTTGATTGGCTCAACAGCTGAGAAGTAAAGATAGGTCAGACAGGGGGGATCATCAGCTGTTGGGCTTATGCTTTCAGGCACCGTCCACCTGTATGTGAAAGTTTCACCTGGCTTAACATGTGCCCCTGGTTTCAGAAATCCTGAGGAGATAAATGAAACAGTTATTCAAAGCAACAGCCAAGAACACTAACTTGTCACACTGGGTCTTCCAGCCCTGGTATGTCTCTCTCTGATGATGTACTTTGTGGAAGGACAGTTATTTTCACTGTATCCTACCAGGGAGGCCACTGCCACAATCTGCTGTTTCATGAGATAGAAGCTTATATCAAAGGATTATCTTCTTCACAGATTACATTTAATATCTACACAGATACTACTTCTTACTCAACTACCAGGTTTAGCAAATGTTAGAAGAGCGATAATTGCCCATTTATATATTAATATATAAATGTAAATTCATAAAATATCATTGAGTACCTTCTATGTGGAATATATTATACTTGGCCTTGCAGAGGATACCCCAATAAGTTAAACAAGAGACTTATCTTTAAAGAGTTTGAAATCTAGAAGGTTGAACTAGGAATAACCCAAATAACTACAAGTTACAGGAGGTAAGTGAAGGCCCAAGGTAACAAAGCTGATAAATGGCAGATCTGGGATTCAAATTCAGGGCTGTCTGATTCCAAAGACTTTGCACTTAACCCTCACATTATATTGCCAAATGAACACATTGAATCTCTCCAACTAGACTGGGGCCAGAGACTTTCTGTATCTTGTCCAGAGCTTTGCAAAAAGGTGCCCAGTAAGTTTTCTGAGTTAAACAATAGAAAATGTGGACATTTGCACTGTCACTAGTGTTCTTTCTGCACACACACAAAAGTCATTGTGAGCATTTTGACCAAGGAAGAGACTGCAGGCACAGGAAATGTTGCTGCAGCAGGGGGAGGGGAGGGTGGGTGTAGACAGGGGGAATACTCCCTCCATTCCTTCCTTCTCTGTCCCCTCCCCATCACCTGCTCTGGACTGTGACTGGCCTCATACTTGGGCATGAAGAAGTAAGTATCCCAGGAGTCATGATGTCTGTTGTAGTGATGGGGAAGGCTTCCAACGTGACCAGGAGTTTCCCAAAAGCAGTATAATGAATGGAAGGATAATTCCTGCAGCCACTTGGTAGAAGCTGCCTTTCTTACATGTAGAGAGCCTGTGCTACATATTCTGTGATTGGGAGAGGCCATGTATGATGGTAAGCACATAATACTGGTTTTAAATAAATATTTGTCGATAGAGACAAAGCAAAGACCACGTGTAAGATTTTGATTTCAACAAAACATTGGAAATCAGAGTTCCCTTTCAGCCTTCAGCCATAGATCCCATCCAAATGCAGTAGAAAAGCTCTCCATCTTAGAGAAGTGGGGGTGACTGTAAAAGTAGATCACTTTGAGATTTATTACATTACTGAGGGAAAAGGAAAGGCATTAACATTTCCTAAGTACCTACTGTGGGCCAGACCCTGTCCTAAATTCTCTCCATCCTTTTCCAAAGCCCTATGAGGTGAGTGTCATTATCTGCATTTGATAGGTGAGAAGAATAAGGTTCAGAAGGTTGAAATAGCTGCTCAAGCTCACAGGGCTGGTAAGTAAAGGGACCAGGATTTGAACCAGGTCTGTCCAGTTCTAAGTCCTTTGCTCACTCATCCTGTTTCCTACGAAGGCTGAGGCTGGGACTTACCATCTACATTTGGGGCTGCATCAGAGGCCTTGTCATAGATCACACCGTGGGGCAAAATACTGTAGACCTTGTCGGCTTTGTTAGCAAAGGTCACTAACAGAGTATCACCCACCTCTGCCTTGATGATGGGACCTGAGAAATATTAAGAGAAGGAGAGGTAAGAGGATGAAAAGAGAGAAGTGGATAGGAACAGGAGAAGAGTCATTCCATGTTAGGTGTGCATGTCCTACTAAAACATTTCCCCTGTTCAAAACATGACAGATGGTTTCACTGTACCAAGAATTCCAAGGTGGGCTTCTGCCTCAGAGAGTCTTTTTCTTCGAGTAAAAGTTGCATCAACATACTCTATATACTGAGCCTTCCAATATTTTCCTCCTATTCTGTTGTCCCCTTGTGTGAAGTAGAGCTCAGAGTCACTGTGGAAAGAATAGGAAGTTGGCTGAGATCACACCTCTGCATATCTACCAAGTGCCTTAATTATGGAGCTTTACTGTATTGCCTTTAGCCCACTTATCGACCCTTATCTCCAGAAAAGATAGCACAGTTTTCAACAAAGTTCCCAGGAATAGTGAACCAGCCTTAAAATTCTTCAGAAGCTGTTTGATGCTCAAGCTCATTTCTCTCTTAGCCATTGTACTTTCTTCCCCAGAGGTCCAGCAACTGAAGAAGGCACAGGCAAACTCCTTCATTATCAATATTGGTATCGCAGAATGATGTCCTACAAAGTAACCAAGAGCTAACTGGTTTCTTTGCAGAATAAGCATCCCTCTATCTCTTGCTGATATCAATATGAATAGACTCTGCATAGAGTATGCTCTGATATGTGGCATGATTAAGGAATGGAGTGTCTAGTTAATCAAATAATTTAATCAATGGAGTTACCGTACAAACTATATACATGAAATACCAAATTTCAAAGCTGTGAAATACAATGATATAACTATTAGTACTATTACTAATTAGTACTAATATCCAATTAGTATTAATACTAATATACTAATTAGTATCCAATTAGTACTATCTCTATTCTATTTCTGTCAATGGTGCCATCACTCTTGCAGATGTGCAGGCTTTGTCTTCTTTTTCTGCCTCAACTCCTTATCTTGTTCATCCTGACTTTGTAACCATTTATTTTGCACCCTTCCTTTTCTTCACCTTCATTTCTCCATCTTTTCCTTTCCTTTCTTCCCATGGTCACAACCCCAGTACATGCATGTCCTCCTCACCTTGTGCTTGGACCATTATATAAACCTCCTAACTGTGCATGCAGCATCGTCTATCTCACATTGGCTCACTCTTTTTTTTTTTTTTTTTACCTTTTTTTAAATTGCATTTTTTTTAATTTTTTTATATAGCAGGTTCTTATTAGCTATCTATTTTATACATATTAGTGTATATATGTCAGTCCCAATCTCCCAATTAATCCCCCCCCGCAGCTTTCCCCCCTTGGTGTCCATACATTCAAATTTTTCTCAGCATACACACTACTACTACATTAATCTTCAAAATAGTAATTTTTAGTGTCATTTTACTTGCTCCAAAATCTTCAGTTGCTTTCAATTGCCAATTGCCAATCAAGTAAAGTTCAAATGATTGGAGGGCCTCTGCAATGGATATCCAGTTTACCCCAATTCTCTCTGCATTGCTCTATGTGAGTGTCCATTCCCCATGCAAATCCCCCACACCAGGCATTCACTCTCTGATCTAATCACTCTGCTTTATGGCAGATGCTTTGCATTAACCCCTGCATCTAAAATTTCCCTCTCTTTACAATTCACTTATATAAATTCTACCATTCTTTAAGACCCTATTTAAGTTCCACTTCCTCTGTGAAGTCTTTCTGGTTATCGTAGCTCTCTCTGAATGTGCAGAGAACTCACTGTCTGGACAACTCATCTAAATCTTATTTGTAACTTGCAAAATCACTTCTCTTCTCCTGTGCATTCAGCATCTTTCTCTACCTGAGATTGGGAACATTGTCTTAGACCTCCCTGCATCCCTTATGTCATTCAGTACATTGTGCTGTCACATATTACATTAAATATTGATTGAATATAGCTTAATATTTCATATTTTATAAGGAGCTTCTGAATTCTGGAAAGCTTCTAAGAAATAATTTTCAAAGTTAATTTTCATTATTTTGTTTATGGAGAAATACTGGTCAATAGAGAATGTTCATATCAAAGAGTTTTTTGTATATGGTCCACACAAATTCTTTAGGCAAGCCTCAAGTGCATTGGTTTGGTGGAAGAATGAATGAATGAATGACATTTACAATGAAAGAAACAAAGGGTATCTTATTGACCACAAAGACAATTTTTAAAACAATCCCTCAAACATTAAAAGGATTATAGGATAGATTCTTGCTGGGGATGCGGGCCTGGATGGCCACAGGAAGCCAAGGATACAGCATTATCCTTTGCAAGCAGCTCATGCAGCTCAATATCAAAAAAAAAACAAACAACCCAATCAAAAATGAGCAGAAGACCTAAATAGACATTCCTCCAAAGAAGATATACAGATTGCCAACAAACACGTGAAAGGATGCTCAACATCACTAGTCATTAGAGAAATGACTCAAAACCCATGTCTCAAAACTACAATGCGGTATCACCTCACACCAATCAGAATGGCCATCATCAAAAAATCTACAAACAATAAGTGCTGGAGAGGGTGTGGAGAAAAGAGAACGCTGTTGCACTGTTGGTGGTAATGTAATTTGATACAGCCATTATGGAGAACAGTATGAAGGTTCCTTAAAAAACTAAAATAGAGCTACCATATGACCCAGCAATCCCACTACTGGGCATATACCCTGAGAAAACCATAATTCCCAAAGAGTCATGTACCACAGTGTTCATTGCAGCTCTATTTACAATAGTCAGGACATGGAAGCAACCTATGTGTCCATCGACAGATGAATGGGTAAAGAAGATGTGGCTCATACATACAATGGACTATTACTGAGCCATAAAAAGAAACGAAATTGAGTTATTTGCAGTGAGGTGGATGGACCTAGAGTCTGTCATACACAGTGAAGTAAGTCAGAAAGAGAAAAACAAATACCGTTTGCTAACACATATATATGGGATCTTAAAAAAAAAAAAGGTTATGAAGAACCTAGGGGCAGGAGAGGAATAAAGACGTGGACTTAGAGAATGGACTTGAGGACATGGGGAGGGGGAAGGGTAAGCTAGGACGAAGTGAGAGAGTGGCATGGACATATGTACCAAATGTAAAATAGCTAGCTAGGGGGAAGCAGCCACATAGCACAGGGAGATCATCTCGGTGCTTTGTGACCACCTGGAGGGGTGGGTTAGGGAGGGTGGGAGGGAGACACAAGAGGGAGGAGATATGGGGATATATTTATATGTATAGCTGATTCACATTGTTATAAAGCAGAAACTAACACACCACTGTAAAGCAATTATATTCCAATAAAGATGTTAAAAAAAGGATTATAGGATAATAGCAATACTTGTTAGTATCACACTGTACATTTTATAATGCTTTCACAGACATCTTTCCATATGATTCTACAATAAGAAGTCACAGGAGTCTGCATCCACTTAATGAATTGTTCGATTAAATTTGAAAAAATACTATATGCTGCAGAAGCCCAGAGAAAATTATTCAGGTGTCAGGGGAGGCTTTACTTAAGAGGTGACATTAGAGTTAGAGTTGGAAGAAAAAAATGGCATTATACTGGACAGGGAGAAAAAGGAATTCTGCATAGAGGGAGCTTAAGTTATATCAGGCTGTCCTTGAGCCAAAAAGGTTAACCTTCTTTGACTAGTTCATCATCTCCAATGAAAGAGAGTCCTGCTGAGACTTCCCTGGTGGTCCAGTAGTTAAGACCCTGTGTTTCCATGCAGGAGGCTCGGGTTGGATCCCTGGTCAGGGAACTAAGATCCCACATGCCACGTGGTGGCCAAAACAAAACAAAACAAAGAGAGTCCTGCCATATTCCCTTTGCAAAACTGTCTGCTTCATATGTGCAAGCACCTTACTCTCTTCTCTGTCAGCTTAGTATTTCTCATGGCATTTAACAATGCAGCTTGCATACAGTAGATGCTCATAAAATGTTTGATGAATCAATGAATCTAGTGCTTTGATTTAGCCAGCAAATCATGAAGCAATAAACACTCCTCCATGTCTCAGCTGTACACATTACAGGGCTCAGAGCTCCTTAAGTGATGCCATTATGCTATCTATGCAGCATGTGCTCATAAGAGCAGTGCCTAGACTACAAATGAGATCACAACGAAAAGCCTAATAGATGCCTCTCTTATGAGAGGCTTAGCAACACCAGCAAAGAGAGCTTACCTGCCAGAGGCATTTAGGGGAAGACCACTGAATTTGTTATGGCCTTGAGGACCATAATTCCAAAGAATTTTTTCAGCTGCTATAAAATAGCGCCTCTGTTGACCCTTCATCTTGGGATGAAAAATACCACTTTTGCAGTTACCAACATTGTATTGCCCCAGCATGCCAGCTGCAGAAGAGAGGAAATCCATGAGCCAAGGTATAAATGCTCCAAAAAGAAATCATACAGGAAAAGAATGATAGATTTGACTTCATGAACATTTAAAACTTTTGTATGGAAAATAGGACCATAAACAAAGTTAAAAGTAAAAAATAAAAAGTGGGTAGGGGGATATTTTAGCACATATGACAAAAGATTAATATGTAAATACCTTTGATAATAAGAAAGAAAAAAGTAAATATCCCAATAGAAAATGTGCAAGGGACATTTATAGGTTATTCACAGAAGAAATACTGCTGACCCATGAACAAATGAAGAAAAAAGAAAAGTTCAACCTTAATAGTAATCAAGTGATACTGTTGTTCATTTATGAGATTGGTAAAGACTAGAAAGACTAGTAATTATCAGTGTTGTCAGATGAACAGGGAAAAGGGGATGCTCACACACTGAATGAAGAGTAACAATTTCTAAAGGAGAATTCGGCAATATATGTCCATAGCTTAAAAAAAATTAAACTATTCAACCAAGGAATTCTAAATCTAGTAGTTTTCCCAAGGAAATGTCAGACAAAGTACAAACATTTCTATAAATTGATGTTTATGAGTGTTTAGCAAAAAATAGGGAAAATATAAGTGTTAATAAAGACTGTTGGTTGAGTAAATTGTAATCTCCTTACAAAGGACACTGGAAGGATTAACGACGATGTAGTAGATCTATATTCACTGACATATAAATTTATTTCTGGTATATTAACAAGTGGAAAAGTAAGCTACAGGGCACTATTAATAGATTGATTTCACTTTATATATAACATAAGCATTTATATATTAAGGTCTAGAAAATAGGAAGGATATTCATCAAAATGTGACACCATTATCTCTAGAGGTAATTACTAATTTTAAAATTGAATTATACGTATCTTCTAATTTTAAACATTTTTTTTCTGAGGCTATGGACAATTTAGGAAACATTGTATTTCAGTAACGTATTCCAGCTTATGTCCACAACTACTGGCCACGTTTAGCAATCTTACTAATCTCAAATGGCTGCTAATGCCTTGATTAGTTTCTTCTCAGATTTAGGGATCGTGTGTGGAGAACACTTACGATTTACCCTTTTAGGGAGTTTCAGGTATACCACACAGTATTGTTGACTGTAGTCACCATGGGGTATATTAGACCTCCAGAACCCATTCATCTTGCATAACTGAAACTCTGTATTCTTTGAGCTCTCAAGTGTTCTCACCACCACCACAACAAAAATGTTTAACTACATGAGGTAATAGGTATATTAATTAGCTTGAGTGTAAGGTAATCACACCTTACAAGTATAGCAAAACATCAAGTTGTACCTCTTAAATACATACAAATCCTATTTGTCAATTATACCTCAATAAAGCTGGGGGTAGGAGCAGGGAAGAATAGTAACCTTGTCTTGTTCATCTTTGTCTTCCCAGGAGAGTGTCTTATACATATTAACTGAGCAGCTCAACATTTGCTGAATTGAATTTAACTGGAATAACCCAGTGGACAAATGTGAGGTTTGCTTAAGGTTGATGGGAACAAAAATGTGTTATGAAAGCAGCCCTGAAGAGCTGTATCCCTGGCCTCATAGTGACTGTGTGTAGTTAGTCAGTATCCAAGTGGAATCACACATTATTTCTTCTATGTTTATCCCATTGACACGTTTTCTTTTTATATTCTTGTTTTTACTATGTTAGGCCAAACTTTTAATATGTCATAACTCTAATGTTGCCAATGCTTCTTAACTGGCATCCAGTGGCCAGAGTCTCTCCATTGTGTCCTTTCTGCACACAGGCATCATATTTATCTTCCTAAACCACTGCACTGATCATGGCACTAGTGTGCCTAAGGATCTAGAAAGACTTACTCTTGCCTTCTAGACAATCCTTAGTCTTGCCATTCAAAGATGCTTGCCTGGGGCCCAATCTGCCTCTCTAAGGCTTCTCCTTCATCACTCCTCTGACATGAGCCTAAGGTCCAGCTAAGTAAAGACCTATTCCCAAGGAACCTGAACCAAATCATTCAACAGGTATTTGTCAACAAATGTTAATCACTCATCTTTCATAGGATTTTGTACCTATCATTGCATTGTGTCTCAATATAAGGAAGAATGTTCTCACAGAGCAGCCCAGAGATGAAACAAGCTGCTACATTACTAGGCTGGGATTAAAATATACACACTACTATATATAAAATAGGTAATCAACAAGGACCTACTGTATAGCACAGGGAACTATACTCAATACTCTGTAATAACCTATATAGGAAAAGAATCTGAAAAAGAATAGATATAAGAATATGTATAACTTACTTTGCTGTACACCTGAAACTAACACATTGTAAATCAAATATACTCCAATATAAAATGAAATAAAAATTTTAAAAAGAGATGTCCAAAAGAGAATTCAAGAATTGGATGGGGGATTGGTCCAGATTATCTATAAATTCCTTTTCAGTGCTAAAAATTTATTATTCTATTTACAATTGCCCATGTGTTTTTCCCAGTTCATGTTGCTTCCTCTGCCAGGAAAACCTTTTTCCCCTTCTTCATCTATCAGATTCCTAACCTTTCTAGGCTCAGATTAGGGACCACCTCCTCAGGAAGCCTCTCTGCTCCAGCAAAGTGATAAAGCACTTAAAGAGCATTTATCATTCTGCCTCAAGTTTTATTCATTTTGTAAATGTCTAACTATACTTAACTACTAGATTCCAGGTTCATAGAAGGTCTTATCATTTCTTTCAATCACCTCTTACCTGGTTCATAGGGATGTGATTAATAAATACCTGTTGATAAGATGCCAAATAGACATTATACATTTTTTCCTATGTTTAATATTTAATTAAATATAACACGTACAAGAATCTATCCAACAGCAGGCACTGAATGAGCACCATTGATTGCATGGTTTAATTGTACCATTGTAAGCATCTCTACACTGGTCTCTGTCCTTTTTACCTTGAAAGTGATCACTGACTTGGCAGGTTATCATCCACTTCCCAGGATTCTCAACTATCATTTCTGTTGTCAGGAAGGTGGCTGGGAAGAGGTTGACGACATCAGTCCGATGGCCTCTGCTGATGAAGGTGTTACCATAAAAATAGAGGGAATGGATGTCTATCTCATTCCCCATTCCAAATAGGTGCCAGGACACCGATTCACCAACACACATATCAGGCTCGGGGAAGTTTCCAAAGAGGTATCCATTGAGCGCTGAAAAACAGAAACACTAGTGGGAGAGATTCCCCTGCAGAGGCAAGCAGATCCAGTAGAAATGGTAACATGCTCTAGCACAGTTGAAAATTAGCACAGATTATTGCTTGTAATGTTTTTGTTCAGAAAGGCATGATTTCTTTGGTAAAATACAGTCCCAGAAAGGAATGAAAAGCATTAGTCTTTTCAAGAGAAAAACACTCAATAAAAGTGATCAGCAGCATGAAAACAGCCTTCGAGCTGTTATGTGAACACAATGAGATCAGGAGCAAACAAAAGCACTGTTCATACTTCTAGGACAACTTGGCCACCTCTTACCTCCATCTCTATTTACATATTTACCTTCCCCACCAGATCTGTTCCTTGTAATTAGAAACCCTGTCTTACCTCACAGTGGGAAAGCTGGCACATAGTAGCTACTTAAATGACAAAAGCATGCAGAAAGAAGAAAAGGATTAGAAGGGACTTATGAGACTTGTTACTTTTTTTGCCATTTCTCCCATCCCCATCCCCTGCCTCTTTAACCACCAATTTGTTCTCTGGATCTATGAACTTGGTTTGGGGGGTTTTGTTTGTTTGTTTGTTTGCTTAGATTCCACATATAAAAGAGGTCCTACAATATTTGCCTTCCATGTCTGACTTATTTCACTTAGTATAATGCCCTAAAAGTCCACCATGCTGTTGCAAATGGCGAGACTTCATTCTTTTTTATGGCTGAATAATATTCTATTATTATATACCACAATTTCTTTATCCATTCATCCATCAATGGACACTTAGGCTGTTTCCATGTATTGGCTATTGTAAATAATGCTGCAATGATCATGGGGGGTGCATATAACTTTTTGAATTAGTGTTTTCATTTTCTTCAGATAAATACCCAGGAGCAGAACTGCTTATTTTTTAGTTTTTTTAAGGAAACTCCATACTGGTTTTCATAGTGGCTGTACCAATTTACACTTGTTATTTCTTCTCTTTTTGATAATAGCCATTCTAACAGGTATGAGGTGATATTTCGTGGGGTTTTTTGTTTGTTTGTTTTTAGTATTTATTTATTTATTTGGCTGTGCCAGGTCTTAGTTGCAATGTGTGGGATCTTTTTTTTTTTTTAGTTGCAGTATGCATGTGGGATCTAGTTCCCTGACCAGGGATCGAACCCGGGCCCCCTGCATTGGGAGCTCGGTCTTAACCACTGGACCACAGGGAAGCCCCTCTCACTGTGGTTTTGATTTGCATTTCCTGATGAGTAATGATGTTGAGCATCTTTTCACATACCTATTGGCCATCTCTATTTCTTCTTTAGAAATATATCTATTCAGATCTTCTGCTCATTTTTAAAAAATAAGATTGTTTGGCTTTTTGCTATTGAGTTGTATGAGTTCTTTATATATTTGGATATTAGTTTCTTATCAGATATACAATTTACAAATATTTTCTCCCATTCAGTCAGTTGGCTTTTCATTTCGTTGATGGTTTCCTTTGCTGTGCAGAAGTTTTTACTTTGATGTAGTCCCACTTGTTTATTTTTGCTTTTGGTGTCAGATTAAAAAAATCATTACCAAGACCTATGTCAAGGAGCTCACCACCTATGTTTTCTTCTAGGAGTTCTAGAATTTCAGATCTTATATTCAAGTCTTTAATCCAATTTGAGTTAATATTTGTGTATGTGTGTAAGACAGTGGTCCACCTTCATTCTTTTGTATGTAGCTGTTCAATTTTCCCAACACCCTTTATTGAAGAGACTGTCCTTTTCCGCTTGTATATTCTTACATGGGTTTATTTCAGGGCTCTCTATTCTGTTCCATTGATCTCTGTGTCTGTTTTTATGCCAATATCATACTGTGTTAATTACTATGGTTTTGTAATATCATTTAAAATCAAGGATCACGATGCCTCTAGCTTTGTTCTTTCTCAAGATTGCTTTGGCTATTCAGGGTCTTTTGTGGTTCCATACAAATTTTTCGATTGTTCTATTTCTGTAAAAAATACCATTGGGATTTTAATAGAGATTGCATTGTGACTATAGATTGCTTTGTGTAGTATGAACATTTTAACTATATTAATTCATTCAATCCATGGACACAGAATATCTTTCCATTTATTTGTGTCTTCTTAAATTTTTTATTAATGTCATAATTTTCAATATATGGTTTTTTCACCTCCTTGGTTAAATTTATTCCTAGGTATTTTATTCTTTTTGAGGCAGTTGTGAGACTGTTTTCTTAATTTCTCTTTCTGATAGTTCATTATTAGTGTAAAGAACTGCAACAGATTTTTGTGTATTGATTTTATATCCCTTAAATTTACTTATTCATTCTAACAGTTTTTTGGAGCCTTTAAGGTTTTCTATATATAGTATCATGTCATCTGCAAATAATGACTGTTACTTCTTCCTTTCGGATTTGGATGAATTTATTTCTTTTCCTTGCCTAATTGCTCTGGCTTGGACTTCCAATGCTATGTTGAATAAAAGTGGCAACAGTGCACATCCTTCTCTTGTTCCTGATATTAGAGGATTAGCTTTCAGCTTTTCACCATTGAGTATAACATTAGCTGTGGGCTTTTCATATATGGTCTTTATTATGTTGAGGTATGTTCCCTTTATACTCTCTTTGTTAAGAGTTTTTATTATAAATGGATGTTGAATTTTGTCAAATGCTTTCTCTGCGTCTATTGTGGTGATCATATGATTTTTATCCTTCATTTTGTTACTGTGGTATATCACCTTAATGGATTTGTGGAAGCTGAACTGTACTTTCATGGTTAAAATCCCATGGATTAATAAATCCCACTTAATCACAGTGTATGAACCTTTTAATGTATTGTTGAATTTGGCTTGCTGATATTTTGTTGAGGACTTTTGCATCTGTGTTCATCAGGAATACTGGCCTGTATTTTTTCTTTTTCTGTGTGGCATCCTTGTCCACTTTTGGTACCAGCACAATGCTGGCTTCATAAAACATGTTTGGAAGAGTTCTCCCTCTTCTATTTTTTGGAAGATTTTGAAAAGAATTGGTATTAATTCTTCTTTGAATTGTGGAATTAACCAGTGAAGCCATCTGTTTCCTGGACTTTTGTTTGTCGGAAGGTTGTTTTTTGTTTTTGTTTTTGTTTTGCAGTACATGGGCCTCTCTCTGCTGTGGCCTCTCCCATTGCAGAGCACAGGCTCCGGACACGCAGGCTCAGCGGCCATGGATCATGGGCCTAGCCACTCCGTGACATGTGGGATCTTCCCGGACCGGGCAGGAACCTGTGTCCCCTTCATCGGCAGGCAGACTCCCAACCACTTCGCCACCAGGGAAGCCCTGTTGGAAGGTTTTTGATTACTGATTCAATCTCCTTGCTAGTATCAGTCTGTTCAGATTCTATTTCATCCTGATTCAGTCTTGGTAGGTTGTATGGTTCTTATTCATTTCTTATAGGTTATCTAATTTGTTGGCATATACTTGTTCATAGTAGTCTCTTATGATCCTTCTTATTTCTGTGGTGTCAGTTATAATATCTCATCTTTCATCTCTGATTTTATTTATTTGAGGCCTTTCTGTTTTTTTCTTAGTGAGTCTAGTTAAATGTTTGTTAATTTTGTTTATCTTCTCAAAGAACCAGATCTTAGTTTTATTGATTTTTTATTGTCTTTTTAGTATCTATTTCACTTATTTCTGCTCTAATCTTTGTTATTTCCTTCCTTCTAGTAACTTTGGGCTTAATTTTTTCTTTTTCTAGTTCTTTGAGGTGTAAAGTTAGGTTGCATACTTGCAGCTTTTTTTGTTTCTTGAGGTAGGCGTTTATCACTATGAACTTCCCTCTTAGAACTGCTTTTGCTGCATCCCATAAATTTTGATATATTACATTTCTATTTTCATTTGTTTCAAGTTTTTTAAAAATTTCTCTTTTCATTTCTTCTTCAATATGTTTGTTCAGTAACATGCTGT
This sequence comes from Mesoplodon mirus, assembly GCF_964341445.2. Classification (NCBI taxonomy): domain Eukaryota; kingdom Metazoa; phylum Chordata; class Mammalia; order Artiodactyla; family Ziphiidae; genus Mesoplodon; species Mesoplodon mirus. The sequence continues at coordinate 38,031,572 of NC_138983.1, forward strand.
TTAATCTCCACATGTTTGTGAATTTTCCAGTTTTCTTCATGTAATTAATTTCTAGTTTCACATCATTGTGGTCAGAAAAGATGCTTGATATAATTTCAATCCTCTTAAATTTATTTATTAAGACTTGTTTTATGGCCCAACATATCTATCTTGGAAAATGTCCCATGTGCACTTGAGAAGAATGTGTATCCTGTTGTTTTTGGATGGAATGTTCTATAAGTATCTGTTAAGTCTGTCTGATCTAACATATTGATTAAGGCTAAAGTTTCCTAACTGATTTTCTTTCTGGATACCTACATTGATATAAGTGGGATATTAAAGTACTTTACTATTACTGTATTGCTGTCTACTTCTCCCTTTATGTTTGTTTATATTTGCTTTATATATTTAAGCACTTCTGTGTTGGGTGCACAAATATTTTAAATGTTATATATTCTTGTTGGATTGGCCATTATGTAACACCCTTCTTATTATAGTCTTTGTTTTAAAGTCAATTTAAAGTTTGATATAAGTGTAGCTACTCCATCTTTCTTTTGGTTTCCATTTGCATGGAATAGTTTTTTCCATCCCTTCAGAGTCAGTCTACATGTGTCCTTACAACTAAAGTGTGTCTCTTGTACATAGTATATAGATGGGTTTTGGTTTTTTTGCTGTTGTTTTTTTTTAACCCATTCATCCCCTTTATGTCTTTTGAATGGAGAATTTAGTCCATTTACATTTAAAGTTATTATTGATAAGTATGTGCTTATTTCCGTTTGTAAATTGCTGTCAGTTTTTGTAGTTCCTCTCTGTTCCTTTCTTCTTCTCTTGCTCTCTTTCTTTGTTTTAGGTTCTGACAGGGATTATGTTTCTTCACTTTCTTATTATTCTCATTACAAAGTTATAAATCTTGGAAAACTAGGTTTAATATTTCTGTGTGTTCTGTATCCCGTGTAGTGCCAGATACACAAAAGGCAGTCAGTATGTACTTGATAACATGAGAGGCACTCACCGTGCATTTTGTTACTCTTCTGGAAAACAGCATCTTCTTTGTCAACTGAATCAGGGTCAGTGCAGAAATGTCTGATATTTTCCTCAAGGTACCAGCTTTGATTCTCATCCACAACAGTAAACATTATAACAAACTCTTGATCCACATCAGTCCTTGTCCCTGAATATTTATGCAGGATACCTATCAGGCACATTCAAAAGAGTAAGAAAAAAATTCAAAGTGGACTAAATCAAGATGAGCTTTTCTTCCTGCCAATGGTATCAGGTAAGTTTGAAAGACCTACATGTACAAGAGTAACCCACAACATAAAATCAGTGAAAGGCTTTGATGGAAATGATAGAACCATAGAAAACTCATAAAACAGAAATCCTCACAACCACAGACTTGGAAACCTGGCTGTCCTTAAAATATATTTTACTGACAGAGCACAGATACACTAAATCAATTAATAGGGAATAAAATAGCAAAGTGATTATGTGGGTGAAATAATAAAGCAAAAGCATTCCTGGTCATTTGACTACATTTTACACTTTCCTATGTGTGGTGTCAGTGTGTATTTTTTAAAAGCATGTAAGTTTCAGAATGCTATGATTTTTTTAGGCAGAAGCTTGAATTATTGTCCCTGTTATGGATCTTCTATGTTAGAAGAATTTCTTTAATCTTACAGAAAGTTTGGAAGAAGAGGCACACTCTGTGTGAAGGGAGGTAGGCAAGACGACCTGAAGATTATATACACTTTTCAACACACCTGGGAATAGGCTCTTAGGGACAGAGGGGGTGGGGAAGAGACATCTTACCCTCTTTGCACACCAGCAGTGGGCCAATTAGCCCAGAGCAGATGTCCTTAGGGGCATCGATGTGCGAATGGTACACCCAGGTCAGGCAATTTGCATCTGCTGGGGAAGGAGCATATTCTTCTCTCACTGACCAGACATAGGTATAGTTTTTGCCAGGAGGAACATTGTCATCATCCTTGTTAGTTCCATATGTTCCATCTGGGTACAGGGCTCCTTCCAAGAAAATATAAAACATAGTTAAAATGCAGAGATCACACACTACAGTGGAAAGAGCTAGAGCTTTGAAATCAAACACACATGAATTAAAATTTATTTTCTATGGGACTTGAGGCTAGTTACTTAAATTCTCACTGTCTTTGTTTTCTACCAGTAAAGCTGGAATGTTTATATCTACCCCCACAGAGATGTAAGAACTACATGAGGCAGTGTATATGAAGTGTCCTGCACAGAGCCAGATGTTTAATAAATATTCATGAAGACCCCTTCTGACAGGCCTCCAGTACCAATCAGGAAGACTTCAATCTACTTCACTTAACATCAACTGCAGAAGGAAAGGAGAAGCAGCAGAAGAAATAACAAACACTTCTTGGGCACTTACTACACATTCAGCACCTAAATTTGAGACCTGAGAGATTTGGGGTCTCATGAAAAAGATCTGCTGACCTCAAAGCTAAGCAAGTATAGAGGTGAACACTCAGCACCCAGGCTTAAAAATAAAAACAAGGAAAAAAAAGAGCAGAAACCTAATGGCCAACACACTATAAGGAATACAGATTTCACGGGTTTAACCCAGACAGGTTACTAAACAAAAAAACAAGTAACATAAACAAACTTGGATGATGGCGGGATCAAAATCCAGAATCCAAAGTTGCTACAGTATATTCTCAATAATTTCCAGTTTTCAACAAGAAAAACAACAGCCACAGCAAAATGAAAAATGCAAAGAAATAAGAAAGTATGATCCATACTCAAGGGAAAAAAAAGCAGCCAATAGAAACTATCTCTTAGTGCTTCTAGGTGTTGAATTCAGCAGATAAAGACTTTAAAGCAGCTATTATAAATATATTCAAGCAACTGAAAGAAACTATGTTTAAATAATTAAAGGAAAGTAGGACAAATTATTCAACAAATAGAGAATCTCAATAAGGAGATAAAATTTATACATTAAAAAAAAGAACCAGTTTGGAGTTTTGGCATTGAAACATACAATAAATGAAATAAAATATTCACTAGAGTGGCTTGGCAACAGATTCAAGATGGCAAAAGAGTCACTGAACTTGAAGAGACATTGACAGAATTATCCTATCTGAAAAAGAGAGGGTTAAAAAAAAGATTGAAGAAAATAAACAGAACCTCAGAGAACTATGGGACTAAATCAAGTATATTAACATGTGTGTGATGTAGTCTGCCAAAGGAGAGGAGAAAGAAATGGGGGCAGAAAAAAATATGTGAAGAAATAATTGCAGAAAATTTTACCAAATTTGATGAAAACACTAACTTACACATCAAAGGAGCACAACAAAGCACAAGTAGAATACATACAAAGAATTCATACACAAATATATTGTTGTCAAGCTGTTGGGGAAGAAAAAAAAGGCAAAGAGAAATGGTCACATACTAAGGAGCCCCAACCTGATTAACAGTTGACTTCCCATTTAAATATTTGATATGAGAAGACAGTGGGATGACATACTAAAAGTGCTAGAGGAAAAATACCAACCAAGAATACTACATCCAGCAAAACTAGCCCTCAAAACAATAAGGCAAAATAAAGATGCTCTAGATAAGCAAAGATAAGTGAGTTTGTTGCTAGCACACCTGTCTTACAAGCAATACTAAAAGAGTCTTTCATACTAAAAGGAAATAACACCAGAGAATGTGAATCCACAGAAAGAAGTGAAAAGCACCAAAAATAGGAGAAATGGGAGTTAATATAAAAGATTGTATAAATATATTTTTCCTTTGTTATCCTGACATCTTTAAAATTCACAAGATAATATACAGTTCCAAGTATAACATCACATTGCTGGGTTTACAGAGGGAGAGATGTAATGACAATATAACAATAATAGCACGAAAGGGGTGGGTGAGAATGATGTTCTGTTGGAGTAAAGCTTTTATATATTTCCAGAATTAAGTAGGTAACAAATATGACGTATATTGTGATATGTTAAAATGCATATTACAATCCATAGGCCAACCAATAAGAAATGAACTCAAAATATATAGTTGAAAAATCAACAGAGAAATATAAATAGTAGATTTTAAAACATTGTTTCACACCAAAGAAGACAGTAAAGGAAGAACAGGGGAATAAAAAAGACAGAATGCATATAGAAAATAATTAGCAAGATAAGTGTAGCTCAAACTAATCAATAATTACATTAAATGTGAATGGTCTAAACACTCCAATTAATATGCAGAGATTGTCAAATTGGACAAAGAAGTAACATCCAACTATATGCAGTCTATATTTTAGATTCAAAACACAAATAGACTGAAAGCAAAAGAATGCAAATAGCAACAACATGAGAGCTGAAGTGGCTCTCAATACAGACAAACTAGATTTTTTTTTTTTTTTTTTTTTTGTGGTACGCAGGCCTCTCACTGCTTTGGCCTCTCCCCTTGCGAAGCACAGGCTCCAGACACGTAGGCCCAGCGGCCATGGCTCACGGGCCCAGCCACTCTGTGGCATGTGGGATCTTCCCAGACTGGGGCACGAACCCGTGTCCCCTGCATCGGCAGGTGGACTCTCAACCACTGCGCCACCAGGGAAGCCCGACAAACTAAATTTTAAGACAAAAAATGTAACAAGAGACAAAGATATTTCATAATGATAAAAGAGTCAATATATCAGGAAGATAAAACAATTATAAAGGTATTCATACATAACAAGAGTCTCAAAACACATAAAGCAAAAACTGACATAACTGAAAGGAGAAATACACAACTCAACAGTAATTGTTAGAGATTTCAATACCCTTCTCTAAATAACTAGGAGAAAAACTGGGCAGAAAATCGGCAAGGATATAGAAGACTTCAACCATGCTGTCAAACTTCTCAACCTAACTGATACCTATAGAATATTCCACCCAATGACTGCAGAACACACCTTCTTTACAAGGGCACATGGAACATTCTTCAGGATAGAAAGTAACCTAAACATAAAATAAATCTCAATAATTTAAAAGGAAAAATACTTCCATCCAAAAACAACAGAATACACTTTCTGCTCAAGTGCACATGGAACATTCTCCAGGATAGAGCATATCTTGGGTCACAAATCAAGCCTAGGTAAATTTAAGAAAATTAAAATCACATCAAGCATCTTTTCCAACCACAATGCTATGAGACTAGATATCAATTACAGGAAAAATCTGTAAAAAATGCAAACACATGGAGGCTAAACAATATGCTGCTAGACAACCAAGAGATCATGGAAGAAGTCAAAGAGGAAATAAAAAACACTTAGAAAAAAATGACAATGAAAACATGACAACCCAAAACCTATGGGATGCAACAAAAGCAGTTCTAAGAGGGTAGTTTATAGCAATACAAATCCTACCTCAAGAAAAAAGAAAAATCTCAAATAAACAGCCTAACCTTACACCTAAAGCAATTAGAGAAAGAAGAACAAAAATCCCCAAAGTTAGCAAAAAGAAAGAAAATAAAAATCAGATCAGAAATAAAGGAAAAATAAATGAAGGCAACAATAGCAAAGATCAATAAAACTAAAAGCCAATTCTTTGAGAAGATAAACAAAATTCATAAACCATCAGCCAGACTCATCAAGAAAAAAGAGGAGAAGACTCAAATCAACAGAATTAGAAATGAAAAAGGAGAAGTAACAACTGACACTACAGAAATACAAAAGATCATGAGAGACTACTACAAGCAACTATATGCCAATAAAATGGACAACCTGGAAGAAATGGACAAATTCTTAGAAAAGTACAGCCTTCCAAGACTGAACCAGGAAGAAATCGAAAACATGAACATACCAATCACAAGCACTGAGATTGAAACTGTGATTGAAAATCTTCCAACAAACAAAAGCCCAGGACCAGATGGCTTCACAGGCGAATTCTATCAAACATTTAGAGAAGAACTAACACCAATCATTCCAGACTCTTCCAAAATATAGCAGAGGGAGGAACACTCCCAAACTCACTCTACGAGGTCACCATCACCCTGACACCAAAACCAAAGATGTCACAAAAAAGAAAACTACAGGCCAATATCATTGATGAACATAGATGCAAAAATCCTCAACAAAATACTAGTAAACAGAATCCAACAGCACATTAAAAGGGTCATACACCATGATCAAGTGGGGTTTATCCCAGGAATGCAAGGATTCTTCAATATATGCAAATCAATCAATGTGATACACCATAGTAAGCAATTGAAGGATAAAAACCATATGATAATCTCAAAAGATGCAGAAAAAGCTTTTGACAAAATTCAACACCCATTTATGATAAATGGGTGAGCATAGAGGGAACCTACCTCAACATAATAAAAGCCATATATGACAAGCCCACAGGCAACACCATTCTCAATGGTGAAAAACTGAAAGCATTTCCTCTAAGATCAGGGAAAAGAAAAGGATATCCACTCTCACCACTGTTACTCAACATAGTTTTGGAAGTTTTAGCCACAGCAATCAGAGAAGAAAAGGATATAAAAGGAAACCAAATTGGAAAAGAAGAAGTAAAACTGTCACTGATGCAGATGACATGATACTAAACATAGAGAATCCTAAAAATGCTACCAGAAAACTACTAGAGCTAATCAATGAATTTGGTAAAGTTGCAGGATAGAAAATTCATGCACAGAAATCTCTTGCATTCCTATACACTAATGATGAAAAATCTGAAACAGAAATTAAGGAAACACTCCCATTTACCATTGCAACAAAAAGAATAAAATACCAGGAATAAGCCTACCTAAGGAGGCAAAAGACCTGTATGCAGAAAACTATGACACTGATGAAAGAAATCAAAGATGATACAAACAGATGGAAAGATATACCATGTTCTTGGATTGGAAGAATCAAAATTGTGAAAATGACTATACTACCTAAAGGAATCTACAGATTCAATGCAATCTCTATCAAATTACCAATGGCATTTTTCACAGGACTAGAAGAAAAAATCTTCCAATTTTTATGTAAAAGTCTTTACAAAAGACCCTGAATAGCCAAAGCAATCTTGAGAAAGAAAAACAGAGCTGGAGGAATCAGGCTCCCTGACTTCAGACTATACTACAAAGCTACAGTAACCAAGACAATATGGTACTGGCACAAAAACAGAAATATAGATCAATGGAACAGGATAGAAAGCCCAGAGATAAACCCACGCACCTAGGGTCATCTTTGACAAAAGAGGTAAGAATAAACAATGGAGAAAAGATAGCCTCTTCAATAAGTGGTGCTGGGAAAACTAGACAGCTACATGTAAAAGAATGAAGTTAGAACACTTCCAAACACCATACACAAAAATAAACTGAGAATGGATCAAAGACCTAAATGTAAGGCCAGACACTATAAAACTCTTAGAGGAAAACATAGGCAAAACACTCTATGACATAAATCACAGCAAGATCTTTTTTGACCCACCTCCTAGAGTAATGGAAATAAAATGAAAAACAAACAGATGGGACCTAATGAAACTTAAAAGGTTTTGCACAGTAAAGGAAGTCATACACAAAACAAAAAAAAAACAACCCACAGAATGGGAGAAAGTATTTGCAAATGAAGAGACCAACAAGGGATTAATCTCCAAAATATGCAAACAGCTTATGCAGCTCAATATCAAAAAAACCAAACAATCCAATCAAAGAATGGGAAGAAGATCTAAATAGACATTTCTACAAAGAAGACATATGGATGGCCAAAAAACACAAGAAAAGATACTCAACATTACTAATTATTAGAGAAATGCGAATTGAAACTACAGTGAGGTGTCACCTCACACCAGTCAAAATGGCCATGATCAAAACGTCTACAAACAATAAATGCTAGAGAGGGTGTGGAGAAAAGGGACCATCTTACACTATTGGTGGCAATGTAAATTGGTGTAGCCACTGTGGAGAAGAGTATGGAGTTTTCTTTAAAAACTAAATATAGGGCCTCCCTGGTGGCGCAAGTGGTTGAGAGTCCGCCTGCCGATGCAGGGGATACGGGTTCGTGCCCCGGTCTGGGAGGATCCCATATGCCGCGGAGCGGCTGGGCCCGTGAGCCATGGCCGCTGGGCCTGCGCGTCCGGAGCCTGTGCTCCGCAACGGGGGAGGCCACAACAGTGAGAGGCCCGCATACCGCAAAAAGAAAAAAAAAAAAAAAAAAAAAACTAAATATAGAGCTACCATATGATCCAGGAATCCCAATCCTGGGCATATATCCAGAGAAAACTATAATTTGAAAAGATACATGCACTCCAATGTTCATTGCAGCACTATTTACAATAGCCAGGACATGGAAGCAACCTAAATGTCCATAGACACAGGAATGGATAAAGAAGATGTTGTACATATATACAACGGAATATTACTCAACCATAAAAAAGAATGAAATAATGCCATTTGCAGCAACATGGATGGACCTAGAGATTATCATACTAAATGAAGTAAGTCAGATGAAGACAAATATCATAAGATTTCACTTATATGTGGAATCTAAAGAAAATGGTAGAAAATTTGAAACTTATTTACAAAACAGAAACAGACTCACAGACTTCAAAAACAAACATATCGTCACCAAAGGGGAAATGTGGAGGGGGGATAAATAAGGAGTTTGGGATTAACACATACACACTACTATATATAAAATACATAGTCAACAAGGACCTACTATATAGTACAGGGAACTTTACTCAGTATTCTGTAATAACCTATATGGGAAAAGAATCTGAAAAAGAATGGATATATGTGTATGTATAAGTGAATCACTTAGCTGCACACCTGAAACAAACATAACATTGTAAATCAACTACACCCCAATATAAAATAAAGATTAAATTTTTAAAAATCCAGTACTTATCAAATTAAAAACTCTCAAACTAGGAATAGACGGGAACTTCCTTCTAAGAATAATCCACATCTAACATCATGCTTAATGGGAGGGAGACTGCATGCTTTCTTCCTATGACTGGGAATAGGGGAAGAATGTTTGCTCTTGCCACTATTCTTAAATACTGTCCTGAAAGTTCTAGCCAGTGCAATAAACCAAAGAAAAAACTAAGTTATACCCATTGGTAAGGAAGAAATAAAACGTTATATTCATAGTGACATGATTCTGTATTCAAAAAATTCCAAGGAACACTTTAAACATCTACTAATAAACAAGTTTAACAAGATAGTAGGATTCAAGATAAATATATAAAACTCAATTGTATTTCTACACACTAGTAACAAACAATCAAAAATAAAATTAAGAAAACTATTCCATTTATAACAGTATCAGAAAGAATAAGATATTTCTGAATAAATTTAACAAAAGAAATGCAAATCTTGTACACTAAAAACTAGACATTGTTTAGAGACAATAGAAGTCTAAATTCCATGTTCCGATTGAAAGACTCAATATTGTCAAGATGGCAATTCATCTTTTAAATGCAGGTGACAATTTCCCCCCAACTGATTGATAAAACTCAATGCAATCCTAATCAAAACCCGGCTGAGGTTTCGTGGGTTTTTTGGTAAAAATTAATGAGTTCATCTGATATTTATATGGAAATGCAAAGGACTTAGAGTAGCTAAGTCTCGAGAAGAGCAAAGTTGGAGGATTTATGCTACCCAATTTCAAAACTTACTATAAATTCGTAGTAATCAAGACAGTGTGGTGTTTGTGCAAGGGTAAGCACATAGATCAGGGGAACAGAATTGAGAGCCCTGAAATACACCCTTATACTTATAGTTATTGATTTTCAAATATAGCCTATGAATCATTTATCTTCTATTCCCAGGACCCACAGTCAGTCTCTGGCACCTGGTGGGCACTCAGTGGAAGTATCATGAAGGTAATGAATTCTACGTGCTCACCTTCACCTACTCAGAACTAACCAAATCTGGGACCAAGAGGTTTGCTGCACTTCAGATTGAGGAAAAGCACCAAGAACAAAGGGCACTCCTAATCTTGTGTCCATCATCAGAGGTGTCTCCTCTGGCTGCTTAGACAGACCTGTCTATGGCAACAGCCAGGCAAGTTTCATTGCCTTAGGACAATATTTAATAGCCAGAAGCCCGTCCTTGGTGGTAAAGTAAGCTGCATCAGAGTTAATGGTGCTGTTCCTGGCATGTTCCTCAGAGCCAGTAGTGTAGCAGGTTTAACATCATTTGACACATTCCACCTGGTCACGAGCAAGAATAAAATGAAAGATGTGAAAAATACTTCTGAAGATGGAGAAATACTTCCATCTCAAAAGCCTAAGAATGTTGCTTTTAAAAAGAATTTAACTTTAGGGAGTACTCAGGAAACTGTGTTATTGAAGCTATTTAAGTACAAACAAGAAGACAGGGATGGGGGACTTCCCTGGTGGCGCAGTGGTTAAGAATCTGCCTGCCAATGCAGGGGACACAGGTTCGAGCCCTGGTCCGGGAAGATCCAACATGCCGCGGGGCAACTAAGCCTGTGTGCCACAACTACTGAGCCTGCACTCTAGAGCCTTCAAGCCACAACTACTGAGCCCATGTGCCTAGAGCCTGAGCTCCACAACAAGAGAAGCCACCGCAATGAGAAGCCCACGCACTGCAAGAGTAGCCCCTGCTTGCCGCAACTAGAGAAAGCCCGCGCGCAACAAAGAAGACCCAGCACAGCCTAAATAAACAAACAAATAAATAAATCAAATTTTAAAAACAAACAAACAAAAGAAGGCAGGGATGCTTCAGAAAGGAAGCACCAAAGACAGTAGCCTTAAGCAGGGAAGTTGAGGTCCACGTGCACTGAGACACCCTCCCCATAGCTGAGGCTGTTATGGGTGATAGGACACAGGAATCCATTTGTGCACTCTGCTCCTTATCCAACATGGGGCCCAGTCAATTGACAGGAAGGTTAGTGTGCTTCTGGGGCCACGGTGGAGCATGTGTCAAGGGACGCCAACACTCAGTTCTGTAGCAACATAAACAAAAGTGAGAAAGAAGAGAGGAAGGAAATAGGGTAAGAAAAAGGAAAAAGAGAAAGAAAAGGTGGGGACAGATGGAGATGGGGTGGTGGTAAGGGGGTGGAAGTAAGGGGGTGGGGGTAAGGGGGAGGGGGAGGCAGGGAGAAGACAAAAGAACATGTGTAATCTTAGAATGCGCTCTTAGAATCCCTTTCACTGCAACTGACAGTTGCCTTACTTAAGAAGGAGAGAGAAGACACCAATAATATAGGATTGATATTTACCTTCTGAATCTTTGTTGTAGAAAACGCCATGTGGATGCAAGGAGTAGGGTCGGGAAGCAAAGTTCTTTAAATGGATGACAATCACATCACCCACTTCAGCTCTCAAGATAGGGCCCAAGAATCCAAGCCAGGGAGGTTTGGGGATCTCCGTGGAATAGGTCTCATCTGTGTAGTGTCTGTATACAGCCTTTTTATAAATACTGCCTATCCTGTTGGGTCCTCTTTTGAGAAATAAGGTTGCAAGTCTAAAAGTAAGAAGGAAAATATTTTATAATTGAAATTAAAAGAGAAATCCTAATAGCTTACCTTAATAGTCCATAAAGTACTTGTAAGCATGATTTCTTATTTGGTGTTCACCAAAACCCTTCAGCCTCTGTAAAGTTGGTAAGATTATCCTCAATTTATTAGTGAGGACATGGAGCCTAAGAGTTAAGTGACAAGCCAGAAACAAATAGTATTCACAACCAAACGAAAACAAAACCAAAATATTCTAAAGTCACACTGTCCATTTGCCCCTTTTCATTCAACAAACACTTATTTATGCACTTACTGCATTCTCAGTAGGAGTCTATGATCTAATAATGAAAAAATTAAGTAACTACTCAGAGCAATATATGATTAAGTAAGTGCCAATTGAGTGGCTGATGCAATGGATATTGGCTCAGGTTTTCTAGCAATATATTTGTTCACAGAAAGAAACGATTGCTGTGACGGTGGTGGATTGGGAAGATGGCGGAAGAGTAAGATTCCATCTTCCCCACAGATACACCAGAAATACATCTACACGTGGAACAACTCCTACAGAACACCTACTGAACGCCGGCAGAAGACCTCAGACCCCCCAAAAGGCAAGAAACTCCCCACGTACCTGGGTAGGGCAAAAGAAAAAAGAATAAACAGAGACAAAAGAATAGGGACGGAACCTGCACCAGTGGGAGGGAGCCGTGAAGGAGGAAAGGTTTCCACACACTAGAAGACCCTTCGCGGGCGGAGACTGCAGGTGACAGAGGGGGAGAGCTTCGGAGCCACGGAGGAGAGCGCAGCAACAGGGGTGTGGAGGGCAAAGCGGAGAGATTCCCGCACAGAGGATCAGTGCCGACCAGCACTCACCAGCCCGAGAGGCTTGTCTGCTCGCCCGCCAGGGTGGGTGGGGCTGGGAGCTGAGGCTTGGGCTTCGGAGGTCGGATCCCAGGGAGAGTAGTGGGGTTGGCAGCGTGAACACAGCCTGTAGGGGGCTAGTGCGCCACGGCTAGACGGGAGGGAGTCCGGGAAAAAGTCTGGAGCTGCCGAAGACACAAGAGAATTTTTCTTCCCTCTTTGTTTCCTGGTGTGTGAGGAGAGGGGATTAAGAGCGCTGCTTAAAGGAGCTCCAGAGACAGGCGCAAGCCGCAGCTACCAGCGCGGACCCCAGAGATGGGCATGAGATGCTAAGGCTGCTGCTGCCACCAACAAGAAGCCTGTGTGTGAGCACAGGTCACTCTCCACACCTCCCTTCTGGGAGCCTGTGCAGCCCGCCACTGCCGGGGTCCCGGGATCCAGGGACAACTTCCCTGGGAGAACGCTTGGTGCGCCTCAGGCTGGTGCAACGTCATGCCGGCCTCTGCCGCCGCAGGCTCGCCCCACATCCGTGCCCCTCCCTTTCCCCGGCCTGAGTGAGCCAGAGTCCCCGAAGAGGCTGCTCCTTTAACCCCGTCCTGTCTGAGTGAAGAACAGACACCCGCCGGCGACCTACACGCAGAGGCGGGGCCAAATCCAAAGCTGAACCCCGGGAGCTGTGTGAACAAAGAAGAGAAAGGGAAATCTCTCCCAGCTGCCTCAGGGGCAGTGGATTAAATCTCCACAATCAACTTGTTGTACCCTGCATCTGTGGAATACCTGAATAGACAACGAATCATCCCAAATTGAGAAGGTGGACTTTGAGAGCAAGATTTATTGTTTTTTCCCCTTTTCCTCTTTTTGTGAGTGTGTATGTGTATGCTTCTTTGTGAGATTTTGTCTGTATAGCTTTGCTTTCACCATTTGTCCTAGGGTTCTATCCATCCGTTTTTTTTTTTACATAAAAAATTTTTTTCTTAATAATTATTTTTTATTTTAATAACTTATTTTATCTTTATTTTATTTTATCCTCTTTCTTTCTTTCCTTCTTTCTACTTTTTCTCCCTTTTATTCTGAGCCCTGTGGATGAAAGGCTCTTGGTGCTGCATCCAGGAGTCAGTGCTGTGCCTCTGAGGTGGGAGAGCCAACTTCAGGACACTGGTCCACAAGAGACCTCCCAGCTCCACGTAATATCAAATGGAGAAAATCTCCCAGAGATCTACATCTCAACACCAACACCCAGCTCCACTCAACGACCAGCAAGCTACAATGCTGGACACCCTATGCCAAGCAACTAGCAAGACAGGAACACAACCCCATCCATTAGCTGAATGGCTGCCTAAAATCATAATAAGTCCATAGACACCCCAAAACACACTACCAGACCTGGACCTGCCCACCAGAAAGACAAGATCCAGCCTCATCCACCAGAACACAGGCACTAGTCCCCTCCACCAGGAAGCCTACACAACCCACTGAACCAACTTTAGCCACTGGGGACAGACACCAAAAACAACGGCAACTATGAACCTGTAGCCTGCAAAAAGGAGACCCCAAACACAGTAAGATAAGCAAAATGAGAAGACAGAAAAACACACAGCAGATGAAGGAGCAAGATAAAAACCCACCAGACCTAACAAATGAAGAGGAAATAGGCAGTGTACCTGAAAAAGAATTCAGAATAATGATAGTAAAGATGATCCAAAATTTTGGAAATACAATAGAGAAAATGCAAGAAACAGTTAACGAGGACCTAGAAGACCTAAAGATGGAACAAGCAACGACGAACAACACAATAAATGAAATTTTAAAAACTCTAGAAGGGATCAATAACAGAATAACTGAGGCAGAAGAACGGATAAGTGAGGTGGAAGATAAAATAGTGGAAATAACTACTGCAGAGCAGAATAAAGAAAAAAGAATGAAAAGAACTGAGGACAGTTTCAGAGACCTCCGGGACAACATTAAATGCACCAACATTCGAATTATAGGGGTTCCAGAAGAAGAAGAGAAAAAGAAAGGGACTGAGAAAATATTTGAAGAGATTATAGTTGAAAACTTCCCTAATATGGGAAAGGAAATAGTTAATCAAGTCCAGGAAGCACAGAGAGTCCCATACAGGATAAATCCAAGGAGAAACATGCCAAGACACCTATTAATCAAACTATCAAAAATTAAATACAAAGAAAACATATTAAAAGCAGCAAGGGAAAAACAATAAATAACACACAAGGGAATCCCCATAAGGTTAACAGCTGATCGTTCAGCAGAAACTCGGCAATCTAGAAGGGACTGGCAGGACATAGCTAAAGTGAAGAAGGAGAAAAACCTACAACCAAGATTGCTCTACCCAGCAAGGATCTCATTCAGATTTGATGGAGAAATTAAAATCTTTACAGACAAGCAAAAGCTGAGAGAGTTCAGCACCACCAAACCAGCTTTACAACAAATGCTAAAGGATCTTCTCTAGGCAAGAAACACAAGAGAAGGAAAAGACCTACAATAACAAACCCAAAACAATTAAGAAAATGGGAATAGGAACATATATATTGATAATTACCTTGAATATAAATGGATTAAATGCTCCCACCAAAAGACACAGACTGGCTGAATGGATACAAAAACAAGACCCATATATATGCTGTCTACAAGAGACCCACTTCAGACCTACAGACACATACATACTGAAAGTGAGGGGATGGAAGAAGATATTCCATGCAAATGGAAACCAGAAGAAAGCTGGAGTAGCAATTCTTATATCAGACAAAATAGACTTTAAAATAAAGACTATTAGAAGAGACAAAGAAGGACACTGTATAATGATCAAGGGATCGATCCAAGAAGAGGATATAACAATTGTAATTATTTATGCACCCAACATAGGAGCACCTCAATACATAAGGCAAATACTAACAGCCATAAAAGGGGAAATTGACAGTAACACAATCATAGTAGGGGACTTTAACACCCCACTTTCACCAAAGGACAGATCATCCAAAATGAAAATAAATAAGGAAACACAAGCTTTAAATGATACATTAAACAAGATGGACTTAATTGATATTTATAGAACATTGCATCCAAAAACAACACAATACACATTTTCCTCAAGTACTCATGGAACATTCTCGAGAATAGATCACAAATCAAGCCTTGGTAAATTTAAGAAAATTGAAATCGTATCAAATATCTTTTCTGACCACAATGCTATGAGACTAGATATCAATTGCAGCAAAAGATCTGTAAAAAATACAAACAGATGGAGGCTAAACAGTACACTACTTAATAACGAAGTGATCACTGAAGAAATCAAAGAGGAAATCAAAAAATACCTAGAAACAACTGACAATGGAGACACGACGACCCAAAACCTATGGGATGCAGCAAAAGCAGTTCTAAGAGGGAAGTTTATAGCAATACCATCCTACCTTAAGAAACAGGACACATCTCGAATAAACAACTTAACCTTGCACCTAGAGCAATTAGAGAAAGAAGAACAAAAAATCCCCAAAGTTAGCCAAAGGAAAGAAATCATAAAGATCAGATCAGAAATAAATGAAAAAGAAATGAAGGAAACGATAGCAAAGATCAATAAAACTAAAAGCTGGTTCTTTAAGAAGGTAAACAAAATTGATAAACCATTAGCCAGATTCATCAAGAAAAAAAGGGAGAAGACTCAACTCAATAGAATTAGAAATGAAAAAGGAGAAGTAACAACTGCCACTGCAGAAATACAAAGGATAATGAGAGATTACTACAAGCAACTATATGCCAATAAAATGGATAACCTGGAAGAAATGGACAAATTCTTAGTAATGCACAACCTGCCAAGACTGAACCATAAAGAAATAGAAAATGTGATCAGACCAATCACAAGCACTGAAATTGAAACTGTGATTAAAAATCTTCCAACAAACAAAAGCCCAGGACCAGATGGCTTCACAGGCGAATTCTATCAAACATTTAGAGTAGAGCTAACACCTATCCTTCTCAAACTCTTCCAAAATATAGCAGAGGGAGGAACACTCCCAAACTCATTCTACAAGGGCACCATCACCCTGGTATCAACACCAGACAAGGATGTCACAAAGAAAGAAAACTACAGGCCAATATCATTGATGAACATAGATGCAAAAATCCTCAACAAAATACTAGCAAACAGAATCCAACAGCACATTAAAAGGATCATACACAATGATCAAGTGGGGTTTATTCCAGGAATGCAAGGATTCTTCAATATATGCAAATCAATCAATGTGATACACCATATTAAGAAATTGAAGGAGAAAAACCATATGATCATCTCAATAGATGCAGAGAAAGCTTTCGACAAAATTCAACACCGATTTATGATAAAAACCCTGCAGATAGTAGGCATAGAGGGAACTTTCCTCAACATAATAAAGGCCATATATGACAAACCCACAGCCTACATCCTCCTCAATGGTGAAAAACTGAAAGCATTTCCCCTAAGATCAGGAACAAGACAAGGTTGCCCACTCTCACCACTCTTATTCAACATAGTTTTGGAAGTTTTAGCTACAGAAATCAGAGAAGAAAAGGAAATAAAAGGAATCCAAATGGGAAAAGAAGAAGTAAAGCTGTCACTGTTTGCAGATGACATGATACTATACATAGAGAATCCTAAAGATGCTACCAGAAAATGACTAGAGCTAATCAATGAATTTGATAAAGTAGCAGGATAAAAAATTAATGCACAGAAATCTCTGGCATTCCTATACACTAATGATGAAAAATCTGAAAGTGAAATCAAGAGAACACTCCCATTTACCACTGCAACAAAAAGAAAAAAATATCTAAGAATAAACCTACCTAAGGAGACAAAAGACCTGTATGCAGAAAATTATAAGACACTGATGAAAGAAATTAAAGATGATACAAATAGATGGAGAGATATACCATGCTCCTGGATTGGAAGAACCAATATTGTGAAAATGACTCTACTACCCAAAGCAATCTACAGATTCAATGCAATCCCTATCAAACTACCACTGGCATTTTTCACAGAACTAGAACAAAAAATTTCACAATTTGTATGGAAACACAAAAGGCCCCGAATAGCCAAAGCAATCTTGAGAACGGAAAACGGAGCTGGAGGAATCAGGCTCCCTGACTTCAGACTATACTACAAAGCTACAGTAATCAAGACAGTATGGTACTGGCACAAGAACAGAAAGATAGATCAATGGAACAGGATAGAAAGCCCAGAGATAAACCCACGCACATATGGTCAACTTATCTTTGATAAAGGAGGCAGGAATATACAGTGGAGAAAGGACAGCCTCTTCAATAAGTGGTGCTGGGAAAACTGGACAGGTACATGTAAAAGTATGAGATTAGATCATTCTCTAATACCATACAAAAAAATAAACTCAAAATGGATTAAAGACCTAAATGTAAGGCCAGACACTATAAAAGTCTTAGAGGAAAACATAGGCAGAACAGTCTATGACATAAATCACAGCAAGATCCTTTTGGACCCACCTCCTAGAGAAATGGAAATAAAATCAAAAACAAACAAATGAGACCTAATGAAACTTCAAAGCTTTTGCACAGCAAGGGAAACCATAAACAAGAGGAAAAGACAACCCTCAGAATGGTAGAAAATATTTGCAAACGAAGCAACTGACAAAGGATTAATCTCCAAAATTTACAAGCATCTCATGCAACTCAATAACAAAAATCAAACAACCCAATCCAAAAATGGACAGAAGACCTAAATACACATTTCTCCAAAGAAGATATACAGACTGCCAACAAACACATGAAAGAATGCTCAACATCATTAATCATTAGAGAAATGCAAATCAAAACTACAATGAGATATCATCTCACAACAGTCAGAATGGCCATCATCAAAAAATCTAGAAACAATAAATGCTGGAGAGGGTGTGGAGAAAAGGGAACACTCTTGCACTGCTGGTGGGAATGTGAATTGGTACAGCCACTATGGAGAACAGTATGGAGGTTCCTTAAAAAACTGCAAATAGAACTACCATACGACACAGCAATCCCACTACTGGGCATATACCCTGAGAAAACCATAATTCAAAAAGAGTCATGTACCAAAATGTTCATTGCAGCTCTATTTACAATAGCCAGGAGATGGAAACAACCTACGTGTCCATCATCGGATGAATGGATAAAGAAGATGTGGCACATATATACAATGGAATATTACTCAGCCATAAAAAGAAACGAAATTGAGCTATTTGTAATGAGGTGGATGGACCTAGAGTCTGTCATACAGAATGAAGTAAGTCAGAAAGAGAAAGACAAATACCGTATGCTAACACATATATTTGAAATCTAAGAAAAAAAAAAAAAGGTCATGAAGAGCCTAGGGGTAAGACGGGACACTTAGGTTGCTTCCATGTCCTGGCTATTGTAAACAGTGCTGCAGTGAACATTGTGGTACATGACTCTTTTTTTTTTTTTTTTTTTTTTTTTTTTTTTTTTTTTTTTTTGCTGTACGCAGGCCTCTCACTGCTGTGGCCTCTCCCGTTGTGGAGCACAGGCTCCGGACACACAGGCTCCGCGTCCATGGCTCGCGGGCCCAGCCGCTCCGCGGCATGTGGGATCTTCTGGGATCGGGGCACGAACCCGTGTCCCCTGCATCGGCAGGCGGACTCTCAACCACTGCGCCACCAGGGAAGCCCCATGACTCTTTTTTAATTATGGTTTTCTCAGCGTATATGCCCAGTAGTGGGATTGCTGGGTCTTATGGTAGTTCTATTTGTAGTTTTTTAAGGAAACTCTGATTCCAAATGACCAGCTTTTCTCAGTCCTCCATGGGTCACTGTCACTGACAAACTCTGTGTAGGGTAGAGGGGTTATTTTACATATGCTGGGCCTTCCTCTCCACCAACAGAGCACTCATCCTTCAGCTGCAGAGGTGACTGGTGTACATCAAACCACTAGAAAGCAAAGCAGGGAGAAGGAAACACTGTGTCCAAGGCCAGATAAAGACACCAGATAAAGCTCCATGAGGGGTTGGGAAGGAAGCTGATCAGAATAAGCCAGGGCTATGGGGAAAAACTCTGTGGGTGAAGTGAAGAATTGGAGACCATTCTTAAAGAATAGGGAAAAAAATAAATGGGTAAATAAAAATATAGAAAACTTCAAAAATTGTCACATATCCCCATTCTCGGGCTTTCTTCAACTCTGATTTCTAGGCTGAACATTTGCAAATCATCTCTCTCCTTGCATTGCAAAAAATCTTTCTAGAACTGGCAAGTAAGGTAAGATGTTTTTCATTTAGTTTTGAAAATTATGTCTAATGCCTTGGAATTATACTTCTCAAGTGACTTTAAGAATTGTGTTTCAACTCCCTTGTTATACAAAGTAAGGAAATTGATGTTCAGAGAGATTATGTGACATGTTCAAGGTTACACAGCAGGTTGGGGCAGAGCAAGGACCAGAAGTCAGGTCTCCTGGTTTCTAGTCTAGGCTCTTTCCACTCATAATGGAATACTAGGCACCTGGCTGTCATGAACTTCTAAATATTGGGCACTTTCTGGGTGTGAATATCTAACCAGCAGAGAGTCCTCAGAAGTGCTGTCTACTCAACCTGCAGAAGCTAAGAGGCATGGTCACATCACCCAAGATGATTCCTTGCTCTGGGGGAAATGGCACAATGCAGAGCACACATAGTGAACTCCATACTTGTCCCATAATCGTGACATCTTCACATATGTCACCTGTGGCACCCATGACACTTGTGAACCATGGCACCTGAGACATGTGTCCTGTGGTCTTCAAGCAAGACTCAGCAGCCAACCACAACTGTACGTTCTTAGAAACTTGCCCTGAACCACTGGCCACATGAGTAGCACTTCCTGGCATGATTGCTGCTAAAAGCCAGCACTCATCACATCCTCACTCAGGTTCCCTTTTAAGAGTCAGGAGTCTGCCCTGCATAAACATTGCTCCTTGACACACCAGAAGGGAACCCTTGGGGACCTTGGCATTCCAGGTATGACATCTAGTATGCCAGCTTCCCCTAAAGGGCAGGAGTACTCTTCTATGGAACCACAGCATTTGTTAAACCACCTTACTCTAATCTGATGACAAACTGTGTTTTAGTCATGCCTATTTTTTTTTCCTTTTCTTTTTCACCATAACTATTTTCATACATTTTATTGTAATTTCTTCAAAGCACCATCTTCTGGCTGAAATGATCAACAGAGATCCCCTAACTTCTTCCTGCACTCAGACTTGTGAAAATGGCATTTTAGTATTTGAGTATTTAAAGTACTCTGGGTTTTTAAACAGACTCCCAGACATAGAAAACAAACTTATGGGTACCAAAGGGGAAAGGTGGGGCAGGGGGAGGGATAAATTGGGAGTTTGGGATTAATACATACACACTACTATATTTAAAATAGATAACCAACAAGGACCTACTGTATAGCACAGGGAACTCTGCTCAATTCTCTGTAATAACCTAAATGGGAAAAGAATTTGAAAAAGAATAGACATCTGTATATGTATAACTGAATCACCTTGCTATACACCTGAAACTAACACAAATTGTAAATCAACTATAGTCCAATATAAAATAAAAATAATAAAAATAATAAAGTACTTTGGGCTTTTTGAATGAACCCAGGTAATTGGTTTGGTCACTGACACCAGTGATCATTTTCAATGTCTTTCTGGAAAGAGTGACAAGTGAGACTAAAACTGCCCTTGGTAAAGAATTGGGTCTTTCTAGAAAGTTCTTATTAATGGAATCCCTGACTTCCCTCGAAGTTGAGTTTAATTCAATGGGAAAGGATCACCTTTGCCAGGAAAAGGTTGCATCGTGAAAAAATATTGGCTCTGAAGTCAAAGCAATGTGAGTTTGGTGCTGCCTTTTACATTATAAACAAGTACTTAACTTCAGAGCCTCAGTTCCTTGTTTGTAGAGTGGGAATAATAACATCTGTGAGCAGTAATGAAATAAAAGTCTCTGGTGCAATCACTGGGTCAGAGTAAATGCTACAAAACAGCTATACTGGCATGGGCATTTTAGGAGAAAGATAGAATTCTGTGCATATGGAAATGTGTCCAACATCACATTGAGCTTAAAGACTACACTCACTACCCTCAGTGCACACATCTTGAATATTTTCCCATCCAATAGCTGCTCACAATGATTATTTTTCTATTGATGGCTTTTTGAGGACAGCAGAGCTCTATTTTCAGGGAAAGCCCCTGGCAGTTAGGGGAGTCTTTCAACCCCATATCCATTGTCACAGTACAAACTACCACCATCAATTGTCAGCAGAAGTGAGATTGAAAGAAGTCAAGAGCATTCTCTGGAAATAGCCCCTGGACATTAAATTTCCTGGTACAAAGCTTAAGGAAAATTCTTTCTTGGTAGCCTGGCTGGCATGAGCATCATCCTTTTTGAATAAACAAAACATGACTATGCCTCTTCTGTGTTGTTAGAAAACCTGGAAGCCGTGTGTCCAAGCCAACTGGATCTTTGGTCTTTCCCCAGGGCAGGGGGACCTGGCATTTAAAGACCTGCTGGCAGACCCCATGAATCTTAGCAACTAACCTCATCTTTAAAAAATGGAACTTGGATTTGAATGCACTGGGCTCTGCCTATCAAGAAAGGAACAAGCATCCGAATATATGACTATTTTCCAAAACATCTCAAAAGATGTTCTAAGAACCACAACGTTGAAAATATGCACGACAGTTCTGTAGCCAGAAGGTGATTTCAGAGGGAACTCCAGGGAGCAAATGAGAGATTTAAGACACAGCACTCTGGGAGGAAGAGGGATAACAAGCACTATTTTCTGCAAAAATAAAAAGTCAGGGACATAGAAGACTGCAGCATCATCTCACCCAGCTATGCCCTGGGCTCTGGAGATAAATATTGCCCTCAGATTGAATGAGCTGGGGCTGGAACAAACCTCTCACCAGCAAAATAAAGCCATTTCTAAGTGGACTCAAGGAAACTTTTAAAATACCAGCCAAATCTATTATAACTGTCCCCCTTTTTTAAATGTTACAAAACAAAATGTAACTACCTAGAGCATACTTATCTCTAATTATGATGTTTCATTCCAAAAATAAAAACTAAGAAAACACTATGTGTTTTAACAGTGAAGAATTCTTGAAATTTCTCAAATTTTTATCCCAAGTTTTAACTTTTTTTTTTTTTTTAACACAGTGAGTCCAGAACCCCTGGAAGTTCTTAGTGGTACCTAGTGAAATTTATCCATATAGAGAGTAAGCCATTATTCAAAACACATGGTTTTGTACATGGCTTTTCACAGACGAGGCTGTGAATAGATGGAGCTAAGATGTCTCTTCCAGATTACACACTCGCCCATGCAAGGGCTCTCCAAGCAAACACAAAACCCCTCCTATTGATTTAGGTCAACTCACCCCCACTGTAGCCACCCAAGGAGTACAACCTTCCCCAAGCAGAGTCAAAAAGGAGCCAAACCTGGGAGTCTATGGGGACCCCAATTTCACTCACTTGTCTTCTGCGAAACTTTTCCCAGTAATAACGTTCTTTCCTTGGGGTACATAGTTCCAGTATTCTTCCACAATCCCAATGTGGTATGTTCTGGTAACTGCGCCAACCATCCCAGACAGACCCAGGAATGTAAGGAGAAGGATGCAGCCAGCCGGCCGCTTCTGAGGCATTTGTGGATGTAACTCAGGCAAACAGCCTGCACAGGAGACAACACTGTCTGTCCCTCCCGCTCACTCAGAGCTAGTTATAAATAAGGAATGGACAAGGTTCAGCTCCTCCTACTTAGGTAGTTTGGGGTTGGGACAGAGACTGACAACTTGTATAAGCAGAGCAAGCTCGATGGGGTAGTTGCTATGATGATAAAACTTTTGCCAGCCATCCAAGTAATGTAACTGGCTTGTTTATTTACTCTACAAACCAAACAGACTTGTTTCTGTAAGGTTTTGTGCTCTGCTCTGACATTAGTCTTTCATCTTTGCCAGGAATGTCAGTACAACAAGTTGGGCTGATGACTTCCCCCTGCTTTCTCTTTTTTTCTCTACACCAATTAGAAGAACAAATTAAAATTGGAAAACTGGGTGGGTCTGTGTGAAGCATCAGGAAATAATCCCAAGCATTAAAGAAGACTTCATCTCTGTCGAAAAGGCAGAGGGAGTGATGTAATCACCCTCCACCTTCTCCAACTTGTTTCATGAGGCTACATGAAACAATCAACTCACATCATAAAGTTTGTAACAACATTGTAAAACCTCACTAATTCTCCATTGCTCATGCACCATCTTCCCCAGAAGCTCTCAAATCCCATCAGCTAAAATGAGGCACTCAATTGCCCAGTTCAGCCAAAATTTTAGAGGCCATCACCCCCAAGGGAAGAGAGTTGCTTTTCTTAGAATGAATGAAAATAATAAGGAAGAAGTACCCTTCAGGCACATGAAGACAAAATTCAGTAGCAGGTCTTTGGGTCAAAAAGGTGAAGGGATGCTCATTCTTCTATTTATTCTAATCTGTGACCTAGAATCTCCGTGTTGAAAGAGACCTCATCCAACCCTGGAAGAGAGCCAATCTGATTCCCATGCAGAGTTGATCTTGAAGCAGCAGCCATAGAATGAAGGAGACAGCCTCCTGGCTGGGCTTTGAGGTTAGACAGACCTGTGTCTGAATCTAGTCCTACCAGCTACTAATTTAGTGGCACTGAAGAATAACTTAACCTCGCTAAGTCTGGGTTTGTAAAATGGGGTTGGAGGGATTGTTAAGAAAATTTAAAGGATGATATAGGAGCAAATCTAGATGAGTTTGAGCTTGATAACTTTTTAGATAAAACAGCAAAGACATGATCCATGGAAGAAATAATTGATAAGCTGGACTTCAAAAATAAATTTGTGCTCTGTGAGAGACACTGTCAAAAGAATGAGAAGAAAAGCCACAGACTGGGAGAAAATACTTGCAAAATACACATCTGATAAAGAACTGTTATCCAAAATATACAAGTAACTCTTAAAACTCAGCAGTAAAAAAACAAACAACCTGATTAAAAAATGGGCAAAAGACCTCAACAGACACCTGGTCAAAGAAGATATACGGTTGGAAAATAAACATATGAAAAGATGCTCCACATCATATGTCATTAGGGAAATGCAAATTAAAATGACAATGAGATACTACCACACACCTATCAGAATGGCCAAAATCTGGAACACTGAAAACACCGAACGCTGGTGAGGATGTGGAGCAATAGGAACTCTCATTCTTGGTAGGAATGCAAAATGGTACAGCCATGTCAGGACACAGATTGCCAGTTTATTATAAAACTAAGTGTACAGTGCACATTAAATATCTTACAATTTTTTGTCAACTGTACCTCAGTAAAACTTTTTTTAAAAACCCTAAAATTTTGTCATATGATAGCAATCACATTCTTTGGTATTTACACAAAGGACTTGAAAACTTATGTCTAGACAAAAACCTGCACAGAATAAATGAACAGTAGTTTATTTATGCCATTATTCCAGATAATGGAATATTATTCAACAAATAAATGAGCTATCAAGCAATGAAAAGACATGGAAGAACCTCACATGCATATTACTAAATGAAAGAAGCCAATCTGAAAATCTACATATTGTAGGATTCCAACTAGATGACACATGGGCAAAGACAAAACTATGGAGACAGTAAAAAGATCAGGGATTATCAGAGGTTTGTGAGGAGGCAGGGGTGAATAGGCAGAGCACAGAGGATTTTTAGGGCAGTGAAACTACTCTGTATAATACTATAACATGTGGTGGATACATGTCACTATACATTTGTCCAAACCCGCAGAATATAGAACACCAAGAGTGAACCCTAAAGTGAACCCGTTATCATTGGGTGATAATGATGTATCACTGAAGGTTCATCGATTGTAATAAATGTACCACTCTGGTGGGGATGCGGATAATAGGGGCGCTCAGCATGCGCGGGGGAAGGAGGTGTGTGAGAAAACTCTGCAGCTCAGTATTGCTGTGAACCTAAAACTTCTCTATAACAGTCAAATCTGTTTTTTTAAAAGAAGATCTGAAAAGATGATGTCTGCAAAGTGCCTACCATACCCACAGAGTAGGTTTGCAATAAATGTTAACGTCCTTATTCCTCATCTACACCCTCTAAGAGAGCCTCTGCCTCAGCCCGTGTTATGACAGATGTTATGACAGATGCATTTTCACCAACATTCTTCTGTTTTCTTTCCCAGAGTCCCATCCACCACACCTCCCACTAGCCTCAAGAAGAGAGTTTTTCTCTTTAAATTGTAGGTATGCTATAGATATGCCATAGCATGGGTTTTGAGTTGACATCCATCTTAGCTAATAAAATACGTGCTGAGTATCTTGTTTCAGAGCCAAGCTCTTAATAACTTTGATTTATTGACTTGTTTTTATGTCAGGACACTTGTACAATAGAATAATTGCCATAGCACATTACCCTTTAACTGAAATCTATTCTTTAGTATAAGTTTGGAGGCTTTGTGTGAGTTCGTCACTTTAATATCCACTACAGAGGACGGATTCACAGGGCGAACCTGAGCACGACCTCCAAAGAAGTAGGGCCTTAGGAGTTCTTGGAATTTGGAAATGCCCCAGAACAAATAGCTTTTTGTTTATACCCCAGAGAAGCAGGCTATTTGGGGCCAAACAGGCTTGATGTGGTATCAAAAACTTCATTAGGACATATTCCACACAATTCTTTTAGACGGGAGAAACAGGTATAAATGACACAAATCAAAAACATACAGTTAACTTTTCTACTCAGGATACTGAATGCATATAATGAAGACCCTGAGGAAGGCATCACCTAACTTCTGATTCAAAATGAGGCCCACAGAGAAGACCCAGAGCGCGGGAGGTGCTGTAGCTGATGAGATGAGTGCACTCAATCCATTCGAAGCAGAGAACGTGGTTCCTGAGGGGCAAAAGAGTCAGGGAAAGAGTTTACTAAAAGTGATGAAATAAAGTTCTGGAAATTTCTCTGACTTTCTTCCTTATTCTAGGACAATAGCATCTGGATTACCTAAGAGCTGAGGAGCAGAAAAGAAAGGTGTGTGAGTGAATGACTTTTTCCTGTAACACTCATTTCTGAAAACCCACTGCTAAATACAAGGGGTCATGGACAATGTCGAGAGTTTGATTAGGAAGTCTGAGTAATAATGTGAACAAATACTTTAAACTCCATTGGACACTCTTCAGACATAAATAAAGCAGAAAAATGCAACATTTATAAAGCACCTACTATGTGGGATGGACAGTCCAGATATTCACACCATGATTTCCTCAGTATACTCACCGGGTTTAAGACATGGTAAATCTGATGCCATGCATCAATAGGATCATATCATATTTCTCTGAAACATACTACAGGATACTTAGAGAATAAAACTTTTAGTGGGAGAAGCCAATTCAGATAAATAGTATTCCAGCTAGCCTTAGCTGAGGTGTCATTTTAAGTAATAAATAAACTGTAAATGACAAAATTGGCTGTCCCATTCTTTAGACTTTTTGTGTGTTTTAAGAGAAATGTTAAATACTCCTTAAGAGATTTTCGATATTCCAAACTCTGACCCAAAACTTTCACCGGTCTAGCCCTCTCACTGCCCTGCCACAGTAGATCATGGCTCTTCAACCTCCTTGGGTCCCGTAGTTTTTTTTTTTTTTTTCTTTTTTTTGGTCCCGTAGTTTCTTGATGGGATCTTTTTATTTCTCACCTGGAGGAAACTTAGAGCTTTCTAGTTGCTCTCACAGGGCCCAGAGTGATCATTCTGAATGTAGATGGGACCAGGATTCTCCACTGCCTGAGATTTTTCAGTAGCTCCCCATGGCCTTCAGGATAAGGGCTGATAGCCTTGACTTGACTTTCAAGACTGGTCCTGATCTGGCTCCTAGGGACTGGAGCCCTCTCCTCAACATTTAGCTCAGGTTCTCATCATCATCATCATCATCATCTTGGCAACCAGTTTGCCCCTCATCTGTGCTCCCATCATCACTTTTTGTGTGCCTTTGCCATGGCATTTATCACACTCACATAGTGCAGTAATCATCTGTTTGTCTGCCGTCCCACACAACACTCATCAGAGGCTTCTTATGGGCAGGGACTGAGCCTTGTTCATCCCTGTATTCCCGGTGTCTGATGTTAAATGGTGAACCAACGCATGTGCAAATGAATGAATGAATATATTAGATGCTACCCGTATGTACCACGTGTGTGTTATGTGGTGGTTTCTATGCTAAGCCCTTTACGTGTATTATCTCATTTAATTATAACAACATCTCCATCAGGTGTGCACCATTTTATCCATTTTACAGATGAAGAAACTGAAGTTTAGAGGGATTCCATAATTTTCTCAGCACCCCACGCTGGTAAGTGGTAGCGTTCTGTGAGACTCCAACACCAGCATTTCTACCCAGACAAAGGAGAATGGGGACATCAGAGCTTATGGCTTCCTGCCTTATACTACTGATTGGGACCCGCTCTCTGTAAAGAAATATGAACCAGAACTGTTCAAGGACCTGTCCATTGCAGGAGGATCCCCAAATGCCACCCCACCAGCCCAGTTCATGCACCCCTGACAGCCAAGGAAAGCCCTAATTATTACAGAACACCCAAACATGCCATTCTGCTTCATCCCTCCTGTTCTGACCCTCCATCCACTCCACGTCTCACGCGCACTAAATTCCTCACCATCCTCCTGAACCTTCCTAGGCTCTTCCTCTGGGAAGCCTTCCTTGTTTCCTGCTACACCCACCACACCTTCCCTCCCATGTGTCCCTCCTCTGTGCTTCTTCTGGACTTTGCATACATGCTTATCCTTGTTTATATGATTATTTGCTTACATGTCAGTCTTCCTTACTAGGCTCTAAACTCCTTGAGAACAGGGTCTGACTAGCCCTCAACACCTTCCTCCTGCTATGCCTGAAGTCCTAAGGCTTTACTAAAAGAACTCACTGCTCAGGGCCTGCTCCAACCTCCACTTGCCACCCCTGGGTCCCCCATCTCAAAACTCTTGCTCTCCTGAGACTCTCACCTGCCCATTCTTTTTGCACCATCCACTCACCTGGGATGGGATTTTGCCTTCCCTCCTCCCCTCCCTTCCTCCTTCCCACCCTCCTATCTTCCACTTATGCCTCTGCTCCAAACTCTGAGGTCTGAGAACCAGTCCTGCCTCATCCCTACATCCAGTTCTGTGCTCAGGACCCATCATATGTGGACTGGGAGATTTGAAAGGCATCCTGTTCATCTCTGCATCCTCAGTGGTAAGCACAGAACCAGTGGTTAGCAGTATGCACTGAGGAAAACAAGGGAATAACAACTGTAGCATTTACAACACGCCAGGCAAGGTACTAAATGTTTTACATGCATCATTTCTTAGTCCTTGCCACCACATTACTCTATGAGGTAGATATTTTTGTTCTTGTATTGCAGGTGGGAAAACTAAGGTTTGGGAAGATTAATAACTTGCCCACATCACACAGCTAGAAAATAGTAGAGCCAGGATTCAAAGCGGGGTCTGTCTGATACAGAAGCCTACACTCCAGACCACCACACTGGACTAAATGAAAGCCAAGGCCAGTTCAGGAGACCATTTCAAGAAAGGAAACATGAGCAGTATACAGAAATTTCTCCAAACATAAACATGACCTATGATTTTTAAAGAAGCAGAATGTAGAATGCACATGGACAGCCACTCCACCAGACAAAAGTCCAGTGATAAAATCATTCATTTCACTATTTGAAACTATTTGCTGAGCACCTACTTTGTTAACTGTTCTGGTCAACTGAGAATGAGACAGGCCCTGCCCTCAAAGAGTTTATGTTCTAGTGAGGGAAACAGACTGTCGATAATAAACAAGTATTAAAGTATTTATTTAAAAATATTAACCAAATATCATGATGAGTTCAGTGAAGTTCAAGTAAAATCAAATGTGAATGGTGTGGGGAGAACATCAGGGCTGTACCCAGGGGGTGTCTGAGATGTTTGGGGAGGTGGCCCAGCAGCTTGCTCTGAAGCATGCTGATATTTTATAGAGTGGAATAGAGCATCTTAAAGTCCCATCCCTAAAGCCTCACCCACTGCCATCATCAAAAAGGAAGGAAGGAAGCAAGCAAGCAAGCAAGCAAGGAGGGGGGAAAGAAAGAGAGAGAGAGGAAGAGAAAGAAAGAAAGAAAGAAAGAAAGAAAGAAAGAAAGAAAGAAAGAAAGAAAGAAAGAAAGAAAGGAAAAGAAAGAAAATAGAGCTGCAATGAACATATTGGTACATGACTCTTTTTGAATTATGCTTTGCTCAGGGTATATGCCCAATAGTGGGATTGCTGGCTCATATGGTAGTTCTATTTTTAGTTTTTAGTTTTTTAAGGAACCTCCATACTGTTCTCCACAGTGGCTGTATCAATTTGCATTCCCACCAACAGTGCAAGAGGGTTCCCTGGTACAGTTCTCTGGTACAGTAATCAAGATAGTATGGTACTGGCACAAAAACAGAAATATACAACAGTGGAATGGGATAGAAAGCCCAGAGATAAACCCACGCACATATGGTCACATTATTTTTGATAAAGGAGGCAAGAATATACAATGGAGAAAAGATAGCCTGTTCAATAAGTGGTGCTGAGAAAACTGTACATCTATATGTAAAAGAATGAAATTAGAACACTCCCTAACACCATACACAAAAGTAAACTCAAAATGGATTAAAGACCTAAATGTAAGGCCAGACACTATCAAACTCTTAGAGGAAAACATAGGCAGAACACTCTATGACATAAATCACAGCAAGATCCTTTTTGACCCACCTCCTAGAGAAATGGAAATAAAAACAAAAATAAACAAATGGGACTTAATGAAACTTAGAAGCTTTTGCACAGTGAAAGAAAACATAAGCAAGACAAAAAGACAACCCTCAGAATGGGAGAAAATATTTGCAAAAGAAGCAACTGACAGAGGATTAATCTCCAAAATTTACAAGCAGCTCATGCAGCTCAATATCAAAAAAACAAACAGCCCAACACAAAAATGGGCAGAAGACCTAAATAGACATTTCTTCCAAGAAGATATACAGATTGCCAACAAACACATGAAAGGATGCTCAACATCAGTAATCATTAGAGAAATGCAAATCAAAACTACAATGAGGTATCACCTTACACCAGTCAGAATGGCCATCATCAAAAAATCTAGAAACAATAAATGCTGGAGAGGGTGTGGAGAAAAGGGAACCCTTTTGCACTGTCGGTGGGAATGTAAATTGATACAGCCACTATGGAGAATAGTATGGAAGTTCCTTAAAAAACTGCAAATAGAACTACCATATGACCCAGCAATCCCACTACTGGGCATATACCCTGAGAAAAACCATAATTCAAAAAGAGTCATGTACCACAATGTTCATTGCAGCTTTATTTACAATAGCCAGGACATGGAAGCAACCTAAGTGTCCATCGACAGATGAATGGATAAAGAAGATGTGGCACATATATACAATGTAATATTACTCAGCCATAAAAAGAAATGAAATTGAGTTATTTGTAGTGAGGTGGATGGACATAGAGACTGTCATGCAGAGTGAAGTAAGTCAGAAAGAGAAAAACAAATACTGTATGCTAACACATATGTATATGGAATCTAAAAAAAAATGGTTATGAAGAACCTAGGGGCAGGACAGGAATAAAGATGCAGATGTAGAGAATGGACTTGAGGACACGGGGAGGGGGAAGAGTAAGCTGGAATGAAGTGAGAGAGTGGCATGGACATATATACACTACCAAACGTAAAGTAGATCGCTAGTGGGAAGCAGCCGCATAGCACAGGGAGATCAGCTCTCAGTGTTTTGTGACCACCTAGAGGGGTGGGATAGGGAGGGTGGGAGGGAGGAAGACGCAAGAGGGAAGAGATATGGGGATATATGTATATGTATAGCTGATTCACTTTGTTGTAAAGCAGAAACTAACACACCATTGTAAAGCAATTATACTCCAATAAAGATGTTAAAAAAAAATCAGCTCTGGGATGTGTTGTTGGTCCACTTGCTGATAAAATACCTATCAGTACCTCATATGTTAGCTTGACCTGTGCAGATATTATTCCAGTTTCACTTACTTACATGATAATGTCAAAAGGTATAATGTTGATTGCTATCATTTTGATGTCAAATATTGAACTGTTCCAACACTGAGAATGCTTGCTAAATATTTCAATCCTTGCTGTGCCACTGCTAAATTAAAACCAATATTCATCAGCAAGGTAAACACAGCAATCCAGTTCATCTTGGTGGCAGCTTATTTTGCAGCTCTGGTTTTGAATTACAGTTGATCCCTTAACACACAGGCATTAGGGGCACTAACCCTCCTTGCAGTCAAAATCTTGGGAATATAAAATGATATGGCCACTGCAGAAACAGTTTGATGGTTCCTGAAAAACTTAAACATAGAATTACCCTATGATCTGGCAATTCCAGTTCTAGGTATACACCAATGTTTATAGAAGCATTGTTCACCATAGCCAAAAGACGGAACAAGCCAAATGTTCTTCAACAGATGAATGGATAAACAAAAGGTGGTATACACATGCAATGGAATATTATTTGGACTTAAAAAGGAATGAAATTCTGATACATGCTACAACATTGGTGAACCTGAAAAACATTACACTAAGTCAAATAAGCCAGACACATAAAACAAATATTGTATGACTCAACTTACATAAAGTACCTAGAATAGGCAAATTCATAGAGACAGGAAGTACTATAGTAGATGTTACTAGGGGATCTTGGGGGCGGTGAGGAGTTATTTTACAAGGGGTACAGTTTCTATTTGGAATGATGAAAAAGTTCTGGAAATGCATAGTGGTGATGGTGGCACAACATTGTGAATGTACTTAATACCACTGAACTGTATACTTGAAAACGGCTAAACGAGTAAATTTTATGTATTTTATTACAATAAAAAATACGGGACCACCAAATTACATTTGAAATTCACATAAGCTATGAATAACTTTTTAGCCTAAGTATGTCCCTTGCAATATTTGGGACATACAAAAAAATTAATGTGTTGTTTTCCCGACATTCAAATGTAATGGGGCATCCTGTATTTCATCTGGCAACCCTGACAAGAGATGCTCAGAGTCTTGACTAGGGTAGGGACAAGTAACGAAGAGGATTCGAGGGATGTTTTAGGATTAAAACTGACGGACTTGGTGACCAAATGGAATAAGCAGGCGCTGAAGAGGGAAGAAGTGTGAATAGCACTGAGGCTTCTGTTTTATGACACAGAGGAGCCATTCATGTTGGTAAAGAGCCATCCGAACCCTTCAGTTCATTCATTTGTCCAACTAACCTGTATACTTTGCCGACACTGTGGTAAGGGCTGTCCAGACCTCAGTGACTAAACAAGCAGCTTACAGTCCAGAGGGGCCTGTGGGCAAGTGAGGAGACAGTGACAATAGGTTATAAGGAATCCCGTGATGGGGGCAGTATCTGCTGCAGGTTGTGGGGGGGCATGGGGGTGTCTGTGGCCAAGGTCATGGGATCGGACGGCAGTGCACTGGAATCTGGAACGGGGGAGCAGCAGCAGGAGTGCCTGGAAGAAAACTGAGGACAGTCCTGGCCTCCTGGACTGTCACGTGGAGTGGCTCAGCAGACCATGAGGAAGCTTACTTCCTTCTTTCCTTCCAAAGATCGGTGTCCTTCTAAGGAGGAACTTCACAGCTCCCAAGCCCAGTAGAACCTGTTGCCAGCAGGTTCAGATATAATCTTGCAAACTGGAATGATTACCGTCTCCCCTGCTGCTTTCCTGGAACAACGATTTGAAAGTAAAATATAAAATATATTGTTATGGGGACTTCCCTGGTGGCGCAGTAGTTAAGAATCCGCCTGCCAATGCAGGGGACATGGGTTTGAGCCCTGGTCCGGTAAGATCCCACATGCTGTGGAGCAACGAAACCCTTGCGCCACAACTACTGAGCCCGTGAGCCACAGCTGCTGAAGCCCACGCACCTAGAGCCCGTGCTCCATGACAAGAGAAGCCCAGGTACCGCAACGAAGAGCAGCCCCTGCTCTCCGCAACTAGAGCAAGCCTCCGCGCAGCAATGAAGACCCAAGGCAGCCAATAAATAAATAAATAAATAAATAAATAAATAAATAGTAACTTAAAAAAAAACCATATATATATATATTGTAAGGACCCTTGCCAACCACAGGTTTCCAAAGGCCCAATGAGCAGCAGCCAGAGGGGCCTGGAAAATGGGCAGCTTCTAAATCAGGTCCATGTCTTGGCTTTTCTTTCTAGCTGGAGCGGCCTAAACTGGTCCCCCTGCTGCTTCATATACCCTGTGCACTCATAAATTATTACTTCATTAGACACACTGTAGCACCACTAAAATTACATCTGCAAAAATGCTCCATTAAAGGACTGGGGCTGGCTTAGGAGGAGTGAGTCGTCAAGATTAAAGAAAAGCCACTTATTCTATCTTGGCATTTCTTGGGAAATTCCCTGAGGCTGCTAAGCAGAAAATTAAATTGTCCTGCTAGCCAGCTGGATTCTTTGTAACTTTCTGAGCCTAGAGACCCAGTCTCTTCTCATCTCTCTGTGGATCTTTCCACCGGGTATGCAGAGTGAATTTCCTGTCAAGTTTGGTGGAGATTTAGAGATGTCTGGGTGGTACATCAGCCAAAATCCTGGGGTTGGGCAAGGTGACCTGAGTATATGCTGCCCCTTTATTTCAATCCAGTGGAGTGTAATCTTACTGTATTAGGTGGGCAGGGGAGGTATGGAGACAGACCCTGAGAAAAGCAAGATGGATGAGCAAAAGGGGCTACAGACAGGGGACTTTTAGGGCAGTGAAACTATTCTATATGACATTGTAATTGTGGGTATGTGTCATTCTTTCTTTCTTTCATCGTCCTGTTGTTGTTAGAATTAACAACGTACTCCTGCTGTCCAATTTCTTAGCTTGTCTAAGAGGTAAGGCAGGATGAGTTCAGTCCATGGGAGCTCAGAAAAGATTTCCCTAAACCAGGAAACAGCACAGCGTGTCTCACATAGAAGCCTGTGATACCAGCTGAGCAAAGTATTAACTTTATGAATTACACTAGTGCTTCACAAACTTTAGTGTGCATACAAGTCACCTGGGGATCTTATAAATTACAGGTTCTCATTCAGTCAAGCCCGGCTGGAGCCTGAAATGCTACATTTCTAACAAACTCCCAGATGTTGCTGATGCTGCTGATTGATGGCATCCACTCTGAATAGCAAAAGATACTCCACATCAATGCACAGGGGAGCAAATTCTTACACTCTTTTCGGTGGAGTGTATGAAAGAATGTTCAGCTAACACCAGTTTGCCCATGGCTACTTCCAGGTACCAATTTCTAAGACCTGAAGAGATATGTTGTGGTTTGACTGGTTGCTTAAGAGCATATTCATATACACTTTATCCCTACCCCCAGAGAGTTGGCATCACCCAATGCTGTGTTTCCCTAAGGGTCTTTCAACTGAACTATGCATGAATAAGGCAAGTCTCCAGAGTACAGGCAAGAATGACAACTGGCCACAAGAAGGTATAAAGAAAGCTTTGACCTAAGCTTTACCACTTAAGTCTGTTAGCCTCAGCAAGTTATGTAAGCATCAGTTGACCCACCAGGAGAATGGGAATTAGTCAACACTCCCATCTTATTGTGAGAAAGAAATGAGATAATTTATGTAAAGAGCTTGATACATACTCTATGCTTGGTATGTGATAACTACTATTATTCACTCATTCACATACATACTTAGTGCCTATCATGTGCCAAAGTCTGTTCTATGTTAAATGCTATGAATAAAGTGGTAAGACAAAAATCCTTAACCTCCTTGAGCTTATATTTTAATGAAGGTTAATGCCTTTTTTTATCACATGGGGGAAAAAAAAGAATTTAGATTTCCTAGCAAGCACTTTTCATCTCTGAAATATATAATTTTTACTCAGAGGCACAGTTTCACTCAAAGCATAACCAACATTTATAATCATTCAACATTAGACATAAATTAATCCATGCTTCCTATCACTGGAGATAGCCCACATTAATGTAAATGGCACTTGCCAAGACAGCTATAGCAAGGATTTTTCATTGGATAATTGGATTACATCACATGGCCTCAAAAATCCTTTCTATGTTTATGATAAATGCAATCTAGACCTAAAGCTCTTTAAGATCTGTGTTGGGAATTCCCTGGCGGTCCAGTGGAATACCCAACTCCGTGCTTTCACTGCCAAGGGCCCGGGTTCGATCCCTGTTTGGGGAGCTAAGATATCACAAGCCACAAGGCGCAACTGAAAAATAAAAGATCTGTCTCTCCCACCATAATATTCCCAATAACTAGCACAGTACCTGGCATTAACAGATACCTAGTAAATATTTGTTAAATAAATGATTGGTGGTTTTTTAATTCTTGAACCTATGATTCTATTATTGTTGCCTGGGGCTTATTTTAGCACTTACCACATTGTGTTGTAGTTGTTATTTTATCTGTCTGTCATCCATACTTACTTCTGATCTCCCTAAAGATGGGGCTGTTTTCTTAATCTCTGCTAATCAAGACTGCACACAACAAAAAGCCAATACAGTTGACCCTTCAACAACACAGGGGTTAGGGGTGTCTACCATCCATGCAGTTAAAAATCCTTGTATAATTTATAGTCAGCCCTCCCTATATGGTTCCTCCATATCCGTGGTTCTGCATCCGGGGATTCAATCAAACTTCATTATGCAGTAATAACTTGGATTATTTACTACTGAAAAAATCTGCATATAAGTAGACCCGTGCAGTTCAAACCTGTGTTGTTCAAGGGTCAATTGTACTAAGTGAATGTTTGTTGGAGGGAGGAAGGGACAATATATGAACAAATGAATGAATTCTTTGATTCAAATTTTTATGATTTATGAACATATCAACTATATACCTCTTGTCAGAGATTCACTTTTTTAAAAAATCAAGACATAAGTGATAAGACCCATCAGCAAAATGGAAGAAGGGATTTTAGGGACCTGGGAGAAAGTTGACTACGGAAATAATTGCTAACATTCCAGACAGGTCATTTTGTATCACAAATCAGTCAGATTAGAGCAGAAACCTACTAGGTTCACATCCCCTCAGTGAGTGCTGAGAAGCAACAATTCAAACTTTCCAGAACTCATGGTCAAGGCTAGGGGTTAGCAGACTTCTTCTGCAAGGGGCCAGAGAGTAAATATTTTCAGCTTTGCAGGCCAGCTGTCCCTGTTGCAACCACTCAACTCTGTTGTAGAGCAAAAGCAGCCGTAGACAATATGTAAGCAAATGGGTGTGACTGTGTCCCATTGAACCTGTTTATGGACATTGCAGTTTGAATTTCACATCATTTTCACATGTCAGGAAATATTATTGTCCTTTTTATTTCTTAAATAAGTGAGGCACAGGAGAACTTTAGGGAGGTGAAACTACTCTATACAACACGGTAATGGTACATTTGTCAAATCCTTAGAATGTACAACACAAAGAATATAAACTATGAGCTTTAGTGAATAATAAAGTGTTAATATTGGCCTATTAATTTTAACAAATAAACTACACTAAGGCAAGACGTGAATAGGGGAAATTGTGCGCTGGGGGCGTCAGGGTAGGGGAGGTAGGTACATGGAATTCTATGTACTATTTGTTTCATCATTCTGTAAATCCAAAATTGTACTTTAAAAAAAGGGGGGGGGCTTCCCTGGTGGTGCAGTGGTTAAGAATCCGCCTGCCAGTGCCGTGGACACAGGTTTGAGCCCTGGTCCAGGAAGATCCCACATGCTGCGGAGCAACTAAGCCCGTGCACAACAACTACTGAGTCTGCGCTCTAGAGCCCACGAGCCACAACTACTGAGCCTGCGGACCACAGCTACTGAAGCCTGAGCGCCTAGAGCCTGTGCTCCCCAGCAAGAGAAGCCACCACAATGAGAAACCCGCGCACCTTAACAAAGAGAGACCCCCACTCGCCACAACTAGAGAAAGCTCATGCACAGCAACAAAGACCCAACACAGCCAAAAATAAATAAATAAAAATTTTAAAAACGC
This sequence comes from Mesoplodon mirus, assembly GCF_964341445.2. Lineage (NCBI taxonomy): Eukaryota > Metazoa > Chordata > Mammalia > Artiodactyla > Ziphiidae > Mesoplodon > Mesoplodon mirus. The sequence goes on from NC_138983.1 coordinate 38,068,929, forward strand.
CTCCCCAAAAGTGTAAAAATATATCTCACATGAAGCCTGCTTTGTGAGGCCCCAGGTAGCACGGTGATTTAATTGGGCCCAACAGTGATGGGAGTGGCTTGGCAGGTAGTGTCAGGGCTGCCACTCACTCTGGTCTTCACTGAGATGAGAGTCAGGGTCCCAATCTGACCATTGTCCTCTCACAGAGCAGTGACCAAGGCTTTCTGCAGAGATCATCAGATGGGAAGAGAAGTCCCCAGATTTTTTAAATGCTGTGGAATAACTTTCTGTGTCCATTTTAGAAATTAATCCTAATATAAGAGAAACAAGGGTAGGAAGGGAAGAAGGACTGGAGAAGAAGGAAAAAGGAGGAAACACCCAAATCAAGTTCTGTTCAACCTACTTTTCTGACTCTCGCCCCACGTTCTCTAATTCAGGGGCCCTGAGAGGCAGGCAGAAACATGCTTCCTTGTCCCCTCTCTGCCATCAGAGGCTGAGTATGACTAGAAGGTGAAGTTCAGACAGATGTGAACAAACCATTGTGTTCTGAGAAGGCAGAAAGGAATTCAAGACTTAAGTTGAAGTGGTTTCCTTAGGTCAGCGAGTATTTAACAAGCACTTACCGCCTTTCAGGCCTTGTGCTGACGAAGCTGAAAAGAAAAGCGAGCAGAATTGTGTCAAGCAACTTATAAGGTAACATTTTTAGACACAAGGAGACCACCTTTATTCCCTCTAGGGAGAAATAATTTGCTGCCTGTGCACTTTAGTGCATCAAGAGAAGCACAGTTCTGATGGAAACTCCCTCCACTCAAGCTCCTATCCCCAGTTGTCTCTCTAGAGCCAGCCTCTGCCCTTGAGCTGTGCATATGGCAGCCACTAGTGACATGAGGCCACTGAGCACACAAAATATGGCTTGGAAAATGGAGACACTGAATTTTTTACTTTTATTTAATTTTAATTAATTTTAATTTAATAGTTCATACTCAATCCAGCTATTGGGAGACATTTAAGTATCTTTGAAATAACATGAGTATGTGAATCAACTTTTTTAACCATAAATTTTATAAAATCTAAATACAGATCAAGGATTTCTAATGAAAATTTAATATCCAAATTGAGATGTGCCATAAATAAAAATGCACACTGTGGGGGGACTTCCCTTGTGGTCCAGTGGTTAAGAATCCACCTTCCAATGCAGGGGACATGGGTTCGATCCCTGGTCAGGGAACTAAGATCTCACATGCCATGGGGAAACTAAGCCCACGAGCCACAACTAGGGAGATGACAGCGCCACAACAAAAAGCCCATTTGCTACAATGAAAGATCCTGCATGCCACAACGCAGATCCCATGTGCCGCAACTAAGATCTGATGCAGTCTAATTAATTAATTAATTAATTAATTAATTTTTCAATGCACACTGGAATTCAAAGACTCAGTATAAAAAAACTGTTAAGTGGTTTATTAATAATTTGTATACTGATTACATGTTAATGTCATATTTTCAATATATCAGGATAAAGTATATTATTTAAATTAATTTTTCTTTTTTCAATGTGACTATAAAAAAACATATAATTCCATATGTGGCTTACACTGTATTTCTAGTATATGGCACTGCTGTAGAACTATTACAGTTTCCTAGTTGGTTTCCAACCTCCAGAGACTCCAAACTTTGCTCCTTCATCCCTCTATACCAGATAGTCCCTTCTCAAGCTCTCTTTTTCACACTGTCTTTTTCCATTTAGTGCCTCCTTTCCGGTTACCTGTCATAACTAATTATAACCTCTCAGCTTGTAGTCAGGACTCCCAACCGTGTCTTGGCTCCCCACAGCCCACAGCTTGTACCTCTGCAATCTCATCCAGTAAGTCCCCTACATACAAACGAGCTTCATTCCAAGAGTGGGTTTGCTAAGTCCAATTTGTTCGTAAGTCCAACAAAGTTAGCCCAGGTACCCAACTAACACAATCGGCTATACAGTACTGTACTGTAATAGGTTTATAATACTTTTCACACAAATACTTTTCACACAAATAATACATAAAAAACAAACACAAAAAATAAAACATTTTTAATCTTACAGTACAGTACCTTGAAAAGTACAGAAGTACTGTACAACAGCTGGCATACAAGGGCTGGCATCAAGTGAACAGGAAAGAAGAGTTACTGACTGGAGGAGGGAGAGGAGGTGGGAGATGGTAGAGCTGAAGGATCATCAGCAACAGGAGATGGAGGGCAAGCTGCAATTTCACTCACATCTGACGTTGATGGCACAGGTTTTGGTTCCTTGCTGGAAATTTCACAACTTGAAGGTTCGTATGTAGGCGACCTACTGTATTTACTTCCTACCATGTTGCCTTTGATATAGCTGAATAAATGTTCTACCAAGTTTATTTTAGTGTCTTTATACTTTTATTCCTTCTCCCAACTCTCCTTTCCTCCAATTCCATCATTTCTCCTCTCTAATCCACAGCTTCTACCTCCTTCAAGGTATGTATCAAAATACAACTCTTCCAGAAATTGTTCCCATAGTAACATGAGCCCTACCTCTTTTTCCTCATCCCCAGTGACTAGAGACTAAGTCCAGCTGTAGCACGATGCTCTTCTCAGTGTCTCTGATGGCTGGGCCACAGCCCTTGTGCAAGCTGCCCTGTGCCCATGATGGTGCCCCAGCTAGCCAACAAGCTCCTGCACAACAGATCCATACTTGCTCAGTTTTATATCCCTTAACAACACCTTCTGCAGTACTTAATAAATGCTTATGAATGAATAGCCAATACTATAATAAACCCTAATGAAAGAATTGTCTAGCAGAGAATAGGGTTTTCATGTGTTGATACTTCTTCCTACAGATGTGTTTTATGTGGTGTGAGACCACATCTGGCACGTCACCTTTCATGTTATCTGCAGAAGACACAAGCCTTCATCAAAGACTTCATTTGCCCAAGGCACTTACAATCAAGAACCTTGGTTATAAAGCAGACATTTGTACAAGCAGAGCAGTTAGCATTCTATCTAAAGCATTACTTGGCGTTTCTCCACATCAAAAGTAATCCTTTTCCAGATACACTTAGTAGCCTTAGTGTTCTCTCACAATCATTAGGACTTCTCATAATTTGCTTTTTGATGGAAGTATTGAGCTAATACAGTCTTAGAAAAATTCCCTATAAATTTCAGTTCAAAAACATTCTTCCAACCTCTGATGGACACACAGGGAAAATAGTCTTCAAAAATGAGGATGAAATAAAGACATTTTAAGGTAAAATTTAGCTGAGAGAATTTGTCACCAGTATACCCATACTACCAAGAATGCTAAAAGATGTTTCTCAAGTTTAGGGAAATACTACCAGACAGAAACTTGCTTCTACAGAAGGAAAAAAACCACCAGAAATTGTGGGTAAATGTAAAATATTACATTTTTTCTTCTTATAATTTTCTTAAAACCACCTGACTATTTAAGGTGAAAATAATTAACATTGTAAGGAAAGGTTTGTAGTGTATCTACAACTAAAAGTCATGACAACAATAAAACAAAGGATAAGGAGAGTAGGTAAATGGAATAACATAGTTGTAAAAATTATTATATTTGTGGAGTAGAAAGTGTCAGGTATGAGGTGGAAAGTTGGAATGTGAAGAGTAAGGTATAAAGAGGGAAGGAAAATGTGAACGGTTACAATATTGATATAAACAGCCTTTGACAAATTAAGGATAAATATTGCTATGACCAGGGCAGACACAAAAAAATGAAATAAAGTAAGTATAGCTAAGAAGCCAACAGAGGAAATTAGATGGAATAGAGGTATACTTAATTTTATTGTGCTTTGTTTAACTGTACTCACAGACACTGCATTTTCTACAGGTTGAAGTTTTGTGGCAACCCTGCATTGTCAGATAATGATTAGCACTTTATAGCAATAAAGTATTTTTTAATTCAGGTATGTACATTGATTGTTTTAAACATAATGCTATTGCACACTTAATAGACTACAGTATAGTGCAAACTAACTTTTTTTTTTTTTTTTTTTTTTTTTTTTTTTGCGGTATGCGGGCCTCTCACTGTTGTGGCCTCTCCCGTTGCGGAGCACAGGCTCCGGATGCGCAGGCCCAGCGGCCATGGCCCACGGGCCCAGCCGCTCTGCGGCATATGGGATCCTCCCAGACCGGGGCACGAACCCGTATCCCCTGCATCGGCAGGCGGACTCTCAACCACTGCGCCACGAGGGAGGCCCCAAACTAACTTTTATATGCACTGGGAAACAGAAAAAATCCTGTGAGTCACTTTATTGAGATATTCACTTTATTGTGATGGTCTGGAAGCAAACCTGCAATATCTCCGAGGTATGCCTGTACTAAAAAAAATTCGATTAAACCATAAGAAGAAAGAAAACGAGCAACAGAAGAACAAAAAACAGCAGGTGCAAATAGAAAACAAGTAGCAAGCTGGGAGACTATAAACTATCAATAATTACATTAAATGTAAATGAAATAAGCATTCCAATTAAAAGAGACAGATTGTCAGACAAGGTTAAAAAAAAAGAAAGCACAATCCAACTGAATTGTATGAATTCTACAAGCAATTCACTTTAAACATTAAGGCATAAGTAGTTTGAAAATATGGAAAAGAATGGAAAAAATACAACAAACAACCAATAAACATAAGGAAGCCATTGTGGCTATGTTACTATCAAACAAAATAGACTGCAAGACAAAAATTAACACAAGAAATGAAGAGGAATGTTTCATAATAATACAATGGCCAGTTCCTTAGGAAGACATATCAATCATAAATTGCATAAGTGTATATGCATGTAATAAAAGAGCTTCAAAATACAGAAAGCAAAAATGACAAAACTAAAGGGGGAAATAGACAAATCCATAATCATATTTAGAGATTTTAGTATCCTATTCTCGGTAACTGTAGAGCAAGGAGACAAGAATCAGTAAGAATATAGAGAATCTGTGCAACCCTCACAACCCACCAAAATTAATTGATAGCTACAGAACTCTATACATAACAACTGTAGAGTATGCATTCTTCTCAAGTGTACATAGAACATTCACCAAGATAGACATATTCTGGGCCTAAAGCTTTCCCATAGCTCTAAGACTCTTGCTCTGTCTAGTGAGAATGAGCACAGTTTTCTGCAGCAGCCATTGACTTTCAAGGGATTTCACTGATAGCTGCCAGCTGTTGCCAGATCTACTTAAAAAGTGCTCCAGACACCATTCCATGTATCGCCATGCATCCATCCATCTAATGTACATATATCAGGAGATAGGTGTGGATCCAGCACTTTGCTAGGCAGTCTGCAGGGGTCAGACAAAATGGTTACATGCTTTAGCTTTAAAGAGTTTACCATCTAGATGAGAAAATGGGGAAAAAAATTACACACAGGGCAAAAACAGAGGGCAGGTATACAAATAACATAGGAATTCAGAGCAAAGAAAATATTTCAAGTAAGAGTTAGGGAACTTGAGTTTTTGTGTCAGAGAGATCTGAGTTTGAATCCCAATTTTATCAATTGCTAGTGTCATCTTAGGAGATTTATTTAAAGTTTCTGAACCTTAGTCTCCTCATCTGTAAAAGAGATATAATACCTCATTGGGTTGTGAAACTACATGAAATAAAACCTGTAAAGCATTTAACACAGAGCAAGTGTTCAATAAATGTTAGTTATTTTTGAAAATTCTTCATTTACCAACCTGGAAATGTTTTTAAAGTATCTAAAAGTATAACAATGGAGAGTTGGTTACCTCAGGGTAACCCTAAACAATTTTCAACTGGTCTGTATATGCTTCCTCATCTGTTAAACGGGGGATATCATATATTAGAGGATATAAAGCACTTAGCACAATACGTGCTCAAAAAATAACTATCATCACTAATACATGGTAGAGGAAGCGGGGTCATTAGATGCATCTTGAAGGAAATATACAATTTGACTTTATGGAGAGGTGTGAAGAGAGCATACCTGTCTCTTAAGATGTTATATATGAAAGTATTCAGCAGTGTTGAAAACTTAGTAAGTCTGCATTATATTTCAGAGTGTGCGTGTGTGTGTGTGCGCACACACACACATGCACACAAGTTTTAAAGAAAAGAATACAGGAAACATAAAAGCAAAAAAATGAGAAAAGCAGGTTTTTAAAAATATATACTACTTTACGCAAAAAGTCATAAAATGCAAGCCATAATTAGGAAGCAACCTGGAAAGAAAATAAGCCACAGGTCCAATCATCAAATACGTGCAAATTTTAACAGATATGAGATCCTACCTTTCTTAATATATTAGTCATTGTTTTATAGTGAGTTTTATAGGATCCTGTTCTTATGTGCTGATACAGGGTCCCAGTCTCCTGCGAAGACCTCACCCAGCATCTGGGATCCTCAGGTTATGTCTCCTCCATGCTCATGAACAAGCCCTATCCAGCTACTACATAAATACTCTATTTTAAGCATCTTCTGACCTGGTCTGTGCTCTGGTGATGCTGACTTCCGAGGCCCTGGTGCTTTAGAAGCTGCATGAAGATACCACATCACTACCTGCAGAGCTCACCAATGAGCTCCTCGGCTGGGCACTGCCTTCTGTCTCCAGGTATCAGGGCCACTGCCAAATTGAAGTGTTTGTGTGTATTAGTATGCTAGAGCTGTCATAACAAAGTACCACACTCTGGGTGGCTTAAACAACAGAAATTTACTTTCTCATAGTTCTGGAGCCTGGAAGTCTGAATTTAAGGTGTCGGCAGCGTTGATGTCTTCTGAGACCTCTCTCCTTAGCTTGTAGATGTCTGCCTTTTTGTTGTAGCTTCTTCACATGTGTCTGTGTCCTAATCTCCTATTCTTATAAGGAAACCAGTCATATTGGATTAGGACCCACCAATGACCTCAACTTAATTCCTCTTTAAAGTCCCTATCTCCAAATACACTCTGAGATACTGGGGGTTAGGACTTCAGCATATGAATTTTGGAGTGACACGATTCAGCCCATAATAAGGGGCAAAGTAGATCCATGGCCCTTGGAATCCTCCTTCATATGTCCATGTGGGTACCAAAGACAATATTGCTGAGAAAGGGGCTATTTCAGTTTTCACTTGAACCTCCCACCTGCACCTCTGTATTAGACAGATTTAAGTTTGAGGACAAGAACCTTCTGAGACAAATTCAAATGGCTTTGTGAAAGACCACAAGGATGTTTGGGGTGTGTGAACCTAACTTTTATGTTAGAATTCCCAGAAGAACAACAGATCCTCCCCCAAATAAACCCTTAGAGCATCATTTCTCCAGTGAGTCTCACCAGCAGCAGAGGTTGGCCATTGGTCTATCAAGTTGGCTACAGATGGTTTGGTAATTTCAGGTGGAAAATTTCAGTGGAATTTTTCATTTATGTTATTCTGCAGATTTGTAAATTCTCTGATTGATGGCCTTCAAGCTAATATTAGGGTAGAGAAAGTGGGACACCTTCCTGTTAGGAAATCTCATAAGACTCAATGAGTCTTGAATGCCCTGTATAACTATCCTCAGAAAACCCATTTCTGGGCTTGGTGTGGGGTTCCATTAATGACTCACTGGATAACATTGGTCTAGCATAGTTCATTGCCTCAGTTTCCCCATTTGAGAACAGACCCCAATCAGACCTGTTTTCTTCTCAAGACGTTGTGATATATAGGGTTTTACTTTTCTTCCTCTCCTAAATTTATTTCTTCCCACAAGCTGTCCTCACTGCCAACTAATGTCAGTTAGAAGAGAAGTGGTAATAATAATAACAGCAACAGTAATAATAACTTACATCTACTGACACATGCACTGATGATAGAGGGAATAGGAATGAAGCAAAATTTTAAGGATATGGAGACGAGTGGTGATAAACTCTCTGCAATAAGTTCCTCTTCTCAGAGCTCTCTCGTGGAGGCTCAGAATGTTGATGAAGAAGATGAGCCATAACTATTTATTCCACTACAAAGGCAGAGGTCATGGGAAAGTGCTATAGGATGAACCTACCTGGTCACAGATTGGAAACTCTGCATCAATCACTGACCACAAGCACACTCACTGAAAATAAAAAACGTGCTTTGTCCTCATCTTCATTTACCTTCAAGATACATAGTAAATGTTCACTAAATACTGATTAGATCAAATCCTTACTGCCTCTCACCATTACGCCACTATTAAATCCCTAGATTTACAGTAATTGAATGCAGCTATATTCCTGCTGCCAGACACTTTTAAAATCGCTATTCAAAATGTAACCTAGCGCATCTAAACCTTTTCTGTCATTTAGCTTCCCCACACTGATTCCCTCTGGTGAGACAATCACCCTTCTCCCATTCTCACTCACGCAGTTTGGACACGAATGATGAGACACAGTTAGCTCAGAAGGGGAGTATGTGACACAAGACTAGATAATTAGAGCATCTTGTTATCCTGGTCTTAGTCATTGGCTCATAACATGTGACTCAAAAAGGGCCAATTAAGAGCAAAGAGACTTTTTCTGAAACTGCAGATGAAAAGGTTCTTTTCCACTGGACTTAAACCTGGGAGCATGTAACACAACTCCACCCAGGGCCTGTGAATAAAGGCAGAAAGTAGAGCACAGAGCAGAGAGATAAAAGAAGCCATATCCCAGTGATGTTGCTTGGCCCCTGAATTCAGCAGTGGTCAAAGTTATGTGAGCCAATAAATTCTCCTTATTAAAATGAGTCAATTCAAGTTTGTCAGTTTCTACATTTATCACTTGAGCTTGAACAGGGTATTAGTGTGCTAGGGCTGCCATAAAAGGTACCACAGACCAGGTACCTTAAACAACAGAATTTCATTTTCTCACAGTTCTGGAGTTCAGAAGTCCAAGATCAAGGTGCTGGAAGGTTTGGTTTCCTCTGAGGCCTCTTAGCTCACAGATGGCTACATTATCTCCATGTCCTCACCCAGTCTTTCTTCTGTGTGTCCATCCCTCTGTGTCCGTCCTCTCTTTGTGTGTCCAAATTTCCTCTTCTTATAAGGATGCTAGTTATACTGGCTTAGGATGCACCCTAATGACCTCATTTTAACTTCATCACCTCTTTAAAAGCCCTATTTCCTAATAAAGTCATATTCTGAGGTACTTGGGGGTTAGGGTTTCAATATATGAATTGTAGCACACACAATTCTGCCTGTAACCACCAGTAAGAGACAAAAGAAGAGTTCAGAGTGGTGATCATTTTGTAATGCATAAAAATATCAAATCCCTATGTTGAACACCTGAAACTAATATAATGCATAAGTCAAGTATACTTCAATTTTATAAAAGGGAAAAAATAGTTCAGAAAAACAAAGGGAAGAAAATTATCAAAGAAACCATATGAAAAGATTTACCAGAGATGAAAGATAAGCATTTCTAAATCAAAAGGGCCCACCAAGTTTGCAGCACAATGAAAACAGACTCTCATCTAGACCCTCCACTATGAAATTTCAAAATGATAAGGAAAAAGGCCCTATGAGATGTTAGGGTGAAAAATATAGGTCACCCACAAAGGAACAAGAATGAGACTGGCATCAGGCTTCTCCTCAGCAATACTGGGAATTAGAAGACAGTGGAATAATGCTTTCAAAGTTCTAGGAAAAAGGTATTTTGAACCCTGGATTCTCTACCCAGACAAACTATCACTTATGTTGAGGGCAGAATAAAAACATTTCTAGGCATTCAGAATTCAAAATATATTTTTAATATGCCTTTCTGGGGAAGCTATTGAGGATATGTTCCAGCAAAACAAGAGTAAACCAAGAATTGGGGCTTCCCTGGTGGCGCAGGGGTTAAGAATCTGCCTGCCAATGCAGGGGACATGGGTTTGAGCCCTGGTCCAGGAAGATCCCACATGCCGTGGAGCAACTAAGCCTGTGTACCATGACTACTGAGCCTGCGCTCTAGAGCCTGAGAGCCACAACTACTGAGCCTGCGTGCCTAGAGCCTGTGCTCTGCAACAAGAGAAGCCATCGCAATGAGAAGCCCACGCACCACAAAGAAGAGTAGCTCCCGCTTGCCACAACTAGAGAAAGGCTGCACACAGCAACAAAGACCCAACGCAGCCAAAAATAAAGAAGAAAGAAAGAAAGTAAGTAAGAAAAATTAAACCAAGAATAAAGAAGATGTGGGGGGACGTGCCTGGTGGCACAGTGGGTAAGACTCCGCACTCCCAATGCAGGGGGCCCGGGTTCAATCCCTGGTCAGGGAACTAGATCTCACTTGCATGCTGCAACTAAGAGTTAGCATGCCACAGCTAAGCAGCCAGTGAACCGCAACTAAGGATCCCACATGCCACAACTAAGGAGCCAGTGAGCCGCAACTAAGGAGCTGGTGAGCCGCAACTAACAAGCTAGTGAGCCACAACTAAGGAGCTTGCCAGCCGCAACTCAGGAGCCCACGTGCCACAACTAAAGGAGCCAGTGAGCCGCAACTAAGGAGCCCATGAGCTGCAACTAAGGAGCCCGCCTGCTGCAACTAAGACCCAGTGCAACCAAATAAATAAATAAATATATATTTTTCTTTAAAAAAGAAGAAGATGTGGGCTCCAAAAAAACCAAAGCGGTGAGGAAGTCCCAGAGTGATGACCATGCAGCATGTAGAGAGCAGTCAGCAGAGGATGGAGGGCCCTGGGGGGGGGGGTCTGGGGGAAATGGATGGAGGGTATTTAGTAGAATGCCTATTCAGATCAACACTTGGGAATAAATTAAGGATGTAATAAAAGCAAACAGTACCCGAAAAAGAAAGGAATTAAAGATGCTAGGAAAAACCTAAGAAGTTCTACAAGAGAGAAAATATAATCAGTACAAAATCAGACTCTGCACTAAGCAGTTAAAATGATCTTCAGCTCTTAAACTAAATCCATAGGCAAAGCACAGATGCAGTTGTGGTTATAATACAGAATATAAATAACAATCTTGACAATAGGGAAGTTTGAATGATAGAAGTTGGGAGCTGGAAGGCAGGAAGGAGAGCCAGAAGGAAGGGGAGAGATGCTCTAAAATGTCCCATTTTATAAAGTGGAGAGTCAAAAAAAATGTCTATAGCTGAACAAGAAATAAAGTGGTAAGTTTATGGCAAAGTTTCAAAGGAAACTGATAAAAGAAATAGAATAGTGATATAACGAAATTAAAAGGTTGAGGGAAGGGGGATGGAGGACGGTAAAATCCTAATAGATCAATGCCCAAAATTCAGTAACTAGTTTCTAAAATTGGTGAATCAAAAAACAAGAGTAGAGGGCTTCCCTGGTGGCGTAGTGGTTGAGAGTCCGCCTGGCGATGTAGGGGACACGGGTTCGTGCCCCGGTCCGGGAAGATCCCACATGCCGCGGAGCGGCTGGGCCCGTGAGCCATGGCCGCTGAGCCTGCACGTCTGGAGCCTGTGCTCCGCAACTGGAGAAGCCACAACAGTGAGAGACCCGCGTACCGCAAAAAAAAAAAAAAACAAACAAACACAAAAAAACCAAGAGTATAAACGTTTGATTCAGAGAAATGGGAAGTAATACTACAAGAAAAAGTAAAAAGATTACAAGTGGCTGCCCTAGGGATGGCTGCCCTAGGGAAAAGGATAGGAGTTAGGAAAGAATGAGGCAGGAGACTGTGGCTTTAATTACCAGCGTTCTATACCATTTGATTTATTAAAACCAAGGTTAGTTATTTTATAAATTTATTTAAAAATTTTTAAAGCATTTTAAACCTTCCTCTGGGACCACTGCCAGATTGCTTTTAGGCCCTGGCTTCATGTACAACCCGTAATTCTCACGGCCAGTGGCCAGGTCCTAGGGCCAAGAAGTCCTTGGGCTCATCTCCCTGTCTTTTCATCCATCTTACTGTGAACACCATAAGCAATGAAGCTTCCGTGATCTTCCATAGGTCAAGGGCTATTTTTTTTTTTTCTCGCTGGCCAGAATGTAATCACATGGCCACACCTTCCCACAAGGGAGGCTGGGAAAGGTAAGCTACCTCCAGGAGGAAAAGGTTTTGGTGATCATATAGCAGTTCCTGCCGCAGGCTAAATCTCTCCTAATTGACAGAGCAGGTTATAAAGTTATATAGTTATAAAGTTCAAGCAAGGAATTTTACCAATTTCATTTCAGTTATACCTTCTTAGTGCTATCATGGGTGCTCACTGAACACCAGATCCTTTGGTAAAGGGATAAACCACAGCTCCTCCAGGGCTTATTTTGTGTGTTTAATAATAATATTGCATAGCGTTTACTCTGTGCCAGGCATGGTTTTAAGTACTTTATAGAGATAACAGAAAGATTTCGTTAATGTAATTATTAGCACAAACGCAAATATAAGCATAGCTTTGAGTTCTGTACAGAGTTCTCCCACATTTCCAGTTTACATACATAAAATTACTTAATCCTCACAATAACCTTGTTAGATAGATGTTATCATCCCCATTTTACAGGTGAGAAAACTGAGGCCTGGAGAGGCAACCTTGTAACTGGTCCTGATCACTCAGCAACTAAGTGGCAGAGCTGAGATGAGAAATCAGCCCATCTGGTTCCAGAGCCTATGCTCTTAAATGGAAACACTGACGCAGAGAGTATGATTAAGGATTTAGCAGTCAGTGCTCCCTGGCATGACGTGAGTGGGTAACACTTATTGATCGTTTAATCTGCATCAGGCACCGTCACATGACATTTTGTGACTTGTACCTTTCCATTGATAAATAGGATTTGCATGTACCAGGAACCTTGCATCCTCACCACAGCCCTATGAGTTATAAGGGTTACAATCCTGTTATTATCATGCTCCCCGTTTCAGAGATAAGGAAACTGAAACACAAGAAAGTTAAGCCCAAAGGCTCTGTGCTATGCAGCAGCATAAGACATGAACATCATAAGAAATGTAACAGAGGATCAACAGGGCCTGGGAGGAGAGGAAGCTCGGACTGGACCCCAGTGAAACCGCTTCCTTGGCTGTGCATTTACACCGTATCTTTAGAGGGATGGAACTGGAAATGTGGAAGAACTCTGTACAGAGCTCAGTTAGAGCTATGCATCTATTTGTGTTTGTGCTAATAATTACATCAGTGAAATCTTTCTGTTATCTCTATATGGTCCCTTCCAGTATTGTGATCAATGTCTGGACAGGGAGAACTGGACCACTGCAGTCAGGGTTCTGTTGACCCAAGAGGCAGACCCGATGAGTACATCACCCCCATGATGTGTTAACGAGTCTAACATTTGTGGGCGTGCCTTGTGTTTCATATGCTGAGGTATATTGATATAATCACAAGCACACATGAACACGTAAGTGAGTATGTGGACAATACTCGGACGTGAGTGAAACGAGCGCACAGACACCTAGGTTAGAGTTCCACATCTTCCATCTATGAATTAATTGTAAGACCTCGGGCAATTTTTTAATTCTCTCTGAAGCTCAGGTTTCTCCTCTGTAAAAGAATACCTCTCTCACAGGGTTGCTATAGTAAATGTATTTGAAACTTTATAAATCAAAAAACTTGATTCAAGAATGTAAGTTATTATATGTATGACTGATTCACTTTGCTATACAGCAGAAACTAACACAACATTGTAAATCAACTATACCCCAATAACAATGAAAAATTTTAAAAAAGAATATAAGTTATTCACAGGGAACTCTACTCAATACTCTGTGATAACCTATATGGGAAAAGAATCTGAAAAAGAGCAGACATATGTATATGTGTAACTGATTCACTTTGCTGTACACCTGAAACTAACACAACATTGTAAATCAACTATACTCCAATATAAAATAAGAAATTTTTTAAAAGGATGTAAGTTACTGTATGTATATATGTATATATATATATATATATATATATGTACAACATGCATACTATAATGGCCTGGTTGAAATTTTTATCTTGTTACCTCTGTCTGTCACAAACTGCAAGTGAGATTTCTCCATCTCTCTTTGTCTGCTCCTGGAAGCATATTCATCTAGGAATGAGGTTAATGCTATGCTTTGGAGGATGTTTGCATTATTTTTGACCCTTAGGAACAGTGTGCTCTTGTGAAAAGGCATCAAATAGTACAGACGTTTGCAGCCTTGAATAGGAGATCTTCCAAACGCCGCCTCTACCGGACTGACCTGTTTGTGACCACCTAGAGGGGTGGGACAGGGAGGGTGGGAGGGAGGGAGATGCAAGAGGGAAGAGATATGGAAACATATGTATATGTATAACTGATTCACTTTGTTATAAAGCAGAAACTAACATGCCATTGTAAAGCAATTATACTCCAATAAAGATGTTAAAAAAAAAAAAAAAAAGTAGTTCCCTTCAGGCTCAAGGGAGTCTCTGCGGGTGACAAGCAGTGTGGCGGAGCCTGAGTGCCCAGAATGTACTCTGCTGGAAGAGCTCAAGATCAGAAGGTAATCTCAGTACCATAGGAAGAGCACAAAAATGAGAACCATGAATTCTCTCTTGGTTTCCCTGATCTGAGGCAGGTCACATCTTCTCTGATCCTGTTTCTGCATTTGAATAATGAGGAAAAAATAATATCGTCCTGACAGCCCCTTGGGGCTGCTGACAGAGCAGTCTAGGCACAGCATAGCAAAGTACTTTGCTGCCAAGGTGGGTTACCAGTCACGATGCAGTTAGGCCTTGGGAGCCAGGTATCTGATCATAGAATCACTTGGTTCTTCTTTCTCAGAGGTTTCACAGCACCCTGGGTGTCACTGTATAGGAAAAATAAAACTTGGTAGATGACCAAAGGGAAATGTGCTCTCATGGGCAGGAAGGAGTGGCAGCAAAAGACCAAAGACAAAGAGGGCTTTCTCCTGCAGCCACTCTGCTCACCGACTGGGAAAGCCGAGATGGAGGCCAAGCAGCGCCATCTGGGGCTCATCCCACTGGGCAACTGGGTAACCAGATTCCTGGCCCTGAGCCCCACACGGTTACACTTCCTCCATCTCTTGCAGCATCAATTTCACAGCGTCAGGGGCTGGAGGGATGGGTGAGAAGGGGGAGGGGGCCCACTTGACAATCCATTCCCTTTCCTTGGCTGGCTGGGGCATCAGGTCTGGCTGGAAGACCAAAGCACAGCCAGGGAGCCGCACTGCACATCTATGTGAGACGCCATTAGCCGACAGCTCGGGGTCTGGAGCAGGGGAGCTGGAAGATGAAGAGGTGGCGAGGCCCTGCTGCAACCCTCCCCGCTCAGTAACTGGGACCTTCCCCACATGTGTTCACGCAGGGCTGGTGGGCCCTCCCTGCCCACCCACATCCCCTCCCCTCCTCCATCTCAGCTGGGTGGAAGGGAAACTTTTCAGAGGTTATCAGGAATTACCCAGAGGGAGGGGCGGAGCACAGTAAGTGCGCAGGCCTTTGTGGCTGGGTGGGTGAGCCCTTCCCCTGGGGCCGCCTGGCAAGGGAGGAAGTGCTGGCTTTTACTGGGGGAATTTGAGCCACTTTGACGAGACTGGGGGAGAGCAAGAGAGACGTGGGTCCAGACAGGAAGAGGGGAGCCCTCTGCCCCTCAGAGCTCAGCGTGCTGTCGTGCTGAGGGGCCTCAGAAGGACCTGGAAAGGCCTTCAGACTCTAAAGAGACAAGAGACCTCCTCACAGGGGGTCTTCAGGGAAGAGAAGATGACAGCTGTGATTAGATGCATAAATTGTCCCGGTGACTGGGATCTATTGCTGCCCAACACCTATTGTTCACTTTGAGCCTCCTGAAAAGTGGAAGGATCCAGGGCTCACCCAGAGGCTTCCAGTGGCTGAGCTAGATTCTCTGCAACTGCAACACTGCTGCTGGCCTGGCCGGGCCGGGGTGCCTTGCCCAGGGGAGGCTGCCCACTGGGCCTGTGCCCAACGCCCGCTGACCAGGTACTGGGTGGACGGGTATGTCTATGTGTTTCTGCTTGAGATTGGGTAGGATTGGTGTTGAAAGCCGGTCCCCACAGCCTGGAGCTGCACAGCTGGTCTAAAACCTCAGTGTAGCAACCATGCTGAACAAACCCAAACTTAGGGTGTCATTGTCTGACACGTATGAATATGATGATGCAGGGAGCATGAAGCAGATTATTTGATGTGAAGTCTGTGATCAAGGAACTCAAGGGCTTGTGATTGTCCCACCTGTTGAGGACACAAGCTATGGGGACCGGACAACCTCAGAAGACGAGCTGCCCCGTTACAAGCTCCTGGTTTCCTCGGAGCCTCAGAATGTCCAGCAGCAAATGAATAAATGAATAAAATAGGCATAATCATGATGTTTCTGTCACTGAACTATAAAAGGATCGAGTGAGAGCATGCCTGTGAACAGGACTGTGACTATTTTTGCTGTGATTTCCAACTACCTAGCTATATAACCTTGAACAAGTTATTTCAACTGTCTAGAGCTATGCTGCCCAGAAAAGGAAGGGACTAAATTTCCACGAGTCCTTAGTAACTCTCTAACATTCTCAGCCCAAGAGAATGACTGGCTTCTCACAGTTTTAATTAAGTGCTGTCAGCTGAAAAAAATGCACAACCTAAATTTGAGAGTTATGTTTTATTCAGTGGACAAAACTGAGGACTTAAGCCCGGGAACAGCATCTCAGATAACTCTGAGGGACTGCTCGGAAGAGGTAAGGGGGAGCCAGGATATAGAGGAGTTTTTGCAACAAAGACCAGGTAGTCAGAACATCAAAAGATTACTGTTAATGAAAGAAAACCAGACATCTCAAGTTAAGGAATTTAGTGCTTTTCTAAGTACGGGAAGATGCAAAGTCTGGGCTCCTTTAAACCATTCCTTTAATATGCACCTCAGCTATCTGGGGCCAGTATCCTGTGCTTCTCATCCTGAGTCTCCTCAGGGCCCATCTTCAAGGGTGGCTGCAGTGGCTGACGGCTAGATGGGGGGGCAAATCCTGCCTCCCTCCTCAGTTCCCTCAGGGCTCACCGTCAGGGTGGCTATAATGTGATGGCTTGATGGCTGCAACATCCTTCATTTACTGATACGGCAGGTGGCATTTTTAGTTCACGGTGCCCACCAACCTTGGGTGCTGTGTGGTTCCCCTTTCCAAATGTGGCCACAGTCTCAACCCCTACTCCCTTCCCTCCTAAGAAGATCTGCAGTTTTCCAGGAGGGTGAGCATTACTGTATTTGTTACTGTAAGAGCTGGGACATCTAGGTGTCAAGGAGCAACAGGGGCTGTTGGCTTTGTATCCTTTTACAGGGTGTAAGAAGGCTCAACAGCACTGGATTCCCAGCTCTCCCAGTTGTGAATCATCTGCCCTCACTGGGAATAACTAGAAGTGGACATGAGCAGACCTACATTTGAGGATCGGCATTGACATTTACGGGCTGGGAGACCCTGCAATCTTGTTTAACTTCTATAAGCCTGTTTCCTCTCAGAGCTAGGGAGCTATTACCTCGTGGGGATGTTTGAGGATTAAATGAAATGATGCATACCATGTGTCTGGACAAGTGGCAGTAGCTGTGTGTTATTGTTGCTCTTCATACAGTATGGGGTCCCCGTAAGTGTTAAATTTTCATTACCGCTACTCTCAGTGATTATAATGCGAGTGAGGTCAGCAGTTTCAACCTCCCTCATCCAAACAGAGGCGGCGCCCCATTCAGGCATCAGCTTTCTGTAGCCCTGAACTTGGATATCAGATAGAAATAAGACCCCAGGCATTACCACCCTGCCTAACCCATTGTGCATTAATAACTTTGACTCTTCTGAGGGAGTAGAAAGCTAAGGCTGGACATTTCTCAATTTTGCCCCTGAAAAGAGGTCTGGAGCTCTGCAAATTGCTCCAGGACCCTCCGCTCCCCACCCACTGCCCACCGTGGGAAGGGCCATTCGTGGCACCAGGCCTCTGTGTCTGGGAGCCGGGTAGTGAAGGAGCTGCTATTCAGGAGTCAGTTAACAATCTCAGCGTGAATCTGAGTCAAGAACGGGCACAAAGGGCTGTTGGGAGAGCGCCACCTAACACAAAACAAGAACCTTTCCCTGGGTCTCAGAGGAACATTCTGGAGCCCCTGGACCTCGGCGCAGAGCACCAGGGCTCACGCTGCTCCGGCAGCCTTCACCCGGCAAACAAGATACTGAGTTTACTCCAAACTCATTTATGCCCAGGAGAAAAAAAATGCATCATTATGCAGAAAAAAACCAAGATGCAAAACCTTTCCTTCTTTCCCTCTTTCCATGTGCCTCCAGCCTGGCTTCTCAGAAATCTCCAGGCTCAGTAATCTCAATTGACAAAGACAGTGAGAGAGGAAATCTTCCACGTAAATCAAAGGAGAGGCCAAGATGATTCAGATTCCCTTTAGTTCTTTCTTCTCCAGCTACCACATATTGACAGCCTTGTAGGAGAACATTTTGAAAATATTATTTTCATACCCTCAACAATTCCATAATGTGAGTGCTATTGTCAGTCCCACTTTGCAGATGAAGAAATTGAGGTGAGAGATGTAAAACAGCTTGCCCAAGGTCACACAGCTGCTAAGTGATGGAGCCACAGGGTTTGGATCAGGATCTAGTTCATAATCACTAGGGGAATTCCTCTGGGAGTGGATGAAAGAACCCGAACAGGGTAACAGCAAGTTCCTAAACATCACCTCGATTGCCCCAATCCTTTAAAGAAACCCTGTTGAACATCTGCTAGAGCCAGATGCTGTCATGTTGATTTTACTTCCTTTAGTCCACGCACCACCATCTGTAAAGTCAATGTTTTCTCTGCTTTACCGAGGAAACTGAGGCTCAGAGTGGTGAGGTGGCTGGCTCCCCAGGTCACACCGCTTACCTGTGGCAGAGCTGGACTCGCCATCTTGCTCTTGGGGCTCTGAGGCTGACGCACCCTCTCCTGACTCTGCAGTGCCTGGAGCAGGCAGCTTCCTGGTGTTGGTTGTTTCTTTCTCCCTTCCAGGGAGGATTCACCATGTGTTCTGAGACGGGTTCCAGGTACACGGGCCTGCTGCTCTTGGCCTTGGCCATCGCCGCCATCATCGCCAACCTCCTGCTGTACTTTCCCAGCGGACAGGTGCTGGAGCCTGCCAAGATCACAGACTTGGTCTGGTTTTTCCACGGCTTTCTTGGAGCTGGACTCTTGGTAAGAATGAGGTTTAACTACCTTACCTCCTCCAGGTGAATGATGCCCCTAAACAAACTTCAAGTCACAGTGCAATTCATCTCCTCATGGGGCCACGCTCCTAGGGCCCCCAGAGCATGGCCGGCTGTTCCTCCTCTGTACCCCACAACATGTGATATATAAACACCCTCCACACTGGCACCTCCTACTGCAAACATCTCTTTATGTGCCTGCCTCCTCCATTAGCTGTGAGCTCCTTAAGAATACAGTCCAAGTCGCATTCACTGTGGCCTCTAAATTACCTACCTAGCAAAGTGCCGGCTCAGGCTAGAGCTTAGTATGTGGTTGTTATGAAAGATATGCATTAAGAAAAGCACAACAGCAGAGCATTTGTCAGGTCATCAGTTTTCAAGATGGTCATCTCGAAAAATAAATTGTGTAGCTCCCATCAAGGTTTCCCTTGGCTAGATTACGGCGTTGGCAAGTTTCTTCTGTAAAAGGCCAGAGAGTGACTATTTCCAGCTTTGCAGGCCATGTGGTCTCTTGTTTCAACTACTCAACTCTGCCATCCTAGGGCAAAAAGCAGCCATTGACAATATGTAAACAAATGGGGGGAACTGTGTTCCAATAAAACTTTATTTATAAAAACAGGCAACCTGCTGGATTTAGCCCACAAGGTGTAATCCATTGCCCCCAAGGTAGACACTGGGTGTTTTTCCTTCCTTTCCACCTTTATTTTCATCTGGCTCCTCCTTTCCCAGGCATCCAGGGTCCCTTAGGAAAAGATCATGGGTTAATGTGAGACCCCAGGGCCGGGCACTGAACTCAGCAAATGGAAGGATGAATGTATGAAGGATAAAGAACCCTCAGAAAAAGGTGACCACCTCCCTTCCTGTTTCTCCTCCCCACACAGTAGTAGACGCAGTGATGTCTCAAGTTTCATCCAGTGGCCACCTGCCCCTCCCATCCTAGTAGAGCTGGGCCTTCTCTTCCTGCCCAAGAGAACCTCTAAATCAGCAATGCCTCAGCAAAGGTTGTCTGTTTCTCAGCTCAGAGCCCTACCTAAGAGGCAGTACAGACCGAGTTGTCTAACAGACCCTGATCAAACCATGCATCTGTCCTGACCAGCTGTGTGTCCTCCCTGAGCTTCAGTGAAAGGAGAATCACACCATCTTACCAGGAGGTGGGGAGCATTAAATGAGATAACATACATAGAGAACCCCGCACATACCTGCAGCCAGTAAAGTGCAACCTGTCCTCTTTCCTGGCCCAGATTACCAGTTCCTCCACCTCCTCTCTGGATCCAGCCAAGCACCTGTGTCCTGCCTCTTACCTACCTTGCTTATTTCTGCAGGACAGGTTTGCATTTCTCAGTTTCACCGCCAAGCAAATCATTAAACTCCCCTTAGCCTCACTCTCCTCACCTGTAGAATGTATAGGTACATCGGCACCCAACTTCTCTCAAGATTTAGATGAGCAAATACAGTGACCATTGAAAGGTGCTGAGCAGCTTGAGGGAATTTAGGCTTCCTATTTGCAGAATCTTAGAATGTTCACTGAAAGAGAGTGACCCAGAGAGGACATTCCCTGGTCCTGGGGAAAGCAGAGTGGAGCCTGGCTCAGGCAGGGACCAGACACCCTGTCTGCATAGCATCCCTCAGTACCAGCCAGCTGTCCAACCCTCACTCCAATTTTCCAACACAACCTCCCAGGATTTCCTAAAAAGATGCTTACACTTGTATATTCACGGCGAAATGGGGATAAAATAAACAGGACCAAACCAGTCCATGCAGTTGGATAAAGTAAAAACCAATGAGCTATCCCCTTTTCTCTTCTTTCCTTCCTTTTCCTTTTTCCTCCTTTTTCCTTTTCTTCGTTCAGGCCACTTCAGTGTCTACTCTATGCCTTCACTCACGCCTGGCTCTAAGACCAACTAAGGCAGTGGCCATGAGGTTGGAGAGAGGAAGGTGCATTTGAAGGGTGGAGTTGGCAGGATCTGAAGAGTGATGGAGGTAAGGGGGCACAAGGAGAAGTCAGGGTGGCTCTGGCATTCTTGCCTGAGCAACCGGGGAGATGGTGAAGGCGTTCCCTGGGGCAGGGACCTTGGGGGGAGGGCAGAGGCTGAGCTTTGTTCCACGTTCCCCCTGAAGGAGCAGAGGTTGGTTGGGCTGGGACTGGAGACCTGGGGAGAGGCAACCTTGAGAACCACCATGGAGAGGTGATGTAGAACTCCGGGGACAGTGGGTTTGCCCAGGGCTCGTGAACTGACTGAGAGGAGAAAGAAGCCCAGGTCAAAACCCCAGGGAACCTTGCAAATTGAGAGTATGCAAAGGGAGGGGAGGGGAGGAAGGAGACTGAGAAAAACAGCTAGAAAGTTTCAGGCAAAGCGAAAAAGTGGAAAGTGAGAAAAGTCGGAAAAAAGAAGAGAGAAAGTTTCTAGAAGAAGAGAGGAATCCCAGTGTCAACTGCAGCAGAAGGGACATAGCTGGGAGCTGAAAAGCATCTGGTACCCAGCAAGGTGCGGATGGCTCTTGGCTGGAGCGGTCCTGAGGGAGGATGGGGACCCCAGACTGCAGAGAGCTGAGGAAGGTGTGGAGGTAGGGAGCTGGGCTCTGAACGGAGGAAGAGAAGCCAATAGGCAGAGCTGCCTTCCTGATAACAAAAAAAAGGCCAGAAAGATCTGAAAAGCCACAAGGGACACTGCAGGCAATGACAAGCACACTATCCATTTATCATCAGCTCCATGCCAAACACTGTGTAAGGATAGGGAAGGGAGAAATCCTGAATTCACAGTTCCTGCCCTTTAATAATCATTGTAACAGGCGTTTGCACAAAGGTTTCGAGTGTATCAAATGCTTGCACACATGGTATTTCATTTGTGAGGTGGGATCACCACCTCCATCCTATGGGTAGGGAAATGAGGCCCAAGCAGATTAAGTCACCTGACTGCGGCCACGCAGAGGGAGCCCGGCAGAATTATGACTTAAAACACTCATCTGAGCCCAAAGCGCATAATCTCTCCATTTCTCCCATTTGATGCACATGTGCGTTTGCAACACGGGACACAGAGAAATAGATGGCACGTGTGAAGCTAAGCCAGCAGAGCCCTGCTCTGTACATGACCTGATGAAACAAGACAGGAAAGTGCCTGCGGGGGCTACTCTAGACAGTGCTGCTTTCCAGATGAGAGAGAAAAACCAGACCACGTGAGTCACTGTCTCCCCACCCACCCTGCCAGGAGGTCAGCCACTCGGGGGCTGAGTTTATACACACAGGGCTCACGGCCATGGTGTGTAAAGTCACATCCAGCAGTATGTCATCTCCTAGGCAGGGAGGTCCCCTGTCCCTACCCATATTATTGATGGAAGGCAGCCTTGGGACCTCAGCAGGGTAGTTGTCTCAGCAAATCCACGGCCAAGAATAAGAGCTCTCTGTTCTCATGAGGCCACAGGCCAACCCAGAACGCCTGGAAGGCTTCTGTGGTTAAAACAGGGCACCTGGGACAAGCATGACATAAACCGAATTGGTTGCTCTAGGGACTGAGATGCAGGGCCCCAGTTTCTTTCCATAGGTAACTAATGGCTGTTTTCCAGCAATATTATTTGCAGACTTGGCAAGACCATTAGGAGGGAGAGGTTAGAACTAGTCCGTGGTGTGGTTTGGGATCACTTGAGGCCTGATGGGAGGTGGAAGGTCTGCAACAGGTGGGGGTCTGCCTGACCCAGCAGAGATGGTCCCTAGGTTCCTCCACCAAGAGAGATGGGAAAGCACACAACTAATTCAGCCCAGTGGGGTGAGTACCTGCCACAGTGGAGGCCTGGAGTCTGCAGGAGAGAGAACAATCAACTCTACCTCTGGGAACCAAGAGAGGCATACCAGAGAAACAGGTATCTGAGCTGTACTGTATAGAGTTACAGAATTAGTAGGTATTTGCCAGGCAGAGAAGGGAGGAGCGTGTTCCAAGCAGAGGAAGCAGTTTCTGTAAAGGCAGAGGAGTATCACAGAGTACGATGCATTCATGGAAACTGTGCAGTTTGGTGTGACTGGAGCAAGGGCTGCTTACGTGAAGAAGGGATAGGAAATGGTGCTGAAATGCAGACTTAGGCAACATTCCGTTTGACCTTGTGTACCATGTTGATGAGCCAGTCCCTTACCCTTGAGTAGCTGACCCACAGGTATTCATTGAGCATCTACTATGTGCTAGCACTGTTCTGGGTATTAGCGATACCGTGGAGAAAAAAAAAAACCAAACAAAATTCCTACTCTCTTAGGGCTTACATTCTAGTGGAGAAGAGAAAGATCATAAATAATCCACTGTGTGGTGATGTCAGGTGGTGAGCACTAGGAAGAAAATAGAGTAAAGGAATAGATAGACAGTGAGATACTGTCTGAGGAGGTGGTGTTTGAGAAGCCACTTGAATGAGGGAAGAATAGCTATGCTGATATTTGGGGGAGGAGCATTCCAAACAGAGGGATTGGCACATTCTAAGTCCCTGAGCTGGGAATGGGCTGAATAATTCCTAGATCTGCAAGAAAACCAATGTAGCTAGAACCACGTGAAAAAGATTTGGAAGAGAGGGTAGGAAATGAGGTCAGGGGAGAAATGAGCATCCACTAGAACTTTTAAGCAGGAGAGAAGCATGCCCAGGTGCCAACAAGCTATGACAATTCTGACTTGAATCCATCGCTTCATCCTGACCCCCGTGTTGGAGCCTGGTTTGCTGGAAATGCCCAGCTATGCTCCCCAGAAGGTGCTTAGAAACACTCTCAGCACCTACCTCCTCCAGGGTGGTTCCAAAAGCTCTCATTTGTCAGGCCCAAACTTGTACCCTTGCCACACAATCTCCAGCTGACCCTCCCATTTGACTCAAGGGAGCTTTGGGTCTCCCAAAGGCCCATCATAAGACAGAAGAATCAGTAATTCCTGTTGCCAGAGAATAATCAGAACTAGGAAAAGAAACTCAAAAAAGGGAGAGCATTACCTCATCTCCAGGTTATGAGTGTACAGCGACCTGAGGCTCAAAGCTGCCCTCAGCCATCCCCCAGGGAAGCCAGGAGTCCTGGCCCATCTCTTCCTACCTGGGAGGCTCCCATCAGCTCTATATCCCAGCACAGAGTTACCATGAGATAACTTTGAGAATCTGAGATTTTTGTGAAAATACTTCACTTAAAGAAATATATTTCATTGAATAAGTGGGAAATACACACGACCATCACACCAGTCAGGTTTCTCTAGAAAATTTTAATATGCCTCATTCGTGCAATAAACAGTGCAGGGTATACCGTCATTCAGTGATTTGTGTGAGGTCCGCAGAAAGCACCAGCAGTTCTGATCTTTGTCTTCTCCTCTGGGGCTAAGAATTCAGGTATGTGACCTGATTTATATCAGTGTAGGGAAGAAAGAAAATATGGCCGAAGACCAGGAAGGGAAAGGGAAAGAGTGGGATGGCAGCCCTTTAATAATGCACTTCCTCTCCTCTCTCACCTCCTCAGCTCAAAAATTGTACTCTGTTTAAGGCGTCTTGGAACTGAACATTTAAACTGGAAAGAATCTTAGACATCAATATTTTTTTTACATCTTTATTGGAGTATAATTGCTTTACAATGGTTAGTTTCTGCTTTATAACAAAGTGAATCAGTTATACATATACATATGTTCCCGTATCTCTTCCCTCTTGCATCTCCCTCCCTCCCACCCTCCCTATCCGACCCCTCTAGGTGGTTACAAAGCACCGAGCTGATCTCCCTGTGCTATGTGGCTGCTTCCCACTAGCTATCTATTTTACGTTTGGTAGTGTATATAAGACATCAACATTTTAACAGTTCTTATTTTATAGATTTTTTTGTGTGATGTCATTTCCTGCAAATGAAAGTTACCATCCCTTTATTCCTCATCTAGCCTTGATTTATGCCATCTCACCTTCAGCTTTGGTTTTTTTTGTTTGTTTTTGTTTTTTGGCCACACTGCGTGGTTTGTGGGATCTTAGTTCCCCTGACCAGGGATTGAACTTGGGCCCAAGGCAGTGAAAGCGCAGAGTCCTAAGCAAGTCCCTGGTTTCTTTTTTCTTCTTTTAAATTTTTTAAAAGATGTCATTGAAGTATAGTTGATTTACAATGTTGTGTTAATTTCTGCTGTACAACAAAGTGATTCAGTAGTACATATATATAGTCTTTCTCATATTCTTTTCCATTATGGTTTATCATAGGATACTGAATATAGTTCCCTGTGCTATACAGTAGGGCCTTGTTGTTTTTATAGAGTTAAAACAGAGATCCAAGAGTGGTTAGGCTAGATGCAGATCATAGAGCTAGTGTACAGCATAGCCAGGTGTAGAATGCAGGTTTCTGGGGACTCATCTGTTGACGCTTAAAAGATGCCCAAAGCAGGGCTTCCCTGGTGGCGCAGTGGTTAAGAATCCACCTGCCAATGCAGGGGACACGGGTTCGAGCCCTGGTCTGGGAAGATCCCACATGCCGCGGAGCAACTAAGTCCGTGCGCCACAACTACTGAGCCTGCGCTCTGCAACAAGAGAAGCCACCGCAATGAAAAGCCCACACACCACAACGAAGACCCAAGGCAGTCAAAAATAAGTAAATAAATAAATAATAAAGATCCCAACTCAATCATATCTTTTGTCATATAAGGTAATATTCACAGGTCCCAGGATTCAGAAGTGAATATATCTTTGGCAGGGCGGGGGCGGAGGGAGCCTTTTTGTTCAGCCTACTACAAAAGATAACATTTGAACTGACCCTTTGCAGGCGAATAGGAGTTTATCTGATGGCAAAGGGTGAAGGGCATATTCAAAAGCCCAGAGACAGGAAGGTCCCGGGTGTCTCCTGGGGGCCCACAAGGTGGTGTGTCAAGAGGTCTCTACGGAGGAGAGGTGAGGCTCTGGTGGCAGGTCAGGAGCAGGGCATGAGGGCTCACGTACAATGTCCAGGACCCGTGTTGTGTCCTACAGGCAATGAGGAATCACTAGACATTTTTAAATAACTTGACTTTTGGAACTTTGTTCCTAAATGGTAACATTCCCTTCATTACAAGAGCATCTTCTTTGCCACAGGTTATGGTGCCAGCCCTGATAATGTTGAGGGGAGGTGGAGAGTACTGCTGTGCTCACAGATGTGGGGTAAGTACTGTGGGGTCTACAGAATGTTTTGACTCCCACCCATACCCCCAAAAGGGCTTACTTCCTAGGCTGCAAGCTTTCTCTCTTCTGAAGGCCAGACTATTAACCCACTGACCATACTCTAATACTTCTAATACGCTCCTTTCATTTATTTAGTTTTATTGAAGTATAGTTGATTTACAATATTGTGTTAGTTTCAGGTGTGGAGCATAGTGATTCAGTATTTTTGCAGATTATACTCCATTACAGGTAATTACAAGATCATGGGTATAATTCCTTGTGTTATATAGTATATCTTTGTTGGTTATCTATTTTATACATAATAGTTTGTATCTGTTAACCCCATATGCCTAATTTGTCCCACTCCCCTTCCCTCTCCCCTTTGGTAACCATGAGTTTGTTTTCTGTATCTGTGAGTCTGTTTCTGTTTTGCATATACATCCACTTGTATCATTTTTTAGATTCCACATCTAAATGACTAATACTTCCTTTTAAAGTACAGTGATATTATGCAGGGCTCTCTCCAACAGTGATGAGGGTTATTGCATGAGATCCCAGGAGGAATGAGCCTGGAGAGGGTATAAAGAGAGCCGTTAACACACAAAGC
Source organism: Mesoplodon mirus (assembly GCF_964341445.2). Lineage (NCBI taxonomy): Eukaryota > Metazoa > Chordata > Mammalia > Artiodactyla > Ziphiidae > Mesoplodon > Mesoplodon mirus. The sequence goes on from NC_138983.1 coordinate 38,095,658, forward strand.
CTGTGAGCTCTGGTGAACCAGCCTGCCAGGGTTTGTTTGGTTGTTTCTATCAGTCTGTCTGTCTGTGGGAAGGTCTAGGACCCCCCATCCTCTGGCTTTCTTATTTCCCTAATAGCCAGTAGATTAACACATCCTAGAACTGGGATTTGAGCAAGAAGGGAATTGGAGATTTTACTGTCAAAAACTCTTTCACAGATACTCCCTTACAATCACCCCATGAAGAACAGAAGGCTGACACTCTGTAAGTGTATCCATTATGTATTTATGTCTTGTTCCTGACATGTGGCCCTCTTATGCCACTGGTCTTTCTACTGCCCAACACTGCTGGAAGAAACCAATGGAAATGTCACCACAAATTTTACAAACTGGTCTACATTTGATGAATAGGAAAGGAAAAGCCCAGAGAGGCTGAGTGGCCTGCCCAGATTCACATGGCTGTAATCTTAAAGCTGGAATGGACATATAGGACTATTTATGCAACTCCAGGAAGAATATAAGCTGCTTTCTTCAAGGCAAGGTCCACAGTTATCATCTACATACTCCCAGATGCCTGATACACGGTCGGCTCTCAAGACACACCCAGTGAAGGCAGGTCTGGCTGAGCTGGGACTCGTCTTGGTCTCCTGACCCCCAGATCGTGCTCTTTCCCACATACAAACCTGCTTACCAAGGTCCCTGCTCACAGCAAGCTGTTCACTGTTCTTATATTCCTAGTTCATACACTGTCTCACTTCTTTTCTACTCCCAGAGTCCCCTCTCCCAACACTTGCAGTCCCCAGTCAGACCCTCCACAGAGACCTTGGCCACCAGGTCATTTGAGGACCATCTCCAAGGAGCTCCCTGAGTCATTCCATTCAACTCCAGCCAGCCCCTCCCTCACTTCTTGTGGTAAGAAAGACACAACATGGACGTGTAAGGAATAAGAGCTCATGTTTGGAAGAAAATGAGTCCCTCAGCTTTGCCCCAATTTAATGTGCTAATATGCCAGGAGGTTGCCTGTCCCAGACACTTGCCTCGCTGTCACACTCATTCACCCATCCAGCCAACACATTTATGGAGTTTGTACACAGTACAAGGCCCTGTGTTGATCACTGACTCAGGCATTAGAAAAGTGATTATTCATTTATTCATCCAATCATACAACACTTACTAAACACCCACCACCAGGATGGCGAGTAGGTTTCATTTAGGTTTCAAACAAAGCCAATACCAATTGGTCAGACGCTCTGTTTTGAGGACTGTGGTGCTTTTTCTTCTAGGGGAAGAGTACTGAGATCAGTAACTGATGTCTGCTGTGAGTGCAGACCAGGAGACTGGAAGTACACCTATATTACATGCCAGGCAGTGTGTAGGCTCTAAGAGTTCAGTGATGAATAAGTTACATTTCCTGCTCACAATTTTGTAGTGTGTGATTTCATTCGTTACAATTGCAAATGGAACACCCATTTATGATAAAAACCCTGCAGAAAGTAGGCATAGAGGGACATACCTTAACATAATAAAGGCCATATATGACAAACCCACAGCCAACATCATTCTCAAAGGTGAAAAACTGAAACCATTTCCTCTAAGATGAGGAACAAGACAAGGTTGCCCACTCTCACCACTATTATTCAACATAGTTTTGGAAGTTTTAGCCACAGCGATCAGAGAAGAAAAAGAAATAAAAGAATCCAAACTGGAAAAGAAGTAAAACTGTCGCTGTTTGCAGATGACATGATACTATACATAGAGGATCCTAAAAATGCTACCAGAAAACCACTAGAGCTAATCAATGAATTTGGTAAAGTAGCAGAACACAAAATTAACACACAGAAATCTCTTGCATTCCTATACACTAATTATGAAAAATCTGAAAGAGAAATTAAGAAGCACTCCCATTTACCATTGCAACAAAAAGAATTAAATACCTAGGAGTAAACCTACCTAAGGAGACAAAAGACCTGTATGCAGAAAACTATAAGACACTGATGAAATAAATTAAAGATGATACAAACAGATGGAGAGATATACCATGTTCTTGGATTGGAACAAGCAACATTGTGAAAATGCCTATAATACCCAAGGCAACCTACAGATTCAATGCAATCCCTATAAAACAACATATAGCATTTTTCACAGAACTAGAACAAAAAATTTCACAATTTGTAGGGAAACAAAAAAGACCCCAAGTAGCCAAAGCAGTCTTGAGGGAAAAAAATGGAGCTGGAGGAATCAGACTCCCTGACTTCAGACTATACTACAAAGCTACAGTAATCAAGACAATATGGTACTGGCACAAAAACAGAAACATAGATCAATGGAACAAGATAGAAAGCCCAGAGATAAACCCACGCACCTATGGTCAACTAATCTATGACAAAGGAGGCAAAGATATACAATGAAGAAAAGACAGTCTCTTCAATAAGTGGTGTTGGGAAAACTGGACAGCTACATGTAAAAGAATGAAATTAGAACACCCCCTAACACCATACACAAAAATAAACTCAAAATGGATTCTAGACCTAAATGTAAGATCCAACACTATAAAACTCTTAGAGGAAAACACAGGAAGAACACTCTTTGACATAAATCACAGCAAGATCTTTTTTGATCCACCTCCTAGAGTAATGGAAATAAAAACAAAAATAAACAAATGGGACCTAATGAAACTTCAAAGCTTTTGCACAGCAAAGGAAACCATAGACAAGGCGAAAAGACAACCCTCAGAATGGGAGGATATATTTGCAAATGAATTAACGGACAAAGGATTAATCTCCAAAATATATAAACAGCTCATGCAGCTCAATATCAAAGAAACAAACAACCCTATCCAAACATGGGCAGAAGACCTAAATAGACATTTCTCCGAAGAAGACATACAGATGGCCAAGAAGCACATGAAAAGCTGCTCAACATCACTAATATTTAGAGAAATGCAAATCAAAACTACAATGAGGTATCACCTCACACCAGTTAGAATGGGCATCATCAGAAAATCTACAAACAACAAATGCTGGAGAGGGTGTGGAGAAAAGGAAACCCTCTTGCACTGTTGGTGGGAATGTAAATTGATACAGCCGCTATGGAGAACAGTATGGAGGTTCCTTAAAAAGCTAAAAATAGAATTACCATATGATCTAGCAATCCCACTACTGGGCATATACCCAGAGAAAACCATAATTCAAAAAGACACATGCACCCCAATGTTCACTGCAGCACTATTTACAATAGCCAGGTCATAGAAGCAACCTAAATGCCCATCAACAGACGAATGGATAAAGAAGATGTGGCACATATATACAATGGAATATTACTCAGCCATAAAAAGGAATGAAACTGAGTCATTTGTTGAGACGTGGATGGATCTAGAGACTGTCATACAGAGTGAAGTAAGTCAGAAAGAGAAAAACAAATATCGTATATTAATGCATGAATGTGGAACCTAGAAAAATGTTACAGATGAACCGGTTTGCAGGGCAGAAGTTGAGACACAGATGTAGAGAACAAACGTATGGACACCAAGGTGGGGAAACCGCGGTGGGGTGGGGATGGTGGTGTGCTGAATTGGGCAATTGGGATTGACATGTATACACTGATGTGTATAAAATTGATGACTAATAAGAACCTGCAGTATAAAACAAACAAACAAACAAACATAAAAACCCAACTAATACTAAACTTTCTTTGGGTTATTTGTATAGAAATATGTTAATATAAATGTTTTAGACATTACATGAAATTTCTAAAAATATTATATGTTCTGGTATAATGTTATAAGTCATAATTCTAGTTATTACTTTAAAATGTGTATCACAGAAATAACTAAATTTCCTTGTCAATTGCATTATTATTATGAACTTTCATTAAATCTTTAACCGTGGTCATTTTTCAGTCTTTTGTCATTTACAGACCGTTGTGGGTGTACTCTGATGCTTTTGCAAATATGTTCCTATAAAAGGGTTTCATCTTCAAGGAATTCATGGAAAAGATTCTGACAAGTACAGGTTTCTGGTAACTGACTATACTGCTGAACTGAATGAATAAGCATTTTCAGAACTCTAATGGAAAACTGATGAATTCATAAAAGTTCTAACAAAAGATCAAGATGAAAAAAAATTAATTACATGGGACTGAGTGAACTGATGAGGATGATAATAATTTTTGTGACTTTCTGTTTGAATAAAAAAAAATCTCTTAGAGGGAAACATAGACAGAACACTCTATGACATAAATCACAGCAAGATCCTTTTTGACCCACCTCCTAGAGAAATGAAAATAAAATAAAAACAAACAAATGGGACCTAATGAAACTTAAAAGCTTTTGCACAGCAAAGGAAACAATAAACAAGACGAAAAGACAACCCTCAGAATGGGGAAAATATTTGCAAATGAAGCGACTGACAAAGGATTAATCTCCAAAATATACAAGCAGCTCATGCAGCTCAATATTCAAAACAATAAACAACCCAATCCAAAAACGGGCAGAAGACCTAAATAGACATTTCTCCAAAGAAGATATACAGATTGCCAACAAACGCAAGACAGGATGCTCAACATCACTAATGATTAGAGAAATGCAAATCAAAACTACAATGAGGGGCTTCCCTGGTGGCGCAGTGGTTGAGAGTCCGCCTGCCGATGCAGGGGACACGGGTTCGTGCCCCGGTCCGGGAGGATCCCACATGCCGTGGAGCGGCTGGGCCCGTGAGCCATGGCCGCTGAGCCTGCGTGTCCGGAGCCTGTGCTCCACAACGGGAGAGGCCACAACAGTGAGAGGCCCACGTACCACAAAAAAAAAAAAAAAAAAAATCTACAATGAGGTATTACCTCACACTGGTCAGAATGGCCATCATCAAAAAATCTACAAACAATAAATGCTGGAGAGGGTGTGGAGAAAAGGGAACCCTCTTGCACTGTTGGTGGGAATGTAAATTGATACAGCCACTATGGAGAACAGTATGGAGGTTCCTTAAAAAACTAAAAATAGAATTACCATATGATCCAACAATCCCACTACTGGGCATATACCCACAGAAAACCATAATTCAAAAAGACACATGCCCCCCAGTGTTCACTGCAGCACTATTTACAATAGCCAGGTCATGGAAGCAACATAAATGCGCATTGACAGATGAATGGATAAAGAAGATGTGGCACATATATACAATGGAATATTACTCAGCCATAAAAAGAAATGAAATTGAGTTATCTGTAGTGAGGTGGATGGACCTAGAGTCTGTCATACAGAGTGAAGTAAGTCAGAAAGAGAAAAACAAATACCATATGCTAACATATATATATGGAATCTAAAAAAAAAGAAGGTTCTGAAGAACTCAGGGTCAGGATAGGAATAAAGACTCAGATGTAGAGAATGGACTTGAGGACAAGTCCTCAAGTACCCTTAAGGGGCAAGGGTAAGCTGGGGCGAAGTGAGAGAGTGACATTGACATATATGCACTACCAAATGTAAAATAGATAGCTAGTGGGAAGCAGCCACATAGTGCAGGGAGATCAACTCCATGCTTTGTGACCACCTAGAGGGGTGGGATAGGGAGGGTGGGAGGGAAATGCAAGAGGGAGGGGATATGGGGATATATGTATATGTACAGCTGATTCACTTTGTTATACAGCAGAAACTAACACAACATTGTAAAGCAATTATACTCCAATAAAGATGTTAAAAAAAAAGAATTGCAAATGGAGCAGATGAATGGACATAGGTCTTCTCAGCTCTAGTGCCCCCATTTTTTGTGTGCATTTGGGAAGCAAAACAAGGATGCCCACCAGATCAATTCCCCTCTTCAATTTGCCAGGAAACTCAGGATGGATCTTTCAGAAGGACCACCACCTCCCTCTGCATTGCTGCACTGAATTTCTGATTCTGTTCCATTGCAGATGCTGTTCCCTGTGCTCCTGGCCATACAGGGCACTGTGGGCGCCGTGTATTGTGTGGTCATTTCTTCACTGGGTTTGCTCAGTGGCCCCCTCTGTGACACAGGCAGTGGAAACTACACCTACCCGTTCAGGAATTACTCCCTGGAGTGAGTAGCATTTATGGCCTTGGGTCCGTGTCTAACATCTAAAGATGATACCGTGATGACCACAAAGAGTGTGTGCTCCGAGAATTGACTATGCAGTAGTGGGGCCAGGTACCCCCATTCATACTTGGTGTCTTGCTCTTCTCTCTGTACCAGATTGACACATTTATTCCCAAATCACCAATTTCTAGAGGTGACTGGCCAAGGCAAGGTGTGCCCATGAATTAAGCAGTTCACCTAAGGTATTCAGTACAATACCTTGACTTCATTTTCCCCCATTATTAAACACAGGTGAGCATGTGCTGAGAGCTTGCTTAGTACTGACTAGGCGCTGTGATAAGAGAAGGGATTCCAAAAGAGGGATAAGACCACTTGCCTATTTAAACCTTGCCTGTTCACAGTCTAACTGGGGAGACAATAGTCAAATTTGGGGTTTGTTTTGTGACGATCTCAGCCTATCAATAAGTAGTGTTGTGGTTGGACCAGTCCTTGTGGTTCTTATTATGATTGCAAGACGCCCTTTAGAAATAACCATCAAGAAACTTTGAAAAAATAAAGATTTCTTACATACAGGACCTGGAAATTACATGGCACACCTGGGGTCACACAGCAAGGTCGGGGGGAGGGGAGGTGGGGGGGTAGGGAGCACAAGTGCGTGGGCCTGGGGTTCTGCTTTTATTGGGTTTGAGGCTGGGGGTCTAGGGTTTCGCAGGCTCACTCTTTATTGATGAACTTACAACATAAAAGCAGGAATTTAAAGCACAGGAATAAAAAAATAAGTGGCCCAAAAGGTCGGTCATTGAAATCAACCAAGATAGCTAAAACAAAGGAGCCTCAGTCAGGCTTTTACCTAGGTGTGAAGCTGGCACTGTGTTTATCTGAGATAGCCCTCTGTGAAGCGGATGCCTCACAACAATCAAAGCTTAAGTCAGGCACTTGCATTACAAAAAGAAAAACCAACTGTCAGGGTTTACACTGCAGGGTTGCACAGATATCCTTAAATGGCAGGCCCTGTGACGCCCACTGATTTTCCTAAAGGAATAAGGAAAGAAACCCAGCACCAATGATTGAGAAAGACACTGCTTCTCTTCTCATTTCACGTTCTCTCCCTGGTAGAGCTCATCCATCCCCATGGCTTTCAGAACCCTCCATCTACCCATATAAATAATCCCCAAATGTCTATCGCTAGCCCAGATCTTTCTTCTGAATTCCTGACTCAGATACCAAATTACCTCTTTGAAATTTCCTCTTGCGAATTTCAGATCATTTCAATATTTTTATGTCCAAACCCTTGATGTTCCCTTGCCAATTTCCTCTCTGTCATCCCCAGCCCGTTAGATGGCACCCAAAACCTGTGAGTCACTGATTATTCTCCCTTCTGCACCCCAAGTTCAATCCACCACCAAATCCTGTGAGTTCTACCTCACCAGTGCACCTTGAATCTGGCCGCTGCTCTTCGCCTAGTCTGTCATCACCCCGTTCCAAATCTGCAACACCCTTTGCTTCCGTGTCTACACCAGCCCTCCAGCAAGCATCCCAGCTCCGTTTTCTCCTTCAATCCTTTCGCTGTAGATGAGCCGGAGGGGCTTTGTAAAATGTAAAAGTCCTCATTAAGGCCAAGAAATCTTTACATTTAAGGAACTTGCAATCTCATTGAGAACTCAATAGACGAGTATGGATATGGGTGAAGGCAGAGATTAAAGGCAGAGATACCAAATAATATATAACCCTATGAAACAGGGCCTGAAAACCTATTGCATTTTCTCTTTGTCCAGCTAGAACCCTCTGATTCCAAACATTCCTTAGAGTTTTTGCTTGCCTGCTGTTTCCTCTTATAAGGCTCTGCCCTCCCCTTGGCTGCTGCCTCCTTCAAGGCCAGGTGACTCCATCCTTCCCCCATGAAACCCTGTCCAGCTACTCTAAACCTCTAGACCTCCCCGTTTTATGATAATAATTATAAATATATTGCCTACAGTGCCTACTGCATGGCAGACACTGTGCTAATATCTAATCCTCCCAACCCACTCGATGGTATTGATGTTATTTTTTAGCCCCATTTTACATATAAGGAAGCTGATATACCGAAACACTTAAGAAACTACTGGGGCCAGGGAAGGCTGCATATTGACACACATATCAGTCAATGGTATATTGACTATTTTGAGTGAAAGTTACTTAAGAAAGAGATGAGGTAAGAAGCCCATTCTGACCCTCCTCTCTTGTCTCCCTGAAAGCAGGAAATAAATCTCTCATGTGAAAGGTGCACTCCCTACCTCGGGGCCTAAAAGGACACCCTTATTGCCAGAGATAGAGAGTTCAGGGCCAAGGAGTCTATATGAACAGGCCTTGTTACTTCCTTAATTTACTACCAAGCTCGAACTGTTTAGATTCTTTACTAATTAAGCAACCAAACCTAAGTTTCTTTGTCCTGTCGATTCCTCACAAATGTATTGTTTCTTTGTCTGAAGAGTGTAAAAGCTGCCTCCTTTGGGGAATTCCGTGGTGGTCCAGTGGTTAGGACTCTGCACTCTCACTGCTGAGGGCCTGGGTTCAATCCCTGGCTGGGGAACTAAAGTCTCACAAGCTGCATGGGGTGTGGGCAAAAAAAAAGCTGCCTCCTTTGGCCACTACTTTAGGTCTCATTTCTACGAGACCTCCAGGGGCATGCATTAAATTTTGTTTCTCTTTCTCCTGTTAATCTGTGTTGTGTCAATTTTATTATTAGTCCAGCCACAAGAACTCAAGACATGTAGAGGGGGACATTTTATCCCTCCCTGACCAAGCTTATCAAGAACTTCCTAGTGAAGAAGCTGGAGTTAGGATCTGGGTCTGTGGGACTTCAGAGCCCGAGCTCTTAACCAATCCTTACTGCCCCTGAGATCCTTAGAGCAGTTCAAATCTTGCACCACACAGTTTTCCGCTTCTTCCTGTGCTCCCTTGTGTGGCTATGTCTGTACCCACAATGCCTTGCTCAGATGCTGTGCTGTTACAGGGAAAGATGGTGTGTTCAACCCTCGACCAATGGGCAGTCATGAATGTACTGTCCTTGTGAAGATGAGAGCGATGTAATAGACTAGTGCCTCTCACATGCTTGTAAATGGCAGCTTTCTCCTTTTCCTGGCTCTCAAAGACAGGCTAATTGTCTCCCCTGTCCTGGCAGGAACAGCTACTTACTCAACCAACCCACCTGGGCTAACTGTCAAGAGCCTGAGCACATCGTCCTCTGGAACGTGGTCTTGTTCTCCATCCTGCTGGGGATCGGCGTGGTAGAAGCTGTCCTTTGCCTCAGCCAAGTCGTCAGTGGACTCTGTGATATCTTCTGTGGTACATGTGTCCGAAAAGGACAGGTTGGTGCTTCTAGAACCCAGGAATGTTCAAGTCATTTCCCCTGACCTGTTTCTCACATCTCCCTCCTACCCCAGCCTCACACTCCCAGAGGTAATCCAGTAACCAGGGAATGCCTTTTGAAATGTCGAACTTCATTTGCCACTTGGGGCTTAATTTTCTTTCAGGTGACCATAACTGGCTTATGACCAGCCTAAGAAGTCACAACTGATTGGCAGAGTTCCCCGGCTTCAGAAGGACTGGATTTGGTGAATATCAATCCCCAGAGTTCTGAGAAGCTGAGGAAAAGCCCCTGATTTTTACAAAAGTCAACAGTTTTGATCTTTGCTAGAATCAAGATTGTCATTTCCCCCAAATGATCTCTAGGAACAATATAAGAAGTCATAGGGCTGTAAATAATTTAAAAATTTTAATAATAATATAATAATAGATACTTAACTGTATTCAGTTGTTACTATATCCCAGGCCTCGTGCTAAGCACTTTATCTACATTATTTCAGTTAATCCTACGAAGCAAGAAGCGTTATAACGCCATCTTACAGATGAGGAACTCAGGCTCAGAGAGGTTCAGTTACTTGTCCGAAGTCAGCAAATCTAAGTTTTGAACTTGAGCCTGATTGCAACATTTATATTCTTGACCACTCTCTCCAGTGGTACTCAAACCACTGGACTAGTTCTGTGGATTATAATAGGTGTTATTACACCCCAAAAAAGGGGTGGGGGAGACTCTGTGGTCAAGTTAATTTGAGATACACTGGATTAAACAAAGTGTAATCGGTTTCTCTACTGCAGGACTTGTCAGAATCTCTACAAAGCCAGTGTGTATAGCTAATTTCCAGGAAGAGAATAGCAAATGCACAATTTCCCAGAAGTCTTATTTGACCACAAAACCCTTTTCTCCTGGAACAATTTTTAACGGGGCTAATATCCCATGGAGCCCACTTTGAAAAGGAATGCATCACTTAGTGATGAGGTAGAACCTACCTCACTTAACCCATGAGAATCCAAGAGACTTTTCCAAACCACCAGAGAAGCAGAAAAAACATGGGATGAAACAGGTTAAGGACGACTCACCTGTGTTGAAAGGAAAAAAAGTTGTGTTACAATTGCTGGAATCAGAAGTTTTCTTTTCAGGCTTCCTTACTGTCATTGCAGCAGACATTTATTTTTATTTTTTATTTTTAAAAATTTCTATTGAAGTATAGTTGATTTACAATGTTGTGTTAGTTTCAGGTATGCAGCAAAGTGATTCAGTTATACATATACATATATCTATTCTTTTTCAGATTCTTTTCCATTATAGGTTATTACAAGATATTGAATATAGTTTCCTGTGCTACACAGTAGGTCTTTGTTGTTTATCTATTTTATAGATAGTATTGTATATCTGTTAATCCCAAACTCCTAATTTATCCCTCCCCTTTGGTAACCATAAGATTGTTTTCTCTGTCTGTGAGTCTGTTTCTGTTTTGTAAATAAGTCCATTTGTATCATTTTTTTTAGATTCCACAAACAAGTGGTATCATATGGTATTTGTCTTTCTTGAAACAAACACTTTTAAGAACTTAATCTACCATACAAGCCATGGCAGTTCCCAAAGAGGCATCAGATAGGGTTTCTGCTTCAGGAAGCTTGCAAACTAATGGATCTTGCATAGCTGACTGCTTCCACAGATGATATCCAACTTTGTACAAATAAGAAAAAAAGCAAATGTTATAGCTTGGTAAGTAAACAGAGCCAAGGGCAAATTTTTAAAAGGTGCCTTCTCCTCCAGGTTGATGCCCATTTGGGGTGGAATAATGTTCCCCCCAGAATTCATATTTAACAGGAACCTCAGAAGTGACCTTATTTGGAAATAGGGTATTTGTTGATGTGACTAATTAAAATGAGGTCATACTAGATTAGGGTGGACTCTAAATCTAATATGACCAGTGTCCTTGTAAGAAGAGAAGAAACACGCACAGAGAAGGCCACATGAAGATGTAGGCAGAAATTGAAGTTATGCTGCCACAAACCAAGCGATGCCAAAGATTGCTGGCAACCATCAGAAGCTAAGAGAGAGACATGGTGCAGATGCTCCCTCTGAGACTCCAGGACCAGCCACATCTCGATTTCAGACTTCTGGCCTCCAGAACTATGAGTGGATACATTTCTGGGGTTGTTTGTTTGTCTGTTTGTTTGTTTTGGCCATGCCATGCAGCTTGCAGGATCTTAGTTCCACGACCAGGGATTGAACCCGTGCCCTCGGCAGTGAAAGCACAGGGTCCTAACCAATGGACCACCAGGGAATTCCCAAGTTTCTGTTGTTATAAGACACCCAGTTAGTTGTAGTTTGTTACAGCAGACCTCAGACACCCATACACAGTCCCACACCAGGGCGCAGGCAAGCTGGGCGCAGGTGAGCCGGGCACAGGCTGGATCTCAGACCCCCACTCAAGCTGAACCACTACCTTGTACAGAAACATTTATCCTACTCAAATGAAGGTGGCCCTGCTGATGTCACAAAGGCCCAGCTGCCTTGCTACCCCAGGCTGTTCCTTCAGCTTCCCTTTAGCCCTCCCACTGACACAAAGCAGATACACAACCCCCAGAAAGAGAGGTACCCAGAACCCTGCAATGAGCCCAGAACTGAACTGGCCCCTGAGACTGTTCCCTCAGCCCTGACAATGCTGAGGTTGTCATCCCTGTAAGAAAACTGGGCTTATGGATGGGAAGTCTTTAAAACAGTTGGTCCAACAGATTGAATGGCTCTATATGGCCCAAATACTGTTTCCCTGGGAGGGACAAAATCCAAAGCGAAAAGTTTTATTAGCTTTTCCCCATTAAAACACCCTCTGTGTAAAGTGATAGATTTGAAGCAAGGGAGGAGAAAGGTTTTCTGCCTCTGGCAAAAGTCCCTCTTGTGGTTCCTCCTTTGGTGAGTAAAAGGAACTTGGAGTTAAAGACACCAAACTACAAACATTCTGTGGCTAATAAAGTGGACCCCCAGCTCATAAAGGCAACAGAGTTCGGCTCATGTGCTCCATCAAGGGCTTTGGAGGGTGGAAAGAGCGTCACCAACATTTTAAACGTAGGACCAGCTATAAAATGAGTCATGGTTAATCCACTAAAAAAGTGTTTATTGCCAAATGAAAAATAAATTAAAATAAATCTGAAATTAAATAGAAACAGTTGATTTTTGAGGCTGACTTAGGTCTACTTCAGCTACATGACAATTATTTCCTGAGTTCCTACAATGTGCAAAGCAAAGTGCCTGGAGAAAGGAGGGATGGACGGGGCTCTCAGTTCTGAAAGAAGGGGTTTAAGTGGAGGGAATTATTTTCAGCGCACAACTACCCAGATGTAAGGCAGAAGCAGGGGAGGTGGTCATTTCCACTTCAATCTCTGTGTCTTCAAGCATGTCTCATCTTTTTAAGTTCCTTACTTTCTCAAGAGAAACCACATGTTTTCCAGATCAGAGTTGACTGACATTGCTTTTTCCAAACTCATATTCTGGATGTTTACAGTGTTTATATAACATGGTACATCTGTTACTGGAAATATGAAGAAAATAGCTCTTCATGGTGAGTTTAGAGATTCTTTACTCTTTACACTGTGCTATAGTATAAAAATGTCCACATTTTCCAGAATGAGCACTTAGACTTTTATAATTATAAAACATGTGAAGGGCTTCCCTGGTGGCACAGTGGTTGAGAGTCCGCCTGCCAATGCAGGGGACATGGGTTCATGCCCCGGTCCGGGAGGATCCCACATGCCGCGGAGCGGCTGGGCCCGTGAGCCATGGCCGCTGAGCTTGCGCGTCCGGAGCCTGTGCTCCACAACGGGAGAGGCCACAGCGGTGAGAGGGCCGCGTACCACAGGAAAAAAAAAAAAAAAAAAAAAAAAAAAAAAAAAATATATATATATATATATATATATATATATAGTAGGTCAACTATATTTCAATTAAAAAATTTAAAAGACCTGTGGCCGTTGTATGAACACAATAGCTGCTAGAGTTTTCTCACTTTTACAGAGATTCTCAAGGACCAAGGTGTCTTGCTTGCTTTGCTTCTGCTTCATCCAACTGCCAATGGAGCAGAATCAGGTCGATGTGGGGAAAAGAAGCATGATAATACAGACATCACTAATAGCTGACAAGTGTGTCTGATTTTAAAGCTTAAAATTAGCTCACATTTCTATTAGGTAGAAATAATCTGGGAAATACAAATTAAACCCTGTTTGTCACTTTAGTCTTGAAAGTTTTGCTCGTTGCTGAGTGGTAAGTGGTGACAATTCATTTCCTTCTCATTTAGTCCTTCACAGAAAACAGAGGTATCTGCTTCGCCTTATAGAGGCTGCTGGTAAATCTCAAATGCTGGCATTTTCTGTAGCTTCTAATTAGCCATATGAGCCCTAAACTTAGCCCATAGGGAGCACTCCTTCTCATTTGGAGAGCGTGTTGGTCATGCATCATGCTGGCACCAGCCTGCTATAATGACTCTCATAATTCAAATCCAGTGACATTTTTGTATGACGAGACTGCAGCAAAACAAGCCAAGCTCAGAGGAAGTACAAATAAGGCCCAGCTGCCACCCCTGCTGGCCTGACTCCTGTCCTTCATGCCCAGGGGAAGTTGGATGGGCCTCTGGTGACCCTCTCACAAGTCAAATCAATCACTCTGAGCTGGACTGTTCTGGGAGGAAACTGGGAACTTATCCTTTCATTACTTAATATCCTACAAGACTCTAGAATCCATCCCCTTCATCGTGGGACATAAGCTTTGGGCTACTACCTGGCATTCTATCTCAGCTTCGTCCCTGACTGTGTGACCCTGGGCAAACTGTCTCAGCTTCCTTACCTCCTAGGAATGTTGTTAGGGTAAAATGAGCTAAAATGGGAACCTACTATGCGTCAGAAACACAGTAAGCTCTGAATCGATGTTAGCTGGTGGTGTTGTTTCTGTCCCTCATTAGTTCTTGCCTGACCTATTGCAGTGGCCTCTTCACTGGTTTCCTGCCTCCAGTCTCCACCTAAATCCATCCCACACATTGTTGCCAAAGTCACCTTTCAACACAGAAAACTGATTCTAAAACCCTCCAGTGATCCCTGTGCCAAGATACAGCCAGACTCAGGCGTGTGACCTATCAAACCCTCTATCACCTCTGTCCCTGCGCCATGCTGTATGCTCAGCCCAGAATGCCGTGTCTCACCCTGACCGCCTGCAAAACTACCCACCCGTTAAGATTAAACTTAAGCCTCATTTCCTCCGACCTTCTCCTGCCACTCCAAGCATCTTTTTCTTTGCCTGCTGTAGAACATTCAGTGTTGCCTTTTATGCTGGCTCTTAACTGCATTATGCTGTCATTGTTGGCCCAGCATGACTTCCTTCTAGACAGTTTAGTTTATATAGACCACGAGAGAAAGGTCGGGTTCAAGGACTATAGAGAATAGCAGCGCTGACTCAGTAGGGATGCTTTCACTCTGGTTTTCCAGCACTTCTGCCAGCTAGCAATGCAGAGAATACACACAATGCAATGCTATGCTCTCTCTGTGATGCTAAGGACTTTAGACTTTGCTCTGCAGAGAGAGAGTTGTAAGAACGGGGAGTGAAGTGCTCAGTTTTACACACCTAGCTAGAGAATTGAGAACTGATTGTATGGAGCAAGACCAGAGTCAGGAGGGAAAGGCGTAAGAGGTTGCGGTTCCCCAGACAGGAGAAGTTAACAGCCTGAACTAGGGCAGTGGCAAGGGGTTGGAGAGAAGTGAAGAGATATGAGAGAAATTAAGGAGGAAGAATGTGATGACTGTTTGGAAACAAGAGTGAGGAAGGAGTTGACTGAAGATGCTCCTAATTGAGGGAACCCAGAAAGTAGACGTCTGCGAGAAGAGGATAAATTCAGTTTCGTTGTTGTTGTTGTTATTTCGGGTTTTTTTCTTGCGGTACGTGGGCCTTTCACTGTTGTGGCCTCTCCCGCTGCGGAGCACAGGCTCTGGACATGCAGGCTCAGTGGCCATGGCTCACGGGCCCAGCCGCTCCGCGGCATGTGGGATCTTCCCGGACCGGGGCACGAACCCGTGTCCCCTGCATCAGCAGGCGGACTCTCAACCACTGCGCCACCACGGAAGCCCAAATTCAGTTTTTTTAAAGAAAGGATTTACACAAAATCAAGGGTACATAATGATGCAAATGGACAGTGACACTCCTCAATTCCCACAGAGAATGCCCAAAGGTCAGGGGTCTCAGCAGACTGTGGGGAGAGAGGAATTTGCTAGGTCAAGGAAGCCCAGAAGTGAGGGTCTGCTGCCTTTTATTCAATTTTAGAGCCAGAATAAGAGTAATACAAGATCCCATCACTGGTTCTAATGTCTGGATGTTGGGTTCACAATATCCTGCTGCCCCAGTTATACAAGCCATTTACTTGCACAAATGCAAGGTTTCAAGGTAGTAAGGTAGTAGGCCTGACCTTGGCTTGTCACACTGTGAATATTTTGCTCTATCTATCTATCTATCTACCTATCTATCTATCCATCTATCAATAGATTAGATGGTAGGTGCTCAACAAATATTTGTCAAATAAATAAATGGCATCTATAAATGAATATAATAATACTGACTTCATAAGGTTGTATAAATTTAATGAGATAACTAGGTAAAGGCAGACTACATTTTATACATAGAAAAATCCTGGTGGCATTTACTAGATATTTAAGTAACCATATTTAGCCTTACTCAAAGGGAACTAAAATATTTTATCATATTTATTCATTCAATCATTCATTATGTCTGTTGAGTATATACTTTGTATAAGACATATCAAGACAAAAACATATCAAAGAGACATAATCTAGTGAAAAAATACTATGAATAAGAAAAAATAACAGGATGAGATTGATAGATGAGGGCAATTTTGTATATCATGGAAGGCTTCTCTAAGGAGGTAATATTTGACCATGTACTTAAAGGAAATGAGGTATTATGCAGATATCTGAGAAAAAGAGTTTTAGGCTGAGATAATAGCAAATGCAAAGGCCCTAAAATAGCAACAGCTATGGGTTGCATTTTTCTGTTTCTTGGCATGTCTAGTCGTTTTTGTTTGGAAGCTAGACATTATGAATTTTACATTATTGAGTGTTGAATCTTGTTCTATAAAAGTGTTCTATAAAAAGTGTTTTACATTATTGAGTGTTGAATTTTTATCTGGCCAGTTTGGCAAATTACTTGAAGTCCAGCTTGATCTTTTTGAGACTTGTTTTTAAGTTTTGTTTGTGTGGGTCTAAAGTAGTCTTTACTCTAGGGCTATCTTAGCTCTATAAATATGGTATTAGCCTTTTGAGATCTATACTGAATGCTCCAGGAATTCAGTAGTACTATCCCTTGACTGATTAGACCACAAACAACTTTCAGCTTTCCAGGTGTAAGCTCTGGGAATTTTTCAATTTCTAGGACTCTAGCCATGTTTTTGCCTGCCTCATGGAGTTTTACCCTATGCACGGTTTGGTATTCAGCAACAGACACAAGGGGCTCGCTCCTCCTCTTCATTATTCTGATTTAAAAATGTTAGCAGCCTCAGCCTCTCCAAACTCCAATCTCTCCTCAGCTCAGCAGGGTCACCATGTTCTGCTTAGATTCTCTCTCCCTGAACTACAGTCTGGAAAGTACTCCCAGGCAGCAAGCTGGAGTGATCATAAAGCTCACCATGTTTGTTTCTAGTTCTCTGATTTGCAATTCTAAAAGTCCAGTCTGGCTGTTATGTGAATAGAATGAAAGATAGCAGGAGTGGAAACATGAGATCAATTAGTAAACTACTAAAGTCTGGGTAAGAGTAGAGTGGAGCAATGGAGGAAGTGAAAAGAAGTTAGATTCTGGATATATTTAGAAGGTATAATCCACAGGGTTTGCAGATGAATTTTACATAGAGGTGAAGGAAAGAGAAAATTCAAGGATGATTCCAAAGTTTTTGTCTTGAGTAACTAGATAAATTGTGGTACCATTTACAGAGATAGAGAACACTGGGGGAGAATCAGCCTTAGGAACCAGGGGAAAGATGAAGAGTTTGGTTTCAGGCATGTCAAGTCTGAGTTTCCTATTGGCATCCCTGGGGAGATGATACATAGTCAGTTGGTTATATGTGTCTGGAAAGCAAGGTGAAGGTCAAGATTGAAGACATAAATCTGGAGTACAGAATGAACTTAAAGTCAGGACTAGATGAGCTCACCTAGAAAATGAATGTAGCTAAAGGGCAGATTCAAAGCCTGAGGCTCAGGGGGCTTCAACACTTAGAAGCCAGCAAAGCAAACTTACATATCCTCCACATTTTCACAGTGCCATTTCCCAGTGACGGCTAAGATGTGAGGTTTCCAGAAAGAAAAAAAATATAAGGCCCATGTCTCAACGCAGCCCCAAAGAGTCATATCTTATGCCTAATAACTCTAGAAAGTACAACTACCTTCTATGGCCCACATGTGACTGAGACTCACCTAATCAGCCCATGCAGGGCCAAGGTGAGTTTATAACTAAAGTACAGCATGATGTGGTGACAAATGCACAGGAATAAGCAACAAGAGATGTGAGTTCCTGTCCAGACAATGGCTCTAATTAACTGAACTTAAGCAAATACCAACCTCTCTGGACCTTAGTTTCTTCACCTATAAAATGAAGAGATTGAACTAAGTGATCCTTAATGTCTCTTTCAGCTTTTTATTTTAAAAGTCCTAGAGAAAAAGTTCTAAGGACCAGAAGAGATATATTTGTAATTCCATCCCCCACAAAAAGATCTGCCAAATGTTCTCTCCAAATGTTCAGGAACAAGCAGTGCCTCTTCATGTATCTAACTGCTCCCTGCACCCTATGCCTCCCTTCCAGAAAGGTGGTTATCCAGAAAGGACCCACCAACCACTACAGAGGGAGAGACTTCTCATTAGAGCTCTGAAGGTTTTCTAAGACTCAGGGTATCCATCAGAGTGCAGTCCACACCACATCAACTACCATACCAGTTAGCTGAACTGAGATGATTTA
The DNA here is from genome assembly GCF_964341445.2 of Mesoplodon mirus. Taxonomy (NCBI): domain Eukaryota; kingdom Metazoa; phylum Chordata; class Mammalia; order Artiodactyla; family Ziphiidae; genus Mesoplodon; species Mesoplodon mirus. The sequence continues at coordinate 38,114,021 of NC_138983.1, forward strand.
ATATAAAGAATGGTTAGCTAAATGGAATATTACTCAGCCATAAAAAAGAATAAAAGGGCTTCCCTGGTGGCGCAGTGGTTGAGAGTCCGCCTGCCGATGCAGAGGACACGGGTTCGTGCCCCAGTCTGGGAAGATCCCACATGCCGCGGAGTGGCTGGGCCTGTGAGCCATGGCTGCTGAGCCTGCGCGTCCGGAGCCTGTGCTCCGCAACGGGAGAGGCCACAGCAGTGAGAGGCCCGCATACCGCAAAAAAAAAAAAAAAAAAAAAAAAAAAAAAAAAAAAAGAATAAAATAATGCCATTTGCAGCAACATGGATGGACATTTGGAATATCATACTAAGTGAAGTAAGTCAGACAGAGAAAGCCAAATGTCATATGATATCACTTATATGTGGAATCTAAAAATATGATACAAATGAACTAATTTACAAAACAGAAATAGACTCACAGACATAGAAAACAAACTAATGGTTACCAAAGGGGAAAGGGTAGGGGAAGGATAAATTAGGGATTTGGGATTCACAGATACACACTACTATATATAAAATAGATAAACAACAAGGACCTACTGTATAGCACAGGGAATTCTATTCAATATCTTTTTATAACCTATAATGGAAAAGAATCTGAAAAAGAATATAACTGAAAAAGTTTGCTGTATACCTGAAACATTGTAAATTAACTATATTTCTGTAAAAAATATGAATTTAAAAAATTATCCTAAGTAAAAGAATTCAGATACAAAAAAAACAAAAAAAGTTAGCTAGGTTTGAAGACCTGAAAAGGCAAAAAGAGAAAACTAAGATATAACAGAGGTAACAAGTGCAGGATGAAGCTTCAACCCCTAGGGTGCGTAAACAAAGAGAAGAGTATGGAATGATTAAAACCTAGGAGCTTGGAGGAGAGGTGCCTTGGGGCTGGGATCCAGACCACTGAGGAGGAGGCACTGGCCAACTGGAGTTGATGGCCCAGGTCAGGTGGGGAGAGTGTTGCCATGAGGCTGATTCTGCAAACGTTGGGAAAACTGCAAATTGGATTCACCTGCTGATTGGAACAAACTGGCCCTGTCGAGGTGAAGAAGAAGCATTGTTGGGCAATGCTGAGAGGCACCAGAAGCAAATGGGCCATGGCCATGTCCCTTTTTCCTCTTCCAGCCCTCCTCTAGTGCCCCCTACCGGCGCTACCCAGAGCAGCTGGCAAAGGTACTTGGCCAAAAGGTGATTTGTAGAGCCCCAGCCCCAGAGCCAAGTAGAGAAGAGTAGGCTTGCAGCTCAGAGACAATAGTTCAATAACTGACACGGTTATTTTGAAATTAAAAAACAATACTGGGTTTTTAATCTACTGATATAATACATAATGTAGTATTTTTTTTACTTCTCTACTGAACAACCTAGAGCTTCCTTTATTTATCTTTAATGGATCTGAGTTCCTATACTTAAAGGTATGCTTTTAAGACCAGTAAATAAATGCACCCCACAATACCCAGAAGGTATCTACTTGTCACAGTTCATTAGACACCCAATTATTCTGTCACCCAGTCAACTGTCTGAGTGCTTATCATATATCACCTGTTATTCTAGGCACTGGATTCTTAGCAATGTGATTTAAGAGTCACCTGAAATGGAGTTCCTCTGAATTGGATAATGAAAGAAATGGTACTTTCTCCAGAAAATGTAATTAAAATGTTGACTTAAGCTGGCATGTTGGTTAGTCCTCTAACCCTCTCCCAACACTATTCACAAATCCCTTCCTCCGTATGGCCCCTTATATTCACATTCATTATCCCACTGATCCACAAAACAGCTTGTGGAAAAGAGAGAGATGAATATACCCATGTCTATAAGTGAAGAAAGGGCTTCCCTGGTGTGAAGTGGTTGAGAATCTGCCTGCCAATGCAGGGGACACGGGTTCGAGCCCTGGTCTGGGAGGATCCCACATGCCACGGAGCAACTAAGCCCGTGAGCCACACTACTGAGCCTGCGCATCTGGAGCCCGTGCTCCGCAACAAGAGAGGCCGCGATACTGAGTGGCCCCCACTTGCCACAACTAGAGAAAGCCCTTGCACAGAAACGAAGACCCAACACAGCAAAAATAAATTAATTAATTATAAGTGAAGAAAGCAAGGCTCTGAGAGGTGGTCAATTCACATGCAGCTTTGTAAGAAGCTGAGCCATTATTTATACCCAAGTCTTCTGACTTAAAATCCAGAGCTCTGCCCACCACACCAGAACGTCCTTCGCACAAATGAGTTTATCAGATTGGCTGATGGTGTAAACTTTCTGGGGAAAATTCAGAAACTATTCCACACTCTCCCCAGATGGGCACAGAGTACCTGTAGCCCCACATCATTATAGCCAACTAGCCCAGCCACCTCACTTGGCTGAACACAGATAGCATGTCATCTGAAATCCTGCAGGGAGGACATGCTGGGCCGCCTGGCAACCCAAATGGCAAACTAAGGACAATGGAGAGCCTCACCAATGGTCATGATGAATAAAGTCTGAGAACTGCCGGAAATGAAGGCCTGGAACACCCACGGGGTCTTTCTATCAACAATGACATTGCTCAGCAGGTGGAAACAGTAAAAAAATACAAAACAAAACAACAACAAAAAATATATATATATAATTAACCTAATCCTGGGCCTACCTTGGGTGAGTAAGTGCCATGGCTTCTGAGAGCTGCATGGAATGCTCCCAGGCATTACCTCAGAGGTGCAAACCCATTCCCAGACCTGGTTTCTTGAGAATTCAACTTTGGTCCAAATACCTAGCTCAGGTCCACAGGCCCTTCAGGAGAATGTTCACTGTAGCACTGAACTTTGACCTCTTTAGAGCTGGGAACCTTATTGTTGCTCTGTGTTTGGTCTTCATTTCACACCCCAACACCAACACACACACACTTGCCCCTAGTGCTAGGAACTCCCACGCACTGACCATTATACACTCTGACTGGCACGCAAAAGAGGAAGAAGAATGCTCCATTCCTCTCCTTTTCACCACCTCTATCATTCCACCACTCCCCACATGAACATGCATGGCACCTCATAACTGCATACCTAATTAACAGAAGAGGGAATTAGCTGAATGAAGAAAACCAGAGCCAGTGAGGAAAGCCAGATGACCCCCATCCTCATTAAAGAAAGGAAACATTTATAGAGCTCCCATTATATATAAGGGACACTGAGTTAGGTAGTGAGGATAACACATCTCTGTATGATGTAACACATCTTTGATGTTCACAGATTATTTAATTGCCCTCCATCCCCAATAGCAGACAAATAGATCAACGAGAATTAGCAAAGCTCCTTGAAAAGTGGGGCGTGGCCTTTCATCTCAGAAATTTCAAAGGCTCTTTGCAAACATTCATTAGGCCCAACCTCATTCCATAGGCAGCGGGTGGAAAACCCAACGCTAGCCATAAACTGAACTCTATATCTCTTCCAGCCCAATCACACAATCACCTCTCTCCAGCAGGCTCTGATTAAATATTTTGCTCTACTCATTTACTTCTTCTTCTATTCATCCCTCAGGGGAGCTAGCCAGGTGCCATCTTTACGAGGAAGCAGTCATGTTCCTACTGAGTGGCCTTCTCCTTTTCCAAGGAGCGTAGGATGATCACTAGGAGAGAAGATACAAGAAAGAGTAGCAGATACAAACTACTATATATAAAATAGATAAACAAGGTCCTACTGTAGAGCACAGGGAAATATATTCAATATCCTATCATAAATCATAATGGAAAAGAATATGAAAAAGAATATATATACATACATATATGTATAACTAAATCACTTTGCTGTATACCAGAAACTAGCACAACATTGTAAATCGACTATACTCCAATAAAAAATTTTTTTTTTAAAGAGTGTCAAGGATCAAGGTGAGTCTCTGGCTTTTATCCTCAGGGCATTAGGTCATCCCCAAAAGCTAAAGAAGTATCAATCTCACCACACTCCACATATTCTATTTGTCACAGCAAATAGCTTATTTTGAGTGACTGCTGTGTTCTCAGTGCTTTGCACATGTCATCCCATTATCTGGCTAAGACGTTACCTCTGGAATCAGAAAGATGTAGGTGTTGATGCATCTTTGTCACAAAATAGTTATGTGACCTTAAATAAGAGTAATTACCCTTGGAGCCTCAGTTTCCTCATTTGTAAAATGGAAATGACAATAATATCAACCCCATAGGCTTGTTGTGAGAATTAGATGAGTAAACTCATGTGAAGCACTTAACATATGCCCAGCACAGGTCTTTTTTTCTTTTTTTTTTTTTGCGGTATGTGGGCCTCTCACTCTTGTGGCCTCTCCTGTTGTGGAGCACAGGCTCCGGACGCGCAAGCTCAGCGGCCATGGCTCACGGGCCCAGCCGCTCCGCAGCATGTGGGATCTTCCCAGACCGGGGCACGAACCCGTGTCCCCTGCATCAGCAGGCGGACTCTCAACCACTGCGCCACCAGGGAAGCCCAGGAACAACATTCTTAAGCTTCTTAGAGGCCCTATTATTTAGTTGAGAGGATCTGTAAGGCACACTCTTAGTCTTTCTAGAGGGTCTTTTGCTTGATGAAACGGTACTGTGAGGCAAAATATCTTTGATATTTCTAAGACCTTAACACAAGGTTTACAGTCATGCACTTGGCTTCATCTTCAGGTTTTCCTGGCAGTGTCCTGGATTTGATCTCTGCTTAGAAGCCATTTCTTAGTTTTAGCACCATTTGCCACCTGGAGAGGCTGAGAATCCTCCAAACCATCAAGTCCCAGCTTTTCTTGCTTAACAGTCCTTCCCTTGACTTTTCCCTCTCCTCTCACATTTTACAATAAGCAGCCAGAAGAAATTGGGAGGCACCTTCCACTCTTTACCTGGAAATCTCATTAAATAGATCACTTCATTAAGTATATTTCTACTTTCAAGCTTGCTGCAGGCAACAGTGTTCCTAATGATTTCTGCTGCTACATAATGAAGATCTCCTTCCTTCTTTGAATTTCCAATAAGACTTTCCTTACTTTAAGCCCTCAGCAGCAGCCTCTTCAAAGTCCAAAATTCTACAAGCCAAGTGTACCTAATGCTTTCACTAACATTCTCTTCAAAACCCACAGCCTGCTTCCAAAGGCACAGCCACATTTTAGGGTTTTGTTATGGCAGCACCCCACCTCCAGGAACTGTAATCTGCATTCATTATCTACTGCTTTAGAACAAATTACTCTAAAACTTAGCACATTAAAAAATAAACATTTATTATCTCACATGGTTTCTGATTGTCAGGAATCTGGAAGCAGCTTAGGGTCTCTCACAAGAAGCCAGTTAAAGCAAAAGCCAGGGCTACTGTCACCCTTAGGATTGGCTGGAACTGAAGATTCTGCTTCCAAGCTCATTCTCGTGGTTGTTGGCAAGCCTCAGTTCCTCACGGGCTATTGGCTGGAGACTTGAGTTCCTTGCCATGTGGGTTGCTAGCTCTCAGCATGGCAGCTGGCTTTGCCCAGAGTGAGAGATTCAAGAACATGAGAGAGAAAGAGACAGAGAGAGAGAGATGGCCCTCAGATTTCCTCCACTCCAGTTAGTTTAAGTGGAAAGGGATTTGTTACGGAATGACTTACAGAGTTATTTCTGGGAGACACAGAACTAAGCTTGACTGCTACAAATTCAGGACAAGTCATCCAAGAGATACACACAACCACACCATGAGACTATTCTAGTAGAAACCCTACCACTGTTGCTGTCTGCACTTCCCATCTATGGAGCAGGGACCAGAGAATATATGCTCCACCACAGCATCCAGGAAGATCCAGTCTCTCCACGTGGCCACCACCTACATTCCTCACTTCTGTCATCCAAGTCTCAGAAAGCACATCTAGGTCACATGCAGAACCCAAACTGTGGAGAAGTCTGGAATTATTATTAGCAGTATCATTAATGTTATACTGAGAACCTGTGTCTGAAGAGGTATAAGATGATGAGAGACTTCAACAGGCTCATTCCCCAGTGACTATGGGTATCTGAGGCTTTGTAATATTCCAAATAGAACACCTTAGAGCCATAAGGAAAAGAGACCCTGGAATGAAACAATAGAAGGTGATAGAAAACAGTGCTTCCCACTAGCTATCTATTTTGCGTTTGGTAGTGTATATATGCCTTCCCACAGCCGCCCATTTCAATCTTCCTCCTCCCTCCCATGAAGCCTTTCTGGGTCACACCCAGCTCTGAATGCCTCTCTTAATGGCCGCACTGTCCAGACTTGAGAACTGCTTGTCTCCTGTGACTGCTGTTGCATGTTGAGAGGTGTTCAGGGAAAGAGGCTGGAGGAGCCTCACTCATCACTGTGTGTCAGGTTTTATTACCTTGTCTCTCACTGGGGTATTTCTACCTCATCTTGGCCCCATATTCTGGGACTTCCTTTCTATATATACAACTTGACACACTCTTGCTATGAAAACAATGTGATGCAAAAGAAAGAACACTGGACTCAGAGCCAGAGCCTGGACACCATTTTCCAGCTGTGTGTTTGGGGTAATCTCTCTGAACCACAATTTCCTCTTCCCCAAAATAATGATGCCAGCTTCACGGTGTTGTTGTAGGAATTTAAAAAATTTTTAATGTATGTTTTAGTCTGTTTGGGCTGCTATAAAAAAAGTACCATAGGCTGGATTAAACAACAAACATTTATTTCTCACAGTTCTGGAGGCTGGTTAAGTCCAAGATCAAGGCATCACATATTCTGTGTCTGGTGAGAGCCCCCTTCCTGGTTCATAGATAGCTGCCTTCTCTCTATGTCCTCACATAGCAGAAGGGGGCAAGGGGACTCTCTGGGGTCTCTTTTATAAGGGCACTAATCCCATTTGTGAGGGCCGACTCTCATGACCTCATCACCCACCTCCTAATACCATCCCATTGGGGGTCAGGATTTAACATATGAATTTGCAGGGGACACATACACTCAATCTACAGCAGGATGTGAGCGCAGGCATGGTCTCTGGCATCTCAAAAGTGCTCAGCAAACATTATTTGAATCTGATGGTAAGAATACAAGAGCTGGGACTTCCCTGGCTGTCCAGTGGTTAAGACTCCATGCTTCCACTTCAGAGGGCATGGGTTTTATCCCTGGCTGGGGAACTAAGATCCCACATGTTGCAAGGCATGGCCAAAAAAAAAAGAATATAAGAGGTGAGAGCAGTTCTTCCCCCAGACTCCATTTCCCTTTTCACACAGGATGAAATGTTGAAACAGAAGTAGCTAATGGTGGAGTTGCAAATGCGGATGACAGGTTACGAGGGAGCTGTGAAGCAGATCCTGACTCCTCAGCTCAAGCCCTTCAGCCAGTCCTCGTCTTCCCACTGTCTGCTCACAACCTCCTCACACTTGAGTCCCCTCAGTCACTGACTCGCTTGGTTTCCCTCTTAACTCTAATCCTCATGTTGTAACACCTGGGATTTAATAACTGGGGCAAGAACCTGGCCTGAAAACCTACTGGGCTCTGCTTCTGTTGTTCCCAAAATTCATGGGTATCACAGATCTACTCTGCCCTCACCCAGACCTCCCCTCTGCTCCCCTCACACAGCCGATGGGGGAAGCCAAACCACAAAAAGAATGACAGTGTAACATGAGAAACCAGAATCACCAGGCTTTTGGTGGGCCTTCCTGCCATCGTGCCCAGCAAAGCCCTTCTTTTAAGGTCAAGCAGGGCCCATCCATAGCAGGTGCAGGTGGCTATATCAGAGGGCATTTCCTGCCCAGGTATGTTTGGTCTGATTCCTTAGTCTAAACTTGAGTTACCACAACTAGCTGGTGAGGAGGAGACATCAGTTATAGGAACTAAAAAGCCATGTTTTCTTAGCACATCTCAGTGTAGCATGAAAATGTTGACCCTACCTCAAAGAGAGGGTGGGTTATTCATTTAACAGCTGTCTCTCCTACTGGACCTTGCTGGTTTTACTCACTATTACATTCCCAGAGCTCAGCATGTAGTAATAATTAAATTTTTTTTGAAGAATGAGTAAATAAATGAACAGAGGAAAGAATGAAAGTGTGGGTGGATAGAATCACCTTGGCCGAAAGAAGAGATAACTCTTCTAGCATCACGGGAGGAGAGCAGAGGGAGGACAGATGGGAATACGAGTGATGAGCAGATTCAAAGGTGCAGAGTTAGGAGGCTGAGTGAATCGCCACAAGATGTCTTTTTCTTTATCTGTGAATTGGAGGGGGCGGGCGAGGGGTTATCTCCTGAAAGGAGGGGTGGTAAGGAACAGGAGGAAGGATTGAGGACAAAACCAAAGATCTGAAACAGTTACTGTGGGGAATGGGACTAACTGTCCACCAGAGACTCATGAAGGGATTGCTGAACAGAAGGGTGGCCCAGAGGATCCAACCTCGATACCAGGGCAGCAGATGCCAGCAGCCCAGAGAGGGAACAGAGGGGGACGAAGCCTAATTCAGGGAAGAGTTATGGGGGTTCAGACTTGCAGACAGAGCTAGTCATCTCAGATCAAGAATTTGTCAGGCTCCGGGAATAAAGACACAGACCTACTAGAGAATGGACTTGAGGATATGGGGAGGGGGAAGGGTAAGCTATGACAAAGTGAGAGAGTGGCATGGACATATATACACTACCAAATGTAAAATAGATAGTTAGTAGGAAGCAGCTGCATAGCACAGGGAGATCAGCTCGGTGCTTTGTGACCACCTAGAGGGGTGGGATAGGGAGGGTGGGAGTGAGGGAGACGCAAGAGGGAAGAGATATGGGAACATATTGTATATGTATAACTGATTCACTTTGTTATAAAGCAGAAACTAACACACCATTGTAAAGCAATTATACTCCAATAAAGATGTTAAAAAAAAAATTTTGTCAGGCTCCTACTGTGTGCTAGACCTGCTCACTGAGTACAAAGAAAAATCAGAGAGCCCTGACTTGGAGGAGCTAGAAAATGCATCGAGTATGAGGGAGTCAAAAATGCGTAAATAAAACCACAGGTCTCAGACTATGGCTCAACTGTGAATGCAAAGGATGCCAAGACCAAACGTGTTTTCTCTTCTTTCTCTCCATTCTCCTTTCAAACCAAAAATCACATCCTTGTCTCCGTGTCCAGGATTCTTTCTCAGCAAGTATGACTGACACTAGGCAGTCTTGGAACGCCACCTGGTGGGTCTTCAAGATATTACATATTTAGCTTCCAGGAGAAAGGGTTCGAGATTTTAAGAACAGGAGAAAAATGCATTCATTCAGCAATATTTATTCCCTAAAACTCTGTAACAGTCCAGAAATACAGAGATACCCTCAAGTTTCTTCCAAACTAATAAGAAAAAATTTAATTGTTTATTCGGACTTATACTACTTTAGTAATTGAAAGTATATATGAATTCAAATTTAATAAGAATTAAGATCTGTTGACTGAATTATGGTTCCTCATAGAAGAGAACATAGTATCCACTGTTAAATAGAAAATAGAAAGTCTAGTCCATCTATGTAAGCTGTTTTTTTGTTTGTTTTTGTTTTTCTGAGCCTACTCTCATCTCCTCTAGCTTCCCAAATTTTACCCTGACCAGATACTACAAAACCCCATATCTTCAAAGGTGGCAACAGGGGGGTAGGGGAAAGAGAACCAGACTGAAGTAAACAGTCCTGAAGTTGAGCTAAATAAAGCCAGGTGAACTTGAGCAAGTCTTTTTATGTTTCTGAGCTTGTATCCTCACTAGTGAAATGAAAATTAAAATATTTACCTTTCCGGATGGTTACAAGGATTAAATAAAATAATGAGGTAGGGGGACTTCCCTGGTGGTCCAGTGGGTAAGACTCTGCGCTCCCAATGCAGGGGGCCCGGGTTCGATCCCTGGTCAGGGAACTAGATCCCACATGCATGCTGCAACTAAGAGTCCGCATGCCACACTAAAAAGCCCACATGCCACAACTAAGATCCTTTGTGCCGCAACGAAAATCCCACATGCCACAACTAAGACCCAGTGCAGTCAAAAATAAAATAATAAATAAATAAATAAATATTAAAAGATAATAAGGTAGGAAGCACATTTCAAAGTGCTGATCAAATTTTGGTTATTACTGTTGTAAGTCCATAGAAGGGTACCTTCCATAAAGGAAAAACACATCCCTTTCTCACTGATGAGCCATCACTGACCCCGGTAAATGAGGGGAGGGTGAGGTGAATGCCATGAACATCTTAACAAAGCCATTTTTCATTTCACAAAAAAATCGAAACTACATAGAAAAATTATCTGTATCTATGGCAGACAGATTCTACCTTTTATAACCACATCAAAAAATATGAAGTACATAGGAATAAATAAAACAAAAGTTGTGCAAGATTTTAACAAGAAAATTACCAAACTTACTGAGAGACATTAAAGATAACTGAATTAAATTAAGAGATAGACCATGTTCATGGACTGGAAAACTCTATATTATAAAGATGTCAATTCTTTCAAATCAATTCTAGAGTCAATGCAATTCTAGTTAAAATTCCAACAGGTTTTTTTAGTAACATTTGACAAGTTAATTCCCATCTTATGCGAAGATGCAAAAGGAAAGGAACAGCCAAGATGCACTACAAGAAGAAGAGGAAGGAGGATGGGGGGAAGGAGGAGGAGGGGGGAGAGGAGGAGGAAGGGGAGGAGGAGGAGGAGAAGAAGAACCAGAAGGAGAAAAATGGAGGACTCGTACCACCAAATACCAAGATTTGTCATGAAGCTATAATATTTAAAACAGTATGGATTGGTACATGGGTCAACAAGCAGACCTATACAATAAAGTCCAGAAGAAGAACTTTGTATTAGGTAAGCACTTGATACATGATAGAGGCAGGCAAAGGACAGTTTTTTAGTGAGTGCTGCTGGGACAATTAGCTACCCATATAAGTTAAACAGAAATCAATTCTAGATGTATCCAAGTCCTTAAGGTAAAAGGCAAAACTATAAAGCTTTCAGAAGATAAAATGGGAGAATATCTCCATGACTTTTGAGAAGAAAGCTTTCTTAAACAATTATAAGATGTACTAATTGTTAAAGAAAACACTGATAAAATTTGACTACATTAAAGTTAAGAAGTTCTGTTCATCAAAAGATACCATTAAGAGAGTGAAAAGGCAAGCCACATAATCACAACATACATAACTGATGAAAGGATTCGTATCCAAAATATATAAAGTAGGGACTTCCCTGGTGGTGCAGTGGTTAAGAATCCACCTGCCAATGCAGGGAACACGGGTTGGAGCCCTGGTCCTGGAAGATCCCACATGCCACAGAGCAACTAAGCCCGTGAGCCACAACCACTGAGCCTGTGCCCTAGAGCCTGTGCTCCTCAACAGGAGAGGCCACCGCAATGAGAAGCCTGCGCACTGCAACAAAGAGTAGCCCCCACTCGCCGCAACTAGAGAAAGCCTGTTGAGCAGCAACGAAGACCCAACGCAGCCAAAAATAAGTAAATTTATATATATATATATATATATATATATATATATATATATATATATATATAAGTACTCCTTCAAATCAGTGAGAAAAAACAGACAACCCCATAGAAAAATAGGAAATATATTGGAATGGAATCAGTATTTCACCAAAAAAAAGGAAAAAATATATATATATATCTATATATCTGTCCAATAAACTTCATTACAGAGAAATACTAGATTACAATGATAATGATACAACACTACAGACCCACCAAATAGGCAAAAAAATTTAAGTTGGTATTATTAAGTGTTGGGGATGTAGAGCAACTGGAATTCTCAGACACTGCTGTTGGGAATATAGTTGGTACAACCACTTTGGAACACTGGGGTTATCTACTAAATTTGAATGTGTGTATATTTTCACTCTTAGATACCTTCCTTAGAGAAACATATGTACATCTGTACCAGAAAACATGTACAAGAATATTCATAGCAGCATTTCTCAGGAGCCAGAACACTGTAGACCACTCAAATACCCATCAAGAATGTAACAGAAAAGTAAATGATGGTATATTCATATACAGTTGGGGTCAGGAAACGTTTCCTATGAAGGGCCAGAGAATAAATACTTTAGGCTTTGCAGGTCTCTGTCTCAAAATCTTAGTTGTTTTTTCTTCCCCAACTTTATAAATATAAAAAGCATTCTTAGCTCACGGGCCAAACAAAAACATGGCCCATGGGCCATAGTTTGCCAACCCCTGATGTAGAAGAAAACTATACAGCATTGAAAATGAATGAACTACAGCTACCTGCAACCCTGTGAATGATTAGTACAAACATGACATTGAGCTAAAGAAGCGACACAAATACACATACATATATACAAATCACATATACAAAAATCATAAATAAAAACCATAGGAATATAATTCCATTTATATAAAACAGGCACAATGACACTATAGGATTTAGAAATGTACAGATAGGCCTTAAAACCACAAAAAAAGCAAGAAAATAGTTACCATACAAATCAGGATCATGGATACTTATATGTGAGGGAGGGGGTTGTGACCTGAAAGGGACTTCTGGGGGTCTGGAAATATTTAATTTCTCAACCTGGATGATGGTAACAGAGGTGTTGGCTTTATAACTATTTGTTAATTTGTATGTTTGTGTTTGTTATTTGTCAAATTGTGTGTTTATGTTTTATGCATCTTCCTATGGGTATTGTGTTTGGATGGATCATCACCTAAGGTCGACAAAGACAACAGTACAGGAGAGAGTTGAAGACAAACGTATGGGCAGATGGCATACCACTCAAGAAACATGGGAGGGGATCTGAAGGGAAGAGGATGATGTCCTTAAGAATAGAGGAGGCTGGTAATGTCCAAATATATGGACTTCAAAGGCAGAGATGCTATTGAACCAGAAGGAGAAGCCCTGGTTAGAAGCAGCTTTGGGCAGTGGGGAGAGGGCTGCCTGATTTTTCTGGTCCCAGTTGGGGGCTGGTACTGGAAAGTCATTCTACACATTTTGCCAGAGCATAGACACTGGATGGGCTGGAAGGACCATCAGGAAAAAAGAACAGGGCTGACAGGGCGTGTGGCAGGGCAGTTTGGGGCAGGCCCGAACAGTGTAAGATGATAAGCAGTTTGTGCCCTCTCTGATGCCTCAGCCCCCAAACACTCCTTCATGGGCACAGGGAAGCAGGCAGAGGAGCTGTGTGCAAAGGGAAGAGATGGAGATATTTTAAATACGTATTTCTTAATCTCTATTTTACAGATCAAGAAATTGAGAATCAGGGAGGTTAAAAGATGTGTCCAGGGTCACAGATTAGTAAATGATGCCTGGGACCCCAACTGGTAGATGTAGTAGTCAGGGTTCCCAAGAAAAACAGAACAAATAGGGGAAGGAGAGAGAGACAGAGACAAAGACAGAGAGACCCAGAGAGAAAGAGAGATTGATTTTAAGGGATTGGCTCACACCATTGGCAAGTCTGAACTCAGTAGAGCAGGCCAGTGGGCTGGAAACTCAAGCAGGATTTCTATGTTTCAATCTTGAAGCAGAACTGCTTCTTTCAGAAAATCTCAGTCTTTGCTCTTAACACATTTAACTGAGTGGATGAGGCCCACCCACATTGTGGAGCGTCATCACCTTGACTTAAAGTCAATGGAATAAATCATAGAAACCTTCACAGCAACATCTAGATTAGTGTTTGACCAAACAAGTCAGCATCATAGCCTAGTCAAGTTGACACATAAAATTAACCATCATAGCTGGATATAAGCACCCAGTATTGACGGACTCTGGCCTGACACACGGTGATAGAGTAAACTTAAGCAGGTGTCTCAGGTAGGAAGCACAGCCACATATGTGTTCCCACCATACAGTGAGGAAAGTGAGGCAAGGCCATATTAACTGACCTGCCTGGGCCGCCCAAGTAATTAGTGTCAAGGCTGGGTCTGGCTCCCAGTCTCCAGACTCCAAATGCCCTGCTCTTTCCTCCCAGCCATGCCACTGTCTGTGGCTGCTCCTCACTTTCCCTCTGCTCTGGAGCAGCTCAGGTGCTAAGCCCAAGCCTGCCAGGCTTGGGCCTTGCAGTGCTGTCCTGTTTTACCCTCCTAATGAGAACAGTGAACTGTTCTTGGAAATTCATTTCTTTTTTTCTAGACTATTCAGCAAAACTATATTAGGGGATGCTTAATGCTAAATCATGCAAACTCCTGTGTCAGGAATGGCCTCCCTTCTCCCTGGGCACAAAACAATCACTAGCCATCCTGTGGCTCAAAGGTCCACGGAGGTCCAGGCCTTCTCTCTCTCTCTCTTCTCACATGACCTGGTGGCCCAGGTTCAAGAACAATTCCATCAGGTCAGAGACTCTCTCTGGACCACTTGGTGGGGCATAGCACTCATCAACCAAGGATCCCCAAAGGAAGCAGGCCACTCCTGAATTTCAAAACTCATGTTCCAACCAACTTCCCGTGAAAGAGTGACCCTTGCTTAGCAAAGCCAAGCCACACCCACTTGCGGGTTCAGACCTAGTGAGCATGTTTGGGCAACTGTTGGCCAGGAGCCAGTTTTACATCAGGAACAAGTAGCATCTTGGCAAATCATTTATCCTAATAGAAGAGTCTCTCATATTTGAAGGGGTCAGTGACATTGGAGTAGAGAGGCGTGAATCTCAATGCTGGGTGATGTCTACCTCTCAGATTGTACATTAGGAGCTATAATGAGGAATGTGGACCAAGAAGCGAAGGAGTGGTTTGCCTGATGCCTCTGCAGGACATCTGCTCTGTGGCCTGTGCAAGGAACACTGTGCAACACCAGTGGGAGTGAAATGTACTTGCCCCTCTTGGAGTGAGGGCTGCAGCTCTTAGGGGCATGAAAGAGAAATGGTGGGGGATTGTCTCTTCCAGAGAGAGATGGCTAGAAAAGCTTAGTGGATCCTAGGTCAGTTCAGATCAGATCAATTCCCCTCTATGTGCCAGGGCCAGAGATGAACAGATGAACAAGACACAGCCCTTGTCTTCCCAGAACAGACTGACTGGTGGGGGAAATAGACAGATAATATCAATAAGATATAGTAAGTGCTATGAGAGAGACATACCCAGGGTGCCATGGGAGCCTGGTGGAGGGACACCTCATCACGAAAAGGGGTTGGACTACATGAAGGAAAAGACACTAGAGCTGAGTCTTTAAGTATGAGCAAGAATTTACTCGTGGAAGAATGTGAGAAGAGCATTCAGGCAGGAACAACAGTGTCAGCAAAGGCCCAGGAGCATGAACAGCAAGAGTGAGTTAAGGAAACGAGCTGAGAGTTCATAGGTCAGAAAGTAGGAAGATAGGAGGGCAGGGAGCTAAGGCCGTTAGTGAGGGAGGGGCCAGGCTCTGTATGCCAAACTAATAAACAGGTTAGACTTTATTCTATAGGCTATAAGGAGGCCCAACAGGCTTTAAATAGGGGTAAGACCCATTTATAGAGTTCCAAATTGCAACAGGTGCCATTGATTTCTGTATGCCCACCTTCACACTATCAGGTTCCAGAGTGATCTTTCTAATGTACAAATCCAATGATATTGCATGAATGAATCAAAAGGGTTATTCAGGAACAAAGAGAAAGGTTGTCAAGCTGCACTGAGGATCCAGCTGAGGTGAGAAATCATGAATTTGCAGAGCCGCCAACTTGCACTGCTCTGTCGTGTTCTCCATGATGGAGACAGAGTCAGAATATTGCCACGTCAGACTCGAGAGTGAAGAGTGCTGGTGAGAGAGTAATTGTGATAACTCACCACAGTGGTGAAGGTTGGGTAAGAAGGAGCATAGAGACGGCCCAGCACCTGAGTCCTCGCTCTTTCCTCACGGAACAAACAACATGAGCTTCAGTGCCCAGTCCACATTCTCCAACTACCAGTCCCTGGGCTCTGCGCATCACCGGGCCACCGGGTCCGACCGGTCACCAGCACTGCCAGCGTCTATGCAGGCGCTGGGGGCTCAGGCTCCCAGATCTTCGTGTCCCACTCCACCAGCGTCCAGGGCGGCTGGGGATCCAGGAACATGGGCGCCAGGATGGCCGGGGGTCTGGTGGGTGTAGAGGGCATCCAGGGCGAAAAGGAGACCATGCAAGACCTGAATGACCGCCTGGCCTCTTACCTGGAAAGGATGAAGAGCCTGGAGGCCGATAATAGGAGACTGGAGGGCAAAATCCGGGAACACCTGGAGAAGAAGAGACCCCAGGTCAGAGACTGGGGGCATTACTTGAAGACCATCGAGGACCTCAGGGCTCAGATTTTTGCAAGTTCTGTGGACAATGCCTGTCTTACTGCTGATGACTTCAGAGTCAAGTATGAGACGGAGCTGGCCATGCACCAGTCTGTGGAGAGTGGCATCCACAGGCTCCACAAGGTCACTGATGACACCAGTGTCACCTGGCTGCAGCTAGAGACTGAGATCGAGGCTCTCAAGAAGGAGCTGCTCTTCATGAAGAAGAACCACGAGGAGGAAGTAAAGGGTCTACAACACTAGACTGCCAACTCCAGGTTGACCGTGGAGTTGGATGCCCCCAAACCTCAGGACCTCAGCAAGATCATGGCAGACATCCGGGCCCAGTATGACGAGCTGGCTCAGAAGAATCGAGAGGAGCTGGGCAAGTACTGGTCCCAGCAGATTGAGGAGAGCACCAAAGTGGTCACCTTGCAGACGGCTGAGATAGGAGCTGCTGAGATGACACTCACGGAGCTGAGACACACCATCCAGTCCCTGGAGATCGACCTGGACTCCATGAGAAATCTGAAGAACAGCTTGGAGAACAGCCTGAGGGAAGTGGAGGCCCACTATGCCATGCAGATGAAACAGCTCAATGGGGTCCTCCTGCACCTGGAGTCAGAGTTGGCCCAGACCTGAGCAGAGGGGCAACACCAGACCTAGGAGTACGAGGCCCTGCTGAACATCAAGGTCAAGCTGGAGGCTGAGATCAACACCTACCGCCGCCTGGTGGAAGATGGGGAGGACTTCAATCTTGGTGACGCCGTGGACAGCAGCAACTCCATGCAAGCCATCCAGAAGACCACCACCCTCAGGCTCGTGGACGGCAAAGTGGTATCTGAGACCACAGACACCAAAGTTCTGAGGCATTGAGTCAGCAGAAGCAGGGTGCCCTGGGGAGCAGGAGGTCAATAAAAGTTGAGATGTTACTGCAAAAAAAAAAAGAAAAAAAAGGAGCATAGCACAGTGCCTGGTACATGGTGGGTGCTCAGTACATTTTTGTTGAATGATGAGAAGGTGGGAAGATGGGTATGACAGTTATCAATTTTACTCACTGGTGAGTGTGTCCCCACCCCACCCCTACCCTCACCCCCGTCTTCTAGTAAGACACACCCACTTTCCTGACAGTAAGTGTGACCATGTGATGCAGGGCTGGCCAATCAGAGTACTCCACTCCTCTCCCATGACCAAGATAGGCCCCAAGATGGTCATGTGACCCACAGCAAGCCAATTAGTGTTCTTCCCAGCATTGCAACTGGGACTAGCTGGAAGCCAGCCTTTTGCGTGTTGAATTATACTGGAAGGATGAAAGTCTAGGGCTCACCACAACCATCTTCACCACACAGAGGAGCCCTCTCTACAACAGTGGGGAATGACAGAGCAGAGCTGAGAGATGAAAGCATTGTGCTATGCTCCTTCTTGCGCAACCTTCACCGCTGTGGTGAGTCATCAGAATTACTCTCTCACCAGCACCCTTCACTCTCGAGTCTGACATGGCAAAATTCTGACTCTGTCTCCATCTTACAAACCTGTCTTTTCTGCTGGTCTGCTGCTGGAGAACATGACACAGCAGTGCAAGTTGGCGGCTCTGCAAATTCATGATTTCTCACCTCAGCTGGATCCTCAGTGCAGCT
This sequence comes from Mesoplodon mirus, assembly GCF_964341445.2. Classification (NCBI taxonomy): domain Eukaryota; kingdom Metazoa; phylum Chordata; class Mammalia; order Artiodactyla; family Ziphiidae; genus Mesoplodon; species Mesoplodon mirus. The sequence goes on from NC_138983.1 coordinate 38,131,815, forward strand.
TGACAACCTTTCTCTTTGTTCCTGAATAACTCTTTTGATTCATTCATTCATTCATGCAATATCACTGGATTTGTACATTAGAAAGATCACTCTGGAACCTGATAGTCTGAAGGTGGGCATACAGAAATCAATGACACCTATTGCAATTTGGAACTCTATAAATGGGTCATACCCCTACTTAAAGCCTGTTGGGCCTCCTTATAGAAATGAAAACACTGGCCAGGGTCGTCCCAGCCTATATAACACCTTTGTGTGAATTAGGGAAAAGCACCTTTGCCTCAAGTTTAAAAAGCTCTATGTTAATATATCAGAGTACAGGGAATTCCCTGGCAGTCCAGCAGTTAGGACTCAATGCTTTCACTGTGAGCCCAGGTTCAATCCCTGGTCAGGGAACTAAGATCCTGCATGCTGTGCAGCACTCGGCAAATATATCTGTGTGTGTGTGTGTATATATATATATACACATATATATCATTATATATCACATATATATCCCATATATACATATATATCAGAGTACAACCTGAACAACCCTAAGTCATGGGCCCTGGAAATAGAAACAGAGGTGGCTATGCCCTCTGCCATGTTCAGTAACCCTGAAGGAACGTTCTAGCCCCAGCGGCCATCCTGCCCTCTGAGGAAGGCTGGAGTTGGAGGGCAGGGGGACAGGAACGTGTCTCTGAGAGCCGCAGGTGAGAGAGGCAGTCTTAGGGGACGCAGGAAGTGGTTGGGACATGCACAGTTGCACCTGTGTGAACATATCTCCTGAGCTTGTTTGGGGCTTCATATGCCAATGTGGCTTTATTAAAGAGGGGATTCTCCCTCACTGCTCCAGGACTCAGCTGAAACTGTCTCACCTACCTCATGCGGTTAGTATGTGAATGGCATGTATTTCACATACAATGCCATGGGAATGGCCCCCCCTTAGATGTGGTGCCCTTGTGCAGTATACAGGCTGAACAGTTGTACACAGGGACCCTGAGTCTGACAAGCTCCTCGGACCCTAGATATCGTACCCCTGTCCTTCCCAGTTAAAAAGCCAGCAAAACTCTTTCTCTCTGAGCAACTGTAAAATGGGTACCTACCATTTGCCACTGGAAAAGCCCTGACTATTAATACACACTGACAAACAGAATTAAGTGTAACAGACAGATCAGGGCCCAGACCCCATGCTCTGGAGGTTTCTGTAAGTATACAAATGGCAGTGGGAAGGAGACGATAAGAAAGCCGTTTAAGGTGTCTAAGGTAGAGTTGCTCTTGCTAACAGCAGAGGTGGGGATGGGCCCTGGGGGTGGGGACTGAAGCAGATGGAGGGAAGGGGAGAAAGTTGAGCGGAGAGGCTGGGCCATCCTCACAGGCACTGAAATTCCCCAGGCTGGTGGCAGGTGTGATGTAATCTACCTCAGGGAATTATGGGTAATTTTATTTCCCCTCAAACCCTTCCCCTCCTCTGTCCCACTTAAACTTGATTGGTTGGTTTGTCCCTAAATTTACAAGGAAGCCCAGCTACCCTAGTTAATGAGGACTATTTTCTCTTTCTATCGCTGGAGGGGGGAACGGGGGAGCCAAATAAAATCCAGTGTGTTCCTCCCACAGGGAGGAAATCCCAAAGTGCCCCTGAGGCCTGGAGATGCACAATTTGCACCCTTCGATTCCCACCCCATGCCAGAGGAACTGTGATTTGCTGAAGAGTCTCAGAAACTTCGATGTTGTCACTTTGCTCATCTCTTTCCAAAATCACCTCGAGTAACCATGATGCAGTGGAAAAAATGTGTACTTCAAAGTACAACAGATCTAGTTTGAATTCCAGCTCTGACTCTGGACAAGTTACTCGATATTTCTGAGCCTATATTTCCTTAAGTCTAAAAAAGGGGGGGAGTGGGGCGCTGCGGAATTCCCTGGTCCAGTGATTAGGACTCGGCGCTTTCACTGTGGTGGCCCAGGTTCAATCCCTGGTAGGGGAACTAGGATCCTGCAAGCCACGTGCTGTGCTCAGCCATAAATAAGTTAATTAACTAACAATTCCCATCTCACAAGGCTGTTGTGATAGTTACATGAAATCATTTCTATAGAGCCACTCCCTTAGTGCCAGCACAGAGTTCCCACTTCTTCCACTATAATCCTTCCCCCCAAAGCCCCAGTGGCATCAGACCTCCCCCTCCATTTGCTGTTACTGAACATGAGGATGGCCACACGGAGTGGAGAAAGAGAATTGGCTGAGGTATTAGGAGCCCTGCACTCCAGATGTGGCTTTAGGACTTCAACGGGCAACACCCAGCCTGTCTGGTCCTCGATTTCTTCATCTGTAAATGCAGATGGTGATTCCAGCCCTGCTCAACTCACAGAATGGATACGAGTTTTAAGGGAGCTAGTGGGATTTGTAAATATCAGCAAACATGGACATATTAAAGTACTAGTGAGTGACAGCAGTTCAGAGTGCTACTTTCCTGAGAAGTCTCGCATTTTCCCCTGCAGTAAAATGTAACCAGCCATTCATTTAATAAAGCTGAATTGGGGCATCCATCATGTGTCCAATCCTGTGCAAAGGATTAGTTCATCAATAACCCTTCTTCCTCGGTGCTACTGGATACATGGGTTGAACATTCATTTATTCATTAAATAAATAAATCTTTACTGAGCTTTTGAGGTTTGAAAGGAGTTACTACCATATTTATCTCTTATAGGACATATTTAAGTCTTAGTAATTTCATTGACTATCACCTCTTTCTGACTAGACTGTGAGCTATTTGAGGACAGGTGAGATTTGGGCAAGATTCAGTTTCTGTTGACTGACCAAATGTACCCAAAGGACTGACTCAAATGACACGGCTGTCATGAGCTGCTTCTCTCTGTTAACTATACTCATGGGGGTTGCTTGTCACCCTAGTCAGGCCCAGGAGAGGGAATTGGACTCACCATGTTTCCATTACTCCAAAGGAACTACTGTTTGCCTTCCAGATGACTCAGAAGTCTCAAGGCCCTGGCCTGGTATCAGACCCCAGGTTAGCCCAGGGTAGTGTCCTCTCTGTGAGCACAGCCCGGCATCTGCACAACCAACATGTAAGCTCTCTGGTCCCTCTGCAGCCCACGAGGCTCAGGGGCCATTAGAGCTGGCTGGGGCCTCTGATATTAATGAGGGATGCTCTCAGCACAACTCAGCGCTGCTTCCTGGGCATCAGCCCACCAGGAGCAGAGACAGATCTGCCTGGCAAATGAGCTTCCCTCCAGGACTGGGACAATCCAAGGCTGCCCACTGGATGGGTGGTGCGGGAAAGATTCTGCTTCTCTTTTTCCCTTTGTCTCCTCCCTTCCTTTGTCTCCCACCTCCATCCTCCCTTCCCTTCCTTGTCCCGCTTCACTTTCTTTTTTTGTCCCCTCCCCTCATGCACACTTCTTCTTACTCTCTTTCCTTATCACTTCTCCTGCTGTCCCATTGTCCCCCTCCTCCTTTATCTGGCGCCTACCTCCTTTCCTTTGCTCTTTATCTTTCTCATCTTTGTCTAATCCCATCTCTCTGCCACCCTGCCTCTTTCTGTCTTTTGTATATGTCTGCCTCTGTCTCCCTTTCCCTGTTTTCCTCTCCCTCCCCTCCCTCTACATTTCTAACCCTCTCGCCCTCAATCCTGCAACCACTACAGAGGCAGGAAAGCATGGTTTAGGGCACAAGAAAAGTCCAATTCTAATAGGACACAGAACACATAGAGGGGGTAAGCAGAAGAGCCTGGGATGGTATTTGAAATTATCTATGAGACAACCTTGAAACCAGGTTAAAGAGGGTTTTCTCCTTCCAAAATAAAACACAATATCACTTCGCACGCACAAGACTGGATAAAAATTTGACTTGACCAGTTGTTAGCAAGGATGTACAAACAATGGAACTTTCATACGCTGCTGGTGGAAGTAAAATGTAAAATGGTGCAACCACCTTGGAACACTATTTTCTTCTGTTCTCATAAAGTGCAATGTACATCTGCTCTATGACCCAGCAATTGCACTCTTTAGTATAAACCCAAGAGAAGTGAAAAACTATGATCATATAAAGACAAAACATAATCATAGCAAACTGATTCATAATAGCCAAAACCTGGAAAATACCCAAATGTCCATCAATAAGAAAGTGGGTAAATAATCATGGTATATTCATACAATGGAATACTACTCAGCAATAAAAAGGAACAAACACATAACATAATGACAAATCTCTAAAACATTATGTTGAGTGAAAGAAGCCAAACACAAAAGAATATGATTCCATTTATATGAAATTAAAAAATAGACAAATTGCTCCAGTTGATTTTGATTGCAACTTTGTGAGATGCTGAAGGAGAGGGCAGAGGTGTTTTTCATGTCATTAAAACTAACCTACTGTGATAAAAATGAGGACGGTGGTGGCGTAGTACTGACAAGCGGGCAAGGGCAGAAGGGAGATTAACTGGAGGAGGAACCTTCTCAGATAATGGAAATGTTCTCTCATTTTGGATGACATTTATACAAGTGAATACAGTTATCAAAATTTATTGAACTGGATAGTTAATATCTGTCCATTCTATTGTACGTAAACTGTTCGTTTTTAAAATCACCCATAATTACATAATCCACAAAAAAATACTGCTATATTTTCTTTTTTTCTATTCATATACAAATATATTTTCATAACTGAGGTTAAATGATATATACAATTCCTTTTCTTTTAACATCATTTTGTGCATTTTCCCACGTCTTTAAAATTTATTGAAGAGCATCCCTTTTAATGAATATAATAGATCATCCTAGAGATGTTCCATAATTTGTGCCACCATTTCCCTATTATTGGACAGGTATGTTGTTTCCATTTTTTCACTATTATTAATGGCAATGTCATAACAAACATAAATGGAAATGTGTAGGTGCTGAAGATTTTTTTACATTAAATTAGTGGTTTAAGAGCAGACCAGTTAAGTTTGACCCTCAGTTCCACCATTTACTGGTTGTGGGACCCAGGCAGGTTACTTAACCTTTCTCTGCTTCAATTTCCTCACTGGAAATGATGGAGATGTTAATAGTAACTTACCTCTAGGGTTGTGGTGAGGTTTAATGGGGTAATAAATATAAAGCACTTAGACACGTGCCTTGCATTTAGTAAGTCCTCAAGAGGTATTAGCTATTGTATACAGTATTATGAGGAAAGAAATACAACTGGGCTTAGAACAATTGATGTTGCAAACAAGTTAAAAAAAAATTATTGTCGCGGGCTTCCCTGGTGGCGCGGTAGTTGAGAGTCTGCCTGTTGATGCAGGGGACACAGGTCCGGGAGGATCCAACAGGCCGCGGAGCGGCTGGGCCCATGAGCCATGGCCGCTGAGCCTGCAGGTCTGGAGCCTGTGCTCCGCAATGGGAGAGGCCACAACAGTGAGAGGCCTGCATACCAAAAAAAAAACAAAAAACAAAAAAACGGGGCCTAGAGAGTCTCCTTCTGGGCCAAATTATGAACAAAAATTCGCAATCAATGTACTGGAAAAACATGTAATCAAACTGATCTACTTAACAAACTTATTATCCTTCCCAGTACTTAAATCATGTCTCAACACAAGAAACTAAAATGTCAAGAGGATGAAAATAATGCAGTGTATCACAGTCTACAAAATTCTATTGAATTTTACCTGCTGCAACTTTGCACATATGGTCCTGAAATGATAGGTAAATGGTGGGATGTTTGGCATCTTGCTCTGTGACATTATACCTAAGGAAGAAGGAAACGAATATTTACTGTGAAGCTGTTATGTGTCAGGTACTGTGCTGGGCACTTCACATGTTATCTGGTTTAATAGCCTAGAGAAGCAGAATAACAGCGATGGGGAGAACAGTCTCATAAGCTAAACAGCTGGGTACAAGTGAAGCTCTGCTCTTACTAACTCCTGCCTCAATTTTCTTATCTGTGAAATGGTCAGAATGATAATAATAGTACTTTCCTCATGGGGTTGATGAACTGATTAACGAATTACATGAATTATTACTCATAAGGCACTTAGGACAGCACTGACTTTCCATGTTTAATAATCTACCTTTAGGGCTTCCCTGGTGGCGCAGGGGTTAAGAATCCGCCTGCCAATGCAGGGGACACGGGTTCGAGCCCTGGTCCGGGAAGATCCCACAGGCCGCGGAGCAACTAAGCCTGTGTGCCACAACTACTGAGCCTGCGCTCTAGAGCCCGCGAGCCACCACTACTGAAGCCTGCCCACCTAGAGCCCGTGCTTTGCAACAAGAGAAGCCACTGCAATGAGAAGTCCGCGCACCGCAAAGAAGAGTAGCCCCCGCTCGCCACAACTAGAGAAAGCCCACGCTCAGCAAGAAAGACCCAACGTGGCCAAAAATAAATAAACTAACTAAATAAATTTATTTGAAAAAATAATAATAAATCTACTTTTATGTTCACAGCATACTTGTGAGATAGTATGACAATGCTCAATTTACAGATGAAGTAACTGAAATTCAGAGACGGGAGGCAATTTGCTCAAGGTCACAAAGTTAATAGTGCAGGAGGTATTTGAACTCAGGAATGCTCCAAGTACAGCCCAACGTTAAATTCCTGGCATTATTCAATCCTGAGCTCCCATCATGTGTCAGGCACTGCAGAGAAAGTGAAGAACTAGAAGATGAGGTCCTGTTTGTTTTGGGGGAAAGAGGGAAGCCAAAAACAACCAAACAGATGAAGAAAATTTCAGACAGTGACAATGCAATGAAGACAAGGAAACAGACTGACGTCAATAGGCAAAAACGGAAAATAACCCAAATGTTCATCAACAGGAGAATGAATACACAAATGGCAGTAATATATCCAAACAATGGAATAGCAGGGAATGAAATTCTGATACACGTAACAACATGGATGAATCTCAGAATCATTATGCTGGGCGAAAAAAAGCACATGCAAAATACTACATGCTGTATGATTCTATTTATATCATTCTAGAGAATGCAAATGAATCTATATTGACAAAAAACAATCCAGTGGTTGCCTAGGGCTGAGTGCAGAGAGAAGGATGGGCTGACTGCCCAGAGGAAACTTCTGGAGTGAAGGAAATGCTCTGTTTCCTGATTGTGGTCGCTGTTTCATGGGTGTATACATATAATGAAAGCCATCAAACTGTACATTTTAAATGGATACAGTTTCCTGCACATTAATTAAGCCCCAGTCAAGTTGATTTTAAAACATGGAATAGTGACTGTGCAGGTTGGTAGGGCAGGGCTACTTTAGGTCTCTCGAACAGAATGAAATTTGTGCTGAGAATTTAATGATGTTCAAGCAGTAAGAGATCTAGTCCAAGGGCACCCAAATATTTTCAATCCATGGCAAATCAAGGGCAGGGGGCATCTGGTCCCTGACGCAATGAGGAGGTGCAGTGTCTAAAAAGAACTTAAAAATAAGAGTAAGATCCACTTAAGAAATTTCATTATGACCATGCACCGGCAATTTTAAACAATGTCAGTGACAGAATACTCTTCCCTGCTCAAGCAGACCACTCCTACAACCTATGTTTTCAGTAATGGTCCATGGGATCAGAAAATTCTGTGTGGCATATAGTTAACCTTAATTTTTTTTTTGAGTACAGTAGTAAACCATGATTTTAAAATACGTCTCCTAGGGCTTCCCTGGGGGCGCAGTGGTTAAGAATCCGCCTGCCAATGCAAGGCACAGGGGTTCAGGCCCTGATCTGGGAAGATCCCACATGCCGCCGAGCAACTAAGGTCGTGCGCCACAACTACTGAGCCTGCGCGCTAGAGCCCGTGTGCCACAACTACGGAGTACGCGTGCCACAACTACTGAAGGCCGCGTGCCTAGAGCCCGTGCTCCGCAACAAGAGACGCCACCGCAATGAGAAGCCTGTGCACCGCAACGAAGAGTAGCCCCCGCTCACCCCAACTAGAGAAAGCCCGCGCTAGAGAAAGCCCGCGCGAGCAACGAAGACCCAAAGCAGCCAAAAATAAATAAATAAAATTAATTAATTAATTAAAAAAATATGTCTCATAAGCTTTTATCATACCTATTATAATTTCCTTTACAGTGCCCTGCCTTTGCGACTTTTTCATTGACTTTTATTGAAATTAGACTTGAATAGCTCAGTTCCCATCTTGTACACGGGATACCCAGCCCATCTGGGTCCCTAATGGTCATGTCAGATACTGCTGGCCAACCAGCTCACAAATGCCAGCGAATTCAGGAAAACTATTACTTGTTTTTCTAATTTTTATTTTTATTTTGTTGTGTTTGACTGAAAATCTCCTGCAGACCATATTCTGGGATCAAGCACCTGGCATCTACTCCAAACCATGCATTCAGTGCCAAACTCCTCATTTTTACCAATGAAGAAACGGAGACCCAGAGATATTAAATCATTTCCATAATGGAACAGCTAAGACCAGGATTCAGGTTAGACTTTTGCCATCCACCACACTGCCCCCACTGCATATTTACTGAACACCTTCTACATGCCGGGCCCTGTGCAGGAAGAGACAGCCCATAGAAGATCTGAAAGAAATGGTCTCTGCCCTTTAGAAGTGTAGTCTTAGCGTCCAAGACTAAAAAGGCATGAATCCCACCATGGAAATGTATTCAATTGCTGAGCACCTATTATACAAGACACTGAGCTGGACGCTGTGATAATAACTGACATGGATCAGGGGTTCCCGTGCAACCATCCCACTTCACACGTGTGTCTTATTTGACCCTCCCAGCAGCATTACTAAGTAGTAATATCAGAATCCCACTTTTCAGAGAAAAAACTGCTGTAAAGGAATGTGAAGTAGCTTGCCTAAGGTCACACAGCTAGGAGTGGAAGCGCTGGGCTTTTCCTGGGTCTGTCTGACTCCAGAGCCAGAGCTCTTATCCAATGTTCTCCCCAGAATCACTATTATCATGCAGAAGGGATATTAAGAGAATAGTACGGGCACTTACCCTTAAGGTAACCGTAGGCTAATAGGGGATAAGGCTTGCCTGCTTCATCACCACAACTCCTGCTCACAGAGGCTACACCCAGGCTGCGTGGTACAGGCAGTTTGGACCAGCCAAGTTCAAGGTAGAAAGAGAATTGCCATTTTGGATCTCCCCCTTAGTAGGCTTGGCCTCCATATGGTCCCAGAGTGACATGGGGAACACACACCAGCTCAGCTTAAGAGACTTAGGGCACTGTATGGAACCATAAAAGCCTGGCTCAAAGGAACCAATTTTAACAAAGATTTGTATAGGTCTTTCATACTGTAACATTCAACACAATCCCCTCCCACTTCAACCACCTGCCTGGCACCCTAAAACCATACACACATATATAATAAACTACAAGCATATTTTCAAGAGAGACAAAAAAAAAAAAAGCCCAAGAACTTACAGGTTATCTAAATGTGGTAATCAATTTTGCAAAACTGAACACCAAGATATATGGTCTCACTGGAAGGGCATATTTAAAATCAGGGCTGTCCTTGAACATGAGAATTATATGGGGATATATATGGCTGTCATAAAGCTAGATCACTATAAACACACATCATTTTCTTCTTCTGGAAGTGAAGAATGGCTCCTAAGGTTTTGAGAAAATAAACACTGGTGGATGTTTTTTTTTTAACCAAGTGGTTGATTGGTGAGAATAGTTACCAAATACCTGAGGGCTATAGTTTATGTCAAAGATTTCAAAGGAGAAGCCTACATTTCATACTAAGTATGAATCTTGAATTATACCCTTATAGCAAAAACAAGCATCCTCGGTATCAGTATACAGACCCCTCAAATCTTAGTCCCAACATGCTTTTCTAGTTTTTCTCCCTATTCTTCCCTCTCTGCCTCAACCAGACTACTGCCATGCCTGGGATCTTGTAGGCACTTAACTAAAAGTTGTAGGAAGAAAAGAAGAAAGGAAGGGAAGGGAAGGAAAGGGAAGGAAGGAAGGCAGGAAGGAAGGAAGGAAGAAGGGAGGGAGGGAGGAAGGTAGGAGAGAATGAACAAATGAAATAGTAAATATAATCAGGGCTTAAATGAACTCATACTATCTCCCTCCTCCCCTCTATGAAATCCTACTCTATATAAAGGATCCCACAAACTCAGATCAAAGTATCATTTGAATATGACACAAGAAGCTTCTAACTAACCCAGAGCAGTGTTTTTCCACTCTGGCAGCACATTAGAATTATTCAGTGAGCTTTCAAAAAACACTAATGCCAGGGCCCCATCCCAGAAAATATGATTTAGTTGAACTGAAGTGAGGCCCTGGCCGCAGTGCTTTTTTTCTAATGTGCAGACAGGGTTGAGCATTTCTGGTACAGCCCAAACCCCTCAGAGGTCCAGGGAGTTGATGTTACTTCTCCAAGGCCAGAGAGCTGGTGGGTGACAGAGGCAGGACAGGAACTCAGAGCATCACTGAGTCACTCTAGCCTTTATCAGCTCTTGATCTCATGAAATTCTTCCTTCTCTCTTACATCTCTCAGACTACAGTTTTTCTAATTCATGTGCCAGGTGCCAGTGGCAGTGAGCAAAACAGCCAGTTTGCTCTCATCTTGGCCTCAGCAGGAAGAGCCCATATACCTGGAGGCCTTTCTCAATCTGGATCATGCTGTCTACTTTGTGAGTTTCTTGGTACCAGGAGCCATGAATTAGTTATTCATCTCTGGAGCTGCAGGGCCTAGAATGTAGCCCGGTACGGGGTCAGATGTTATGAAAGTTTGATGAATAAATAAATGAATGCAAGTGATTCCTGAATCCCCTTACATGGAATAAAAAAAAAAAAACAACAGAAAACTGTCAAGAAGACCCCTTGTATGAGTCAGGACTTTCTCAATTTTATGTCAGAGAAATCCAACTTTTTAATTTCTTGAGGCAAAGAGGGTATTTATTTGCTCATAACTGGCAAAGGCTAGTGTGCAGAATCCCAGAGCTCAATCCATGTCATGAGGGCTCTAACTCTCTTCTCAGCTCCCAGCTTAGTTTGTACCATCTTGGCTTCATGCTTAATTCAGGGCCTTTCCAATATTCCCAGTATTCCCAGGTTCGTATCCTCTCATTTTAGCAATCCCAACAATGACCACATATCATTCCCAGGGAAGACTCTGAGGGCCCTGTCCAACCATCCCTGAACCAAACACTTTGGCTGGTGAAAAGTGTACTCTGATTGGTCAGCCTGGCTCACAAGCTCACCCAGGGGCGGTCAGCAGGGTACCACTACTGTCAACCTCACCAAGAACACATGAAATTGGCAAGGAGTCCCCCTTAGGAGCCAGAAGAAGGAGACAGGAAAGTGTGCCGGACTGCCATGGTCTTCTATCTTTCCATCTTTCTGCTCCATCATCCTACTTGGCATGATGGCTTTTGTCCTCATCCATGTAACTTCATGGATACAAGATAGGTGCCACAGATCTAAAGGTTATGATATCTTCAAGGCAGGAAGAAAGGGAGAGGGGCAGCCCTAGCCTTATCTGTCACTTTTATCAAGAAAGCAAGATAGGTGCCACAGATCTAAAGGTTATGATATCTTCAAGGCAGGAAGAAAGGGAGAGGGGCAGCCCTAGCCTTATCTGTCACTTTTTATCAAGAAAGCACTGGTGGCGCAGTGGTTAAGAATCCACCTACCAATGCAGGGGACACGGGTTCGAGCCCTGATCTGGGAAGATCCCACATGCCACGGAGGAACTAAGCCCGTGCACCACAACTACTGAGCCTGTGCTCTAGAGCCCGCGAGCCACAACTACTGAGCCCACATGCCACAACTACTGAAGCCCGCGTGCCTAGAGCCCATGCTCCTCAACAAGAAAAGCCACCGCAATGAGAAGCCCGCGCACCGCAATGAGTAGCCCCTGCTCGCCACAACTAGAGAAAGCCCACATGCAGCAATGAAGACCCAACGCAGCCAAAAATAAAAATAATTTAATTAATTAATTAAAATAAAAGAAAGCAAAAACTTTCCCAGAAACACCCCAAGAAGACTTCCCTTAACATCACTGGCCAGCACCGGCCAGCACTGCTACCCCCAGCTGCAAAGAAGGCTAGAAAATCTAGTTTTAACAAACTGGAGTTGAATTTCATGACTAGCTGAGATCAATATTAATTCCTCCTCCACCCTGTACTCTCCCTCCCCAGGGTTAATTACTCTTGCCCTGAGTCCCCATAGCATACTGGGCCTCCCTTATCAAAGAGACATATGTCCTGTACAGCAATTGCTTGTTTTTCCAGCCCTACCCCTCGCTAGGATTTCTAAAGACTTCTATCTTATTCATAGTTGTATCCCCAACCTTTAGCACAGTGCCCGGCTTCAAATCCACCAATGTTTTATGACTGTCTACCATGTATCAGGCCCTGTGCAAATAAGTAGGCTCTCAGTGAATACATCTTGTATGCATGGATGAATGGAGGTGTGGATGGGGGGTGGGTAGATAGTGGATGGAAGAATGGTGGATGGTAGATGGATAGATGGGTGGATGGATGGTGGATGGATGTATAGATGGATGGATGGGTGGGTGGGTGGATGCATGGATGGATGGGTGGATGGATGGTGTTTAGATGGCTGGACGGTACATGGTGGATAGCTATCATCACTGTCCAGTGGCTCCACCCAGAGCAGCCTGAGGCTCCCTTGTCCTCTTCTCACCCCTCTCACCCTAGGCTGTCATTTCACCTACCTGAAAGCCTTCTCATTTCACATGGAGCCATTAGATGGTCCCTCTTGGTCCTCAGGCAACAGCTAATACCTTCCCTTCCTTCTGCCACCCAGCGTCCAGCTGAATCTTGAATCAATACCAGTCAAGTGGGTGTGAACGGAAGGAGACTACTCATTTTTTGCTATTATTTACCTCTGAGTGTGTGCGTTCTAACTGCTTCCTCTCTCTCCCTCCCTTCCTCCCTCCCGGTCTCCTCTTCCTTCCCCACTCCTTGGGAACTGGTTCAACCGGAGTACACCAGCTCATCTGCATCTGGCCTCACAGGACAGGCAGGAGGCAGCGGAGGAGGAGGAGCGGGCAGGCGGGCGGCCAGGAGCTGCAGAGGCTGCCACGTGAGCGCACAGCCGGGGCCGCGCCGCGCCGCGCCGCCCGGGACGCCAATGCCGGGCCGGCGGCGCGCGGGGCTTGCTCATGAGGCCTCTGCCGAGCCGGAGGAGGAAGAGCCACGGCCTCTCGCTGGGAGTCTTCGCCCTCTGCTTGGCCGCTGCCCGCTGTCTGCAGAGTAAGCAAGGGCCGGACCGGGCGGGGGCCGGGGGTGCGGGGCGAACCACAGCTTTCCGCGGGTCTGGGCGCGGCCTGGAGCGGGGACCCGGCCCGGCGAGGATCCCCCAGGCCGGCTCCCGGGCCACTCTGGGTACGCGCCCCGCCCCGGGCGTTATCAGAGCCGGAAGGCGCCCGGAAGATAACCGGCTCGGCCCGGTGGCCGCCTCCTCTGCAGCATTTTTTATTTCTTTTTCCTGGAATAACCAGGCTGCAGTCCAGGCATTCGCGACCCCCCGGGCACACGAGCCCCGCCCCCTACTGCGGGGACCCTCCCCCTCTCCTTCCGGCGCCTTCCCTGGTCCCTGACGCTGGTCCCTGGTGCTGTAGGCCTCCCCACCTCTCAGAGGAACCCCCAGCAGACTGTCTCGAAGAGAAGGGGTTGTAGGGGTTTGGGTTGGGTGTTAGGGCCTGAATCCCTCAGGCCGGCTGTGGTCCTCACCGCTCTCCCCGGAGCGGAGGCTTTGGATGAGCTGTCCCCAGAATCCCCCGGCTTGGTGAGTCTGCATGTAACGCACAGCCCCACAGACTACCATGGACCCAAACCGCAGATTAGAATGCAGTTCTACTTTCTCATTTAATCATGATCCTTATGACTATTCTCATTTTACAGATTAGTCATCTGAAGTGTGGAGACTCACCAGTGCAGGGCCACTGGCGGTGGGAGGGTCTATAGTAAGAGGCGGTGCTTACTAAGCACGTTTGCGCTCACTGTCCCTGGGGCTTGACAACACTTCTTTCATTAAATCCTCGGAGCAACCCAATGAAAAAAGTGCCACTCTTATCCCTGTTTCACAAGTGAGGAAACTGATGCACAGCCGTCACCAGCTAGGCCTTGGTGGAGTTAGGATTTAAACCTGGGCAATCTAGCACGCTTGACCTTTACACCTCTCTAGCTAGAGCCCAGCTTTGGAGGCTGCAGATCTCAGAAACCCAAAAGGACTGGGAGGGTGCATGTGCCTCTGGCTGTCTGTGGAGCAAGGAATAGCCAGCTAGTCCATCAGGTGGGTGGGTGTGTTTGGCCTTGCAGTGACCTTTTCTATCATTTTTCAACCCTTCAACATGTGTCTCCAATCAGGCATTCTCATGCAACATCTGTACAGCTGTCCCAGGCATTCAAGGACCAACGATTCACCACAGTGTATAATTCAGTTATTCACTCACTCATTCATGGCACCCTCTGCTTCCAGGAAGCAGGCCACAATCGTACTGGGGATACCATGGTTCACAGTCCTGTCCTCAGACGAGCAGACAAGAGTGCCGGCTTGGAGTGGCGAGTCCTGAGAGGCAGGAAGTGCCAAAGTTCTGGAAGCCCTAGAGGCTCAGGGGAATGAGGCCAAGCCTCCCAAAGGGAGCTGCACTTACCCAGTGACAGATGGACAGGAGCAGCCAGGGGAATGGGACAGAGGGAACACAGCGCATCCTAGGTAAAAAGGAAGCATGTGCAAAACCAGGAGGAAGGTTCAAAGTTTTGCAGCTCTCCATTGAATAGTGACTCCTGCAAAGCTGTAAACTCCAGGAAGACAGATTCCCAGCGCTTGTCCAGTGCCAGCCAGAGTCTACCCCTTAAGGATAGTGAGTGGGTGTGCACCTGCCTGATGGGGGCCTGTGCTTCAGGGCCAGCACTGATGATGTAGAGGGGGCCTCCTCCCCTCAGCAGCTCCCTCCATTCTCTGCCTCTTCAGCCTCTGCCCAAAGCTTCCACCCAGAAAGTCAGATATTCATCATTTACACTGAAGTCTGCGTGAAAGCATGCTCCACAAACACAAACACACAAACACCCAGCATTTGAGGCCTTTTCTCTATAAACGGGACTGTTATGGACTGAATGTTTGTGTCCCCCTGAAATTCACATGTTGAAACCTCAGCCCCCAATGTGATGGCATTTGGAGGTGGAACCTTTGGAAGGCAGTTAGGTTTAGAGGAGGTCATGATGGTGGGGCCTCCACGATGGGGGTAGTGTCCTTATAAGAAGAGGAAGAGACACCAGAGATCCCTCTCTCTATCTCTTTCTGCCATGTGAGGACGAAGCAAGATGGCAGCTCTCTGCAAGCCAGGAAGAGAGTCCTCCAAATCTGCCGTCACCTTGATCTTGATGTCCCAGCTTCCAGAACTATGTTGTTTAAGGCACCCAGTCTATGGTATTTTGTGATAGCAGCCCTAGCTAAGACAGAAATTGGTACCGAGAAGCAAAGTGCTGCTGTAACAAATACCCAGAAATGTGGAAGCAGCTTTGGGACTGAGTAATGGGTAGAAGCGGAGGAGTTTTGAAGTACATGCTAGAAATATGGACCCTAAGGGCCATTCTGGTCAGGTTTCAGATGGAAATGAGGAACATGTTACTGGACAATAGAGAAAAGGTGATCCTTGTTAGAAAGTGGCAAAGAACTTGGCTGAGCTGTGTTCATGTTCTAGTGTTCTGTGGAAGGTAGAGCTTGGGAGTGAGGAGAAATTAGATATTTAGCTGAGGAGATATTAAGGAGTGTCGAAGGAGCAACCTGGTCCCTCCTCTCTGCTTATAGTGAAATGCAAGAAGAGAGAAATGACTTGAAGAAGGAATTCTTAAGCAAAAAGGAACTAGAACTTAAAGATGTGGAAAATTCTCAGCCTATCTGTGTTACGAAAAATGAGAGCATGTTCAGAAGAGAACACGTAGATTGAGGCCAAACACTGTTTGATAAGATTAGCCTGGGTGTGAACCACGGGCCTAATCAGCCACCCCAGCAGAAACAACTCCAGTGTAACTGAAGGGGGTGAAGACAGAATGGAATGAGGGAAGGCTGTCAGATTTGATAGATCCTACAGGGCTGACTGTATCGCTGTTTAGCTGTGTACACTATTTTTCAGGCTAAGAAAAGAATGACTCTGAAGGCAATTCAGCCAGCATCAGAGCTGTCTCCTCGGTTTCAAAAGGCGGGGGTGGGGCATTGCCTTGGTTTCAACAGGCAAGATGGAGGCCTTGCAGAGTCTCTGGGGGACATGGAAATGCCCAGCAGAGCTGCAGGGGTGACGGTGCACCCCTGTCTCAGTGGGTCCTAAAGGCAAGACCACCGCCCCGGTAGGTCCAGAAGGCAGAGCATCAAACCAAAGAGCTAACGGCATTTACCTTGCTGGGTTTGGGGCTCACTTGGGACCCGTCACTCCTTCTTACTTCTGATTTCTTCTTTTTGCAGTGGGAGTATCTATCCCATGCTTGTCCCACCACTGCATTTTGGAAGTACATAACCTACCTGGTTTCACAGGTTCACAGCTGGAGAGTAATTTTCTTTCAAGATGAATCATACCCCAAGTCTCTGAAAGGAGTTAAGACTTTTGGAGCTGTTTGGATGGAATGAATGTATTTTGCATGCAAGAATTCATTGCATGAATTTTGGGGGGCCAGGGGCAGGATGTTATGGACTGAATGTTTGTGTCCCCCAGAAATTCATATGTTGAAGCCCTAACTCCCAGTATAATGGTACGTGTAGGTGGGTGGGACCTTTGGGAGGCAATTAAGTTGAGATGAGGTCATGAGGGTGGGACTTCCATGAGGGGATTAGTGTCTTTATAATAAGAGGAAGAGACCAGCACTCCCTCTCTCTACATGTGAGGATACAGCAGGAAGGCGGCCATCTGCAAGACAGGAAGGGGGTCCTCACCAAGAACTGAGTCTGTTGCCACCTTGACCTTGGACTTTGCAGCTTCCACAGCTGTGAGAAGTAAATGTCTGTTGTTTAGGCCCCCCAGTTTTTGGTATTTTGTTATAACAGCTCAAGCTGAATAAGACAGGGACTTAAAGGCATATCCCCTCTGAAAGCTGGCAGGCCTCCCGCACCTGGCCAAGGTGGAGCGCTTTTCTAGGACCCTTGTTCGTTTCCTTTCTCAGCTCTCAACATGGGAAGTTATCCATCAGGCCTCCTCCTCATCAGTGCTCCCGCTCATTTGGAAGCAGATGATCCAAGACTCAAGCAGGAAAGTTTTGGGTTTTTTTGTTGTTGGTTTTTTTGTTTGTTTGTTTTTAATTGAAGCATAGTTGATTTACAATGTTGTGTTAATTTCTGCCATACAGCTAAGTGATTCATATATATATATATATATATATATATATATATATATACATATATACATATATATATTCTTTTTTAAATATTCTTTTCCATTTGGGTTTATCATAGGATATTGAATATATTTCCCTGTGCTATACAGTAGGACCTATTGTTAAGTAGGAAAGTTTAGCTAATGGCCCAGGCCAAGTCAGCTTGCTTCCTGTGCTCCAACCTCAGCTTCTAAAAAGCAGCCCACTCCCCCAGCATGCGCACACAGCCACACACGTGCACACATGAATACACACACGAGTGCCCTTTAACATCCCCACTTGACCAGGGTGGAGCCAGGGATGGAGGAGCTAGCCCCACTGAGTCACTCATGGCCCAGTGCCCAGGAGAACAGAGGGGCAGCATGGGGGCTGAGCCTGGGTCTGGGGAGGGAGTTGATAGGCCAGAGCAGCCACAACCAGATGGAGCTATGGGTTCTGGATTAGCTGGAGGTGCCATGGGAGGGGAGGGAGAGCTGGTGTTGGAGGAATCCCCTGGAGGCCCCGGGGAGACACCGGGATCCATCAAGCCAGGACAAGGCCCCACTGGTCACCTATGCAGCCGTCCACAGTTATTAAGCAGTTATGGTGTATCAGGCTCTGCACTGGCGCAGGTGAAACAAATGAGGCATGGTCTCTCTCTGCACTGTCCTCTCTGATTTATAGACAATGATCTTGCATACCTATAAAGGTACCCACCCAAAAGAGTGGTGCTTGGGTGTGCTTTTAAAAATGCAATAAAAAAAATGCAGTCATGCTGTGCTTGTTACTCAACAACTTACTTTTCACAGCAATTTATTTATTTATTTATTTTTGGCCATGCCACACTGTTTGTGGGATCTTAGGTCCCTGACCAGGGATTGAACCCGGGCCTTTGGCAGCGAGAGCACCGAGTCCTAACCACTGGACTGTTAGGGAATTCCCTTTTTACAGCAGTTTTTGAGCTCTGTCCATGTTGATAGCCTAGATCTTGCTCATTCCTCTCAACTGCTATCCATATGTCATTGTATCCACATGCTACTTTTTTTTTTTTTTTTTTTTGTGGTACACAGGCCTCTCACTGTTGTGGCCTCTCCCGTTGCGGAGCACAGGCTCCGGATGCGCAGGCTTAGCGGCCATGGCTCACCTGCCCAGCCGCTCCATGGCATGTGGGATCTTCCCGGACCGGGGCACGAACCCGCGTCCCCTGCATCGGCAGGCGGACTCCCAACCACTGCGCCACCAGGGAAACCCTCCACATGCTACTTTTTCCTTAGCTAGCCCCCTTCTGATGGACATGTCAGGTTTCAGATTTTAGCCCTCCCTGGGGGGAGAACAGAGCCCTAATGCAGGGTGCTGAGTGCAGTGCTATTGATATGCACATCGTATGGAGGAGGAGGAAGGCCGGGGGCCACCTCCAGGCTGACAGGTACCCCCTGCACACACACTTCCTCCCCTTGGGGGTAGTACTCAAAAAATGCCTGGGGGATTACACTGAAGCTATTGAGGGAGGGGCGGAATTAACCAGAAAGTCACCCAAATTTCTTCATTTCTGGTCTCCAAGGGAGTCCTGAGTATATGCTGGTCTGGGAAGGGGCTGCAGTCAGGAGAGTCTCCTTTCTCCATTGTCCCCAGGACTTAAGGACACCTATTTATTTCATCTGCTCTAAGACTTTTTTTTTTTTACTTTTAATATTCCGATATATCTAAAGTCAAGATGCACGTTACAAATAAATAACTTTGCTGTAATCTCTGTCAGCCTGGACTAAAGTTGAGTCCTTCCCGAATGTGTGTTGCTTCTGTCGGTCACCGTCACCGGGAAGCATCCTCCTACCTGGGGAATGGGAATGAAGAAGGTGAAGTTGAGTCTTGAAAGCTGAGTAAGGGTATACAGCAGGACAGGGTGGAGAAGAGAGTTTTAGGCATACAGCAAGTGCTCAAAAACTAGGTTCAGGACTTCCCTGGTGGTGCAGTGGTTAAGAATCCACCTGCCAATGCAGGGGACACGGGTTCGAGCCCTGGTCTGGGAGGATCCCACATGCCGCGGAGCAACTAGGCCCGTGCGCCACAGCTACTGAGCCTGCGCTCTAGAGCCCCTGAGCCACAACTACTGGGCCCGTGTGCCACAACCACTGAAGCCCATGCACCTGGAGGCCGTGCTCTGCAGCAAGAGAGGCCACCGGAGTGAGAAGCCCGCGTACCGCAACTAGAGAAAGCCCGCGTGCAGCAACAAAAACCCATCCTAACCAAAAAAAAAAAGCCTAGGTTCATGCATCCTCTTGGGGCCTGGCAGGGTCTGGGTGTGCTAAGCGAAGGAAGAGGAAGTGGGGAAGTGGGAGAGTTGCCTTGGTAGGCACCTACTGGAAACTTAACTGGTCCCCCACTCAGAGACCCCACTGACACTGCACCCCCGTAGCCTGTGCTCTCAAACACTGGGCTGCCTGCACCTGGGTTTTCCCTGGAACACAGTCTCAGGGTCAGAAAGTATTTACTTACCTAGCGGAAATGGGAGTGGGAGAGAGGCATCATTGGCAAGTGTGAGTTTGGGCAATGATTTTCTCCCATAACTGGTTTTCTGGGCTGGGAAGGCACCGGTCAGCCCTGTGGGCAAAGGGGAAAGGACACACTGGACCGTAAAGCGAGCACAGAACATTCCTGCTGTTCACTGTGGTCCAGGAAGCACAGTGGCCTTTCCCCTGCTGAGGCACATCCCTAGGGGCAGCTCAGGCCAGTGACATGCTGATCCCAGAGGAACCCCGCTGCTCTGGGGCTTCCTGGGGAGCCCCAGCTGGGAAGGGGCAGGGCCTGAGGGGCTGGTTCCAGTCCCGTGCTGGCAGTAAGCCCTGTATATGGAGTCACCTTCATTCTCTGAGTGCACAGGGCCAGGTGGGTGGGCTGTTTAGCGGTTCTCAGCCAGGGCTGCACATGAGAACCTCCTGGAGGGCTTGTAAGACCTGCAGATGCCCACACCCTACCCCAGATGGTTACATCCGTCTCTTTGAGGGCAGGACCCAACACTGTTTTGTTTCAAGTTAGGCTCCTGGGGTGACTCTAAGGTGTGGCCAGGTAGAGAGTTCCTGGACTAGACCATTTCCACGTCCCCCCCCCATTCATCTTATCTTAAGGAAAGAGCTGGGCATGAACAGTGCACCTTTCTCCCATCTTCCGTTCTCAGAACACCCACCACTGTATGCAGACAAGTCTCGCTTATGCCTTATTTGTAGTTTAATCCCGACAAACCCATGATACTCTGCCACCGGGCTTAGGTCAAGAGAGAAGGCTGCTTTGCTTTGAAGTTTGGTTTGGTTCAGTAAATGGTTCCTGAGCACCTACTGTGTCGGGAGCACCATGCCAGGAGCCAGGGGTACTCAGCACGGTCCCTGCAGTGGGAGGAATCACATGACCCAGAGGGGGAGGTCAGATCCTACCCAGATGATTTGAGGTCAGATGCCCAGGGAGTACTGAGAAAAGCATTTAGCTCAGCTGAGAGTTGGAAGGAGTCTTCTCAAAGAAGAAGCCTCGAAGGCAAAGTAGGAGGAAGCCCGGTGAGCCGGGAGGAGGAAGGTTCTGAGCGACAGGAAATAATGAGCACAGACACAGCACCGCCACCTTCTCGCTCTTGGGGCCAGTAGTGGGTGACAATTCTTTAGTTAAGTCAAGTTTTTCAGCTCTGGTCAATTTCTTCATATTCAATCTGATAAGTTGTCTTAACAGTTAAAGGACTGGGGCTTGGGAAGGTCTTGTATCTTAAGTGCTGGAATATTTCCTCTGATAGACTCTTACACTAGTGCCAGGGGATCAGGAGGGAGATGTGGGTCCCTCGGCACCAGACACTGGCCAGGGGACCTAACGTGAGCCTTCTCTGGCTGTTTGCCCTTCTGTCCTATTGCGATATCCCCACCCCAGGCTCACTGTGGGACTGGATCACCTTCCTTTTGGAGGCCAATGCCCCAAAGCGGAACACCAGACCCGCTCTTTCCTCTTGCCTTCCTCAAGCAGGCCTTCTGCATACTCTGGGATGGGAGTTCAGGAGTCCCTGAACCAGAGCTTGTTCTTTTATGTCAGGTAGACTGTCAATTCAGTTTGGCAGCCCCAGTTTGAATGAGCCATCCGTCATGTCACACACGGCTGGGGTGCTGGCGATTCGGATCTCAGTGTGAGCTCGCCTGCTCCTTCTAGCGGGGGAGATGGGCAGTCACTCATCCAACACGAATGCAAAGCCAGCTGGGAACTGTGCTGTGGGAGCCGAGTGGGGCCTGGCAGAGGAGTGACATTTAAGATGGGCCTTTAGGAGTGAGCAGAAGGCTGAGAATGGGGATGGGTGATCTGAGCTGAGCTAGAGGGAGTAAGCCACAGTGGGGAGTGGTCCACAGTCTGGTGCCACTGGAATTGGGGGGTGGCAAGGGGTCTTGGGAGATGGGGAAGGAAAAGAAGGTTGAGGCGAGACTTTTTAGGTCTTTCAGAGCCAGGAGAGACACAGCAAGATGTATAGTTTAGAAAGATCACTAATAATAGCCTCTAGCCAACAGAAGAGAAGAAAAGCCGGTACCTCCTGAGTTTTTATAATTGTTAATAACACTTACAAGGCAATAATATCTGTGACTATTTATTGAGCACCACATACTTTGTGCCAAGCACTGTAACAGCTGCTTTTCCATGCAACTTCACAGTAATCCTGCAAATAGGTATTATTAGTCCCCATTTTATAGATGGGGAAACTGAGGCTCAGAGAGCTTGAGAGACTTGCCTAAAGACATTCATTCTTTCATCAGGTGTTTATGGGAAACCCAAAGTGCCAGGCACTGTGCCAGGCCCGGGGGAGTCAATGAAGAACAAGATAGACCAGCCCCTGTGTTCATAGCTGAAAGTTGATCTGGGAGGATGGAGCATTAATCAAGAGAAATTACAATGAACAGGGATAAATTGATAGAGAGGGACAGAGAGCCATGGGAACCCAGAGCTGGGACCCCTAACCTGGTGTTGAGGGACTGTGGAAGGCTTCCTGGAAGAAGTGATGTTTAAACTAAGACCTGTAGGATGAAGAGGGATTGGCCCTTTAGTCCCGTTGAAGGAGGAGCTTTGTACTCTAACTGTGGTACCCAGTCACGTGTGTGCCTGAATTATCTTTTGATCACTCGACACCCCTCTTCCAAGTGCCTTCAGGCATCCTGTAAAAAGAATTGTTGGGAGGTCAGCCACCTCATTTCCTCCTTCATCCTCCTGTTCTACACACATTTCCACAGAAGTGTCTGAGGAGCACCCCACATCCTGGTTCCCCAGGCTGGCCACTGACTCAGGCCCACCATAAGTCCTGCAGCCCAGATCTGCAGAGGGAAAACCCAGCAGCACCCCATCCCCCATGCTTGGGCAGGGCCAGGCAGCCACCTTTGCCATACCTGGCTTTCTTGACATCCGAGTAGAAACACAGCAGTGACTTGACCATAGCCTGTGACCATTCAGAAAAGTGTTTGGCTTTCTAGCAAGGGTGGCTCTTGCTTAAGTCAGAAAGATTCCAGAAGGAATTCCACAGGGAGGAATTTCGGGTCACCCAATCTCTTGCTACACCTCCACAAGTGGATCACAGATTTACAAATGCTGATTCAAGTTCTATACGTGTTAACGTAATTTGGGCTGGAAGAACAAGCATCCTTCATGCAACACTCCAGCTCCCAGTCTCAGATCTACTGCTTCAGTCCCTGGTACAACTCCAGCTTCTGCTTACACACCCATGAGGATGGGGAGCTCACTACCTCAATAAGCAGCTCAGTGCATCTTCAAAGAGTTCTCGTTCTTTGAAGAATAATCATTCAATAATGATTGAATGGGCACCAAGTGTTAGAAACTGTGATAAGCTCCTTATATGTCTTGCCTCCCTTAAACTTCATTCTGCTGCCGGAGGTGGGCACAACCCTATTATAGTATACTTATTTCATTGGTACGGTAACAGATTCTGAAAGAAACAAATTTACCCCAGATCACACAGCTGTTATTGGCAGACTTAAATGTTGAGGATAAGTCTGCCTGACTCCAGGTCTATGAATGCATGCGTTTATACACACACTCTCTCAGTTCTCTTCACCGGAACCCATCTTCTTTCAATCTTTACACACTGGTGCTTGTTCTGGCAATGATTGGGTGTCTCAAGTCTTCCCTTCTCCAAGATGAGACGTTCTGCAGCAGAGGCTCTTCCCCTGCCTGGCAGAAGTGGTATTAACTGTGCTCGGGAAGGAGAGGAGGGGCCAGCTTTCAGGGCTCCTAGGAGCATCCTCAGTGTCCCCTTTGCCCAAAGTTCTAAGGGTGTCGTCCTGGGACCAGCAGCAGCATTACCTAGGAACTTGTTAGTGATGCAAACTCTAGGGCCTCACCCCAGACCTGCTGAATGAGAGACTAGGGATGGGGCCCAGCAATTGTTTCAATAAGCCCTCCAGGTGGTTCTGATGCAACTAAATGTTGAGAACCATTGCCTTATAACATTGCAGACAGTAGAGGAGGCAAAGGGAAATACTTAGGTCACTCGTTCTTCCTCCCTAATCCAGAAGCATCTCTAGAAATAGGACCAGATATAATAAAATTTGAGGGATGCCAGAAAGAGCCCATTTCCCCCAAATATCTTGCTGAAAGGCTGTCACAGGGCCTCAAACATTCCTTTTTCACACAATGGCCCTTCATTCCTTTGGTTTAGGCGATGTTAAATGCCCCTAGGAAGTGGGCCTGGGCTTCAGCCGCTAACCCCTTAGTGTGGATCCGTTCAGTGGTTTTCAGTCTTGGCTGTACACTAGAATCATGTGGGGACTTTTAAAAATCACAGAGGTGGGCTTCCCTGGTGGCGCAGTGGTTGAGAGTCCGCCTGCCGATGCAGGGGACACGGGTTCGTGCCCTGGTCCGAGAGGATCCCACATGCCGTGGAGCGGCTGGGCCCGTGAGCCATGGCCGCTGAGCCTGCGTGTCCGGAGCCTGTGCTCCGCAGCGGGAGAGGCCACGACAGTGAGAGGCCCACATACCGCAAAAAAAAAAAAAAAAAAAAAAATCACAGAAGCTTTGGTCTCACCCCCAAAGATTCTAAACTCATAGTCCAGGGTAGGATTTTTAAAAGCTTCCCCAAATGGTCTAATATTCAAAGATTGACAATAGCTAGATTAGATCAGGTGGTTCCCCTTGGTCCAGTCTGCTGACTGGGGAGGTGGGTTTGCCGGGCCTTCTCTGCGCGGCTCTGAGAAGAGATTGGGTGGAGCTGATCAGATGCCAAAGGAGCTAATTATGGATTTGCATGTAGCATGTGTGACTCCGGGCTGGTGCTCCATCAGTGTCAGTCCCCTTGACTTACTTTCCCAAATGCTTGTTGAATGGGGAGAGACTGGATTGAGTCTGGGAGAAAAATCAGAGAAAGGAGCTCCTGTGCCCCCTGGAATTGTTCCTGGCCGTCAAGCTCTCTCACCTACATTTTTTTTTAATTGAATCATTAACAGCCAAGCCATGATAATCCTTAATTACAAATGAGGAAATAGTGGCTCAGAGAGGGGAGGGGATTTGCGCTGTTGTTCAGCTAGGGCCTGGCGCAGCTGAAACAGTACCTGGGTCTTCTGATTCCAGGGCTTCCCCAGCCGGCATCTTGCCCTCCTCTGCCACCCTCGGTCCCCACAGGCAGGTGTGCCTCCACAGCATCTGGGGAGAAGGGCGGCGTTTCCTCTCTGCCGGCAGAAAAGGAGCTGATGAGAACATTGGGTGAGTGTGGTGGCCCAGGAGCCACAGGGCGTTGCAAGCAGGAGAGGGTGCTCAGTGGTGTCCCAGGAGGACGAGGTCGTCTGCTGGGAATGAGGAGGAATTTGGAGGTCAAAGAGATTGGAGGGGGGATTCCCTGGTGGCGCAGTGGTTGAGAGTCCACCTGCCAGTGCAGGGGATGTGGGTTCGTGCCCTGGTCCGGGAGGATCCCACGTGCTGTGGAGCGGCTGGGCCTGTGGGCCATGGCCAATGGGCCTGCGCGTCCGGAGCCTGTGCTCTGCAACGGGAGAGGCCACAGTGGTGAGAGGCCCACGTACTGCAAAAAAAAAAAAAAAAAGAGAGATTGGAGGGACATAATAACCATGGAGAAAGGAAGAGTGAATTTACGTGAACAATACATTAAGGTGGGCAGTACGGAGGGCCCTCTCGAATGTGCACTGGAAACCGTGTGCGCTGTTGTTCTGGCGAGCGTTGGCCGTGGGGTGTTCTCCTGCCGTGCTGACTGTTCAGGTCTCAGGTCTGGGCAGAGAGGAAGTGAAGAACTGTTGATCCAGGGTGAGGGTTTTGCTAGTAGATGTGATTAAAAGACAGAGGCCACTGGAGTTTGAAGAATCTTGGCAAGAGTGTTTGGGACATGATGGGCTATGGAACCCAGGCTGCAGAGGGAGGGACATGATGGGCTATGGAACCCAGGCTGCAGAGGGAGGGATGTGAGAATGATGGATTGGGAAAGGTAGAGAGAGTTGGAGTGGAAGGACTGAGGAGGCCAGTGGGAGATGTTGAACAGTAAACAGGAAGGAGAGAAGGTTGTGGTCAGAGCAGGCTGCTCTACTGGAGACCGAGGTAAAGGGAGAATCTTCTTGTAGATGTTAGAATAGAATCAGGAGAATCTCCTAATGCTGGAGGTATGTAGGATGATGCCATACCTTGCAGTAGAGTTGCCAACGTGTTTGAAGAGTGAAGAGGAGACTGGGGGACCAGAGTACTCACGATGATGAGAAGGGGAGAGGGTGAAACAAACTCAAGGGAAGAGGATTTTTCTGAAGCGGGTGGAGGAGTGATGGTCTAAACCAAGGGTATCCAATAGAAATATAATGTGAGCCACACATGCAAGACATGTGTGTAATTCTAAATTTTCTAGTGGTCACATTAAAAAAAAACAGGCACAGTTAATTTTAATATATTTTGTTTTACCCAATATGTCTAAAATATTATTTCTACATGTATTCAATATAAAAACTTATTAATGAGATATTTTACATTCTGTTTAACATGCTAAGTACCAAGTCTTCAAAATCTGGTGTGGGGCTTCCCTGGTGGCGCAGTGGTTGAGAGTCAGCCTGCCGATACAGGGGACACGGGTTCGTGCCCCGGTCCGGGAAGATCCCACATGCCGCGGAGCAGCTGGGCCCGTGAGCCATGGCCGCTGAGCCTGTGTTTCTGGAGCCTGTGCTCCTGGACCCTGTGCTCCGCAACGGGAGAGGCCACAACAGTGAGAGGCCCGCGTACCGCAAAACAAACAAAAAACCTGGTGTGTATTTTACATTTAGAGCACATCTCAATTTGGACTAGCTAATTTCAAGTGCTCAATAGCTACTGTGGCTTGCAGCTACCATATGGGAAAGCCCAGGTCTAGACTCTTGCTTCTTGTCACATCTGTCTCCCAAGTCCTTACCAGCACTGAGTGATGTGCTATTTTGAGAAACATAAAAGAAGTGAAAAACTCCACCTCTATACTCAAAGTGCCTTATCTTATTAGAGGCAGCTGTGGAGCAGTGAAAGGAGAGTTGGGTTCCAGTCTCAGCTGATTTTCTACTTGTCAGAGATTTGGATAATAATACTGTGACTCAGCCTCAGTTTCCTCATTTTTTTAATGAATAAATATACTGCTGGCTTAATAAGATTTTGATTGTAAAACATTCTGATCACCAACTATCTTTTTTTAAATTGAAGTATAGTTGATTTACAGTATTAGTTTCAGGTATATAACACTGTGATTCAAAAATTTTATTGATTATAATCCACTTATAGTTTCAAATATTGGCTATATTCCCTGTGCTGTACAATATATCCTTGTAGCTTATTTATTTTATATACAGTACTTTGTATCTCTTAATCCCCTACCCCTATTTTGCCCCTCCCCCTTTCCTCTTCCCACTGGTAACCACTAGTTTGTTCTCTGTATCTGTGAGTGTTTCTATTTTGTTATATTCACTAGTTTTATTTTTTAGATTCCACTTATAAGTGATATCATACAGTATTTGTCTTTCTCTATCTGGCTTATTTCACTGAGCATAATACCCTCTAAGTCCATACATGTTGTTGCAAGTGGCAAAATTTCATTCTTTTTTAGGGCTAATATTCAATATAAACTGTGTATTTATACCACATTTTCTTTATCCATTCATCTGTTGATGAACACTTAGGTTGCTTCCATATCTTGGCTATTATAAATAATGCTGCTATGAACATTGGGTGCATATATCTTTTCAAGTTAGTGTTATTGTTTTCTTTGGATATATACCCAGGAGTGGAATTTCTGGGTCATATGGTAGTTCTATTTTTAGTTTTTTGAGGAACCTCCATAGTGTTTTCCACAGTGGCTGCACCACTTGACATTTCTGCCAACAGTGTCCAATGGTTCCCTTTTCTCCACATCCTCACCAACATTTGTTATTTGTAGTTTTTGATGATGGCCATTTGACAGGTGTGAGGTGATAGCTCATTGTGAGTTTTTTTTAATATATATATTTATATTTATGTACTATTGTTTCTTTTAATTAATTTATTTATTTTTGGCTGCGTTGGGTCTTCGTTGCTGCACTCAGGCTTTCTCTAGTTGCGGCGAGCAGGGGCTCCTCTTCGTTGCAGCGCATGGGCTTCTCATTGCGGAGGCTTCTCTTGTTGCAGAGCATGGGCTCTAGGAGCCTGGGCTTCAGTAGTTGTGGCACATGGGCTCCAGAGCACAGGCTCAGTAGTTGTGACACACGGGCTTAGTTGCTCCGTGGCATGTGGGATCTTCCCGGACCAGGGCTCGAATCCGTGTCCCCTGCATTGGCAGGCGGATTCTTAACCACTGTGCCACCAGGGAAGTCCTCATTGTAGTTTTGATTTACATTTCCCTGATTAGCCATGTTGAGCATATTTTCACGGGCCTATTGGCCTTCTGTGTGTCTTCTTTGGAAAAATGTCTATTCAAGTCTTCTGCCCATTTATTAATTGGGTTGTTTGGGGTTTTTTTATAGTGAGTTGTGTGAGCTATTTATATATTTTTGAATATTAACCCCTTATTGGTTATATCATTTGCAAATATTTTCTCCCATTCAGTTGTTTGTGTGTTTTTGTTTTTTTTTCGTTAATGGTTTCCTTTGCTGTGCAAAAGCTTTTAAGTTTACTTAGATCCTGTTTGTTTATTTTTGCTTTTGTTTCCTTTACCTTAGGAGACAGATCAAAGAAATGTTGCTATGTTTTATGTCAAATAGTGTTCTGCCTATGTTTTCTTCCAGGAGTTTTACAGTTTCAGGTCTTACATTTAGGTCTTTAATCCATTTTGAGTTTATTTTTGTGTATGGTGTAAGAAAATGTTCTGATTTCATTCTTTTACATGTAACTGTTCAGTTTTCCCAGCACAGTTTATTGAAGAGACTGTCTTCCCTCCACTGTGTATTCTTGCCTCCTTTATCATAGATTAATTGACCATAGGTGCATGGGTTTATTTCTGAGCTCTCTATTCAGTTCCATAATCTTTGCGTCTGTTTTTGTGCCAGTACTATGCTGTTTTGATTACTGTAGCTTTGTAATATAGTCTGAAGTCAGGGAGCATGATACCTCCAGTTTTGTCCTTCTTCCTCAAGATTGTTTTGGCTATTTGGGGTCTTTTTTGTTTCCATACAAATTTTAAAATTATTTGTTATAGTTCTGAGAAAATTGCCATTGTTTTGATAGGGATTGCATTGAATCTGTAGATAACCTTGGATACTTTGGACATTTTAACAGTATTAATTCTTTCAATCCATCTTACCATGGTATATCTTCCCATCTGTTTGGGTTGTCTTCAGTTTCATTGAAGACAACAGTGTCTTATAGTTTTCTGAGTACAGGTGTTTTACCTCCTTAGGTAGGTTTATTCCTAGGTATTTTATTCTTTTTGATGTGATGGTAAATGGGATTGTTTCCTTAATTTTTCTACCCAATAGTTTGTTGTTAGTGTATAGAAATGCAACAGATTTCTGTATATTAATTTTGTATCCTGCAATTTTACCAAATTAATTAATGAGCTCCATAGGTTTTTGCTGGTATCTTGAGGATTTTCTTTGTATATTATCATGCAAACAGTGACAATTTTACTTCTTCCTTTCCAATTTGGATGCCTTTTATTTCTTTTTCTTCTCTGATTGCTGTTGCTAGGACTTACAATACTATGTTGAATAAACGTGGCAAGAGTGGGAATCCTTG
This sequence comes from Mesoplodon mirus, assembly GCF_964341445.2. Taxonomy (NCBI): domain Eukaryota; kingdom Metazoa; phylum Chordata; class Mammalia; order Artiodactyla; family Ziphiidae; genus Mesoplodon; species Mesoplodon mirus. The sequence goes on from NC_138983.1 coordinate 38,161,255, forward strand.
TCTTGTTCCTGATCTTAGAGGAAATGCTTTTAGCTTTTTACCATTGAGTATGATGTTAGCTGTAGGTTCGTTATATATGACCTTTATTATGTTGAGGTATGTTCCCTCTATGCCCACTTTCTGGAGACTTTTATAATAAACGGATGTTGAATTTTGTCAAAAGCTTTTTCTGCATCTGTTGAGATGAGCATATGGTTTTTATTCTTCAGTTTATTAATGTGACATATCATATTGATTTTCTAATGTTGAACTGTTCTTGCATCCCTGGTATAAATCACACTTGATCATGGTGTATGATTGTTTTGATGTATTTGGTTTGCTAATATTTTTTTAAATTAATTAATTATTTTATTTTTATTTTTTTGACTGCTCTGGGTCTTCATTGCTGCATGTGGGCCTTCTCCAGCTGCGGCAAGCGGGGACTACTCTTTGTTGTGCTGTGCAGGCTTCTCATTGTGGTGGCTTCTCTTGTTGAGGAGCCCAGGCTGTAGGCGTGCAGGCTTCAGTAGTTGTGGCTCATGGGCTGTAGAGTGCAGGCTCAGTAGTTGTGATGCATGGGCTTAGTTGCTCCGTGGCATGTGGGATCTTCCCGGACCAGGGCTCGAACCCATGTCCCCTGCATTGGCAGGTGGATTCTTAACCACTGTGCCACCAGGGAAGCCCCTGTGTGCTAGTATTTTGTTGAGGATTTTACCTCTATGTTCATCAGTGGTATTGGCCTGTGTTTTCTTTTTTTGTGATATCTTTGCCTGGTTTTGGTATCAGGGTGATGCTAGCCTAGTAGATGAGTTTGGAAGAGTTCCTTTATCTGCAATTTTTTGGAATAGTTTCAGAAGGATAGGTGTTAATTCTTCTCTAAATGTGTGGTAGAACTCACCTGTGAAGCCATCTGATCCTGGAATTTTGTTTGTTGGGAGTTTTTAAAATTACTGATTCAACTTCATTACTGTTAATTATTCTGTGGATATTTCTTCCTGCTTCAGTCTTGGGAGATTGTATGTTTCTAAGAATTTGTCCATTTCTTCTAGGTTGTCCATTCTATTGGTATAAAGTTGTTAGTAGTAATCTCTTATGAGCCTTTGTATTTCTGTAGTGTCAATTGTAACTTCTTTTTCATTTCTGACCTTACTGATTTGTGCCCTTTCTCTTTTTTTCTTGATGAGTCTATCTAATGGTTTATCAATTTTGTTTATCTTTTCAAAGAACCAGCTCTTAGTTTCATTGATTTTTTTCTATTTTTTTAAATCTCTATTTATTTCTGCTCTGATCTTTATGATTTCTTCCCTTCTAATTTTGGTTTTTTTGTTGTTCTTCTTTTTCTAGTTCCTTTAGGTGTAGGGTTAGGTTGTTATTTGAGTTTTTTTTTTGGTTTCCTGAGGTAAGTTTGTATTGCTATAAACTTCCCTCTTAGAACTGCCTTTGCTGCAACCCATAGATTTTGGATCACTGTGTTTTCTTTGTCTCCAAGTATTTTTTTTAAATTTCTTCTTTGATTTCTTTAGTGACCCATTGGTTGTTTAGTAGCACATTGCTTAGCCTCCATGTTTTTGTGGGTTTTGCAGTGTTTTTCCCTTATAGTTGATTTCTAGTCTCATAGCATTGTAGCCAGAAAAGATGGTTGATATGATTTCACTTTTCTTAAATTTACTGAGACTTGTTTTGTGGCCTAGCATGTGATCTATCCTGGAGAATGTTCTGTGTGCACTTATAAAGAATGTGTATTCTGCTGCTTTGGGGTGGAATATTCTTTATATATCTATTAAGTGCCTCTGGTCTAATGTGTCATTTAAGACCAGTATTTCCTTATTGATTTTCTGTCTGGATGATCTGTCCATTGACGTAGTGGGGTGTTAAAGTCCCCTACTGTTATTGTGGTACTGTCAATTTATCCCTTTATGTCTGTTAATATTTGTTTATGTATTTAGGTGCTCCTATGTTGGGTGCATATATTTAGTGATCAAATAAGTAAGTACCTGTGAAGCAAAAAGCATGGGTCCTTAACCCCAGTCCCTTACCTGTCTCACAGGTTGAGATAGTGCCTGTGAAGTACTTTTTCAGTTGTGTATATGTGAATTACTAACATTATCAAATGTGAAAAATCTGGGACTCTGACCCAGTCTTGGCATTCATTTTATTTATTGTTTTTCTTTAAGTAATTCACAGACTCACTAAAATATTCTAACTGTTCAAAAGGATATAAAATGAAATGTAAAGCTTTCTTCCACCCCAGACACCCAGTCCCCTCCCCAAAGACAACCATGGCACCTGATTTTTAGAATACCCTTTGGGAGATGTTCTGTGCATTTTACGGATAAATGTGCAGATCTCTCTGTGTGTGTGCACACACACATATATACATATCATTAGTTTACTGAAATGGAAACAGTCTCTACACACTGTTCTGCTCTGTGCTTTTTCATTATTATTATTATTATTTTTTTTGCGGTATGCGGGCCTCTCACTGTTGTGGCCTCTCCCGTTGTGGAGCACAGGCTCCGAACGCGCAGGCCCAGCGGCCACGGCTCACAGGCCCAGCCGCTCCGCGGCATGTGGGATTCTCCTAGACTGGGGCACGAACCCGTGTCCCCTGCATTGGCAGGCGGACTCCCAACCACTGCACCACCAGGGAAGCCCTTCATTATTTTTGAGATCATCTAATATCAATGCATATAGATCTACCTCATTTTAAAAGTGCCGCTGTAGTATTCCCAAGTGTGAATATTGATAATTTATTTAACCAGTTCTGACTTAATAAGAAATATATATTTGGTCTCTGCTCCTGATTCCTGATACAGAGCTCCTAAAAACTTAGTGATTTCCTGGGTGATAGCAGCGATAGGACCATCTTTTGTTATAATATTTGGTCTTAGTCACTGGTTCCTGACACATAAGCTTCTAAGACCCTTGGATTCTCCAGAGTGATGAGTGTTTTTTTGATTGTTAATGATGTTACTCTTGGAAGATGAGGGCTCGTTTGCAGAAGAACCAACCTTGTGATTAGAAAGTTGGAATTTTAGCCCCATCCCTGACATCCCAGGAAGGGAGAAGGGCTGGGGATTGAGTTAATCACCAATTGCCAATGATTTAATCATGCCTATGTCATGGGAGCTCCCCAAAAAACCCTAACTGAAGGGAGTTGGGAGAGCTTCTGGGCTGGTGAACACATGGAGGTATTGGGAGGGCAGTGTGGCCCAAGAGGATATGGGGGCTCCACGCTCCTTCCAACATACCTTGCCCTGTGGCATCTCTTCCATTTGGCTGTTCCTGAGTTGTATCCCTTATAATAAAGTGCTCATAGTAAGTAAAGTGCTTTTCTGAGTTCTGTGAGCTGTTCTAGCAAATTATCAAACCTGAAGAGGGTGTCATGGGAACCTCCAATTTATACCCAGTTGGTCAGAAGTATAGGAAGCCTGGACTTGTGATTGGTGTCTGAAATGGGGAGCAGTCTTGTGAGACTGAGCCCTTAACCTGTGGAGTCTGCACTAACTTCAGGTAGTAAGTGTCAGAAATGTTCTTTGTGGAGTAAGAAACAGTTTTCCTTTACCTATGAACACATAGGTTGTCACCAGTCTTTTGCTACTGCAATTGACAATACGTACACTTATAACTTTGCATCTATGTGCCCTTATTACTTGTAGGATAAGTTCCTAAAAGTAGCATTTCTGGGTCAAGAGGTATGTGCTATTTAATATTTCTATAGGTTTCAACATGTTGCCCTTCAAGCAGATTATACCCATTTATAATCTCCACAGTAATGATTGGGTATAACTTCTGCACACTCGTGGCAACATAATGTTATCAAGCTTTCTCATTGTTCCCTGTCTGATAGCAGCCAAGTCATTCAACTTTCCCAGCCTGGGTTTCACTGAGCTGTGATAAATGTGTGTGACAGCTAGTACTTAACAAGTGTTACCAGTAGAAACGGTGGCTCTTGCTCTTTTGGAGTGATTTTTCTGGTTGGGGTATAAGTACAGGAACCTGATGAAGGAAAGCAGCCTGCCAGCCTCGATCTAAACCTGCATCTGTCCATTTTGTTTGGGTTTGGCTGACATCTGGGTGACTTCCCAAGGCCATTATATGGCAATATGGGGTGGGGTGGGGGGTGGGAGGAGCTCCCTCAGGGAGGAGCTGAGCTCTTTGGTATCTGAGTAATCAGGCACCAAGAGGGGGAATTACTACCTGAGCTAACAGGAGGGATAGGTACCCTGTAAATTGTATGCAAATGTCAGTCATCAACACTAGTCATGGCATCTAAACCTGAAAGCCATTATTTGGGGTTTCTGTGTTGGCCCCTCATGAAGCTGTGTGTCTGAAATTCCAGGCTCGCTTGTTTCAGGAATAGCAGAAGTTAGGCAGGGACATGGATATATTAGTTGCCACTTAAAACCATCCCATTTCTCCTCCTAGCTATTTGACTCTCAGCAAACTTGGGGCTGGGAAAGGGGTCTTGCCAGCTCTCCCTCAGCCAGACCTGTTGCCCCCTCAACTCAATACAGATCCAACCCCTTACTTTCCTGATCTCTCCAAATGGGCAGCAGTTCAACAGGCAGGGCACGTGTATTTGTTTACTCTTTATTCATTCTTTCATACAGGCATATCATGAGCACCTATGAAGTGCCAGACCCTGTGCTGGACACTGGTGTTTCTGAGATGAATCGGAAACGAGTTCTCCCAGCAAAGATCTCACAGTCCTAGGGTAGATCTACCACGCATGTGTGTACTTCCTGCTGCTCCCACCATCCCGTCTCCCCAGTCCGGGCCAGAGACTGGCCCAAGTCTGGCCACACTCAGCACCTTAAGCTGTTCCCACTTGTTTGGGCTCCAGCCATGAGCTCTCCTGAAGGTGCATAGGACAAGCACATGCGGTGAGCCCAGGGCCATGCAGGTGAGGTGTGTAGATGATGAAATCGTGAATTCTGCTGCCAGATTGCCCTTCCTGAAGCCCAGTTTAGAGCACGCCATGCTTCTACTTGAATACCATCCTAGGGCCTCACTGCCCGCGGATAACTCCTTCGGCTGATCCCCAGCCTGTGACAGATTCCTCGTGGTATAGCCCATCTTTGTTTCTTACTCACCAGGTCCCCAACATGAGGATCCATCATGCTCCTCCAGGTGGGCTCATTTCTTTCTTAGCTGGGATTGCCCTTCCTCCCTTTCAGAATCTTATTCTTCAAGCCTCAACTGTAATGATGTCTTCCCCATTCCCCAGCTCCTGCAAACATCCTGGCTTATTATCAGGACAGTGGAAGAATACCCCGATTTCCATCTCTACTCAGCCACTTACTGTGACATTGCACAGATTACCTAACCTCAGTGGCTTGACCTTGCTCCTCTCTAAAATGGGGGTGATGATATACTCTTCACCAGGCCAGCGCCCACGAGCCAGTGCCCTGCCATGGAGGAAGTGTGGCGAGTGTGGGGCTGGGCTCAGTCACTGATGGGCGGTCCCCACTAAAAAGGGGATGTGGTGAAATTGCTGACCCATGGGAGATGTGTTCGGAAGCCAAAGGGTTAAGGGAAGAAGGGCTTTTGTCCTCTCTGTCTACCCAGAGCTGGCTGTCTCTACACCCCCACTGTGGAGCCCCCTTGGGTGCCTCAGAAATCAGCTGTTGTCTACCTTAGAGTTTTCTCTTTGCTCTTCAACGTTTCTTTGAGTCTCAGATGGGGTGACCAGCTGTCCTGTTTTGCCCATGACTGTCCTGATTTTAGCACTGAAACTGTTGAATCCTGGGAAGACTCTCAGCCCTGGGCAAACCATGAGGGTTGGTCACCTGAGGCTGGTGACACACTGATGGAGAGGGGTGAGCAGTGGGGACTGCAGCTCCTGGATGGGTACCTTGTGCTCAGCCCCACTGGGCCTTATATGTGTTGTGTCACCTCATCCTCACAGCCCTCCTCCCGAGGTTTTCCAGTCCTCATTCCACAGCGGAGGAAGCCAGGGCTCTCAGCAGTGAAGGTGCCGTCTCTAGGTCTCAACAGCTAAGAGGTCCCCAAGGTGAAACTGTGTGAATCCTCTCACATCAGGTATCTCCACCTCACCTCACCACACCTGGAATAACCCTTTTGTGATGTGACTCATCACTTCACGAACCTGCTCCAGTACTTCTGAATTAGGACCCCTAAACTAGGCTTTCTGACTTCTAGTTTAGTTGCCTACAGTCTTGATAAGGATGCTGATGACGATGATGCTTGTTTCCTGGTTCTCATCTGATGATCACACTGGCTGGATAAGTGGCTTTCCGGATAAGTGGCTTTCCAGATAAGTGAGATGAAAATGAGTTGTTCTGGGACTTCCCAGGTGACACAGTGGTGAAGAATCTGCCTGCCAATGCAGGGGACACGGGTTCAAGCCCTGGTCGGGGAAGATCCCGCATGCCATGGAGCAACTAAGCCCGTGCGCCACAACTACTGAGCCTGCGCTCTAGAGCCCATGAGCCACAACTACTAAAGCCCGCGCACCTAGAGCCCGTGCTCCGCAACAAGAGAAGCCACCGCAATGAGAAGCCCACGCACCGCAACAAAGAGTAGCCCCTGCTCGCCACAACTAGAGAAAGCCCGTGTGCAGCAACGAAGACCCAACACAACCAAAAATAATAATAATAATTAATTAATTAATTTTAAAAAATGAGTTGTCTTGATTAAGGTATATCCTCCATGGCAGGCAATATCTGTCTCCCCTTTAATTGATGCTGTTGTCCCCCCAAATTGTGGTGTGAACAGTATTAACCTTTATTTTGATTTCAGGAAATATATCCTTCTTAAATAATAAATTTTTTAAAGCAGCAAAGCGCTACCTCTGTAATTTACTTGTAAGAAAAGGAGTAAGGATTACTCCTTTTAGATTAGATTAGAGTATTAGATTACAGCCTGTTGCTCAGTAGCTGGCTTCACCTGCCTGGTACTCTCTCTTTGATTAGTTCCCAAGGGGTGTCACCAGCTGTAGGAAATCAGGCTTTCCGGAAGCCCCTTGGTTCAGGTTCCAGTGACTTCTGCCCTGCTAATATCTTCAGTTACGTGACCTCTTCCTTAAAGGAAGCATCTACATCTTTCTGGGAAATTGGTAGAATTTAGTTTTTCTCTTCTCTCCACATAGAATTCAAGTAAAGATGAAAAGCAAGGTAAACTTTTAAACTTTTAACCTTTGCTCACCAGATATCTTGGCCTAATCAGGAGAACTTTAAATGATTTTTAAAATATTTTTTATTATCAATTTAATCAATGTGAAAATGCAAAATGATATAAATGTATAACTTGGAAAATTTCTGGTGCCATCCAATCTCTAACGGATAATCCCTGTTAATATAGCATATATTACTCCAACATTTTTCCATACTAAATATATACATATTAGCACATAGTTACACAAATGTAAGTAAGATCATAGCATATTGTTTTATAAATTTATTTTTTAACTGAGTAACATGTCATAGACATCTTCCCTTGTCTGCACAAAGTTCATTCTTGTTCATGGCTGCCTGGCATCCATTTTACATGTAAAATCTGATTTATTGCACCAACCTCCTTGAGTAGAACATTTGAGCCAGGTCTGACTATTGGCCTAGCCACTAAGTTTCTCTGGACTTGTTCTGGAATGATTTTAGCATGAGATGCAATAGTGGTTACTCATTAATTCAACTTTTTAAACAGTTGACAAGCAGTTTGCCTTTAAACTCTTGAAACTGTTCATGTTCCATCTTTTTTTTTTTTTTTTTTTTGCGGTACGCGGGCCTCTCACTGTTGTGGCCTCTCCCATTGCGGAGCACAGGCTCCGGACGCGCAGGCTCAGTGGCCATGGCTCACGGGTCCAGCCGCTCCGTGGCATGCGGGATCTTCCCGGACTGGGGCACGAACAAGTGTCCCCTGCATTGGCAGGCGGACTCTCAACCACTGCGCCACCAGGGAAGCCCCATGTTCCATCTTTGCCATAGACCATTTATTCGTACTTCTATGTGTCGGGAAGAAGAACTCTTTGTTCCTAAAACCTAGTTAAATGCCTGATTAATTTGTCAGATTAGGAAGAGGGTTTTCTAGTCAAAAGAAAACATAGAAGCTAACAAGGACCAGTTGGCCAGCTTCCAGCTGTGTCAGCATCTGAGAAACTTGGGCATGTTATTTTTGTTTTTCAGTTTTGCTGTTTCTTGACACAAAATAACTGGAAGGCTCAAAATGGAGGTCCCTAAGGCTATTAAAAGGGCTGCTACTCTCCCAGGAGACTAGTCTGTCAGTAACCTTGACTAACTTGGTTAACACAGGATGTACATGTAATACAAATAGTTGATGATCCAGATTTGTCATTAGTTCTAAATATAGTTTTCCAAATCTTACGGTAATCATAATCCCAGCTGCTCATATGTGAGGTCAGGGAAATCAGAAAATACAGATAAATAGATGATAGATCAGTAGTCACCAAGTAGAGAGGAAAAACTGTGGGTTTTGAATCAGACAGAACTGCATGCAAATCCCACCTTTGCCATTTCCTAGCTACATGGGCATGTTGCTGACTCCTGTAAAAAATAAAAGAGAAGGATTTTAAAATACATAATAAATAGATAATAAAGCAATGGGCACATAAAGCCTTGAGTAAACTACAGTTCTCTTTGCTATGTGTGTATAAGCTTTTAGATGTGCCTAATTTTTCAAACCACCCAAGCAGCAACATTTCTATCAGATCGGCTCGCCTTCTTGCTGCTATAATTAGTCATTCACTTATTCATTCAACAAACGTTTATTGGCCAATCACTGTGTGTCAGGCATTGTGCTGGGTACGGGGAACACTGAGATGAAGAAAGCACCTAATTCCTGACCTCCAAGGGCTGACCTGGAACTTGACCTCTGTTCTCTACCTGAGAGAGAGAGAGAAAAAGCAAATGCGGCAAAATGTTAATTGGTGAATTTAGGAGAGGGTATATAGATGTTAATTGTACTTGGCTTTCAATCTTTCTGTGAGTTTAACATTTTTTAAAATAGGGTGGGGGAGAAAATATTTTTCTGTTACGTGGCAGCTGTAATTTTTTTTTTTTTTTTTTTGGCTGTGATGGTTCTTAGCTGCGGCATGCAGGATCTTCATTGTGGCATTCAGGATCTTTCGTTGAGGCTCACAGGCTTCTCTCTAGTTGTGCTGTGCAGGCTCAGCAGTTGCGGCACATGGGCTGTCTAGTTGTGACATGTGGGTTCCAGAGTGAGCGGGCTCAGTAGTTGTGGCACGTAGGCTTAGTTGCCCGATGGCATATGGGACCTTCCCCAGCCAGGGATTGAACCTGTGTCCCCTGCATTGCAAGGCAGATTCTTAACCATTGGACCACCAGGGAAGTCCTGGCAGCTATAACTCTTGAAAGCCGTTATTACCTCCCAGTTTTTCAGCATGGAACCTATCGGATTATCTCCAGCCACTTAGCCGAGCCTTAGGAGAGGGATGGTAATGGGATATTCTGGGGATGGGAGAGGCCAATGAGAAAAGTCTGGAAAAGTAACAGGCGTGGTTACCTGAAGCCACACAGCAGGGGCCCAGGGTTAACTGGGCACCCAAAGAATGAGGGGCTAAACAGGAAGTAGAGGTGGAAACAGAGGCATGGGCTCCAGCTTGAATCCTGCCCTATTCACTATCCAGTCTCCAGCCAGCCCTGACCGTTCTCTGTGTGGGGAGGGTGGAGGTGGAGGTGATTTGTCACATTCTGTACCCTTAACTGCCAACCACTGACCTTTGACTTGAGCATAGAGGTTAAATATCTGACCTTTGGAGTCAGCAGCCCTTGTGTGAATCTCAGCCTTGCAGGGTCAACTTGGACAAGCTACTTAATCCTGTTGACACTGGTTTCTTATATCCTTGATGGAATTGTAGTAGGTTGTGTGACACTTTAATGACGTGGCGTGTGTAAAGCAGTTAGCGCAGGGCCTGTGCATGGTACCTACTTAATAAAATATTTCATGACATACATTATCTTAGCCAGTGGCTCTACTGTTCATATACACACTCATGCAGAAATCTCGGCTTGATGCCTCTTTGCCTCGCCCACTGCCACGGCTAGTTATCAGCATGTTCTGTCCTCTTTCCTTCCAAATGCATCCTAAATCAGACCACCCTTCACTGTCTCCAAGGCTATGTCTCCATCTCTTATCTAGTCTCTGCGGCAGCCACCTGTCTGTTCTTCCTGCCTCCACTCTGGCCCCCTCACCCCCAGATGTTCTCCACAGCGGACTTTCTCAAGCTTAATGGAGAATGTCACCTTCCTACCTAAGCCTTCCTATGGCTTCCCATCACCCTTGAGTAAAACCCACCCCTGACTCTCACGTCATGACCCAAGTCCTGCCTAGCTCTCCAGCCTTGTCTCCTGAACTCGCCCCATGGCTCCCTGCCTCCTGCGTTCTGGCCTTCTTTCTGTCCCTCAGACTTACCGGTTCACTCTCACCTCACTCTCTGTAGTTGTTCCCTCTGCCTGAAACGTGTGTCTTCGCGTGGCTGCCTCCTCGCCCTCCCTGTCGTTTGGGTCCCAGGTCATTTCCTCAGTGAGGTCCTCTCTGACCGTCCTGTCTCATGTTGTGTACCACCTCCATCCCCACCCACCACTAGTACCCTATTTTATTATCTTTAAAGCACTTGTTATCTAAAATGATCTCATGTGTTTATTTAACCCTTGTGTGTCTCCCTTATACAATGGAAGCTCTAGGGAATAGTGAATAGTAACCTTGTGTTTTGTTCACTGTCCTAGCTTGGGCTGCCATAACGAAATACCACAGACTGGGGGCCTTAAGCAACAGAAATTTATTTTCACACAGTTTGGAGGCTGGAAAGTCCAAGATCAAGGTTCTGGCAGGGTTTGGTTTCCGAGGAGAACTCTCTTCCTGGTTTGTAGACAGCTGCTTTCCCACTGTGACCTCAAATGGTCCTTTTCCATATGAGCCCATGGAGAGAGAATGAGAGAGAGAGGGAGAATGAGAGAGAGAGGGAGACTTTTCTTATGAAGACACCAATTCAGGGGACTTCCCTGGCTGTCCAGTGGTTAAGACTCCACACTTCCAAAGAAGGGGACTCAGGTTCGATCCCTGGTCGGGGAACTAAGATCCCACATGCCATTCGGCACGGCAGGAAGAAAAAAAAAGACATCCAACTGGAGCAGGGCCCCACCCTTATGACCTCATTTTACCCTAATTACTTCCTTAGAGACCCCATCTCTAAATACAGCCACACTGTGGGGTTAGGGCTTCAACATAGAAATTGGGGGGGCGGATACAAACATTCAGTCCATGACATTCACCATTGTAGCATCAACATTGGAACCAAAAGAGAGCCTGGCATGTAATAGGCACTCAATAAATACGTGCTAAATAAATGAATGTGTTATAGACATTCACTTCACTGTGAGTCCATATGAGTGGCGCCAAGTCTAGCACTCCATCCCGCAGGTCAGGGCGTGTCCCTGTACATTCCCCAGGCAGCCATCAATGCCACGGTGGAAGAGGACATCCTGCTCTCGGTTGCATACTCCTGCCATGGCATCCCCACTATCGAATGGAAGTATACGTCCAACTGGGGAGTGCAGAAGATCGTGGAGTGGAAGCCAGGGACTCAGGCCAACATCTCCCAAAGCCACAAGGACAGGGTCTGCACCTTCGACAACGGCTCCATCCAGCTCTTCAGTGTGGGTGTAAGGGATTCCGGCTACTACGTCATCACGGTGACCGAGCACCTGGGGAGCAGTCAGTTTGGCACCATCGTGCTGCACGTGTCGGGTAAGACACCCCCAGGGGCCCGGCGCCTCTCAGAACTGTGAGTGTGCGGAGGCCGACTTCATGATATTAAAAGAGACGTTATCTCCCCCTCCCCTCCCCCCGCCCCGTAGAGATCCTCTACGAAGACCTCCACTTTGTCGCTGTCTTCCTTGCTCTTCTCGCTGCCGTGGCTGCAGTGTTAATCAGCCTCATGTGGGTTTGTAATAAGTGTGCGTATAAATTCCAGAGGAAGAGAAGACACAAGCTCAAAGGTAATTCTCTGGGCCTTGTGATAATCGATTCACGGCTTGGATGGCCAAAGGTGGCCCTTGTCATCTTGTTCTCACCCAGAAACCACCCCAGGCCGATTGGCAACTCATGGATGTGTCTTTTGCTTTGCAGAAAGCACAACGGAGGAGATCGAGCTGCAAGATGTGGAGTGTTAGCCAAGGCTGGGCCCAGTTACATTCCTACCTCAAGAGGAAAACGTTATCTCCCAACGAAAGGAGCAAACACGGCCAGTCCACCCCGAGCCTCTTGTGCCACACACTGGTTCCTGATGGGACAGCTGGATGTTGGCAAGGTTGACTGCCTGAGCTGGACTCTGGATTGGATGAAGGCAGTTCCAGTGGCATGGAGTTCAAAGAGGAGAGGGGTGGAGGCTCTGAGCCAGAGCTGTGCTTGGCTGCGGCTCCCGGGCCATGCGGACGCATCAGCAGTGGCCCCGTGCAGGCCCTGGCTGCTTCCTCACTACACTCTGCTCTGGCGGGGGGATGGCCATTGGAGGGGTCCCCGTACCAGAGGCCAGAGTATTTCCGGATCACGTGTGCAGCCAACACCAGAACAAGCTCTCTGTGCTCTGGTCTTCTCTGCCTGTGGCCTCCTCCAGCCCTCTGCTGTGGGAGCTATTGTGAGAGCTGAGGCATTAGAGCACCTGCTCAGATCAGGGAAAGGACCCTCCCCTCTGTGGCCTGGAGCTTTAGGGAGAAGAGCTTAATTTGTTCCACAGGGACCAGCACTGGGAACAAGGAATAGGGAGAAAATGATCTCTCTCGTTCTCTCTTACTCCAATGTTAATTAGATTTTCCCCTTCTACGGCCCCAGTGTAGGCCAGTGTGAGGAGAACAGTTCATCTCCACCATGGGCAGAGTCTGGCTTCCAAGTGACCCCCTGACAAGTTGGGTGACACTACCTATGTGAAGGCTGGGCCTGCATGGTGGGAGGGACAATGGTAAGTCAATCTCTCCCCCTCAGCCAGTCATACTTCCTGTCAAGTCAGAGCCTTGCTTGCTCCCAACTGGGCTGAGGGACACTTGGCCCTCACCTACCTCACCCTCAGGGTATCAAGTGAGGCCCACAGTAGCACAGAGCACTCCGAGCAATGGAAGGAAAGCATGAGGAATCTTCCAGAGCCTAGAAAGCAATAAGCATTGTGCTGAGTCCTGGAAAATGTAAAATACCCTGGGGTATTGGGGCTCCAGGTGAAGATGGGGACAGGATCACAGCCGGCCTTGGCCGTTATTCTCTGAAGTTGTTGGCCACCGCGTTTGCCTGAGTTTCTCCATCCCAACTTCCTTTCGGCAAGCTCTAAAGCAGGCATGAATTTATCTTCCATTCTCTTTTCCCTCCCCAACATCCTTAGCTACAGATCAAAGGTACCATCCCAATTATTGGTGGAATTTGAGCTTAGTAGCTGTGTCCCCAGCCCTCAGCTGCAAATTTACCCACACAAACATGAAGGAGAGCTAGAACATTCTCTTCTCCCTCTCTTCAAGTCCCCAATGTCCACATCTTTTCCAGAAGTTACCTGGAGACGTTAGTATGAGGCTTTTCCCTGAATACTGAATCTGGGGTTACGGGAAGGGATCTTTTGGGGCTATCAGTGATCTAGAGCAGAGCTCCAAAGGCACTACTTGACTCAGAAGGTGAGAGAGCAGTTGATCTACATGACTGATTTGTAGCCTAAGTATGTGACACACAGAAGGGTCTCACCTCAGGCCACCTCCTGGACGCGTGTAAACACACACACCTGCACCCTTTTCCCTGGACAGCAATCAGAGGAACCAGACCTATGCCATGAAGGATGGGTTTCTTATACTCGTCTCCAGTGCCGCGAAGAAGCAGGATAAGTGCCAGAGAGGGTCAAGGATCATCTGATCACTTCTTCGTCCTTTTTCACACAACACACCCATCAGCAGGAAACCAGACTGGATCTGGGTAGCTGCTAGAGCCTCTATCCTCTTGACACTACCTGCTTTCCAGAACTCTACCTCTCAGCGTATGAGAAGTCAGGGGTGGTAATCTTTGTAATAAAAGGAGAAATGGAAAAGAACACCCAGTGAGAGGCACAAACCCAGATGTAAATTAAATCTGTGCCCTGCCCCTGCCCCAAATCTTCATGAAAGTTTATTGCCTCAGCTTTCCGTGTCTTTATTTTGCACTTTTAAGCTCCCCCCATCTTGAATATTCCTGTGGAAAGTTATTGATTCTTGAGCCTGGGGGTTTTGTCTATTTTTTAAAAAAGAAAATATTAAGTCATAGAGGTTTAGCCACTGAACATGTTCAACTATAAGTTATGTTTCAAGCTGTGAGGGAAAAAAAAAGTTTTAAAGACAAATAAAACCTGCAAACAAAGCTCTGGCCCTTTGTGTGTGAGCCCATCCCTATGGAGAACTCAGAGGCCCTGGGAGAGGTTTCCATCAGCTGTAGACAGAAGCAAAACCCTCAGCCACAGCCAGGGACCTGACAGGATTTTTCATGACAATGGAATTAATCACATTGATTTTAACCATAAACATTCTTTAGCAATTCAGAAAAGCGACACCATATTAGCGCCATTATTCTCCCCTGTATTGTAACCAGAAGACTAATTTGAAGTTTTTGCTTCCGGAATGTGACTTGTGATTCAATAGAGTCCTTCCTGCTTCTAGAAGGGGCTGAAACGAGGATGCGGCCGTTGTCATCACCTCGTTCAACAGTGCATAAGACGCGAGAACTTTCGTGCTTTGTTGACAGATGTCCTCTCAGAGATTGTGATCTAAGAAACCCAAAAGGGACACACTGTTCTTTCTCATTTCATGGTGTTCCAGGTAGGCAAGGATTGCTGAAACAAAGCACCCCTGTCCTCTAGAGCTAAATACTCCACAGGACTTCACGCTTGCTCTGATTTGAAATGGTACCACACAAAGCTGAGGAGCTAAGGCAGTGAGAGATAAGAAGGTTATCAGGATATCTTGCTCAGTGCAGGGATGTAGAGACAAGCCCTGAGAGAGGATAGGGTTTGGAAAGACTAGATAACTGTAACAAGGGCAGAGAAGATGTGGCAGAATAGAATGTTAGGAGATGGAACCAAGAGGAACCAAATGTGATGGGGTGAAACCCCAGGGCCCAGACACAAATACAGCCCCCTGTGGCAACATGGGAGGGGAGACTGGGGGAAGGGAAACCCTCTCTCTGTCATCAGCCTTTATATATCCAGCATGTTTCTTCTGCCCAGTTTCCAGGGAAGCCTCAGATGCCTCTAGTTTACTGAAAGCAGAGCAAATCCCTGTGGTAGTTGATAGTGTGTCAATCCAGAGCTCAGCTTCTATTAAGGGACAGTGCAAGTCTCCAGCACATGCACACCCATAACCCATCCCCACTGTCAACTTTTCCAAACCCTGAGAACATGGATACTGAGTCCACTATTTCCACTGCCGTTTATTTTATTTTAATTTTTTTATTAAAAAATTTTTTTTATTGAAGTGTAGTTGATTTACAATGTTGTGTTAGTTTCAGGTGTACAGCAAAGTGAATGTTATATATCAGATATATATATATATATATATATATATATATATATATGTATATATATATCCATTGTTTTTCAGATTCTTTTCCCATATTGGTTATTAAAGAATACTGAGTAGTGTTCCCTGTGCTATACAGTAGATCCTTATTAGTTATCTATTTTATATATAATAGTGTGTATATGTTAATCCCAATCTCCTAATTTATCCCTTCCCCCCATGTTTCCCCTTTGGTAACCATAAGTTTGATTTTGAGATCTGTGAGTCTGTTTCTCTTTTGTAAATAAGTTCGTTTGTGTCATTTTTAAATTAGATTCCACGTGTAAGTGATATCTCCACTGCCTTTATTTATTTAAAAAATATTTATTTATGTATTTATTTATTTGGCTACGCCAGGTCTTAGCTGTGGCACGTAGGATTTTTATTTGCAGCATGCGAACTCTTAGTTACAGCACGTGGGATCTAGTTGTTCCCTGACCAGGGATCCAACCCAGGCCCCCTGCATTGGGAGTCTTAGCCACTGGATCACCAGGGAAGTCCTTCCACTTCCTTTTCAACATTAGGTGGGTGTTTGGTTTAATTACAAAGGGGATGAATCGTTCTTTAAAATTAAAATGATATTGGAGTCCATATATAAAGTAAGCAGTAAAAGTTTTTTTCCTACGCAATAGTTAAATTCGGGTGTATCCTTCTAGACTTGCTCATGCATATATGAAAATATCTGTCTATATATACATGGACCACAATATACATATTTAATCTATTTTCTTTTTAGGCAAATGGGATTCTATTATACACATTACCCTACAACTTGCTTGTTCTCCCTTAATGTTTCTTGGGCATTATTTCATGTCTCTACCTATTCCTAAATATTCTTATTGCCTCCACAATGCAATTCATAGCATGGATACCTTGTAATTGTTTGTTCACTGAAAAGTTTTATTTCAAATGGTATATACAAAAATAAATATCTTGGGCAATCTTCCTATCACATCAGACTTGTTCCTTCAGCCAAGATGGCTTCCACTTGTTAACTAAGGTACTCAACTCCATCGCCTATGAATCTCTTCCGCTTTCAGGAAATTCAATGTTTTATAAGATTAAAAAATTTTTTTTGAAATATAGTTGATTTACAATGTTGTGAAAGTTTCAAGTGTACAGCAAAGTGATTCAATTATACACATATATATTCTTCAGATTCTTTTCCGCAATAGGGTATTACAAGATATTGAATATAGTTCCTTGTGCTATACAGTAGGTCCTTGTTGTTTACCTATTTTATATATAGTAGTGTGTATATGTTTTTTTTCTTCTTTGTTTTTGCTGTGCTACACAGCTTGTGGGAGCTTAGTTCCCCAGTCAGGGGCTGAACCCATACCCCCTGCAGTGGAAGCATGAAGCCCTAACCACTGGACTGCCAGGGAATTCCTAGTAATGCGTATATGTTAATCCCAAACTCCTAATTTATCAACCCCCCTCCCCGCCTTCCCTTTTGGTAACCATAAAATTGTTTTCTATGTCTGAAGTCTGTTTCTGCTTAGTAAATAAGTTCATCTGTATCATATTTTTAGATTTCACAAATAAGTGATACCATATGATATTTGTCTTTCTCTGACTTACTTCACTTAGTATGATAATCTCTAGGTCCTTCCATGTTGCTTCAAATGGCATTATTTCCGTCTTTTTTTATGGCTGAGTAATATTCCATTGTGTG
Source organism: Mesoplodon mirus (assembly GCF_964341445.2). Classification (NCBI taxonomy): domain Eukaryota; kingdom Metazoa; phylum Chordata; class Mammalia; order Artiodactyla; family Ziphiidae; genus Mesoplodon; species Mesoplodon mirus. Next base: position 38,178,463 of record NC_138983.1, read on the forward strand.
TATATGTGTGTGTATGTGTGTGTGTGTGTGTGTGTGTGTGTATATACCATATCTTCTTTATCCATTCATCTATTGATGGACACTTAGGCTGCTTTCATGTCTTGGCTATTGTAAATAGTGCTGCAATGAACATTGGGGTGCATGTATCTTTTTGAATTTTGGTTTTCTTCAGGTATATGCCCAGGAGTGGGATTCCTGGATCATATGGTAGCTCTAACTTTAGTTTTTTAAAGAACCTCCATACTGTTCTCCATAGTGGCTGTATTAATTTACATTCCCATCAACAGTGTAGGAGGGTTTCCTTTTCTCCACACCTTCTCCAGCATTTATTATTTGTAGACTTTTTGATAATGGCCCTTCTAACAGGTGTGAGGTGATACATCATTGTAGCTTTCATTTGCATTTCTCTAGTAATTAGCAATGTTAAGCACCTTTTCATGTGCCTGTTGGCCATTGGTATGTTTTCTTTAAAGAAATTTATTTAGGTCTTCAGCCCATTTTTTGATTGGATTGTTTGTTTTTTTTGAATGTTTTATAATATTGGTGGGGTTTATGTAAAGTTTAGCAAAGACTGAATGTTGGGAGAGGGAGAAAGAGCACTACTGATGTAAAATCAAAAGATTTAGCTTCAGATTTGACCTTATCAAGTGCACCCACAGGCAGGTTAAATTCTTTTGATGCAAGACTCCTGGTTGTTCAGGCAGTTCTGTCACTAAATATGCTAGAAAGTACTTTTCCCTCAGGTACCTCATGGTTTGAAAAGACTTTTTCTTACTAAACAAAGTGAACTTATTAAATAATAATTCAGTTTCCTGTTTTATTCAATAACAATGCATAATGCCAGTTAGAATTCCCGGTCAACATGAGATTATCAGGAATACCACTTTGATTTCATGGTGTTCTGGCAAAGAAATCTGATGGTGAAGTTTTAAAGGGTAAATATATGATTTCTGTTAGGCTTGTTACCACAGATCAGAGCTCTCTCTTATTGCCTCTTTGGGTCTCAAGGGGATCGGGATGGGACTACATGTAAAGAAGGTTGAAAGAGAAGCCATGAATAGAGTGGAAGAAGAGATTCTGCCACTGGCTTAATTTCCTTGGTATACTCACTAAGTTATCAGGAAGTTTTCCAGATTGTACGTTACTTTTCTATCTCAAACTTCTCCCTCATCTACCAAATTTCAGGTCAAGTATAGTCTGTTCTACAAAGCTCACAATCAGTAAATAGGGAAACGAAGACAGTATAACATGGAAGTTTTTCTGGTGCATAAGCTAGGGAAGCCAGAATACCGGGAGTAGAAAAACTCCTCAGCCATTTGAGCTCAACTTTTAGAGAAGTAAAAATGAGTGCCTGCGTCTGGGACCCCTCTAGCATAATTTTAGTCATTCTTTCAGATGTTTAGATTGGTCTCAGTTTTTCACTTTTACAGACCTCCTTGATAATCCTTACACAATGATCTTTGTGAAGTATGTCTATAGGATAAATTTCTGGAAGTGAACCTGCAGATAGGAAACAGCAAACTTTAAAGCAAAGACCCAGCTCTGGTCACTGACTTTTGAGTACCACTTGTGTCACTGTGTTTGCTGCTTAGAAGAGACAGGGTTTCTCCATGGTGAACTTCCTCTTAGCTCCCATCCTAAAGGGAGACTCAGAGACTTGAATTTAGCTCCAAGTATTTAAGGTATCAACAAAGAACAGGAGTAGGAAAGTGAAAGTGAATGAAAGACCAAGAAAGAGGGTGTAGAGAGAGGTCAACCACAGAGAATGGCTTTAAAAATAAACTAGAGAAAACAAATCTTCCACCCACAAATGCGCTCCCTGTCTTTACCATCTGTAAATTTGAATATAGGACATGCTAAAACATTTTCTCCTAATGATAAATAAACGTAAATCTGATGTCTTAACCATTTTTCCAACTTCTAATTAGCTCAACTTTTAGGAAACAGTTGCTTAATGCTTTATATTTGCACAACACTTTAGAATTTAACATCCATTACCAACCATATTGAAACCTTTGAACCACCTCTGAGGTTACCAGAGGCATCCTTGTCCCCATTTTACGGAAACAGCTTCAGAGAGGGTAACCCTGCCAAGCAGACACAGCTGAGCAGATGTAGAGCCAACATTCCAACACAGCTCCTTTGTCAGCCTATTAAATACTTGGTGAGGGACTAATTGGTTTTCTTCCAGCCTCTCTCCCAAATTCCACAGCACATCCTTCCAATTCCAGGTAATTCAGGTTGAAACATTAAGCTGGAAAATATAGAGTTGCTGCCACAGCAACTGAGCTGCCTGCCATTTCCCCCATATTTACTTTAGTTTTCACTATTCTTCAAGTGGGAAGCAGCTATTCTCTAAACAGTGACTTAACATAATGGGGACAGGAAGGTATTTGGAGATCCTATTGATCTTCAGTTATCCCGGTCCACTCAGATGAAGTGTAAATGAGCAGGTGGTAATGTCTGTGTGTGTATTCTCATCAGCTCTACTCAAAGTGTGGTCCTTTTACTGGTTTATGACAAGATAATCATAGAAACAGAAAATAAAACATTCAAACATTTTAATATTTGACAGCCATTTTATGTCTATTATAATAAATGGGGCTTTTATTTTGTATCTCAAAATTTTTCTAGTAATTAATTTTTATTGTATTTTACCAAAGTATCAATCTGCAATGGATAGAAATTAAAAAAAAAAAAAAACAGTCCTTTGGTGAAAGCTTGAGAATCACTGTACTGCAGTGTGAGCCTTCTTAAAAGACTCCTTATGTGAGTAGAAATGTACAGATTAGCTTAGTAAAATTAGCTAAGGCAACTTTTGGTCCACCATAACTTAAGAAGCACAGAAATTTTTTAACTGACTGCAGATTCATAACAATCTTTCAATTTCCATGGGTAGAAAGATGTAGTACCTTAATCAGGAGGAAAAAAAGCAAACAGAAACAGAAAGGTGTTAGGTATTTTATGACTTACAAGCTCTATTTATCTTTTAAAAGAAAAAGTGTAGAGAAATACAAAGGACTTTTTAAAAGTTACTTCAGTCGTAAATTATTAGAAAGGTATCTTTTAAAAATTGAAAGCTACAGATTACTTATAGATCGTTTATAGTGGCACCAAAAGGCCCATAAGGCTAAATCTCTTATTGAAACAAGAGGGAAGGGGACAGGGCACAACCATTAAAAGAATGACATGGCCATAGGCATAACAAAAACTGGTTAGAACTCACTAGATCCAAGATGGCGGGAGATTCGATTTCCAGTGGACCTTGAGCCTCATTATATGCTCATTGTAATATATTAGCATGCTAAATGACACACCCACCAACACCATGACAGTTCTGAGGCTAACCATAAAAGGCCATAAAAGACCAAAAAGTGGGCAGTGGCCCAATTCCTGGAAATCTCTGCCCCTTTCCCCCAAATAATTGGAATAATCCTCCCACTCATTAGCCTATGAAATTACCCAGCCCATAAAAACTAACCACACCATATTTTGGGACCCTCTCTTGCCTTCTGAGATGGCCCACGCTCTGTCTGTGGAGTGTGTTTCTCCCAAGGCCTCCCATCTTTTGAGATGGTCCACACTCCACTTCTTACCTATCACTTCATCTCCAAATTCTTTTAGAACGAAGCAAGAACCTCAGATTCACTGGGAACATATTGGTGAGCTAGCCAGGAGAATTCGGTAAGCCTCAGCCTCTCGCCTCCCTTGCGCTTGAGAGGGACTACTTTATTTCCCACCATTACTCTCTCATTCTCTCCTACTCTCTCCCTTACTCTCTCTTTTTCTTTCTTACTCTCTGTCACCTTTTTGGACTTAGCCTCTCACCTCCCTTGGGCTTGAGAGGCACAGCCTTACTGCCAGTCATCCTCACAGGCATCTAGGGACCTGAACCACAGGATCTTTGCCTTCTGGGTTTGCCTCATCCACCATTTAATTAACTGTTAACAGGTCCAATTGTGTAAAAATATGGAATACAACCTTACTTAGAGTTTGTGCCATGGTTACAGCGGCTGCAATCCCTTCGGGAGCTCCCTCAAGCAGTAGACTGTCTGTGCGCATACCCCCGGGTATTAGGAGGGGGATGGTTCCTCCCCACGTGGTTGGGACTCACGGTGGTGGGACCATCATTCACCACCCGCCTCCTGGCCTTTGTCCGGCCTCCTCCAGAGTCCACCCTGACCCCACTGCCACCACGCCCTGTTAGGGCTGGGCAGGCAACTCAAACTGCATGGCCACGCCCCAGGGATACATGCCTGAGCAATGACCCGCATCTGCCGTGATTGCCTCCCTGGGGTCACGTGATTGGGAGTGTTCTTCTAGGGTTGCGGGGGCCCTCCATTCCCCTAACGACAGTCACGGTGCCTCTGCCTCGGCTGCCATATCAGCCCCTGCACCCAGCCCCACTGCCCGCTGGCCAGAGCATGTGTGGGAGGGGGTGAGGGGGAGGATGGCACCAAGGTCCCAGGGGTGCTGCCCACAAAAGGGAAGGGAAAAGAGAAGTTTTTTCTTTCTCACAAACCATCTGCCGTAATGGCCAGTGCCTGTTTTCTGAAACTTACCACCTTTTTAGGGAAAAAGGCTGGGACTTAAATAAGTCTTAGAGCCATGAGGATGTCCATTCCAGAGGAACATATCCCAGAACACAGGAATTAATCTATAGACTGTATAGAGAAACCTTCAGGAAGGTCACTCATCCTGGGTACCACAGACGCCAGGATAGGATACAGGTCCCAGGACTTTGGGGCCAACAGGACCGCCACATGGGGGAGTAGCTAACCCCCATTGTGGATAAAGTCAACAGGACTATGTGGATGGGGATGCCTGGAACCACTCCTGTCTTAGAGAGCTCCCATGGGACCGCCTAACGGTAGTGCTCCTCTCTGGTACAGGAGCACTCTCCCCATGAAGGAATGATGGGAAACACCTCCTCCATCCCCAAGGACTCACCCCTTGGTTGCAGTTTGAGTCACTGGGACAAGTTTTCTCTAGATTCTTTAAAACGAAAAAGCTCATTTTCTTTTGTAATGAAGCCTGGTCGCAGTATGAACTTGAGGACGATGAGGCCTGGCCAGCAAATGGGAGCCTCAACTATAATACCAATCCTACAGTTAGACATCTTTTGCAAAAGGCAGGGGAAATGGGACAGAAGTTCCTTATGTACAGGCTCTTATGGCCCTGAGAGAAAACCCGGAGCTTCGCAAGTCCTAGGTTAGGGAACCTGGCCGGCTGGGACCCATTTAGGCTACACAAAAGCCCTCTGTAGTGGCACACCTGGAAGAACAGGAGCCCCAGCAAGACCCAAGCCCTAACACTCTTCCACCATCTTCAGCCTCTCCCCTGCCCTATAAGCCTCTTTACCCTTCCGTACCAGAAATGCAGCCAGAGCCTCTTTGCCTCCTTCAGGAAGTAGTAGGTGGGCCTCAGGGAATTATCAGAGTCCACACCCCTTTTTCCTTGTCTGACCTTAACCAATGCCACACCTGCTTAGGCAGATTCTTGGAGGACCCTGGCCAGTTCACCAAAGAATTCCAGGCACTGACTCTCTCCTTTGACCTTACCTGGAAGGATGAAAATATTGTCCTTTCCCACTGCTGCACTAGTGAGCAAAAGGCCCGTATTTGGGCACAGGTTCAAACATATGCTGATGAATTACAGGTTGCCCAACCACATCGATATCCTTTGGGCCTGACAGCAGTGCCTCTAATGGATCCCAGTTGGGACTATCAACCAAGCCAGCCTGGTATCACTAGTAGGGATCACATGATCCTTCGCCTCATTGAAGGGATGAAATGATGCATAATTAAACCTGTTAACTATGTTAAGGTTAAAGAGGTCACCCAAGGCCAAGATGAAAATCCAGCCCTATTTCAGCCCCGATTGGTAGATGCCCTCAGAAAATATACGAATATAGACCCAAATATTTTCAAGGGACACATTGTATTTGCAACCCACTTCATTAGCCAATCAACCCCTACATCTGTCGGAAGCTTCAAAAGCTTGCCATGGGGCCCTAAACCCCTCTCAACCTTCTTATTGACACAGCCTTCAGTGTTTTTAACAATAGAGACCAGGCTGAGGAGGAAAAGAAGGAATGGCATGATTTAAGGATGGAACAACAGCAAGCCAGGCTTTTGGCAGCTGTCATGACGAAACCTAAGCCACCTCCTTCCTGGTCACCCCAAAAGTACTCCTAGAAGACCTCCACCAGGGAAAGGAGCCAGTTTCAGCTGTGGGAGTCCTGAACACTGGAGCAAGGAATGCTCAGGAAACAGGTCCCAGCCTACACCCAAAACGCCATGCCCACTCTGCAAGAAGATGGGCCACTGGAAGAAGGACTGCCTCCAGCTCCAAAGGGAGTGAGGATATTCCCCCATGCCAGTCATGACAGTGGTTGATTGACAGGACCTGGGACCTCCCAAGGCTCCTGAGAAGACAGTCATCATACACGGGAGGAACTGCGGGTGACCACTGATGTGGCAGATAAGCTTGTCCAATTTCTAGTGCACACAGGAGCCACTTATTCTGTCCTGACTTCTCGTGCTGGGCCCCTTGCCCCTGAAACCTGCTCTATTGTTGGGGTTGAAGGAAAACCAAAATGAAAACATTCCACCACCCCTCTAACTTGCACCTGGGGAAAGAGTCTTAAAACTCACAAGCTCCTTGTCATGCCTGAATGCCCCAGCCCATTATTGGGAAGGGATTTTCTCAGTCTTGGGGGCAACTCTTACTCTCCCTGAAGACCAAAGCCAAGGAGTGTTTTTGGCTGGACTGTGTATTATACAAGACATGGACAGTCCAACCCAAAATATTCCCCCCAGAAATTTAAAGACTTACAGATCCACAGGTCTGGGATCAGGGAATCCCAGGGAAAACAAATTTGTCACTCCTATAAAAATCACCTTACAGGAAACTAATAACTTCCCTTCCGGGCGCCAATACCCCATAAAACCAGAGGCTCAAAGAGGCCTCCAACCCCTAATCGCACAATTCATTAATTATGGGCTTTTGGTGCCATGCCAATCTCCCTGTAATACTCCAATCCTACCTAGTCTTCTCAGGAATCCTTATCTCTGCCACCTTTTTAAAATGCAAATTTTGAAAGAGGGTAAAGGTCTTCCCAGGAACGCTAATCTCTGCCATCTTTTTAAAATGCAAATTTTGAAAGAAGGTAAAGTAATTTAGAACTTGACTTGTCAAGGATAAATAGAAATCCTAAGTGTCTCTTCTGTAAACATTAGTAAAAAGGGTTTAGCCATCTAGACAGGTGACCTGGATTTGTTCCATCTGCCAGAAGCCCAATTTGAATCCAACCCCTTATAAATGATGGGTTTTATATTACTGTACCTGACTCGGGGCTGAAATTTTGAAATGGGAACTATGAGGTCTCTGTGTTTGTGTGTTTGTATGTATCTATGTGTGTTGTAGATGTATGCTATTGCCAAAACTAATTCATAGAAGAGCTCTATTTAATTGGCTTAAAGGAAATTAAGTCCTTATAGCTTATATAAATACTCAGAAATATAAAACTGGCCAGAATGAATTTCAGGCTCATGTCATCTGGGAAATATTCAGTAAGGGAACGGTGGTGGGAGAAAGAGAAGTCGGTGGGGGAATAACCTCTGGAAAGTTGAATGGATTGGACCAGGTGAAGAATGGCAAATAGGTGACCAGTCCCCTCACCCCTGCCACCTGGGCCCTTGGCAGTCAGAGAGAGCACTATGGCAGCCATTGCCAGTTCCTCAAAATTGGCATATAAATTGAAGCTTACTTCTACCAGGAATAAATAGCCATTATGGTCTTTTTTATTTATAAAATAAGTAATTCTTTTTTTAATAAAAGAAAATTTTAATGTGCTTGATTTTCACCGATGCTGACAGAAATTATAAAACCAACAGTACTTATGTTTTAACTGTATTAGGAACATCCTCAGATTATGTTTGTTAAGCAAAGTGAAAAGCAGGGCTTCCCTGGTGGCGCAGTGGTTGAGAGTCCGCCTGGCGATGCAGGGGACACGGGTTCGTGACCTGGTCCGGGAAGATCCCACATGCTGCAGAGCGGCTAGGCCTGTGAGCCATGGCCGCTGAGCCTGCGCATCCGGAACCTGTGCTCCGCAACAGGAGAGGCCACAACAGTGAGAGGCCCGCGTAGTGCAAAAAAAAAAAAAAAAAAGTGAAAAGCAAATGCAGTAAACTAAAAATGGTACCAGACCCTTCTCTAGCAAAGGGACAGTATGGACATGAATAAGTACTTGAATTTATGGGAAAATAATTATCACCTGCAGTATTGGGTTGTCTGTGTTTGTGTATAGAAGGTGCATTCATCATACGTGAAATCCAGGTTAAGCTGTGTCTCAAAAGTGACGCCCTTTGTGCAGGACCGGGATGAGACTTGGGAACACGCTCAAAATTCTCAGAATATGGGATTTTGTAATTTGCAAGTGGAGGTTGCACTTCTCACTTTCTCTGGTCGGAACACAAGGAAATTTTTAATCTTTTGTTGCCAGAATAAAAATTTTTGAACTGCATCTTCACTGTATTATATGCCCATAATAAAGAGAAAACTTTGCCTACCTGGAGAATAACTTAGTCAGGAAAATTCCATTTTTATGAGGAAGCACAGTTTCTTTCCCTTGAGAGGGCTGATTGGATTGGAATCTAATAACAATTCCTACTGGATTATTGACAAGAGCTTATCATTATGGTCCTGTATTATTATAATTTGATTCTGGTATGAGTACAAGTTATTACTATTTTGCACAAGGAATAATTAAAATATTGATTTATGGGGTACTTTATATTTCTCACAATATTATCCCCCAGTTACTAATTTTAGTTTTCCTATAACACCTCAAAGAGCTGTAGCCTGCAGTGTTATCCATATGAAATAGATAAGAAAAAGTAACTGTTGAGAGAATTGCCAACTGTACCAAAGCTATTTAAGCAGTGGACTGAAGTCTAGAATTGAAGTTCTGTATTACTTTAACTGAACATTTCTGGCTCTCTCTCTCCCTCTTTCACTATTATTCTTTTGTAAATTTTTTTTTTTTTTTTTGGCTTTCTCTCTCTCTTTTGTGGTAAAAAAACTCATAACATGAAATCTGGCTTCTTAAATTTTTAAGTGTACAGTACAGTATTGTTAACTATATGCACATTGTTGTACAGAAGATCAACTCGTGTAAATCAAAACAGGCTCAGCATCATGGTCCAGTACTGCATTGACCGAGTACTGTGGAATATTTGACATTTTTAAGTGAAAGGTGGACAAACATTTAAGAATTTTGTATTTATTTTAATGTGAATTAGGATAAGTGGCCAACACATCAATCTCATTTGTGAAAGTGAAATGAAGTTTAGACTATATTTATTTAAAGGAAAAAGAGCCAAATGAAAGAATACTTAGTAAACAATAGTACACATATGGCAAAAGTCTCATAAGTGGGATGCAGTTGACTGAAGTTTGGAAAGAGTTAGCAGAGAGGAGAGAGACAACTTTGGGTTCAAATCCTTGTCCCAGCACTTCCTGACCATGTGAATTTGAGAAAGATACTCAACTTCTATGGGCCTTAGCCCTCTTACCAGTTGAAGGAGGAAAATTTGCCTCCTTCTGGTGTTGTTGTAAGGATTAGATGTAATATATGTCAAGTTTCTGGCATCACAGTTGATATACAGCAGATGCTTAATAATAATTAGAATTAATTGAATGCTTACTATTTGTCAAGATTGTTCCAGAGCTTCACATATATTTACCCAATCCTCCAAAAAAAAGAAAAGAAAAAAGAAAGAAAACAATTTATGGGAAATGTACTATTATAACCACCTTTTTGCCAATGAGGAAAGTGAGGCCCATAGAGGTTAAAGTAATACTTTTCCAAGTCACACAACCAGTAAATTGTGGAAGGGAGATTGGAACCCAGGTAATCTGGCTCTAGACTCAACTAGATGACAGTATGATCTACCATCATGTACTAAAGTTTATCATTCAGAGGCCTTTCTCCACGGGCACTAGGTAGTCCCCGATATGTGCTACAGGGACTCCCAGGGTGGCCAGCAATGCCTGGGAGTGGATGGGACATGTGGGGAAACAATTAAGCGACATACTGGTGCCCTTGAATGATAGGACAAGAGGTTGGGGTTTATTTGGCACATAGTGGGGACCAATTATGGCCATCAGTATGTTGCAGATGCATTTTTAGGTGCTGGGCATAAAAAAACAATAACAAACAAATGAATAAAATATGACCCAGCCTTCATGTTACTCTAGTGAGAAACAGCTGGTAAAAATTCATTGCAATAAAGAGGGATAGATACCATGAGAGAAATCTACATGAAACAAGTGGAGACACATGGAACAGAGGGTCAATTCTACTCAGAGAGGCAGGGAGAGAGAAGACTTCACAAAGGAGATGAAATAAGCTGATCTTAAAGGGTCCATAGAAAGTTTTGAGCAGGTCATAGAGCTGTGCATTTTGTCAAATAGCCTTTTGTGACAGCCCAGGGAAATGAGGGCCCTGGGTGATGGCAGTAAGAATGGGAAAGAGGAGTGTAGAGGCTTGAGGTAGGATTATTAGGCGGTGACAGTTACATGTGGTGTCCAAGGAGAGCAATGAGCTAAAGTCCTATGACTGGGGTGCCATTATCGGGGACAGTTTGTGGAAGAAGAGAATGAATTTATTTGAGTTTGAGGCACCTACAAAATAGAGGTGTGGATAAAAGACAAAACAAAGGAGTATTGGGTTTTGGCAATAGCTTTTTCTCCAGAATGACTATTAAAAGCCATGTTACTGATAAGGAAAGAAAAAGATCATTCCTGACTTTCCCCCATTACCTCAGGTCAGTTTATTAGCCTTGCCATTGTCACCTGAGGCTCAAGCAATGTAGGAGACGAGATGTGATTTCCACAGGTGAGGGGTGGGGACCATGGCCATATTCAGTCCTGGGCTGGTTAGACAGAGTCTCTCTCCTTCTCTGGCATCTGGATTTGCTTTCTTAAGGAAAAGAGAAAGAGTGTTATTTTAGCTAGTGGATGAGCAACTTTTGAGAACTTAGGTATTCATTTAACTTTCATTTGACAGGTATTTATTGGGCAAATGTTTATTAGTATGTAGTAGGCACAGTTATTGAGGTTGGGGATGCTGTAAGGAACAAAACACAGCCCCAGCTGTCCTGGGACTTACGTTATGGGTGCTGTGAGCTAGTACGCAAATACAGAAAGGAGTACGCTATACAAATGCCTGGGGGAAGAGGACCCAGGAAGCTGAGACAGCCAAGTGCAAAGGCCCTGTGGCAGGAGCAAATCCAGGTTAGCGGAGTGAGTGAGTAATAAATTGATCTTCTGGACCATCACCTCTTCCCTCGTTGAATTTCAGGAACGGGCTCTGAATTTCTTGGTTACTGAGTGAAACAAATTCTCCTTGAGAGGATAGACACCCTGTTACTTGGTGTGGCTCTAGGCCTGATTTGTAACATGAATGAGAGCCTTGGATAAGCTTTGGAGATTTCACTTCCTTGGAGCTCAAATGCTCTGGGAAGCAACTGCCGTCTAGTGGCAAAATGAGGAAACATGCCTGGTAGATTGGGAAGAGAGGGCAAGCTCAACCTTGGATCCCTGGCTATGAAATTACTCTGAAAATGTGCATATTTTCCACTCTCACAAAATCCACGTAAGTTGAACAATAAGGTCCAAAGTAACCTCTATCACAATTGTTTTCTGACAGAAGGAGTCATTTTCTTTGACATCTACTTGGCATTTTAACGTTTCCATATTTAATCTTCACAGCAACTCTGCAAATTGGCCATTTTTATTATCCTCATTTTGAATAGGAAGATAAGTAAAGATTGAATCACTTTTTCAATGTATTGGATCTGTTAAATGACAGAGTTTGCATTTACCCTGGTTTGTGTGAGAACAAACTTGAGTTACATTGTCTACCTATAGGCAACTCTGAGCACTTAGTAAAGGAACTAGTTCTTAACTGGATGCCAACAAGTCCAATTAACTTACTATGAAACCAGGTCCACAATTCTCATTATGAAGGAAATGCTCAGAACTAGGATTAATAGGGAGAAATCACCACAGGTAAATGTCACTTCAGCATAAAAAACTTTCTAGTAATTAGACTTGTCTGCAGTGGAACAGCATGCCTTAGCGAGCAGACATGGATGGGGTCACTACTGGGCACTGGCAGGACATTGCTGTGTTTTTCTGGCCCAGGCTGAGTCTTATAAACATTTGCATTTGAGTGCTTTGTCTTGGAGTTCTTTCCAGTTTGTCACAGTCTCAGCCATTTCCTAAATACTACACATGGCCCAATTCACACATCTACCTTACCTGACTGGCCCACTAGGCATTTGGATTGTTGACCACTGAGTAAATTAGAGGTGTTTTAAGTGATGTCCTATCATATATTTGATGGGCTTAACAATGTTTTAAAACTAACTTAATTTTTTTTCAGTAGAAGGGTTAATAAAACTAACTTAGTCCTCTGTTACCATAAATATTTTCTTGTACAAAATAGATAAAAATATACGGAAGAAAAAAGAAAATAACAATTATTAACATTTGTTGAGTGCATACTATCAGTGACCATAAACTCTGATTTTCCCATTTTTGTCCTGTCAGTGCCTGTTGTCACTGTATAATTATTAATACAGCCCCTTTTCACTTTTCAAATTGTCTCTTACCCCAATCTCTCTCCTGCCCAGGGGCAGCCTCTGTTATTATTTTCTTGACTATCACTTAGGAAATTTCTATGACTATATAAGCATATATACATGCATATATGGCCCTTCCAAAAGAAAAAATACATAGGAGCACACTGTTTTAATACATCATTCTTAGCCTTGCTTTTATCTCACTTAGTGTGTCTTAAAGATTTTTATTTTATTTATTTATTTATTTATTTATTTATTTTTTTTTTTATTTTTTTGCGGTACGCGGGTCTCTCACTGTTGCGGCCTCTCCCATTGCGGAGCACAGGCTCCAGACGCGCAGGCCCAGCGGCCATGGCTCACGGGCCCAGCAACTCCGTGGCATGGGGGATCCTCCCGGACCTGGACACGAACCCGTGTCCCCTGCATCGGCAGGCGGACTCTCAACCACTGCGCCACCAGGGAAGCCCTAAAGACTTTTTTTGCAATACATAAATAAAATGTTAAATGTTAAATTTAACATGAATATGTGTTTTTTAAACCTTTTATTTAAAAATGATTATAGATTCATAAAATAAATATAGACTATAGATTCACTCTGTACTATAGAGAGAAAGAGGACCATGAACGTTTCACTCAGTTTCCCCCAGTGGTTACATCTTACACAATTATAGTACAATATCAAAGCCAGGAAATTGACATTGGCGCAATGTTTGTATATTGTTCTATGTCATTTTGTCACATGACTCATTTAGCAACCAGTGCCGTCAAGATAGGGAACTGGTCCATCATCACGAAGATCTCCCTTGTGCTACTCTCTTATAGCTGCCCCCTTCGCCCAACTTCTCACCATCCCATAACCCTGGCAACCACTAGTATGTTTTCCATCTCTATAATTTTGTCATTTGGAGAATATTATGTACATCAAGGGTCCCCAACCCCCAGGCCTCAGACTGATACTGGTCTCCAGCCTGTTAGAAACCGGGCCACACAGCTGGAGGTGAGCAGCGGGCAAGTGAAGCTTCATGTGCCGCTCCCCATCGCTCCCCATTGCTCCGCATCGCTTGCATTACTGCCTGAACCATCCCACCACACCCTCAACCCCTGGCTGTGGAAAAAAATTGTCTTCTACGAAACCGGTCCCTGGTGCCAAAAATGTTGGGGACTGCTGATTTACATGGCATCTTATAGTGTGTCACACGCTATATTGAGATTCGCTTTTTTTTAGTTAGCATAATGTATTTTTGAGATCCATCCAAATTGTTGTGTATTAATAGTTCATTCCTTTTAATTGCTGAGTTAATTAATTCCTTTTAATTTCATAGTATGGGTATACTACAATTTGTTTAGCCATTCACCTATTGAGGAACATTTTGTTTGTTTCAGTTTCTGGCTGTTACAAATAAAGCTGCTCTAGCACTCATATGTAGAATCTAAAACAAAACAAAACAAAAAAAACTGAGCTCATAGATACAGAGAACAGATGAGTTGTTGCCAGAGGCAAGGGAGTGGGGAGTGGATGAAATGAGTGAAGGGGGTCAAAAGGTACAAAGTTTCACTTATAAAATAAGTCCTAGGGATGTAACGTATAGCATGGTGACTATAGTTAATAAAACTATATTGTATATTTGAAAGTTGATAAGAGAGTAGGTATTAAAAGTTATCATCACAAGAAAAAAAATGTATCCATGTATGGTGACAGATGTTAACTAGACATATTGTGGAGATCAGTTTGCAACATATGCAAATATCAAACAATTATGTTGTACATCTGAAACTGATATGATGTTATATGTCAATTATACTTCAATTAGAATTTTTTTAAAGCTGCTATAACAATCATTTACTGGTTTTATGTGAACATAGGTATTTGATTCTTTGGTATAAATACCAAGGAGTGAAATGGTTGGGTTGTATAAATGTATGTTTCGTTATTTTAAAAAACTGCCAAACTGATTTCCCAAGTGTACCATTTTACATTCTCACTAGCAATATATGAGAGATCAGATTCTCCATTATGCCAGCATTTGTTATTGTCACTATTTTTCATTTTAGCTGTCCTAATAGATGTAGTGATATCTCATTATGGTCTTTAAAAAATTTTTTAAACCTCTTTTGTTGGAGTATAATTGTTTACAATGTTGTGTTAGTTTCTGCTGTATAACAAAGTGAATCAGCTATATGTATACATGTATCCCCATATCCCGTCCCGCTTGCGTCTCCCTCCATCCCTCCCTATCCCACCCCTCTAGGTGGTCACAAAGCACTGAGCTGATCTCCCTGTGCTATGTGGCTGCTTCCCACTAACTATTATACATTTGGTAGTGTATATATTTCGATGCCACTCTCTCACTTCGTCCTAGCTTACCCTTCCTCCTCCCTGTGTCCTCAAGTCCATTCTCTACTTCGGCTTCTTTATTCCTGTCCTGAACCTATGTTCATCAGAACTTTTTTTTTTTAAGATGCCATATATATGTGTTAGCATACGGTATTTGTTTTTCTCTTTCTGACTTCACTATGTATGACAGTCTCTAGGTCCATCCACCTCACTACAGATAACTCAATTTCATTTCTTTTTATGGCTGAGTAATATTTCATTGTACATATGTGTCACATCTTCTTTATCCATTCATCTGTCTATCAACACTTAGATTTTTTCCATGTCCTGGCTATTGTAAATAGTGCTGCAATGATTATTGTGTTACGTGACTCTTTTTGTTTTGTCAATCTTTACCAACTTATTTTATACAAAACAGTAGCAATGTAGAATATGGGAATTATCTTCCGCTGCCACACACGCAAGTTGTGAACATTCCAAGCCAATGTATACAGTTTGGAGGGGAAGGCTAAACAATAGCATCAACCATGCTACTGAACATAGGAATTTTTTATCTAAAAAGACTAACAATTAGATAGCAACATGTTCTTAATATTGCTCTCATCATTGAAGATGGAAGAAACATAAAAAGTGACTTTTTTTAAGATTAAAAAAAAGGAAAAGGAGAAACCAAGAGGGTGCTACAGCACTGCCATACAGTCAAACCATCATATTTCAATATTTGCATACTTGAAAGCAGCATTATTTTTACTGAACCATGTGCACCTACATTTAGAAATACATCAAAGCAAAATATTGTGGCAGTCATCCATCAAGATCCAAAAGAAAGACAGCAAACAAAGAAACAAAAAACTCTAGGATGAACATATTATATGTAGATGAACATTTATGGAGACTGAATCAATATCTACATTCTTGGACTGTTCCATTCTGCCACAATAAAAGCCTCAACTCAAATTGTCAACTGTGCATTTTTTGGAGGATTTGAGTTTTTCCAGTTCTTATTATACTGCATGCTTGGAACAAAGAGGGTCATAATAAATCCTTCTACACAATGAACTTTAAGTAGACAGTTGAAAATAATTTTACTACTTGTAAACACACACAAAAAGAAGAATACAAGATTCTTTTTATTTTTAAACAATCAGTGCTTCCAAAAACACATTATCTTCTATATCGACCTCTCTCCCCTCGGTCTCTGTCCCGATCACATAATCGCTCTCTTTCTCTAGCACGTCCTGTATCTCGTTCTCTGTCTCTTCTGTTATCTCTAGGGTGATCTCGCTCTCGCTCCCAATCTCTTTTACGAGGTCTACTTCTCCGACCAGAGACAACAGCTTGTGTTCGATGAAGGAACTCATCCACCCTCATATCATAATCATGTACTCGTTTATCTCTGTATCTTGCTTCATGTGGTACTGGGTGATGTCCTGAGTAGGGGGGATGAGCTTGAGGAGGTGGAGCATGGTGCTGATGGTGTGGAGGTTGTTCCATTCCAGGATAAGGAGTCATTCCTCGCCGAGGTGCTGGTGGTCCCATGTTATGAAATTCCCTCAAATAATCATCATAGGACCCATTTAAAAACACATCTCGGCAAACTCCTGAAAACCGTCTATCTACTTCCTGGTATCGTGGATCCTTTAAATACCCTGGTCTCTGATGAAACTCAGGGGCATAGTCAATCCTTGCTTTCTTTCTGCTGTTATGAATATCATAATCTTCTGGTCGACGCCTTCCCACATCCCGGACTGGTTCTCGACGGGATGGACGATCTCTTGACCGGGGCTGAGAATGCATTCTTCTCTTGTGAGGCATTTTATGAACGACCTGATGCAAATCAATACTTTCATCAGGGGGAAATAGAAGACAAAGCTGGTTTCCACATTCAAGTTCAATTTCCTGTCCATCATGTCCG
Organism: Mesoplodon mirus; assembly: GCF_964341445.2. Classification (NCBI taxonomy): domain Eukaryota; kingdom Metazoa; phylum Chordata; class Mammalia; order Artiodactyla; family Ziphiidae; genus Mesoplodon; species Mesoplodon mirus. Next base: position 38,195,366 of record NC_138983.1, read on the forward strand.
ATCTTTACTGGCTTATGTCCATTCCAAGGATTGGTGAGATGAGCCGACTTGGTGAAGGGTAATTCACGCCTGCAAATCCAGTCAATTTTAAAGACACCTCCCAGCATTTTAGCATTCATTCCTGCTGGAAGTACCCAATGTATAGGAGATCCTCCATGGTGTGATTCTGAAGAAAGTCTTGCAAATCCTTGAAATTTTCCACTGTCTTTCACAGAAAATATTAAGATAACACTCCTTGCAGATCTGAATGCAGCATTTAATTTCTTCTCATTTACTGGCAGTGTAGACCATACACCCTTAGCTTTGGCAAGGGACACATTCTCATGGCTGTTACTCTTTATGAGAAAAAATCTCGCATCCTGTAGGACATATTTGAGTTTACTGGTTTGATCTTTTCGGACAACATGAACGGCAGATTGTAATTTCGCATGCTTCTTTTCTGAACCTGCATATGACTCTGATGCAGAGCTTCCACTTGTATCAAAAACAATAGGAGATATGCCTCTAGCTCTCTTCCTTTCCTTCTTTTTCTCATCTGATCCATCTGTTCCTGAACCAGATCTGTCAGGTCCATCCGTGAAGGAAACAGAGTCGATAGCCTCACTTCGGGTGTCATAATCATTTCCCTCTTCCTTCTGGTTTCTCTCATCCTGTTCATATTCTTCTTCTTCCTCCTCCTCCTCTTCCTCCTCCTCTTCCTCTTCTTCCTTCTCTTCGTCCTCTCCATTGTCATCTACCTCTTCATCTTCCTCCACATCTTGCACCCCTTCCTCCTCATTCTCAGTGTTGTTGCCTTGCTCATCAGAAGAACCACTGCTGCCAGTCTCATGGTCAGAGGCATATTCTTCAGAGTTCACTTCCTCCTTAGAAGACTGGCTGGATCTGCTTGCACGTCTATCCACTTCAAGCCCAATTCTCTCAGAACCATCTGGTGTAGGGGATTTGACCCTCCTTTCAGGATCCCTTTTCCGCAGACATGTTTTCTCAGGTTGACTCTTATAAGGTTCTCTGGAGGCACTACTTGACAAACGAATCTTCCGATCAGCTTCTAGATGTTTGTATCTTTCAGATCTTTGATATTCCTCATTTTTATACTCTGTGACTGGCTTTCCTTCTGTACTAACCATTCTTTTGTTATTGCTGACTGATGAGCTCAGTGGCTTAGAAATCAATTGTCTTGAATGAACAGAAGGCTTTTGTTGCTTTGTGTCAGTAGATTCCATTCGGTCACTTTTTCTTTTTGAACCCTTTTCCTCATTTTTATCTTGTTCACTCTCTGGATTATAGAGTTCATCATCCTGTTCTGGTTCTTCAGACACAGTAGCATCTAGAACAATAAGTTCTATATCTTTCTCCTCTGGGCTGTCGGCCGCCATTGCTCCCCTCTTGTTTCCGCTGCTGCCGCCGCAGCCACCGCCGCGGCTTCAACGTGACTCGGGTGGGCGCCGCAGCCGCGGCAGCAGCAGCACAGGCGCGTCCGTCGTCAGTCCGTCCGCTGGGCTTCCGCGCTTCGCACGTTAGCCTCTACCACTAACCCTTCCCGACTCACCCTTTCTCCTTACTTCTTCCCTTTCTCCCTTTTCCGCTTTCCTCCTTTCACTCCTGCCTCCCCCAGCCTAGGCCCAGCCTTCCTGCTGGGGCTTAGGGACAGGAGGCGGTAATGGGGAGGGAAGGGAAACCATGGAGGCAGCGGGCAGCGCTATAATGGAGCTGTGTGAAACGATCCCCCTCCCAAAATGCCCTGCGCTGTTTACGCTTCATTCCTCCCTGGGAACGTCACAGTGCCACGTGACGCTTTTTGAATTATGGTTTTCTCAGGGTATATGTCCAGTAGTGGGATTGCTGGGTCATATCGTAGTTCTATTTTTAGTTTCTTAAGGAACCTCCATACTGTTCTCCATAGTGGCTGTATCAGTTTACATTCCCACCAAGAGAGCAAGAGGGTTCCCTTTTCTCCACACCCTCTCCAGCATTAATTGTTTGTAGGTTTTTTGATGATGGCCATTTTGACCGGTGTGAGGTCATACCTCATTGTAGTTTTGATTTGCATTTCTCTAATGATTACTGATGTTGAGCATCCTTTCATGTGTTTGTTGGCAATCTGTATATCTTCTTTGGAGAAATATCTATTTAGGTCTTCTGCCCATTTTTGCATTGGGTCGTTTGTTTTTTTGATTTTGATTTTGGAGATTAATCCTTTGTCAGTTGCTACATTGGCAAATATTTTCTCCCATTCTGAGGGTTGTCTTTTCATATTGTTTATGGTTTCCTTTGCTATGCAAAAGCTTTTAAGTTTCATGAGGTCCCATTTGTTTTTTTTGTTTGTTTGTTTTTATTTCCATTTCTCTAGGAGGTGGGTCAAAAAGGATCTTGCTGTGATTTATGTCATAGAGTGTTTGTTCTGCCTATGTTTTCCTCTAAGAGTTTGATAGTGTCTGGCCTTACATTTAGGGCTTTAATCCATTTTGAGTTTATTTTTGTGTATGGTGTTAGGGAGTGTTCTAATTTCATTCTTTTATATGTAGCTGTCCAGTTTTCCCAGCACCACTTATTGAAGAGGCTGTCGTTTCTCCACTGTATATTCTTACCTCCTTTATCAAAGATAAGGTGACCAGATGTGCGTGGGTTTATCTCTGGGCTTTCTATCCTGTTCCATTGATCTATATTTCTGTTTTTGTGCCAGTACCATACTGCCTTGATTACTGTAGCTTTGTAGTATAGTCTGAAGTCCAGGAGCCTGATTCCTCCAGCTCCATTTTTCATTCTCAAAGACTGCTTTCATTTCAAAGACTGCTTTGGCTATTTGGGGTCTTTTGTGTTTCCATACAAATTGTGAAATTTTTTGTTCTAGTTCTGTGAGAAATGCCATTGGTAGTATGATAAGGATTACATTGAATCTGTAGATTGCTTTGGGTAGTATAGTCATTTTCACAATGTTGATTCTTCCAATTCACGAACATGGTACATCTCTCCATCTGTTTGTTTCATCTTTGACTTCTTTCATCAGTGTCTTATAGTTTTCTGCATACAGGTCTTTTGTCTCCTTAGGTAGGTTTATTCTTAGGTATTTTAGTGTTTTTGTTGCAATGGTAAATGGGATTGTTCCCCTAATTTCTCTTTCTGATCTGTTGTTAGTGTATAGGAATGCAAGAGATTTCTGTGCATTAATTTTGTATCCTGCTACTTTACCAGATTCATTGATTAGCTCTAGTAGTTTTCTGGTAGCTTCTTTAGGATTCTCTATGGATAGTATCATGTCATCTGCAAACACTGACAGTTTTACTTCTTTTCTGATTTGTATTCCTTTTATTTCTTTTTCATCTCTGACTGCTGTGGCTAAAACTTCCAAAACCATGTTGAATAATAGTGGTGAGAGTGGGCAACCTTGTCGTGTTCCTGATCTTAGTGGAAATGGTTTCAGTTTTTCAACATTGAGAATGATGTTGCCTGTGGGTTTGTCATACATGGCCTCTGTTATGTTGAGTTCCCTCTATGCCTACTTTCTGGAGGGTTTTCTCATAAATGGGTGTTGAATTTTATCAAAAGCTTTCTCTGCATCTATTGAGATGGTCATATGTTTTTTCTCCTTCAGTTAGTTAATATGGTGTATCACATTGATTGATTTGCATATATTGAAGAACCCTTGCATTCCTGGGATAAACCCACTTGATCATGGTGTATGATCCTTTTAATGTGCTCTTGGATTCTGTTTGCTAGTATTTTGTTGAGGATTTCTGCATCTATGTTCATCAATGATATTGGCCTGTAGTTTTCTTTTTTTGTGGCATCTTTGTCCGGTTTTGGTATCAGGGTGATGGTGGCCTTGTAGAATGAGTTTGGGAGTGTTCTTCCATCTGCTATATTTTGGAAGAGTTTGAGGAGGATAGGTGTTAGCTCTTTTCTGAATGTTTGATAGAATTTGCCTCTGAAGCCATCTGGTCCTGGGCTTTTGTTTGTTGGAAGATTTTTAATCACAGTTTCAATTTCAATGCTTGTGATTGGTCGGTTTATATTTTCTATTTCTTCCTGGTTCAGTCTCAGAAGGTTGTACTTTTCTAAGAATTTGTCCATTTCTTCCAGGTTTTCCATTGTATTGGCATATAGTTGCTTGTAGTAATCTCTCACGATCCTTTGCATTTCTGCAGTGTCAGTTGTTACTTCTCCTTTTTCATTTCTAATTCTATTGATTTGAGTCTTCTCCCTGTTTTTTCTTGATGAGTCTGGGTAGTGGTTTATCAATTTTTTTTTTATCTTCTAAAAGAACCAGCTTTTACTTTTGTTGATCTTTGCTATCGTTTCCTTCATTTCTTTCTCATTTATTCCTGATCTGATCTTTATGATATCTTCAGCTAACTTTGGGTTATTTTTGTTCTACTTTGTCTAATTGCTTTAAGTGTAAGGTTAGCTTGTTTATTTGAAATGTTTCTTGTTTCTTGAGGGAGGATTGTACTGCTATAACCTTCCCTCTTAGAACTGCTTTTGCTGCATCCCTTAGGTTTTGGTTTGTCGTGTTTTCATTGTCACTTGGTTCTAGGTATTTTTTGATTTCCTCTTTGATTTCTTCAGTGATCTCTTGGTTATTAAGTAGTGTATTGTTTAGCCTCCATGTGTTTGTATTTTTGACAGATTTTTTCCTGTAATGGATATCTAGTTTCCTAGTGTTGTGGTCGGAGAAGACACTTGATACGATTTCAATTCTCTTAAATTTACCAAGGCTTGATTTGTGACCCAAGATATGATCTATCCTGGAGAATGTTCCATGAGCAGTTGAGAAGAAAGTGTATACTGCTGTTTTTGGATACAACACACATACAATGAAATAGAATGCAAAATTCAGATGACTTTTTAAGTGAAAACGGGTATGTTTAGATATATTTATATTTGCAAATTTAATTTGTACTACATCTATAACTACTTCTTTGCCAAAAGGTATTATGTCCTTAGGGCACTTTGGAGGAAAAATTTGAGAAGCCCTAAGTGTAAGGGAAGCGCTCAAGCAATAACTGATAGGAATGTTCTAAAGAGGATTTCTATACTGATAGGAGAAGGGATGATGACCTCTTAGGTCCCTACATTTAAAGTCCTCCAAATGCCTTTAAAAAAGAAGTCAGGGCCTAAAACAAGTAAAGAGGAATCTTAGATTTCTAGTTTTGAGATCTACTGCAAAGAAGATCATTTGTGTTAACTAGCATTTACTTATACAGCAACTTTCTTTTCTTCCATACAAGCTGGCTTAAGCTGGTTGGTCTGATTAATATAGACATGTCTTTAGAGTCATCAGTGTTAAGTATAGTACTTCTGTTGTACCCAGGTTTACTAGAGGTCAAATAAGACCTTATTCTGTTACAGGTTGTCAACAAGAAAAGTAACTCGATGTGAAAAAAACATTTAAGGAAAGTAGACTGTGTGTTTTCAGTAAAGAAAGTGTGAGGAATGGAATTGCATTTAATTAAGGGAAAAGAAAGTCTGTCTTCTGGTTGTTTCTGGATGGAAAAAAATAAAGTGATGGAAATTAGAAAGTGATAAAAGGTTTGTGGAAAGTGGACCCTGAGAAAAGGGTTTTGTGCATGGTCAGGATTGACTAAGTTTAGAATAAATTTAATTGAGTAAATGAATTTTAAAAGTAAGCTGGTACAACACTTGAATTTGGGCTTTCTCTTAAAAGGACACGTTTTCTTAAAATGTTGAACTGTCTTTGCTAACAGGTTTTCAGTTCTTTGCCTTTTAAGTGATCAGTTCTGTATTTGTGTTTGAAATGTTTTATTGTCACTTTGGCTAAGTAACTATTGTCTCACAGTGACCTATGATCTTATTTGACCAAGTGTTTTAAATCCTTTTGACAAAACTTCCCAAATACCAAATTTTAATTAAAGTTCTTTTGATTTCTAGCTAACTTTGGGATACTTTAAAGGGCCCCTGAGGTATCTCAAAGAGAAGTATTTAACTAGGCTTATTTCCTATGTTAAATTAAATGTAATCAGAGGTTTAATCAAGCCTTTTAAGTCTTTTGTCATTTACAGATATTTTTGTACTCTGACACTGTTACAAAGAGTGCTTCATCATCAAGAAGATTCATAGGAAGGCTAAGTTAACAGTTACAACAGTTCTACATCAAGATGAAGGCTTCCAGCCGGTACGGACTTAAAACAAGGAGCTGTCCTGCCCTTGTGGCCCCTAGATCAGGCATCCAGAGATTTTTTACTCCCTGACAGGCAGGGTTGACGCCCCTACTCAGCCCTGAAGCAGTTGTAGAAGACAGACCGTCACCCCTCTGCTTCCCGTAAGAATATGGGAGTAAAATCTCTGAGGGGGGAATGAAACAGGAGGGAAGGGGGCCCGGCACAACCTTTAAAAGAATGACACAGCCATATAGGACATGACAAAAACTGGTTAGAACTCACTAGATCCAAGATGGCAGAAGATTCGACTTCCAGTGGACCTTGAGACTCATTATACACTCATTGTAATATATTAGCATGCTAAATGACACACCCACCAGCACCATGAGTTCTGAGGCTAAGCATAAAAGGTCAAAAAGTGGGTGGTGGCCCACTTCCTGGAAATCTCCACCCCTCCCCCCCAAAACTGGAATAATCCTCCCACTCATTAACCTATGAAATTACCCAGCCCGTAAAAATTAACCATGCCATATTTCAGGGCACTCTCTTGCCTTCTGAGATGGTCCACATGTCTGAGTGTATTTCTGTCTTAATAAATCCACTTCTTAGCTATCACTTTGTCTCCAAGTTCTTTCTCGACAAAGCAAGAACCTCAAATTCACTGGGAACATTATTAAGTGAAGTTCCTCAGACATATTTTAGGACTGGAGCACTATTTCCAAGAAGTTCATGTTATTTATTCTTTGCAAAATGTATTCCATTACTCCATTTGTATTTTCCCTGGGAAAATGCAGACAGCTAATGGAATAAGACAGGACAAATCTTTAGTTGGAAGAAGCAATCCAGGGTTGCTGGGTGAAGCTGGGGGCTGCCAGGGGCAGGGCCAGGCAGGAGCAGGTGCCTAGTGTGGCAAGGCAAATGAGGTCTTTCAAGTGGGAAAACAGACCAAGGAGGGACCTGAAGAAACACTAAAGATACAGTCTGCCTTCCAGGCCTTCAGCTGGAACTCTCCAAGGAATTTCTCAAAGTAGTAGACCCAGGCATGCATAACAAAGACAATCAGAGGAAGAGGTACTTTATCCACTAATACAAGAGCTGGCTTTAATAGCTCTGGTAGGGACTGGAGAACAGGCTCCTTCGGCTGGAGAGTACTTTGTTGCACTTCAGGGAAAGGATCTGCTTCTCTCAACTGGAGGGAATTCCTGTAAGAAAGCTGGGTCTTAAGAGTGTTTAAAGATTCTTAAGCAATAATAGTGGAATGAGAAAAGTCAATTAAAGACACAATTCACTGAGGTTGAGTTCAGAGTGTCTGGAATTTGTAACCATATGCTTTATTTGATGTCAACATCAAAGGAATATTTTAAAAAGCAAATTCAAATCCATAAGTTAGTAACAGTTCAAGTTAACTGCATTAAAAAAAAAGTATTTACATATCTCCATACTTGTATACCCTATAACTGTACATAAACTTTTGCATTTCAAAGCACTTGTCACTTATAAAGTGAAAGTTTTCAAAATGCTAGGTAAACATTTGCAAATTATGACTTTTTAAAAACAATACTCCTTTGGAAGATTCCTCTTCCTTGTGCTTATAGTTGATCTGCAAACATTTCTCAAAGTTTCTGGAAACTTCTCTGGAAAAAAAAATCTGGAAACTGGTCTGGAAGAAAATCATAGTAGACAAGGGCTAAGTGCAGACATAAGCAGCTCCATTTTGTAAACAAAGTTCCGGCCTTCCATTTTATTCCACTGAACTTCTTTGAACGGTCCACGAAGATGATTCCATTTGCTATCTTGTAAAACATCACTTTTTGGAAGGTCTTTACACTGGTTACGGGGAAACTGAACCATGATCTTGCTGCCACTTTCAGGGCCATTACGAACTGTGGAACAAAACCAGAAATTCCATATACTCATTTTCCAAGCTAGAGACAACAAAGATCACACAACTTCATTTTTATGAGTATAAAAACCTTGTTTGTCTATCAACTTGAAAGTGCTTATTTAAAAGTGCTTTTCAGGTTCAATATGCTAAAATAAAATTTACTAATCTATAGATACTAGGCTGGTATAAATATTCATGAATTACCATTTGTACTATAAAAATGTGCCGAGATGAATGTTGGTTTAGGAAAGTCAAATGTCCTATACATTTTCAGAACATCATTATTTTTTTCTAAGATACTTGACAACCCAATCTTTCAATGACTTGGTTAATATATACCTACTATGTGATAAACTCAAATGTTCAAAATCAGAACTGGAAAGGATGGAGGAAAGATTATTCCAAATATGAACTTTAGGTTTTAATGAGGCTTTATAACCCAGGAAAGAAGAAAAGAAATTATGAACAAGGGCCTAGCAATGATCAAGCCTGCAGATTCACAAGCTCTGATCCTGTGGGGAAGAATTTCTAATTGTCCACTCTTTCAAATATTTAAAGCAGGTATTAGAAAAGATCACACTGAAACCATATATAATTTTCAACTAGACAGTATGTATACATGCCTATCAAAGTGCCCCACGCATATTAGGTGCTTCATAAAACATCTCTCTGTTCCATCCTTTGACCATCTTTAGGATCAAATATTATTCTTGCATATTTGCAGCAGTATAGATATTTTATCTATGTATCTATGTATCTATGTTATCTACTTTTGGCCATGTGGCTTGTGGGATTTTAGTTCCCTGACCACGGATTGAACCTGGGTCCATGGCAGTGAAACCATGGAGTGAAAGCACCGAGTCCTAACCACTGGACTGCCAGGGAACTCCCCAGCAGTGTATTTTTAAAAAGCATTTATCCATTAAAAGTTTTGAACTGCAGGAGCAACAATGCTGATGGCATTTTTCAGATAATCTCTTAGGAAAATGTGTTGCCAAGCAAGACATTTTTTATAACTACTAGAAAGAGAAGTAATAACCTGTTGCTCTGAATAACACCTATGATGAGATAAATGCTCAGTATAATTACTGCATGAACTCACCTACTGCAGAGATAAATTACTATTAAGTATAGTAACTATTAAAGCTAATAAATTACTATTAAGTATAGTAACCATTAAAGCTAAATGTTAAGGCCAAACTCCCAAAGGTCTCTTCACATTCAGAGAAGCAGAAAGTACCTGAAATAGCATAGTCACCATTCGGGGAGGCCACTGTTATGGCAGAGGCATTGCCAATGCTCTCTATGGGCCCAAGGCCCACATGATTACTGAAGCTCAGGACCTGCCAGCCCATAACCTTGGCTAGCTGCTGAACTGCATGCACCTGATGCTGTGACATCTGTGAATGAAAAAGGAAACTTCACTGACAATCAGCATGGGTATTTACTTTGCAGTTGACTTGACATCGTGACTGTAAAATAAACTTCCGTTGGGGTTTTCAGTGCCTAGCCCAGGGACCCTATCTTATGTTTGAGGAATCCTCCTGTGTGACCACTGAGGGAAGCAAACAGCACCCCACCTTCTACTGCAGAAGCTAACATAGCCTGATACTCGCTTTCCTGTCCACTGGCAGCTGGAAGACAGGCATACGACCTGAACTTGGCCAACTGGAACCTCCCACCTGGATCAGTGATTATGAAGCAACATTTAAGTAGTAGCAGGGTGTGTAGCTGAGTATCTTCCATTAACCCCCTCAAGGCCACTCTCCACCCTGCTCTGTCCTGGGAGGCTGATCCATACGGTTACACTACCAGCTTTTATAACTAGGTCCTTGGTAAACAGACACTCCCGAAATTGTCCTGAATGTGCCACTTATTTCTGGTTAAGACCCCGACTGATACATGGGGCAATTCGGAGTGCATTCTGTCCCAGCGATGAAGGCAGTAGTGCTGGGACGGCATCAGTAGTGCCATTGCCCTGGCTGTGGTTCTACCTAGCTTCCTTTGATCCTGATCCATTTGCAAGTCTTATTCTCTAGACTTCTCATCAATTCCAGAAGCTATCCCACAGGCTTTCAACATGTTTCTGCGTGTATGTATAAGCTGACCGAAGCCATTTTAGGTGCAATCAACCAAGAGCTGCCATACCTCATGAATGCATTTTATTTCCTTGGTTCCACATAAGCAATCAGTATAAAAGATTATTGCTTCTAGGATGGAGAGTGTCAGTATTTTCAAAAAATTTTATGTGGAACATAAATACGTGTTTTATGTGAAAGATTCATTAGCATTTCAAAACCTACGCTTTCTCCCATAACTCATATTTCAATGGACCATCATAACTCCATGAAGAAGGTAGGAAAAATACTGTTCTTACTTTACAGACGAAGAAAAGAAAGGTCCAGAAATTTGTCCACTGTCACAAAGAAGGTTTGTGACAGCACTCTCCATACTGTCCCTTAATAAGAGGAACTCTTGCTTAGGGCTCAAGAGGAAAGCATTCCATTTATCATTATGGAGAATGGACACTATAGCTTCGTATCCGATCTCCCTTTCTGTTTTTTTTTGGGTAATTCTAAACTTTCACGTGGTCCTGGAGGGGTGGTATATCTTGGCTAACATGAGAAATGAAAAAAGTCCGATAATCTCAGAACTGGTCCTGCATCTTAAATACAAACTAAGAGTAGAAACAAATCTAGGATAGTTTGTCAACACTTTCAATTAGCCTGTAGGTTGTAAAATGTGCACTAGACATTAGGTGGCAGGAAAAGATGGCTTTTTAAAAATAACTGTACTTCTTCCCCACTTTGTTCGTTCACTAGTTATGAGTGGAAGGGGCTCAAGACCTGTAGCTGCAGCTGTTACCTGAGACAGAAGGAAGTCCTGCAGCTCCTGCTCCTGATGAGACAGAGTGATGACTCTTCCATCTCTGTGTACGACTCGGATCTGCTCAACTCCAATATTCAACTGCAGCTGAATGGACCTTTAGAGACACATATACTAAAAATCAGAAATGTTGAAAATTACCTTATACAATGTCAAAAACCTTAACATCAAAAAAAAAAAAGGATATAACAGACAGTTTTGATAACCTACACCAACACCCACGGGGGAGAGTTTTCTTAGGTTCAATGGAAACCATCAGACTCTCTCTAAACTACTGTAGGCCACTAAGCAGCAGTCTACTCAGAAGGATACGGTGGGGGAAGCACGGCTTGCCAGCAGGCCAACACCACTTGCTCCTCTTCTACGGCAGGCCTTTCAGCTGTCAACACTGCAGCAATACACCTTTGCTGCAATGAAATGAGATCCACATTGAGAATACATGGGACCTGCCCTGACTTAACAACCTGGTTCCTCACAGGAGCCACGCACCCTTAACAGCTCCACAGGCATGGTTTCCAGGGTGCCCACCAGAGACACTGCCCACTGTTAGAAGTCACACCATCCTGGGAAATCCAAAGCCGTCCCCATCAGGGATTTATAATTTCTCCCAGTCCAGAACCATTTTACCAATTTGGGATCATTTTTGCCATAAGCAGTGTTGTCTAGTAACACACATGGCATCTTTCCTTAGCAAGTTACTAGGAGACTAGAGCGAGAGTTAACCAAAGGTCAAATTCTCATACAGAAAGGAAAATAGGGTTTGTTAACTTCACCTTCTCCTGAAATAATCAGCAAACAAGTCAAAATACGTACGCTCTATTAACTAAGCTTAGGTCAAACAAAGAAACTCATAAAAGAGCCAATGAATATATACGCAGATCACAAAACTCTTCGAAACTAATTTATAAATATTTAGCATATGACATGTACATGAAACACAAAACTCTCCAAATCAAATAATCTAGCTGAACAAATGTGGAAAAAAATAGCATTATTTCTTTCCACATTTGATAGTACCTCTTTTTTCCTAACTTTGTTTTACAGCAAATATTTAAGAATAAAGCATTTTGGCAACTACCTATATAAAACTGTAATTTTGATGAACTTTACATATTTCTTTCCAAGAAAAAACACAAAATTCAGAAGGCTTAAAGGAAAAGACTTATAAATCTAACGAAATTTTTAAATTCTCCTTTTTTAAACAAAGGTGTGAGGGAAGAGGAGTTTGTAACCACTTTGAAAAGCAAATTGGTAACATTAATCAAAAATTTAAATGTCCTTATCTTTTGACACAGCAGTTACACTTGGAGGAGTTTATCCTATAGATATGCTTACATATGTACAAATTAGTTTGCTGGCGTCCAACTAAAATGTTCAACAATAGAAAGTTGGGGAGCTTTAAGAAAGAGAATTACTTGCAATTTCAAATAGCATAAGATGACCCCACCAGCTATAGAAGATGGGGAAAAGGGCATTCTATACTTCCTTCTACTTCCTCTCCTGTCCTGATTCTATCAAGGCTACATTATCACAAACCTTTCTTCACAGAAGTTTAGAACATTTACACTGGATTCTATAACCATAATCCCACAGTTGTTTGGTCTTAGTTCTAGATGTAAATAATTCAATGCTGCTCAATTTTTTCTTTTCCTCTCCTTTGTGCTCACTCTCTAAGTTTTTATTATGGAAAATTTTAAACACACACAAAAGTATAGTATAAGCCGATGACCCCGTCACCTAGCCTTAACAGTTAAAAACATACACTAACTTTGTTTCACATATTCAACACTTCCTCTCCCACCACACCCCCGAGCCACCCCAATTATTTCATTATTTCTTTAGGTAGAGGGGGAAGAAAGCCATGATCCACTCCACCAATCTTTTCCAAGAAGTTTCAAGACTGATTTCCTTTGCATTGTATACTCTTTTACCTTCTCTATTTGATCTTTAAATCCTGTTCGTTTACTATTTTTCATTTTTATAAAAAAAGAGAATTAAAACATCCCTATTAAAATATAGTGTTATTATTATATTACACATTATTATAGTATATATTATTATATTCCCCTACTCCTGAGGGTGGTGATGGTTTCCAGTTGTGTTTGCTCACTGAGAGACCACTGTGGCTAGTTACGTCTGCCTGAAATAAAGCAACTAAAGCTTGAAAAATAAAACATACAGACCCTGATAAACATACTCACTCTCTCAGACTGACCTGGAGGAGGGGACTCAGCTCCATCTTTCTAGTTGTTAATTTTCAAAGAGGCTGAAATGGAAGCCCAAAATGTCTTTCATGGCCACCAGCTAATTATATTAATGTGTTCCTCCCCACTGCCCATAGTTTTACTGATATAATTGACAATGTCATTGTATTCGTTTAAGGTGTACAACATAATGGTTTGATATTTGTATATATGGCAAAATGATCACCACCGTAAGTTTTTTTAGCATCCATCACCTTACATAGTTACCCATTTTCTTTTTCTTGTGATTAGAACTTTTAAGATTACTCTTTTATCAACTTCCAAATATACAATAGAGTATTATTAACTATAGGTTCCATGCTGTACATTACTTCCCCAGAACTAATCTTATAACTGGAATTTTGTACCTTTTGACCACCTTCACCAACTCCCCACCACTACAACCACCAATCTACTATCTGTATATTAACTTGTGATTTATGAATATAAATCAAGTAGACTGCTCCTCCAGGAATGCTGGGGACAAAAGTCATTAAGGGCATAATCATGAACTGGATTAGACACAGGAGTTGTTTTAGGCACACTATGGAAAGGACAGGCTCTAATATAAACAGCCCTCCTCACCTCAAATACCCCAGAGTGGCCACAGCCTCTAGGCAAGAACTGAAGTGGACAGGAGTCTGAGGAAGCGTGGCAGCTTTCCACTCAAAGCTGGGGTTCCTTCTTTACCACAGCTCAAATATGTGACATTTACCTAACAGAGACTATTTTAGACATTCTTACCTCTGTTTTTTTTTGGTTTGTTTTTTTTCTGTGTATTTTGGCCGCACCACGCGGCATGCGGGATCTTAGTTCCCCAACCAGGGATAGAATCAATGCCCCCTGCAATGGAAGAGCGGACTCTTAACCACTGGACCGCTAGGGAAGTCCTTACCTTTCATTCTTAAAAACACTCTACAGCTGACATAATTTACTGGAATGTTATGCCACCCTAGCAAATAAAAACCAAAATCTTGATATAATCACTCAGCAAACATCAATACATAAAAAGCAACTTAACATATTAAACAACTTCTTTTTGATACTTACTTGCATATTTGTTCATAGCCTTGTGATGTGATTAAGACTTTCACACTAGATTCATAAACATCATTAATATTTGACCAATGAGCCTGTATCTGAGGATCTTCAATGCGACTTGCTAAGCTGTCAATGGTTGCAGCAGTTCTTTTAAAGAAAATAAGTTAAAATTTTTATAAAGTTACCATATAAAATAATAAGATGATAAATCACTTATCAGTTTTATGGTTATTTGAAAAACAGATGACTACTTTTCGAAAATACCATCATTTGAAAAGCAAAGATTTGAAAGAAAGGTCAGATGTAGCTCTGATGTGCTGGTTCTCAGTTTCACATCACGGCACATTCTCATGCCACGTTGATTTCCTTTTAACTCCATTTGTTTTCTGCCACTCAGAAAATCTTACCAGAACACAAGTGAGAAGGATACTTCCAGGGTACTAACCTCAGCTCTGTAAAGAATATAAATTACTCATAAATATCAGTACTTGATCCCCGGTAACAAGTGACTTGGGACATACCCGCACCTGGAATTATAATTCCATTACTGTCATGGAATTATAATCATTTTCAAGAGAACCTAGAGAGACTTATTGCACAATTAAAACCTATACTCCAAGAAAGATAAATATGGTAAGCATAAATGAAAAATAAGACCCATCAAGTGATAAAGGATAAATATGGTAAGTATAAATGAAAAATAAGACCCATCAAGTGATAAAGGATAAATATGGTAAGCATAAATGAAAAATAAGACCCATCCAGTGATAAAGGATAAATATGGTAAGTATAAATGAAAAATAAGATCCATCCAGTGATAAACGATAAATATGGTAAGTATAAATGAAAAATAAGACCCATCCAGTGATAATTATGTACCAACTACTATAATAAGTGCTTTCATGAATTATTTTAACCTTACTAACGATAGTAGACACTACTATTATTACCTCCATTTTGCAGAAGGAACAAAAGCAGTTTAGCAATGTTTAGTAACTTGCCCAAAGTTTGTAACTGTTTGGGGCACAAAACCTGGAAGTCAAACTCCAGAGCCAATAATCTTTCCTTTATATTTTATACACACTAATGAAAAGCCACTGCCTAGAGCCAAAGCATAAATTATGTAAGTTAACCAAATTACTGAGATCCTCAGTTTCTAAAATTGGATTCTAGCACTTTACTGGAAAGAGAAGGAAAAACCAGGAGGAAATGGAAGAAATGAGAATAGCCACTGAGGACAAGGGGTTTTTACACCAACAGGCTTGGGCTTTGCTCTTTTATCCTGCTTCTGCTCTAGTAGTGGTTCCTTTCAATCCATTTTTAACTTTACCTTCTTTTGCTGTGATTTGTTTCCCTGGCAGTGCTTCAAAAATTTTTACAGCAGATAAATACGTATGTGAGAGTTTTGATCTCAGTATTATATCTATCAACAAACTGGGAATAAAAAAGTATCTAGCAATTGAGAATTGTTAAAAGAAATTATGGATTAGTCACACAATGGGCTATTACATAGCTATTAAAATCTCTGAAGGCACGGTATAAAACTTTATGATACCAGATTTATTAAAAAATAAAAAAGATACACATGCCTTGACACATATACTGTTGACCCATGAACAATGGGTTTGAAATGCACCTGTCCACTTATAAGAGAATTTTTTTCACTAAATAATTACTACAACACTGCACAATCTTTGGTTGGTTGAATCCACGAATGCAAAACCTGGGAAAAGGAGGAATTGCTTATTTGGTGGCCGACTGTAAGTTCAACTGTACAGAGAGGGTCACACCCCTAACCACTGTGTTGCTCAAGGCTCAAATGTATGTAAAAATATAGGAACATGTTAATTGTATGGAATTATACAGATGGGTTGATACATTTGGAACATTATTTCTATATCTAAGGGGAGAAAAGGGATTGTTTTTAAAACTTTGCTGCTTCCAAGATTACAACTACTATTCAGAAATTTATAAGCATTCTAAAGATAACTTTTTCCATGCCCTTCATTTATTTCGGGGAATATTTAACTTTACGGTTAATCAGAAATTTGCAAGATTAACAATATACTCAAATTAATAGCTTTTATAATGGAAAGTAACAACAATAATCTAACATATAATATTCTTACTGTTTAAAAGGAACTTCTGTATATATTATTCAATTTGATCCTAAGACCAGACTCCTATACCCCCAGTTGACAGAGAAAGAGGGCCACAGATATTAACTAACTTGCCCAAAGTTACTTAGCAAGTCATTGAGCCCTGGCTTAAACGCATCTTTTACCCTAAACTCCTTACTCCTTTCACTGTATCATGCTGTTGTCTCTAACATGTCTTCCTAATTCATTTTACTAAAAGTTTCCATTCTGAGACCAAAGACTAATACGCTAATAAAACCATGACTGTATTAACAGGAAAAAACCAAAAATCAAAAATAAAATGTCATTTCCAAAAACAGTGTCCCCATGCCTGTTGAGTACCACCAAGGTGCAATCATGAATGAAACAGAAACAGACCTTTTCCCTAAGAGCCAATAATAAAATAGAAGAGCACCCTTTAGCATTTGGAAGTGATACATTCATTTGGGTCCAATCATGCAAGTTTTTTTTGTAAATGATGTGTATGGAAGAAAGAAAATGAGCTTTGGGGTTACATAAACGTGGGCATAAATCCTGATTTTGCTAACTTTTTAGCTGTGTAACCTTCAGCATGTTGCACAACTTCATTAAACCCCAATCTTCTCATCAGTAGAAATGGGTTAACATGATCTGCCCCAGAGCTAAGGATTAAATAAGTCAACATATAGGAAAGTGCCTTCCAAAGTCCTAAAATGTGTGACAACCAAAAAATAGGGAAAGCTTCAAAAAAGGTTTAAATCAGTTCAGGAAGAGTATCTCATGGATGGGTTTCTGAAGAAAGTTTGGTGTCCCACAGCAGGTTCCTAGTCAGTCGTCTTTGGAAACTTTAGTGCCAGTGTTAGAAACAATATATTAAGTTACATGGGCAATGGCACTAAGTCTTCCCCAAACTTGACAGGACCATCTACGACCATAATCTCTTCTACCATAGCCACTTCCATCTCCCCGGAAAAAAAATTAAAGCATGCCAAAAATAATGTAACTAATAAAGATAACTAATAAAGGAAAAAGGACTGCAGTTTCAAAGAAAAATAGTAACTCTGTCCTTACCTACTCCTCAGAAATATATGTTTTGCTTGTTTAATTATTTTTTCCAGGAGCCCTTCACTTGACTGTATTGAATTAATTTCATTTTTATCAAAAGCTTGAGGACCCGAAAGTCTCATTCTCTTGTGGCCGAAAGGTGCACTTGCTGGATGCGGCATCATGATGGAACTCAAGGTCTGTTTATGAAACTGTAACAAGAACAGCCATTTTAAACAGCCAATACCCACATATTAACTACACAATGTTCGATCAAAACATGGCTCACATTTTGGAAACATGAAAGCAATAGATCTGAACCACACATAAAGGCAGTCTTGGCACACAGATACATGTTAACATCTACTAGGCCACATTTAATGTGAGTTTGTAAAGAGAAGGGCCCCTCTCAAGCTGCTGTTTTTATTTAAAAATTTTTAAAGTAGAAAAACAAATATTCTTTAATAAGTCCCACTGACAGAAAACATGAAATCAATAGATAATTATTCCACCATACCCTAGATTAGAGGTTCCCAAACCTGGTTACAACAGAACCATCTGAGGAACACAAAAAAATACTGATTCCCGCACCACCACAAATGACTGAACCAGATTTTGGGGCGAGGCAGAGAAGGCTGGAATATGTACTTCTATTAAAAGATTTTCAGGGTAGTCTTTTGAAATTAGCCTAAACTGTGAACCAGCACACAGGAAACATAGTTCTAGATGATGTGTAAGTAGAATACATCCTGAAATAACTCAAGTAATCCTTTTCACGGGCTCTGGCAAGATATTTTCCCTGATTACCCAATCCGAATACCCTCTAGCGTGCATTTCTTACACCTCTCTATAAAACGTGTGGTGTATTTCTGCCACTAGAAGCTATGCTTGGAGATAGAGACTGTATTCTGATTATCTCTGCATGCCCTGAGCCCATAGCAAGGATCTTTCACAGCACAGCTAGTGAATGCCATCGCTACATGAATAATGAGGACTCAGCAGAGGGGAGTGTGTGTACATTCACTGCTGTGGATACTCTTACCACAATGCAAGGAAAAACATTTACTTCATTACCTCTCTAATCAGTAGATGCAAATTATGCTCTAGGACATAAAGATGGTCCTCTGGACTTTGCTTCTCGGTAGCAGATTTTTGGGATTTCTTATCATTTGAAGAATGGCACAAAGAAATAGATAACTGCAAGCCTATTTATAAAAATAAGTAGGACAGATATAAATAACCTATAATATGGAAAGGCACAAACTGTTTCATAAAGTATAATCACAGCCCATTCTCAAAACATACATCCTGAACTTTAAGAGGAGGCTTTCGTGATCAACATTTTTACACCAAAATGACTACTCATGAATATAATAAACTACCATATATTTTAACAATTCAAATTCTGTTCACCTACAATGTGGCTGCTGACCCTGGGCTGTGGCTAAAGACAGGTGAACAGAAACTATATGTTAATTTATTTCTTCTAGATTTTAAATTAAAAACAAAACAAAACACAGAGTTAACATCTGGTCTTACTGACTAGAAGACAGATATCGTTCCCTGTTCCCATGAGAATCAGGATGAAATTTTTCACTCCTAATACCTATTCCCTTGACAAGATCTAAGAAGATGCTCAGAATTTATGGAAAAACAAGTACAGCTAATTACAAATTGATCTCTAGGTAAGTCTAACTGCTTTTGAATAATATTTTAAATTCAATCTCCACAAATTTAGGAATATTATGGATATTTAATTAGGCATTTTCTAAACAGAAACACTAATTGGAAAACATACATGCACCCCAATGTTCATAGCAGCATTATTTACCATTGCCAAGATATGGAAGCAAAGTAAGTGTCCATCAGCAGATGAATGGATAAAGAAAATTTGGTGTATATATATACAATGGAATACTACTTAGCCATAAAAAAAAAGAATGAAACTTTTGTCTTCTGCAACATGGGTGGAGTTTGAGAGTATTATGTTAAGTGAAATTAGTCACAGAAAGACAAACACTGTATATCACTTATATATGGAATCTAAAAAATAAAACAAACTAGTGAATGTAACAAAAAATAAACAGACACACAGATAGAGAGAACCTAGTGGTTACTAGAGGGAAGGAGGCAGGAGGGGCAATGTAGGGACAGGGGATTAAGAGGTACAAACCACTATGTATAAAATAAATAAGTTACAAGGGTATATTGTACAACACAGGGAATATAGCCAATATTTTATAACAACTATCAATGGAATATAACCTTTAAAAATTGTGAATCACTATGTTGTACACCTGAAACTTATATAATATTATACATTAACTATACCTCAATAAAAAAATAAAAAATAGGGACTTCCCTGGTGGCAAAGACTCCATGCTCCCAATGCCAGGGGCCTGGGTTCAATCCCTGGTCAGGGAACTAGATCTCACATGCATTCCTCAACTAAGAGTTCGCATGCCACAATTAAGCCGCAACTGAGGAGCCCGCCTGCTGCAACTAAGACCCAGTGCAAACAACCAAATAAAAAAATAATAAATAAAATATCTTAAAAAATAAATAATTAAAATTAAAAAAAAAAAAAAAACCTAAGCATTTTCTAATTGACATCTCATTTAGACAATAAGACAGGATCCCTGAGAAATCTTCCACAAATGGTGCTGGCACAGACACCTCAAAGCAATTGTTACTGAATAACAGCCTTGTTAGGACAAACTTTAACATATATTGTTTAAAGCCCAGGAGTGACACTACTGAGGACCCAGAACAGAGTCAGCAGTGCAGACTGTGTTGCATACTTCACTGGCTGTTATTACGGACCGCACACTACCTCTTTGCTCTAACTGTTCCTTAAGCACACCTAAATAGCTACCTACTTTGTCCTGTTCCCCAAACCACAAAGTCCTAATTATAAATCTCAAAAGGGTAGGTTGCACTTACTTGGAAAGGGCTGAGAGATAATCTGGTTTTTCACCACAATGTGAGGGATCTGTGATTTAATTTGAACAGCTTCCCGAGAGAGCTGTGCAAAAATTTCTTTACATAAGAGAACATTTTGTGCTGCTTCTAATTTCGTCTGCCAATGTGGGGAACCTGAAAGACAGGGGACATACGTATATATTAATTAACTAATTATATTAGGTATTAACTAGCTTAAATGATGATCTGGATACATATGACAAAAGTTTAGAAAACAGTGCATTATGGCATATAAAACATTTTACTTCTTTTACACAGAGAAAACTGGTAAATAAGTTCAATCTTTAAAAAAAGATAACACAGCTATTCACTAATGGTTAATTAACAAATTATAAATACTTACATTTCCAACTGCTCTTATTCCTAAGTACCTATTTTTCCTATCTACGTTTATCTTCAGTTCATTTGTAAATATAAGCTTAGATAAGACTAGAAGTTAGAGGACAGAACATAACTATACCTGGTTTGGATTTAGGCAAAGGTCGTTTGAAGAGGTTAACTGTGCCAAGATCACCTATGTCTGGAGCCTGTTTTTGAATTGAAACCTATGTGACAATAATAACATGAAAAAATGTTAGCAAATTAGCTTCTGGGCTACTAATAAGAAATTACTTGAAAAATACTTTTGACAAATACCTTGATATATGCAGAGCCCTCTAAATCACTAGGAATCTGGACATCAAGGGGACAGTAATCTTCAGGTATTTTCTTGTCCAGATCAATATCTGTATTCTTTATTACTTCAAATGTACCATGATGGGGAAACAGAGATCCTAAAGGCGTATTGAAAATAGCAAAATCAAAACCAGTTAACATGTTAATTTAACGCAAATTATTAAGTGTATAATAATATTTCACATACACATCACTGAAGCATAAATTAAATTCCTATGAAAAACGTGTGTTTTGGGGGAAGGGAGAGGCGTGGTAAACAAAAGGAAGTAAGGAAGCAGGAGAAAAGAGTTATTTACCTTAAAAAAATAACATGCCTTAGTCTAATGGTATCACAATAATATGAACTCTACAGGCCATCCAAACTGTTTTATTCAAATGGAGTTTTGACAAAATGAATATAATTCTAGAAAATACTTCCATAAATTTAAACTTTGGAGATTAAAAACTTCTGGAGCTCAGTCTCTGTAATAAGGTTGCAATTAAAGGGTTCTGAATTCAGTAAGAGAAGGACAAAAGGAAAGTGTATATACCACCGTTTTTCAACCAATTCATAGACTTTCATGTGATGTCTTTTTATGTAGTGCGTAAGTTTGGGATAGTTGTTTTGGGCTGCTGAATTACCGGAGGAGTGGGTAGATAAATGTAACTGCTGTTTTATAACAAGGGAAGATGTTCAAGATTTTCTTGCAATTAAAAACAGAATGTAATCAAATCCTTTTATAACACAGGTGACTATCCCATAGAGAGAAATTAGGTAAAGTTCTTGCACATAATTATTTGTTGGGAAGAGATTACAGTGTTCAAAGCCAGAAAGCACTGCTTCCACAGACTACCTATTAAAATGTAAAAATGTCTTTGTCATCTTGAATTCATCTTTGTGATAGAACTTTACCTTCAGAATTCAAAATTTCCCAATTCACATCAACGCTAAGGCATGTAGGTCCTCCAGTACTTAACTACCTCAATTTACTTTCCTTTAATTTTGGGATAATGATGGCTTGCTCTGACAAATGAATCCTTTTAAAATATCACTCTACTATTGTCACCCCAGTGATCACAGCCAGGGCTCCTTGCTTTTTTATCCCTTGACATTCAAAGTTTTTACCCTATTGAGCTGTGACTCATAAACTTTTACTGTATCCTCTAAATATACTTCAGCAGCTTAAAGACAGTACCATAATTACCTCGGAAAACCTGCTATTATATATCATAGCTCAACAACAAAGAATTTATACCAAAAGATGTGAATTCAAGATATTAAACTCTGATATACTTCAACAAAGTATATTCCTTAAGTTAGTGTTGCAACCTCGGCTGAATGGAAAAAGGAAGGCGAAGTGTTTTCACCACTGTTTCTCTTCACCCAGGATATGAAAACAGCTTAGCAGACTTTAGGGAGAAAAACAGAATAAGGAAGAATAGAGAAGTTTCTTTTCTCCAATTATGCCCAGTTTTTGAGGGTTACTGGTAAGCCTGGGATTGAGGACTCTAACCCTACCTCCTTATTTCTGACTAAAATGCAATTATGGTTCAGGGTGTATGAGCACATAAACCCTATCTCTGAACTTTCAATTAAATGTATCTAAAATGTTTTCAAATTGAATATAAACTATTTATACATATATTTACATAGGTCGTGATAAGGGTAATTTTAGCTTTCTCAGGCTTATGGGCACAGAAATTAAAACTTCAAAATGTAACATGTAACTGAGAAATAATATTATTACAGAAGAATATGTGGGAGTTCCCTGGCAGTCCAGTGGTTAGGACTCGGCACTTTCACTGCCAAGGGCCCAGGTTCAATCCCTGATTCGGGAACTATGATCCCGCAAGCCGTGCGGTGTGGCCCCCCCTTCCCACCCAAAAAGGTAACATTACAACCTACCATTTATAGTTTCTGAAAAACTATATTTTATTATTATTATTTTTTTTTTGCGGTACGCGGGCCTCTCACTGTTGTGGCCTCTCCCGTTGCAGAGCACAGGCTCCGGACGCGCAGGCTCAGCGGCCATGGCTCACGGGCCCAGCCGCTCCGCGGCATGTGGGATCTTCCCAGACCGGGGCACGAACCCGTGTCCCCTGCGTCGGCAGGCGGACTCTCAACAACTGCGCCACCAGGGAAGCCCCCCTGAAAAACTATATTTTAAACAATAAGCTATACCTGCACTTCTGTAGCTCAGATCTCCAAGAATTTTATCTCCAACTTTTCTAAGTTTCCAGTGTTGCCTCAGTCTCAAAAGCTCAGAGTTGAAGTCTCTTTGTAGCTTATTTTCTTGGTTTTCAGTGACTGATTTAGTCAGTCTTTCTGCCCCCTTCAGTAGGATTTGTGCTGCTCCCGCAAGTGACTTCTTTTTAGATATCAACTGCAACGTCTGAGGATTCTATCAAAAACAATCCAAAAGTGTAGCTCAGAATTATTTTTTAAATGATTTTAAAATGATGCACTTTTCTCAACAATAAAATACCTACTCAAGGGAAAATTTAAAAATTAAAGAAAAGCATGGAGAAGGGCGAAAAGCACATATAATAATGTTTTTTTAAAAAAAAAAATAACCACAACCTATTTCTTTGGTCAACTCAAATAAAGATTTGTGTTAAATCAAATCACCACAGTGGACTATAAATCAGAACTCAACACTGCATCAACCTGGCCCAGCCTAGGTTAGGTTCCACTCTCTGTACTGCCATTCCTCCCCTATGTATGCCACTCTCTCCCCCACCCACACGTACACCCTTTCGAGGCACTCAGTACACTTCAGATCAAAGTCCATAACTGGAAAACTGATGAGAAATCAAAATCTATGTATTATATATACACATATAAATATCCACAATCACTACCAATTCATGTAGACATACTTCCAAAAAGCCAAGTTTAAAACGACACCATTATTCAATCAAATCCCACAAATACCTGTTTTGGAGGAAGTGCATCCTGAGAGACGGGATCAAGAGTCATAAATTTTTTATCCCTAACAATACTGAGAACATCATAGAGAACACACATCTCTGTCAGGGCACTTCTCAAATTGTTCCTCACTGAATCCCAAGGCCAGAGGGAAGGCTGAAATTTCACCAACCCTAAAAAGAGAAAGAAAAAAAGAGAAATACACAGGTATTAGTTATAGAAAGCTCATTTAGAGGTTTAAAAGTACTAAAAGAAGAAATAATGAATTCTATTTTAAATTGTTCCCTCTTTTATCCCATTCTCTCCACCCTTTCTTGAATCTTGGTTAACATTTAAGTTAGTATTCCTACAATGTCAAAAGAAGTATGATATCTAATTTCCTAAGTTAATGCTAACATTACAACATGATAGGCTTTCAAACAACTTTTAAAATTTATGCAAGCCTTCTTAATAATCTTTTTTTCTTCCAGCTTTCAAAACCTGAACAAGTAATTGTAGAGAATTTCCAATACACAGAAAAGCACAAAAATAAAAATGACCTATAATGGCAGCATTCAGATAGTTAACACTATTAACACATCTTCCAACCTCTTAATCACTTTTAAAAATTATATTTCATGAATACAGACTAATTGTACATAGTTCAAACAATACAGTTATAGAGTAAAAAGTGAAAGTTTCCCTTTATTCCCCACCTAATTCTCTCCCCTCCTGACAGGCAGTCACCATTAACAGTTGGGGCATACTCGTCCAAATGTTCTTCTATGCATTTACATATACCCCCATTTTTCTATTGCTTGCTTCTCCCCGCCACCCCACCAAGCTAATATGTCCTAGAGACACTTCCAGATCTACTTCATTCTTTTAACACTGTATGATGTTCTGGAACACAGATGTACAGTAAGTTTACTCATTTCTGTTTAATGGACATGGAGATTGGCTGCAACAACGCTAGCAGTGGTAAACATCTTGAACACACATCTGTGTATATGTCAACTTCTGTAGGTTAGTTAAATCATTAGCTATGATACTAGTGGTTCAAAAGAGATACACACTGGCAGTTCCCTGGTGGCCTAATGGTTCAGATTCCGGCTTTCACTACCGTGGGCCGGGTTCAATCCCTGGTCAGGGGACTGAGATCCCACAAGCCGTGAGGTGTGGCCAAAAACAAGCAAACAAACAAAAGAGATGAACATTTAAAGATTCTGATACATACTGAACTGCTGAACTGTCACCCAAAAAGGCTCTAAAAATTCACATTCCCAACATGAGATATTAACGATCTTTTTAAATTGCTACTAATCTTATGCATGAAAATAGTGTCTTAATGATATTTTCATTTGCTTCTCCCTACTAGTGAGATCTGAAGTCTTTCCTCTGTGAGCAAACTGTTTATATCTTTGGCCTATTTTTCCAATGAATTGTCTTTTTCTTTTCAGTTTCAAGGGACTCTTTGAACATAAGGGGTATC
This sequence comes from Mesoplodon mirus, assembly GCF_964341445.2. Lineage (NCBI taxonomy): Eukaryota > Metazoa > Chordata > Mammalia > Artiodactyla > Ziphiidae > Mesoplodon > Mesoplodon mirus. Next base: position 38,220,737 of record NC_138983.1, read on the forward strand.
AACCGCTTGTGTGTCATATGTGTTGCATATACTTTCCCCAGTCTGTCATTTATCTTTTTACTTTGTTTATGGCATATTTTTCCATTATTATTTTAGAATTTTATGTAATTAATATACCTATTATTATACCTATCTTTTCCTTTATAACGTCTGTGTTTCCTATCTTGCTTAAGAAGATCTCTCCTAATCCCGAAGTTACATGATTATAACTTCTTCCCAATATTTTGTTTTATTCTCTTCACTTGCATTTCAATCCTTGCGGAAATATTTCTGTGTGAGGTCTGAAGTAGTATTTACCTTTTATTCCCAAACGGATCCCTAACTGTCCTAACAAGACTGGCTTGAAATGCCATCTTTAAATGCCCATTTACACAGGGTTTCTTCACATAACTAAATCAAGACCCGTTAATGTTTTTTTATTCTTGACAATAAGAATACAAAAACCACACATACTTTTTCTATAATTCTCTCCTAACTAGTTTTATTTTCTTTATAGTCCATTTACTATATAGCATCCAGAGTGATCTTTTGTAAACAAAATCATCTGTCTGCTTAAAATCCTTCAAACTTTCAGCTGTCGTTCTAATAAAAACCAAGTGCTTATCCTGGCCTACTGGCTCTACACGATTTGGCCTCTGCCTACCTCTTAGATCTTATCACATACTCCAGTCAATGCAAATCTCCTTTCAGTAGGTGTTACTATAATCATCCACCTCGCACAGGGAAACAAAGTAACTAGTCCAAGGTCACATAGCCAATACTATCACAGCCGAGATGTGAACTACAGGGCTCTTAACCAGGGTGTGCCACATTACAGACGCTCTATTAAAAACGTAAACACTTCACCAGTGACAGTGTCCCTCAAGCGCTCCCACTCAAGGAAACCTGCAGAAGAATAAGGAATATTAAGAGTCAAGCAGTGCCCTAAACTGTCCAGGTGACGAAGAGCACAATTAATGTTTCGCGTACCTACGTTCGAAGTACTTCCACGCACAGCATCTCACCTGGCGCAGGAGAGGCAGAGTGACATTACCTGGGCGGGTACCGGGACCCCCAGACCCGCCCAGCAGACTCGAGCAACAGACACGGGCCTTACCTTCCTCGTCGTCCTGGTCCGCGCTGGACCCGGCGCCCGCCCAGTCCTGCGCGTCGCCATCTGCCCCCGCCGCTTCCTCCTCCTCGGAGCCCGAACCCTGGCTGAAGTCGATCCGCTGGGCCAGACGCGCCAGATTCTGGGACATGGACAGCGGCTGCAGGTACGTCTCAGTGCCATCCAGGCCCACCTCCTGGACCTGCTTCTCGCAGGCGGACTCAATGCTGATCCGCACAGCGCGCACCCCAGACATGCTGGCGGCGTCGGCAGGACCCCAGCGCCAGCCGAAAACCGAGGGAGGAAGTATGTGCGCCCCTTTGGGGAGCCGGGAACCCGGGAACCCGGGAACCGCGCCTTGGAGGAGCTTTTGGGAAACCAAACGCTGCTCTAGAGCCGGAAACAAAGACGAGAGCGCTGAAACTTCCCCAGAATGCACTGCAGGCCCCTTCGCGCTCCCCCCTCCCCACCTCGTTGGAGTCTCGCGGAAGGAAACCGGCGGACGCGAGAACTCTGCACTTCCGGACGAGCGCTTCCGGTGAATCCCACTACGTCGTCCGGAGAAACATCCTGGTTTGTGAGAGGCGTGGCTGGCGGTGGGAGCAGAGAGTTTGGGGAGGTGGGTCCCTGATGTCCACCTCTGTTTTAAGTGTTGCTTGTTGGAAAGTGATGTTGGATAAAAGGATGAAGACGACCGAAAAGAGGTAGGGAAAAGGAGATGAATGGGCCCCTGGATCCTAGCAACGAGAGGCCCTCTGAGAATGCTGAGATTTGAGGGCTTACACCTGGGGTAGAAACAACATGTCTGAAGAGTTAGAAAATAAGGGCGTAGTTTGAGGAAAACAATGAATTGTGCTTATCACTACTTAAAATTATACTGCATAATTAGTTTGTTATCTAAACTCCCGTTAGTGGTAAACTCCATGACGGAGAGTATCTCTGACGTGTAATATGCGCATATTTCTTTCATGCCTGAGTTAAAATAATATTTATAAGATTAAGAAGCAGTGATGTGGGCGTGGGGGTGGTGGGATGAATTGGGAGATTGGGATTGACATATATACACTAATATGTATAAGATAGGTAACTAATAAGAACCTGCTGTATAAAAAAAATAAAATTCAGAAAAAATATTTAAAAAAAAGAAGCACTGATGAGTCCCTGAGAAAGTATTTCATCAGTTGTAATTCCACAGGGGAAGATGAATTCTTTTATGATACAAAACTCTACTTAATTTAAGGAATTATGTATATCACTTATCATGAGTCTCTCCAAGTTTTGTGCTAAGGTATATTTAAGTTTTTCAACTCCTTTTTTAAGGTATTTAGGAAAATATAGTTGTCATGATGTCAGTCTCTACCTAAACAATACATGTGGGGTGTTTGTTGGGGGTGTGTGTGAATTTTCGAGGGAGGAAGCTCAACGTTGGCAAGCTCAACAGATTCTGCTGGACAGTCATGTTTGAGAACTACTGTACTTACTCTGTGCATAAGTTTGTAAAAGATTTTAATACCTTATTTCAAAATTTGATTAATATTTATCTTGGGCTCTATTTGTGCCAGTCACTATGCTAAGTGTTTTAAACGTATTTCTCCTTTAATCTTTATAAGGTGCTCATACTTACGCAGTTTGGCTGGGGCGTCTGCTGTCTCAGCTGGGCTTGACCTGAGGGTCAGCTGATCTAGGCTGGGCTCAGCTGGTTGGTTCTACTTCAAGTTATAGGTCTACAGGCCATTTAGAAGACTGTGCCATGTGTCTCTCATTCTTCTTGTACTAACAGGCTGGTCAGGGTATGTCCTTCTCATGGAGATGGTAGAGGTACAAGATGTAAGCCTTGCCTGCATTACTTGCCAAAAACCCACAAGTTCCATGGCCAAACCCAAAAGTCAAGGGTGGGAGAGGGGTTACACTCAGCTTTTTCAGTTGCAGAAACTGCAAAGTTACATAGAAAGGGGTGTAGATGATGGGAGGAGCAGGGCCAACCATCAGTCACATATGGAAAATAATCCAGTTGCATTCCCTTATCTCACATCCTAAATAAAAATAAATTCCGAATGGAGTAAAGATCTAAGTGTGAAAAACAGTGAAGTCGTCTGCAGACTAAGATACACATAAGGTATATACATACCTAAGCCCTGCTTAGAGGGAAGTGTTCTATAAAAAATATTTGTCAGGGGGCTTCCCAGGTGGCGCAGTGGTTGAGAGTCCGCCTGCCGATGCAGGGGACACGGGTTCGTGCCCTGGTCCGGGAAGATCCCACATGCTGCGGAGCGGCTGGGCCCATGAGCCATGGCCGCTGAGCCTGCGTGTCCGGAGCCTGTGCTCCGCAACGGGAGAGGCCACAGCGGTGAGAGGCCCGCGTACCGCAAAAAAAAATAATAAATAAATAAAATATATATGTATTTGTCAGATTTTGAGGGTTCATGGAGCGCAAATCTACGAAAGGGAAGAACTGAACCCCACACCATCTTTCAGGATTGAGGAGGCAGAGATCTGCCAGGCTCTGAATTAAAATCCCAGAAGTAACACGGAGTAACAGACTCTAGGCAGAGGTGGCCTGAGTTTTATTTAAAATGCAACCGAGCCCCAACCCAGCTCCTTCTCTGATTACAAGGAGCTAATCAGTCTCACACTTCATCTGCCTAGCAAAAGAAAGGTGGAAATCCTCACTGGTGAAAGATACCATCTAGCAGTAGTAGTAAGGGGTAGGAAAGAGTGACTGATAAAACATAAGCAAAAACAAATAATAGGAACGTATTCATGAATGATCAAAACATTGGTGATGGAAGACAAGGACTTTAACAGATTAGTATGTTAAAAAAAAAATAGAGGACTTTCCTGGTGGTCCAGTGGTTAAGGCTCCGTGCTTCCAATGCAGGGGGCTCAATCCCTGGTCAGGGAAGTTCTGCATGCTGTACGGCCAAAAAAAAAAAGAAAAAGGAAAATGGACAAAATAGATGAAAAGATGGGCAGTTTCAACAGAAAAATTTCAATCTATAAAAAAAATGATCAAATGTACATTCTAGACTAAAAACTAGATGCAGTTAATAACCCAAGGTTTACTAAGAGATTTGACACAGCACAGAAAAGGATTAGTGAACTCAAAGATTGGACAATGGAAAAGTCCAAAACACAGAGCGGAGTGTAAGATAATTTGGGATACACATTCAAAATTCTTACAGACATTAATTGGCTAATAAGGGAATACTGTTAATATCACCCCTTTTCTTGTTTCCTCTGGCCACAAATACCAGTTTTTCTTAGCTTTAGTGCCCTACACCCCAGACTGTAATGTAGTTCTTCACAGCTGGGGCCACCCTCCAGATGAAGCACCAAGAGGAAAGAGAGAAAAATGGGACCACAAGAAACCCATTTCCTGATTCCTCTGGAATCATTTTTCTCTTGGTGTTTTAGGTAACAGCTCCCCTGATACCACTGGTACAGCAGTGCAGCTCTGACTGCACTGGGACTAGCCTCCGGGCAGAGCCAAGAGATAAAAAAGAAACAAAAAAAAATGGAGACTTTCACACTGTGGCCTGCTGAGGCTCCCTTTCCTGGTTCTCTGGCCAAAAAGAACTGCCTCTTGGGAGTTTTTGCTGTCCATGCCCATTGCGTAGTTCTGTGACCCAGACTGCCTCAGATAAAAGAGGAAAGAAAAATCAGGAAACTCATCATCAGTATTGTTCATTCTTCAAGTTTTGACTTCCCTCTTCAACCATTCAGTCAAAATGGTTTAATTTTCAACAGTGTTCTGGGAGTTGCTTTTTGTATTTTATCCAAAATTTTGTATTTTGGAATTGTGGAAGAAATAGCCTGTTGTGGGCTTATTCCATCTTGGCCAGTGCCAGAAATTCATGTGTTCTTTAGTAAATTTATTTTTGTGTTTGTGATATGAAGTGTCCTCTAATGTACAATACTTTACAGGGTAATACTGATAGGACTTATCCTTTTTGTTTTGTTGTTTTGCAGTACTCGGGCCTCTCACTGTTGTGGCCTCTCCCGTTGCGGAGCACAGGCTCCGGACGTGCAGGCTCAGTGGCCATAGCTCACGGGCCCAGCCGCTCCGTGGCATGTGGGATCTTCCCGGACCGGGGCACGAACCTGTGTCCCCTGCATCGGCAGGCGGACTCTCAACCACTGCGCCACCAGGGAAGCCCAGGACTTATCCTTTTTTAATTTTAATTATTTGTTCATATGTCAGTCAGTGTCCCCAGCTGACTGGGGTAGGCCTGGTACAGTGCTTGGCACATTGATGGTGTTCAGTAAATTGTCCTGGAATGAATGGTAGAACAAAGCCACACGGAGGCATCACAGAGAACCTAAAAGGAAGCTGGGCTTTTAAAACCAAAAGCAGGGCTTCCCTGGTGGCGCAGTGGTTGTGAGTCTGCCTGCCGATGCAGGGGACACGGGTTCGTGCCCCGGTCCACGAGAATCCCACATGCCGCGGAGCGGCTGGGCCCGTGAGCCATGGCCACTGAGCCTATGCGTCCGGAGCCTGTGCTCCGCAACGGGAGAGGCCACAACAGTGAGAGGCCCACGTACTGCAAAAACAAAACAAAACAAAAACAACCAAAAGCAAATGAGAGTCTGCTTTTATTTTTTAAAATATTTATTTATTTGGCTGCGCCGGGTCTTAGTTGCAGCACACGGGATCTAGTTCCCTGACCAGGGATCGAACCTGGGCCCCCTGCATTGGGAGTGTGGAGTCTTAACCACTGGACCACCAAGGAAGTCCCCCTATCCCATATATTTTAAAATGAACTTGTGAGGTTCTGTAAAAGCCCTACTTGGATTAGACTGATTTTGAATTGAATTTATAGATTTGAGAATTGATACTTCTGTGAGATTGCATCTTCCTGGATGTACATGTTTATTTTGATTTCTTTGAGTTTTCAACAGTTTTATAATTTTCTCCATAAAGGTTATATATAATTTTTGTTAAATAAAAATACTGTTGTGTACTTTTGGTAACATTGTAATTGGTATCCTTTTCAAATTTCCTTTTATTTTGGTTTTGACCATGCCACCGAGGCTTGCATGATCGTAGTTCCCCATTTAGGGATCTAATCCCGGTCCTTGGCCCTGAGAGCACGGAGTCCTAACCACTGGACCGACAGGGAATTCCTGCCAAATTTACATTTTTAACCTATTTTTTGTTGGTATGCAGAAATACAACTCATTATTGTATATTGATTTTACATTTAGCAACTTTTTTCTCCCTTGTGGAAGTATAGTTACAATATTGTGTTAGTTTCAGGTGTACAGCAGAGTGGTTCAGTTATATTTTTTTTTCTCAGATTATTTTCCATTATAGATTAGAAGCTATTGAATACCGTTCCCTGTGTTATACACTAAATCCTTCTTATCTATTTTATGTATAGTAGTGTGTATCTGTTAATTCCACACTCCTAATTTATCCCTCCCCCACCCACTTCCACTTTGGTAACTGTAAGTTTGTTTTCTATGTCTGTGAGTCTGTTCCTGTTTTGTATATAGATTCATTTGTATTATTTGTTAGTATATGTGCTGCCGAAGCGAGCACATTTGTATTATTTTTTAGATTCCACATTTAAGTGAAATCATACATTTGTCTTTGTCTGACTTACTTAGTATGATATTCTCTAGGTCTATGCATGTTGCTATAAATGGCAGTATTTCATTCTTTTTTTATGGCTGAGTAATATTTATGTTTAGGATCCTCTTTGAACTCAGTCTGATAATTTAACTATAGAGTCTCTTGGGTTTTCCAAGAAGTCAATCATGTTTTCTGCTGAAAAATTATTTTTTCCTTCCTTTTCAGTTGTTATACCTATTCTGTCTTTGTCCTTTTTTCCTGGTTGAAACTCCAATAGTTAATGATATTGGGCATCCTTGTCACATTCCTAAAGTGAATATGGTATTAACATAATTTTGCAAATATCTAGCTAGCTAGCTAGCATTTTAAAAATTGCTTCTCTCAATATGCGCTAGATGTTAACTTCATGGAGTTCAGGTGATCCTATTTTGTTTACAATGGGCTCTTTGCCATTTTTTGAAAATACCAAGTCCTCTTCTGCCTCTGAGCCTTTAAATCTGCGGGAAAGGGTGTTTCTCCAAACAACTTCATAATACTGGCTCAGTCTCTCAGTTTTTTCAGGCCTTTGTTCAAATGTCTTTTTATCAGAGGCTTTCCCCGATGTCTCTCTATAAAATGTGTCATATAGAGTCTGAGTCCACGTTTGATGTTTGACTGCTGACAGCTGTTAAGCCTTACCCCACTCCTTCCTCCCCTTCTGCCCCACGTTTGTGCAATAAAGCCTGGATGCTTCTTGCTTTGCCACCTGTGGGAAATTCAAACTGCATGCAGAACCATCACCCTGGCCCTACCCCCTAACCACCATAAAACCCCCAAGCCAGTCTCCTCTCTGTGTTCTCTCAGGCCATTTTTGGACTTGCTTGGGAGCTGCCCTGCTTTCCCCAGAAAGCCTCATTATGGGAATAATAAAGTCTTTCATACACCCTTGGTATGTGTGTGACTTCATCAGTCTCAACATCTGAGCTGAATTTTGGGTGGGGAGTCCACCTTTTCTCAGCGTGGATGTGCCCACAACAAAATAACATCCTCCTTCACAGTCCATCTTCTGCTTTATTTTTCTTCATAGCACTAGTACCACCTGACATAATATGTATTTGCCTTCCCCTACTATGTAAATGACTGAATGATAGATCCCAGCGTCTACTGAAGTATCTCTCATAATCATTCATTCAACAAATATTTGAGTGCCCACTTTGGCCAGGTTCTCTTATTAAAGGCAATAGTGCTATAGTGGTGATCAAAGCCCTTGCCATGGAGCTTACATTCCAGAGGGCAGGGTAGGTGTTCATTCAGTATGTATTTGTTAAATGAATGAATACTGATACTATTTTTGTCTGGAGGTAGGATATTAAAAAGAAACACAATATCATATTATGAATGTAAAATTTTTACTCATTTCTTTTGGTACAAACTAGTGTTTATTAAAAAATAATATTTAGGAATTTATACTCACAGGACATGTTATAGTTAACATCCAAAGACAAAAAATATTTCTTGACAATTTATTATATGCTTAGTACTAAAAAGCTCCTAAATCAGTGTTGGCATTACAAGATTAGAGAGTTGTTTTTGGCTTATGATTATTATAGAAAAACACTGAGGAAAATTTCAATCATTACAATTGGTAAAGGTATAATTTTACATTTCATGAAAGATAGTAGTCATATTTGGCAATAGCCTCATTTATAAATTAAAGTATACTCACTTCGAGGTTGTATTTTGATGTTGTTTCTTTTCACTTCTCACAAATAACCAACAAGGCACAAACTGCTTCCAACTGACAGTCCAAACAAAGGAGGAATCATGGCTAACCATCTGGTTGCTAATATTTGTTAAAGACAAATTGCAAACTTCAGAGTATGGTTCAACATCACTAAAAGGAGTAAAGTTGCTCCCTCTGACCACCTTACTCCATGAAAAAAGTGTACTTTGACTTCTAAAATGGATTTTAAAAATTCAGTAGAAAGATTTAACAACTATCAACATTTCCAGCACTGATTTTTCTAATACCCAGAAACATCCACTTAGCAGTTGTAAGACCAACTTGAAAAACTGAATATACAAATGTAAATTATTGCCATTAGCTAGTAGGAATCATCACTTGATTCTTAATCCTGTTTATATTTAATTATAAACATAAGACTGAATTTTTTTTTTTTTTTTGCGGTATGCGGGCCTCTCTCACTGTTGTGGCTTCTCCCGTTGCGGAGCACAGGCTCCGGATGCACGGGCTCAGTGGCCATGGCTCACGGGCCTAGCTGCTCCGTGGCATGTGGGATCTTCCTGGACCAGGGCACGAACCCGCGTCCCCTGCATCGGCAGGCGGACTCTCAACCACTGTGCCATCAGGGAAGCCCAAGACTGATTTTTAGAATAAAAAGAATGAAGAACATCTCCATCATGGGTCTTTGTTCCCAATAATCCCTTTCAGATAGATCTGTGAAGTAATACAGAGCGCAGTGTCGACATACCTTTCATTTCAAAGGCCGAAAAAAATAGGGCTTATTAAGTAGTGAGATCATTTCTATTAGGCTTTATATTAGTATCAATTAATAAGTTAATCAGTATCAGTTGATTTAATCTCGCCCAAATGAATGGGTCTCTGTTGGTTGATCAATGCGATAGAGAAACTCTGCAGGTAAGAAGTATCCAAGATATTCCACTATATCTGGGGTGGTGTCATAATGGTAGTGTCCACCTTCTCCATGATGACTAAAACAATGAGTGTGCTCCAACCGCAAATCAAACCCCTAGGACAACAGAGAAGCTATCTGTTAGTATTCCAATTATTTTGCATACAACTTGTTTAAGGGGATGGGAGACCTTTTTAATTTATGTTACAATAATTTTATTTTTTTTTGGTAGCTAACACAGTCACATGATTCAAAATTCAGAGGGTGCAAAAGCATATATTCAGTAAAATGTATCTTTCCATCTCCTGCCCTCACTTCCTTTCCTAGAGGGCAACCAAAGTAAGCAGCTTCTTCTATATCCTTCCAAAAGGATGTTTTTTTAAATTTATTACTTTATGGTAGTACTCTGCACCTACTGTGCTGTATGTTGCTCTTCTTCATTTAACAGTATAGCTTTCAGATCTTCGTATATCAGAACATAAAAGAGCTTCCTAATTCTTTTATATCTATGGTATTCTATTGTATGCACATACCACGTTCCAACTGACATTAGATTATTTCCAGTTCTTCTGCTATTACAGCAATGCTGTCATGAATAACCCTTTTAACTAGTCATTTATGCACATAAGCATATATTTAATGATAAATTCCTAGATAAATCCCATGTAATCACTGGGTCAAAAGATATTGTCAGTATTTTGGTAGATATTTGCTTTAAATTAGTCTATATTATTTTTCTAGGGTAGAATATTAGAATATAATGAACAGTATATAGAACAGCAAATAAGATGACAGGAGACCTGAATCCTGTCCTGATTCTACTATTTAATAATGTGACTTTGGATGTTATTTAAAATGCCTGTGCCTTCAATTCTCCAAAGGTAAAATCTGCTCTGCCTAAATCATGGGTGGTCAGATACTTGCTCCCTTACCTTTCAAGACAATTCTACAGACTACACTAGTTCTTAAATAAGAACACAAAAAGTGCTTAATTCTAAAAGAATATTCTAAAAATCAAGCGTTATTGCAATGTAAAAGACAGACATAGACTTACTGGGTCTCTGGAGACAAAAACTGGCAGACAAACCAAAGGAGCCTTCATCTCATAAAAACATAACCATTTATTCACGTCTTCATCAGAGTTCAATGGGCAGGAAGAAAATTCTGCTGGCTATAATAAAAGGACATTAAACAAGTAAACATCGAATATTATTGAGCTAAAAATTTATATATAATTTCATTGTTAAAACCTTTAAGCCTTCTTATACATTCTTTTGCTATTTTTGGCACCAAGAGAAGTTATATACCCTAGTTTTCAAAAGGACCACCAATCAATGTGTACACACTAAAAGATATGAATAAATAAAGGAGTCTCTCAGTTTTCCTGTGAGTATATCCTCATCCCAGTCTTAAATGTCATTATTGATACTGGAAAATGAAAAAAAAAAGGAAGGCATTGAAAGTGGGGTAGAAGCATCAAACAGAATAAAATACTTAGGAATAAACTTAAGGAGGCAGAAGACTTGTACACTGAAAAGTACAAAGCATTGCTGAAATGAATTTTAAAAGACTCCAGTAAGTGGAAAGACATCTTGTGTTCATGGATTGGACAACTTAATATTGTTAACATGTCAATACTATCAAAAGCAATCTAAAGATTCACTGCATTCCCTGTCAAAATGACGTTTTTGCAGAAATAGAAAAATTCGCCCTAAAATTCATATGGAATCTCAAGGGACCCCAAACAGCCAAAACAATCTTGAAAAAGAAGAAGAAAGTTGGAGGTCTCACACTTATTGATATCAGGCTTGCTACAAAGCTATAGTAATCGAAATAGTGTGATACTAGCATAACGACAGGCATACAGATCAATGGAATAGAATAGAGATCCCAGAAGTAAACCCTTGCATATATGGTCAAATGGTTTCTGACAAGGATGCCATGACCATTCAGTGGAGAAAGGGCTGTCTTTTTAACAAATAGTGCTGGGAAAACTGGATATCCACATGTAAAAAAATAAAGTTAGACCCTTACTTTATATCATATACAAAAATTAACTAAAAATGGATCAGACACCTAAATATAAGAGCTAAAACTGCAAAGACTCTTAGAAGAAAACCTAGGAGGGAAGTTTCATGACATTGGATTTGACTTTATGGATATGACATCAAAAGTACAGGTAATAAAAGGAAAAATAAACAGGTGGGACTACATCAAACTAAAAAGCTTCTGCATAGCAAAGGAAACAGTCAACAAAATGAAAAAGGCAGCCTATGGAATGAGAGAAGATATTTGCAAACTATATATCTGATAAGGGGTTAATATCCAAAATATATAAGGAATTCAATAGCAAAAAAAAACAAAAGCCCAATTAAAAAATGATCAAAGGACTGAATTAGACATTTTTCCAAAGAAGACATACAAATGGCCAACAGGTATATGAAAAAGTACTCAACATCACTATTCATCAGGTAAATGCAAATCAAAGCCATGAGATATCACTCACTCTAGTGCAGATGGCTGTTCTCAGAAAGACGAGATGAAAAGTGTTGGTGAGGATGTGGAGAAAAGAGAACGCTTGTACACCGCTAGTGGGAATGTAAACCGGCACGACCATTACGGAGGTTCCTCAAAAAATTAAAAATAAAACCACCATATGATCCAGCAATTCTACTGCTGGGTATATATCCAAAGGAAATGAAATCACTACGTTGAAGAGATATCTGCACTCCTATGTTCACTGTGGTATTATTCACGTTAGCCAAGATTGGGAAACAACCTAAGTGTCCATCAACAGATGAATGGATAAAGAAATTGTTATCTGTATCTTTTTAGTTGTGATATATTATTCAGGCTTAGAAAAAGGAGGAAATCCTGCCATTTGTAACAATATAGATGAACTTGGAGGACATTATACAACACTAAGTGAAATAAGCCAGTCACAGTCAAATATTGCATGATATCACTTATATGTGGAATCTAAAGAAGTCCAATTTAGAAAAACAGTATAATGGTGGTTGCCAGAGGATGAGGGGGTGGGGGAAATGTGGAAATGTAGATCAAAGGGTACAAACTTCCAGTTATAAGGTGAATAAGCTCTAGAGAGCTAATGCACATCATGGTAACTATAGTTAATAATAAAGTATTGTTTACTTGAATTTTAAGAAATCCTGTAATCCTTTGGTATTTACAAATAGATTTATCTATAATTTTGTCGTAAATTGGAAAAGTAAGTAGTTTCACAAATGTTGTGTCTTTCTATGCAGAATCAGCTGGCTTGCCATTTAAAATTATCAGGATAAAAAACATCACAACAATACATTTTCTAATGGCTTCACTGTTAAAACAAAAAGGACATTAAGTTATAACACTTTTACACTTCATTCATTTATTCGTTCATTCACTCACCAAAAATTATTTTAAAAGTCCTAGATGACCTGGTCTGTCTTCATATAGTATTCCGTCATTAATGTCTTATAAACTAATTATAGTTAGCCCATAAGACTATAATTTTCATGAGATCTTTCCCTAAAACGACAACCATCTTAATAGCAAAGTCTATATAGGGATTCTAGCAATGAAAATAATCAGTTTCTAAGGCTTATACTAACATCTATCTCAATCTTTAATACAAACAAATTGAGAAGAAAGTTCTAATATTATTAATATGAAAAAAGGACTCCAGCTGGACATTATCCTACAAGTTGCTTTACAGTATTGTTTGTCATTTAAATTTGAAAGTAATATGATCACAGTAAAAGGATTTGTTCAGGGTGTCTTTAAAAGTTAAATTCTCAGGTCTTCCTTGGTGGTCCAGTGGGTAAGACTCCGTGCTCCCAATGCAGGAGGCCCAAGTTCAATCCCTGGTCAGGGAACTAGATCCTGTATGCATGTTGCAACTAAGAGTTTGCATGCTGCAACTAAGAAGTCCACTAAGAAGCCAGCATACCGCAACTAAAGATCCTACATGATGCAACGAAGATCCCGTGTGCCACAACTAAGACCCAATGCAACCAAAAATAAATAAATAAATATTTTTAAAAAGGTTAAATTCTCAATGTATATTTAAAAAAATCCTATGATATTAAGCACGCGCGCGCGCACACACACACACACACACAGGCCCTTACCATAATATGAGTCTTCACTTTTCCCTTCTGAATCACGAAAGTACCTCCCATTCCTACAGGCTTATCTCCATAATGTTTTTCAAGAGTCTGTCTCATACAAGTCACAAAGTTAAGTTTTCCAGTTCTTCTTTTGGCTTTCACCTCAATGACCTAGAGAGAACATAAATATACATACCATTGTTCTAAGCTGCAAAATATTACGTAAATAACTACCCAAGTGAAACATTATATAATTCAGTGCCATCAAGCAAATATTCACTTGTTTGCTTCGAGCACCCAGATATGAGCAGAAGTGTCTCAATCCTCTAAGTCTTAATAATATATATAGTACTATATATATATATATGAATTATGTATCATTTACTCAATGTCGTATTCGTGCTTTCTTGGATTGAGAGAGTTATAGCTAAATTTTATAAATTTATAGCCAAATTCTACACTGAGCTCTAGAGATTCTTATTATATGTCAAGGTGGTAAAAGACAGAATTCTTTGGTTTAAAGGGATTAACTTCTGATAACTGGAGGGAGGAGAAATGATTATGTTTTCTCATTTCCTTTAAAAATCTGGACTTCTGTTACCTCCACTTTATTAGGTATTTTTGCTTCACTATCTCATTTCCCAAAGTGGCTAAAGTAGTTATCTCTACTAGATCTGGGAGTTCTCACAACAGCTAAAACTGAAATCATCTTTAAAAAAAAATAACAGCTTCATTGGGGATATAATTCACATACCATACAATCCACCTATTTAAAGTATACAATTCAATGGGTTTCAGTATATGTATAGAGTTGTGCGACCATCATTACAATTTTGGAACATGAAATCATCCTTTTTTTTTTTGTACTAACAGGAAGTAAATATGAAGTGAGGCATTAATTTTCCTCACCTCTTCTATAATTTTTTGCTCCCATCATTTCTATCTCAATCAATGTCTGATCAATCAGAAATGAGTAAGTTACGTATATACTAACTATATAGGTAGACATTATCTACTTCAGCTGCATGGTTCATCTGTTTGACTAACTCACTCCCCACAGGAACACCCTATTTTAGTTCCTTGGAAAAAAGGATATTGCTTACTAAGTATTATTATTTTTTTCTTTTTTAAATTTTTGTTTGTGTGTCTTTGTTGCTGCATGCGGGCTTCCTCTAGTTGAGGAGAGTGGAGGTTACTCTTCGTTGCGGTGCTAGGCCTTCTCATTGCGATCACTTCCTTGTTGCAGAGCGTGGGCTCTAGGCACGCTGGCTTTAGTAGTTGTGGCACATGGGCTTAGTTGTTCCGTGGCATGTGGAATCTTCCCAGACCAGGGCTCGAACCCGTGTCCTCTGCATTGGCAGGTGGGTTCTTAACCACTGCGCCACCAGGGAAGCCCAAAGTATTCTTAACCTTAGTTTTAAATGAGACCCTCACTCTGCCTGTAGTACTTTCTGAATCTTTCATAACTGGGTTATTTAAAGAGGTTTGGGACTTAGGTAGCTTTGGATTTTCTTAAGAAAACTACAGTAGTAGCAATAAGCATTCAAATTTTTAGCTATCTGAGAACTCTTGGAGAATACTGCATTTTTAGAACAAAATCACCTTTCCAGGTTGGCCTTCACTGGCAAAAAGATTAGCCAGTAATGCAAACCCAAAATCATGATATTTCTCACTGTATTTCTCAAGTAGGCACCCTCCATCTGCAGAGTTAACATGAGCAAAGTAACTTCCATTCACAGGAGGTTTGTGTTCACTTTCTGTTTGAACAACTGGCATAAACTGAAAAGAAAAGTAAATAAGGTAATTAGTCAAGCCTAGTATCTCTATGCAAAGAGAAGATCTTGAATAATGTAACAAAATATTTTATCCTAGACTTTAAGACATTTTATTTCAAGATCTAATAATAAAGCATGAAAAATAAAATATTTAATGTTAGATTCAAAATGTTAAAGATTTATAAATATCAAAAAAAATGAAAAAAATTTTAGAAAATGTTTACAGTATTATAGTGTTTCTATAAGATTGTGACATTTGCATCAAAATTTCTCATTTTATTCCTTACTTACCTACCTACTTACCTACTTACTTACTTAGTTCCCTGACCAGGGATCGAACCCGGGCCCTTGGCAGTGAAAGTGCTGTGCCGTGTCCTAACCACTGGACCGCCAGAGACGTCCCTAAAATTTCTCACTTAAATTTTAAACTTTTTCTGTCTTGAACACTAGGCAAATTATATTAATGTTTCTATAAAAGGACTTGTATGATTATTGACTAACAGTCACACCTGTAAGAGGCTGTGAGAGAATGGGCAGACTCAGCAGCTTATTCATTCTTCTCCTCGTGAGATGTGAAGAAACAGTGATGTTTTTATGTTGGAAATGTGTTAACATACATAGTGATAGATATTACCTTTTGTAAATAATAATCATACTACTGGGGTAGGTCCCTGCAATTTGGTCTGAAAGAGGGAGTTGATTAGATCATTAAATATTTCATTCATCTTCTGAGTGAAAGCTGCCCTTATACCAGCAAAGATCATAGAGAAGTTAGGAATCCTCTGACGTGTAAGGATTGAAATCTTTCACAGTCCAGAGTCCTCAGCAAATCACAGTAGGACTTTCGATGGACTCCTCGAATACTGAGTGTGTGCCATAAGAAAATCTAAATTAGAGATGAGTGCTCCATTTCAGTTGGAATAATTGGAGCATGTGCTATACTCCAAATCTGTATCAAACAGTAACAAATCTGTAGAGAGGTATGACATCAACCACTTACAATTCATTCAGGAGACAGGATTTCTGATAGGGCAATAAAAGGAAAAAGGCAAACTAAGTGTCAAATCAACAAAATAAAATAATTATGTATATGCTGACCTCAGAATTGAATCCAAGAGTCTGAAATGGGCCTGCTCCTGCTCCAAGAACAAAAGCTCCAGGAAGCTGGATTTCTTTTGCGATTTTATTTAGATCATAAACCTATACAAGAGGAAACGCATATTATTTAAATCTTACTTATATAAATTCCCAGGTTTACTTTTTATTACTACATCCATTAATATTTCCTTGTCACATTGGTCAATGGACCTTCTAATAATAAAAATAGGAATTAACCCAATTTTCATAATCTTCATGTGAATGTGAAAAGTAAAAGAAACTTACTTTTTTTTTATTTATAAGAGGCAATAAGTAAGGCACACCTCCTACTTCTGCAATTCTAGTTTTCCCACAGATACCTAAAAAAAATAAATAAAGCAAGCCATCTTAAAAATAGGCAAACATCTAAATTTAAGTATAAAATGCCAGAAGACACTAATTCATTAAGAGTATATAACTTTTCAGTTCATAGTTTTACAAATAGCAGGGGTTGGAAAATGTAAGTAGATAGGATCCCTGTCCTATTCTAACTTCCTGTGTTTCTAATACTGTCATAACCAAGCATGACTTGATATAGTTAGTAGCATAAAGGCAATCGAAAGTTGATGATACACAACATTGTAAAGCAACTATACTCCAGTAAAAATTAATAATATAAAAAAAAGAAAGTTGATGATAGGGCAAGGGCTAGAACTGGAGCCAATGTTTGGATTGGATGAGGTTTCTAGAATTAGTCTATAATGACTTATTCCTTTAAAAATCTTTCTTTTGGGGGAGGGAGGGTTTTAGCTAAAATTATATTTTAATTTAAAATATTTTGGTAAAATATTACTTCTTTTAAAAATCCATATCGAGAAGTCCTCTTGTTAGAGTTGTTTGTTCCAAGGTTGTTTATAAAAATGACAAGTAATTTTAGGTAACTTCAGATGCTAGGAACTCTCTACTTATATTTTTAATTAAACGTCACAGGTAAAGCTAGACACTGGGAAAAGGCACATTTTTTTGTTGTTGTTAATGTAGAGTGGAAAATCATTACCTTTTATCTGAGAAAAAGCAGTCTTATAAATTTCATACTAACATCATTCCATAATAAATGTAGATATATTGTTCAATTCAGCTATGCAGAGGACACATGTACAGAATTCTGTGAGGTTCCATTTATAATTAGGGATTTCGGAAATGTTTTCCACGGGATCAGCAGAAATTACTTATAAGACTCATAAATGATAGTAACATTAAAGTTTACAGAAGCCATTAGAAGGACTATTTTAGTAGTCCAGAGAAAAGACAAGTAATGAGCTAAAAACAGATGAGGAAATTAAGAAAAAGAACAAAGAAAGGAGAATAGGCAACTACGGTGAAGGAATGAATTGGAATTATTGACCTATAGCTAAGAAAAAGAGAAAGCTAGGTGAGATATACAGATTTTAAAGTTGTTGTATCCAAGCAGAATTAAAACCACAGGAGTAGATGGAAAAGCCATAGAGATTGGACAGAATAAGAGGATGAGGATAGAATTCTGGAAAGATGAAAATTTAAGAGCCTGCCAGAAAGAAAGGAGCCAGTAAAAATGAGAAAGAAAGAACATCATGGAGGAAGGAAAGGCACCAAGGAAGAAGAGGCAAAGAACCAAGGAGAGAGGAGAACCAAGAGGAGAAATAATATCAGGCAGCAGTGCCCAAACAGTATGAAATGTGTAGAGAGACTGTAAGCAGATAGGGTAGGAGTCCCTGGAGAAAGAGAACCAGGAATGGTTTTCTTGACATAAGAGAACTCATTTTGGCCTAAGCCATTTTGTGATCTAAGCCTGGCCACAATGCTTGCCCTTGAACAGGTCTCAGCAATTAATGACATTAAGGGAACAAAGGAATGCAGGAACAGAAAAAAGGCAGTGAAACAATAGTGCAGTGATAAAGCAGAGTCCTACTTCCTCCTCAAGGGATATAGATAATAATAAATCATGGAGTTCTGCAGGAACTAAGGCCCCCACCCGGGTGGAGGATGGAATGATGGATGTTGACCCTCCAGACTTCAATCAACTAAAGCTTGGACTCTGTAGACCTTTGCCCCAATTCTATGCAGAATTCTCCTCTGCTCAAGCCCCGTCATGAATATGCATGTACTCTTAGCTTAAAACTTCCCAGTTTTGCTGTTGGGCGGACACTGCTTTGGGAAAGATCCCCCAGTGTTCTCCTTACTTGCTGCAAGTGACAATAAATCCTTCCTTCTCTAGTGCTTTGGTTGTGTCTATTGGCTCGACACCCACCAAGAGGTGAACCTGGTTTTCGGGTAAAACAACGAAATAATACTAGTAAACACACCAAGATCACTAGTGACAAGACCAGTTCATGTAGAAAGTACCTAAATATGTTTATGAAAGATCATATATGTAACATATGCATACATATCTGGCTTCCTTAGTATGTAATTTAAAGACTCACAAATTATTGACAAGAACCTAGAAAACTCTTTTTCAAACCAACCCTTTGGGTGACAAAATTAAGATTAACTATTTTTCCTTGTACTCTTCTGTGTTTTCTGGTTTTTATTTTAATTATTTAATCAATTATTTATTCTGGGGTAAAATATATTACCCTTATAATCAGAAGAAACAGAGCTATAAAAAAGTATTATGATAGGGACTTCCCTGGCAGTCCAGTGGTTAAGACTTTGCCTTCCAATGCATGGGGTGCGGGTTCAATCCTTGGTGGGGGAGCTAAGAGCCCACATGCCTCGGGGCCAAAAAACCAAAACATAAAACAAACAAAAAAAACGTATTATGATAAATGCTTTTAAGGTGTGAAGAGAAATTGCCATCTGGTACATAAAACTTCTAGAATTTACAGGTCTACTTAAAATCAAAGACTGTTTGAACTAGAAAGACCCAAAAAGAACCTTTAACCCAAATCCCACTCCCTCCCACCCCCATTTTAATGTATCTGAAGCCCAGATACATTAATTGGCTTACCCAAGGTAGTGAAACCTTAAGTGGCAGAGAAAGGACTAGAGTCCAGGATTTCTACGTAAAACTGCTTTTTAACAAAGATGTCAATTACATAATAAAAGAGTGAGTAAGTGTGACTGTTTCTCTCCAAATTCCTCATCACAGTAGGGTATAATGAGAGAATGTTGGACTTTGGAAGCAGATAGATCTGGATTTGAATCCTGATTACGATTCACACTGAGATTACTTAGCCTCTCTTCAGCTTCAGTTTTCTCATCTATAAACTGGGGCTAGTACTTACCTTGCAGTGTTATTATAAAAATTAAGACATCAAATATAGATATCCATCATACTGTCTGACAAATTATACTTACTTAATATTGAAACTGAATGGTACAGATGAACTGGTTTGCAGGGCAGAAATAAAGACACAGATGTAGAGCACAAACGTATGGACACCAAGGAGGGGAAAGTGGCGGGGGGGGGCAGGGGGGTGGGGGGGGTGCGGTGGTGGTGGTGTGATGAATTGGGAGTTTGGGATTGACATATATACACTAATATGTATAAAATGGATAACTAATAAGAACCTGCTGTATAAAAAAATAAATAAAATTCAAAAAAAAAAAAAAAAAAAACGAGCAGGACCCTGTGGGGCTCCTGGGAACAAAAGTCTTTTCGTGTCCCCTGTTTTTTGTTGGTAGGAAATAGGGTTCATTCAGCTTCTGTGACCTTCCCTGAGTTCCAAAGGGCAGGTTCCAACAGTTGCTAATCAGGGAAGGGAGGGGGATGAAGAGACAAGGGAGGAGCAGTCAAGAAACAATAGTGTAGCCTTGGGGCAGGGTCCTGGTTCCTCCTCACCGGATATACATAATTATATCTTTGAGCTCTTCTGCAGAACTAAAACCCCCACCACATGGAAGATGTTAACTACTTGATGAAATATTCTTCATTCCAGAGAGAAGGTTACAGTTCAATAACCTAGAGAACCATAGATCACGGGACCACCTGAGATGATCCTTAGACTGAAGGAATGCAGGCCTTGCAAGCACTCTGATCCTTATGAGAAGCCCCTCCCCTTGACTGTAAGACTCCCCCCCCCACACTGAGTTTGGGACAGTTTTGAGGGCATTAGGCCTCTGTGGCCCCCTTTGCCTGGCAAAGCAATAAAAGTATTCTTTTCTACTTCACCCAAAACTCTCGTCTCTGAGATTCAATTCAGCAGTGCTGCACAGAGGCTTTCAGCATCAATATTCATTTCCCTTCTCACTTTAAACACTGGCTGGATAATCACTCGACAAATTTGTTGAAGGGATATTAGTATTTAATAGATGATTCAAATAAATACAAGGCTTTTGAGATTCCTTCTGGTCTTGAATGAATGAATGAATGAATAATAAATAAATAAATAAATAAAAATTACAGTAAGTTTCCATAACAGTCACTTGAATGATTAAAAACAAAACTCTCCTGTGATATTCAGGATTCTAGCCTATTGAATATCTATTATATAACCTGTGAAAGTTACAAAAGTACATAAAACACCATATTTTTCTACAAGGGTATAAAATGAAATTTGACCAATATTAGAAAACACAGAAATTAAACACAATTTAATCTAAAAGTTGGGGCAATATCCTTTGGAGATACTGCTTACCTTTTACGGGAAAGGTAAATGGCTCCTTGGTCAAATTAGGGCAATCAACTACAGAGACCTGGACATCAGCAAAGTTATCCGCTAGCCCCTTCTGCAGAACTAATAAAGACAAGGAAAAGGGTTAAACATTAGGTAGAAATTTGCCATCACATATCAAGTCTTCCCTCAACTGTTTTTTTGTGTCATACTTCCAAACTAAACTTGTGTAAGTTACTATTTTTTTAATTTTAATTTTTTGGATGCGCTACATGGCATGTGGAATCTTAGTTCCCTGACCAGGGACGGAACCCGTGCCCCCTGCAGTGGAAGCATGGAGTCTTAACTGCTGGACTGCCAGGGAAGTCCCTAAACTTGTGTAACTTTAAAGGAGGGGGATAAGGGACTTCCTTGGTGGTCCAGCAGTTAAGACTCAGCACTTCCACTGCAGGGGGTGCTCCCCACATGCTGTGCAGCGCAGCCAAACAAACAAACAAACAAAAGGAGGGGGAAATGGTCTTATTAATGACTACAATCAGAAACTGAACACATAATTAATCACAAGATACATATATTAAGGTACATAAATACTTCCATAAATAACACTGTAAACTGTAGCGATTAGAAACCACTGAAGATAAACACTGCGCTCAGGTGAGGACTACGTTTCTTTTAGGGAGAGGATTCCAAGTATTGAAATGTAAATATTTAAACTGCTAGAAAGTAAGCAATTACATGCAACACCTTCATTAATGCTTACAGAAAAAATGTTGAGCAAAAGAAGTAAGACATGAAAGTATGTGTTATACGACTCATATGTATTTCAAAGACAGGCAGCGGGCTTCCCTGGTGGCGCAGTGGTTGAGAGTCCGCCTGTCGATTCAGGGGACGCGGGTTTGTGCCCTGGTCCAGGAGGATCCCACATGCCGCAGAGCGGCTGGGCCCGTGAGTCATGGCCGCTGGGCCTGCGCGTCTGGAGCCTGTGCTCCACAACGGGAGAGGCCGCGACAGTGAGAGGCCCGCGTACCACCAAAAAAAGAATGACCAAAAAACCCCACAAAGACAGGCAGCTAATCTACGGTTCTAACAGGTCAGAACAGTGGTCACCTCTTGGGGTAGGGATATTGACTGAGAAAGTGCAAGGAGTCTTCTGGGATTCTGGAAATATTTAATATCTTAATCTGGGTGTGTTATGGGTGTAAACATGTTAAAATTCATCAAGCTATACACTTAAGATCAGTGTATTTGGGCTTCCCTGGTGGCACAGTGGTTAAGAATCCACCTGCCAAATGCAGGGGACATGGGTTTGAGCTCTAGTCTGGGAAGATCCCACATGTCTCAGAGCAAATGAGCCCATGTGCCACAACTACTGAAGCCTGCATGCCTCAAGCCCATGCTCCACAACAAGAGAAGCCACCGCAATGAGAAGCCCGAACACTGCAATGAAGAGTAGCTCCCACTCGCCTCAACTAGAGAAAGCCCTCATGCAGCAATGAAGATCCAGTGCAGTCAAAAAAATTTTAAAAAGTAAATAAATTTAAAAAAGATTAGTGTACTTTAGATATGTCATAACTCAATCAAAAAGGTAAAAAAGCAAACTTGTCTCAAAGTTACAAATCTAGGAGCAATGTACATTTAAGGATAAAAAGCTCTTATACAAAACTTGTCTAAGGGGACTTCCCTGGGCTGTCCAGTGGTTAGGACTCTGCACTCACACTGCAGGGGGCACAGGTTCGATCCCTGTTCAGGGAACTAAGATCCCACGTGCCACTCAGTGCAGCCAAAAAAAACCTTCTCTGACAATAGTGTCAGCCATTAGTTTAAGTCTTGTAGAATCAGACTTTCTAAAAACATGAAGTCATCCTAAATTTAGCCCTAAATATCCTAAATAGATATTCCATACCAGATCTTTTATGTACATGAGAACAGAAACCAAATTGACTGGAAAATCCCCCTACCTAGACTAATGACTGCATATTTATGAATATATAAAGATTCAATGTATGGAAATGTAGTAAAATCTATTTTTTACCAATCACAAAGGGACAAAGTTCTGGCTATAAGATTTTCTGTAAAAACTGAAAACAAATTTTAAGCCAAAAAACTTATGTTTCATCTCTGTTTTGTATAGAATATACCTTGTACAGATAGAAAGGAAACAAACATAAAGACACAAGAGGAGATAGGTTGTAGGAAGGCACTTGTCTGATTCCTAGCTGTCCTGTTATATCAGGAAAGACAGAAAGACTGACAGAAAAGAAATACAAAGAATACTAGTAATCCAGTTTGTTTACTAACTCCCCTTCAACTTAGGAAAAATATGAAGGTTTTAAGAGGAGAGCTACAATCAAGCAAAACGTGAATATACCTCTTTTTTTTTTTTTTTTTTTTTAATGGAGGAGAAAGAAAGTGGCTTTATTTCTTTGCCAGGCAAAAAGGGAACATAGGCTAGTGCCTCAAGAACTCTGCCTCCTTCACTGGAGAATAGGGTGAATATACTTCTTGACTTCAACCTTATCAGGAGGACAGAAGAACTACCAGGACAGATACACTTTGAGATAAGGGTAGGTTTTACGCTTACCCTCAGAATAGAATCCAAAGGCTGTCAGACAAATGCTAGCATTCTGACAGGCTATAGAGTTTTGGATTAGTACGATTCCTGGCTTCATTTTATATTCTTATTTTTATTTTCTTTTTCTTATCTATATCCCCTCCTTCGAATTAATCTTGTGAAGCTGCCTTAAGTTCTTGTTCAAATAAGATGAAATACCTAAAAACATACACAGACAGAAAAATCTAAGCAAGTTCACTGGCAGTCTGTCATATCAGGAGACAGGGTAAAAAGTAGTAGATTGGGAACATGAGTAATACACCACAGTAGATTATATATTTCAAGAATATTACAACTGGTAAAAAGTTAATAAAGCAGGGGTTGAGTCAAGATGGCGTACTAGGAGGACAGGGATATGGAATTCCCATCTCCTCACAACTAGGGTACCTATCAGGCACCGGTGGGGGACCACAGACACCTAAGGGGACAGGAGGAACCCCCAGTAACCGGGTAGGGCATGGGGCTTGGGGGAGTGAAGGGGGAGGAGAAGTGGAGGTGGGATGGGACTGGAGCCCCTGAAGGGTGGCTGGGGGAGGGGAAGGGATCCCACATACAAAGGGGGAAATCGGGGAACCACTGGGAGGGCAGAGGATCAAAAGGGAGCATGGCCAGGTTTCCCCTGCCCACTTGGACCCCCAGGAACCTGTTGAGATCCCGGGCCTGATACTCTGCCCACCTGGGATCTTGGTTCCCAGGATGGAGGTCAGGACCAAACTCCTGTGGTGGGAGCTCTGAGTCCAAACCGCTGGACTAACACAGAACCTCAGACCCCACGGAATATCAATCGGAGTGACACCTCTGGGAAATCTTCATATCAGCATCAAGACACAGCTCTATCCAACTGCATGCAAACTCCAGTGCTGAACGTCTCAGGCCAAACAACCAGTAAGACAGGAATACAGCACCACCCATCAAAAAAAAAAAAAAAAAAAAGAAACGACAAAAAATTTTGTTACAGACGAAGAAGCAAGGTAAAAACCATCAAGACCAAATAAATGAAGATGAAATAGGCAAGCTACCTGAAAAAGAATTCAGCGTAATGATAGTAAAGATGATCCAAAATCTCAGAAACAGAATGGAGAAAATATAAGCAACATTTCACAAGGATCTAGAAGAACTAAAGAGCAAACAAACAGTGATGAACAACACAATAACTGAAATTTAAAATACTCTAGAAGGAATCAATAGCAGAATAACTGAGGCAGAAGAATGGATAAGTTAGCTGGAAGATAAAATGGTGGAAATAATTACCAGGGAGCAGAATAAAGAAAAAAGAATGAAAAGAATTGAGGACAGTCTCACTGCCTCTGGGACAACATTAAATGCACCAACATTCGAATTATAGGGGTTCCAGAAGAAGAAGAGAAAAAGAAAGGGTCTGAGAAAATATTTGAAGAGATTATCATCGAAAACTTCCATAACATTGGAAAGGAAATAGTGAATCAAGTCCAGGAAGAACAGAGGGTACCATACAGGGTAAACCCAAAGAGAAGCATGCCGAGACACATGTTAATCAAACTATCAAAAATTAAATACAAAGAAAAAATATTGAAAGCAAGGGAAAAGCAACAGATAACATACATGGGAATCCCCATAAGGTTAACAGCTGACTTTTCAGCAGAAACTGCAAGCCAGCAGGGAGTGGCAGGACATATTTAAAGTGATGAAAGGGAAAAACTACAACCAAGATTACTCAGTAAGGATCTCATTCAGATTCAACAGAGAAATTAAAACCTTTACAGATGAGCAAAAGTTAAGAGAATTCAGCACCAGCAAACCAGCTTTACAACAAACTTCTCTAGGCAGGAAACACAAGAGAAGGAGAAGACCTACAAAAACAAACCCAAAACAATTCAGAAAATGGTAATAGGAACATACATATTGATAATTACATTAAATGTAAATGGATTAAATGCTCCAACCAAAAGACATAGACTGACTAAATGTATACAAATACAAGACCTGTACATATGATGTCTACAAGAGACCCACTTCAGACCTAGGGACACATACAGACTGAAAGTGAGGGGATGGAAAAAGATATTCCATGCAAATGGAAATCAAAAGAAAGCTGGAGTAGCAATTCTCATATCAGACAAAATAGACTTTAAAATAAAGACTATTACAAGAGACAAAGAAGGACACTTACGTAATGATCAAGGGATCAATCCAACAAGAAGATATAACAACTGTAAATATTTATGCACCCAACATAGGAGCACTCAATACATAAGGCAAATACTAACAGCCATAAAAGGGGAAATTGCCAGTAACACAATCACAGTAGGGAACTTTAACACCCCACTTTTACCAATGGACAGATCATCCAAAATGAAAATAAATAAGGAAACACAAGCTTTAAATGACACATTAAACAAGATGGACTTAATTGATATTTATAGGACATTCCATCCAAAATCAACAGAATACACTTTCATCTCAAGTGCGCATGAAACATTCTCCAGGATAGATCATATCTTGGGTCACAAATCAAGCCTTGGTAAATTTAAGAAAATTGAAATCATATCAAGTATCTTTTCCGACCACAATGCTATGAGACTAGATATCAATTACAGGAAAAAAAACTGTAAAAAATACAAACACATGGAGGCTAAACAATACACTACGAAGTAACCAAGAGATCACTGAAGAAATCAAAGAGGAAATCAAAAAATACCTAGAAACAAATGACAAAACACAATGATCCAAAACCTATGCAATGCAGCAAAAACAGTTCTAAGAGGGAAGTTTATAGGAATACAATCCTACCTCAGAAAACAAGAAAAATCTCAAATAAACAACCTAACCTTATACCTAAAGCAATAGAGAGAGAACAAAAAACACCCAAAGTTAGCAGAAGGAAAGAAATTATAAAGATCAGATCAGAAATAAATGAAAAAGAAATGAAGGAAATGATAGAAAAGATCAATAAAACTAAGAGCTGGTTCTTTGACAAGATAAATAAAATGGAATCAACAAGAAAAAAAAGGGAGAAGACTCAAATCAATAGAATTAGAAATGAAAAAGGAGAAGTAACAACTGACACTGCAGAAATGCAAAGGATCATGAGAGATTACTACAAGCAACTATATGCCAATACAATGGAAAACCTGGAAGAAATGGACAAATTCTTAGAAATGCACAACCTTCTGAGACTGAACCAGGAAGAAATAGAAAATATAAACAGACCAATCACAAGCATTGAAATTGAAACTGTGATTAAAAATCTTCCAACAAACAAAAGCCCAGGACCAGATGGCTTCACAGGCGAATTCTATCAAACATTTAGACAAGAGCTAACACCTATCCTTCTCAAACTCTTCCAAAATATAGCAGAGGGAGGAACACTCCCAAACTCATTCTACAAGGCCACCATCACCCTGATACCAAAACCAGAGAAAGATGTCACAACAAAAGAAATTATGGGGCTTCCCTGGTGGCGCAGTGGTTGAGAGTCCGCCTGCCGATGCAGGGGACACGGGTTCGTGCCCCGGTCTGGGAAGATCCCACATGCCGCGGAGCGGCTGGGCCCGTGAGCCATGGCCGCTGAGCCTGCACGTCCAGAGCCTGTGCTCCGCAATGGGAGAGGCCACAACAGTGAGAGGCCCGCGTACTGCAAAAAAAAAAAAAAAAAAAAAAAAAAGAAATTATGGGCCAATATTTCTGATGAACATAGATGCAAGAATCCTCAACAGGGCCTCCCTGGTGGCGCAGTGGTTGAGAGTCCGCCTGCCGATGCAGGGGATACGGGTTCGTGCCCCGGTCTGGGAGGATCCCATATGCCGCGGAGCGGCTGGGCCCGTGAGCCATGGCCGCTGGGCCTGCGCATCCGGAGCCTGTGCTCCGCAACGGGAGAGGCCACAACAGTGAGAGGCCCGCATACCGCAAAAAGAAAAAAAAAAAAAAAAAAAAAAAAAAAAAAAAGAATCCTCAACAAAATACTAGCAAACAGAATCCAACAGCACATTAAAAGGGTCATACACCATGATCATGTGGGGTTTATCCCAGGAATGCAAGGATTCTTCAATATACACAAATCAATCAATGTGATACACCATATTAACAAATTGAAGGATAAAAACCATATGATCATCTCAACATATGCAGAAAAAGCTTCTGACAAAATAAAACACCCACTTATGCTAAAAACTCTCGAGAAAGTAGCCATAGAAGAAACCTATCTCAACATAATAAAGGCCATATATGACAAAGCCACAGCCAACATCGTTCTCAATGGTGAAACCATGGTTTCAGGAAACTGAAACCATTTCCTCTAAGATCAGGAACAAGACAAGTTTTCCCACTCTCACCAATAATATTCAACATAGTTTTGGAAGTTTTAGCCACAGCAATCAGAGAAGAAAATAAATAAAAGGAATCCAAATCAGAAGAGAAGAAGTAAAACTGTCACTGTTTGCAGATGACATGATACTATACATAGAGAATCCTAAAGATGCTACCAGAAAACTACTAGAGCTAATCAATGAATTTGGTAAAGTAGCAGGGTACAAAATTAATGCACAGAAATCTCTTTCATTCCTATACACTAATGATGAAAACTCTGAAATAGAAATTAAAGAAACACTCCCATTTACCACTGCAACAAAAGGAATAAAATACCTAGGAATAAACCTACCTAAGGAAACAAAAGACCTGTATGCAGAAAACTATAAGACACTGATGAAAGAAATTAAAGATGATACCAACAGATGGAGAGATATACCATGTTCTTGGATTGGAAGAATCAACATAGTGAAAATGACTCTACTCCCCAAAGCAATCTACAGATTCAATGCAATCCCTATCAAACTACCAATGGCATTTTTCACAGAACTAGAACAAACAGAAAAGTTCACAATTTGTATGGAACTATAAAAGACCCTGAATAGCCAAAGCAATACTGAGAAAAATGGAGCTGGAGGAATCATGCTCCCTGACATCAGACTATACTACAAAGCTATAGTAATCAGGACAATATGGTACTGGCACAAAAACAGAAATATACATCAGTGGAACCGGATAGAAAGCCCAGCAATAAACCCATGCATATATGGTCACCTTATCTTTGATAAAGGGGGCAAGAGTATACAATGGAGAAAAGACAGTCTCTTCAATAAGTGGTGCTGGGAAAACTGGACAGCTTCATGTAAAAGAATGAAATTAGAACACTCCCTAACACCATACACAAAAATAAATTCAAAATGGATTAGAGACCTAAATGTAAGGCCAGAGAGCATAAAACTCTTAGAGGAAAACATAGGCAGAACACTCTATGACATAAATTACAGCAAGATCCCTTTTGACCCACCTCCTAAAGAAATGGAAATAAAAACAAAAATAAAGAAATGGGATCTAATGAAAGTTATAAGCTTTTGTACAGCAAAGGAAACAATACAAAAAGATGAAAAGACAACACTCAGAATCAGAGAAAGTACTTGCAAATGAAGCAACTGACAAAAGATTAATCTCCAAAATATACAAGCAGCTCATGCAGCTTAATATCAAAAAAACAAAAAACCCAATTCAAAAATGGGCAAAAG
Source organism: Mesoplodon mirus (assembly GCF_964341445.2). Lineage (NCBI taxonomy): Eukaryota > Metazoa > Chordata > Mammalia > Artiodactyla > Ziphiidae > Mesoplodon > Mesoplodon mirus. The sequence goes on from NC_138983.1 coordinate 38,249,742, forward strand.
ACCTAAACAGATATTTCTCCAAAGAAGATATACAGATTGCCAACAAACACATGAAAGGATGCTTAACATCACTAATCATTAGAGAAATGTATATCAAAACTACAATGAGGTATCATCTCACACCAGTCAGAATGCCCATCATCAAAAAATCTACAAACAATAAATGCTGGAGAGGTTGTGGAGAAAAGGAAACCCTCCTGCACTATTGGTGGGAATGTAAATTGGTACAGCCACTATGGAGAACAGTATGGAGGTTCCTTAAAAAACTAAAAATAGAACTACCATATGACCCAGCAATCCCACTACTGGGCATATACCATGACAAAACTGTAATTCAAAAACAGTCATGGGGCTTCCCTGGTGTGCAGAGGTTAAGAGTCCACCTGCCGATGCAGGGGACACGGGTTCGTGCCCCGGTCCGGGAAGATCCCACATGCCTCAGAGTGGCTAGGCCCGTGAGCCATGGCTGCTGAGCCTGCACATCCGGAGCCTGTGCTCTGCAACGGGAGAGGCCACAACAGTGAGAGGCCCGCGTATCGCAAAAAAAAACAAAAAACAAAAAAAACAGTCATGTACCACAATGTTCACTGCAGCACTATTTACAATAGCCAGGACATGGAGGCAACCTAAGTGTCCATCGACAGATGAATGGGTAAAGAAGATGTGGCACATATATACAATGGAATATTATTCAGCCATAAAAGGAAATGAAATTGAGTATTTGTAGTGAGGTGGATGGACCTACAGACTGTCATACAGAGTGAAGTAAGTCAGAAAGAGGAAAACAAATACTATATGCTAACACATATGTATGGAATCTAAAAAAAAAAAAAAAAAGGTTCTGAAGAACCTAGTGGCAGGACAGGAATAAAGACGCAGATGTAGAGAATGGACTTGAGGACACGGGGAGGGGGGAGGGTAAGCTGGGACGAAGTAAAACAGCAGCATTGACATATATACAGGACCAGATGTTAAATAGATAGCTAGTGGGAAGCAGCTGCATGGCACAGGGAGATTAGCTCGTGGTTTGCGAGCACCCAGAGGGGTGGAATAAGGCAGGTGGGAGGCAGATGCAAGAGGGAGGGGATATGGGGATATATGTTTGCATATAGCTGATTCAGTTGGTATACAGCAGAAACTAACACAACACTAAAGCAGTTATACTCCAATAAAGATGTTAAAAAAAAAGTTAATAAAGCAATATTGTAGAACCCTTTGGGCACCACACATATTTAAATCGTGGATTACCATATTCATTTTCATTCTGTAAAGTTCGTATCTCATCAAGAATCTTTGAATTGTGAATTTAGATTTTTTTTGAGGGGCAGAATTTTGGACTCTCGCAATAAAAACAGTACAGAACAAATACAGAAAAGGAAAATTAGTTCTGTATCGAAAGTACTATTGCATAAAGCTTATCTTAGAATGTTTTTATTTTTAAATTTTTTTCCTTAGGATAATTAAAAAAACTCAGTTTTGCATTTACCTCCAACAAGCTCCTCTAGACTTGGCACATGAAAAGAATACTCAGCACAAGACATCTTCTTTCTGAAGCAGGAAGGGGGCAGTACACAACCTTTAAAAGAATGACATAGCCGTTGGGGGACACAAAAATTGGTTAGAACCAACTAGGTCCAAGATGGCAGACTTCCAGTAGAACTTGAGCCTCATTATATGCTCATTGTAATGCATTAGCATCTAAATGACACACCCACAGGTACCATGACCATAAAAGGCCAAAAGTGGGCAGTGGCCCAATTCCTGGAATTCTCTGCCCCTTCCCCCAAATAGCTGGAATAATCCTCCCACTTGTTAGCCTATGAAATTACCCAGTCCATAAAAACTAACTACCCCATATTTTGGGGCCTCTCACCCGAGATGTCCCACACTCTGTGGAGTGTGTTTCTCCCAAGGCCATCTCACCTTTTGAGATGGACCGCATTCTGTCTATGGAGTGTGTCTCTCTAAAAAAATCCACTTCTTACCTATCACTTTGTCTCTCACTGAATTCTTTCTGTGATGAGACATAAAGAACCTGAGTTTGTTAAGTCCTGAGTGTGTGATCTCAATTAAAGGACAGTGTGTTCAAGTCCCAATCTGAGTTTTGGCTGGGGTCAAGTCTCAGCCCATGGGCTCAAGTCCCAATCTGAGTTTTGAGGTTTCATGAGGATGTACAAAATAAAGCAATTGTAGGCTAATTATCGCAGTGCACCAAGCATGAACAGCTGCTGCTCTGGAATTGAAAGAGTTCAGTTATATAAAGAGGGCAAAAGGGCATTTAGGTGTCCTCACAGAAAGGCAACCATAACTTCTTGTATTTAATATTCCAAGTGAGAAATGTCCAAGTAACGTCTTTTAATACTAATACCTTAAATAGCTGACATTTAAAATAGACAAGAGGAATACCAAACCAAGAGGGCACATGATTCATTTTCTTCAGTCATGTATCTGGATTGAACATGCAGCTTTCTAATGGTTGATTTAAGGAATATAGATCCTGAAGCAAAGGTAGTTATTAAGGTTTATGAATAAGTATTTAAATGGTTGTAGATAACAGTACAGGATGCTCAGGTAATTCTATAATAGATCATTTACATGTGTTTTCTATTCTATATTTGACATTTAGGCTAAAAGTTAAACAAGTTTCTTAAACTATCACTTTTACAAGAGAAAATTTAAATTACTAAGAGAAATGGAAACTTCTACAAATTATTAGCTTTTGAAATTCAAATTATTTCATTTACAAATAAACATATTTTCTTGGTAAACAGCTTCAATATCCAATTATTCTGATAACCTAACCAATTATAATTTGATTTTTAAAAAGTATATGCTAAATATATTTTACAAAAAGTAGACATATATGCACAGAGATTAGTATCTTACCTCAAGTGTACAGGTGATGAGGTGTGCAAGCAGAGAGTTAAATAAAATGCAGGCAAAAAAACCCAAACAAACGAAAGTAATATGAGGTGGGTGGGGAATCCCACTGGAGGCCAATCACAACAAGGAATAAAGACAAAACTGTTAAGGCTGTTTCTAAGAACACTGTTGGAGTTCTCATTAAAATTGTTAATGAAATACCTCATTAATGTGAATAATCTCTGATATACCATTACTTAGTAAGTGAAAGATGGTCCTTCAACATCACTTGAAATACTCTTCCAAAAAAATTTTTTTTTAAATTTTCCAAAGATTCACAGTTTTCTTAGATACTGGATTTCTAATTTTGATGATAATATCAAATAACACATCCTTCACAAACATATATTTAAGACCTGACATTTCTTTAGTACTTTATCAAATAATACATTATTACCCTTTATTTACTTAATATGCATAATTTGGTCTCCCAAAGAAAATGTAAAGTGTTCATAATGGGCCCCAAACCCTATATAATCATATTTAGATGATCTCAAATATATTTTCTTTTTTTTGGCTGCGCACTGCGGCTTGCAGGATATTAGTTCCCTGACCAGGGATCAAACCCTGGCCCTCGGCAGTGAAAGCAAAGCACGGAGTCCTAACCATTGGATGGCCAGGGAATTCCCGAAAATATATTTTCGAATTGGATAAGCTATAGTTGTTTAGGAATGAGCCATTTTAACTTTTTTGAAATAATTTCAGATGGACAGAAAATACATACAAATAATCTCATATATGCTTCACCTAGATTTTCCAAATGTTGACATCTTATATTTTCTTTCTTTCTTTTTCTTTTTTTTTTTTTTTTTTGTCCACTCTGCGAGGCATGCAGAATCCTAGTTTCCAGAACAGGGGTGGAACCCGTGCCCCCCGTAGTGTTAGCGTGGAGTCTTAACCACTGGACCATGAGGGAAGGCCCATCATCTTATATTTTCTTTATTAGAAACCAGCAAGTACTAATTAAGAACACGTAAAAATCTGCTCAGTGAATACCATGTTTATTTAAAATAAAGATAATAAAAGCACTCTAGATATTTCTACTTACAGTAGGAATAATAAAGACTCAAGTTTAAATTAAATACAATCCTAATGATCTCAGGTGGCCTCGGCCTGCAGCGGCTTGAAGCGAGATCTCTTTCCCCAGCAAAGTCAGGCCACGGCAGTGAGAGCTCTGAATCCTAGCCACTACACCACGAGGGCCAGTGGCTAGTGACAAGGCCCCTGGCTTGTCTTATTTGTAAAAATTAATTTCAAGAAAGAGATGGAAAGTAGTGAAACAAGTAAAGTGTTTATTAGGAGGGAAAAAAGTACGTGGGAATAGACACACATGGGTGGACTAAGAGAGTTGCGTCTTCGTGGTAGTTTAAATCACTTATATGGGGCATTTCTTGCGGGTTTCCTCTGGCCAATGTCTTCTTGCTTTGCCTGGCTCTGAGTCCGTATTTGGTATAACTCAGGGTTCTCCCCTGTATGTGCGCACATCTCTTAATGCAGAGACCTATAGGAAGGTTGACATCACCTACTATGGGGTGGTGCCCCCTCTCTTCCCCACACCCCCAGCCTTTCTGCACCTGTATAGTTGGGAAGATCTCCTTGACCTTGAGAATGAGAAATATGTGGTCTCTATCTTTTTTCTGGGTGGGACTCAGCTCCTCCCAGCTCCTGGCATTATCTTATCTTGGAGTAGCTGCCCACATAGGACAGATTTCAGCAGCTCAGCCTGCGGCCCATCTATATCTCCTGCATCACTAATTTTACACCCTTTACTATCTTTCAAAGGTCAGGTTTTTGTTTTCTTTCCCCACCAAAACAGAAACAAATTCCAACCCTAGGAAGCTACAGCCTGAATAACTGGTTCAGAAATGCAAGCCAAAAGCCCAGAAGGCAGCGTGGTAGTGTGTATAAGTGTGTTTCTGTGTGAGTGAGAGATAGGGAAGAGGAGGTTGGAGTTGGAGTGATGAGAGAAAAGGGTTAGAAAAGTTCTAATACAAATCCAGAGTCGCTCTAGGAGGACAGCTTTGGGCCAAATGGAGGCAAACAACATTTACTCTCCAGATTCCACTGCTGGGAGTCAGTGGCCCAGAAGTAGGGTCTAGAGAAGGGAAGAATGGAAGATAGGAGGCAGAAGGATAAATGGAGCTGCAGAGGCAATGCCTAAAGGGGTAGACCAACTATGGCCGATAACTATTGACAAACTGCATTCTGTAAACCAGACAGTATGTTAGACACCTTACAGACATTCCTTCAAAACCTCACACAACGACATATTATCCTTCTCATTTTACAAGAGGAAATAGGGCAGAGAGAATATATTATTTACTCCAGATCACTCAGCTATTAAGTGGCAGAAACAATTCAAAATCAAATCTAGCCCACTGTAAACCCAGAACTCATCACATTATACCTTGCCATTAACTGGTGAGGGAATGATACAATTCAGTTCACAATAAGGGAAAGTCTGTATAGAGCAACCTTATAGCACTCAGTATACCTGTGGTCATCTGTTTGCTTTGTTTCTGTCCCTTAGACTGTGATCTCTTTGAAGACAGGACTGTATTTCTCATATTTGTCTTCCAAGTACCTAGCATACAATGGATACCAGTTCAGCCTTAGTTTTTTTTTTTTTTTTTTTTTTTTTTTGCAGTACGCGGGCCTCTCACTGTTGTGGCCTCTCCCATTGCGGAGCACAGGCCCTGGACGCGCAGGCTCAGCGGCCATGGCTCACGGGCCCAGCCGCGCCATGTGGGATCCTCCCGGACCGGGGTACGAACCCGTGTCCCCTGCATCAGCAGGCGGACTCTCAACCACTGCGCCACCAGGGAAGCCCAGCCTTAGTTTTTTTTATTGAACATTTATGATATTCCAGACTCATAAGGCTCTGGGACATGGCTGGCTTCATGGATGTGCAACTAGTGAAGCTACACAGGACCATGTGCTCAGAATAGCACGTGGTTTCTGTTCCATTGCCACCATCTTTAAATTCTTAACTTTAGGGACTTCCCTGGTGGTCCAGTGGTTAAGACTGCACGCTCCCAATGCACGGGTCCCAGGTTCAATCCCTGGTCAGGGAACTAGATCCCGCATGCCATAACTAAGAGCCTGCATGCCACAATGAAGACCCCATGTGCCGCAACTAAGACCTGGTGCAGACAAATAAATAAATAAAATAAATATTTTTTAAAATTCTTAACTTTATATTTGAACTTTTAAGATAGATAGGACAATGGAACATGCTTGGGATCAGAGGAGAGAGGGTCTATGTGCATGTCTACCACCACTCCTTGCTTCCCATTCACAAAAAGCGTTTAAGTCCTGTGAGCATAGAATGCTGGTGGATGCACAGTCAAGGGAGACTCAAATTCCCTGGATTCCATAGTGTCGGTAGAATGTGCACACATGGAGAAGTAAAATAAATACAGGGGTGCTAGTTTTGTGCAGTATGCAGTGTTCTGGTAAGAACAAAATACACATGCCTACATAGTACGAATTGTGAAATTTCAGTAATTCTGCGTATAAGCTAAATGTTCTTATGTTTGTATTTAAAACTGGTATTGCAGAATATAGAGTGGTAAATCTCATGCTAATGAGTTAAACTCAATTTTTCTTTACTTGACAATAAATAGCAAATTAATGCTATTAATTAATAATAGTACAATTAGTGATTAATTAATAACTCAATAAAATAGAATGATTAATGTCATTACTAATTAATAATAGCAAATTAATGCTATTAATTAAAACATCATGACAAGTGGAAAGAGATACTACAGAAAGAGACAGCTTATATTTTAGTACCTTTAATGGCACTTTCTCCCTGCGTTTTGAACAAGTGGCCCTGCATTTTCATTTCGTACTGAGACTACAAATTACACAGGCAGGCATGTTATGGAACATGGCAGTGAATAAGACATGCAATCCCTGTTCTGGAGCTTACGGTACTTCATAATGCCTAGAAGACTAGACTGTCTGTGCCTGGAATTGTTCAACATTTAGAGCAAAATTGAGTAAAGAGGCTATATTACCCTCCAGGTCTGACCAATCCGAAGATGACACTAACCACAGATTAAGACTAGACGGCTTTCCTGGTTTTATCATATGATACAAGAGGTCTGAAAGTGGAGAAATCAAGCCAGCTCATTCCTTTCTGTAACTACTTTGGGGAAAAAAAACCCCAAAATACCAAAATTAAACTAGTTTAAACTTTTATCTTAACATTCATTAATCATTCAGGGAACTAAGGGAGAAAACAAACAAAAAAATTCGCCGCTGGTATCTCTTGTGATATGTTAACCAACCCCTGGGAGCCTGCCACTTAGCTCTGAGTGAAAGAGTAGTTAACAAAAGTCCGAAGGGGAGAGGGGACCTGGATGTACTACGGGGTAACACTGGCTTCCAGTACAAAGGTTACACATTTTGAGTCTCGGTCAAAGCATGATCGTCTTACAGTTTAACGCAGAGGAGATTTCTGAAGGCAAAAGTAGACATAATATGACAAAACACACCTGGCATCGTAAACACACGTACACTCCCACACACACTCGAGATCAGATTTTGGGAAGTCAGAGGACAGCTCAGCCAAGGCGAGACCACTGGAAGCAAAGCAGGTGGAGTGCCTGTTTCCTTGCAGTTCACAGTCATTCCGTTCACCTGACCCCACAATTTATTTCTTGTAGTTTGCCGAAACATTCTTGTCTACTCCACTTACCTAATCGGTGAGGGAAGCCTACACCTGAAACCCGATCTTGCCTCAGTCAACTCCGCCTCCTCTGGATCCCGGAGATCAGACCCCGCCCGCTCGAAATCGCTCCTCCCCTCACCGAGATCAAAATGGCGCCCCGCGGGTCGCCATTTTCCACCTCTCACTTTCTTCCTGGAGTCAAATTGTTATCGCGAGACTTCGGCCTCACTATTAGTTGGGGCGCGCAGCCAGCCTTCCCTTTTTTGCAGCGCGGTGGTGGAGGTAGGTGGTTCTTAGCTTGTTGGATTGCTGGGGCGGTCCGGAGGTTGCTGAATGCGGACTTCCTAGGGAGGGGTGGCGGGTATCTGGTACGCAGCTGAGGCCCATGCCGAGCCGGCGCTGGTTGGTGCAAGCTGTCTGCCCTCTCGACGGGTAGGAAAGAGGACGGGGGCTTCCGTGCCTTGTGGGCGGGGGAGGGTTTCCTCTTGTAGCTTTTCCCAGGCCCCTGCGTGGCGTGCCGGGGTCCAGCCGCGGAAGTCAGCCCCCGAGGGCGGAGGGCTCGTGGTTTTTGTGGACTTCGGGCCTAGTGGCTCTACTGCGGCCCGCAGTACACGATTATGGCGTGAGCGTGGTCCGTTATCTCGCATGTAGATGTTAAAAGGTGGTACAGACAATACACATTTTCTTAATTAATAGGGGTTAAGTGCGAGGTAACCATTGCTGACGCCGTTCTCCTTGCACGAGGTTAGGCGCTTCCTGGAGACGCTCGCCCCAAAATCGCACAGAGTGCTGAAGGGGAATTGTTAGAGCCAGTGAAGGGCACCATCGCCATGTGCTCCTCCTCGCAGAATCGCGGAATAGGAATGCTTTCTAGTTTCCGAAAAAAGGTTTTGAGTCAACTTTAATTTTGTTAATGCGCTCTGATTTATTATTTTTTTAAATCTCAGGTATACCATCAGTGCCATTGGAGCCACTTGTTGAATTTCTTTTTGGGCAGTTATTTCGTGACTTATTAGATTTTGCATTTTAGAAAACTACGATAAAACATACCATGAAATTACCAGGAGTCCATTGGATATTTTGCGAATCAGATCTCTGTGACCTCACTGGTTTCCTGTGTTTGAAGTATATTGTTCTTGTAGGATTTCTATCATCGTTGCTCATTTGTCATTACCAGGAATGCTAAAGACTAAGAACAATATACAAATAGGAAGAATGATGGCATCCCCGATAAGGGAGATGGAAAAGTAAAATTAGACATTATCTTTTTTTTTTTATTTTGTCCAAACTATTGTAATGTATCTAGGAGATTACAACAGTGCCCTTTGTCTTTTTTTTTTTTTATCTGTAAGCTTTTCATCGAAAAGTTTGAGAATTCAGAACTTTAAATTAATACCCATAACAGCAAATTCCAGACCAGGAGTTTGGATAGAGGTAGTTAAGTCCTGCTGATTATTTTCCCAGGTATACTGAGGCCATACTCCGCCTTCTGGCTTTGTATGCAAAAGATTTTCGTACTAGTTCCCAACTGCTGTTGAAAAATGGCTTTTTGGCCGTTAGTTGAACATTGATACTCTTCATTGTAATTGCTATATGGCTAAGGGTAAAATTACATTTTTTACTGTTGTGGAAAGCTGTTTGATACTTCCATTGGAAATTACAGTACTCTTCTGGAACCTTCCATTGGATAGATTAAGGAGGCAAAACTGAAAGATAGAACCTGTGAATAAAATCTCTAGATTTTAGGATTGACCTGAAATGACAGTTCCTACATGAAAATATTAAAGGCCTTGTATGTGATTTTGCCTTAATTTATGTGTAATTTACATAATTGTCACAACTACATCAACATTTTCGTTACTCTGATACTAGCTGTTTGCATTTATTCAGGGAAACAGCATCACATTTACTGAATTTTATTCGGTCAGAAATCTGTTTAAATCAAAGGACAGTCGACAACAAATTGGAGAGGGGCTTGGAGAACACATACCAGGAATGGATTCTCTCAACTGTGCAACGGCATCAGACTCAGCTGTGGAAATTGAGAATCAAAGGTAAGTGCTTTTTTTAAAAAATAACAATCACCAGATTTTTCTGGAAAAGAGACTAGATGGTAATTATACTGTATTTGAATTACCGGCAAAGCATAAATCACTGTAGATAATGAGTGGTGGTAATGGTAATTTTCACGCATTAGAACAGAAAAGGAAAACCTGGTTTGCACAGGCCTTTGAAGTTTTAACTACTTATAATCGTGGGACACATTGTTAACTCAGGGAAACAGGAGTATATTCTCCGGGCCAAACTGGTATCTTCCTGATTAAATCATCCTCATTTTATAAGAAGAAAATGGATATTAGTAGGGAATCTTGTTTTAAAATCAACTTGTTCTTATATTCCACATTATCAGGGTTGCTGGCTTATGTATATGATGAGAGGTATCTAGTCCTAATCTTTGTTGATCTCACTGGGAAAACGAGCATTTCTAGTATACTCACTACATCTCTCCACTAGGATACTCTTGTTTTATTTAGAGGAGGCTTTGTCTTAGTTTAGCCTCTAGCAGTGAACGAGGCTGCCTTTGTGGAACTTACATAAAGGAAGACGATTTTTTGGCTAAGTGCTATGGCACATGGCATTATGGGCCACTTGTGGTAGAGTGGTCAGAGCTAAGTGATTGGCTAGTACTGAGCCCATCTTTTAAAAAATTACTTTGAGCATGTTTTTCTGCTTTGATTTGTAAAAGAAAAGTATATTACCTGGTAATAAACACTCAGTAATATAAGAGGGTATAATTAATCTTTCCCTGTTTTCTAGTGATAACTCTTCCTCTGGTAGCAGCTTATTTAAAACTCAGTGTGTTCCTATCCCACCTAAAACGAGGCAAAGAAACCCTATTAGAAAATTTGTTCACACACCTGAAAGTACTCAAGCAAGAGATTCATCTAGTGACTCATCTATAGAGCCAAGACCATTGACTTTAAAAGCTATTTTTGAAAGATTCAAAAAAAAGAAACGTAAAAAGAGGAAATACAAGCCAACGGGAAGATCAAGGGGAAGACCAAAAGGAAGGAGAAACACTAGAAGCTCACAAATAAATAAGAAACAATTTAAAGACAAAGGACCTGGCTTCCCATTTTTAGAATCAGAAAATGGAAGAAAACCATTACCTTGGAGAAAAATTTTAACCTTTGAGGTGAGTCTTTATATATGCTGATGCACATAGCTTAAAATGTATGAAATGAGTTGTTGGTCGCTTTTAGAATTTAGATGTACCTGGAACATACAGTCTTCAACTTTTATAATACTTCTCTATACTGACTATACTGCTGCTTAAATGCCACCCCCCTCCTTCAGCTCAAAGTTCACTTAGACTTCTGGGTGGAATCTTGCACTGGTAACACTGGGTGAATGTACCTGTATATGAAGTGCTCTAAGGCTGATTTTATATCTCGATCTTACCCTGTCAGGGCTGTAAACATCATTCCTAAAACTCAAATGGCCAGTTGTTTTATAGTAACCGAAGTGAAACCCACACCTGCCTTTCATGTTCAGTGGCTTTAGTAGATTTCATTTTGTTCAGATATTTCAATTTCTGACAGAATTACCAGACAAATAAGCCAGACAGAATTACCAGACAAATAACGTCAGTACTTAGCAGTAGACTGAAATATTTGAGATAAGTGATAGCATAATTTGTAGTCACTTGTTCTAGAATCTGATTTATTGGAAAGGATTAATACTCATTAACCTCTTTATGTTTTAAGGTGATTAAAATAGACAGTTCTCTGCATTAAAAAATGTCTTAAGTAATGCCCAAATGATACAAGATTTGTGCTTGTTTTTCTTGGTACTAACTTTGATAGCTAGGTAGAACAGTGAATTGATACATGTGATCTCCATATGGCAGAGTAGTTAAATCAAGATCACTAAGGACCTTCTTGTTATGGGCATCCTTGTCATTTTGGAACATAGGCATTTGCTGAGTGGAAGAAAATTTTTTTTGACTTAAAATATGGTGTTTCTGGTACATAGCAAGCAGTGGCAAGAGGATTTTTTAACTACCTTGAAAAACTGAAGTATGAATACCATCTCAAGGAATCCTTGAAACAGATGAATGTTGGTGAAGATTTAGAAAAAGAAGACCTTGATAGTCGTAGATACAGATACTTGGATGATGATGGATCTATCTCTCCTATTGAAGAGTCAGCGTAAGTTGTATCATGGATTGGAATAATTTTGGACATAGGTTTTATAAGATTAAGTGCTTTTAAATTTTAATGTTGCTCTGTATGCTATCAGTTTGTTTATACTTTGATTTAGTAATGATGTGAGCATGGATAAAATATTAATAGACTTGACTGATATTCCTGTTTTCAGTTGTATGTCATGACAGTATACTACTCATTGGGTTATAAAAGATTTGTCATCTGAGTGATACACTTTTAAACTCTATTGGAGTATAATTGCTTTACAATGGTGTGTTTATGCTTTATAACAAAGTTGAATCAATTACACATATACATTGAGTGATATGCTTTTAATATTGCAGAGCAGAGGAGGAGATGGCAACAAATCTTGAACATGATGAATGTGATATTAAATTGGTGGTAAGTGACAATTTTATCCCACTTCATTTTGGGAGGATAGCTGTTGACAAAGGGATAATTTTATCCTGTTGTGTTACTGTCTGTATTTAAGTTTTGAAAGGTTCAATGCCCTTGGTGCAGGAAATGCAAGAATAAAAATAAGAATTTTATGGATAATTGGTGAGAACATGAATTATCAATACTATATCAGTAAAAACAATACTGTTGTAAGTTTTCATGTGTGGTGTTGCTACTAGGATATCAGATGAGAAAATCAGCAGAAGTTAATTTGGATTTTTAACATCCAGATGTAATATCCAGGTTATTTTAAGTAACCTAGAGTTTAGTTATATGTAATTACTAATGCGGTAAAGTTTCAGTTATTGCTTAGTATTGTTACTTCTTATGCAGGAGGATAATTATTTCATAATAAGTTCTGAATTACCAAAGAAGAAGAATGTACATTTGGAACAAGAGGAATATACTGAAGAAGCTGCATTGCCTAAAAAGAGAGCATCAAAATCCAAAAAACACTGGACAGAGGACAGAATGGCCTGAAAATAGATAGGATTATGACTACCAGACAAGGTAAACAGAATAGAGAAAAACGAACTTTATAGAAAGAAAAGATGATAAATGTGAATACATATGCCAGCCTTATGATAAAAAAGAACCTGTAAGAAAATAAAAATAAACAAATTTATAAAACTCCTGAAGTAGTAATTATAAGAAAAATAATTAAAACAGTGAGATTATGTAGAAAAAACATTGAGGCTGTTACAGCAGAGATAATCACTTTCCAAAAAAATAAACAACATCCTACTGTTTTTGCATATGGTGGTGTATTTCTGGGTAAGAGAACTTAAAGGTGCCATTTGACCTTTGAATCAAAGAAATAAGATTGTAATCCTGAAAAGAAAATCTTAGTTGCAATAATCACTAATGACTGACAGCCAGCCACCCTCCTTAGAGTACCTGCAACTCCATTTTTATTTTTTTCAGAGAAATTTAGTGTGAAATGCCTATTACTGTAATAAGAACTTAATATTTTCGTTTCCTAACTACCTATAATATTTCAACTATCATTTTCATCACCACTGTATGTTGCAGATTATGCCACTCTATATACTGCATTTTACCATAGCACTTGTGTTTGTTTTTGTTTAATTTGTGGACAAAGACTTCTAGACGGGTGCAAAAATAAATCCTCTTTTGCAACCCAGAACTCATTGTTCAGTATGAGTTTTGATACAGATAAGAAGGAACATGATACTAAGAGAGTCAAGTGATGGGGGTGTATTGATAAATATAAAGATTGCTTCCAGGACTATAGAGCTGATAATTTCCCTCATATCTTAATCTTTTAAATTATCAGCTGTATTGATTTAGTACTCTAATTTTAACATTGACATGAAACAAAGATGGCTTCTCTTTTTAGGCTTTTATCTTGAGCAGAGTGTCTGGATAATTTAAAAAGGTATGTCTTATACTTTAGGTGAGTTTGGGTCCAATTTGTGTAAATGTGATAAATTGTCAGACTTTAAAACCTCCATAGGTTTCATTATTGAAAGGCATTTTTGCCAATTTTAAATTTCTGTTCATAATGTAATTTCAGAAAATGAATCTCAGGATCGACATTGTGCCAGTTTCACTTCGCTTGAAGGAAAGGGTCCCAGAACTATAAACTAGGCAATTATAGTCAGAATCTTGGATATTCCTGCTTCAAGCATACACAACATTTTAATCTCCCTGCACCCCTATACAATATTTTTTTAAAGTTTATTGAAGTATAGTTGATCTACAATATTAGTTCCTGCTGTGCAGAGACTCAGTTATACATATATTTCTATTATGATCTATCACAGGATATTGAATATAGTTCCCTGTGCTATGTACTAAGACCTTGTTTATCTCTACTATATATATAAGTAGTTTGCATCTGCTAGTCCCAGACTCCCAGTCCATCCTTCCCCCACATCTCTCTCCTTGGCAACCACAAGTCTGTTCTCTATGTCTGAGGCTGCTTGTTTCATAGATGTGTTCATTTGTGTGGTTTTAGATTCCACATAGAAGTGACATCCTATGGTATTTGTATTTCTATTTCTGACTGACTTTGCTTAGTATGATAATCTCTAGGTCCATCCATGTTGCTGCAGATGGCATTATTTCATGGTTTTTCATGGCTGAGTAATCCAGTGTTTGTGTGTATGTGTGCACGTACCACATCTTTATCCATCTCTTGATGGACATTTAGGTTGCTTCCATGTCCTGGCTACTGTAAACAGCGTTGCAATGCATGTATCCTCTCAAACCATGTTTTTCTTTGGATATATGCCCAGGAGTGGGATTGCTAGATCATATGGTAGCTCTGTTTTCAGTCTGAGGAACCACCATACTGTTTTCCATACTGGCTGTACCAGTTTACATTCCCACCAACGGTGTAGCGGGGTGTTCCTTTTTCTCCAACACCCTCTCCAGCATGTATTATTTGTAGACTTTTTGATGATGGCCATTCTTACTGGTGTGAGGTAGTACTTCATTATATTTGCATTTCTGATAATCAGCAATGATGAGCATCTTTTCATGTGCCTATGTGTATGCCTTTGGAGAAATGTCTATTTAGGTCTTAGGCCAATTTTTTGATTGGGTGGTTTTTTTTGTTATTGAATTGTACTATCCAGTAGTTTTATTTTTATTTATTTAAATTTTCTGGCCATGGCGCTACTCTCTATACTTCATTACATCTGGACTGAACGTGTTTACTAAACACGTCGTATGTTTCCAAGTTCTTCCTTCCCTCCAAATTTTGGTTTACCAAAATTGATGTTCTGCTATTAATTCACCCTCACACGATGTGAAGAATTCCCAAATAACTTTTTTCTTGAAAACCTCATGGCCTAAATGAGATGAAATGTTGCTCCTAAAAATTATTTAATGTTATGCATGTTAATATGCTGAATAATTTAATAGATTATAATTTTGATTTAATCTGACCTTTGTTATTTAGATTTGCAAAAGGGATATATTTTTCATACACTTGTTTGGCCAGTGCATTCTTTTATTTTTGGCTGCACCGAGTAGCTTGCAGATCTGAGTTCCCAGACCAGGGATCGAACCCGTGCTACCTGCAGTGGAAGCGAGGAGTCCTAACCACTGTACCCCAGGGAAGTCCCTACAGCATTTTTAATGAATGCATAATCTAAAATGAGGTAGAAGGTTTAAAAGTACAATGCTAGAAATGACTACACAGGACACAAAATTTCATGAATCTGAATGATAAAAAGTTTAATTAAATATACCCAATTTGTCTTCAACGATTCCCCAATGGTCAGAACATCAGCCACATTAACATTTTTCTGTATTTTTATAATTGATATCAACTAATGAGAAAATGCTTTATACAGTTCTTAAATTAAGGCAAAAATTCAGTTAAAGTAAAAATTTTGCGGTAATCTGGGAATTGCATAGGCAAAATTGCAGTAAGGAAGTTCTTAAAATCAAGCTTAAATTTTTATGTGGAACTCTTCCTTTGTTTGGTTCATGTATAATAGCTAATAAGTACTTGCATATTTTTATCTGTTAGTATAATGCTATCTTTTCTAAGCATTGTTAAAACACCTACCATGTGATTCATTCATGGGATGATTTCCTTAAATTTCTTGAACATCCTTTGTGATGTCTGATTGTTAATGCACAGTTTTGAACTCATCTAAGACTGGAGCTCTTTCAAATAATTGTTCTCTTGTGGACTTGTTTATATTTTTTAAGAAGTAAGCAGTGGTTGAGGTCTATCCCGATGGGGCTTTTTCTATAAACCTACATCGTTGGAAACGCCTCATAGATTAACTGTGTGGTTTCCTTTACTCATAGAACTACCTGTTAGATCTGTGGGAAAGAACTACAAGACAGAGCTGCCAAGTAAACTATGAAAAACCTAACAAACTTTTTATCTTAGGTATTGGCATGTCCCAATGATCTGTACTGTTCTAGGGTGTGGTGGCTTAGGTAAGTTTTAATCAGTGACAGTGTTATTTGTGCGGGGGTGGGGGTGGTACCATTCCAGTTCAGATGATGAATTTAACCGTTCAACTGCTGAATGATACAGACATGAACTAAAACTTAATTCTGATAGAGCTGAGTATGCTTATTAGTAGCTAAATATTTTAAGTTATATATTGAGGTTTTTTAATCACATGAGTATGGTATCCATCTTTTGATATTTTATCTGCAGGAGTGAATATGATTTGAACCTAATACATTTTTAGAGGTAAGTGGAATATTTAATTTCTATTCAAATTAAGGATTCAGAAGTTCTGAAAAGAATGTAAATTTTGAGTATAGCATTCCATTACTGTTGTGACTGCTAGTTAATTAGGTATAAAACAATTATCAGGATTTTGGCCCAAAATACTGCTGTAATATTTGTGTTTACAGAATTGGAAGAAAATGAAGAGACAGCACTGACATGTAAATATGTATAATTGGATAGTTTCCTATGTAAGTTCTATAGGTATAGAGAGGGTAAAGGTAGCAATGGCTAGGTTTATAGTTAAAAATGGAGTTAAGGTAGTTGTCTCGTTGGAATGACAAATTAACATGTTACAAGAACTTAAATTTTTAGAGATGTGTGAAGATAATATTTCTCAGATAGTAACATTACAAACTTGAGGTTGAGGCGTTTTTCTGGTTCAGTCATAATTGCACTGCATGGTATCTACATTCAGCAGTTTGTTCCTACTGGGTGTTCAAAGGACAGTGCAATATAAATTCAGTATTTGGCATCGTTGGTTTTCTTGGCTTTGTGCATGTTAGACCTGGTATTTCTACTGATACAGTATTCCGATAGTTTCTCATACTGTTCAGTTTGACCGTCTTCAATAGTAACTAATACTGTTTTTGTAGGGTGTCAAATTCAGAACCAGGCAGATCCACCTCCTGACCCTAAACATGTAAGGCTTTCTATTTCTGTTGCTTCTGGTAGCTTTCCTTCATTGATAGCATTGTTAGCAAAACAGCAGAACTTCTATACAAGTGCAGAAGCCTTTTGCACAGTGTATATATAAGCTTGAGAGGAATGTTTATAAAGCCTCATACTATTGAAAATGGGCACTGTTGTTCATGGTGCCCATAAATTGTTAATGTGGCTACATTGAGAACACAGGTTTTGCTTCCATCACAGTAATTTCATTGCAGTGGTGACAATGAGACCTGCAACATTTTTTTTTTTTTTTTTTGCTAGGCTCATGAGTAAAAATTGGATATAACAAGGCTTTTCAGTATTAGAAAAGATGAAGGGATAAATAGCAACGTACTTGCTATATTTAATTTCTAGGGTCCTAAAGTAAATCGCTTGAGGAAGTTGGATCCCAAAGATTACAGGTATGATTTTCATTTCATTTTTTCCCCTGTATTTAGTGAAAAAGACTATAATGACGTTAAAAAGGCCATTAGTTGTTCTACTATTGACCAGTGATGTATGATGTCATGATGATGGGCAAAATGTTCAACTGCTCTGAATGGGCTGAATGAAAATAGCCTTTCTGAACATCCATCTTACATAAAGCTATATTTTAAAACATGAAAGCACTAAGATGAAAGTTGCCTGAAACATGCATGTTTGGAAACAATCAGCTAAATTTAGGTATGAATGAAAATGGAACCTAATCAGTCCCAGTTGCCATTACAGTCGTTTTCTGTAGGTGGGGAATTTTGAAGTGTGTCCATATTTTATTGGCGATCGAAGAAGCCTAACTAAAAGAATTGTGGTAAGTAATTTTTTTTATTTTACCACACCAAATTATTTGTCAGGTTTTAATGGTCATTACCAAGGCTTTTAGAATGCAGTTTCTCATTTGCTGTGGACATGACCATAAAAAAAAGTTTCCCACTAGGTTTTATTTCTGCTACTTTGTAGCATTCAGCCTGTTGGGAACATTTTATTATTTACTTGTATTTCCATTGCCTAGGTCAGCACTGTTCCAGTATAGATAGAACACAGGCCATTTTTTCTAATTAGATTTTACAATACCGATACATGGGTAGTGACTATTATATTGAACAGTGCCTAGATTGCTGGAGTTCTTTGTTTAATCCTGGGCTTTTAGTTTATTACAGTTACTAAAGGAGGGGAGGCTGGCTTCAGAATTTTACATGAGCATCTCGGAAAATGGACCCTTATCTTTATATTTGTTATACAGGGCTGACTCACATGATAACTTCTTTTTGAAAGGTATGTACACATTAAAGAAAATAATTTTATAGGTCATTTCAAAGAGGGCTGATGGGACCAAATCCAGGAGCTCTTTACGCTGTGACCAAAGACTGAGTTCTCCACTGGATATAATAGTAACTTGATAGTGCTATGTTTTCCGGATGGAGATACAAGACACTCATACCCATGATTAGTGATGTGGGAAAGTAAAAATAAATATAAATATCTCCCAACTTTAACCAATGTCTACTCTCTTCTTTAGGGCTATTTTATCTTGAAGATTATGAGTTTGGAGGAACTAAGGTGATTGGCAGTGGAAAGAATCAGACCGTGTGAAATTCCTTAAAAATTTATTGACTTAAATAACTTTGTGTTGCACATAATAAAAAAAAACCCTTTACACTTTGTGCGGAGAGTCAGCATATATTTTTGGCTCGAAGTTTCTCTAATGTTTTCTGTAGAGGGAATAATAACATTTATCAGTTGTAGATATGATGTGCCTTAGACATGAAAAATTGGGGGGGGCAGTGGCTGCTCACCTTATGAAATTCTTTTGCCCTTGCTCTGTTTTGGGCATATGCATCTTGCTTTGCTTTCTCTTCCTTTTGCTTTTTCACTTCAGGTAACTGATGGTATAATCTGTAAGAAATTTATATGGAATTAAAGACAGACGCTTAAGCTATGTGAATTCATGTATCTTCATATATCCACATACATACCTTAGAGCCCTTTGGTGCATATGGGCTTGTGCAGTCTTTCTGTCTTCAGGAAGAGACACTCTAACCTTGTTCACACCCTTTAGGTGACTGACAAATGAACCTGAGTGGAGAACAAGTCATTTAATATATATGTAATGCCAGATTCTCTTTGAAAACTGATGTGGAGAGTATACCTGTAGGTTTCTCCTTTACTATTTTGGTTTGAGAACTTCCAGAGACACGAATTTTATTCCTTATTTCTTTCTGTCTCTGTAAGGATCTCTCCATAAATGCTTTTTTTCTTTTTATAAATGCTTCTTGTAAGCTTCCTGGAGTAGCTGTAAACTTTGAAAGCGTTTCTGTTTAAAAAAAAAAAATTGAGGCTATTTGTCAGCAGTATACAAACGAGTGGGGTTTCTGCTCAAGTAGGGGGAACCCCACTGGCCCCTGGGCTCACTCACTAATCTGATGCTCAGGGCATACATACCTGCACACACAGCTGGTTTCTCCACAGGATGTTCTGATGCAGCTGGACAATCTGAGTTTTGTGTTTCTGATAGAAGAGGCAGAAATTCACTCACCTAATTGCGAGAAAGTCATACCTCACTGTACAGATTCACAGTAAAGGTTCTAAACTTTACCCATTCTAAACCCTAGGTCTTTTGGAACTGCCTTTCTAGAAAGTTCAGTTGTCAGCTTGTCCACTGTGAGCACATTCGTACAACGATTCTAATGTAAGAAGAAATGCCATGTAGAAAGCTAAGTAAAACTATCCTTTTCTATTCCCTAATTCTCAACTATGGGTTGCTGTATAAAATGAGAGCTATGAAATTTACCTGAAAACAGCTCTTTGCCTCATTTTCTCTCTTTTCTTCTAGAGTTAAGTTTGCAAAATCCATTTCAGCAATACTGATATCACTGTTGCTTATCAGTGTAAGTTCTGGTTCTTCCATTATACCATGGCCACATTCTGTCTCCTGTACAGTAAAATTAAAAGGCAAACAGTATTCAAAAATCATAGCCTCAAAAACACCCAGAATGTGAAAAATACGTATATTATGGAGGAAGAACAACAGGTTCTTCAACTAGGGATACTGGAGGAAGACAAATTACTCCGTGGGTTACAGAGCCAAGTGCCTGCTGACTGACTGGGAGCTGTGCAGAACTGCAGAGTGTGTGTCCCTTACCTATCTGAATGGCCATTGGGCTGCAGCTGAATGCTGCGAGACCACAAATTGCTTCAGCCATGTTTTTGTTTTTTGATGTGGACCACTTTAAGTTACAGTATTGCTTCTGTTTTATGGTTTGGTTGTTTGGCTGCGAGGCCTGTGGGATCCTAGCTCCCTGACCAGAGATGGAACCCACACCCCCTGCATTGGAAGGCGAAGTCTCAACCACTGGACCGCCAGGGAAGTCCCTAGACTACACTTTATTAAGGAAAAAACCTTTCAATACTGAACAAGAATTTACAAAAAAAAAAAAAAAAAAATCCAAAAGCTGCTAAGTATTATCTGGGGAGGGACAAATAGTACCAGAAGGTAAGCTGAAACCAAGCAGACTAATCCAGTGCAGCCCAATGAGGTTCAACACTTACGTGCTGAAGCATAGGCTGAGCCACCCATTTTTCAGGAAAGCTGGAGAAAAGAAATGCGAACTGGGAAGATGTGTAAAATTCAGAGGAAGGTCAAATTTAAAAAATGTGTTTTCTCATTTCATTGGAGATTTCCAATGATTATGAGATTGACTATATCTCAGATAGTAGCTCTGTTGCATCTCTTGCAATTTTGTTTAAAAAGTCTCCTGAAAATGAAACCAAAAATTACATACAACACAGATTTCACTTACCCAGATTGGAATAGAGTTCTGTAATGAAAACGATCCAGAACTTACAAAGAGCTCTGACTGTGCTAGTTGAGTTTGGTTTCCTATGATTGTTGGAGTTTCTGCAGTAGTTGAATCCTCAAGACATTTTTCATTCTGAACAGTGACTGAATATGGTGTCTGAATTGAAGTTCTTACACATAATTGTGGATTTATATTTAAAACTCCACAGGTTTCTTTATCATCAGTGAGCCCTTGACCTTGTAATACTGTACCAACTCCTCTTTCTGATAGTTCTTCAAAGCCCAGTCTTTCTTTTCTGCCTTCTGGTTGGTCTTTTACTGAGCACTCACTAGAGGCAGAACCACACGGAGTGCTATGCTGTAGATTTAACTGATG
Source organism: Mesoplodon mirus (assembly GCF_964341445.2). Classification (NCBI taxonomy): domain Eukaryota; kingdom Metazoa; phylum Chordata; class Mammalia; order Artiodactyla; family Ziphiidae; genus Mesoplodon; species Mesoplodon mirus. The sequence goes on from NC_138983.1 coordinate 38,271,063, forward strand.
AAATACGTTAGCCTCACCAGATGAATTGAAGACTGAACTTTGCAAATTTCCTACAGAGAGCTGGAAATGAACACTTTTTTGCTTGTTTTGTAATATTTCACTCTGTTCAGAGGAGGAGGATTGATTTTCCGCCCCTTGGGAAGAATCTCTCGCTTCAATGCTGCTAAAAATATTCGGTAAGTCAGCATGCTGGCTTCCTTCCTGTGAAGAAAATTCTGGCAGAAGTTGTTGAAAAGATTGTTCAGACCCTATAAGAAATCAGTTGATCATAATTATATGTTGTAAAACTTGGATAGAGATACAGTCTCTAATAGTTGCTGAGAACATTGCAAATAATAAAGTCAGGTTACTTAAAATTTTAGGAATGAAAACTGATGTACACAGACATGAATAGAAAGTTAAAGGATGGTCACAGCGATTTTCGAATAACTACTGCTCACACCGTATATTTTCTCCTATAATATTTAACAAAGGAACTATGACTATTAAAGACGAGGACATTCCCCCCCCATAACAGAATACTGACTTTATAACAGAAAGACTTAAACATGCATGTGCATCTCATATATGTTGTGATGTGTGCATGTATATATAAAATTTGTATAAAAAGTTTTAGAAGGATACTTAAACTGATATCTGTAAGGGTGGAGGTAGGGAAGTTGAGCAAGAGGCAGCACTTTTTATTTTATCAAAATAAAATGCAAACAGCATATATTACTTGTTATTTAAATAAATATACAGAGAAACTGGTGAGGAGTGGAGACAAACCAAGAGCTACTAGGTACAATTTCCAAGGAAAATTGATATAAACAACCATGAAAAACTACTGAGCTTTTATTTAACTTTTTTGAACTTCTACATACCTTCAATAACATTTTCTGTAGCAAAACTCTGAGCGTCCTCACGAGCCCAGTTAGGGTCAGGCTGCTGGTTCAGGCTGGTGTTAAGAGAAGAATGCAGGCTGGTCCTCAGTGCTATAAAAGAAGCTGTACTTTTGGGTGACAGACTAGAATGGAGGCTTTCACAGGAGGAATCTGACCTCTGATGGAAGACAACAGGGAAAGGCTGAAATATTAGTATTTACTATGTGTTACCAGTTGAATCAGTCTTTTATGTTTCTTTGATACTATTCTTCCCTAATTACCACTTTACTACCACATAAACCCCTTGCTTATTCAAACCCAATTCTTTCACTTTAGTAAATACGAAACAGACTTTTTGCTTAGAAAACAAATTGTGAATTAACAAGACAGAGTTTAGAATATGACTGAATCATTTTCTGATAAGCAGGAACTATGCAGAGCTGCCTGGAAATAGAAAGACCCAGGTTTGAATCTTAGCTCCTTTATTGTATAGGAAGAGACTTTAAATTTTGCAAAATTCTGTTTACCTGACTGTCTAAGACTGAATTCCATTAAAATAACCCCACCCCCCAAAACCCTGAAGACAAGTTTTTATAGGTCATCATAGCTGGAGATAAAACTGTTGGGACAAAATTCTAATGCACCTATTTTCAATCTTGGTTCTGCATTATAATCACCGTATCTGACCATTCCTAGGGATTCTGATTTAATTGGTCTGAGGTACAGTCTGGTACAGTATCTAAAAGCTTACCAGATGATTTTAATTGGCAGCCAAGGCTAAGAAGCATTGTTCTGTTCTAACAGAAGAAAAGACAGACAAACTTTGGAAATCCACTGCAAAGAAGCATCTACTTTATTATACCTGGTAAAAGTCTTTGCTGTCTTGAGAAATCCCAGAGAAAGATGATGACGAATCAAAATCTGGATGTGGTTCTAAGGGTTTAAACAGCTGACGATGCAAATTTGGAAAACTGTGCTCCAGTTCTGGAAAGTCAAAGTCAACTGTTGGAATTTTAAGGAAAAAAGACACTTATTTTAAAAATAAAGCCTAGAAAAGTAGTACTAAGAACATACTCATAAAGGTTATTTTAAGATAACTCCAATTCAACAAAATTACTTGCATTTTTTTCATTACCAGCAGATGCTTTCAAATTAATCCTACCGTTATCTCTCATGTACAAAAGGGGTGGGTGGTGGCAGTGGTCTGACCAGAACCTTTGACAAATGCAAGTTTCCATTTCTACTAGCCTCAAGGTCTTAATGGGGTTAGTTAGGAGTAAGATGCCATCATGGTCAGTGCTTTGTTACAGTAAGCTTTGTTATTCTCAATTAGCTCATTTCAGGATCAATGATTTGAAAAAAAGAAGAGCTCACTGTACCGAATGTTGCCACAGGCCAGACACTGCACTTTATGTGCATTATCCCCAACACCCCTCCTTCCACAGGAGACAGAAGTGTAAGCTGCCTGTGGTCTCACACACAGTTAGGAAACGGTCAAGAGGTCTGATTTCTGAGTTCTTGTGCTCAGTATTGGCAATACTGAGCTACCGTAGTTAACTTTGCAAAGGTGAAGGAAGATCTGCTCATCTCTTCTACACTGTCTCAGTCAGTCTGTTTCCAGAGCCCCTCTCTCACTAAGTGCCCTCCTCAGCGTTTTCCACGTTATAACTGCTACAGCAAGCCATCAAGACACACAGCTCAAACAATCACTACTTCCAACTAAAAAGGATGAAAGGTTATGAAAGTTAACACTTCGTTTACATGGAAGTATTTGTTCACAAATAATTTTACCCCGCAAGTCTGTTTTTTCAGTCATCAAATTTGCTTCATTTATGTACTTGTCTATCCTCTGCTGAATGTGTGTCTGACCAGATGGAAATGTTTCCAATGCTGGTAAAAGAGGTTTAAGGGCATCCTGATGGTCCTGTCTTTGATAAATAACTTGTGTTGAAGGAACTACAGAACTTAAAACATTTGTTTCCTCTTCTTTACTGGTGGGAGATTCTTGTTCCCTCTGGTCCACAAGCTCTGAAAATTGGGTTTAATGAAAATATTTAGTGTCTGGGTACTTCCTTTGAGACAGATTTTAGCAGAGAGGCATAGCAATATACATCGATAAGGAATCAGTGCAGCCAAGAAATGTGCCCCGTAGATTCCCACCAACATTAGCAGACCCTCCTCAACGTGCTACTGGAGACTGGCAGAGTGTCTCTGCACCTGCGGCCCCGTGACTGCAATCACGATTAGATTAGAATGTCATACTGTCCAATATTCCAAGGGCATGATCACTTTGGAGGTTTAAAGAACATCCCTTCCAGCACTTGTGACAAGCAACGCTGGCTCTCACCGCTGCACTGCAGTGCAGCTGGTGCTTCTCTTTCAACTACTTATAAACGTTCTGATATTCTTACCTGTAAGGCTCGAATCTGTGTTGTCGTAACTTAAAGAGCTCCCAGTAGAAACAGTTATTGACGATAATGGCTCATGATAAATTTCTTGTGTTTCAGCCTAAAAATTAAGGAGAACATTAGGCCACAATGTAGGAAGTAATATCTAGAAAAAACCCAAATCACCAACATTAGCAGTTATTTATTCTGAGCTCAGATCAAGTGTAGAAACCTTCATAGTTATAAAGGTCCGGAGTAAAACCTTTTCATCATTGCTCAGAACTGATCAGCCTTTCACACACACCACCAGCCCATTCTCACTCCCCCATCAATAAGTCCTCAGTTATCCACTGTCACCTTTACACACACACACACACACACACACACACCTCTTACTGTTTTAAATTATTCTTTTGCTTCTCAGAACTACAGAGATCATGCATCAGGTAGACTAAGAGGTCTTCTGATGCTCAGATTTGGCTGTTTTCATCACTGATCCACTCCAGTAAGAGCAGATCTCAGAGAACATACACTTTAATAACACAGACTCCACAACTTCTGTAAACTAAAAAGACAATATGAAGCCAAGCAACTCTAACAATGCAGCACACATCAAGACATTACTAACCTTATCATCTGGCTTCACATTTGGACCCAGGTACGTATGGTCTTCTTCCTCCACAGCATAACTTAATACTGCATGATTCTCAACCACAGCCTCACTGACTTTGACTAAAATGGGGAAGGAGGGGGAAGGTCTGGATTATGACAAATCAAATTTTTAGCACCAGAGGGCGTAATTTCCTGCTTTCCTACAATTTTCTTTCATATTTTGCTTTGTAGAGTTGCCTTACCTTAGACCAAAAAGAAAAAAAAAAATCATGTTATTATTCATTAAAAGCATTTAGGACTTCCCTGGTGGCGCAGTGGCTAAGAATCCGCCCGCCAATGCAGGGGACACGTGTTCGAGCCCTGGTCCAGGAAGATCCTACATGCCTCGGAGCAACTAAGCCCATGTGCCACAACTACTGAGCCTGCGCTCTAGAGCCCGTGAGCCACAACTACTGAAGCCCGTGCGCCTAGAGCCCATGCTCTGCAACAAGAGAAGCCACCGCGATGAGAAGCCTGCACACTGCGACAAAGAGTAGCCCCCGCTTGCCTCAACTAGAGAAAGCATGCGTGCAGCAATGAAGACCCAATGCAGCCAAAACTAAACAAAATAAATTAACTAAGTAAAAAAAAAAATTTAGTTAGCACAATATAATTTTTCATGGAAAACTGTAGTTGTCATTATTATTCTATGAATAAAACCCTTTAGAAAAGAGCCAGTGTGATGGGAAACGCTTTTGTCATTAATTTTAACTGAAGAAGGAAAAATATTCAATTATAAGTACAGTGTGATCTCAAAGGTGAGACAAATGCACATAATAAAGACAAAAACACCAAGTGCAACCAGTGGTTGCTTAAGAATGGTAGGACAAGGAGGAATTTTGCTTCTTTATAACTTGCAGTGCTGTCTAAAATCACAATGAGCATACACTGCTTTTATTATGAATTATCATTCCTAATTACGTTTGACATATTAAAAATACATAAAAATTATACTTTCTGTCTCACTATTAGTAATCCGGGTATTCTGAGTTAGTTTTTCTCTTACTCCCAATAGCCAACATTTTTGAGAAAGCCGGCCAAGACATATGGTCATCTGTGGCTCTGAAACAGAATAAAAATAAAACTGCTCCATCAAATATAAACTAAAATTTCTGTTTCATTATCCCCATGATATTAAAAGAGATCATGAACATTAAAAGTATGTTTCTTAGATGTGTGGGTAAGAAATGTTTTCTAAGAGGTAACCCAGGACACATACGCATGCACACATATGTATCTGTATATGTGTGTAGATACATATATTTATTCATAAATGGTATCTATATTATGGATAATAAAGTAAAAATATCAAATATCAAATATTATATTTAAATATAATTTGTTTTTAAATACAATTTTTTACCCTCTCCTAGTTCAATTAAAAATATATTATTGTGATACAATTGATTTAACCATTAAACAGTTATTTGGTTGCTTCTTTACACACTAAAATTTTAAGTGAAGAAAGTAAGAGATGGTGAAACTTTATAGTGAGTTGTTTTTTCTTAAGCAGCTCATTTCAAAAGCTAGTTGTGAGATGAGAAATTACGGGTTTACCATTTCGTAATCACAGTTCTATAACTGTTATTATCTGTAACAAACCAAAGAAGATTCCCCCAGAGGAGGGTGACTAGGGTAGCACTTGGGTAGTGATAAGAATTGAAAAATAAAAATAAGGGAAAGAAGCAAGGTCAGAGTTAAATAAACTTCAGTGAAACTGCAGTTTTGTGAAGGTGTTAAATGAGGGGAGAAAAGTCTGAACATGTCTGAACATAGACAAAACCATGAATATTGTCCAAACCACTAAAATGACCTATCATCTCCTTATCCTGGCTAACATGAGTGACTGCTGCTTAATCAAGTACAGCATTACTTAGCCTAACTCCATTATTCCTACTTCCTAGGGAAGAATTTTGTAGGTATCCAATAACAGGATCACCCTTGCTTCCTGATAATATCCAATACTAACAAGCAAAGCCCTATTTCAAAATACTTAAACCCTCTTCAAAATCACCTAATAAAGCCCAAATCTTACAGTAAGTCCCTTCTAATACCCTCTCACTAATTCATTGGCCTCATGGTTCCCCACGGCGTGCATTCTCCCTCACTACAAGTCAAAGCACCCAGCTTTCTTCAATTACATGTGTGTTCTTGGTGGTCTTTGGCTAGAGGACACTGACAGGTAGAATAAAAAGGAATGTAAGTATTCACTGGCTAAATCTAAAAAAATGGTAATGGTTTTTATTTTAAAATGTCAAAAACTACAATTCATTGGAAATTATATTTTGTAGTTATTTCAATCTCCAATTAAAAAAGGAGAAGCTAAAGTCAATTTTTCTATAAATCCTCAAAAAGAAAATAGGTCTTGCTCATCTCTCATTGTATTAAACTCTAGATACAACTAAGACAACAATTATCCAAGTATATGTGACAGCTAAAATAAAAAGAAATCTGGTTAGAAAAGGCAACTACTTAAAAGGTGCTTTAGAACTAATGAAGCAGTACTGGAACTATGCTTTGCAGGGTCAATATTATACGTATAAAATAGCTTGTTATAAATATGCACAAATTCAAAAGCGAGAAAATTAACACCAGTTGTCTCTGGGTGGCAGAATTAAGTGATTTAAAGTTTTTTCCTTGTAACTTGTTCCTTAATACTTTCCAAATATTTAAAACTAAACCTAAAACAGCTTGTTTAGAATGCCACAGAATTTTTAAAAGATAATACTCAGTAGTATTTAATTAAATGTGGATTGTTACAAATAGGCTTAAACACAAAATGTGTAGAGTTTGCCAACTGTAAAAACATACCTCCTACTAACATTTACTTATTTAGTGAAACAATTTAAAAGTGTAATTAATTATTCTCTAAATAAACTTCACTTCCCTCATTCAACTTTTTGTGTACAGAAATAATATAGGCTTCTTATGGAAAAAAAATTTCACAGTATGTCAACATATGAAATAGAAGTGTGAAACCCAACCTCCAACAAAGATTAACCCATACCTAAACTTTGGTGATTCTTATTCCAGACAGTTTTCAAATGCATGAACACAGACTTTTCTCCCCTCATTTAACACCTTCACAAAACTGCAGTTTCACTGAAGTTATTTACCATTTTTCATTACAAATAACACTACAATAACTATCTTTTGTCCACATATTCTTATGCACAGCAATTCCAGTTTCAACTTCTTTCTCTCTCACCTGCTTTATCAGAGTCATCACCACAGATGTTCTCCTGGGCAACTGGGTGAAGATGACCAAATGGATCACAGTCCAGGGGCCTCCCAAGAAAACTTTGTTCTCGGCTTACTGAGACCCTCAGTGGGTCTCTGTCTTGATAAAAGTCTGGTTTACCTGGGAGGGAAAAAAAATTGACTCACTGGATTTCCACTTAACGTTTCTAGTTAAAACTAAAATGGCAATTTAGATTATGGGTAAAAATCTAAACTCTTAAAGACTTAATCAGTGTAGCAAGAAAATAATAACTGCTTGACTTTCACACAGCCTTTAATTATTTCACTTCAATTTTACTAAGTTTTTAATGAAACTCCTATTTCCTAATAATAGAAAATGCTTCAGTACTGACTAATCACAGGAAAAATGCCTGGAAAAATTATTAACCATTAAGTTTCATAAGGAATAATATGCATTCATAATATAAAGTTCAAAAACAGCTACAGCTAATCTGTGGTATTAGAGATCAAGATAGGGGTTTACCCTGGGGAGAAGAGGAGGAAGAGTAATTGCGAGAGTACAAGGGAAGAGTTTATGGAGTTCTCTAACATTCTGGTTCCTGACCTGGACGGTGTTTACCTGAGGGTGATTATTAAAGTAATAATCACTGAAATAAACACTTATGACTGAAATAAACACTCATGAAACAAACAAAGGAGTGGGAGACACTCAGAAGTAGAAGCTAATTTACTGTGCAGAACCCCAGAAAAACTTGGGAATTAAAGGCAAGAGGTATTACAAAAGGAAGGTGTGAATCAGGGAACTGAAAACAGGGAGAATGTTTAAAAACATGTACATGGAAAAGATCCCTCCCATCACCTGAGATTCCTATCTCTCAACATCATCCCCAGAGAAGACTAAAGGTTTATCCTCTAGAGAAACTGAATCCTATACACTCTGCAATCAAATTTATAGCAGACTCTCAAACTGGTAAAGTGTCAAAGGATTACCTTTCTAAGGGGAAAGGTGCAGTAGTTGACAGGATTTGAACCTGTGTGGGGAAACCCCAATGGATTTCTAGTCTATCGTCTTAACCACTTGGCCACAACTACATGAATCCAATACACTCTGAATTTAGGGGGATCAGGCACTGAAAGGGGCAAGGGTGGAGGGAAGAAAAAGAATGCCATAAGGCAATCAGAGGTATTAAAAGAAAGTTTGCACCCTCGACTCAGATCCCCCCCAGGTCTGGTTCCATAACAGCAACAGCCAGGCTTGTATCAAACTTGGAGGATCTTTCTTTGAAGAAACTAAACTGTAAATTGCTCAGGGAAAAGAACCACAGATACTAAGTTGAGGGTCCTCAAGGAAAAGCCACATTTTCCAATGAAATCCAGAAGTAAATAAGGTCCCCACCTATAGAATTTCCAATTAGCCATTCAGTGTTCCACTCAAATATGCAAGATATTAGAGAAAAGCCTCTAAAATTTCAGACAGAAAAAAAAAAGGAAGAACCCAGACAAACAGAGAAAATAAAGGAACCCAAACAAACAAAAACCTATAAATATTCAAAGTAGGTAGTATTTGCATCCATGAAACAAGAGCAGGGTGCTACAAAAAGAAAAAATCAGAAAGGAGGGCAAGCTTTTAGAAACTATACTTTGAGAGCCAAAATAAAAATTCCTATGAAATGTTAGAAGAAAAAGCTGAGAAAATTCTCCCAGAAAGTAAAGCCAAAAGAAATAAGACTACAGGGAAGAAGTAAGACTACAGGAACTTCCCTAGTGGTCCAGTGGGTAGGACTCCATGCAACCAATGCAGGGGGTCTGGGTTCGATCCCTGATCGGGGAACTAGATCCTGCATGCATGCCACAACCAAGAGTTCACATGCTGCAACTAAGGAGTCCACATGCCACAACTAAAAAAAAAGATTAAGACCCGGCGAAGCCAAAAAAAAAAAAAGTAGAATACAGAGAAGAAAATTGGAAGAATATTATAGCTCAGTGTATCTCAATATTAACTTTATCATCACCCACCTAAGGAGCCCTTTCAAGACTTTTTTCCTAATTGCCTCCTAACTCCATGAAACTTAATAACTATATATATACTGTATATCTTTTTATGTACATTTGTGCTTTGGTACATAAAGAGTAAGACTTTTTCATCTCCCTGAGAACCAATTTTCATCCCCTTTGGGGACAATAATAACCTTGTTAAGAAGGTATCATCCAATATCGCACTAAAAGATGTTCTCACAAACAGAGAAAATGATGTGATCTCAAATTATTTTAGCGATGTTTAATATTTGGCTTAATTTTTGCTAAAATCCATTGCCAACTACAGAAGTAAATACAAGAAGCAACACCTAGGAGACTTGAAAAGTGACTGTGTCTGGTGAGTAGCATCAAGGGGTGGGGGGTGTGCAGGGGCAGGAAGAAATGCTGTTTCATGTTGTAAGCTTTTAGCACTATTTGCCTATAATATTTTGATTAAAAGTATTACCCAAAGAAGTGTGATGAAGGCTATGATGAAAGCTCCCAAAGAGCACATGAGAGGGATGCCTGATAGCTCATGGAAAGTTTATGCCACACAAGTGGCACTTACCTCAACTCTGAAGGGAGGGAGTGAGATCATGAAGGGCCTTGTGGGTGAAGCTAGGGACTTAAGACTTCATTTAGACTTATTCCTCCAGTCAAAGGGAAACGACTGAAGGGTTTAAACATGGAGCAATAGAGGCAGATTACTCTGAGTACACCATGGGAAAATGAATGAGAGTAATGCTAGACTGGAAACAGGGAGACATGGGGAGTTGTAGCAGCCCTTCAAGAAAGAAATGACAGCCTGAATTACAAGAGTGGTAGTGGGAATGTAAACAAATGGACAGATTCCAGAGTTGATCAACTAGAACTGAGAAGAACTGGTACTCTGTAGGGTGTCGCAGAGGTATAGACAAGGAAACAGTCAAGACTTACATCTGGTTCTTTTCACTGAAAAAAGGCTGAAGGATAAGGAGGTGGAGGTGAGGGAATATATAGCTTTCCCTTTTAGATAGGCTGACATTTTTGCAATCTCAAACACAACTCATTAAATTATAGGAATCAATGGTCAGAATTTCCCAGTGCTCATTCTGAATTAGGGAAAGCACCAATCAATTCCTGAACAGTTGTGTTTACCATAGAGTGCAAAATGAAGAAAAGCTTCCAAAGCCTAGTAATAAATAGAATCATTACTTTGTTATAATTTCCATAAGACCTAAGAAGAAAGAAAGAAGGGGAATGATTCTTAAGAGTTATTCTGAGTCTCTACCTTCTTAAACTCTTAGCCGGAAACAAAGGTACAATATTTTATGGCTTTAAGACCAAAATAGCTAATATTAACATTACATTTCTAAGTACCTTTCTACTGACAAAGTTATTTTCCCCCTTAAAAAAGAATTTGCTTTGGGCTTCCCTGGTGGCGCAGTGGTTGGGAGTCCACCTGCCGATGCGGGGGACGTGGGTTTGTGCCCCGGTTCGGGAGGATCCCGCATGCTGCGGAGCGGCTGGGTCCATGGGCCATGGCCGCTGGGCCTGCGCGTTGGGAGCCTGTGCTCCACAACGGGAGAGGCCACGGCGGTGAGAGGCCCGCGTACCGCAAAAAAAAAAAAAAAAAAGAATTTGCTTTGATAGATTTGATCAAGAGAATTATCTGGTTGAGTCTGAAATCTAGAAATAATTATAAAATGAAAATAGGGCTATTTACTAAGGATCGCAGGGAGGAATTTTTCTAGATAATTGAATCTAGGAAGAAGTACAGTGAAGAAATATACGTGTTACAACTGCTCTTAAAGCCAGGGTTTTACGTACCATGATTATCCTGTGAAAGATACAGGAAAAGAGCAGTGAAGGTACTGAAGTGAAAGAGCAGCAAGGCAGAGAAGAAAAAACTGGGTTATTTCCTAGAGAAACTGGTTTAGAAAGGAAGCAGAGGGAAGCAAAAGTGTCAGAATAATGGATAGCAAAGAATTTTTGTCTACAATAAATTGCTTTTCCTCATATGTAAAGAAACTAGTTACCTAATGACATATCTCTTTAAGTCCACATTTTAAATAGTTTGTACAAACCATTTTTTCCCCTTCATGAGTACTCACAGTCTAAGTTTCCTCAACAAAATATTTAGCATCCTGAAAAAACTGTAGAAAACTAGCAAATATTAAAAAATCATATTTTATCAAACCATCTGTTTACCTAGTATAGAAGTTCTGCCACTTGCTGGTGATTCTACCTCTTGTATGGCACTAAGTTCATGTTGGTTCAAGTCCAATCCACCTTTAACTTTTGCTACAGGTGGTTTTGAGGATTTCCCACCCAGTTCTTTGTCCTGATGCTCCCCTATCAAGTCAAAGACAAAGTTAGGCACAATACAAATCTGTTAACGAAACAAACTTCTTCAACCGGCAAGTTGCAGGAGGTTAATATGAAGAATCATCATCAGGATAATCAGTACAATAAAATGCAATTATCTTACCACTTTGCTTGGCATTACTATCTTCTGAAAGGAGCTGATTATCATCACAGTTTCTCCTGCCTGCAGTACCAATGTTTTCCTGATTGTCTTTGACTAGATCTTGGAGATGAACAAGGCATTCTCTGAGCTTCTTAGTTTCAAAATCATTTTCAACCGTGGGCTTACTTGTCTGAAAAAGTAGACAGACGAGGGTGGGGATGACACAAAATAAAAGATCATGTGAAGAAGTCATTAGATTTGTATCTCCCTTCTTCAGTTAGAACCTCAACCACATGAACAGCTCCATCAACCACATTATTACAATTTTATCTACAGATAAAAAATGAGAAGTACTTCTAATATTGAAAGGGTAATAATTCCATTGAAAAGTACAACCAGTCACAGCCTCGGACCTTACAAACAGCCTCCACTGCACCTTTCTATAAGAGATATACTTGTGTATCCCTCTCTGCTTTTCTTTTCCCATCCCTTTTCCTTAAAATGACCAGTAAATTCCCATAACTCAAGTTCTCATGAACGCAACTCAAGCTTCTCCTGAGCATCAAAGGATTGTAGAATTCTGTTTAGGCTAACTCATAAATTTAGGAAGTGGCCTTTTAAAATAAAATGGACACATTCATATATAGGAGAATATACTGTCTCCCATATAGAGAAACTATGAATAGTCATCTGAGTGACCACATCAGAGTCCTCTCAACAATTCAGTCACAAGCAGCCAGTCTGGCGGTCCATCAGCCTAAAATCGCACCACTTTTATAACAGATGTTAATATTGTCATTTATGGAAAAAGATGGTACTGATTTTGATTCTACACAAATGTCAACAAAGTGCTATACAGAAAGCACAAAGTCTGCTATTTGCCTAAGAGAAATTCTGCTAACTAGTTACTTTACAATTTAATCTTCTTGTGGTAAGCTCAAAATCCTTTATAACAAAACTTCAAAAGGCAACCTACATTTTCCATGATGTTTGAGTTTGGTTGTATCAAACCAGTGGCTGAAATTAGTTGGGCTTCAAATAACTATTAACTTCATAAATGCCATGCAAGGTGGATCACTTTTTACCTTTTAATTTGCACGTCGTTTAAGGTAGAAAATTAAAGCACAGTTAAGGTCAAACCACTTATTCTCAATAACTAAGAACTTATTTCGACCTAGGATTGAAACAAATATTTAGCTTGGCTGAGTTGGGTTATTGTCGATGTTTAATTCTTAAGATATTCAAGATTAATACATACCTGACTGTCTTTAAAGAAATCCTTCAAGGTCTCCTGATGTTTCTGAATGAGCCGCTGCAATGCTGTTTGTCTCTGTACAAGCAATTCTTCTTGGGCTTTTTGGCCATAATGCAGAACTTCTTTTTGTAGCTTCATCTGCTTCTGAAGTCCCAAATTATCTTGCTGAGCTAAGAGAGGTTGTGAAAAACTCAAAAATCTATCTTGAAGTCTTGGGCTCATAGAAGCACTTGAAGGAGCTGCATGTTCGTTCTTGGCTGAATACAATTCACAAATGTTTTTAAATTTTACTTCAGCAAAAGGTAGTGGAATAAATGAATGCTCTCTTTCCTTGGGTAGAAACATAGAGGGAACAGGCTGCTCAGAAGAGTCACCTTCCATCAGCTCTGCTTGCTTGTTTAAAAGCAGTTCTTCCTGAGCTTTTTCATTAAAATGCAGCACTTCTCTCTGTAAGCCCAACTGTGCTGACACATGATCTTGCTGAGGCAGAAAAGCCTGGGATAAACTCAAAAGCCTATCCTGAGACCCTGGAATCTCAGGATGACTTGAGGAAACAGTATTGTCACTTCTGGTTGGAAGAGATTTTTGGATTCTTTCAGAGTCAGCAACAGGCAGTGCTATGTGGGATAAGGATGAAGAGGTGCTGGTCTGCTCAGGTGAGACCCCTTTCTCCAATTTACTTAGTCTTTGCAAAAGCAATTCTTCTCGGACTTCCTGTCTAGATTGAATGGCTTTCCTCTGTATGTCTAACTGCTCTTGAAGTGCCTTCAAATCACCATGGAGAGGTTGGATAAAATGCTCAGATGACTTTTCCTCAAATTTATATTGTCTGGGCAAAACCAACTCTTTCTGGGTTTTCTCGCTACATGGAAGGGGACCTGTCTGTGTATACACGTGTTCCTGTTGAAATGTAATCGGATAATCTTGTTGAGGTAAAACAGGCTGTGGTACACCCAAAAGCCTATCAGGCAACCTTGGTATCTCAGAACGACTTGGGGAGACTATATTATCACCCTTGGTTGAACAAGGTTCTTGGATTCTACCAGCTTCACTAAGAGGTAATGGAGCAAAAGGATGCTGTACAACTAGGGGCAGGAAGGAAGAGGTGCCAACCTGCTCGGGAAATATTCTTCCCTTCCATTCATTCTGTTTATGCAAAAGTAATTCTTTCTGAGCTTCCTGTCTAGACTGAATGGCTTCCCTCTGTGTAGCTAACTGTTCTTGAAGTGCCTTCAAATTATCTTGCTGAGGCTGGATAAGCTGTGATATCTTCAAAAGTCTATCCTGCAATTCTGGGATCTGAAAATGGCTTGAAGGAATTCTACTCTCACTCTCTGTTGAAAGAGGTTCCCGGGTTGTAAGAGATTCAGCAGAAGGCAATGAAGGAAAAGAAAGCTGTGCTAACTGGGGTGTGAATGAGGGAACAGTTTGTTCAGAAGATACATTCCCTTGGGTCTTCTGGCTAAACTGAAGGGCCTCCTCTTCTGTGTCTAACCATTCTTGGTGTCCTTCCAAATTATCTTGTAGAGGTTGTATATGTCGTGAAAACCCCAGAAGTCTTTCCTGAAATCTTGGGATCTTCCAATGGCTTAAGGGAACTGTACTGTCACTCCTGAATGACATATAGTCCTGGAATTTTTCAGATTCAGCTCCCTGAGACAGAGATAAAGAGGTGCCAGTCTGTTCAGAAGGAATTTTTTTTTCTAATTCACTTTGTTTGTGTACAAATTCCTGAGTTTCTTGTTTAGCACCAAGTATTACCCTCTGAATGTGTGACTGACCTTCGAGTGTTGTTAGATTTTCCTGCTGTGGCAGGCTACGCTGTGGAAAACTAAGAGACTCATCCTGAAATGCTGGCATTACCAAATGACTTGAGGGAATAACACTCTCCTTCTCAGAGAAATAAAAGTTCTGAATTCTTCTAGGCTCAGTTTTAGAAGAAGCTTGTGAAGCAACTGAACGTTGAGTGACCACTGGCAGGAATGAAGAACTCATCTGCACAGACTTAGAGTCTTCCAAATCCCTTTGTCTACGTAAAAGTAATTCTGCCTGGGCTTCATGCCTGGCCTGAAGAGCACCCCTCTGTGTAGTCAGCTGTTCTTGGAGCAACTTCAAACTATCATGCAAAGGTTGGAACTGCTGTAGGAAACCTGAAGACCCATCCTGAGATTTTGGGATTTCAGATTGGATTGAGAGAATTTCCTTCCCACTCTTAGATGAATACTGGTCCTGGATTTTTCCAGATTGAGTACCAGCAGAAGGTAGTGAAGTAAATGTATGCTGAACTCCTTGAGATGGAACAGAAGGGGGCTCAGTCTGTTCAGCCCATACTCTTCCATCCAATTCACTCTGTTTATGTACACATAATACTTCCTGGGCTTCCTGTCTAGCCTGAAAGCTGTCCCTCTGAATATTTAACTGTTCTTGGAGAAATTTAAAATTAAGCCTATCCTTAAGTTGTGGGACCCCAGGATGGCCTGAGGAAACTGTAGTCTCTTTCTTGGTTGGAGAAGATTCCTGGATTCTCCCTGACTCCGCTTTGGCAGAAGGCAGTGAAGCAAACGAATCCAGAGGTACCAATGGAAGGAATAGAGAAAGGCCAGTTTGCCCTTCCAATTCTTTCTGTTTGCACAAAAGCAACTGTTCCTGAGCTTCCTGTCTTAACCGAAGAACTTCTTTCTGTAGGTCTAACTGTTTTTGGAGAGCCTTCAAATTACTTTGCTGGGCTATGATATTCTCTGAGAATGGCAAAGACTTATCCTGCGTTTGGCCAACTACAGAATGGCTTACAGAAACCACACTTTTGCTCCCAGTTGAAAAGCATTCCTGGACTTTTCCAGACTCAACTTTAGTAGGCAGAGAACTAAAAGAATGCTCAGCTACCAATGGTAGGAATGAAGAAGGTTCAATTAACTTAGACGATATACTTTCATTGTTCTCTGAGAACATTTGCTGGGAGTCAAAAGTTTGAAAAGTTGTTGCCTCAGATGTTTCAGCTCTTTCTCTAGCATCCTGTACTATCAGTAGCTTATCATGTGACAAAGCCCTTGAAAATGTATGAGAGTCTTTAGGGACCAATTTATAGTCTCTCTGTTGTACTTCAGTCTGTGAGAGTTGCTTTGGCTGTTCCTGTGATTCCAAAGCTTGCTTGGCTAAAACATCTGAAGTGACTAATGTTTCGGTTGTTTCTACCTGTCTTTGTGGAAAGCGATGTTGTCTTGGAACCTGAAAATCTTGCTCTAATTTGGAGATCTGTACGGGTTGCATAGGTTGTTTGTTAGGACTCAACTTGGGTCTCTGACCTTGATCCTCATGTTCTGATGTAACAGCGGGTCTTTCAGATTTCTGTGGTGGAACTGATGTAACAGAACCAGGTATCAATGGTGTAGCTGACATGGATGGGTACTTTCCTTTTAACAAAGTCTGATAGTCGAGTAATCGTTTCCTGGCTGTTTCAACAGACTGTTTGTGAAGCCTACCCAAAACAAACAAGCATTATTCTTTTTTGATTAAAAAAAATGCCCCACATTCTGAAGTGTTTATACATTAAATTCAATCTAGGGGTGGCCATAATCAAGGCAGAAATGGGACAACGTTATTAACATTGCTCTTTGAGAAATCTACATGCCATAGTTCTAAAGGGAATCCTGGTAAGACCTTCATATAAACCAAATAATAAATCCTGAAAATGTAACCACACACTATCACATATAAATTGTACCCTAGCTAATACCTGTTTTGCTGTAATAGCTGTTGTTGATAGTTATGAATCACCTGCCTGTGATCATCTTCATCAGAACTTACGGTGCGTGATGCTGGTGCAGTGCCAACCTAATAAAAGACAGATACTAACTAAAAGGCAGATCCAGAAATAAGTACTAAAGTACTTTACATCAACCGACGTTCTGTAACTGTGAACTTCCATATAGCTTTATTTTTTATAAAAAAGACTGGCATTTCCATCGTTAAGAAATGAAGTAATCTACCACTCTCTTTTAGCGTCAAGCCCAAGAGCTCAACATACACATTACATACAAGTCATGGTCACATATATTAGCACCCTCTAGAAACTGAAAGATGAAAGTCGTTAGGTTTGTATAAAGTTATTTTTACATATACATTATTTTTTCTTAAAAATTATCAAATACAAATTAGAAATGCACTTTACTTTTCTGAATGCTAAGATTGCCCACACTTCTCTATCCCCCGACAATCTATGTAGGGATGAGATTTCCTGCATCGTACCCCAGTCTGTTGAGTTTTTTTTCTTTTTTCTTCTTCCAGCTGAGCTCTGAAGCAATCAGTTTCTAATCTTAACTTCTGTTGCTCAATTTGTTCAAGTAATTCCAATTGCTTTTGCTTCTGTTCTTCTATTTCCATTATCTAAATAACAAAAATACTATTGATTTATTAACAACAAACTCATGCCAAAGCAAAGTTTATATGCATTACAATGAAAAGAAACAGGTCTCATCACCAAGAGTACCAATTATCCAAGAAGAAAGTGGTGATGTTTTATCTGTTATTGCCACTGCCAGAGGGAGGAAGGAAGCAAGAGATAGGAAAACGGGAAAGGAGGAAAAGGGAGAGAAGTAAAAATAAACATATTAACTATTTCTATTTCCTGGGAGCACAGGGAAACCTTGATCACCACTGAAGCACCACCTCCAGAGAAGTAGCAAACTCTGCATTCACATCTTTAATTTTACCTTGTTCTCAGTAAGAATAATGCCTAAGAAATTAAATATCGAGAATGCTCACAACACTTTGATTTCTTAGGCATACTCATAGAAGGGTGCAGTTATCTACAAGCTAAATAAAAGTACAGTGAGCAACATTCAGTCCTTACTGTCAGGCATTAAAGAGATGGAAAATAATGGCAGAGTGATGACAAATAAACTCAAAATTATACCAACACACACACACACATAAATCCAAGAACTAAAAACATGTTAAAGTAACTGTGAGACTCATGAGGACAGGGACTAGTCTGTCTGGTTGCCTGTTAAATCCAACACCTAGTAGTCCTTGAAACATATATAAGAAACATATACTGAATAAATAGAAAAGGGAATGTATGTGAAGTTTTATTAAGAGGAATACATCTACTAGAGATGATGAAGAATGATCTTGTTTTCAAAATTAAAAATGTCTCAATATGATATTACCTATTCTTAATCAGGCAATAGTGGCTATAGCTTAGTTCCTGTCTTCACCTTCCTTTCGTTCACTCATAGGAGCCACGGAATTTAAAGCATTTACAGTTTTGGAGTAACTCTAGAACTGCACTATCAATACAGTAGTCACTAACTACATGTGACTATTAAAATTTACATCAACCCAAAACAAATAAAATTTAAAATTCAGTTTCTCAGTTGCACTACTTATACTTCAAGTATTCAACAGCCCATGTAGGTAGCAGCTACCATACTGAACACAGATATGGAACATTTCCATTACTGTAGAAAATCTATTGGACAATACTGCTTTAGAATATTGATTAGAAGGCATTTATCTGAGACAAAATATTGGCTCATAGAATTGTCATCCCTCAGCTGCATTTTTTAAAAAACTATGACTATAAACTGACTGGCTTAGTAACAATTAGCCTCTTTCGAGGTAATCTGTGTTAAGAAAATCTTTCATTAAAGTAGAAGGGACAAATATTACAGTTATGGAAGTTGAATTTTAAATTTTTCTTTGAAATACAGTTTTTCAAAAAAACTTTTGGGATTACAAAGCCCAGATCAATGTTTAATATTATGACAGGGACTCATTTATTCAACAAATATTTATTGAGTACTTACTGTGTATAAAGCATTGTACAAGAAACTATGTAGGATAAATTGACTTTTTAAAAAAGACAGTCTTGGACTTCCCTGGTGGTCCAGTGGCTAAGACTCCATGCTTCCACTACAGGGGGCATGGGTCGATCCACGGTCGGGGAAGTTCCACATGCCCATGGTGAGGCAAAAAAAAAAAAAAAAAAAAAAGGGAAGATAAGATACACACCAGAGTATAAAATACAAAGCAGAATGCATTAAGGGTCAAATGAGTAGTACAAGTAAAGATGAAGTACCTTCTATCAAATGAATGTGTAAGACAAGGCCGAAGAAATGGTAGCAAAAGTAGCCAGATGTTAAGACAAATTTCACTGGTCAAATAAAACTACAGTACATAGGGGAAGAAAGAAACCTTTAAAAATAAAAATTTCAGGGACTTCCCTGGTGGTCCAGTGGTTAAGACTCTGTACTCCCAATGCAGGGGGCCTGTGTTCGATCCCTGGTTAGGGAACTAAGATCCCACTTACCTCAACTAAGCCTGAGCACTGCAACTACTGAGCCTGCGCACTCTAGGACCTGCTTGCCACAACTAGAGAAGTCCGTGCACCGCAACGAAGACCCAGTGCACCCAAATTAAATAAAAAAATAAAAATAAAATAAAATAAAAACTTCAAATTACCTGTTTCTGCCTTGCTGCCATTCTAATTCTAGCTGCTTCTTCCTGAGGATGAAGTAGAACTGAACTCTGAGCTACAGCTGTGATAGGCTGAGTCTCTTCCATTTCTAAGAGAATCCCCAAAGCAATAATTAGTTTCAATAATTTAGAATTTGATACCACTGTAATGTCTTTTGTTCATTTATTACATGTAATTTTATTAGGAAAAAGATGTGAAGAATCAAGCAAGTTTAATTTGAGAATATGATAAAAATAAATACCTTGTTCCTTTTCAAAGTCTGCGTTGAATGAAAGTGGTTTATCTTCACTAGTAAGTGGTCCAGAGTCAACTGTTAGCGTGTCACTTTCAACAACTGTAATAGATACATCATTATGAACATATTATCACCGTCAAACTTAAATCTGACAAATGTAACAAAAATCTACATTCAGATTAACACCGGTCCACCCAAATGTCTTATTTAGTTAAGATCCAGCCACCTTCTAGAGACCACATATTTTATGCAATAAATTCTAGCCTAATACAAAAAGACCTAAGACTAAAATTATAAACAAAAAAGAAAAAACGAAGGAGAACTGACTTAAAAGGTAGGCTGACAGAGTTTCAAACACAATGGGAAAGCATAAAAAGAGCAGAGTAAGCAAGGCACCAACGTGTAAAAAGAGAAGAAATTTAAATGTATCTTTGACATGCTTAGGTATTAGGATTTTTATTATTTATGAATCCAGAGCAGAGAAGGAAGTTAAAGCAGTATACTTTGATTACATCAGGGTAGCCAGAAACTGAACGGAGCATTCAGTCACCTCATTCATTCAGCACCTACTTATGTGCTGTATGCACATTTACCATGGTCAACAAGAAAAGGCCTCAAAGGAGGTAGGTGGGGGACAGAACATTATCTAATTATCCTAGAAAAAAATTATAAAATTAGAAATGGTGCTAAGTACTATATAAGAAAAAAGGGGGCTTATACAATAGAGTATTTCAGAGGAATCTGAATTAGACTAGGAACTCAGATGAGATTTCTCTTAGGAAATGGCATTTAAGTGGACATTTGAAGGGTAAGGAGGAATCAAGCAGGTAAAGAGTGTGGGGATGTACAGGAGACCTTTCCAGACAGATCAGCAGGTATTAAGACCCTGTGAGGAGTGAAAAACTTGGCTCAATCAAGGGGAGGAATGAAGCCAGATGAGGCCAGAAAAGCCTACTCACACAGGGCCTTTTCCAAAATAACCTGGTTATGGATTAAAGATGAAAGTGTCCCTTTGTATTAAATGCCAACACCATACTCTCTCTCCTTCTTCTCACTCCTTTTTACTGCCTTTGCTGCTTGCCGCTTCTCTAGCCATCTTCTAAATGATGCAGTCCCTTTAGATGGTCTTATAAGCCCTTTTCTCACTGAATTCTTTCCCCTAAAGAATTCTTCCATGCCCATGTGCTTGAATATCATATGTATTTCTGACTTCCAAACTTACCTCTCTTTGCTTTAGGCTAGTCAATTAATTCAACAAATATTAACTGAGCACCTTTTATGTATAAGGCACTAGTCTAGGCTCTGGGGATACAGCAATGAACAAAATCAAGCCCTATATTCCAGGACTGGAGGGTGAGGAAGGTGAAAAGGGGTAGGTGTCAAGACAAGAAGCAAATAAGCAAGAAAGTAAATTTATGGTCCATCAGATGTTAAGAGCTATGGAGTAGAGGTGATAGGGAGTGAAGATTATGGGGGTGGGGGAAGGCATAGAAGTTTGTTGTTTTACATAGAGTGGTTTGAGAAGGCGTTACTGAGAAAGCAGTATCTGAGCAAATATCTGAAGGAAGTGAGACAGTGAACCATAAAAATATCCAAGAGCATTCCTCCCTCCCCCAACCAAGACCAGCACTTGCAAAGACCCTATGACTCGTATTTGCTGTGTTGGAAAAATAGCCAGGAAGCCAGTGCCTACGGTGCAGCGGTTAGGGAGAATATTAAGTCAGAGAGAGAAGTAGTGGGGAGGGGTGTGTGCACAGATCATGTAAAGCTTTGATGCCACTGTAAGCAAAATGGTTTTCCT
Source organism: Mesoplodon mirus (assembly GCF_964341445.2). Lineage (NCBI taxonomy): Eukaryota > Metazoa > Chordata > Mammalia > Artiodactyla > Ziphiidae > Mesoplodon > Mesoplodon mirus. Next base: position 38,292,399 of record NC_138983.1, read on the forward strand.
GAGGGGTATGGGTAGTTGTTGGAGAATTTCTCCCAGAGGAATGATAAGCTGATGTGTTTTAACAGGATGTCTCTGGAAACAGATTATTGCAGGAAGGTGCAAAAGCTGTGGATAGAAGACCAGTTAGGAGGCCACCAGTTAATACAGGCAAGAATCTACACTAGAGAATGAACATCACTTAAACTAGGATAGTAGGTGGTGAGAAACAGTTGGACTATGGATATATTTTGAGGGTAGGACCGACAGGATTTGATGATGGTTTGGATGTAGGATATAGAAGAGCAGAACCAGAATAATAAGCTTTTTGGCTTAAGTGAGAGAATTTTTTGCCACTTACTGAAATATGTAAGATTATATATATATATGTAATTCTACTACACTTAAAGTGCTCTGGAAGATTCACTAAGGTTTCTAACATTTATTGCCTTTAAGTGGCAGCACTATGGGCTTTAAAATATTTTCTTCCTTTTGACCTCTATTCTTTGACTTTTCAGAAATGAGCATATTTTTGAACAACTTAGAAAGGGTTTATGTGCTACAAAATGAGATGACTGGAGAGAACTACCTTGTTTCTGCCCAGAGGATAATGTTCTGTCTTCACTCACAGTTGCTCCTGATTCAACTGTCAGGGCTTTACTTTCAGTTTCAGTTGTAATCATTTCACTTTCATCCTCAGACATGGATTTAATTGTCCAGAGAGACTTTTGGTTTCGGATCTTATTTAATAATTTTTTAAAAAGAATTTTTGAAGGAATCTGGTGGGTCTTCATTGCCAAGGGAACTAAAAGAAAAGAAAAGAAAAAAAAATTTATTCAGCACCTGTTACAAAGCAGGTAAATTATTCTATCTTTATACTTAGTTACTATAACCACCACTGGTTAAAACAAAAGCACAACTTTATTTTCCTCAATATTTATAATTTAACACAATTTTATAACCAGGAATAATTTTTTCAACTTAAATAAGGACACCAAAATTCAACTACAGTTCACCCTTGAACAACATGCACTTGAACTGCACAGGTCCACTTATTTGAGGATTTTTTTTCAATAAAGACATACTACAGGACTGCATGATCCAGGGTTGGTTTAATCTGCAGATGTGGAACACTGAATACAGAGGGCCGACTCTAAGTTATATGCAGATTTTTCGACTGCGTGGAGGGCTGGCGCCCCTAACCCCTTGCTGTTCCATGGGTCAACTGTATTTTTCAACAATAGGCAGCAACATAAATTTCAAGCGTAAAAATGTATCAGGAAGATGTTTATTCCACTTGCTAAATGAGGACAGAATGCGCATCTCTTAATCTGTGTGTAAGACTAGCATTCAAAATATGTGCTATAAGGTTCACAAGAAAATAAAAGGTTCTGCAGAGGCCAGAAATGAAGTTTCAAGGGGAATTCACGGCAATTGAGCCCTAAACCCATCTTCTGAAGTTTATGCCAAACCACAGGAAGCTTACACTTTGTTTGGACAGCAGTGTGGGCACAGGAGACAGGGATAAAGCTTAGAGCCCTCACCCAAGGAGTCTAAGAGGAGACCCACATAAAATTGGAACCCCAAGGACTACCTATCCACAGTATACGGTGAAGATGAAAAGAAAGCCAGAGTGGTTTTGAACAAAGGCGATACTCATAGGTATGGGGAGAAAAGAAGTCAAAAGGAAGAGGACTTGGTCTCTAAGAAGATGTGGTGTAAGAGACACCTTTATCTTTTTAGAGGTACCTCTCATGTCTCTGGCTTGGATTACTGCAGACTGTGGTATCATCACTAACATGAGGAAGGCAGGAAGATAAGGTTTCAGTAGGCAAGAGAAGATGATAAATTTATTGTCAGACACCAAGTTCTAAATACCTGTGCAACAGCCAAGTGAAAAAGTTCAGAATGGTGGAGCTAGAGATGAAGTTTAGAAGAGAGACCAAAGTTTGTGCTGATCATCATTATACATGAAGTGCCTAGCAGTAATTAATATGGTAGGATTTCCGGTGATTTGATCAAAGTCTTAAAAAAAAAAAATGCTGACCTTTCAAATGAATTCAAAATTGATCATCTAACTTAAATAACCTAGAAATCTTTAGACTATATGTACATATAAATAAAATAACATTCCTCCTATGTATATGAAAAGGATCTTTAGTGATGGAAATCTGAAGTTTCCTCCTCCCATCACTCCCATGAGTATTAGTCACTGTTGGCACTTAAAAGAGACCAGACTTTCCTAACTGCTGGCAAATGATTAGCATTTTTGTCCTATGAAATACTGCAATATTCAGCTCAGAAGTTTTTACCGTCTGCTTCACTAGAACATATTGTTTCAGCTTCTGTCACTGGAATGTTTTCAGTCTCCCCTGAAATTTCTTGTTCCATTGAAAGGTCCAGTTCTTCATCTTGGATCTGATCAGTCACAGTGGGCAGAGGCTCTGGTTCAAGGTGCAAAATCAGGTTTCCTTTCATCTCTCAATAAAGAAATACAGAGACATGTTTCCATTCCAAAATGACTAAGAACTTGAGCATAAAATTTTAAAGACTATCATAGTTTAAAGTCTAAAATATGAGAGCCTCTTTCAAACTGAGAACTCATTTCAAAATAAAAACTGCTTCAAGACAAATGTATTTTCCCACCAAAACGTTTCAAAGCATTGTTGAAAGTTTACTGAAAATATCTTACTCCTGTCTGCATTGTACATGTCTTCAAAGGCAAATTCTAGCTCTCTCTGCCAATCATCTTTCATTTCACTGCGTTTGTATGGAAGTTCAACTAGTTGTGGTGGCATCCGCGCTACCATCTGTCTCCTGCGTGCCAGGTCCTCTCGTTGTAGCTGTTTGAGTTCTTTCATTAGTTTCTCCTGATTCTTCAAGAATAAAGAGAATTAATTAACAACTGAGTAACACACTTTGGACAGTGGATAGTAACGTGAATAGTGAGGGAAAAGTGGAGAAATCATGAAGACAGGGACTTTAGTACCCTCCCCTCTTCTACCATTTGTTCAAACACAAAGACACTAATTAAGAGTCGGCCCTCCATACCCGCGGTTCCTCCACATCCACAGATTCAACCAACCATGGACCATGCAATACCACAGTATTTACTATGGAAAAATATGTGGGTATAAGTGGACCCATACAGGGCCAGGGTCAACCGTATGATGTTAGTAAGTACTATGAGAAGACGGCTCTGGTTAGGCCTCAGGGCTTCAAAGTGTCTGCCAGGCACAGGTCTTCTTCCTCAGGACAGTCACGAAGCTACATTCTAACTAAGCTGCCACCGCTCCTGCAGTGTACTTTGTTCCAGCTCTCCACACAGCCAGCAGCAGCAGCCAGTCTCAGGTGAGCACCAAGACCCAGCCAGGGTAACTGTGGCTTAACAGATATTTCTTGTTACTCCACACTCTTATTAAGATTAAAGGGGATTTGTACGTATCTCTTTTAAGTTTAAAGAGTCTGGCAAATATGAAAGTTTAAGCACAATGTTTTAGTGAAGTCATCTAACTTAATTTTGGTGGTGGAGGATAAGGAGGGGGGGATAAGGGAAGACCCCTCACCCCCGGGATGAGGATTTAGCCAGATACAAGTGGGTGAAGGAGGAGGAGTACAAGTAAGAGATAACAACTCCAGCACGGAATTATGCAGATGAAGGCATGGGCAGTCAGGGAGAGTACAATGTTCATTATAGATAGGGTATGGAGGGCAGGGATGGTTAAGGAAAAAAGGTAAAGTTGGAGAGGCACGTAGAGGCCAAATACAACACACTATAGCAGGAAGTAAGATCCCAGGGCACAATAGGGTCTGCAGCAAAAAGGTTCAAACAGGGGAAAGGAAATCCTCTGTATGTATTGCATACCATTCTTGTGTAAGAGATACAGTCTAGAAAAAGGTAGAGAGCCTGTATAACAAAGTTTTTGTTAAGTGATTACACACTACTTATTTGTAAATATTTTGTCATTTGGAGATGAGGTTGTTTTGCCTGACCTTGAAAAGAATCAAATTATGAACAAATTCATTTTTTATATTAAGAGTCAAACCATCATTAAATTATCATTAAATTAACTTCAAAGTTATTTGAATAAGCATACTATTTCTGGCTCACTGAAAGTGTGGCATAGTATTCTACTTGAATTATTTATAACAACTACTATGACCACTGACAATGTGAGCTTATGAAATTCTAGGCACAATTCTAAGGGTTTTACTAAACTCATTTAACCCTCATAAAACAGATGATGAAACAGAACTCGGAGAGGTTAGGTAACCTGCCTGTGATCAAACAGCTAAGCAGTGACGAAGGGAGGAAAATCCAGGAAGGCTGACCACAGAGTCCACTTTCTTAAACACTAAACACTTCTGATTTATGGAAGAATGTGCTCTGTTTACCAACTGCTTTTTTCATGTTTTTTTTTTTCCTATAGGTTTAAATCTTAGATGAAAATTATGGGTAATAATTCAGACATTCAGTTATTTTACATTCAGTAAGTAACTGAATGTCTGAATTATTACCTATAATTTTCATCTTTTAGTTTTTATAAACCAGGGTTAAGTTATGATAATCACAACTTACGTTTAGTTTATAAGAACTAAAAATTTAAGGGAGAAGGTCATAATTCAGTTCAAACCATACAAAAGAATTTTAAGGCATTTAATTCCCATAGAAGTACTTAAAAACTCATTCTTCAGATGAATGTTTAAAACATCTAAATGCATTAGTCAAATTCAGACTTCTAAAAAGATGAATCATTTTCATGCTGTTTCAAGAATAAATACTCAACAATAAGCAAGACAGATGTAAAGCTGTTGACTACAAAGCCAGTTTGCACGATACATATTTTATAGCTCTGTAACAAAGTCAAAGCTCCTTGACAGCAAGGATCATGACTCTACCTTTGAATCAATAATCTGCAAAGCCAACAAGTGCTTTGCTCAATAAATATTTAATGAATCGAATATTAAAATTTGCAGAGCACAAATGCAATTCAAATAATTAAATTAGAAAAGTGATTAACTTCTTCTTGGGCTATTTTTAGACTGATTAAAATATTAAACTTTTAATACATTCATCAGTAAAAATTTTAGAAGAGAAATGAGAACAGCTTCACCCAACCTGAATTTGAAACAGGAGGTTAAAGCAAGTTGGGAAGCTTGAAATGACATGAATCAGAGAGAATATGTTCCCATTCTTCACAACTCTGTCCTCTGAGCCTGTTCACGACCAGTTAAGTTTTACAGTGCCATCGCTAAGGCCATCAGTAGTGGTCACAGCCAGAATTTAATTCTTACTTGAGCCAAATGGATCTTCTTCATTGCTTGGAAACCCCGTGCATGTGCCTTCTCACACTGCTCCATTCTCTCTTCTGCTGCTTGTTTCTGTAGTTCTTCCAATCTTTTAGCCTCTTCTTTAGCAGCCAAATGAGGATCTGGCTAGCAGTCAATCAGTAACATTTTAGATAATTAAATAAAGTGTGAAACAAAGTGATAACTAAAAAACAAAACAACCTTAAAATCATGTTTTTCTACTTATATCGAATTAAATGATAACAAGTTATAGTTTTAAATGCCCACAATTATCAACAGTATGTACGTATGAAAAAAGTCAAACTGTTAGTGTAAAGTTTTACAAGTTGTTCATTTTAAAGCAGAGTAAACTATACTCATCCAAATACATTCTTCCATCATTTTTTAAAGAAATTCTATTAAAACAACAGTGTTGAAAGGTAAACACCTGCAAAGCTAGTAGTTAAGAAACCACAAACACTGAAGGTCATGTAAGCCATTTGGGGAAGCACTAAGATTTGTCTTTGGTTTTTAGCCAAAATGTACAGCTTGGCTTCAGCCTCAGGAAAGCAAAATCACCAAAACACCTACTTTAATATAATTTCTGCCTTCCTAGAACTTGTGCATAATCAATGATTATGTGGTTGCACAGTGAGCCATCATCTCATTGACGTAACAATAATATCAAATGTGGGAGGACACACAACATGTATTACACATAAACATTCACTTTGTAAAAAATCTTATATATTCTATATGTTGACAATTAGTCAAGTGAAACAATAATGACCATGAAAGCTGTTAACTACATATCTAAAATTATTTATAACTCTCAAACAGTGAGATAAATAAGTAAAGAGACAGTTAACGTATTCAGAAAGAGTAGGAACTTCCCTGGTGGTCCAGTGGTTAAGACTCCACATTTCCACTGCAGGGGGTGTGAGTGGGTAACTAAGATCCCCACATGCTGCTTGGTGCAGCCAAAAAAAAAAGAGTGCACTGGCCAAACAAGTGTATGAAAAATATTAAATCCCTTTGGAGCTAATAAATATTTACGCAAATCTAAATAAACACAGGTCAGATTGCATTAACGCATAACATTAAATAAAATAATCTTTAGGAGTAACATTTCATTTCATTTAGGCCGTGAGGTTTTCAAGAAAAAAGGTATTTGGGAATTCTTCACATCATGTGGGGGTGAATTAAAAGCAGAATGGCAATTTTGGTAAACCAAAATTTGAAGGGAAGGAAAAACTTCAAAACATACAATGTGTGTAATAAACATGTTCAGTCAGATATAATGAGGTACATAAAGAATATCAAGTAAATAAAGGGTTAGAGAAAAATTAGGCACCCCAAACAAGTTTTAATCTGACTGCCCAATGTCAAAACAAGATTTTACAAGAATGTTTTAGAAAGACGATCCCTTAAAAATTTGTGTCAATACAATTAAAACTTTAAACAAAAATCTGGTTGAAATAATAGTTAGATTCCATTTTTAGCAGTTGAACTCAAAAGATATGTGAAATTTGCAAAAAACCGTGAATCCTAAGCAAAAAATTCTTTCTAGAAAACATGTTTCTGAAAATCTTTTCCGTGAACTGTAATCTGCAGTGCACAAAACAAGTGATTACTAAATATGCTACTTCTGCATCTTCTACATCGGACTTGTCTTAAGTATGATGGTAAACTGAATTTAAGTGTTTCTGCTTGTCTGCTGACATTTCTGGGCCTCACAACAAACAATATAATGGATCGGACTGGAAAAATGTTTCTAGGATGAAAAATCCATTTCAACAAGTGCTGTGTTAACTGTTGCTGACAAAGGAACAAACAGGATGAGGGGCACGAGTAATTCAGAACTTTCAAGCATACGAAGTTTTGTTTAACTGTGTGTAGAGAATGTAAATGTAGCATAAAACAAAAATTTAGAGAACTGGCTCTAAGTAGGAATACAGCAGATCAAATTCATATTCTTCTTCAAAGACAAATTTTACAACACACAAGAAATTTTAGAACAACTTTATCAAGATATTCAAACAAAATATGATAGCAACTCTTACATGCTAAAAGGCTGACTGAACAAAAAGAAAGTAGCTTATTTGGAGAAAGCAGCTGAAGGAATAACTAAAATGTATGCCAAGAGTGCAAGTATTTTTTATATAATACCTGCTGTAAAGATCCTATTATTCTACTCCAAGAAAGATTCTAAATTATTGTGCATGTGAAATAAGCTTAGATGCAGATGAAAATGCAGAGATTTGTTATATGGAAAACCAAGCACATTGCTCCACTGTCCCATTTTAAACCCAAGGTTTAAGGACAGATTTTTCCTAAGCGATAGTGTGAGGAAGCAAATAAAAGAAAATACCAGAATGCTTTAGTTGTGGGACTGTTTTTATAAAACTGCCTTATAACTACTGATATAATCTTCAAGTCCAGAAATTGAAAAGAAGGTAGGTCTTTTAGTTACTGTCAAACAGGAAAGTTTAATAACCTACTGTGATACCATCAGCGGCACCCTATATTACAGCTAGAAGAAAAATGTCTTTCTTCATCAATCTTAGTATTAAACATCTATTTAATACTGTAAAAACATGTAAAAACAATGTTTTAGTGAAGTGGACAAACATATAGGACAAAAGCAAGTTAGCAATAGATGGAAGTTATTATTTCTGTATTATAAAATACTGACCTTGTAATAATATTTTACAATTTTAAACAAGTTTCAAGATTTACTCTTATTTCCTAGAAGTTAATTCTATGATGACATGCCCAGAAAGACAGACAAGATGAAAAGGCAGAGGGCTATGTACCACATGAAAGAACAAGATAAAACCCCAGAAAAACAACTAAATGAAGTGGAGATATGCAACCTTCCAGAAAAAGAACTCAGTATAATGATAGCGAAGATGATACAGGACCTCAGAAAAAGAATGGAGGCAAAGATCAAGAAGATGCAAGAAATGTTTAACAAAGACCTAGAAGAATTAAAGAACAAACAAACAGAGATGAACAATACAATAATGAAATGAAGAATACACCAGAAGGAATAAATAGTAGAATAACTGAGGCAGAAGAATGGATAAGTGACCTGGAAGACAGAATGGTGGAATTCACTGCTGTGGAACAGAATAAAGAAAAAAGAATGAAAAGAAATGGAGACAGCCTAAGAGATCTCTGGGACAACATTAAACGCAACAACATTCACATTACAGGGGTCCCAGAAAGAGAAGAGAGAGAGACAGGACCCGAGAAAATATTTGAAGAGATTTTTTTCAAAAACGTCCCTAACATGGGAAAGGAAATAGCCACCCAAATCCAGGAAGTGCAGAGAGTCCCATACAGGATAAACCTAAGGAGAAACACACCAAGAAACATATTAATCAAACCGGCAAAAATTAAAGACAAAGAAAAATTATTGAAAGCAACAAGTGAAAAATGACAAACAACATACAAGGGAACTCCCATAAGGGAACTCCCAACAGCTGATTTCTCAGCAGAAACTCTACAAACCAGAAGGGAGTGGCATGACGTATTTAAAATGATGAAAAGGAAGAATCTACAACCAAGATTGCTCTACCCAGCAAGGATCTCATTCAGATTTGATGGAGAAATCAAAAGCTTTACCAACAAGCAAAAGCTAAGAGAATTCAGCACCACCAAACCAGCTCTACAACAAATGCTAAAGGAACTTCTCTAAGTGGGAAACACAAAAGAAAAGGACCTATAAAAAAAAAACCCAAAAGAATTAAAAAAATGGTAAGAGGAACATACATATCGATAATTACCTTAAACGTGAATGGATTAAATGCTCCAACCAAAAGAAACAGGCTTGCTGAATGGATACAAAAACAAGACCCATAGGGGCTTCCCTGGTGGCGCAGTGGTTGAGAGTCCGCCTGCCGATGCAGGGGACACGGGTTCGTGCCCTGATCCCGGAGGATCCCACATGCCGCGGAGCGGCTGGGCCCGCGAGCCATGGCCGCGGAGCCTGTGTGTCCGGAGCCTGTGCTCCGCAACGGGAGAGGCCACAGCAGTGAGAGGCCCGCGTACAGCAAAAAAAAAAAAAAACAAGACCCATATATATACTGTCTACAAGAGACCCACTTCAAACCTAGGGACACATACAGACTGAAAGTGAGGAGATGGAAAAAGATATTCCATGCAAATGGAAATCAAAAGAAAGCTGGAGTAGCAATACTCATATCAGATAAAATAGACATTAAAATAGAGAATGTTACAAGAGACAAGGAAGGACACTACATAATGATCAAGGGATCAATCCAAGAAGAAGACATAGCAATTATAAATATATATGCACCCAACAAAGAAGCACCTCAATACATAAGGCAAATGCTAACAACTATAAAAGAGGAAATCAATAGTAACACTATAATAGTGGGGGACTTGAACACCTCACACCAATGGACAGATAATCCAAACAGGTAATTAATAAGGAAACACAAGCGTTAAATGACACAATAGACCAGATAGATTTAATTGATATTTATAGGACATTCCATCCAAAAACAGCAGATTACACTTTCTTCTCAAGTGTGCATGGAACATATTCCAAGATAGATCACACCTTGGGTCACAAATCAAGACTCAGTATATTTAAGAAAACTGAAATCATATCAAGCATCTTTTCTGACTACAATGTTATGAGATTAGAAATCAATTACAGGGAAAGTAACTTCAAAAACACAAACACATGGAGGCTAAACAATACGGTACTAAATAAGCAAGAGATCACTGAAGAAATCAAACAGGATAGAAAAAAATACCTAGAGACAAATGACAATGAAAACATGACAATCCAAAACCTATGGGATGCAGCAAAAGCAGTTCTAAGAGGGAAGTTTATAGCAATACAATCCTACCTAAAGAAACAACAAACATCTCAAATAAACAATCTCATCTTACAACTAAAGGAACTAGAGAATGAAGAACAAACAAAACCCAAAGTTAGTAGAAGGAATGAAATCATAAAGATCAGAGCAGAAATAAATGAAAAAGAAACAAAGAAAACAATAGCAAAGGTCAATAAAAGTAAAATCTGGTTCTTTGAGAAGATAAACAAAATTGATAAACCATTAGCCAGACTCATTAAGAAAAAGAGGGAGAAGACTCAAATCAATAAAATTAGAAATGAAAAAGGAGAAGTTACAACAGACACCGCAGAAATACAAAGCATCCTAAGAGACTACTACAAGCAACTCTATGCCAATAAAATGAACAACCTGGAAGAAATGGACAAATTCTTAGAAAGTTATAACCTTCCAACACTGAACCAGGAAGAAATAAGAAATATGAACAGACCAATCACAAGTAATGAAATTGAAACTGTGAATAAAAATCTTCCAACAAACAAAAGTCCAGGACCAGATGGCTTCACAGGTGAATTCTATCAAACATTTAGAGAAGAGCTAACACCCATCCTTCTCAAACTCTTCCAAAAACTTGCAGAGGAAGGAACACTCCCAAACTCATTCTATGAGGCTACCATCACCCTGATACCAAAACCAGACAAAGAGACTACAAAAAATGAAAATTACAGACCAATATCACTGAATACACATGCAAAAATCCTCAACAAAACACTAGCAAACAGAATCCAACAACACATTAAAAGGATCATACACCATGATGAGTGGGATTTATCCCAGGGATGAAAGGATTCTTCAATATACGCAAATCAATCAATGTGATACACCATATTAACAAATTGAAGGATGAAAATCATATGATCATCTCAACAGATGCAGAAAAAGCATTTGACAAAATTCAACACCCATTTATGATAAAAACTCTCTAGAAAGTGGGCATAGAGGGAACCTACCTCAACATAATAAAGGCCATATATGACAAACCCACAGCAAACATCAATCTCAATGGTGAAAAACTGAAAGCATTTTTTCTAAGATCAGGAACAAGACAAGGATGTCCACTCTCACCACTATTATTCAACATAGTTTTGGAAGTCCTAGCCACGTCAATCAGAGAAGAAAAAGAAATAAAAGGAATACAAATTGGAAAAGAAGTAAAACTGTCACTATTTGCAGATGACAGGACACTATACCTAGAGAATCCTACAGATGCCACCAGAAAACTACTAGAGCTAATCAATGAATTTTGTAAAGTTGCAGGATACAAAATTAATGCACAGAAATCTCTTGCATTCCTATATACTAATGATGAAAAATCTGAAAGAGAAATTAAGGAAACACTCTCATTTACCACTGCAACAAAAAGAATAAAATACTTAGGAATAAACCTACCTAGGGAGACAAAAGACCTGTATGCAGAAAACTGTAAGACACTGATGAAAGAAATTAAAGATGATACAAACAGATGGAGAGACATACCATGTTCCCGGATCGGAAGAATCAATATTGTGAAAATGACTATACTACCCAAAGCAATCTACAGATTCAATGCAATCCCTATCAAATGACCAATGGCATTTTTTACAGGACTAGAACAAAAAACCTTAAAATTTGTATGGAGACACAAAAGGCCCTGAATAGCCAAAGCGGTCTTGAGGGGAAAAAAAAAAAAGCTGGAGAAATCAGACTCCCTGACTTCAGACTATACTATAAAGCTACCGTAATCAAGACAATATGGTACTAGCACAAAAACAGAAATATAGATCAATGGAACAGGACACAGAACCCAGAGATAACTACTCACGCAACTATGGTCAACTAATCTATGACAAAGGAGGCAAGGATATATGATGGAGAAAAGACAGTCTCTTCAGTAAGTTGTGCTGGGAAAACTGGACAGCTACATGTAAAAGAATGAAATTAGAACACTCCCTAACACCATACACAAAAATAAACTCAAAATGGATGAGAGACCTAAATGAAAGACTGGACACTATAAAACTCTTAGAGGAAAACATAGGAAGAACACTCTTTGACATAAATCACAGCAAGTTCTTTTCTGATACTCCTCCTAGAATAATGGAAATAAAAACAAAAAGAAATGGGTTCTAATGAAACTTAAAAGCTTTTTCACAGCAAAGGAAACTACAAACAAGATGAAAAAAGAACCCTCAGAATGAGAGATAATATTTGCAAACGAATCAACAGACAAAGCATTAATCTCCAAAATATATAAACAGCTCATGCAGCCCAATATTAAAAAAACAAACAACCCAATCCAAAAATGTGCAGAAGACCTAAATAGACATTTTCCAAAGACAATACAGATGGCCAAGAAGCACATGAAAAGCTGCTCAACATCACTAATTATTAGAGAAATGCAAATCAAAACTACAATGAGGTATCACCTCACACCAGTCAGAATGGCCATCATCAGAAAATCTACAAACAACATATGTTGGAGAGGGTGTGGAGAAAAGGGGACCCTCTTGCACTGTTGGTGGGAATGTAAATTGATACAGCCATTATGGAGAACAGTATGGAGTTTCCTTAAAAAACTAAAAATAGAATTACCGTATGACCCAGCAATCCCACTACTGGGCATATACCCTGAGAAAACCATAATTCAAAAAGACACATGCACCCCAATGTTTATTGCAGCACTATTTACAACAGCCAGGTCATGGAAGCAAATGCCTATCAACAGATGAATGGATAAAGAAGATGTGGTACATATATGCAATGGAATATTTGGAATATTGCTCAGCCATAAAAAGGAACGAAACTGGGTCATCTGTAGAGACGTGGATGGATCCAGAGACTGTCATACAGAGTGAAGTAAGTCAGAAAGAGAAAGACAAATACTGTACATTAACGCATATATGTGGAACTTAGAAAAATGGTACAGATGAACCAGTTTGCAGGGCAGAAATTGAGACACAGATGTAGAGAACAAACGTATGGACACCAAAGGGGGAAAGTGGCGGGCGGGTGGGGGTGGTGGGATGAACTGGGAGATTGGGATTGACATATATACACTAATACGTATAAAATTGATAACTAATAAGAACCTGCTGTATAAAAACATAAATAAAATTCAAGAATTAAAAAAAAAAAAGTTAATTCTATGATAATACTTATCTCACGTCTTGACTGAATACTGACTTGCTCTTATGGAATTTGTTGAATTCTAACCTCCACATGAATGCTATACTATGAAAGTTTATTTTCCTAGTAGACAGATATATCTAATACGAAAAAAGTGAAAACCCACTGTTACAAAGAAATAGCAATTATAATGAGTGATAATCATTTGTCACTCTTAAGACTGACAATTTTTAAACCACAACATTTCATACAGACAAGGGTATGATAAAATGCCCATTTTCATATGTTGCTGATGTTATTTAAAAGGCAATTTAATGATCTGTATTAAATATCTGTTATCAAATGTTGTATAGTTTGGAACCTATAATTCCTCTCTAGGAATCTATTCTAAACATACAGTCAGAGCTGTAGACAAAATGTGCAAGATGATTATGTTTGCATTTATGAAGCAAAAAAACCCCCAACACAATAGAATGGTTAAATAAATTCTATAATGAAATATTAAGTAGCTATTAAAAATCATGTTTTGAAAAGTATGTATATATGTTTATATATAAACACTATAACAAATCCATTAATGTATTAACTGCATTACTTTTTGATGATGGAATCATGGGTGTTTTTCCTACTTTGCGCCTATGTGTATAGTTTCAAATTTTCAGAGTATGTATTATTTTTATGTCAAAAAAAGTTTTATGGTAAAAAAGAAAACTATTTTAAAATATAACTGTTTAAGTAGCCAACTCTTTTCTTTCATGTTAAATCAGCATTCATAATAAACATGACATCATAATTCAAAGCATATTTAAAAGTTTTTTTTATCACTATTACCCTAATATGGTGGGCAGAGCTTTTCAAATTTTGATATCTGAGAACAATAAACATAGAACAAAGGTGTAACTCAATTCAATGAACAGAGAAATAATTAAGTGAGGGTCATGAAAAAACAGTCAATCACCTGCTTTGTGTCCACCTCTCTACTAACAAAAGTATAAAGATGATGGTAAGTAGAACTACTGGTTTTCACATTAGAAGTTTTCTTTACTTCAATGTTCTGAAAAATGAAACAGAAAATAGACTGTTAGGTTAAAAGTATTAATTTTCATTTAAAGCAGGATCCAATGAAAAAATTAATTTTGTATTTTAATCAGTTATTCTTTTTTTTTCATGAGATCATGCACTATATTTCCATTAAGCTGGAATTTAGGTTTAAAAGCCAGATTATATTTCTTTTATTTTTTAAAATAAATTTATTTTATTTATTTTTATTTTTGGCTGCACTGGGTCTTTGCTGCTGTGTGCGGGCTTTCTCTAATTGTGGCAAGCAGGGGCTCGTCTTCGTTGCAGTGCGCAGGTTTCTCATTGTGGTGGCTTCTCTTATTGGGAGCATGGGCTCTAGGCACGTGGGCTTCAGTAGTTGTGGCACACGGGCTCAGTAGCTGTGGCTTGCGGGCTCTAGAGCGCAGGCTCAGTAGTAGTGGCGCACGGGCTTAGTTGCTCCGTGGCATGTGGGATCTTCCCAGACCAGGGCTTGAACCTGTGCCTCCTGCATTTGCAGGTGGATGCTTAACCACTGAGCCACCAGGGAAGCCCCAAATTATATTTCAACAAGAATACTCAATAGGTGATGCTGTACAGTTTACTACATGATATCAGGAGGCACATAATGGCAAGGTGCTCTGCTATTACTGATTCTAAGTTTGATCATCTGATTATGGTGGTTCATAATCACTGATAAGAGAAAGTTCTCTCTTCTTTTGTCTAACAGAAGTAGGCCAATGAATAAATGTAGAAGGGTGACAGATACCTATTTGGTGCCAAAGTATCACTTCCCAGATTATTTGGCAATTGAAAAGAGAAAAATATACCTTTATAATGGAGATCTCTTGTAGTCACATAACCACATCAGACAAATACAGAATATAAGAAACTAGTCTAGTCTATTCAAAAATTCTGAAATAAAATGTTAGCTAGGGTTGGGGGAGATAATGTTTCACATTGAAAGAGACCAAGAGACAAAGCAAGCAGAAGCAACAGGTAAACCTTGACTGGATCCTGATAAATTTTCTTCGTGTGATATTGTGGTTGCATAAGAGAATGTCCTTATTCTAGCAGAGGCATGCTGAAGTATACAGGGTGAAATGCAATCTCTACAATCTATATTCAAACGTATATATTTATTCATTCAAATGTATACACAACCATTTGAAATCCACACAATGCAAACAGCTGTTCCTTTGTACTCTCCTTTTAACTTCTCTGTATTTTGAAAATTTTCATAATAAAAAGTTGGGGGGAAAAAGTACAACCATACTTTTACATATAATGCATATTTGCCAAATCACTTACACAGACAATGTTTTGCTTGCTTTAAATTTTTGACCTTGGCTTGTTAGGAACATTAGGAATTATGACAAAAGTAATCAAAAAACATGGATAAAATACTGCCTGCCTTTTAACAAGGTACTGAGGGAGTGGCTGAAATTTGCCTTTTCCATTTGGATCTTGTTGGATCAAATGTCACATGGCAGATGGCTCAACATAAAAGCAGGAAGGCTGACAAAACCAGAGGCTTAAGACAAGAATATCTGGTACTTAGGCTGATCATACAAACATAAAATACACTTGTCTATACAACTAAATTAGATATCCCTGTATGTGTATTTTTTTTTTACTTCTACTTAACTTTTTTGATAAAAATAACTATGTAATTTTGATAATCATCCAAACTAGCCATTTTAATAACCATAACAAGATAATCTGAACGAGAGGCAAGACCTTTCAAAATTAATTTCTGCTTAATAAGTTAAATGTTTTTTTTAAAAAAAATAAGCTCCAAATCACAAAATCAAACATTTTACTCCCATAAAGAAACAGGCCTCTTTGATCACTTTACACAATCTTGTGTAAATTTATTAATTTATCTGAATCTAATTTCTTTATCTGTAAAATGGTAACTATTTACAATAGTCAAATCTTGAATGTAGGAAAGTCTTTAGGGCAAATAATCCTTTTCTTTCCCAATAAAATAAAAAACATTACAGTTTTTCAAACAACAAAAGAAAATTTTGAGACAGCTGGGGAAAACTGAACACAGATTGGGTATTAGATTATATTGAGAACAATATTATATTAGTATTGTGCTTTTTAAAAAGTCCTTAAACATCAGAGATATCTAGGATTATTGATATCTTTTTTTATATTATTTATATTATTGATATAAATGATATCTAGGATTATTTTTAAGTATTCCAGATATGTGTTACCTGTACAGTTAAAAATTAATACAAATGGTATTTTGACCTACACTGAATTCTAATAGTAAAGGAGAATTATTATAACCTAGCTCCAATACTCAAAGTAATTCACCTCAAAAAGAGTTGGAGGAGGAGGTGGCAGACTTGTAATTTTGGCAGATCTCTCTTTTTCCGCAAGCAGTGCTTCTTTTCGAGCTTTTATATGCCTTAAAAAACACAAGATGTCATAAATTAATCTCTCAGATAATATTACAGTACAACTCTTAGGGTTAAGAATATAAAAGCCATTACAATCTCAAGAAATCCTCCAGTCTGATCCCACAGGCTCAACATGCTGTTTAATAAAGAGTCTATACACAGTGAACAGGTAAAAAGATGTTTACCAAGTGAAAGAGGTATATCTAAAGATATAAAGCTCCACAATGGGGAGTGACCCAACAAACACCGAATGTTCTTTACTTGAGAATAATTTAGAGCAAAAAAACTAGAAATTATCAATAAAGATAGGCCACTGTATAAAATGACCACTGCTGACTAGTAACACGCTTTCATTTTTACAACATGCAAAAATCTCATCAATGACTTGCAAAGAGTCTACAACCTCTTTTAATGTTCATAATTGCACTGATATTTTTCTTTTTATATCAGAGGCAGACAGATTTTGGTTGACTTGCATTCTAAACTAGTAATACATTTCTCCAAAAACTTAGTAATTGCCACTACAGTCACACTAGAAGAGAAAGCTCATTTGTTAGTATGTTCATCTAAGCAATCACTCCCCCACTGCATTATTTTAAACCAAGTTTAACAAACACAATGGATATACTGACTTTTAAAAAGTATCCAATGTACCCTTTACGTCCAGCCATCTCAGTTTCAGTGGAGAATATGGTAAAAATCACTATTACTTTACCAGGTTTTCTGTTTCATTAACATTTCTTTTTGATTTTTCTGTACTTTCAGGGCCTCTTTATGCCTCATTTCTGCTTTTTTTTTCCTTTCTGCTGCCCGGTGTGCCAGAGCATTTAAATCAGGCTCCTAAAAACAAATATTACTTAAAATGTCATGTTAAACAGGATTAAAATGTCAAATATATGATAATATGGGTGGTACCCAGTAAGGGTAAAAATCATGAAGGTGTATTCAAATGAAACACCGCACTAAAGCACAAAATTAATGATGGCATACATAAAGCTACAAAAATCTGATGTCAGAACTTATGGCTATTACTAAAAAACACAAACTAAAACCAGGGACTGAGAATATTTTGATAGCCACATTCTTTAAAGAGTTCTCTTATTCCCTAAAAGTTTGGTAACAAAGACGTGCCTTCTTTGGAACCCAGCTTGTTTATTTTGTGTGACTACCTCTGGGACCACAATCTAGCATTTTCCAACCATAAAGCACAATAAACAACAAAATAAGGTCAGGGAGCAGTCTTAAATACTGAGTTAAGTTCTACTTTGCCTTTGTGAAAGTCATCAAAGAATTTTTACTGTCTGTGAATGAACTCAAGTGTATACACACTCCACTACACGTTTTGGAGGTATGAGGAATAATGAATGATAATGAAAATGAAACCAGAAATCTGAATTCACTCCACTGAATCTGTCCAAAATGCCTGAAATGAGTAACAACTTCTAATTCTGAAGGTTACTATTTTATTTACACAGACAGTTAAGGACTGGAAGAGAATGTTTGGTTTTTTTAATTGAAGTATAGTTGATTTACAATGTTGTGTTAGTTTCAGGTATACAGTAGTGATTCAGTTATATACATATATATATTCTTGTTCAGACTCTTTTCCTTTATAGGTTATTACAAAATATTGAGTATAGTTTCCTGTGCCATCCACTAGGTCACTGTTGGTTATCCATTTCATATATATTACTGTGTATATATTAATCCCAACTTCCTAATTTATCCCCCCCACCTTCCCCCTTTGGTAACCATAAATTTGTTAGAGAATAATGTTAACTTAAACATCATTGGAAATACATTATTACTGACATGACTCTTACTAGGAAATGAACCTAGCAGAATTCTTAAATTATATTAAATTTACAAAAAAGTTTGGGCTGCCCACAGCAAATTCTATACATGAAAACATTTTTATAAGTGTCTAACAACTGTAATCTGCTTTTAACAAGTATCACTACCACAGGAAGGTAGTCAAATAAGTGCTCACTTACATTTTCTTTGGCTTGTTGATGCCCCTCTCCCATATTTCTTAAACTTGCCAAATACAGTTTTTCCAAGTTCTTTATTTTCTGAGTTTGTGATTCCTCCCATTCTGTTCTTAGTTCTTCTGCCAAACGAGTGAGTTGCTGATTTCTCCTCTGCTTTATATCTTCTCTTATTTGTAAAGCAATATCTCTTTCTTGTTCTCGAACCTGAAGGATGAGTGTTTAACACATTTTATGAAAAGAGGCTTCCTTCAACTTTTTTGAAAAGCTATTTGGAAAGAGGAACTTAAATGAATTCTCTTTAGGTATTAGCTACATCAATTCTCCTGAATATTCATATTATATTAGATAAGGCCTATTTAAAGCAGAAAAATCCAAGTGATGGAGGAAAAATTAAAATCTCAAGACTACTTCTAAACTTCCATGATTAGCAATTATGTTCCCTCCCCAGAGATCTAATCGGACTGCCATTATCATTCTAATAACATCCAAGAGGCTAAATTGGTAAGCATGATTCAATAAAATTTATAGCCCAGACAAGTACAGAAAGATCTAGATGAGAATTCCGTTATCTGTGATACAACATCCCCAATTCTAGACAGAATGGCACCTAAAATGTTTCACAAAGACTTAACTACGTAACTCTACAAAGACTTCTAGAGAAGAATAGACAACTTCTGAATAAATTTATTTCAGTAGCTAATTACTTTTCCAGTAAATCTTCTTCAAAGTCATTCTAATATCCTTGCTCGAATCTTCATCAGTTACATATGATTTTTAAAATGAACTATTTTCAGCAATGGGGTTGGGATGTTGGCCTATGTTTTTGTATTGATTCATAGGTTTTTTTGTTTGTTTTTTTTTTGTTTTTTGGGGTTTTTTTTTTTGCCTTTATGTCAGATGATGTATTCTGCAAATTTATTGGGGGAAGATTTTGGGAAATAAGTATTGCATATATATGTTATATATATATATATATATATATATATATATATATATAAAGAAAAAAGAAAAGAAAAATATTGCTAAATATTTAATAACCTCAAAAAATGAACTATTTCCTAATAATTACTGAGTCAGTCCTTATCCTCAAACTCTTCTTCAATTTATTTACTGTTTCATCATACTTTTCAAATGTTCCAAAACTAGTTAATACGCAAGAACCAGGGCTCTTGTACAGCCAGAAAAGACTGTTAAATGCGACATTTTATTTAAAACACTCTAATGTAAAAAATACTGATAATTTGGGTAAGACAAAGAATTTGACACTATGTTCCAAATAAATCTTACCTGTAGCAATCTTAGTTTTCGTCTTCTTTCATAATCTTCCTTTAAAATGAAGGCTTCCTCATTAGGACTCAATCTCAGCTTGCCGGCAGCATTCACCACCTTTCTTTTCATTTTCATGTAGTAGTTTAAATATGAAGGTTCTGATCTTTTAAAAATATATATCTATTAAAGTAGGGCAGCAAAGATTAGAATAATTTTTAAAATTCATATTAATATTTTCTACCATTTAAAGGGCTGTGTACTTGCAAATAAAATAATTTGGGTAAACTAAGTCCAACTGATTTACAAATAGCAATTTTTTTTTTGGCTGCGTCAGGTCTTAGTTGCAGCACATGGGATATTTCGTTGCAGTGTGAGGGCTCTTTGTTGTGCAGCGAGGGCTTATCTCTAGTTGTAGTGCACAGGCTCCAGAGAGTGAGGGCTCAGCAGGTGTCATGCAAGGGCTCTGTAGTTGTGGCATGCAGGCTCAGTAATTGCAGCACGTGGGCTTAGTTGCGCCACGGCATGTGGGATTTTAGTTCCCCAACCAGGGATCGAACCTGGGCCCCCCTGCAATGGAAGTGCAGAGTCCTAACCACTGGACCACCAGGGAATTCCCTTTCTGAAGCTTAAGCACCACTTCTCCTTGAAGCTGCCCTCCAGTGATTCTTGTTCCACCCACCTACCACTCATTCTTGACTTGCCCACCTATAACGAATATTACCTTCACATTCATATGGGGACTAACCTTACACTATCTTGGTATCACCTTCCTCTCGTTTTTCATCAATTACAGCTTGTCCTTTCTAGTTAGATTCCTAACAATTAAAGGACAGAGGCTCTAGTTTTTTTTAGTTTTAATATTCTAATTAAAATAACAGTGAATAACAACTACCAGGCATTATTTCACACACTACGGATAGATACTGCTTTCACTCAGGTGTAAAAACAGCAGCCGGAAGTTGGGGTTATCTAACAGGAACTAATATTTTCTCAATGAATTCTCCACCAAAATGTAAGCTCAATGAGGGCAGGAATGATGTTATTCATGGTTTTATGTGCATAGCCTAAAAACAGCGCCTTGCATGTAAGCAGCTCCTTCAGTGTGTTGACTGAATGAATGAATGACTCATTCAATGAGTTAATTCATGTAAAGTGTTACATACATATATGTGGTCACTGTTACAAGCTGATGCCAAAAAAGGAGTAATCTTTTCCAGTGCATCCCACTCAGCTGATACTCACAAGGCTTTGGTAATATACTCACAAAACTTTGGAAAAGTGCCAATTGTTCTCCTTATTTTAGACAAGAAGAAACAAAGGCCTCTTAAGTTAAAGGACTTGACCCAAATGACAATATCTACCGGCAGAACCAAGGGAAGAATCCCGTTTTCTTACTCCATATGGCTCCTAACTTTCTGAAATGCTAAAATATATGGAGTGAGGAAAATTCTGTTTAAGCCAGTATATTTTGCGAGTGGGGACTGAAAAACAGGTAAGAACTAAACAAAGAAGAAAAACTTGAGCAAGATTAAATTGTCTTCACAGTGCATCTTTTTTTTTTTTTTTTTTTGCGGTACGCGGGCCTCTCACAGCTGTGGCCTCTCCCGTTGAGGAGCACAGGCTCCAGACGCGCAGGCTCAGCGGCCATGGCTCATGGGCCCAGCTGCTCCGCGGCACGTGGGATTTTCCCGGACCGGGGCACGAACCCGTGTCCCCTGCATCGGCAGGCAGACTCTCAACCACTGCACCACCAGGGAAGCCCCACAATGCATCTTTATTCATTTGTCTGAAGGTCTCTGAAAAATCACTCATATTCAAACTATTAAAACTAATTTCTGATAAGTCCCACAGACATAGTACCAAAGGAAAAAAAGCAAAAAAAGAGACATATTATAAAATTCCATTTACATGAAATTCAAAAACAAGGAAGACCAATCCATGATGAAAGAGGTTAAAATAGGGGTCAGTCATCTTTCTGAGACTACTGAGAAGGAGGGGGCACAAAGGAGCCTGCTGGAGTACTAAAAATATTCCATATTTTAATCCATATGATGGTTTTACACAAGTGTAACAGGTGTATACATATGTAAGGATTCCTCGAACAGTACACTTAGGTTTGTGTATTTAATTCTAAGTTAAACCTCAGCAAAAAAGAAAAAAACTTAACTTTTCAGTGTTTTGAGTATCCATCCATTTCATTTCCTAGTGGATTACAGGAAAACATAATACACTTGTTATTTTTACCTCCTAACATGTGATAGAATAACTGTTTTCTTTTGTATATCATTTTCTTAATTTTTAAACTTATTTGGAAATAATTTGACTTAGAATTCCCAGCTTCTCTAAATGTCAACTGTAGTACAATGACCAAAACCAGGAAATTAACACTAGCACAATACTTTTAACTAATCTACAGACAGTATTCAAATTTTGTCAATTATCCCACTAATGTCCATTTTCTGGACCAGGACCCAAGCCAAGGGAAACATATCCTTTGACTGTTGTGTTACTCTGGGTCCTCCAAGATGCCAAGATGGGATGAAACCCACAAAGATTTTATTAGGAGAAATTCTGTGTGAGGGAAAATGGGGAGGGAGCTGGTAAAAGATGGGAGCATTTCAGACTTCCATGCAAATCAGACACTGAGTGAAGGAGGGAGGGAAAGTTGGATAGATGCCTCTTAGACTGCCATGCAGTCTAAGGAAGGTTCAGCAAGACTTCCGGGGAGTCCTTAAGCCAGAATCCCTGTGTCTTAGGAACGGGCCTGCCTTCACATCCACACCAGGCTCAGTCATTAACTAGGAGCAGTCCATGGAAGGCACCCATGCAAACAGATTTCAGAACACCGGGGCTGAGGGTCTATGAATTACGTTCTAATGGCTGCCAAGGTTGTTTTTCCTCCTTCAACTCCTCTGATCTGAGACCTTCCTCAGATCAGAGATCTGGTTTTTTTTCCCCTCAAAATCTTGACATTTTTAAAAGATGCCAGTCAGTTATTTTGCAGACTGTCCCTCAATGTGGATGTGTTTAATCCCTTCTTGTGTTTGGACTAAGATTATGCATTTTTGCCAAGACCACTGCAGAAGTCACTAGGCACCCTTTTCAGTGCATCACACCAGGAGGTAAATGATGTTAACACGATGCAAATTTTGATTATTTGATTAAGGAGGTGTCTAACACGTTTATCCACTGTAGATACTACTTTTCCTTTTTAAGTATTTGATGGAGAGATAGTTGAGGCTATATAAATATCATGTTCCTCACCATACTTCTACCAACTAAACTTAGTATCCATTGATGACTGCCTGAAACAATTACTAAGGCATTTGTCAAAAGGTATTCTCTATTTCCATTATTCCTTCTACACTTACCAACTGGAATCCTACTGTAAGAAAGAGTTTCCCCCATTCCCTCACTTTAGTATTTATTCATATCAATATGGATTTTCAAATTGTATGTATTCTAACTGACAAATAATAAAGGTGATGCTACTTATCTTGCAAGACTTTGTCCTGAGGATTAAATGGCAGCTGGCACATCGTAATCACATATACCAGACTTAGAAGATCTGGGTTCAAGGCCCAACACTACCACTTTAAAGAAGGAAGACCCTTAAGTCACTTTGGTCTCGTTTCCTTAAACTCTATAAGGGGAATCACAATATCGTATCCAACAGGTTGTTCTGATGATTATGTGACTTAACGAATATAAACTGCCAAATATTTTCTAAATATTAAAGATACAAAATTCCCCACTGTTGTAAAAGCTCGGGTTTGTGGCAGGACTTAATATCTAAGAAATTAAAGGTGAGAGACACCGAGAAAGAGTACGCTCTCCGCATGAAACAATTCCAGGCAGTGCTCTTAAACGGCTACCAGGATTGAGGCCACTCCGCAGGTGACCTGGGGGCAGGGTGGGCAGGACAGAGCCAGAAGCGTTCGCAGTAGCGACCGCGAAGGCCCTCCCGGCCGTCCTGACTTGGAAGCTCAGGGACCCCGCGAGACCCGATCCCGGGAGAACGCGCAAAGCCACCCGCGCCAAAGGCCCCGGAGTGGCCTCTCGCACGAAGCAGGCGGGTCTGGGTCGGGACGCGCGTGCCCGCTGCGCCGGCGCTCCTCCCGGCCGCCTGCCCCGACCCCAGCCGGGGCCCGCGGCCCGCCGAGGCCGGAGAACCGCGGGCCGTGCTGCGTGCGCGGCACCCCCTTCATCCGGAGCACACTCCCGGTTCCCGGCCTCGGGGAGTTGTGCACGCCCGCGGCCGCGGGGGAGCCGGCGCGGCCGTCACTCACCCGAGAAACGGGACCCCGGACTCAGGAACCGCGGCTCAGACAGAGAAGGTCTCGACGGCCGCCACACAGCAGCCTAGCACCAGCCGTTTGTGCGCCTGCGTGGCGGCCATCGCCAAGCCCTCGTCACTTCCGTCATTCAAACCGCCCGCCAATGGCGCGGCGGAACCGCGGGAACCCGCCTCGTCCCGCCTCCTCCGGGGGCCACCGGGACTGCCGTGCCGGAAAGCCCGCTCCCTGCGCACGCGCACGAGCAGGCACTCCGTCGACCCGGTTATTTCTCACACCGGGGGCGGCTCACGGGTTTTATCTCACCTCTCACAACGTGCTCATTTTGCAGATCGCGAACAGAGGTCCGGAAAGGGGAACACGTTTACCTAGAGCCATGAGGGTGACGTTAGTCTTTAGTGCCGTCATGAAGATTCCTTGGGATATGCATCCTTTTGTGTACTGACTATGCAATTCATGTAGTACTATTACGGTGCAGTTATTTTTTTGTTTTTTTAAAATTTTTTTGAAGTATGGTTGATTTACAATGTGTTCATTTCTTCTGTACAGCAAAGTGACTCAGTTATTCACATATATTCTTTATCGTATTCTTTTCCGTTATGCTTTGTCACAGGATATTGAATACAGTTCCCTGTGCAATACAGTAGGACCTTGTTGTTTATCCATCCTATATATAATAGTTTGTCTCTGGTAACCCCAGATTTACATTCATTCTCTCCCCTACCCTGCCCCCCCCAACCACTAGTCTGTTCTCTATGTCTGTGAGTCTGTTTTTGTTTAGTAGATACGTTGATTTTGCAGTTATTTTATGATAGCTTTCAACTCGTGCAACAGTGAACCGTATCATGATACTCTGTGCCTCCAGAGGTCTGCCACACCTAGAACATGTCAAGGATTTATCTGCTGTAAATAACGGAGAGTCAGAAAGGGGGTGAGCGCGGGTTCATATTTATTGAGCACCTATTCTGTGCCAAGTACAATGTGGTAGGTGCAGGGGAGACAAGGGTGAATGGATTATGACCCCATCCTAGATTTTGTAGTCTAGAGGGTGAAACATACCAGGAATCAAAGAATTAGAAAATGGGGAGTGGGGGAGAGGGAAGTTGCTGATATGATCAGATCTGGCTTCATTGTGGAGAAGAAGTCAGAGGAAGTTAAGACTGAAGCCAAGGCAGGGAAGCCAATTAGGATTCTGCTGCAGGAAGTGAAAGATGATCACAATAAGAATGGATAAGTGGATAGATTTAAGAGGCAAATAGGTCAGACATCGGGAGTTGGTGGTTATCTGGTTATGGAAGGCAAAAGAGAGGGAGAAGTCAATGGTGATGCCCAAGTTCCATATTTAGCAACTGAGTGGATGGGGATAACATTCTCCTAGAACACACAGGAAGAAGATCAGGTTTGGGAAGGGAAAATAATAAGTTTTGAATATTTTTAATTTGAGCCGTTTCTGGGAGATCTTGGAAAAGGAATGAATTCCAGAAATATTTAGGTGGCAAAATTAGCAGTACTTGACAAACAATTACTTGTGAGGTTAAAGGAAAAGGGGGAGTGAAATTAACTTCACGGTCATTGGCTTGAGGAGCGCTATTATGGTGCTGCCAGTAACCAAAGGGCAAGTCAGAAGTGGGAGTCAGTTTAGTGGGCAAGGTGATGAGCTCAGCTCCGGACATGTTGGGCTTCACGTGCCTGTGGAATGACGTGCAGCAAGAAGAGGAATACAATGGTAGACAGCCCACAGAACTGGGCTAGCGTATAGACTCGGGTTTCATTTCCATATGAGTTATAACCAAAGCTATAAAAGTGGATGAGATCATTTAGGGAGAATTTTCAGAATGAGAAGAGCAATGAACTAAGGACCAAACTCTGAGGAACACCAAGACTTAAAGGAATTGGAGAAAGGAACTGTCAAGTACACAAAGAAGAAATAGTGTGGGGACTTCCGTCGTGGCACAGTGGATAAGACTCTGCTCTCCCAATGTAGGGGGCCCAGGTTTGATCCCTGGTCAGGGAACTAGATCCCACAAGCATGTTGCAGCTAAGAGTTCGTATGCCACAACTAAGGACTCCATGTGCTGCTGCAACTAAGGAGCCTCCCTGCCACAACTAAGACCCAGTGCAACCAAATAAATATTTTTTTTAATATCAAGAAAGAAGAGAAACCATTATGTTAAAAAAAGAGGAAGAAGATGAAGAAGAAATAGTGTGATCCAACTTGGTTTTACAGACAAGGAAGCTGAGTTACAGAGAAATCCAGTGACCTGGCCAAGAGCACATGTAAGGGAAGGGTGCAACCAAGACTAGAGTTCATGTATTTATCCCGAATACTGGGGTTCTTCCTCCCTGCTTCCCTATCCGTTTCCTGTCACATTTATCTTAATGAATAGATGTATTTACTCTAAACATACCTCTTCAACATCCTCAACACAGATTCATAGATACTCTCCCACACCCAACAAAAGGTGTGCCCATTATTTCATGCCTTGGGCTAGTTTTAGTGCCCACCATGTTTTCCAGGAGCACCCTGCACATTCCCCATCATGGAACTTATCAATTCTTATTGAAATGACCTGTTTATTAGGCACTCTGTTGATTAGACTCTGAATTCCTCAAGAATCAGGAGTGCATTTTGTTCAGTTGCCTGCCACATAGAGCTTCTCAAATGTTTGTTAAATGAATGAATAAATGAATGAATTATATGCATCACTTCCTCTACCTCCATCCTGGGCAGAAATCTTACAATTGAAGATTTCTAATTACGACTTGTTATGGTTTTAATAGGAGGCACTGAGGAATCAAAGAAAGCCCAGTGGGCCTACAGTCAGAGTGTTTGGTTTAGCATCATAACTCTGAGACTTTCCAGCTGTAGGACACTAAGCCAATGAGCCTTAGTTTCTAGTTTGGTTCTCTACTGTTGCTAACCAGACCAACCCAGAATGTCCAGAATGGCTCACTCATTATGACTAGCAGTTGGTTCTGATTGTCATTTGAAAACTTAGCTGCAACTATTGACTGAAGTGCCTTCATGTGGCCTTTCCTTGTGGACTGGACTTCTTACTAGCTGAGTTTCAAGAGGGTGTCCAAAGAATAAGTATTTCCAGGGCAAGAAAGTGAAAGCTGCAAGTCCCTTTAAAGGCAAGGCTGAGAAATAGTTATAGTAAGTTCTGCCACAGTGTATTGGTTGTTTCATAGGGCCAGCCCAAATTCAAGTGAAGGGGAAACAAAAGCCATCTCTCAATGAAGTGACAAAAAAAAATCTGCGGCCATCTTTAATTCACCACCGTTTCCTTAGTAATACTTGACCAGTCCTCTTCACAGGCTGGTTGTGAGACTCAAAGGCATGAATCAAAAAGAGCACTTATAAACTCCAAAATCATGTTAGATACATTAGCAGCTATTTTATATATAGGAAACTTCCTCTCCTGTTCTCATACAGACCCAGCCCTCCAGGCCACAGGAGTAGGCATGTGACCCAGACTGGGCAAATCACAGTTCTCTATCTCCCTTGCCATTGAGATTGACCCAAGGATAGGAACATAATCTCAATTGGGTCAATCAGAGTCTTTCACAGGAATTTTCTTGCTGGAGTCAGCAGGGATGAATATTTAACTCTCTGAGCTCATGTTATGATATGAAGCTGGAGATTCCCCAGCAAGATTTCCCACCATGTGGTCACCCACAAGCTGGTCTGAAAGAATAAGTTTGACACTCATCCAGGAACACAGAGAGAGAATCCCGACAGTTGTCAAGTGCCTGGATCCAGCCATCCCTGATGTGAGCTCTTTCTAAAGCTTACTGGTAGGAGCCATTAAGCTCTCCCTGACCGTTTACTTAAGGTGCTTTGAATGGGAGTTTCTCTTATTTTTGCAAATTGAAAGAGGCTGTAGGTTTACATTTAAATTCTCACAGGCAAACAACATCTGGGCATCTTGGGAAATAGCATAGAATCAAAGTTAAGATATTGGACCTACAGTCCAACTGCCTGGGCTTAAATTTATGGCTTAGTAACTCTGTGACCTTGAGCTAGTTCCTCAACCTCCTGAGAAGTCAGTTTACTCATCTTTAAAAGGGATGTAGTAAAAGTACTCAAAAAGTTATGAGGTTTAAAACTCTTAAGACAATGCTTAGCACAAAGCATGCCAGGAATGTTATCTTTTTTGGCTTTTATGTTAATACATTTATCTCAGACTGCAGGAGGCAAAACCAAAACCAAACCAAACCAAACCAAAAAACCTTTGAAATGTGTTTATTAGTGTTTGGGGTTTAATTTTTTTCCATGTTAGTAAAAAAGGAATAATAATATCCGCTATGCCAAACTCACAGGAAGGTGTTAGAGTCGAACAAACTGATGCATTTGACAGCACTTTGCAAAACACCAATGCAATGTTACTAAGGAAATGTGATTATTATTATGATGGTGCTCTTATCCATCCAACCTGATTTCATGACACCCTTCACACTGCTTTTCAGCTGGACAACGATGTGCTGTGACCACTCCCGTCTCTGATTTGGGGCTCATACCAGTCCCCAGCACAGTGGGGAAGAGAGCCGACCCTGAGGCCAGACTGGCTGGGATCCGGATGATAACAGTACTTGCTCTCAAGGCTGTAGTGAGGATTAAATGGGTTCCTGGGGATAAAGCCCCTAGAACGTGCTTGGCATGTCACATCACTCCTGGCACTGTTGTAGCAAGTGCTTTTCATACCTTACCATGTCTTCCAGTTCTAGTTCATGTCCTGTCTCATCCATGAAGTCTTCTCCCTTGGTTTTCTCCTGCCTATAAAATGTTATACATAGAACTATGTCACATGGGTTAACTATTTGTTTATTATTTCATGAGATGATTGTCTTACCTGGTTAGATGCATTAATTCAACATTTAATGAACACCTGTAATGACCAGGTTCCTTATTAGACCATGAGAATAAAGAGATACAAGACACAGAGCCCTCTCTGTGGGGATGATGATCACTTCCCCATCTGTGGTCAGATGACCAAGCACACAATTCAGCTATAGACTGAATGTTTGTGTCCCCCCCAAATTCATATATTAAGTCCTAACCTCTACTGTGGTGGTGTTTGGAGGTGGAGCCTTTGGGAGGTGATTAGGTCATGAGGGTGGGTTCCACATTTGGGTTCCTGTTGACTCTTCTCCTTTAGAAAAATCCCATCATTTCTTTTTTGTTTGTTTGTTTATTCTGCAGTACGCGGGCCTCTCACTGTTGTGGCCTCTCCCTTCACAGAACACAGGCTCCGGACGCGCAGGCTCTGCGGCCATGGCTTACGGGCCCAGCCGCTCCGCCGCATGTGGGATCTTCCCAGACCGGGGCACGAACCCGTATCCCCCGCATCGGCAGGCAGACTCTCAACCACTGCGCCACCAGGGAAGCCCCCCCTGTCTTATTTCTGTGGGTTAAATCTCTTACCTCCAATAGCCCTTCTCAGGTTTCAAGTTTCTGTGCTCTTTTTTTCCCCTTTTCTTTCCCTCCCCTTCCATCTTTGCTCCTAAGACTTCACTATTAGAACCACAACTGAAATTTCCCTCAAACATTCCAGTAGGGATCTACTCATCCTGTGCTCTCTCTCCGCAGCTTTTACTAAAGAGCCTAATGACTTCATAATCCATTCCCTGATGTCCTAAAGCTCAGCTCAGATGAGGGGTGTCTTTTAAGTACGTGCCCCTCTTTCACCTTCAACACCAGTCCCAATATACCATGTTCAGAGAGACTTAAAATAACAAAACTGTTACATGATCTATGGCTTAGCAAGCATTTCACTGAGAGCAGAATTATCACCATCATGCCTGTGCTACAGATGGGAAAGCTCACGCTCAGAAAGACTAAATAGTGTGCCTGGTATTACACATCTTGTCTTCTGCTCTTTACATTTGGAATAGCCAGGGGACCCCTTTATGGCTCACTTTTTGGCTGACTTCCCATGGAATTCCCTGACCTCATCCCACTGAGTCTCATTCCTCAGGCTGGCTACATTCAAGCTAAAGGATTCTCAGGCAGACCACTCCTCCTAGGCATAGGCATAGGCACAGGTGTGTGTTTTTAGAAGGACCGTCAAAGCCTTAATACAAGGAAGTGAGCAATGGGCTAGTTTTAGGCACTTTCCTCACTTTACATGGTGGTTGCAGAGCCAGTATTGGGAGGTGAGGCGAGCACCTCAGATGCTGTCCTTTATGCCTTTATGGGCATTTTTCTATTTCAACTCCAGTTGGGGGAAAAGTGGTGGAAATTATTATGTTTACCACTAGAGGGCAGATTAGTCAAATTTTAGAATGTCTGCTGGCCATTGAGAAGCCGTGGGAATGTGTTTTGTTTCACATCCCCTCCACCCTCTGCCCCGCCCCACCATTAGACAAGAGAAGAGAGACAAGGGTCACCAGAAATAGGAAAAAGCAAAGGCAGTGCCATTGCTGTTGATAAGAGCGGGTCCGCCTCATCTTCTCTACGTGTGTACAGCATGCTAGACCTGCCCTAGGGAAGCAAATAGGGAGTACATCCGGGTAATAACAGCTTAGTATTTAGTGCCTGTTATATACGAGGCACCTTACTAGGCATTTTACCTACAATATCTTCTCTGATCCTCACAACAGCCTTCTGAGGCAAATTTTTAAAATCATTACTTTACAGATGAAGGAAAAAAATGATTTTTAAAATCATTACTTTTACAGGTGAAAGACATGCTTGTTAAAGTTAAATATATTGCTCAAAAGCAAGTGACTAAGTGGCGGATGTGGGGTTTGAGTTGATGTTTATGAAGGAGGGTGTTGATAGGAAAGGGGGAGTCTTGAAAGGGCCTGAAATTAAGTGGTTATTTACCATTCAAAGCCTCCAAGAGGGCTTCTGGGCTGGACACTGTCTTATGGTAGCCACTCGAAGTGGAGAAAATACCTTTAAGCAAATTTTGTATATTCACTGTAAAAAAAAACCCAAAAATCAACACAGAATATCTAAAGAAGAAAGTAAAAACTATCTTCAAATCTTATCATATAGGTAAAGCGTGTTTAACCATTTTTAGTCAGGGTCCTATGATACTGTTTTTATTTTGCTTTGTTTTTTTATTAATGTTTTGTTTTTTATGGATCCATGTCACTACATGGATACATTACCATGTAAGTAAATACAGAATCTTCACTATCAATTTTAATGATTGTGTTTTAATCTATTGTACTTAGATCCCTAAAATCACTTATCCAGTTTCTGTTGATAAACTTTTCATTAATTTCCGGTTTCTTTTTTTACCATTAGAACAATTGTGTAACAAATTCTTTGTATCTGCTTCTATCCAAATCATCCCCCTCTTTTGTTAACTAGATCCCATCTCATCTCCCTAAATTCCTTTGCTATTTTTTCCTTTCTGCTATACCATTTCTTTAGCAAACAGATATCAGATAATAGCTTCCATCTTAAAAAAAAAAAAATCTTCCCTGATGTCACTCCACCTCCAGCTGTAGTCCATTTTCTTTGTTTCTCCAGACACCTAAAATTGTTGAAAAATTGCTTAGACTTGCCAGTCTCACTTTCTATACTTCTGCTTTCTCTCCAATCAGATTTTCATCCACAGTCCTCCACAGACAGTCCTTGTCAAGGTCACTGTGACTGTCACGATGTCAAACTCAATGGTCATCCTCCATCTTCATCTTTCTTGCAGCCTTTGACATATTGGCCATTCCTTTCTTTTTTTGGAGTTCTTCACTTGCCTTCTAGGAAACCACTTTCTTGGGTTTTCTCCTGTTTCATTGGCCACAGTCCCCTTTGCTTGTTTCTCCTTGTCTTCCTGATCTCCAAATTTTGGAGCATCCCAGTATTCAGATCTTAAACCTCTTCTCTTCTCTATCTACACTCATCTGGTCTCAGGACTAAGAACTATCTGTATGCCCAGACTTCTCCCTGAACTCCAGATTCATATCCAAGTGCCTTCCTGACAGCTCTACTTTGATGTCTAATAGACATCTCAAACGTGACAAGTTGAAAGCCTCGATTTGTCTCAACTCACCCTCTTCCTACAGATTTCCTCACTTCAATAAATATCATACTTCTTAGCCCCAAGTCTCAGTCATCCTTGGCTTCTTTATTTCTCTTACAACTCACATCTTCTCTGTCAGGAAATCCTGTTGGCTCTACCTTCAAAACATGTCTAGAACTCAATCACTTTCAACCACATCACTGTCCCCCTCCCCCATCAGATCTCATGTAGATGATTGTAATCTCACCCTAAGTGGTCTTCCTGCTCACGCTGTTGCCCACTTCCAGCCTACTCTCCACCCAGCAGTCAGCGAGTCTTTACAAACTCAAGTCACCTACCATCACTGCTCTGCTCAAAGCCCTCCAATTCTGCCTGTTTCATTGATGGTCAAACCCATTATCACGGATTGACAAGGCCCTGTGTGGTCTCAGAGCACCGCGCCCTGGGCTTTTACCACTTAACCCCACCCCTCATTCTGCTCAGTCTCACTGGTCTCCTCCCTGACCCCACTTTTGCACCTGCTCATCCCTTTGCCTGGAGTCATCTTTCCGCAGGTATCCCTAGGCCCTGCTTCCCTACTTCCTTCAAGTCCCTGCTCAGTGTCTTTATCAGAGAGGCTTTCCTAATCACCTCGCTAAGAACAGCACATTCCATTTTCTATTGCCCTTACCCCTCTGCTTTATTTTTCTTACCATTATCACCACAGACACACAGACACAGACACACACAGAGACACACACACAGACACACACACACACACTATATTTGTCTTTTGTCTCCCATGACTATAACGTATGCTCTTGTGAAGGCAGGCATTTTACTTGTTTTGTTCTTGGCAGTACCTCTAATTCCTAATCTAATGCCTGACACCTATAAGGGCTCAATACATATCTGTTGAACGAATGAATATGCATCTTCTAGTGCAACGATTTCCTTCGGGTAGATTTCTAGGAGTGGGATTACTGACTCCCAGGTTATGAATTTTAAAGACATATTTGACCAATTTATATTCCTGTCAGCAGAGTACATGACAGTGCCATTGACTCAATGCTCACCGAAAAGGGTTTTGTCAATACTTTTCATCTTTAGTAATCTTACAGGCAAAAAATTTTCTTTTCATTTGCATTTTGGGATTATTTGCATGTTTTTATGTATAGATTTATTGACCGTTTGTACATGCATTATTTGTGCAAATTCCTAGATTGTGTTCTTTGTCTACTTCTCTATTACGGTTATTTCCCTTATTGATTTGTTCTTTGGGTATTAAATCTTTGTTTAAATTGCCAATATTTTTTTTCCAGTTTTTCATCTGTCTTTCAACCTTGTTTTTGGAGTTTTTGCCTAAAAGAAGTTAACAATATATTATGCAGTCAAATTTATTCATTTTCCCCTGGTGATTGTTTATTTCTCCAATAAGAATATAGTTATATGAATGAATACTTGAATATTGAGCTTGCTCAGGTTTTCTTGGAAATGTTTACTAAGCATATTCTTTTCTTGTGGATAAATGTCCTGCTAACGTATTATATTACGGGTCCAGGTAGAAAGAAGTGGTATAGTACTACCTAACCCATCAAATGTATAGTCCCAGGAATCTGGGGGTGGTGGTGTAGGAATGTTATATACCAAGGCAAAATACCATGAACCCAATTCTCTGGGAAGTTCACGGAAGGGCGAGCTGACTACAGCTGCTAAACACCTATTCATAGAGCAGGTGCCAGAGACAGGACATTGTGTAGCTCCTGGAAACTGTGTGCTCACATTGTTCTGCTCCAGGGAGAGACACACAAAGGAACAGAACTACAGAGTTCCAGAGAATCAGAGAGGTTTACCTTGACAGGTTTCCCTGCTTTCAGAACTATATCATCACCAGCTATTTCCCTTCCCTTGTCAGCGCTATCGGCTGACATATACCTCACCACAAAGCGGTATATTTATGCACGGAGGCAGATGTCTTCCCATCCACCCTGACACCATGTACATCAGGCACTGAAGACGTCCCCAGGTTCAGAAACAACACTGTCTGTTCCCAATATATATGATGAATTCACTCAAATTAATATGCGTGAGGATAGCACTTCCCATCCATTGTGCCACAGATGTGTTGAGATGTCCTAAGATATTTATTCCTCCCTGGCCCTCTGGGCTGCTGGTAGAGGGCCTGGGGGGGGGCCCTGAATCCCCAACTCTTATGCCTCAAATAACTGTTCATAGACAAGCAGCATCTTTTGGGAGCTTGTCAGAAATGCAGAATTTTAGTCCTCATCTCAGAATCTGCATTTTCACAAGATGCCCAGGTGATGGTCTGCTCATTTAAGTTTCAGAAGCAGCGCCCATAACATTGGACTCTGGTCTTGAACAACCCCATCCTGTTGTAAACATTGTTATTTATGTTTTGACTGTGAAAACCTCTGGAGAGCACTGGTGATTACAAACAGAGCCAGAAAGAAAGTCAAATAATGTTGCTGCTGCTGCTGCTGCTGTTGTGTGTTTTAATGGAAAAGTGTGAACACTACTTAGCACCTGATTTTGTTGGCTTTGTCCCCATATCTAATTGCTCATGTACAATACAAGTCTTATTCCTTTCCAGTGAGACTGTAGGATCCTAAATGACAAGGGTTATTTCACCCTTATAACACTTCCCTACATTTTTTTTTAGTGCCATAAAGCAGTGTTTTGCAAACTTTGCATAGGAATCACAGAGTGGATGGTGGCGGGAGCGGGGGTGTCGTTAAAAGGCAGATTCTTATTCAGCGGCTCTGAGATTCTACATTTCAAGCAAGCTCTCAGGTGGTGCTGATACTGCTGGTCCATGGACCACACTTTGAGTATCAGGGTTTTATAGTGTTCATCTGACTCTCATAACAAGCTTATAAGGTAAGTGGGCTAGATGTTATCCCCATTTTATAGATGAGGCTTTTGAGAAGCAGGGAGTTACAGTACCATGCCTGAGATCCCACAGCTAGTAAGTGATGGAGTTGGGTCCCCCATGGTGTTTGCCTCTTGAAACCCTTCTTCCTTTGTGCAATAAGATACAGAACAGCAGTTGAGGCTGGCCCCATAATGAATGGTTAGAGCAGTCTAGGGACTAAGACCAGAGTTTTCTCTCACGCTCTCCTTTCCTTTTTTGATGACCATGACTTAGGCAGTACACTTTAGTCCTTTCAGGATGCTATAACAAAATACCATAGACTAGGAGGCTTATAAACAATAGACATTTACTTCTCACAGTTCTGGAGGCTGGGAAGTCCAAGATCAAGGTGCCAGCAGATTTGGTATCCAGTGAGGCCCCTCTTCTGCTTCACAAATGGCTGTCTTTCTGCTGTGTCCTCACATTGTGAAAAGGGCAAAGGAGATCTTTGGGGCCTCTTCTTATAAGGGCACTAACCCCATTCATGAGGGCTCCACCCTCATGACCCAATCACCTCCCAAATGTTCCACTTCCAAATAACTTGGGGATTAGGATTTCAACATATGAATATTGGGGAGACACAAACATTCATTCACTAACAATAGTAAGTAAGAGTTTTGTACTAGGGGGCCATTTTGACATTTCTTAGTGGCTACAAAATAAATTTCATCCAAGATACTAATTACTTTATATCCAATGGCTCTCAATCCTACCTCACTTGTGGAACTTTAAAAACATAAATTCTTGGGCTTCACCATAAAGATACTAAAGTCAGAATCTTCGGACATAGGAGCTCAGTCCATCTACATTTTTTGAAGCACCATACGTGATTATAATGAATTATTGGGATTTTAAAAAACGATTACTCTCTCTATCTTTCCATCATTGTCAAGTCAGATTTTTTTATTGAGATGTAATTGACATACAGCACTGTGTGAGTTAAAGCACTGTATAAGGTGTACAGCATAATGATTTGACTTACATACATCACGAAATAATTATCACAATAAATTTAGTGAATATTCATCACCTCATATAGATACAAAATTAAAGAAATAGAAGAAAATATATATTCTCCCTTGTAAGGAGAACCCTTAGGATTTGTTCTCTTGACAACTTTCATATATAACATACAGCAGTGTTAATTATATTTATCACATTGTACATTATATCTCTAGTACTTATTTATATTATAACTGGAAATTTGTACCTTTTGACTGCCTCCATCCAATTTCTTCTCCCCCTGCACTCCAGCTCTGGTAACCACAAATCTGATCTATTTTTCTATGGGTTTGTTTGTTTTCTTATTGGGGTATAGTTGCTTTACAATGTTATCTTAGTTTCTGCTGTAAAATGAAGTGAATCAGCTATATGTATACATATATCTCCTCCCTCTTGGACCTCCCTCCCACCCACCCCCATCCATCTAGGTCACCACAGACTACTGAACTGAGCTCCCTGTACTATACAGCAGGTTCCCACTAGTTATCTGTTTTAAACATGGCAGTGCACATACATCAATCCCAAACTCCCAATTCACCCCCATCCCTGTGCCCACACATCCATTCCCTACCTCTGTGTCTCTATTTCTGCCCTGCAAATAGGTTCATTTTTACCATTTTTCTAGATTCCACATACATGCGTTAATATATGATATTTGTTTTTCTCTTTCTGACTTACTTCACTCTGTATGACAGACTCTAAGTCCATCCATGTCTTAACAAAGGACACAATTTTGTTCTTTTTTTATGGCTGAGTATTATTCCATTGTATATATGTACCACACCGTCTTTTTTTTTTAACATCTTTACTGGAGTATAATTGCTTGACAATGGTGTGTTAGTTTCTGTTTTATAACAAAGTGAATCAGCTATACATATACATATACCCCCATATCTCCTCCATCTTGCATCTCCCTC
Organism: Mesoplodon mirus; assembly: GCF_964341445.2. Lineage (NCBI taxonomy): Eukaryota > Metazoa > Chordata > Mammalia > Artiodactyla > Ziphiidae > Mesoplodon > Mesoplodon mirus. The sequence continues at coordinate 38,329,480 of NC_138983.1, forward strand.
CCATCTTCCCTATCCCTCCCCTCTAAGTGGTCACAAAACACCGAGCTGATCTCCCTGTGCTATGCCGCTGCTTTCCACTAGCTATCTATTTTATATTTGGTAGTGTATATATGTCATACCACTCTCTCATTTCATCCCAGCTTACCCTTCCCCCTCCCCGTGTCCTCAAGTCTATTCTCTACATCTGCATCTTTATTCCTTTCCTGCCCCTAGGTTCTTTAGACCTTTTTTTTTTTTTTAGATTCCATATATATGTGTTAGCATATGGTATTTGTTTTTCTCTTTCTGACTTACTTCACTCCGTATGACACACTCTAGGTCCATCCACCTCACTACAAATAACTCAATTTCATTTCTTTTTATGGTTGAGTAATATTCCATTGTATATATGTGCCACATTTTCATAATCCATTCGTCTGTCGATGGACACTTAGGTTGTTTCCAAGTCCTGGCTATTGTAAATAGTGCTGCAATGAGCATTGTGGTATGTGTCTCTTTTTGAATTATGGTTTTCTCAGGGTATATGCCCACTAGTGGGATTGCTGGGTAATATGGTAGTTCTACTTTTAGTTTTTTAAGGAAACTTCATATTGTTCTCCATAGTAGCTCTATCATTTTTACATTTCCACCAACAGTGCAAGAAGGTTCCCTTTTCTCCACATGCTCTCCAGCATTTATTGTTTGTAGATTTTTTGATGATGGCCATTCTGACCAGTGTGAGGTGATACCTCATTGTACTTTTGGTCTGCATTTCTCTAATAATTAGTGATGTTGAGCATCTTTTCATGTGTTTGTTGGCCATCTGTATATGTTCTTTGGAGAAATGTCTATATAGGTCTTCTGCCATTTTTTATTGGGTTGTTTGTTCTTTTGATATTGAGCTTCATGAGCTGTTTGCATATTTTGGAGATTAATCCCTTGTCAGTTGCTTCATTTGCAAATATTTTCTCCCATTCTGAGGGTTATCTTTTTGTCTTATTTATGGTTTTCTTTGCTGTGCAAAAGTTTTAAGTTTCATTAGGTCCCATTTGTTTATTTTTATTTTAATTTTCATTACTCTAGGAGGTGGATTAAAAATGATCTTGCTGTTATTTATGTCAAAGAGTGTTCCTCCTATGTTTTCCTCTAAGAGTTTTATAGTGTCCGGTCTTACATTTAGGTCTTTAATCCATTTTCAGTTTATTTTTTGTGTATAGTGTTAGGGAGTGTTCTAATTTCATTCTTTTACATGTAGCTGTCCAGTTTTCTCAGCACCACTTACTGAAGAAGCTGTCTTGTATCCATTGTATACTCTTGCCTCCTTTGTCATAGATTAGGTGACCATAGGTGCGTGGGTTTATCTCTGGGCTTTCTATCCGGTTCCATTGATCTATATTTCTGATTTTGTGTGAGTACCACACTGTCTTGGTTACTGTAGCTTTGTAGTATAGTGTGAAGTCAGGGAGCCTGATTCCTCCAGCTCCATTTTTCTTTCTCAAGATTGCTTTGGCTATTCGGGTCTTTTGTGTTTCCATACAAATTGTAAAATTTTTGTTCTAATTCTGTGGAAAATGCCACTGGTAATTTGATAGGGATTGCATTGAATCTGTAGATTGCTTTGGGCAGTACAGTCATTTTCACAATATTGTGAAAATCCAAAAATATGGTATATCTCTCCAACTGTTTGTGTCATCTTTGACTTCTTTCATCAGTGTCTTATAGTTTTCTGAGTACATGTCTTTTACCTCCTCAGGTAGGTTTATTCCTAGGTATTTTATTCTTTTCATTGCAATGGTAAATGGGATTGTTTCCTTAATTTCTCTTTTTTATCTTTCATTGTTAGTGTATAGGAATGCAAGAGAGTTCTGTGCATTAATTGTGTATCCTGTAACTTTACCACATTCATTGATTAGCTCTAGTAGTTTTCTGGTGGCATCTTTTGGATTTTCTATGTATGGTATCATGTCATCGGCAAACAGTGACAGTTTTACTTCTTCTCTTCTGAGTTAGATTCCTTTTATTTCTTTTTCTTCACTGATTGCCATGGCTAGGACTTCCAAAACTATGTTGAATAATAGTGGCAGGAGTGGATATCCTTGTCTTTTTCCTGATCTCAGAGGAAATACTTTCAGTTTTTCACTATTTTGAATGATGTTGGCTGTGGGTTTGTCGTATATGACCTTTATTATGTTGAGGTAGGCTCCCTCTATGCCCACTTTCTGAAGAGTTTTTATCATAAATGGGTGTTGAATTTTGTCAAAAGCTTTTTCTGCATCTACTGAGATGATCATATGGTTTTTATCCTTCCGTTTATTAATACGGTGTATCACATTGATTGATTTGCATATATTGAATAATCCTTGCATTCCTGGGATAAATCCCACCTGATCATGGTGTCTCATCCTTTTAATGAAGGGATCACCAACCCCTGGGCCAGGGACTGATACCAATCTGCAGCCTGTTAAGAACCAGGCTGCACAGCAGGAGGTGAGCAGCAGGCAAGCGAGTGAAGCTTCATCTGCTGCTTCCCATCGCTCCCCATCACTCTCATTACCACCTGAACCATCCCCCCCAACTCCATCCGTGGAAAAATTGTCTTCCACGAAACCAGTACTTGGTGCCAAAAAGGTTGCGGACCACTGTTTTAATGTGTTGTTGGATTCTGTTTGCTAGTATTTTGTTGAGGATTTTTGCTTCTATGTTCATCAGTGATATTGGTCTGTAATTTTCTTTTTTTGTGATATCTTTGTCTGGTTTTGGTATCAGGGTGATGGTGGCCTTGCAGAATGAGCTTGGGAGTGTTCCTTCCTCTGCAAGTTTTTGGAAGAGTTTGAGAAGGATAGGTGGTAACTCTTCTCTAAATGTTTGATAGAATTCGCCTGTGAAGCCATCTGGTCCTGAACTTTTGTTTGCTGAAAGGTTTTTAGTTGTAGTTTCAATATCATTATTTGTGATTGGTCTATTTATATTTTCTATTTCTTCCTGGTTCAGTCTTGCAAGGTGGTACCTTTCTAAGAATTTGTCCATTTCTTCCTGGTTGTCCATTTTATTGGCATATCATTGCTTGTAGTAGTCTCTTATGATCCTTTGTATTTCTGTGGTGTCAGCTGTAATTTCTCCTTTTTCATGTCTAATTTTATTGATCTGAGTTCTCTCCCTTTTCTTCTTGATGAGTTTGGATAAACTGTTACCAATTTTGTTTATTGTCTCAGTGAACGAGCATTTAGTTTCATTGATCTCTGTTCTTTAGTTCTTCTAGGTTCTTGTTAAATTTCTTGTACTGTCTTGATCCCTGCCTCCATTCTATTTCCGATATTCTTGATCATTACTATCATTTACTATCTGGATCATTTACTATCATTACTCTGAATTCTTTTTCAGGTAGGTTGCCTATTTCTTCTTCATTTATTTGGTCTTGTAAATGTTTACCTTGCTCCTTTGTCTGTAAGGTATTTTTTTGTTGTCTCATTTTTTTTGATGGATACAGCTGTGTTCCTGTCTTGCTGGTTGTTTGGGCTGAGGTGTCCAGCACTGGAGTTTGTTGGTAGTTGGGTGGAACCCAGTCTTGGTGCTGAGATGAGGACTTCTGGGAGACTGCACACTGATTATATTCCCTGGGGCCTGAAGTTCTCTGTTAGTCCAGCAGCTTGGACTCAGCACTCCCACCACAGGAACTCAAGCCTGACCCTGGGCCCAGGAACCAAAACCCCACAAGCCACACTGTGCAGAAAAAAAACAGAAAACAAAAAGCAAAAACAAACAGATAAGAGCAGAACAATAACAAAGAATAAAAAATAAAATTAGGGGGTGAAGTCAAGATGACGTACTAGGAGGATGTGGAATTCATGTCTCCTCACAACTAGGGCACCTACCAGGCACCACTGGGGGACCACGGACACCTAAGTGGATGGGAGGAACCCCCAGTGACCAGGTAGGACATGGGGTGTTGGGGGAGTGAAGGGGGAGGAGAAGTGGAGGCAGGATGGGACTGGAGCCCCTCAGGGTCAGATGGGGGAGGCAGAGGGATCCCACGCCTGAAGGGGGAAATTTGGGAACTATTGGGAGGGCAGAGGATCAAAAGGGAGTGTGGCCAGGTTTCCCCTGCCCACTTGGACTCCCAGGAGTTGAGATCCAGGGCCTGATCCTCTGCCCACAAAGGCCCCCTCCAGCTGCGTGGGTCATGAGGGAGTGGGAGGGAGGGAAGGGGGAACAAAAGTAAAGGCTGGACCCCTGGGACTGGCACCCAAGATGGGTGGCTGGGGGAGGGAAGGAGTTCCTACACCCAGTGAGACCTACCCATGTTTAGGGGTCCAGCAGCAACAGGGGAGACCCTGGGGGAGACAGTGGGGGAGGGGTGCAAAGTAATGGAAAGGAATGGGACCAGTGCTTTCCCTGTCCACTTAGGCACCAGGAAGCTTGTTGGGCTCCCAGGCCTAAACCTCGGCCCTCCGAGCCTCCCTCCTGCCGTGCAGAGCCCAAGCCCCAGCCCTATACTCCCACCCAGGGCCCTACCTCTACACTTGGAGACCCCCTCCAAGGAGCTGGGCCTAAGCCACACACACACACCCTCACTCAGGGACCTACCTCCAAACTCAGGAACTCCACACTCCAGAGGCCCTCTTTTCCACATGCTGCCTCTCCCCCTCTGTGCAGGTCCTGAGCAGAGGCCCCACCCCCAAGGTCTTTTCTGGCTCTATAGGTTCTGAGCCTAGGCCCTGCCCCATGCTCAAACGTCACCACCCAACCCGCCTAGGTCACACCCCACCCTAAACCTGCCCCTGCCTAAGTTCCACCCACCCCCCACCTAAACTCCGCCCCCATAGCCAAGCCTTTGTTTTCCTTTTTCCTCTTTTGGATTGGGGTTCTGTTTTACCTTGTTGATTCATTGTTGTTGATACTTTTATATTTTTATTTTTCCTAAGAATTCTTTTATTTTTCTAATTTTATTTTATTCTTTATACTTTGTTAGTGATCTCTCCTTTTGGCTTGTTCCCCACCCCTAACCTTTTTTTTTTTTTTTTTTTTTTTTCTGTTGTGGCTTTATTTTACCTTGTTGCAGTTATTTCAATTACAGTTTTATTTTTCCTGATATATTTTTTATCTTTCTAATTTTATTTTGTTTTTTATTCTTTGACATTGTACTGCTCCTTTTTTTCTTTCTTTCTTCCTTTTGTTTTTTCTTTTTTTTACCGCGCCATGAAGCTTGAGGGAGCTTGGTTCCCAGGCAAAAGGTCGGGCCTGAGCTCCTGTGCTGGGAGACCAGAGTCCAAACTGCTGGACTAACAGAGAAGCTCAGACCCCAGGGAATATCAATTGGAGTGAGGCCTCCCAGAGGTCCTCATCTCAGCACCAAGACCCAGCACTATCCAACTGCCTGCAAACTCCAGTGCTGGACATCTCAGGCCAAACAACCAGTAAGACAGGAATACAACACCACCCATCAAAAAGAAAAAAAAAGAAACCACCAAAAATGATGTTACAGACAAAGGAGCAAGGTAAAAACCTACAAGAACAAATAAACGAAGATGAAATAGGCAACCTACCTGAAAAAGAATTAGAGTAATGATAGTAAAGATGATCCAAAATCTCAGAAGCAGAATGGAGAAAATACAAGAAACATTTTACAAGGATCTAGAAGAACTAAAGAGCAAACAAAGAGTGATGAACAGCACAATTACTGAAATTGCAAATACTCTAGAAGGAATCAATAACAGAATAACTACAGCAGAAGAACGGATAAGTGAGATGGAAGATAAAATGGGGGAAATAACTGCCAGGGAGCAGAATAAAGAAAAAAGAATGAAAAGAATGGAGGACAGTCTCAGAGACCTCTGGGACAACATTAAATGCATCAGCATTCGACTTATAGGGGTCCCAGAAAAAGAAGAGAAAAAGAAAGGGTCTAAGAAAATATTTGAAGATATTATAGTCAGAATCTTCCCTAATATGGGAAAGGAAGTAATCAATCAAGTCCAGGAAGCACAGAGAGTATCATACAGGATAAACCCAAAGAGAAACATGCCAAGATGCATATTAATCAAACCATCAAAAATTAAATACAAAGATAAAATATTAAAAGCAGCAAGGGAAAAGCAACAAATAACATACATGGGAATCCCCATAAGGTTAACACCTGATTTTTCAGCAGAAACTCTGCAAGCCAGAAGGGAGTGGCAGGACATATTTAAAGTGACGAAAGGGAAAAGTCTACAACCAAGATTACTCTACCAGCAAGGATCTCATTCAGATTCGATGGAGAAATTAAAAACTTTACAGATAAGCAAAAGTTAAGAGGATTCAACACCACCAAACCAGCTTTACAACAAATGCTAAGGAACTTTGCTAGGCAGGAAACACAAGAGAAGGAAAAGACCTACAAAAACAAGCCCCAAACAATTAAGAAAATGGTAATAGGAACATACATATAGATAATTACCTTAAATGTAAATGGATTAAATGCTCCAACCAAAAGACATAGACTGGCTGAATGGACACAAAAACAGACCTTTACATGTGCTGTCTAAAAGAGACCCACTTCAGATCTAGGAACACATACAGACTGAAAGCGAGGGGACGTAAAAGATATTCCATGTAAATGGAAATCAAAAGAAAGCTGCCATAGCAATTCTCATATCAGACAAAATAGACTTTAAAATAAACACTATTACAAGAGACAAAGAAAGACACTACATAATGATCAAGGGATCGATCCAAGAAGAAGATATAACAATTGTAAATATTTATGCACCCAACATAGGAGCATCTTAATACATAAGGCAAATGCTAACAGCCATAAAAGGGGAAGTCGACATTAACAAAATAATAGCAGGGGACTTTAACGTCCCACTTTCACCAATGGACAGATCATCTAAAATGAAAATAAATAAGGAAACACAGGCTTTAAATGGCACAGTAAACAAGATGGACTTAATTGATATTTATAGGACATTCCATCCAAAAACAGCAGAATACACTTTCTTCTCAAGTGCTCATGGAATATTCTCCAGGATAGACCATATCCTGGGTCACATATCAAGCCTTGGTAAATTTAAGAAAGTTGAAATCGTATCAAGTATCTTTTCTCACCACAACACTCTGAGACTAGATATCAATTACAGGGCAAAAAAATATAAAAACTACAAACACATGGAGGCTAAAGAGTACACTACTAAATAACCAAGAAATCACTGAAGAAATCAAAGAGGAAATCAAAAAATACCTAGAAACAAATGACAATGACAACACGATGACCCCAAACCTATGGGATGCAGTGAAAGCAGTTCTAAGAGGGAAGTTTATAGCAGTACAATCTTACCTCGAGAAACAAGAAACACCTCAAATAAACAACCTAACCTTACAACTAAAGCAATTAGAGAAAGAACAAAAACCCCAAAGTTAGCAGAAGGAAAGAAATCATAAAGATCAGATCAGAAATAAATGAAAAAAAAAATGAAGGAAACGATAGCAAAGATCAGTAAAACTAAAAGCTGGTTCTTTGAGAAGATAAACAAAATTGATAAGCCATTAGACAGACTCATTCAAGAAAAAAAGGAAGAAGACTCAAATCAATAGAAAAAAGAGAAGTAACAACTGACACTGCAGAAATACAAAGGATAATGAGAGATTACTACAAGCAACTATATGCCAGTAAAATGGACAACCTGGAAGAAATTGACAAATTCTTAGAAAAGCACAACATTCGGAGACTGAAATAGGAAGAAATAGAAAATATAAACAGACCAATCACAAGCACTGAAATTGAAACTGTGGTTAAAATCTTCCAATAAAAAAAAAGCCCAGGAGCAGATGGCTTCACAGGCAAATTCTATCAAACATTTAGAGAAGAGCTAACACCCATCCTTCTCAAACTCTTCCAAAATATAGCAGAGGGAGGAACACTCCCAAACTCATTCTACGAGGCCACCATCACCCTGATACCAAAACCAGACAAAGATGTCACAAAGAAAGAAAACTACAGGCCAATATCACTGATGAACATAGATGCAAAAATCCTCAACAGAATACTAGCAAACAGAATCCAACAGCACATTAAAAGGATCATACACCATGATCAAGTGGGGTTTATCCCAGGACTGCAAGGATTCTGCAATGTATGCAACTCAATCAGTGTGATAAACCATATTAACAATTGAAGGAAAAAAACCATATGATCATCTCAATAGATGCAGAAAAAGCTTTCGACAAACTCAACACCCATTTATGATAAAAACTCTTCAGAAAGTAGGCATAGAGGGAACTTTCCTCAACATAATAAAGGCCATATATGACAAACTCACAGCCAACATCATTCCCAATGGTGAAACACTGAAAACATTTGCACTAAGATCAGGAACAAGACAAGGTTGTCTACTCTCACCACTACTATTCAACATAGTTTTGGAACTTTTAGCCAGAGCAATCAGAGAAAAAAAAGAAACAAAAGGAATCCAAATCGGAAAAGAAGAAGTAAAACTGTCACTGTGTGCAGATAGCATGATACTATACATAGAGAATCCTAAAGATGCTACCAGAAAGCTACTAGAGCTAATCAATGAATTTGGTAAAGTAGCAGGATACAAAATTAATGCACAGAAATCTCTTGCATTCCTATACACTAATGATGAAAAGCCTGAAAGGGAAATTAATGAAACACTCCCATGTACTGCTGCAACAAAAAGAATAAAATAACTAGAAATAAACCTACCTAAGGAGACAAAATACTATATGCAGAAAACTATAAGACACTTATGAAAGAAATTAAAGAGGATACAAACAGATGGAGGGATATACCATGTTCTTGGATTAGAAGAATCAACACTGTGAAAATGACTATACTGCCCAAAGCAATCTACCGATTCAATGCAATCCCTATCAAACTACCATTGGCATTTTTTGCAGAACTAGAACAAAAAATTTCACAATTTGTATGGAAACACAAAAGACCCAGAATAGCCAAAAGAATATTGAGAAAGGAAAACGGAGCTGGAGGAATCAGGCTCCTGGTCTTCAGACTATACTATAAAGCTACAGTGATCAAGACAGTATGGTACAGGCACAAAAACAGAAATATAGATCAATGGAACAGGATAGAAAGCCCAGAGATAAACCCACGCACATATGGTCACCTTATCTTTGATAAAGGAGGCAAGAGTATACAATGGAGAAAAGACATCCTCTTCAATAAGTGGTGCTGGGAAAACTGCAGAGCTACATGTAAAAGAATAAAATTAGAACACTCCTTAATGCCATACACAAAAATAAACTCAAAATGGATTAAAGACCTAAATGTAAGGCCAGACAGTATAAAACTCTTAGAGGAAAACATAGGCAGAACACTCTATGACATAAATCTCAGCAAGATCCTTTTTGACCCACATCCTAGAGAAATGGAAATAAAAACAAAACTAAACAAATGAGACCTAATGAAACTTAAAAGCTTTTGCACAGCAAAGGAAAGTATAAAGAAGATGAAAAGACAGCCCTCAGAATGGGAGAAAATATTTGCAAATGAATCAATGGATAAAGGGTTAATCTCCAAAATATATAAACAGCTCATGCAGCTCAGTATTAAAAAACAAACAATCGAAAAAACAAGCAACCCAATCCAAAAATGGGCAGAAGACGTAAATAGACATTTCTCTAAAGAAGATATACACATTACCAACAAACACATGAAAAGATGCTCAACCTCACTGAGCTTTAGAGAAATGCCAATGAAAACTACAATGAGGTATCACTTCACACCGGTCAGAATTGCCACCCTCAAAAAATCTAGAAACAGTAAATGCTGGAGAGGGTGTGGAGAAAAGGGAACCCTCTTGCACTGTTGGTGGGAATGTAAATTGATACAGACACTCTGGAGAACAGTATGGAGGTTTCTTAGAAAACTGAAAGTAGAACTACCATATGACCCAGCAATCCCACTATGGGGCATAAACCCTGAGAAAACCATAATTCAAGAAGAGTCATTTACCACAATGTTCACTGCAGCTCTATTTACAATAGCCAGGACATGGAAACAACCTAAGTGTCCATCTACAGATGAATGGATAAAGAAGATTGGCACATATATACAATGTAATATTACTCAGCCATAAAAAGAAATGAAATTGAGTTATTTGTAGTGAAGTGGATGGACCTAGAGACTGTCATACAGAATGAACTAAGTCAGAAAGAGAAAAACAAATACCATATGCTAACACATATATATGGAATCTAAAAACAAAAATTGGTTCTGATGAACTTAGGAGCAGGACAGGAATAATGATACAGATGTAGAGAATGGACTTGAGGAGACGGGGAGGGGGAAGGGTAAGTTGGGGTGAAGTGAGAGAGCACCATGGACATATATACACTACCAAATGTAAAATAGATAGCTAGTGAGAAGCAGCTACATAGCACAGGGAGATCAGCTCAGTGCTTTGTGTCCACCTAGAGGGGTGGGATAGGGAGGGTGGGAGGGAGATGCAAGAGGGAGGAGATATGGGGATATATGTATATGTATAGCTGATTCACTTTGTTATACAGCAGAAACTAACACACCATTGTAAAGCAATTGTACTCCAATAAAGATGTTTAAAAAAATGAAAATGAAACAGGAAAGTAAAATAAAAAAATAATAATAAATAAATAAAATTAAATTAATTTAAAAAATATTTAAAATATCCTAGAAAAAATAACAATAAAAATGAATCAGCAACAAGAAAACAAAACAAACCACAACAGCAAAAAACAAAACTATAAAGTAAAATAAAGAAAATAAAAACAATAAAAAAAATTAAAATTAGAAGAAGTTCCCTGGTGCTCCTCTATCAGTGTCCTTGCCCTCACAGTGAGCTACAGCAGACACCTGCCTCCCCAGTAGGTCTCCGAGGTCTCTAGGTAGGTCTCTAGCCCCACTGTGCCAGCTCCACCCTTGTGTGTGTTCTCTCACCAGTGTCTGTTCCTGGAGCTGGTCCGGAGCACACGTGTCCATGCAGGCCAGCTGGGGCCCACGCCAGTGCCTGCAGGGGCCAGTGCAGCAGGAAGAGGCCTTGGAGTGGGCCGGTGCTCAGCTGCACGGATCCACTTGGCCAGAGGAGGCACTCATGTTGCCAGGACTCGCGGGGTGGCTTTGGCATGTCCAGGGCTTGGGCCCAGCAACCCATTTGGCAAGAAGAGGACCTGGTTGGGGGGCGCAGCTCAGGCCCAGGGACCCACGAGGCCAGAAGAAGCCCAGTGGGGGTGGGAGGGTTCAGGCCCAGGACCCCAGCAGGCTCGCTGGGACCTGAACAGTTGGGGGAGGCTCTGGCTACGTTTCCCTCTGATCCCCATCCGTTGAAGGTCTCTCTCTGTCCACACTGATCCCCTGCCGCCCGCCGCCAGTTGGCCACTCCAAGGCCGGGAACCTCTCCCCTCCCCCAGCCTCCCCTAAGGGGCACTGGTCCCATCCTGCCTCCACTCTTCTTCCCTCCCTCCTTCCCTCCCACATCCTACCTGGTTCAGTGGGGGTTCCTCCCGTCCCCCTAGGCACCCAAGGACCCCTTCTAGCTCCCAGTAGGTGCCTCAGCTGTGAGGAGACATGAACCCCACATCCTCCTACTCTGCCATCTTCTGTTTGTTTTTGAAGTATAATTGACTTACAATGATGTGTTAGCTCCTGTTACACAGCATAGTGATTCAGTATTTGTATACATTTCAAAATGATTGCCATGGTAAGTCTAGTTACAATCTGTCACTATTCAAAGATATTATACAGTTATTGACTATATTTCCCATACTGTACATTTAATACCTGTGGTTCATTTATTTTGCAACTGGAAATTTGTACCTCTTAATCCCCCTCACCTATTTCTTTCCTTCCCCTTCACCCCTCCCCTCTGGCAACCACCTGTTTGTTCTCTGTATTTATGACTCTGTTTCTGTTTTGTTATGTTTGTTCATTTGTCTTGTTTTTTAGATTCCATATATAAATGAAATCATACAGTATTTGTCTTTCTCTGTCTGACTTATTTTACTTAGCATAATACTCTCTAAGCTCATCCATGTTGTTGCAAATGACAAGATTTCATTCTTTTTATGGTTAATATTCCATTGTATATATATATACCACATCTTCTTTATCCACACATCTATTGATGGGCACTTAGGTTGCTTCCATATCTTGGCTCTTGTAAATAATTCTGCAATGACCATAGGGGTACATATATCTTTCTGAATTAGTATTTTCGTTCTCTTTGGGTAAATACCCAGGAGTTGAATTGTTGGATCGTATGGTAGTTCTATTTTTAATTTTTTGAGGAACCTCCATACTGTTTTCCATAGTACCTGCACCAATTTCCATTCTTGCCAACAGTGCACCAGGGCTCCCTTTTCTCCTCACCCTACTCAACACTCGTTATTTGTTGTCTTTTTGATATTAGCCATTCTGACAGGTGTGAAGTGATATCTCATTGGGAATTTGATTTGCATTTCCCTAATGATTAGCAGTGTTGAGCATCTTTTCATGTGTCTCTTGGCCATCTGTATGTCTTCTTTGGAAAAATTCCTATTCAGATCCTCTGCCCTTTTTTTTTTTTTTTTTTTTTTTTTTTTGTGGTACACGGGCCTCTCACTGCTGTGGCCTCTCCCACTGCGGAGCACAGGCTCTGGACGCGCAGGCTCAGCGGCCATGGCTCACGGGCCCAGCCGCTCCACAGAATGTGGGATCTTCCCGGACCGGGGCATGAACCCATGTCCCCTGCATTGGCAGGTGGACTCTCAACCACTGCACCACCAGGGAAGCCCTACCCATTTTTTTTAATTGGTTTTTTTTTTTTAATGTGGAGTTGTATGGTCCAGCCGATCTTTATAATGGAATAGATAACACTTATTCAGAATTTGCTAAGTGTGGACAGGGGAACAACAGAATTGACTTTGCCAGGGATCTTGCTAGAAGAATCTCAGGCTCCAACCCACATCCACTGAATCAGAATTTGCATTTTACCAGGATCTCCAGGTGATTTCTATGCACATGGATCTTGAGAAACAGTCTTTACATGCATAATCTCATTTCATTTTATCTGTCCAACACACTGTGGGCTAGTTTTTCACATGTGTGGGTATTGAGGTCTAGGGAAGTAACTTGCCTAAGGTCACACAACTAGTAAGAATTCAGACTAGATCCCATCTGACTCTAGAACCCATGCTCTTAATGGGCATACTAGTGATTCTCACAGTTTCATATGTGGAAGACTTTTCCTGAGGATCTTATTAAAAATACTGTTTCTTGTGCTTCCTTCCTGAAATTTGGATCCAACCCATCTAGGGCAAGGCCCAGAAATCAGCATTTTAACCCACCCATCCTGGGGATTTCGAGGCAAGTGGTTACAATTTGCAAAGCACTAGCACTTTACTATACTTTCTGAATGTACTGTTGGGGGAGAAAACTACCCTATATTTCCAAAGCACTTCCAAATGAGGGCTTGGTTGATAGTAATAAAGACTTTCTCCACCTTGATGGACCCAGATCCCCTGGCAGCCTCTGGAAACCATTCCAGGCTTTGGGAGAGAGCATGGACAAGATCCACCACAGCTGAATAAGGGTTGATTGAGTATCAGACAGACACTGCGGCCAGGTAAAGGAAAGATCCAGGATCCATTTAGGAACAAAACCAAAAGCTTGTTATTTTTCACAGTCTACAAAATTGAACGCAGGCAGGGATGTTGGTTACCTTTTAAATTTTTTATTATGATTTCATGTATAATTTAGATCACTGGATGGCTGTAACTCCTGCTAATAAATTGTGTACACCCTGAACACAATAAAAATCAACCAACACAGCAGAATCGTTCTGTTCATTGTTGAACCCCTTGGGGCATGGCAGAGTTAAAGAACGATGAACAATAGCTAGTCACAAAGGTGCAGGAGCTCTCCTCTCCCGTTTTATTTCAACAGAGTTCATTTTTGAATATATGTATGTTTTTGACATACACTCTCCTTCCAAAGAGCTCAGGGCATAACACATACACACAAGCATACTCACATTCCCTTTATTTGATGATTGCTACAAGTGAACCTAGGATTGATGTATGAACAGAAGGGGAACTAAGGGGAAGGAACTGGAAAGAATAAATAGTAGTGAATTATTTGTAACACTCCTCATTTAAAATTTTTTTAAATTTAATTTTTATTTTTTATTGGAGTGTAGTTGATTTAAAATGTTGTGTTAGTTTCAGGTGTATAGCAAAGTGATTCAGTTATACATATTCATATATCCATGCTTTTTCAGATTCTTTTCCCATATAGGTTATTACAGGATATCGAGTAGAGTTTCCTGTGCTTTACAGTAGGTCCTTGTTGGTTATCTTTTTTATATATAGTAATGTGTATATATTAATCCCAAACTCCTAATTTATCCCTCCCCAGCACTGTTCCCCTTTGGTAACCATAAGTTTGTTTTCGAAGTCTGTGTCTGTTTTGTAAATAAGTTCATTTGTATCATTTTTTTAGATTCCACATATAAGTGATGTCATGATATTTGTCTTTGTCTGACTCCCCATTTTGAATCCGTTCATTCATTATTTTATTTAATAGCCTGCACTGAACATTTATCGCACACTGGGCCATTTGGTAGATACTTGATTCTATCATGGCTTCCACCCTCAAGGTACCACAGTCTCCTGGAGGAGTGGGGGGAGAATAGGAGGAAAAACAGAAATACACAATTTTATCACATTAACTTAATGAAGGAAATGCCTCCCCCAAATATATCTCCCTGGAATATATCTGTCATCAATAAGGAAGAAATCCAGGCCTTGGAAAATGTAATAACAGAGAGTAAGCCGTGATTTGGGGAAGGACTACTTACTCATGTCAGACACTCCTCTCAGCAGTGCCATCTCTGCATAGTTATCTCTGATGTAGACAAGGAGGGGAAGCTCTGGGATGGTAAGAATATTCCCCAGGTTACACTGGGGGAACGTGGCATAATCAGGACCTGCGTTTGTCAGACCCCAGAGCAGAGCTTTTTTTGAACTTACCACCTTATGTCCATAGTTAAGAATGTGATAAAGAGAAGAAAGGAAAATCCACATGTGAAGAAAATTTAACTTAGAAAGTAACACCTCTAATGATTACTGCTGAGGTTTTAGAAATTCAATTCTGTGGTATCGGATAGAGTTTAGTGATTTTCAGGATGAGTAGATGGCCTGGTCAAGGCCAGATGAATGATTTCCTCTTACAAGGCCTGAAAGAGACCCTGTAATGAGATTCCACCCCAGCCTTCTCAGATGCTAATGCTTAGTTTACCCAAAGGGGACCCTGGTATCATGTAGGATGCTAGATTTTGGTATGAGATTTTGTTAAGAGCCTTAAACCCAGAAACACAGATGAAATCAAGGGACTCAGAAGATTACACACTTCTATCCAGGTGTTGAGTTGTTGTAGAATACCTGAGTATGTGGCTTTTCCCTGGCTGGTGTGTCTATCCTCCCACTCTGAACATCATGGTAAGTTGGGGCTGGAGTTAAGTTTAACAGTCTGTCTGTCTGTCTGTCTGAAGTTGCTAGAAGTGGTAGGAATCCAAGGATGTGTGAATCAGTTATGCTACAGTAACAAATAAGACTCCCAAATCTCAATGTTTATGGTAATAAGGGTATATTTCTCACTCCTATGTCCCACAAAGGCTCAGCTGCTACTCTGTTACATATCTCCATACTGAAACCAAGCTGATGGAGTAGCCTCTTCTGGGAACATTTCCTGTCATTGAGGCAGAGGGAAAGAAAAATGGGAAACCATGTTCTTAGTGTCACTTCTGCCCACTTTTCATTGGCCAAGTGAGCCCATAGCTAATCTGGAGTTCAGCAGTGCAGGCTTTTATAATCCTCTCACAGGGAGGAGGATCAGAACATTTGGTGATGAGTAAATCAATCTACTACGATGAGTCAAGGGTTCTGAGGAATGAATTTGGGATCTAAATTCAGAAGTCAAGTACAATGGATGAAAGTGGAGGCTGAATTGGAAAGGAAGATCAGTGAGGCTAGAATCTACCAGAACTGAAGGAATGCAGGGATTCAGAGTAAGGGTGGGCTCAAGGGTGGACACCCTGTGTGGTTTTCATCCACTGACCTGTGACTGGCTGGGACATGGATGAACTGGATGGTTTAAAGGTTCATGAATGTTGGGGAACAGAACTCACTAGGGTCCATCAGAGTGGTGTGAGCTATCCATTTTGTTTGACTGGATCAGAGTTGCCTTTACATTATCTTGTCTTCAGCTCAGTAGAGCCTGATCACCCTGGAGAAACTGAAGCAGCAGGCTGCTACACCAGTGATGGGTTCTAGAACACTTCCCATGTTTACAGCCTTAGAAGATCCTTTTTAGGGCCGTTGAATGCTTTTTTCTTAAACGAAGTAACATATTGTACAAAACTCTTCCAACTCACTTTAAAGGACTTTTGATAACAAGTTGGTGAAGTTAGGAGAGCCTTGCAGATAGCAACTTGTCTGGGATAAATAATGATTTACAATAAGCAATAGTCAATATTGTTAAGTTAGCTTGGTTTGTTTTCCCATTACCTGGAGCAATAGCAAGGTATACTCTGCTACAAAGAAGAAAAGGCAAAGAGATAGTTAGATCAGTCAAAGTAATCCAATTCTTGTCCTTTTAGACCTTGAGAAAAAGTAGAAAGTGAATTTGGTTCAGCACTTTCTTTCTTTTTTTCAAATTAATTAATTAATTAATTATTTCTGTTATACATGTATTTATTCTTTTTCAAATTCTTTTCCCATTTAGGTTGTTACATAATATTGAGCAGAGTTCCCTGTACTCTACAGTCAGCACTTTCTACCATTCCTTTATTTAGTGTTCATCTCACTAGTCTGGGACTTTTACCTCTCCCTGAACACGCCGTCCCGCCCCCCCCGCCCCCCACCGCAGTGCCCTCTTGCATCTTCCTGCAGCACCCTACCCAGCTCTGCCGCTCAAGTTAGAGTCTCAGTCTCCAAAATTCTCTCTTCTCCACTATCAAAATTTCCATTCTGTTCCCTTGGTTGGGGACTTTGCTTAACAGCAATACCCGAGGAATCTGTATATAGACTAATTCAGACAAAAGTGTGAGAGACTGGTAACCAGTCAATATGTTAACCTTTTCTACGAATATTTGCATTTCAAAGCTTTCCCAGGACAATGCTTCAACTAAGCACATACTGCCATAATAGTGGAATATGAAGCAGTGTGGCTTGCCAGTGGGGGAGCTCTTTTGTTAGGGGGACTTTTCTGGATTATTCCCAGTCCCTTCTACAACCTGTATTTATCATACCCTCCAGTATTTGCTGGCACCCAGCTTGACACGCAATTCAAGCAGCTGGGAAGCTGATGGCTTCTGCATAGTACTGGGCTACTTTCAGCCAGATAGTGTGAATTTCAAGTGCCTACGCGGGCATGGCCAGGAAGAAGCTAGTAATTATAACACCATACCTATCATCAGGCTTCACGACGAGAAAATCATGAGCTCCTAAGCACTTTCATATGGATTAACAGAGTTAATCCTTAAAAAGTCCATGATGGGGGCAGGCCAGGTTTGTGTTAATCCTTAAAAAGTCCATGATGGGGGCAGGCCAGGTTTGTTACCCCCACTTTATGGATGCGGAAACTGAGATTCAGAGATGTTAAGTGACTTATCTAAGTCACACAGCTAGTTAGTCTCTGCATACCTATTCCAGTGCATTTCCTTCATCCTCTGGAACTGCCTGAACTGTGAGCACTTGGGGTTTGGATCAGGCAGGGCAAAAGTAGTAGGTGGTAGGGGGCAATGTCATCAGTCAAAGCCCCAGATATTCAGCTCCACCCCTGCCAGGCCATTGCTTTGCAGCTGGGCATCACCTCAGCAATGGGGGTGGGGGTGGGGGAACAGGGCCAGGGCCTTGTTTTCTACATTGGTATTCTGCATCTGTGTAGGTATTGATTTCCTTCTCAAAGGGTTCCATCTGCCTTTTATCTAATTATGTCACTAATCTTCATCCCAGCCCTTTGAGGATTTTTATCCCTGTTCCGTAGAGGTGCAGGTTTCCAGGGTTACCAGAAATCCATAGATTGAAGCCTTTCTCTGGCTTTCTTGTCAAAGTCCTTATCCGTGGAAATCTTACTTTCCTCCACCTTTGTTTTCTGGATGGATGGTGTGTCTCTCACAACTTTTCTGTTTTATTTCTTCTTGCAGTTAATTTGTTAAGAATAATCCTTGAGAACTGATGAGGATGATTATAATTTTTGTGACTTTCTGTTTGAATAAAAAAAAAGAAAAATGAATAATCCTTGAGAAGCTGCTTGGTGCAGAAGAGGAAGTAGAATAAATTACAGACCCTGTGTCCTCGGTGACAGTTAAAAGAAACCCAAGAACCTCTAAAGCAAGGCCAATGTCTCGGGGGGTGCGGGTAGTGCTCTTCTCTTGGAATCAGCAGAGCGTGGATGGGTCTCTGACGATAATTAGCTGTGTGGTCCTGATCTAGTCACGTAATTGCTCCCATCTGAGTCTCGGCTGCTTCATCCCTGAGATGGGGACATAATAATGGCTGCTTTGATTTGGGAGGATTCGATGAGATGATTTGTCAGATGGGGCTTCTCAGACTTTAATGTGCATAGGAATCACCTGTGGGAAATGCAGATTAAAGTGCAGATTCTGAATCATTAAGTCTGAAGTGGGGCCTGAGAATCTGATTTCTACCAAACTCTCCAATAACGGGACCAAGGTAGAGAACCACCGTCTAAAGAAATGTTGGAACAGCACACGGCCACTGCCACCCATGAGTGTCTGAACACTGAAGGGAGAGGGAATCAGAGCAGCATTTGTAAAGCTTCCCCAATTCATATTTAAGACCTGCTACAAAGTAGTGTTTAAATGCAACATTTATTTTTTATATTTTCTTATTACAGAAATAATGAGTGGTATTTGTGGACACAAGGCTAACTCACATCCTAACACTTTCCTTGGCTGACATTCACACTGATTTACAGTGCCAGGGGCTAAAGGTCTGATAATATCCCAGCACCCTACTGCACAAACAGCTAAATTAAACTCAATACCCAAGACCTGTGTGATTAGAATAATGAACTATTTCAATCTACCTCAAAGACCTGTCAGTGGGGGGAGTATTGTAGGAGCAGGAAGAAGACAAGTTTGGGAAGCAGAAACTATTTCAAAAGTAAGTCCTACCAACTGTTTACATATCAGATAAATTGTTGTTTGGGATGGTGAGAAATTTGCTGTTTCAATTTGCCTTAATGTTTGATGGATTTTTGACCTAGAGGAAAACTTTCTCTTTTCTCATTTGGAGAAAGTGGGCAAAATCTTGTTATAGTCAACACCATATTCCTTTGTATTCCCATGTCCAAATTCTGCATCCCACCCCCAGGCACTGGACAATCTTGGGAAGGGTTGTAGACCAACAATGCTGCCAACCACAGACTTTGTCATCTTCAGAGTGATAAGCTAAAATTACGCAGTGCTTTATGGTTTAAAAAGCACTTTCACTTATATTATCTTATTTGATCCTTATGACTCTCCTTTAAGCCAGATAGTATTATCTCCATTATCAGTTTTGGAGAATTTATGTGATGTGTCCAGGGTCATACTGAAAGTGGTAGAGCTCGAAGGCAAAACCATTTTTTGACCAGTTATTTATTGCTCTTTCCACAAAAATATATCTGACCTTATTCTAGAAAGGTATCTTTTCAATCCTGGACTCACATTAGAAGCTTTTAAAAAATACTGATGCCCAGGTCCTATCCCAGATCAATTAAGTCAGAATCTTTGGGATGGAGACAAAATTTATCTGCATTAAAAAAAATTCTGAGAGTGATTCTAATGTGCCTCCAAAAGTGAGAAATCACTTCTCGAGAAGACGTTGTGGGAACTGCTAGAGGAAATTTTTTGTTTTTGTTTTTGTTTTGTTCTTGTTTTTGTTTTGTCAAAAGGGAGGTATTTGTTTATGTAGGGCTAGATATTGTCATAGTACTTGGTCCTTTGTTTGTGTGATTTCTGGTATCTCTCTCAAGGTCTGGCAGAGTGGGGGAAAGAAACCAAAGCTCCAGCATCCCTATTATGGGTCAGGTGCTCTGTTGGTCATTTAACTGCCCTACACCTCAGTGAGATTGGTATTACTACCTCATTTGACAGATGAGGGCACTGAGACATACCAAAGTTAAGTAATTCTTTCAAAATCATGCCACTTGTAAGTATCAGGGTTGGGATCTAACCTACATCTGTCAGTTTCATAGCCTAAGTGTGTCCCACCATGCCGGTGGTTCTAAACCCTGGCTGACATTTGCAGCAACATGGATGGACCCAGCGATTATCATACTACGTGAACCAAGTCAGACAAAGAAAGACAAATATCACATGATATCACTTATACGTGGAATCTAAAATACGACACAAATGAACTTATTTATGAAACAGAAACAGACTTACGGACATAGAAAACAAACTTATGGTTTCCAAATGGGAAAGGGGGAGGGAGGGATAAATTAGGAGTTTGAGATTAGCTAAAACAAACTACTGTCTACAAAATAGATAAGCAATAAGGTCCTACTATATGGCATAGGGAACTATATTCAATATCCTGTAATAAACCATAAGGGAAAAGAATATGAAACAAACAAACCAACCAACAAACAAAAAAACCCCTGCTGAGAGTCTGATTACCTGGACTGGAGTACGGGCAAGACATTGGTATATTGCAAAAGCCTCCCAGGTGACCCTAATTGGTAGTGAAGGCTGAGAATCACTGCCCCACACTATTCGGCCTTTGCAAAGTGCTTAGAATACATTTGTTGAACTTGAAAGGTATTGGGGAAGGGCTACATCAATCCCCATCCCTCCACTCCAAGTTAGGAGGGATAAAGACTTTCATTCCACAGAGAACACTTTTTAGAATAGGAAATAGAATCGGAAATCTAGTCACATTAATTGTCAAGCCTTTCTTGAGAATTTGTGCCCGAGGGCCTGGGCACCTCAAGGGTGGCTGGGCAGAGGGAGGTGGCACAGAGGGGGTAGGGGAAAGTGCAGAAAATTGAGCTGGGGGTCACAAAGACAAACTTAGACATCTTTACAGTTTTACCTGGAGTCAGTCTACACTAGGAAGCAGCCAAGTCTTGCCAAGCAGATGTGATAATTTAGACCAAACTGTATAGGGAATAGCCCTGTGACTGGGAGATCATTAAGGGGTTTAGGAAACACCTTATTAACTCCCTGAATCCTGGCATGATCTCTGGGAGAATGGATTTGGATACTGAGGGAAATATAGCAGATTTTCCCCTTGGATTGGGTGCTGGCTCCACTAACCTTCAGTGAGCCCCACGTGCACAAGCAACACTGCATGGGTTTCAGTCTCAGGGAAAGTGATTCTCAGGCACTGCCACTGCTTCCAAAAGCCATAGCCAAGTCATCATTGTTATTTAAGATTACAATTAAGTGCTTCAGAATTACCCCAGTGAGGGGTGGGGTGGGAGAGACTTGCATCTCTCTGCTAGTATTCCGACCATGTTAGAAGAAAACACAGTATAAATGTCTACATTAATGTTTGAAATTTGTCCAAAGGCAAAATTCTTTTTATTTATTTTATTTTTGGTTGCGTTGGGTCTTCGTTGCTGAGCGCAGGCTTTTTCTAGTTGCAGCGAGCAGGCTTCTCATTGCGGTGGCTTCTCTTGTTGAGGAGCTCGGGCTCTAGGCACGCGGGCTCAGTAGTTGTGGCTCGCGGGCTCTAGAGTGCAGGCTTAGCAGTTGTGGCGCACGGGCTTAGTTGCTCTGTGGCATGTGGGATCTTCCCAGACCAGGGATCGAAACTGTGCCCCTGCATTGGCAGGCAGATTCTTAACCCCTGCGCCACCAGGGAAGTCCCCAAAGGCAAAATTCTTAGTCAATTGCCTTCAACTGGTTGCTCTCAACCTTCATTGAACCTGAGACTCCAGCCTTTCAATAACAGACTGAGGGTCACAGCTGAGTGACGCCAACCTGGAGAAAGGAAACCTTAAGATCCAGAGTAAACTGGATCCAAATGAATTTGTTTTGGGCCAAAGATTATATGCTGCTTAAGCAGAAGGTGAATCATTGATTCAGTTAAACATTGTGAGTCTCCTAAGCCAACATTTCAGGAAGGTCCCCTAACCTCTGTTAATGATGTTTGAATTGAATCCAAGAAGTGTTAATTGAAGGAACATTGAACTAGAAGATTCCAAGTGTAGTAAAGCAGAGTCCTCACCATGTGTTCATCAAACGTTAATCAAGCTGTTACTATGTGCCTGGTTCTGGCCTAAACATGGGGGTATGAAGGTAAGTAAGCTGCTGCCTCCATCCAAGAGGCCCACAATATTTCCTCAGCCCCGCCAGAAAAGTAGGAGCAGTATTTCCACATCCGGCATACAGATCAAGAGAAAGAGAAGAGAGGCAACTGGCATGGGCTGTCCACTTTGTTAGCTCTCCACTGCTCCCTCTTCCTGCAGACCCAAGACACACAAGGAAGCAGATTGTAATAAACCCAGCATGTGGGTACCTCCTGACAATGAGAGGGTTTAGCCACAGCACTGTTTGGAGCTCTTGAAGGTAGTGATAATACTTGCCAACTTCTGTGGAGTTCTGCAGTTCAATTTTTGTTTTTTTTAATTTTTATGGGAGTACAGTTACTTTACAATGTTGTGTTAGTTTCTGCGGTACAGCAAAGTGAATCAACTATATGTATACATATATCCCCTCTTTTTTGGATTTTCTTCCCATTTAGGTCACCACAGAGCACTGAGTAGAGTTCCCTGTGCTCTACAGTAGTTACCTCTTTTACACATAGTACCAATAGTGTTTATATGTCAATCCCAATCTCCTAATTTACTTCCCCCCCACTTTCCCCCTTGGTATCCATACGTGTGTCTCTGTCTCTGTCTGTGTCTCATATCCATCTGTGTCTCTCTTTCTGCTTTGTAAATTTTTTCAGATTCCACAGATATGTGTTAATATATGATATTTGTTTTTCTCTTTCTGACTTACTTCACTTCGTAACGAGGAAGGGGATGAGGCTCACTCTGATATAAGGACCCCTTATTTGGTCTCTTAAAGCCACAGAAACATTTTTATGGATCCTAAGCCTTACAGGCACTGGTTGGGTCGTTTCACCTAGATGAGGATAATACATTATAGCAAGAGGAAATCTACCACTTTCCCTTTTTTCCATCATTATAATGTAACTCACTTAACTGGGGCAAGAATGCTGGGGCAAGAATCTTGACCTTCCACTCAACAAGACACAGAGTAGGACTCCATCAGGCCAAAGGGAGGGTAAAGTAGGAAACATTTGGGGCCTGGGCATTAACCAGATCACTAGTTGGGGGTGAGCCAAAGACCCATGAGAGTGGGATATCAGTGGACAGGAACAGACAGAAGTCAGGGGACTCAAAAGTCTAGGCAAGAACAAAGGAGTGAATGGGTGAATTTTCTGGTCAGAAATAGGCTAAAAGTGAGAGGACTGGAGAATCACTAAGGGCCAAGGTACTCCCAGCTGTCAAGGTCAGGGTCAGACTAGGAGTTCTGAGAGGTGAGGAATCTTGGCAGGAGTCAGGTCAACGTTTGGGTGGGTATATGTGCACAGATGGGAGCCAAGAGGTGAGAAAGGAAGGTAGCTGGTGAGGGCAGAGGAAAGTAGAGGCTATAGGTTCTTAGGAAGCTGTTTCTATTCATTAAAGCAGAATTAATCCTTCCATATATATTCTTAGCATTATCGTTGGATTTATGTGTGTGTGTATATATATATATATATTTATATATATAAATGTTACTTCCCCAGCAGACTTTGAGGCTTCCAGGGCAGGGGCTGCAAACTTGCTTACATAGGTTTGGCACACAGTAGGTGTTATTGGCTTTACCTGATTCCTAATGCAAGCTTCTTTACTGACCCCCTGAGGTTTCCACGTGGATGCTCAAACATATAGAAATGACATCTCTACAATTACCCAGGTCCTTTTTGCCACTGTGTCTCTGACACAAGGGTCATACTGGTTTGCAAAACAGTGGCATAATGTTCCATCAAAATATCCTAATGAAGTAATATTTATTGAGAACTGCAGCAGGTTTGGCCTTGTGCTTATGGTGCTAACCTTAGTCAAAGTTACCATCAGTGCAGCTGATTTTGTAAAACCAGCCCCAAAGATGCATCTCTTCTCATCCCACTGGTTATGAGCTGTTCTCTGGTAGCTCCCGGCATTCTGCTCCAGTTCTCTTATTTGAGATTTTTTTCTGGGCTGTCAGTCTTCTAAAGAGACATGACATTTATTCTTCCTAATTCCCCAAACACTGTGATACAGTGAAAGCACTCTTATTGGCTGTTCTGTCTTTATAGTTTTTGTGAAGAAGGGAAGAAAGGGAGGGAGGGTAGAAAAAAGGAAAAGATCAGGGGTGCATCAAGGGAGAAAAGCAAAAGAAAAGTATAGAAGAGTGGGGGAAAATAAGAAAAAAAATAATATAAATCTTGTTGACAGTTTGAGTTTTGCCTTATTCAGAAAGCAGTTTAAATCCTTCAGAGTTTCTCTTTCAAGGTAGTCCCCTGTCAGAACTTGAAACAACATCTTTCCTGCCTGGGATACAAGCTGTAGGAAACTGAAAAGACACAAAGACACCTACCTAGATTCTTTTCCTATTTAGGGTGTATGTGTGTGTGTGTGTGTGTGTGTCTGTGTCTGTCTGTCTCTCTGTCCCTTAGTAGGGCTATGGCAACCACTTCTGAGTTTGAAAACCAAAGATGAATTCTCTCTTCTTTTCCCGAAACACAGGCTCTGCTTGTAGTTTGTTTTTTCACTGTGATGGCTTAGTGGATGGTACAGAGGACAGTAATTCAGCTATTTATTTTCAGGCCACTGATCAGCCAGGGGGCGAGGGAAGGAAGATGATTAACTTTCTTATTTCTCTGATTGCTTTGGAATTTTGAAGAAAGAAAAAACATTGTCCTTTTTCCTCTCTATCCTTCTGACCTCCCGGGATCCCGCTCTTCTCCTTTTTCTGCCTATGAGTGGCTGGCCTTTGTGTCCCAATTCCATGCCCTGTTCCACTAGGAATTGTGCCTCCCCACAGGATGAAGGCTTCTTTTCTGTCGACTCAGCAGGCACCACCAGGCAGGTCTTTCTAGCATCCTTTTCAGTGAGTCTTTTAGTGATGCTCCTGACAAAAGATGAAATAAAAAGCTGAAACCTCAGGGCCTAGGAAGAAAAGAAGCAAACTTCTCAACAGTGGGATCTATAGCTGTCAGGGCATTAGTGTCTGTGTTTATGAGTGTATGTGTGTGTGTGTGTGTGTGTGTGTGTGTGTGTGTGTGTGTGTGTTGGGGGGAGGATGTGGTGACAGAGAATGAGGAAGAGGCCGTGCTTGGATTTTCCTGATGCTTATTTTTTCCCCGGTGGTTTAAATTCTGCCCCCCTGCCCCCACCTGGAGTGGCCTTCTAACCTTCCCTACCTGCCCTTTCTAGCTTCCTTCCCTCGCTCCAGGATGAAGGTGAGGTAAGGGGAGGCTACAAATACCATGTCACATGGAAAACTCTTCAGTGGATGTCGAGGTGACAGGAGGTGACACAGGGAGAAAGCAGAGGGAGAAGGGAGGGTTGGGATGGGATTACGAGCATAGATTTCAGACACAAGCCTAGATCTGAATGCCAAGGTTAGCACACAATAGCCATGTAGTCACTTAGCTTCTCTTGTTGCAGCATTGACGTCTGTAAATGGGAATACAATAGATTACGTGTACAGAACACTTAGAACGCTGTACATTTAATAAAAGCTCAATAAATGTAGATATTAGCATTTACTGCCTGGAGGGCAAGAGCTTTGAAGGAGTGGTTTTTATTTGAAGACCCATGAGTAATGTTTCAAAGGAGTATGAAGAACACTAGCCACACATGCCCTCCACTCTTCTACCACTTCTGTGTGCAAACGAGGGAATAGGCGAATGGGTCGTTTCCCTGTGAGAGGACTTCAGGGAGGTCTAGGGGAGAGGCAGATAAACAGTCGTCAAGGATTCCTTTAAAAAAAATCATGCCTTTATCTCATCTTCAACTAGATGCCCTCTAGGTCCTCTAAAACCTATTTAATCTACAAATAAATGCTGGGAAGGGTGCAGAGAAAAGGGAACCCTCCTACACTGTGGGTGGGAATGTAAATTGGTACAGACACTATGGAGAACAGTATGGAGGTTCCTTAAAAAACTAAAAATAGAACTACCATATGATCCAGCAATCCCACTCCTAGGCATATAGCTGGAGAAAACTCTAATTTGAAAATACATGCACCCCTATGTTCATAGCAGCACTATTTACAATAGCCAAGACATGAAAGTAACGTAGTGTCCATCAACAGATGAATGGATAAAGAAGATATGGTATATTTATACCATGGAATATTACTCAGCCATAAATAGAATATCATGCTATTGTCAGCAACATGGATGGACTGGAGATTATTACACTAAGTGAAGTAAGTCAGACAGAGAAAGACAAATATCATATGATATCACTTATATGTGGAATCTCAAAAATGATACAAATGAACTTATTTACAATACAGAAAGAGACTCACAGCCATATAAAACAAATTTATGGTTACCAAAGGGGAAAGGGGGTGGGGGAGGGATAAATTAGGAGTTTGGGATTAACAGATACTACTATCTATAAGATAAATAAACAACAAGAGCCTACTGTATAGCACAGGGACCTATATTCAGTATCTTGTAACAAGCTACAATGGAAAAGAATCTGAAAAAGAATGTTTGTGTGTGTGTGTGTGTGTGTGTGTGTAACTGAATCACTTTTCTGTATACCTGAAACTAACACAGCATTGTAAATCAACTATACTTTAATAAAAAAAGAAAAATATATCTATATGAAATTGAGGGTGGGTGAGAGGGATGTTAGCACTGAACTAGCCTATTGGCACTTGGATCCTACCCTATTCCACTGTGAATACACTTAATTACATCCCAAAACAATTCCTCTTCCTCACAGAGAGGACCAGCCAGAGGTGATTAGGTTCGAGGGAAACGGGAAGAGGATGGGAAAGAGCCCTGGGTGGGAGAAGGAGGTAAGACCCTGAATTGTGTTCACCACCCAGAGCATAAAACTTTGAAGCCTATGGGCCTTAAATCAGTTGTTCATCTACCCAGAGTTTCCTCATTAACCTGATGCTTTCCTCCTTGGAAGAAACCAAGACAGCTAGTTTAAGTTTTATTATTAATTTTATTCTGTCAATAGAAGTATCTCATAGAGTGGAGGTTGACGAGGACACACTTCATTTCTTGCTGGTCTTCACTGCTGAACTTGGCCGCAGAGGCTGTCTTCTCCTCCACTGCCTTGATGACTCCAGTGGCCACTGTTTGCCTCACGTCCTGCACAGCAAAACAGCCTGGAGGAGGAAGGAAGGAGGAAGAAAGAGTGAAATTTCTAGAAAGAGGCATAAAAGGAAAGGCTTCTTGGCCTCAGTCAGAGGTGCTTTCCTTCCCAGGACTCAGCAGCCATCAGTCCCTGGCTCACCTAGAGGTGGGTACTCAGAGAAGGTCTCCACACACATGGCCTCGCTGGGGACCATTTGCACTATGGCTGCATCAGGGCCTTGGGGTTGTCCTCCAGCTTCTTGCCTGAGCACCGGTCAATCTTTTCCCTCAGTTCAGCAAGCTTGCAGGAGATGTGGGCCATGTGGCAGTCCAGCACCAGCATGGATCTGTCCCGGGTGATTCAAGACTATCCCCTGGCAGGGAAGGAGGATGGAATTAGAAGAGATCGGATGGCACCTGTGATCTGGGGCCAACCCTCAACCAACCTGGGGCTTCTGCTGAACTGGGGCTAATTTCTAAGAAGCATTTCCATCACCACCAAGCACCAAGGCCCTTGGCTTCCTGGGCACCTACCTGCACCACAAAGCTGCTGGCCTCCATCGGGGGTTCGTCCTTGCTGTCTCTGACGACGTTGCCGTGTCAGATGTCCTTCACAGACACATTCTTCACGCTGAAGCCCACTTTGTCACTGGGCAGGGCCTCGGGCAGGGCCTCGTGGTGCATCTCCATAGACTTGACCTCAGTGGTGACGTTGCTGGGGGCAATGGTGACTACCATGCCAGGTTTCAGGAAGCCGGTCTCCACACGGCCCAAGGGCACAATGTCAATGCCTGTCCAATGGGAAGAAGGGCACTCAGAAAGATTCTAGACCCACCCAGTGACAACTGGCTTCTGGGGGAGTCCCTTGGTCCTGGGGCTCAAGGACCAAGGCCACCTACAGGACTGGCTGTTTCTTCTGTGTATCGGATAATTTGGAAACGCTGGGGGCTTTACACTTTATCACAGCTCAGAAGTCAGGATCTGAACCCTGGCAAGTCAGACACCCGACCTCATTCTCAATTCCTTCATTCCTCAAGAAGCCCTGTCATCTCACCTCCAAACTTGTACACGTCTTGCAGAGGCAGCTTCAGGGGCTTGTTGACGGGGTGAGTGGGTGGGAGGATGGAGTCGAGAGCTTCCAGCAGTGTCACCTGGGTGGTGTTTCCCTCCTTTTGCTCAACCTTCCAGCCCTTGAACCAGGGCATCTGCGGGAGGATGCAGAACGTAGTGGAGGTGAGCCTGGGGCATTGCTCTCAGCACACTCACCCCAGGACCAGGACCAGGACCAGGACCCACTCCGCCCGCCCGCAGACCCAGCCTGCACTCACGTCACTGCTGGGCTCCAGCATGTTGTCGCTGTGCCAACCCGAGATGGGCACGAAGGCCGCGGATGCAGGGTTGTAGCCAATCTTCTGACATAGGCGCTCACTTCCTCCGTGATCTCCTGGAAGGCGGGCTCGGTCGAGTCCATCTTGTTGATGGCCACGATCAGCTGCTTCACGCCCAAGATGAAGGCCAGAAGCGTGTGCTCGCGGGTCTGCCCGTTCTTGGAGATGCCCGCCTTGAACTCGCCTAAGCTGCCGGCCACGATAAGCACTGCATAGTTGGCCTACAGGACACAGACACCACGGGGTCAAGGGCTTAGTTAGGGGAGGGGGCGCCGGCCGGGCTGGGAAGCCTGCTAGAGTTTCGGGCAGTCCCGGGTCCCTTTGGAAAGCTCGGGGACGGGATGCTCCCCAGAAGTTGATAAGTTCGTGGGTCCCTTGGTTACTGCTGTGCACAGAGGTCCTGCCTCCCAGTTAAACTCTCACCTAGTCCCATAAATGAACTTTTAGTTCCTTCCTCCCAGACGGACCCCAAGTGATCTACTTGTCTGGGCATCAGAAAACCTGGCCCCTGCCCCAGCCTGAAAGGGGGCCCGTATCTGAGCCTCACCGAGTCTGTCCTCCTCTGGTTCTTTGAGAATTGACGATTGGCATGGATGAGGAAAACCTTCTAAGGCTTATGATACCCTCCTTCCCAGAGTCCCAGAAATAAAGCCTGAGTTTCCTCCCTTCCTCTGCGCCTGTCCCACCCCCATCCGAAAGGGAGGGCCCTGGGAACATGGGCTGCTTTACCTGGGAGGTGCCCGTGATCATGTTCATGGGGCATCGATGATGGTGATGTAGTACTTGCTGGTTTCAAACTTCCACAGGGAGATGTAGATGGTGATGCCACGCTCTCTCTCTGCCTTCAGTTTGTCCAACACCCGGGCGTACTTGAAGGAGCCCCTACCCATCTGGGGAGGGGTGGGGAGTGAGTAGAGCACATTGATGGCGAGCAGACTGACCTATCCCAGGGAATTCATTGGTGCCTTAGACCTCACAGCGCACCCTGCTGTCTGCGTTGGACCCACCGAGAAGCAGGACATCCATCCCCCCACCCCAGCTCCTAGAGGCCAACACCGCGCGTGGGTGCCTTACCTCGGCTGCCTCCTTCTCAAACTTCTCGATGGTCCTCTTATCGATCCCCCCACACTCATAGGTGAGATGCCCGGTGGTGGTGGACTTGCCAGAGTCCACGTGGCCAATGACAATGATATTGATATGGGTCTTCTCTTTGCCCATGGCGGTGGGTTCCTTCCTTCAGTCACTGCTAGAGGGGAGCACGGGGCGGGTGAGGCCACAGCGTTCCAGGCCTGCCTCTCTCCTCTCCTCCCCTCCACTCTGCTCCTGCCCAGCACCCCCCTCCCCACTTCACAGCCTAGCCCGGAGCCTGGGACATGGTAGCATCAACTGAAAAGTAAACGACTTGCCAGGCTTACGCCCTGGCAAGAGTCACGATCCCAGGGCCATAGCTGGTACTTCCAAGCAGTCCTGGCCCATCCATCCTTTCTCCTGTGTGGGCCTTCCCCGGAACATGTTGGGCATTCCCCATCCCTCCCATCCGTCCACCCCACCCATCCCTCCACCACACCCCACCGCACTACCCAGCCCTGGCCCACTTCTTGTACAAGAAACCCTGACACTCTGTAATTTGCAGTTTTTCCCTGCCCCTTGCAAGTCCCTACCTCCAGAGAAAAAGGACCAAATTCGATCCAGCAAGAGCTGCAGCAGCTGTGATGATAGTGAATAGCTGTCTTGCCTCCTGCTTTTCTAAACCTAGCACTGGACCTTCCAAAGCTGACACCAGAGCTGGAACTGGTTTAGGAAATGCTACTCCCTCCCCCAAATTCAATTTCACAGACTTCTTCTCTGACCGATTGGATATTCAGATGAAGAGATGGTGGGTGACTAATGTTCAGAGGCACTATTTGCACTAGCCAAGACATGGAAGCAACGTAAATGTCCATCGACAGATGAATGGATAAAAAAGATGTGGTACAATACAATGGAATATTACTCAGCCATATAAAAGAATGAAATAGTGTCATTTGCAGCAACATGGATGGACCTAGAGATGATCACATTAAGTGAAGTAAGTCAGACAAAGACAAACATCATATGACATCACTTATGTGTGGAATCTAAAATAATGATACAAATGAACTTATTTGCAATACAGAAACAAACTCACAGACATAGAAAACAAGCTTATGGTTACCAGAGGGGCAGGGTGGGGGAGGGATCAGTTAGGAATTTGGGATTAACAGGTACATACTACTACCTATAAAATAGATAAACAACAAGGTCCTATGGTATAGCACAGGGAACTATATTCAATATCTTGTAATAACCTATAATGGAAAAGAATCTGAAAAAAATATGTATAACTGAATCACTTTGTTGTACATCTGAAACTAACACAACATTGTAAATCAACTGTACTTCAATTTTAAAAAAACCTGTTTTAAAAATGTGATACAAAATCCAAAATGTATAAGAGGATTTATACATCCCCATCCCAGTCTCTCAGTTCCTCTCCCCAGAGGCCACCACCACAATCATTTTCTTATATATTCACATGTATTCTAAATGTTTTAGCCTCCAAACCCCATTTCAGAATATTCCCTTGTCCTTTAAGACTGCATTAAAAACTAACTTTACATATGCTCTTTGATACTTTTGTGGGGAGAACTTCCAGGGCTGTCATATCCAATGTGAAAACCTGGAGCTGCAAGCCAGGGGTGGGGGGTGGGGTGAAGCAGCAGAGCGCCCCCCCAGCCCTCCCCCTCCCCTCCCCCCTCCCCCCGCACCATGTGCTAGAATGGCCTTGCTCACTTGCTCTCCCTTAGGGGACATTTGCTTTCCACGTCAGATCCCCGCCCTCCCTGTAGCGCAGACCACAGTGAAGCAAGATAATGCTGAATTACACTAATACAGTGTGATTAGGAGAAGAGAGAGAAGAGCATACATGCTCAGGAGTTAATGACAGAGAAACGGAAGGAATGTTTCCTTCTGTTTAAGAGCCTGGAGAAAAGGCCTGTAAGGCCAGGAGGAAACGCTCAACTAGAAAGTAAAAGGGTACCAGGGGACAGAGGGTCACCAACATTGGTGACCACAAAACTGAAAAAGTAAGTGCTTTTTCCTCTCCTGTTGCTCCCAAACTATCTACTGATCTTATATTCTTGCCAAAAGCAACTTCATTCCTTCTGCGTTCCACGTGACATTGTCCTGGTCCGATAGTACAGCCTTTGTTGTTGATGGTTGATTTTGCGGAGAAGCCCTCACAGGGCTGCCCAGCCCCAGTTTTTACAGTGTGGTCTGATTTCACTGATTTTATAAGGTCAACTCATTAGAGGCAAGTTGGGGTGCCCCAGAACAGACAAGTAGTCTGCTAAGCCATTCACTTAAAATGACAGTAATAAAAATTTTAATAAATATCAATATTTGCACCATGGTTTATGATCGCTTTTAACAAGCAATTCTGCAGTGATCTTCAAATGATTTTCTTTAATAGATGACCTCCCTGTTGTCAGATTTGATCTTGTCTCAATGTGATTACGCTACCCCATCACATGTGTGCTGGAGTTAAAAAGCCTCTTGGATGAGTTCCACAACTGAACTCAAGAATCAGACTCCTGGGACTTCCTTGGTGGTGCAGTGGTTAAGAATCCACCTGCCAATGCAGGGGACACGGCTTCGAGCCCTGGCCCGGGAAGATCTCACATGCCGCAAAGCAACTAAGCCCGTGCGCCACAACTACTGAGCCTGCACTCTAGAGCCCGCGAGCCACAACTACTGAAGCCCACGCACCTAGAGGCCGTGCTCCACAATAAGAGAAGCCACCGCAATGAGAAGCCCATGCTGAGAAGCCCATGCACCACAACGAAGAGTAGCCCCCGCTCGCTGCAACTAGAGAAAGCCTGCATGCATCAATGAAGACCCAACACAGCCAAGAAATAAATTAAATTAATTAATTAATTTTAAAAAAAGGAATCAGACTCCTTATGGATTTTTATAAGTGGTGGTCACTTCTCTGCATGAGTTGGGATGGAAGTTGTGGGTGATTTAAATTGTAGAATTAAAACCCACTTAAGTAAATGACTAATTTAGGCCCTCCAAAATCTATTTCCAGGCCAGAATTACCTAGATTGGGTCTCTGGACAACTACTGAGTAATTACTCAGTATACTTCCAACTTTATATTCTGCTCTTTAGACATTAACTTATTAAGCCACAAAAAGTTTTTTAAAACGGGTTGTATTGGGTAATCAAAAGGCTTTATTCACTCTTCAAGACTCAGTTTCTTCATCTGTAAGGTGGGGGTGATAATAACTTATTTCTCAGGGTTATATACAAGACACGTGTATATGTATATGTATGTGCATATGTATATGTATCTTATTTAAATAAGATCTTTTATACTAAGTGCCTAGCATAGTGGTGTCTGATGTGTTAGCTATTATTATAATTGCCAAACAGCAGCCCCCTCTAAGATTTTCCCAAAGTTCCTCAGTCTGATGTGTAAAAACAGTAGGCTCGGTTTGGTGCATCCCTATTTTGACGTATCTTTTGCACACTTTACAGGAACCTGCAGATCATGCAGGCAGCATTTACTCAGATTGTGTCTACCATTAAATGATGTTCCCTCATGGAGTTCCTTTGTGGGTTTTTTTTTTTTCAGTACTTCTTTACTTATCAATACTCACTGACATGAATCTTTTACAGAAAAGGCTTAGATGGGGAATGGAATGTTCTGTTTACTAGAAGATTAACTTAAAATTAACTCTGAAGCCTCTTTTGTCCAGATCTTGTTGAAAATATTTCCAAATGAACAAATCCCTTTTTCTGCCCTCAGTTCCATGAACATACAAAGTTCATCTTTCTGTGATGATAGGAAATCTCAGGGTGCCTGGGTTGTCACTTTTTTGTCGTACGTGGGCCTCTCACTCTTGTGGCCTCTCCTGTTGCAGAGCACAGGCTCCGGACGCGCAGGCTCAGTGGCCATGGCTCACGGGCCCAGCCGCTCCGCGGCATGTGGGATCCTCCCGGACCGGGGCATGAACCCGTGTGCCCTAGCATCGGCAGGCGGACTCTCAACCACTGCACCACCAGGGAAGCCCAACATATTTCTCTTTAAAGTAACTTTTATATTGGGCCTTTTTTCTATATACAGATGTGGAGTTCCTCTGATGGGCTTCTAACAGTGTCTAACTCATAAATTCCCTTCTTGCTTTCAACTATATGATATGTAAAACACTTACAAGGCATTTACATTTGAGTGCTGGTTAGTATATAGATATGATGGCCAGATTATATTTTCAGTGAAGCATCCCATCTAAATGAACGCTTATATCTCTGCTCCCAACAATATTTATAAGAAAACTTCATATTGTGACAAAATATGCACATTCCATTCTGGTGAGGTGACATTGCTAATAGCAGAGAATAGTGGCCTGACAAGTCTATTTTTTCACTGGAGATACATAGGAACACTTGCCATTGAGGTTTTGTTTGCCCTTTAATGAATTGCATAATCTAATAATAACTATACCTTCCTTCTGTCATAAAGCTCTTCACAATCAATTAGCAGCTCAGGGACATCATTATTATCAGACATTTTGCAATATGAATGTATTCAGAGTTAGTACAGAGTAAACTTGACTGCTAACCAGTAAAAGTGGGGTAAGGTAGTAAGCCAAACCAGCAGGCTTTGAAGTTTCTGAGGAAAGCTTTCTTTTTCTTTTTTGTTTTTATAAAATTAATTAATTAATTAATTTTTGGTTGCATTAGGTCTTTGTTGCTGCGTGTGGTCTTTCTCTAGTTGTAGCGAGCCAGGGGCTACTCTTCATTGCAGTGCGTGGGCTTCTCATTGCCGTCTCTTCTTTTGTTGCAGAGCACGGGCTCTAGGTGCACGGGCTTCAGGAGTTGTGGCACGCGGACTCAGTAGTTGTGGCTCTCGGGCTCTAGAGCGCAGGCTCAGTAATTGTGGCGCATGGGCTTAGTTGCTCCGCGGCATGTGGGATCTTCCTGGACCAGGGCTCGAACTTGTGTCCCCTGCATTGGCAGGTAGATTCTTAACCACTGCGCCACCAGGGAAGTCTCGAGGAAAGTTTTCAATGTGTCACCAGCTTACTGGCAAAGCTTCTTGGTCCCTTGCTTTTATTTTTCTCTTATTGCTTTTCTCATTACTTATGCAATGTCCATTAAATTCAGCACTGGAGCCAAGGTCTGGTGCTTATGCTTTTCCAAGTTGCATTGCTGCATTGCTGCTCTTGCTTAGATAAGTTAAATGTGTGTACCCAACTGAAACAATGTCCAATACTGCATAATTATCCAGTGTATTTGGTTGGCACAGGTCAGCAAGCTAGGTGATTTAGATCAGAGTGGATTTTAGGTTAAGGTCATGCTAGAAAGTATTCAAGACTCAAATCTAAAATTCAAATGCCACCAACCTCTGATCCAGCCCTTGAAAGGCTGTTGAAGCCCTGTACAACAAACTATTTGCTTATAACAGTGGGTGACCTGAAAGACGGTAAAATAATATGGTACAGTTACATACAGTGTTAGATATAAACACTGCCCATGACATTTTTAGTTTACATGGTAAGTTTGTTTGAATCAAACATAGGCCAAATTTAAATAGCTCTTTATGGATCCTCCTAAAGGGAATTTAAGGTAGTTTGAAAAACCTCCTACAATTTACTTCCACTCTCTGGAGGTTCTCGATGTAACTAAAATCTGAGTGTTCTGTCTTATTTGCTAGTTTAAATCAGGGAGGGCCCTAGGAGCCTGGGATGACCTGTAAGGTGTCCCAAGCTGGAATGGACTACTTAGCTCTTTTCTCTTAGCTAACCCCTGCCTTCAAGTGAGAGACAAGTCATGGTTTAGCAATCAGTAACAGTGTGGTAGGCTGAGTAATGGCCCCCCAAAAGATATTCCTTGTTTTAATCTGTGGAGCCTATGAATATTACCTTATATGGCACAAAGAAAAAAAAGAACGAACGAACTTTGGATAGGATAAAATGAAGATAGAATAGGATAAAATTAAGGATCTTGAAATGGGGAGATTATCCAGGATTATCTGGGTGAGCACTAAATGTAATCATTTATATCCTTATATGAGGGAGGCAGAGGAAGATTTGACACAGATAAGAAGAGAAGGCAAGGTGGCCACAGGGCCAGAGATTACAGTGATACGGCCACAAGCCAAGGAATGCCAGCAGTCACCAGAAGCTGGACAAGCAAGGAATGGATCCTCCCTGAGAGCCTCTGGGGGGAGCATAGCCCTGTCAACACCTTGGTTTTGGACTTCTAGCCTCCAGAACTAAGAGAGAACAAATTTCTACTGTTTTTAGACATCAATTTGTGGTAATTTGGTATAGCAGCCCTAGGAAACTAATACAAACAGTGAGGTGAAGTGATATAAGGGCACAGAAAGGAGGATTCACAGCTGTCCCAGGATCTGCCTCCAATTAGGAAGTCTAAGGGCTCCAAAAGACAAACCGAGACTAATTGTTTGTGTCCAATAATGTTACTTGTTAAAGAAATTAAGGCGAGTTTGAGACGGTGGTAGAAATATGGGGACTTCCCCAAACTTGGATTACACCCTGCACAGCAGACTGTACAGTGTCTCAAATCTGTGTTGTGTGTATGTAAAAACGTTAGATGCTAATAGTCTGTGGAAGTTTTCCTTTTTCTCAGCTTTGTCTTGATCTAATGGAACTTCATCCTGGGAGTTATTTTCTCTGGTTCACTTACCTCTGTTTGTGGCAGGAGACTTTTTACAGGATGGCTCCTCAAATGGTACAAATGCACTATGCAAATCTTTTTGAAACCCAGTATCTTGGTGGTTCTTTCAGGCAAAAAGGAAAGTCTGGCATCCTGGGGGCTCTGCCTGCTGGGAGTGGACCTACTCCCCCCATCAGGCTGGGAAGTGTCAGAGCTTGTGGGACACTGGAAAAGTGAGCCTGGAGCTGGGTGGAGAGGAACTGCTGTGCTATCCCAGGGCTATCCGAGTTTGGCTGAGAAATAACATGTCTGTTGCAGTAGGACTCTCACTTCTGACCAGAAGCCCCTGGGGGAAAGCACACATTGGGTGTGCTGCTCACTCTTAGGGGCTGGAAGAAATTTGGCTGAATAGAACAAAGTGATTCTGAGGACAAAATGGCTCAATCAAGGGAAAAGTGATTTCAGAGCTGACATCAGCCTGGCGTTAACAACCAGGTTCTTATTATTATCTGCTTTTGAACCTCAGTAGGAGAACTTGCCTACCTTTGATACTATAAGCACAGTGCTTCATGTTTAAAGATTAAAGCAGCTTTCTGGCGTGTTGGAAAGAAATCACATGGGAATGGTTTTCACAGCCAGAAGCCGGGCTCCCTCAAAAGGATGTCACTCTGCAGCAAGCTTATCGTCCCCTCCCATGAATATCAAAAAAGCCCATGATTAATTCTTTCCATTAGGAGCCCCATCTTCTGCTACTGTTACGTTTAGGACTGAAACACTATAGTCTGATTACCATTGTCCTGTGCAGTTTCGATTGCAAGGGCAAAATGTGAAATGTAGGATTTTTTTTTTTTGACATCTTATCACTCCAGATGCAGATATACTTTGGAAATGGAATTAGAAACAATGCAACGGTAATTAAAGACTGGTGTCTTCCCTGGCACTAAAACACAACCCGTAATGCCAAGAGTTTGATTGGCAGTATGTAATTAAAAGCTGCTTTAAATGGTTATACTAAACATAACCAGCTTCAAAAAGGTGACAGAGGGGAACAATTTTAATATAGGAATTTTTTAAAAAGTTAGACACATTTAGAATATGTGTAAAACACCTGATTAAACACTTAAAATGAAATCCCTAGGGTGCACTGAAAGGGTTATATTCCACAGTTTTTGCTTTCTTATTTACATGAAGCGATAATTTAGTGCACACTGTACTTGCAAAGAATTACCAGTTAATGTGTATAAATTTTAGAGAAAAGGAGTTTGAAACAACAAAATAATGGAATTTTAGAAGATAAATTTCAATATGCCTGAATTTATCCCTTTTTATTGATACAAGTTAATATCATTCAAATAGAATTTAATAATTTTAAAATTTCAATTTTTGGTTTTACTGTATATAAATTATACCTCAATTATAAATATTAATTGTTGGTCAATTTGAGTACAATATCTTGGTGGGGGAGGAGGAAACATTTAAGAGAAAGAAAAGGGGGAAGCAGGAAATGCTTCTTCCTGCTCCCTAAGCAATACTTACATGAAGGCCCATTTATTTGCAGAACGATTGGAGTTGCAATGTCACTAGGGAGTTACCAAAATGCAGAGAAAAGCTTGTTTTAAAGATTGAAAAAAAATTAACTTGATTTAATATACATATTTATGAGTTTAAAATAGTTCACATACATTTTGTTAGTGTGAGTTTTATTTGCTTTTGCTGAAAACACTGCCCCTGATGCTCAAGCCTGAGGCTAACTGGTTATTCATATCCAGGCCCACAGCTGGGAAGAGGCAGTGACAGAATCAGAGAGCATGCATCCGGGTCCTACAGGCCTTCCCCGGCCCCCTTAGATGACTGGTGGTGTTTTCACCACCGCACTTACAGTGCAGCGGACCCTGTTACTTACTCATGTAACCAGCCCTGAACTTTCTTCTTTTAGAGTTTAAGGAAGAGATGGAGCTCACCTGACCACAAGTAAACAGACACAGGAAGTCCTGAATGGCATTATTAACCTTCCCTAAAGAGAAGCACAGCAGGGCCCTTGAAAATGGCAAGTTGAGAGCTTTTGACAAATCTGAACAGCCCAAGAGAAAGATGCTGCTAAATGGGTTCACAGCCAGCCCCTTCCCTCCCTACCTTCCACTGTAAATTGCTTTGTGACAGCAGGAGAGGTGGAGAGGACCTTTACCTCCGTTGGAGCAGCGTGGGCTCTTTGTCAGGACTCGGTTCCATCCCGACTCTCAGATCAGCTACGGTGACAATTCAGATAACTATCGCAAGGGACTTGCTGTCTTTTTCAGCATTGGCAGTAACCTCTATTGTCTCATTAAGTGGCCCAGTCACACATGGGAAAGTCTAGAACTGCTGGTAGGTGTTGTGGGGGTAACAAAAGTGTAAGGCGAAATTCATCGGGGAGCACTGAGTCTGCGTGGGAAAGTCACACACACACACACAATGCTTATTTGCCACCAAAAGAAGGAAGGGAAGAAGGACGGACGGAAGGACGGAAGGAGAGAAGGAAGGATGGAAGGACGGAAGGACGGAAGGAAGGAAGGGAGGAAGGGTGGAGGGA
Organism: Mesoplodon mirus; assembly: GCF_964341445.2. Classification (NCBI taxonomy): domain Eukaryota; kingdom Metazoa; phylum Chordata; class Mammalia; order Artiodactyla; family Ziphiidae; genus Mesoplodon; species Mesoplodon mirus. Next base: position 38,368,467 of record NC_138983.1, read on the forward strand.
TGGAAGGATGGAAGGAAGGGTGGAAGGAGAGAAGGAAGGACGGAAGGACGGGAGGAAGGAAGGAAGGAAGGAAGGAGGGGAGGAAGGGTGGAGGAACGGGAGGAAGGAGGGGAAAAAGGAAGGAATTTTATTTATTTTTTAACATTTATTTTATATTAGAGTATAGCTGATTAACAATGTAGTGTTGGTTTCAGGTGTACAGCAAAGTGATTCTGTTATACATATACATGTATCTATTCTTTTTCAAATTCTTTTCCCATTTAGGTTGTTACAGAATATTGAGCAGAGTTCCCTGTGCTCTGCAGTAGGTCCTTGTTGGTTAGCTGTTTTAAATCTAGCAGTGTGTACATGTCAATGCCACACTCCCTAAGTATCCCTCCCCACCCTTCCCTCCCTAACCAAAAATTTGTTCTCTAAGTCTGTGAATCTGTTTGTTTTGTAAATGAGCTCATTTGTATCAAAAAAGAGGTAATTTTAAAACAAACCCCATTGCTTTCCAAGTGATCCCTGATCATTATTTTTAAATTATTTAAGATTAATTTATTAGAGGTTCAATGCTTAATTTTTTAAAAAACTAATTGACTTCTTAGCATTAAAAAGAACCCCAGGGGCTTCCCTGGTGGCGCAGTGGTTGGGAGTCCGCCTGCCGATGCAGGGGACACGGGTTCGTGCCCCGATCCCGGAAGATCCCACATGCCGCGGAGCGGCTGGGCCCGCGAGCCATGGCCGCGGAGCCTGTGTGTCCGGAGCCTGTGCTCCGCAACGGGAGAGGCCACAGCAGTGAGAGGCCCGCGTACAGCAAAAAAAAAAAAAAAAAAAAAAAAAAAGAACCCCAGCATTTAATTCCTAGTAATGTGGGTTCAGTCATTACACTACCTATGTCTTGCTACCTATTTTGCTCATAACAAAACAAACAGAAAAGTACTTCCCTGGAAAAACTCTGCTTTTCACTGTGTTCTCATCCTTATTGTTTGTAATAGCAGTGAAGTAACATTCTTACAGTATCCAGGAATCCTTGAGTTTCTGAGAAGTGAAGAAGAAGCTTCTCCACTTCTCCACAGACCCAGGAGAAGGGGGTAAGAGCCCAGGAGAGATTGCGTTTAGTTACACGGGATCACAAACGGCGATTTATGCATTCCTATCTTTCCTTTAGTATTTCTCCAACTCTGTGGGATGTGAAAGGGGCTGAACACCCATCAGACCCAGCAGCAAAGTAGGGGAGACACACCCTGACTTAAAAACATTTGATTAAAATACAATTCTTTAATATTTTGGGGGGAAATAATTTCAAATTTACAGAAAAGTGGCACGAATAGTAAAAGAACTACTATCTAGCCTCCACCCTGTTCCCTAATTCCAAATTCCCTAATGCGGTATTCACAGTTTACCACATTTGCCTTGTCATTTGCTCTCTTTCCATATTTTTTTTACATACAGGTTTTTTTTTTGAACCTTTGAGAATCAACTGCAGATATGATGCCTCATTTCTCTCTAATACTTCTCTGTACATGTCCTAAAAACAAGGACATTCTCCTACATGACCACAGTACAGTCATCAAAATCAGGAAATGAACACTCATACACTACTCCCATCTAGACCTCAGAGCCCATGTCGATTTCTCTGGTCATCCCAATCATATCCTTTTCTGTCCCAGGATCAAACCCAGGATCACATGTTGCATTACTTGTCATGACTCTTTTGTCCCCTTCAATCGGGAACAGTTCCAGGCTGTGCTGCTAAACTGGCTCACTGGGAGAAAAAAAAACAGCCCTAATTTGTAGTGGTTGCCAATTTTTATGGGGTACATATTCCCATTCTAGCCAATTTCAAGTTACCAACTTGATATCACTGTCACTGACCAGCAGTGTTAGGAAGAGATACATGCCATTGATTTTCTAAAGTGGGTCTGAGCCAATACCAGCTGGCTCCCATACACCACTGACTTCCTCTGTCTTTTTGTATTTCATGACTACGGTATGACTTTTTTTTAAAAAGAGTACAGGCCAGTTACTTTTTAGAATGTCCTTCATTTGAAGTTTGTCTGATACTTGTTCATGTTTAGATTCAGTTTATCCACTCTGTGGCAGGAATATCACAGAAGTGATGCTGTATTCTTCTCAGTGCATTATACCAGGAGGCACATGATGGTGATTTGTCGCATCACTAGAGATGATAAAAGAGATGTTCCATTCTGTTATTATGTGGTAAAACAGTATCTAACCAGATTTCTCCACTGTAAAGGTAAACTGTAAGCATTTTATACCTTATACAATAAGTCATCAATAAGCATTTTATAGGGAGATACTTCTAGACTTAAATGTCCTCCTGAAAACTTTACCTACTAGTTTTAGCATCCATTGATGAATCTTGCTGGATCAATTTTTCCTATTATAATCGTCAAATTGTTCAGTTCCATAAACCCTTTACAATTATTAGTTGTCATTCTACAATAGGTCGATCCTTCCCTTTCCCTCAATTTATTTTTATTTGTGTGGATTCATGGATCTCTATTTTATTCTGTGAGTTATAATTTGTTACTATCATTATTTATTTTGACACTGAAATATTGCAGATTTGGCCAGGATGAGCCCTTTTAAGATGGTGCCTATGTTCTTCTGACAGACTCTCATCATTCTTGGATCAGTTTCTTACTTTATGGCACAAAATGTTCCAGGTATATCTTATACTTTCCCTGCATCAGCCCTGGAATTAGCCATGTTCTGAGTACTCTTGGTTCCTTTGAGAGAATGGATTTCATTGCTCCTAGGCCTTCTCAGAGAGCCAGGAAATCTATGTACATACCCACATGCATGGACACACATACACATATGCATTGTGGTAGACATGAAAATGTACCACTAAGATCCCCCTACAAGGAAGGACTTGTTGCGGAGAAATGTCTTGCCCCGTATCACCCCTCTCCTGGGCAGCCAGCCCACATCTAATGACTGATTGAAGAAAGGGATACAGATTGGTCATTTTGATGCAGTGAGAAAAAATCTGACAGGCCATGTGTGCTTCAGAGTGGAGCTGACCAAGACTACCCTGGGCCGGCATCGCAGTTCAACGTCTTCTTCTGCCCAAACTATTTCCTTCCACATGTTTTGATCCCTAGTAAATATCCTACACTCCAATCTTCATCTTAGTGTTTGCTTCCAGAGAACCCAATCTGCAACACACACACACACACATACACACACCCCTATTTCTACATTTGTAAATATATAAGTTCAGACCAATATTTCCAATTCTAACCGAACACCATGGGTTTATTCCAGTCTTCCCCTCCCCCACCATCACCAATATATTCACTTATTTCTCCATCCCTCCCTCTGTAAGTAGTCTCCTAACCAGGCAGGATGCCTCTTCATCCACAGCCCCAACATCAGGACCACGCTGGCCCTGCGAACCCCCCTGACTGCGTTAGCTGCATCCTCAGCACTGAACAAGGGGAAGGGGAATCCAATTCATTTTATAAATTAGGGGGTTAAAAAACTCCATATGGAAATACACTTTAGTCCATTCTCTACATCTGCGTCTTTATTCCTGTCCTGCCCCTAGGTTCATCAGAACCAGGACACTGCGGGGGGTGGGGGGTGGGGGAGGGTAAGCTGACAAAGTGAGAGAGTGGCATGGACATATATACACTATCAAATATAAAATATATAACTAGGGCTTCCCTGGTGGCGCAGTGGTTGAGAGTTCACCTGCCGATGCAGGGGACACGGGTTCGTGCCCTGGTCTGGGAAGATCCCACATGCCGTGGAGCGCCTGGGCCCATGAGCCATGGCTGCTGAGCCTGCGTGTCCGGAGCCTGTGCTCCGCAATGGGAGAGGCCACAACAGTGAGAGGCCCACGTACTGCAAAAAAATAAAAATAAATAAAAATAAAATTAAAATAAATAAATAAAATAAAATATATAACTAGAAGCAGCCACATCGCACAGGGAGATCAGCTCGGTGCTTTGTGACCACCTAGAGGGGTGGGATAGGGAGGGTGGGAGGGAGGGAGATGCAAGAGGGAGGGGATATGGGGATATAAGTATACATATAGCTGATTCACTTTGTTATACAGCAGAAACTAACACACCATTGTAAAGCAATTATACTCTAATAAAGATGTTGAAGAAATACATTTTATTTGATTTGATGTACGTTTCAACAGTATATAATACTTGCTTCCATTTTACTGGTGACTGAGGTCTATTAAAAATGAAATTCTTTATTAGAATTTCATCTTGTGTCAAATGGAGAAAGGGTTATCAAAATCAACATTCTGGCACATATGATAGAAGAGAAATGTCAAGAGACGGCCCTAATTACTTTAGGAAGTTGCTCAGTAGAAATAGCAATCTTTACCAGCTAAGTCTTCACAGAGGCAGTGGGGCTTTGAACTGGCTTCTCTAGGATGTACTGGATTTGAATAAATGGATCAGAAATGGATCAGGAAAACAGAAAGATGGGACGTGGTGCCAAAGAATAGGTAGAATGAAGAAAAACAAGGAGTACTGGGGGGAAGTGAGTAGATCAATTTGGCAAAAGGGAAAAATTCATGTAGGGGGAATGAGGAACATAAACTTGGAAAGTTAGGTTGTGGAGAGGATCCTGATGATGCTTCAGATTTTATTTATTTTTTTATTTTTTTGCGGTACACGGACCTCTCACTGTTGTGGCCTCTCCCGTTGCGGAGCACAGGTTCCGGACACGCAGGCTCAGCGGCCATGGCTCACGGGCCCAGCTGCTCCGCGGCATGTGGGATCTTCCCGGACCGGGGCACGAACCTGTGTCCCCTGCATCGGCAGGCGGACTCTCAATCACTGCGCCACCAGGGAAGCCCCAGATTTTATTTTATAGACAATGGAGGGCTACCTTTCATCCTTGGAGTGTAAAGATAAAGATGTCTAGCAGCAATGGTCAAGATGCATTGGTGGGAGAGAAAGCAGTTAGGCCATTATTGCTGTGGTTTGAGTTTTGATGATAAAGGCACCAGTGGGTTGCTGGATCAGTCAGATTCAATCAGGAAAGCAGATCCACTCTGAGTATATGGAATAAGGATTCGTTATAGATATGGACCTTAAGTATCATGAGAGAAGCCATGGAAGTAAGCGTCTGAAAGGGGGAGTTGGAACGTTTGAGAAAAGTCCACTAACTAGTCTCCCTGAAGCACTGGCACAGGTGGAAAAGTTGGAGCTTCAGTTTGGAGGATAGGTATGTGTAGCCTCCAGGGTGGGACCACAAAGGAGAGGTGGTAGAAAACTCTGTGGGAAGTTGCATCTCTGTGTAGCTACTGTTTCTGTAGGTTTCCAGCCATGTGTCTGGTAGTGAGCCCAGGCTACCGTTAGTCATAAGGGCCAACAGCTGGGAAAGAGAGCCAGTCATGAAGTAGATGAGAGCAAGACAGCCAGATGAGAAAGAACCCCCCCTCCAAAAGACCACCTCTCCACCTCTGCATCTGTCTGTCTTCACTTCTCATCATTATGACCTTCAGAGGGCAGTGGCTGCTAATTCACTTCACCTTTCAAAACTTGCTCAGATTCTTTGAATTACTCTAGGTCCTCTGGGAAGTAGAAGCCAAAATGGGGTTAACAATGCAAGAGACTTTTTTTTTTTCTGGCTGCGTTGGGTCTTCGTTGCTGTGCGCGGGCTTTCTCTAGCTGCGTTGAGCGGGGGCTACTCTTCGCGTTGCAGTGCGCGGGCTTCTCATTGCAGTGGTTTCTCCTGTTGCGGAGCACAGGCTCTAGGTGCACAGGCTTCAGTAGTTGTAGCACGTGGGCTCAGCAGTTGTTGTACGCAGGCCCCAGAGTGCAGGCTCAGTAGTTGTGGTACGTGGGCTTAGCTGCTCCGTGGCATGTGGGATCTTCCTGGACTAGGGATCGAACCCGTGTCCCTTGCATTGGCAGGCAGATTCTTAACCACTGTGCCACCAGAGAAGTCCCTGCAAGAGACTTTTTAAGGGAACCATCTGTGAAGGAAAATGGAGAGAGAGCCAGGGTAGGAGGGAGGCTGAAAGAGCCATCAGACCATGAAGCAGGTCTGGTCCTAGGTGAAGGAGAGAGGGAAGAAAGGAAGGTTGGGTGGATCAGTATAGTTCTAAGAGAGTTTGGCAAAGCCACTGGGCAGTCCTTAAACAAAATCAGAGGAATGTCCATCAGAGGAATGTTCCATCTCACAGGTACAAGCCTGCTTTAGTATCCCTGCCATGCTCAGTCATTGTCTGAGAGTGGCCCATGGGAGGAAGTGTGACATGGGTGCTTACGTGGTGACAGATTTCAGAGTCCAGCATCTGGGGCCAGTCAGTTGCCCTCCCTCTAGCTAGAAATCCAAGAATCTTATTCTCATGACCACCACATTCTTCTCTTGATCAAGTCTCACCTGGAACCATATAGGGAATGGATTAAGTTCCAGCTTAGCCAAACTGGCCACAGTTGGAAACAGTAGGGATAAGCAGAGGGCTTGGGAAATGCCTCATTAAGCAGAAAATGACAGGATGATGACTGGAAGGATGAAGGGGCCAAATAGAAGACTAAGGTCAAAATGTGTCTTGTCTAGGCTGCTGGGTATCCTTAAGAGAAAGAGAGAAGGAAATTAGAAGCAAGAGCTGGTCTGGAGGAAAGCTGACAAATCCAATTCTAGACGAATTGGAGGTCCTGGAAGGACATGCAAGTAGAACTATCTAACAAGCATCTGGAAACACTAGACTGGCTCTTGGGCACAAGTGCAGGGGGAAAGATTGGATGGCCCTGCATTCAGAAGAATTTGTGGAAGGCATGAGAATATGTGGGTTCTAAGAGAGTGGAGAAAGAAGAGAGGACTTAATCCAGGTTTGTGCCCACATCTAGGGGGACTCAGAGAGTAAAGGGACAGAAGGATCATTCCAAGATAGAAAGGAATTGAGAACCAAGATCACAGACTGCCACCAGGGCCAGAGAAAGTAGAGTCTCAGGGAGGAAACACCAGGAATACCAATGCTCCAAAGAGGCCAGGAGATTGAGGACACACCACAGCTGCCATGAGATTTGGGATTAGAAGCTCATTTGTGTTTTTGCATAGTGTAATTTCCAAAGAGAGGTAGAGGCAAACATAGATCTCCGGACATGAAGAAATGAGCAGCAGGTTACAAAAATGAGGGATGTGAATGTAGGTTAGTGGAGCCGTCTGACCCGTATGGAGAACCAATGAAAGGTTCTCCAGCCAAGGCAAATTTGACCAGAATTGTACACAGAGAGGAAGGAGCCAGTGGAAAAAAGAGAGACTGACAATATTAAAAAGGACAAAATCCTGAAAGAGCTTGGAAAGGTGGAATCAAGAGCTCAGGGGAAGGAGAGGTTAATCTCAGAAAGAAGACACAGGTATTCTTTTCACACATACATATCCCCTCCCCTGCTCCCAGCAGAGGAAATTCTGGCTCCTTCTCTAGAGGTCATGCCCATTATCCTCAGACTAATTAGCACCATGCATTTTTACTACTAACAATACCTCATAAGCCGATCATACATTCACAAAGTAAAAATGTAAGTCGCTTGGCTTTTGCTTATTAAAACTAACTGCATGGAACAATTAATAAAGAGAAATATCTTGCAACTCACTAGAGAAGAATCATCCATAGATGTCAGGATTCTGGTATTTTATTCCTACATTAAATATAAGGACATGGGGGCTTGTTAAACTGGCTTTTTATTTGGAGATTTGTGGAGTTAGCATATTCCGAATGTCTTTGGCAAGACAATTTAGGTAAGAAAGTTTGTGCATATCTTTTAGTGCAGGTGACAACATTCCAATAACGTATTTTACAGAGAGCGGAACACAGTCATTAATAAGGCAAAATCCTCAGCAGTCATGCATATTTCTTTTTTGTAACAAGCATCTTGTTTGGTAATGGCAGGACAGCAGAGTGACTATCCTGCCACACTGAAATTCATGAAGTCCAATCCATTTTATGAAATGCACATATAAAGACTTTCTGCTCTATTCTTTCTAAACTGCCGTCTCTATCCTTACGACTTAGGGATTTGGGAAATACTCTCCTAGTATTACTTTAAAATGCATCTCCCCTGCAGTATATCCATTATGTCAATTGAACTACATAAGAAATTATTAAAATATAGCCTGCTTTATTTATGTAAGGATAATTATTTGTGGAGGTTACCATGCTTAGAAGGAGTAGGGGAAGAACTAATGGCTGTATTGGAGGACCATCCTGGGACTCAGCATCTTTGGAAGAGCAGCTAGGAGACCATTCAAAAATATTGGTTTGGCCAAAAACCTCGTTTGGGTTTTTCTATAACATCTTACATGGGAAAAACCTGAATGAACTTTTTGGCCAACCCAATACATCAAGCAAATCAAAAGATCAGCATTCCTCTCCTTTTGTAAGATGAAAGGGAAAAATGAAGAAAGCGCATACTCATCATCGCTCTGGTTCAGTTCCTTTCTGTAGGCTGCTCTGCCAAACCTGGCTTATTGAGACTAACTGGAGAGAAGTGTCTGATTTATAGAATGTTTTCCAAGAAATGCACTTAGTAACTCAAACCTAAATGCAAATGGTAACTCAAACTGGGTACAAATTTTGCCAGGTGGGTGTCCTGGAAGCGCCAGTTCCCAGACTGGGTCTGACAATGCTTTGTAATTAGCATAGTGACTGTGTGTGCAGTACGTTGATGCTCCTAAAGGGCTGTCTTTATGCCCATTTTTTCAATCTTCAATATTCTCCCTGCAACTTTGTTTACCCTAGTAAGTAACCTTTTGGAAATAAACTTTAGTCATGTCCCTGTTCCATGAACTCAAATTTAGTGGGACCTCAATTAAGGAGGATTTATTTGTGTGTGTTTGTGTGCGTGTGTGGGCGCACATGCACACTTGTATGCATGTTTTTAGCCATTTTATTTTTAACCCAGGAAGGAGAAAAAGAAAACACCAAGACATCACCAAGTTATAGGCCACAATATCATATAAGTTCTGCACATGGTGATAAGGGCATGGTCTGCACATGGTGATAAGGGCATGGTCCTCAAGGGAGGTGAATTGATATTTTTTGAATGTATGCCAAGTTCCAAACCCTGAATTAGGTGATTTTGTATTAGAATCTAGGATTTATAAATCTTAGCCCAGGGATTCTTGTAATCTAATATTCTAGTCATCTAATTCTTATAATACCAAAATACGCTCCCTTGAAAAGACCCAAAGAAGCTCAGGATTAGGCTTTGGGATAGCAGAGTAATCAGGAGTCACTTAGGTAGCAGTTCAACTCGCTGAAAAAAGTAGATGACCTAGAATAAAGACAAAGAAGAAAAAACCACCAAAAAACGTGTGTCCCTCAAAACAAAACAACAAAAAACTCTGAAGGAAATCAAATACAGAGCAAGTAAAACAAACGGACTCAAATCAGCAAACTTGAACTCATGCACTTTTCTTATAGTAGAGCTTCACGACTTCACTGAGAATCAATATATTCTTATATTGGACACAATTTTAAGTGGCTTGAATGAGTGCTTTCTTAGCCAGCTGGAGATTAGAAGCAACCTGTTCCATTAAGGTGCTGCTAGTGGCAGCTCTAATTCTAACTGAAGGAAGAGCTATAGTCCTCTATGTCTAGCAGATGTCCAAACTCAACACCTGCCAATCTAGGGTCTCTGATGTAGAGGATGAAGTGCTTCAATAATCTCCACATATATTTCTATATTATAGCACAGAGAACTATGACTCTGGGTCATCAAGCAAAGAGTAATTTATGTCCAATGGACTCATGTTAAGGTGGGAAAAATATCCAAAATGTTTTGGAGTAGAGTTTTTACCACATTTAAATTTTATTTTATTTTTAAATTTTTTATTGAAATACAGTTGATTTACAATGTTGTGTTAGTTTCAGGTGTACAGCAAAGTGATTCAGTTTATATATATATATATATATATATATATATATATGTATATATATATATATATGTTCTGTTTTACATTCTCTTCCATTATAGATTATTACAAGATATTGAGTATAGTTTCCTGTGTTATATAGTAGGTCCTTGTTGCTTATCTATTTTATATATTGTATTGTGTATATGTTAATCCCAAATTCCCAATTTATCCCTTCTCCCCTTAAATTTTATTGATGAGGAATATTTCATTTGTGACAGAGATGGAAAAACACTATTTTTTCTTTTACTTCATTCATTCTTTTCCTCAATCATTTACTTGCTCATTATTTTCATCCACTCAACAAAATCTGATATGGCTGAGGTGTTTCTATATTAAGACGTTAAGGAAATACTGTATTTTCAGGTGGTCTGCCTTCCGGTTGATCTTAAATCACTTACACAGATCTAACAACTTTTAGGATCCAAATGCAATCTGGGGAAATGTTTCCCTGATGAAAGGGAAATGAAGAACTCTGGAGTAGCCATGAGAACGAAACCGCAATCCAAGGCAGTTCTTTTAAAAAAATTTTAATTGTGAGTGAATGAATGCTCTTTGTCATTAATATAGATCTTGTCCATATAAACAGAGAAAAACCACTGAGGCAATGTTATAGATTTAAAAGAATAAAAGGGAAAATGAACAGAAGAGAAACAAAGAAGAAAGAAAAGGAAGAAAACATTAAAACAGGAGGAGGTCCCCACTCTGAGCAATGCAAATACGCATTAAGCTACTTCTCAGCTCAGGATAAAATAAACTCTTCAATTGCACCAAAATAATGTACCGACCCAATAGGTACAGAGGACCAGCCTGAACTATGTCCTAAGGCAAAGTTTACCTTTGCTTGAAAATTCTCTTTCAGAATTCGGTTCCATTTATATATTCAGTTCTTTTCAGCTAATTTCTCAGATATTTATTGAGTCTTAAAATAGGGTAGGCCTATTCAATCTATGCACCTTGTTAAAACTGTCCCTTACCAATTAGTTCCAAAAATATTTGGAGACACACACACACACACACACACACAAACTCACACACACGCCTACATTTTTATTACTTTTAAATAACCCTAATTAAGTGTGCCACTTCCTTGTGATTACTGTCTTTTCTTTTCCTAAACAATTGGAAACCAGAGACGTCAAGTCTTACACAAACAGCTAAAAGTAACTATAATAAAACTGATTCAATAAAACTGTGAAATTGGCTAACTTGATTTTCTTTGCTTTCATGACTTGCCTTTCCTGTAACATCATTTAATTTCCTCATTTATTGAGCACTTACTGTCAGGCATTAATAAACCTTTTCTCAGAAAATATTTTGATATTGGTTATTTATTTACTTATTTATCTGTTTGTTTATTTACTTACAAATGAGTATCTATCTATCTGAAACAGGAGGGAAGGGGACAGGGCACAACCTTTAAAAGAATGACATAGCCATAGCACATGACAAAAACTGGTTAGAACAAACTAGGTCCAAGATGGTAGAAGACTGACTTCCAGTAGACCTTGAGCCTCATTATACACTCATTGTAATACATTAGCATCTACATGACACAGCCACCAGCACCATGACAGTTCTGAGGACAACCATAAAAGGCCAAAAAGTGGGCGGTGGCCCAGTTCCTGGAAATCTCCACCCCTTCCCCAAATAATTGCAATAATCCTCCCGCTCATTAGCCTATGAAATTACCCAGCCCATAAAAACTAGCCATGCCATATTTCAAGGCTCTCTCTAACCTTCTGAGATGACCCACACTCTGTGGAGTGTGTTTCTCTCTAAATAAATCCACTTCTTACCTATAACTTCGTCTCTCACTGAATTCTTTCTGTGACAAGACATCAAGAACCTCAAATTCACCAGGCACATTATCTATCTATCTATCTATCTATCTATCTATCCATCTATCTATCTCTTCTTTTAAGTGCCAGGCTAGGTACTGGTGTTTCACCAATAAACAAGATAAATATATTTACAGTCCAAGAGTATGGTCTGTAAATCAATGTGTTGCCTTCCCCAGGGTATCTGCTTTTAAACTCTCTCAGATTGCAGAATAAAAGACTTCGAGCTGTAAAAAATAGGAGTAAAAAAACTATTTCCCTACCCTCTTATCATATGTGTCTGAGGCCTGAGAATTAAACTGACAAAAGACAGACTAAGAGAAGAAAAGTCATACACATTTTATTTGATGTTAATATTTTAATTTTTAGCGCATAGAGACCTTCGCAGAAAAGAAATGAAGACCCAAAGAGGTGGTTAGACCTGGGGGCTTATATACCATTTTAACAAAGGGCAATATATCTGTAGAAAAATGACAAGACAAAGGAAAAGGGGTTTGGGCTTCTGGGAGCAGTAAATTGTGGGAAGGTAAATATATGGGGAAAACTAATGGAAGATAAGTGTTATTTTAGTAAGACTTGTTTGTGCAAACCCATCTCGGGGCTGACTGTCTATCTCCAGTGGTAAGAGTTGTTCTCCACCTTGTACGAGAGAGAGGAAGGAGAAAATGTTCACAAAGGAAACTTTTTAATCTGTTTTTAGGCAGATAGGGGGAGGGCAAAGAGCTCCTTCCGTGTTTGCTGCTTCTTAATTTCTTCAGCTCAAAAATAATCCTTATGCCAAAGTGGCATATTTTGGAGTGGCATATTCTGACCCCTTTCAGTACCTTATTAAAGGACTTGTTATATTAAAGGGGTGGGGTATTGGGGCCTGGAGACTGAATGGATGGGGACCACATCCCCATCTGGATGAAGGCATTAGGAGGGTGGAGGCTTTCTTTCTGGAACAAGTTACTGGTTATCTGCACAGCATACCCTCCAGTAAACCTTTTGCGATGGTTTCTTCTAAGCTGTGGAACTTGCCTTCTTCTTTTAATCAGGCTTTAATTTGGGCTTCTATTCACTGAACTCCCTGGTTCCACCCCAGTGTTATGCTCTTCGTTTTCCATCTCCCCTGTCTTCCCCACACTCCACCCCCCTGATCTGGTGGAGCTAATTTCCTTGGGCTGTGAGCTTTCCTATTGGTTATGAATGTAGGTGAAAAGAGGGCCTTGGAGACAGCAAATCTGCACTCCTTAGTCTATAACTCAGTGACCTTGGGCAAGTTACCTAATTTTCTAAACCTAGTTGCTTCAGCTGCAAAACGGGGTGCTAATAACTTCTGCCCCAATGTCTCTGTGAGAATTATATGTATGAGAAACTCTCAACTAATAATAGCTAGTGTTTATTGCATACTATGGAATGCCAGGCACTTTTCTAAATACCTGAAGTGTATTTGTCTCAGTAAATCATTAACAAAAATTGTATAAGTAGAAATCATTCTTTTCAATCTCCTTTTTTAGAGGAGGAAATTGGGGGCAGAGGGGAAGCAGAGACACCTGAGGTCATATGGTTATTTAGGTGCTAGAGCTGGGTTTGTGATCCAATCTTTCGGTCTCCAGAGCTCTGTTTGTAACCCCTATCTTATTGGCAGCCAGCACAGGCTAATTTTCTCTCATTTCTTTGAGTGTTTCCAATGCTTGCCTACCGGCCTCCTGGTCCTCTCTGCGGACCCCTACTGGACACCAACACAACTGCACCAGTAGTCCCTTGGGCCACTGAGGGCTCCCTTTCATTAAAGCTTGTGGCAGATGAAACCTGGCAGGAACCTTCTTCTCAGGGATCCCCCTCTCCCTGCCCTATTGCATCACACCAGCAATCGCCAGTCTCTGCCCACAGGTCTAACCAGCTGCAGAAACCCTGAGTCTCTGGAAAGCAAACACGAAAGCTCACAGGGTCTGGCGTTCAGATCCTTCTCTTCCAGTTTTGACCCAACTCCCCAGAACAGTCACTTAGACGTAGTGCAGCGAAACTGTTTTTTTTTTTTGTTTTTTTTTTTTCCCGTACGCGGGCCTCTCACTGTTGTGGCCTCTCCCGTTGCGGAGCACAGGCTCCGGATGCGCAGGCTCAGCGGCCATGGCTCACGGGCCCAGCCGCTCCGCGGCATATGGGATCCTCCCAGACCGGGGCACGAACCCGTATCCCCTGCATCGGCAGGCGGACTCTCAACCACTGCGCCACCAGGGAGACCCGCGAAACTGGTTTGATGAGTGATTTCCAGGCTTTGGTTTGTTCTCTCTCCTGATAGCTGTTCTCACGTAGCTGAAGGCCCGTGGAATGGAAGAATAAGAAACGCGCTTTGTGGAGCCCAATGAGAAGAAATACCAGAGGTCAATTTCAGCTCCACGCAGAGGAGACTTTTTTTTTTTTCTTCAACAATTGAGCTTGTTTCCATCTATAGAACAGGCTCTCAGAAGGATGGGCTCTCTGTCTGTGGAAGTGTTCGGGCCCAAGGAGGACTCCTAGTCCAAGGCACTGGAATGTCATGGTTCCTAGTAAGAGCAACGTGGACTTTGAAATCAAGCTGAATTGGAATCCCAGCAACACCACTTTCTTGTGCATTGAATGAGTCACTTAATCTTGCTGAGTTTCCTTGTGTATGAAACGGAGTAAGGGCTGGGGAGAGGGTTGAATGATAGGACATATGACTCACACCTTGGCTGGTGCCACACTTAGAGGGCACTCAACAGATGGTGTTTATTTATTTAACTGACACTCGTAGAGGCCTTATTATGTGTCAGACATTATTCCAATTGCCTTGCAAATATTAACTTATTGATTCTCATAATAATCTTATGAGGTAGTACTCTTTATTATATCTGGGTGGAATATTGGATGCAGTGATTTCTAAAGTCCTTTCCAACTCTGAGAGTCTATGACCAGGATCCTGTCATGGTGATGCTAATAACAGATCCAGCCGGGCAGCTCTTGTTGAAGAGAACTGATTCTCAGAAGACTGTTTGATTATATTAGCTACTAGCTTTCCTGATCCTAAGGGTCAGGCATTTAGATGGATACACTCTTCAACCCTCACACAGCTCAGGGCCCATGAAAATACCTCCCAATCAATAATTTTCTCCCTTACAGTCAAGTCCATTAACAAAATTTTCCAGTGTCTTTGAAAGCATACTCTGCCTGCCTGGAAAAATGTTCTCCTTTTCTCCCTTCTCTCCCCTCTCTGCCTTCTTTTGCTTCTTATAATTAATTGCTACCATGTACTTAATACTTATGTATGCCAAGATCCATGTTAAACTATACACATGTATGTGCCTATCTATACACATACATATATACATACATACACACATTTTTGAGTGATGTGAGACAGTTGTGTTTTGGTAAATTCTTAAATATGGTCCAGTCTGATTTCATTCAGGCCCTTGCTTATTTACATAGCTGCTTTATGTGCCTGGGATCTATTCCTGTCCCCGAAGATCCCTTCCTCCCTGTCTGGGAGCCCCTGCTCCAGCTAAGTAAATAGCAAAACTCAGGTTTCCCCTGACAACAACTTTCTCATTATTTAGAAGAAAGAAAAAGTGCTTTATAATGAAAGGTGATCAAAACAAGATTGAGGTAAAAGACAAGGCAATCAGAAGGTAGAAAATGAATATGGCATCTAAAGAACTGCATAAGGCCTTGAGAGACCAGGCCAGTACAAGCTGGTAATTATGTGTTAAGACTGAAGCATTACTCACAAGCTAACATTTTGCATGATGGATTTTCTGTGAGTAAATGCATGGGTCGTTTTTTTTTGTTGTTGTTGTTCTTATAGATTTTTTTTTTAACCACAAACATAGCCTAGAAGGAGGGAGGAATAAAAGGAGAATCATTCCTTCATTATTGATATAATTATTCAATAGTCATAGATTAAGTTTTTATTTTGGCTAGTTTGGGGTCCCCTAGTATGGGAAATATTTGGAAAACTATAAAAGCAAACAAATTGATAAAAGGGTAAAAAAATGGGCTTTGCTAAAAAGTTAACAATGGTTATTCATTCAAGGAAAAATATGGAAATTTACCAGTCAGTGCCTTTAATTATAGAAGAGGTTATTATAAACAATAATGGTCAATTATTTTTCTTTGCCAGGTGGAAAAAATAAGAAGAAATAGGTTTCAGCTACAGCAAGAAGAGTTGAGGGGCCATAATGGAATCTCATTATAGAATTATTAAGAGCCCGTGTGACTGGGCTGTGTTAGCACAGCGTATGGCTATGAGATAAGGACCTTCTCACTCTACTTTCTGTTGATCTCATTACTCACTACACCCACACACCCTCAATCTCAGTTCCAGTGGGACAGATTGTTGGAGCTGCTACTGCCAACTGCCTAATCGGCATTGCTGGGCGGCCTCTGCTGTGTCTGATTTCACTCCCAACATCACACCTCCCAGGTTCCAGTTGGGGCAGGCGACAGGGCAGCAAGCTCAGCACTAGGGGACCTGGTTGGCAGGTCCTGCTCCCCAGCTTGCTTTCCTTCTTTGGACCCCAGTTTTCTCATCTATAAAATAAGCAAGTTGGTCTTAATGCTAATAGTTCTCAAACTTCGGTGTAGTGAAATCTTTAAAATTATTGGATTTTTTTTTTTTTTGGAGACAGTGCTTGTTTAAAATTTAGAATTCTACCTGTTTCCCTACATAAATTTTTATTTAGTTAATCTGGAGTGGGGCACAGGACCCAAGATCCTGTTTACTAATAAGCATCTGATATGAGTGATCCTGGGCTAGTGTATTAGTTTGCTTGGGTTGCCATAATAAAATACCACAGACTGGGTGACTTAAACAACAGAAATATATTTTCTCACAGTTGTGCAGGGTAGAAGTCCAAGATCAAGCTGTTGGCAGGTGTTGTTTCTCCCAAGGCCCCTGCCCTTGGCTTGCAGATGGCACCTTCTTGCTGTGTGTTCACGTGGTCTTTTTCCCTGGTGTCTCTGTGTGTGTCCTAGACTCTTCTTAGAGGGACAGTCAGATGGGATGAGGGCCCACTCTTGAGACCTCATTTTAACTTAATCACCTCTTTAAGGGCCCTATCTCCAAATATAGTCACATTCTGAGGTACTGAGGGTTAGGGGTTCAACAAATGAATTTGGGAGGGGGACACAATTCAGCTCCTACCAGCTAGATAATCTCTAAAATTCTAGGACTGATGACAGCTAGTTCATACCTCTTTCCAGGCTCAGCTTCCTTTACGTGTCTTCTTATAGAACTATCGTGGAATAGCGAAATGCCTATTTTTATAATCTCTCCACTTCTCCAGCCAGAGTTCCCAGCATTACTTTGGTGACATCTGGCCTTAATCTCCTGGCCCTGATTGCTATTACCACTCCATCTAAGGTGCCTGCCACCCCGCCCCCCAACTCCTGCACTGATCTGAGGCCTATTATTGCTTTCTTTATTTGTTTCCTTATTTCCCGTCTTTCTCCCCTGCTAGGCTGTAAATTCCACAGATCAGCCTATCTGTGTAGTGTGTTTTGTCCCTAGCACCACACATAGCGCCTAGCACACAGTAGGCAGTCACTAAAGATTGATGCATGAATCAATGACTGAGCAACGGGTCTGAGTTGCGATGACCTTAAGGTCCAGTCAACCACAGATTTACCTTTTCCTCTTCATTCTTTCACAGGGACAATGTTTAAGAGACTTCTCCCCAGCCAGAGGGAATAAAATCTTTGGGATACTATCCACAATATCTATGTAGAGGCCTGGGAGAGGTGAAAATTATGCTCACTTATCATCCTACTAATGTCTTAAGTCACCAGTCTTCATAGTGCACTGGATCTAACGTACCCGGACTGTACTACCCTGAGACAGGTCAGGGACAGAGGGAGGTAGCTCATCAGCCAAGAACAAACATCACCCACCACCCGTGATGTCTAAAGTCCTGCATGGTTGAGTCTGCATGTGAGACAGGCTGGGACCTGAGACACTCTACCAGAGTGCTTGCACCTGGACAAAGTCTCCTCAAGCAACAGAATACAAAGAAACTATAAAGGCCTAAAGATAACTGCACTCAGGCATGGTTGGGGCAATTATGAACAATAGGATACCCAAAGGCCACAAACCAACTGCCATTTCTGAGGTGCTGGGAGCAAAAGCAGGGTATTGCACGTGATCCCTGAACACAGCACCACCATGGGGGTGGGCAGACCACCTAAGCCACACCTCCTGCCCAACCCACCCATCCCCCCCACCCTCTCCCCATTTAAGGGACCAGCTTCCCCCTGCCCCTGGGTGGGGAGCGAGCAAGAACACCTGCTTCTTGTTTTTGCTCCCTTGTGCTGTAGCATGAGCCCCTATAAAGCCTTGCCTGAGATTCTCATCTGGCCTTATTAATTTCTACTGATTAAAGAGTTCAAGAGCCTGGGGTGGTAACACATGGGTCCACAACTGGAATCTAGATGTGATCATCCATCTTCTTGCAGATGGCCAAAAGCTCTTTTTTTATAAAATTTGGGCCTGAGACGTTTGCTAGGAAAACAATTAAGCTTTTTATTGCCTGTCATTCTTTTAGCTTGATGGAGAGATGCTGGACTGTGTCAATAAAAGCAACACTATTAATGCAATAAGACTAAAAATAAATTAAAAAACAAAAATATCAACAATAGTTTGAAACAGAGACAGTCTGTGTGCGGCACACTGAAGATAGGTGAATTTTAATCTCGGATTGGGTTGGATCTACGTAAATGAAAGTGGTATCATATCTTCGGGCTACAAGGAGGCAATATTTTTAGATAGCGCTCATATGTATCTTCACTGAAGGCTGCAACCCCACATTGAGTTGATTGCTTTTTCCTTATGTTTATTAAATTTGAGAGCAAATATTTGTTTCCATGCCTGTTTCCTCTACTATACCAGTGGTTCCTAGAGAGAAATAATCACATCTTATTTATTTCTGCATCTCCTACACCTGCTACATGGCCTCAAAAATTGAATGAATGACTAACAAGGAGATTTAAATATTATTGAGTAGTAGATATTGCCAAAATGTTTTATGGCAGATTAGACTGAGACACATTAATTACTACAATGATCATTCTAACATAGTCTACTCTCAATAATTCTATTTACAGAATTAAAATAAAACCTGGTTTTAGTCTAAGGCTAAAATTTCTTAGAATGGGGAATGCCATGCCTGTCTGAGGGAAGAAAGAAGCCAGAAGGATGCTTGCATGGCCCACCTCTGGGACTGCAAAATGATTTTCAAATTATCCCAAGTCAGACATAATCAAAAAAGTAAGTGTATTGGAGCAGAGTTAAATAGCTGTAGCACAATGCAAAGCATTTTAAAAAATCATCTTGTGCTCCAAATTCTACACAGTATCATGCCACTCAATAATGTACATAATAGTAAATTAACTTTAATTATTAATACCAATAGTCCCATTCACTGAGAAATCAGTTTATAATAAAGAGTTATTTAGTTTCCAAGCTCCTGGGGCCATAGCCAAGCACCTACCTGCCAGAGAGGCAGTCATGGGGGATCGCTATTAATTATCTGTCCTATTATTCCTCTTTCCCTGAGAAAGAGCAACAATATACGCTCCACATCTAATGAAGGTACGAAGGATCCATCCATGCCCACCTCGTTATTTCAGGTCCTTCTATCAGGGAGATTGTCCTGTGTTGTCACCTAGGACCGCTCAGCAGGTAACACAGCTCCTTAAGAAGCCTTTAGAGCTGCACAGAAATTCCCTTTTATTTTTTTTAAGAAAACATCTTTAATCTTACAGTACAGTACCTTGAAAAGTACAGTAGTACAGTACAGCAGCTGGCATACAGGGGTTGGCATCGAGTGAACAGGCAAGAAGAGTTACTGACTGGAGGAGGGAGAGGAGGTGGGAGATGGTAGAGCTGAAGGGTCGTCAGGAACAGGAGATGGAAGCCAGGCTGCAATTCCACTCACGCCTGATGTTGATGGTACAGGTTCTGGTTCCTTGCTGGATTCGATTCTGTCTACCCTCTTGAAAAAAAAAACGATCCAGTGATGTCTGGGTAATAGCTCTTTTTTTCTTGTCATAGACGACACGGTAGCCCTGTATTGCATTCTGAACGGCTGCTGCAACCTTCGTGTACCATTCTATGTTCAAGAAATTTCCTTCTTGAGCTAATCTTTCTCACTGTGCTCCCAACCAAACTGTTTTTTTCTTGGGGAGGAGATTATAAAAGAGCCATGAATCATCCTTAAGTTGAACAAGGCTTTTAAAAAAATTATGGTAAAATACATACAAAATGTATCATTTTAACCATTTCAAAGTGTACAGTTTAATAGCATTTAGTTCATTCACGATGCTGGGCAAGCATCACCACTACCCAAGTCCTGAAGATTTTCATCACCCCAAAAGGAAACTCCATCACCATTAAGTAGTCACTCCCCATTCTCTCTTCCCCCACACCTGGCAACCACTAGTCTGCTTGTTCTCTCTGTGGGTTTGCCTATTCTGAATATTTCATATTCAGTCTGTGGCCTTTTGTGACTAGCTGCCTTCACTTAGCTAGGTTCATCCACTTTGTGGCATGTACTAGTACTTCAGTTTTTTTATGACTGAATAGTATTCCACTGTGTCACATTTTGTTCTTTAGTTGATGAACATTGGGTTGTTTCCATCAATCAAACTTTTTTTTCTTTTTAAAAATTAAAAAATTTTTATACAATATTTAAAGATTACTTTCCATTTACAGGTATTACAAAATATTAGCTCTATTCCCTGTTCATCAACCAAACTTTTTAAGGAAAGCCCCTATGCATTATCTCCACCTCCTTAATCTAGTGGGATCTGGCTTCTGCCCTATCAAGAATAACAGCCAGTATCGACAACAGCTGATGGTTATGGAGAGCTTGCTCTGTTCCAAGCATTGTGCACAGTGGTTTACGAGTATAACCCCACTTGATCCTCATAGGGCAAAAGCTTGTGCAGGTTAGACTTATACCAGGCAGCCTAGCAGAGGGGCTGGGGACTGAAATCCAACCCAGACTCCACTGGCTGTGTCCATCCTGTGGGAGAGGCACTGGGATCCCCAGTGTGCACAAAAGCAACTCTGTCAACAGCACTTTGGGTAAATATTATCATTATTCACAACCTATGCTTAAGGAAAGTGAGAATTAGAGAGTTTCTATAATATTCAAGATTATACAAAGATCTAACAAAGAGGAAGACAGCAGGGCTTAAACCCAGAGGCAAATGAGTCCATATCCTCTGCTACCATCCTGTACAAGGATAACGTTGGAAAGGACTTCTGTGGTCTCCCTTCTTCTTCCAAGATTTTCTTCTACTGTAATCCAAAGTAAAATATGTATTTTATACTGTGACCCAGTACCTAATGCACATATATAACAAAATAAGTTTCATGAAACTACACTTAACCTTAGTAACTGCAATGCACTTTTCCATTCTATTTCATTAAAAAAAAAATACTGGTGAAGCTCCACTAAATTGACTTCTAACAGACAGTCACCCACAGTTTAAAAACCATGGCTGAAAACTCAACCATCCATTTTTTCAGTCTTTTTTCACTTGAACTTGTGGTGACATTTGACACTGTTAGATGGACCTCTACTTCTTGGAATTCAACATGTTTTTGGATCACTCTCTCCTGGGCTTGAGAACACTGTTTCCAGCTCTTTCCCCACATCTCCTAATCTCAGTTAATGCCTTCTCTACCTATCCAATCTCTCAAGGTATATAAAGAACTCTTACAACCAAAAGATAGAACAGACTCTTCAAAAAAGAATATATACAAATGAACAAGCACATGAAAAAAATGCTCAATGTCATTAGCCATCAAATAAATGAAAATTAAAACCACCATAAAATACCACTATATATCCACAAGAATGTCTAAAATTGAAAAGACCAACAATGCAAGTGTTGGCAAGGACATGGAGCAATGTATATTGTTGGTGGGAATACAAAATGGTGCAAACACTTTGGATAATTGTTTGGCAGTTTCTTGTAAAGTTAAGTTTACATTTACCATGTACTCTAGTAATTCACTCCTAGTTATTTCCCTGATGAGAAATAAAAATGTATTTCACACAGAGACTTGTACAGAAATGTACATAACAGCTTCATTTGTAGTAGCCCCAAATGGAAACCAACAAAAACATCCATCAACAGGTGACCATTGGTACATATAAACAAATAAAATTTGGTACATCCACTCAACAGAATACTATTCAGCAAAACAAAGGCACAAACTACTGACACAGACAGTATTCTATATGAATTTCAAAAATATTATGCTGAGTGAAAGAAACCACACACAAAAAAGAGTGCACACTGTAAGATTCTACCTATATGGAATTATAGAAAAGAAAAAACTAATTTATAGGGACAGAAAACATATCAGTGTTTATCTGGGTTGGGCGGCATAGGGGAATTGTTTACTGGCTGTCAAGGGCATAAGAGAACTTTTGAGATGATGAAAATACTTCATGTATTGGTTCTGTATGTATTATAT
The DNA here is from genome assembly GCF_964341445.2 of Mesoplodon mirus. Taxonomy (NCBI): domain Eukaryota; kingdom Metazoa; phylum Chordata; class Mammalia; order Artiodactyla; family Ziphiidae; genus Mesoplodon; species Mesoplodon mirus. The sequence continues at coordinate 38,390,703 of NC_138983.1, forward strand.
ATGTATTATATTATATATTATGTATATATTATATATATTTATATATTATATATGTGTATATGGGTGTATATATTTGTCAAAACATCAAAACTATATACTTAAAATTGACACATTTTAATTTTATGTAACACATACCTCTATAAAGTTAATTTAACCAGTCAACTGGAATTTTTAAAAAAGTGTTCAACCTCTTCCTTCTCTTCCTTTTTATCACCTCCTACAACTAATCAGTTATTCAATTGTCCTGCCTCGACTTCAAACATTTCTCTCAAATGAGTCTCTCCTCTCACTCTCTATTGCCTGGTCTTAGTTCCGGTCCTCAATATCTCTCTCCTGCACCGAGGTGAAAGCATTCCATTTTCCCCCACTCTCTCTCCCCTCAACTCCAGCCAATGTTCTCCTTCTCCTAAATCCTAATCATATCCTGTCACTCCCTTTATGAAAAGCCTCCGTTGGCTACACTTTGTCTACAGGTTGAGATACACTTTCCTACTTTCCTCTCTCCCTCTCTTCGTCCCACAAATAATTATGGGCAAGACAGGCATTCAGCACACCATGCAGAACCATTCACAAACTAGACTCTCTCCAGGCTCATCTTTAGTCACCTGGAACTTTCACAACTCCATATCTTAATACATTCTGTACCTGTCACCTGTTTTTTGCTCTTCCCTCTCACTCTTCTTATCTTTTTCTATTTCTTAGAGATTCCCCATCTGTGAAGCTTTCCCCCACCTACCCAGGCAGATATAGGTGTCTCAAAACCTTTTACTTAACCCAAACATAACATTGCCTGGTTATCATTTCACTGTCTATGAAGTCTGCTCCCTTTTTATTTTCTTTTAAATTTTTTAAAATTAATTTTTATTGGAGTATAGTTACTTTACAATATTGTGTTAGTTTCTACTGTACAGCAAAGTGAATCAGCTATATGTATACATATATCCCCTTTTTTTTTGGATTTCCTTCCCATTTAGTTCACCACTGAGCATTGAGTAGAGTTCCCTGAGCTATACAGTAGGTTCTCATTAGTTACCTATTTTATACATAGTATCAAGAGCATATATATGTCAATCCCAATCTCCCAATTCATCCCGTTCCCTCTTTCCCCCTTGGCGTCCATACGTCTGTGTCTCTATTTCTGCTTTGCAAATAAGATCATCTATAACATTTTTCTAGATTCCACATATATGCGTTAATATGTGACATTCATTTTTCTCTTTCTGACTTCACTCTGTGTGACAGCCTCTAGGTCCATTGTTCCCTTTTCAAATGGTATGATTTGTTGTTACAGACTGCCGTATTCATACCTGTGCCTCTAACAACTAACATGATGGTGCTTAATAAATGTTTATTGAATTAGAAGAACCAGGCACATACATTGGCTATATTTCTATTGATGATGAAGTTAGCAACATAAATTCTCCTGTTAAAATTAATTTTTCCTTCTCCTGTCCTCCCATAATCTTTTGTCAATGCCTCTCCTGTATCACTTATTATCTCCTCACTTGATTGTGACCTTTAAAAAAATTTAGAAATACTTTAAGCACCTCAAAAAGTGTAGAGTGAATAATAAACTTCCAGGTACCCATTCTTGTCAAATCTTAGCATTTTTGCTCTATTTGCTTCAGATGTGTTAAAAAATTAAAAATAACTTTTATAGATATAGTTGAAGGTTCCTAGGACCCTTTCCCAATGTCTTTCCCTTTCCTTCCCCTCAAAGGCAATCGCTCTCTTAAATTTGATGTTTATCATTTCTTTGCATAGTTTTATACCATGTACATACAAATTCACAAACAATGCATGGCGTTTTTACATATTTTAAAACTTTATATAAATAAATATAATACTGCACATATTATTCTGCAAGTTGTTTTGTCTCAACATTATATTATGATTTGTCCATGTTGATACCTAACTCTAATTTAAATGAGTGAGATAAAAAATATATGGCAGGGAATTCCCTGGTGGTCCAGTGGTTAAGACTCTGCACTTCCACTGCAGGGGGTCCGGGTTCCATCCCTGGTCGTTGAACTATCATCCCACATGCTGCATGGTGTGGACAATAAATAAATAAATAAATAAACTTACACATTAAAAAAAATATATATGCTAGCATAAATGTTGAATCTAACTTTGTGTAAGCAGAGAACATGTTATATTGTGCAGTCATGATTCTCAAAATTTGCCAGCTACAATATGTGACTTACCAATCATTAGCCTGCCTTCTGCTGACTGCTGTACTGGAGACCATGTCACAGTATAGTACAGATATCTCTGAAGATACATTACATTAAGAATCAGGACTGGACAGCATCTTTCATAAACTATAGAGATGGACTAAATCTACAGGTTTGTAATTTATCAAGGACAAGTGTAAGGTACTGCATTTGGGTAAAAAAATCCAATGGCACAAATATCAGAGGGGGAGATGTGGCTGAGAAGCAGAACATGAGCAGAAAATAGGTTTTTTTTTTAATTGACAAGTAAGCAAGGCTGTGAAAGGCAGCTGCAGTGGGGAACCACTGAGATGGAATCTGGAATGAGGAAGTTTGGCGATGGAGTACACTCCTCAGGGCTGCTTGGACCTTACTGGAAGGCAGGCTTCAGTTTCTGAATGTGGAGCTTGTGCAGAAGAAACTAACGAGAATGCTTGAAGGAAAAGGTAATGTTTTCAAGAAAAGAGGTTGAGCCCCATGGGGATCTTGATGTTTGATTTCCATGATGGAAAGGGAGTTCCGTGTGGCCCTGAGAGAGGGCTGGGCCAGTCCTGCTCCTCTTCCTGAATTGCTACCTCGGCGCCACCACCTGCCCTATCACAGAAGCTGGAAACCTGGGAAGGGTCCTCAGCTCTCCCTCACATCCTGCCTTCCTACCTATCTGACCATCATTTTACCTAATCATTCAGCAGCTTTGGATATTGGAACCAGTCTTCCTGCATGAAACACTATCTTCTGTTGGTTTTGTGGGTCGCCTGTATTCCTAAATTTCCTCCTACCTCTAAGAATGCCAGAGGTGCAACTGGATTTTGTGGAGCCGGAAGGAGTTTCAATTTGGGGGGCTTTCTTTAAAAGAATACCAAATTATTAATAAAAGACCTTGAATGGGGCCCATACAAGAGAGAGAATTATTTTCCAGCAAACCCATCTCAGGCCTTTTTACACTAATCTTCTTCTTTCAAGCCACATGGTAAAATTCCTGAAGACACACCCAAGCCCTTTTCTCTTCTAATGCTGTACACTCTCCTGGTTTGGAGGAATTCATTCATATCTTAAATGTCCATGACTACCTGGTGATTCCCAAGATATGTCTCCAGCTCTGGCCTTTCTGTCTCCAGTCCCATGCTCAGACTTAGTCATCCTGACTAAGCTATCTCACAGACACTGCACATTTCCTGTGGCTGAGACTGAAAGGTGGCCTTCTCCCTCACCACCTGGTCCTTTTATAGGGTCCTCATCTCACCAAATGGCACGAGCATCTACCCAGCTCTGAAAGCTAGATGCCCAGGCACCATCCTTAACACCTCCTTCTCCCTCAGCTTACATCCAGTCACATTTAACTTTATCTCTTTTCTCCTCTCCATCTTCATTACCACCTTCCCAGCCAAGACACCATCAGGTCTTGGCTGGACCACCACAATGGTCTCCTGACTGGTCTTCCGACATTACTATCTGACATCCTCCCCCACCCCCTCTCTCCTCTACACAGCTGCCAGGGTATCTTTCCAAAAGGCCTTTCTGATCAGGTATGAACCTGATCTTAGAATGCTTTGAACACATCTATTATGCTTAGGATAAAGATCAAATCCTTAACTAGGTCCTGAAGGCCCTGCCTGGTCTAGTTCTGCCCAGCTCTCAGCTCCCCTCCCACCAACCTGCCTCTGTTCTTCAGTCTCTCAGGCCCTCCGGCATCCTAGCCTTTGCCTGGAAATCTCTTCCTCACCCTCCCACTCCTGACTCCTCAATCTAGGTCAGGTTCCCTGATTACTCTCTCTTAAAGAGCATCATTTCACTCCTGAGTCTATGGATTCAGTATTACATATTCACTAGCGTGATTGATTTGATTGATTTAATGTCTGGCTTTCAACTAGACTCGGCTCCATGCAGGCTTAGACCATGCATGTCTCTGTTTGCTTTTCTGTGTGTCTAGACCTTGCTCATAGCAAGTCCTTCAATAAATAATTGTTAAAGAGTGAAGAGACCCCTGGGAAGTGGATACAACAAAATAAAATAGGATGATGTAAGCCTAGCTTCTAGGTCTTGGGTCAGAGAATCTTTAACTTTGAACAAACAAGATTCAAGGTCACTATAAGTTGTGGAGGCATGTGCCCTGTTACGCCAGAAAATATATTCCTCTCCAAAGGTTAGGATTTGGCAATTCCCAAAGTCCAAGGACACGACTTTGCTGTCAGGGCCATCTGTCTGCCCGCCTGTAGTTTTAATAGACTGTTTTCCAAGTATGCATTGACGTCAGTGGGAGTTCCTTGGGCTCAGAGCACCTGACTCAGCCTCTGCAGTGCAATTTGGAGAGAAGGATTTGTCCTGAAGACATTTCACCTGCTACCTCTTTGGGGCTTAAAGTGAAATTTAGATTTTATAAGGTTTTTTTTTGCCCTGGTGTAATTTAACCTTCAGTTGCTCTTTGTATTTCCTATTTCATTATTTACAGACTATTAAATAAAAATCTAAATGTGGAGCTGGGGCTGGGGGAGGGGAGCAGAATCAAGTTCTTTTTTGGTCTTTTGCCAAAGTTCCAAACTGGCACAGTTAAAGGTACAAGGAGAAATGTTTTGTCACTTTAGGGTACGATAGAGGCTGCAGGATTTTAAGTGTTCCATGCCTTTTTTATTATTAAAAAAAAAATCACCTTCAACCTTCAAAATAAAATGGGATCCCAGAAAACCCTTGCCAAAGGACTAATCAGGGCAGCATATTATAATAAAAGAAATATGCTTGTAGGGCTTCCCTGGTGGCGCAGTGGTTGAGAATCTGCCTGCTAATGCAGGGGACACGGGTTTGAGCCCTGGTCTGGGAGGATCCCACATGCCATGGAGCATCTAGGCCCGTGAGCCACAACTACTGAGCCTGCGCGTCTGGAGCCTGTGCTCCGCAACAAGAGAGGCCGCGATAGCGAGAGGCCTGCGCACCGCGATGAAGAGTGGCCCCCGCTTGCCACAACTAGAGAAAGCCCTCGCACAGAAACAAAGACTCAACACAGCAAAAATAAGTAAATAAATTAATAAACTCCTACTCCCAACATCTTCTTTAAGAAAAAAGAAAAGAAATATGTTTGTAATGAAACAGATATCTTGTCAACTGTTCATAAAAAGTAGTCACATGAAACCTTACATTTCATACGGGCTTCTTTAAAATACAATATAGCAAGATACTACAATATTGTCAGAAATGTTTGCAAAGGCCTCAAAATAAAGTTCTCCTTCATTAGTGCTCTCAAAGTGTCTCGGACGCACCCTTCATATCATGCCTCTCACGGCCCTGTGATAAGTTGTTTGAGTGTCTCCTTGTTGAGACTGGGAACCCCCTGAGGCTGCAGCACATTTTTTAGCTATTTGTGATAGGCCTAGCTGCAGGGTGTCTGGCACATAGTAGGTGCAAAGAGAACAGGAATCAGATTCAGAGAATTCTGTGCTCCAATCCTGCTCTCATATTTTCAGACTCTATGACCTTGGCAAATTCCTAAACTCCCCAAGTTCCATTATTCTGTAAAATGGGGAATCACACTTCCTCACAGAGCAGCTATGAGAATGAAATGAGCTGTGTGTCCTGCATGCAGTAGGTACTCAATAAATGTTATTATTAAGGACTTAAGAACTAGGATTCTGGGCTCTGCCTTTTGCTAGCTCTGTGACCTTGGGCAGTACCATAACCTCTCTGAGCCTTGGCTTCTCCATTGCAAAATGGGAATAATAATATCTACCCATCAGAATTGCAGAGAGGAACAGATTTTAGACTATTGGATTCAGAGGACCAAAAACAAACAGTCTAGTGACTAATACACGGTTGTCAATCATTTATTTTTTCATGTAGGAATGTTCCAAAAAATAAACGATCGTCTACCCTCACCATAAAAGAAAGAGTATTTTAACACCAAAAAAATAGGAAGAATTAATTTCTTTAAATGAAGATCTCTTTAAAGAAAAATGTTTTCCAATGGCTTTATCTTAGAATGATGACAACTTTAGTCTTGTGCCAGCACTAGTCCACATCCAGCCTTTGGAAACCATTCACTATGAGGATTAAATGAGATGATGTGTGTTAAATAGCTGAGCATAGAGCCCAGCACACAGGAAACACTAAATAAGTTTAACTGCTGCTATTTAATATTATTTTATCATCATCATAAATTAAACTACATAACTCTTCCATTAAAAGGACTGATAACTGAATGAACAAAATGCCTGTTATGTTTGTAATCAGTGGAGCTAAAGAAGGAAAAGAGGTAATGATACGAATGACTGGTCAGAGGCTTTGGGAAGAAGAATATTATCAGTAAACATTCACTGAGGGCTTCCTACGTTTCAGGTACTCCTCTTAAGTAATTTACACATATGATCTCATTTGTGCTTCATAAAGCCCCACTTTTACAGATAAGGCAACAGAGAGGTTACAGAACTTGGTCCAGGTTACCCGCTAGGAAGTGGTGAGGCTGAGATTCCAACCCAGACAGACTCCGTCACCATAATCTTCTGTCTCCCTCTAATAAACATAAGCTATAGGATAAATTCCAATTTAAATGATATGTTGAAAAAAATAGAGGAAAGAAGTCAAACACAATGGAGAGGGAGAGCAACAGACTGTGTCATTGAACTAGATGCTGGGCAGCAAAGAAAAGCATTAGAAGATGGGCACGTTGCCCCATAATCATACCTAGTTTTATGTAAAAATGTCATGCTCCGGAAACGTGTCAGATACCATTTTCAGTGCAGTTCTGAAGAATTTCATGTGTCAAGGGCTTGGCACATCATCTTTATTTTCTGCTGCGCTTCTCCATCTGGGTTTTATGAAGTGTGTCATACCTTTGATAGCAATGCTTGGAAGGGGTTAGCGGTGAGAGTGAGGGGGAAACATGCCCGTTTGGCTCTGAGTCTTGTTGAAGTGTTTTCAATCCTCGGTATTGCCAAGACTGCTAGGGGGAAGTGCTGGGAGGGCACCATGTTCCAGCAGGGGTAGGGGTGAGAGGCCAGGTGGGCAGGGGTAGCCTCCTTGGCACTGGTCACCTGCGTAGAACCCAGGCTGGTGAATCAAACTGCCTGAGAAGTAGCCACTGCTTCATTGCTCTCCACCAGCTCCATGGTGGGGGCCAAAAGCCCGCTCCGGAGACAGGCCCGTGCAGAATAGAATGAAACAAGAGGTCACATTTTCCCAGAGCCTCACTGTCAACACGTGGCCAGCGCCTAGCTAAAATTGGCAGCCATGGCCACCCAAACCTCCCTCCATCCCAAAGCAGAGTGACTGGCTTCTTGGAGATGGTTCAGTCACAGCCATGCCCTGGATCGTTCCCAAGCTGATGCTCCACAGGGACCCGTGGAGGACCCAGCCAAGGTCCCAGTGTCTTGGAGGGGGCTGCCAACGCCAGTTGCTCTTTTGAATACCGGATACCTCTGTGTGGGTTGAGATCAAGGCTCTGGGGTTCACGGGATGCCAAATCACACATGCTTTCTGCCGTCTCATTATCAATCTTGTTTCTTATTAACCCAAACAAATGCTTTAGCCTTGACATCTGTGTTAGTCAGCACAAAAAATTATCCCCTCTTTGAGGTTTAAATTGATAGCATTTTCTGTGTTCCAGGCACTGAACCAAGCACTTTATGTGGATTATCTACTTCTCCCAGCCACCCTGCGCAGAAAGTGATGGGAAAGCACAGAGAGGTGTAGCAACTCACCAAGGGGCACACAGTGAGTGTGCTTAGAGACCAGATTAACTCCAAAATCTAAGAGCTTTAACCACACATCAGCATCTCTCTCCCGTGAGGGTTGCAAAAAGAATGATTATTTAAGTGTTCAAGTCTCTATTTTCTTCCTGAATGGATTACAAGCTCCTTGAGGGAAGGGACCATTTCTTACCAAGGTGCTTCCATAATGTCTCCGTCATCTTGTATTGCTGTAAAAAATGCCACAGGCTGGGTGGTTTAAATAACAGGCATTTATTTCTCAGGCTGGAGGTTGGAGATCAGGGTGCCAGCCTGGTCAGGTTCTTGTTGAGGGCCCTCTTCCTGGTCATGTCCTCACATGGCCTTCCTTGGGGAGTGCATGCAGAGAGAGACCATTTCCCCCTCTTAGAAGGGCACAGATCCCATCCATGAGGGATGAGACCTAATCATGACATAATCATCTCCCAAGGGCCCTACCTCCTAATACCATCATGTTGGGGGTTAGGATTTCTACATACAAATTGGGAAGGGGACGCAGACATTCAGTCCATAATACATAGTATTCATTGGTGCATTTGGGAAACATTTATCGAGGACCTATTATGTACTAGGGACTGTGCTAAACATTTGCCAAAGCAAAGACAAAAATCATCAGGTCTGTTCTTTGGAAGCTAACAGTCCTATGAAGGTAATACCCAGGGGAGTCGATGAGTTATTACAAAATAACCAAGTCGACCTGGCATGACATATGCCATGCTAACAGACCGGAGCAGTTTTTTATAGACTATTAACATATTTTACCTTAGATGTAATAAACAAGAGTGTTATCATCAGATAAAATACTTAAATTAGTCCAATGGTGGGTGTAGCATAATCAGAAATATATATTTGGTCTTTATTTCCAGTTTCTGACACAGAGCTCCTAAATCCTTTTGGAATTTCCTGAGTGATAAGGATGCTAGGATGTTTTTTGTTCTAATGAGGTACTCTTGGTGGGGTCCCCAGATAGCTTCAGGATGGGGGCATGTTGCCAGAAAGACCAAATCTTGATTAGAAGCCTGAAAATTTCAGCCTCATTCCCCAGCCTCCGGGGAGGGGAGAGGGGCTAGAGATTGAGTCAATAACCCATCATGCCTACCTGCTGAATCATCCAGGAAAAAAAAAACACCTAAATAACAGGGTTTGGAGAGCTTCTGGTTCAGGGAACAGATTGAGGTACTGGGAGGATGGCATCCCCAGAGAGGACACGAAAGCTACATGCACTGCTCTTCACTTTCTGGCCCTCTTCATCTCGTCCCTTTGGCTGTTCCTGAGATCTAGCCTTTATAATAAATTGATAATATAGCAAATGAACTGTCTTCCTGAGTTCTGTGAGCCATTTTAGCAAAGTATCAAACCTGAGGGGGTGGTGGTGGGAACTCCCAGCTTCTAGCCGGTCTGTCAGAAGTACAGATGCATCAGGACTTGTGACTGGCATCTGAAGTGAGGGCAGTCTTGTGCAACTGAACCCTTTAACTTGTGGGATCTGATGCTAACTCCAGGTTGGTAGTGTCAGAATTTAATTTACCTGTAGGACACCCAGGTGGTGCCTGAGGAATCAGAACTGGTCGCTGGTGTTGGAAAGCACCTCAGTGGCATCCTTGAGAGAACAACATCAATTTGTTCATCGTTAAACGCGATGAACATCAGAATACACAAACTTTTCTGTCAAAAGTGGGTAGCCAACTCGAAAGCACATATAATTTCATTTTTTAAAAAATTTATTTATTTATTTTTGGTTGCGTTGGGTCTTCGTTGCTGCGTGTGGGCTTTCTCTAGTTGCGGCGAGCAGGGGCTACTCTTTGTTGTGGTGCGCCGGCATCTCACTGCAGTGGCTTCTCTTTGTTGCAGAGCATGGGCTCTAGGCGTGCAGGCTTCAGTAGCTGTGGCACACGGGCTCAATAGTTGTGGCTTTCGGGCTCTAGAGCTCAGGCTCAGTAGTTGAGGTGCACGGGCTTAGTTGCTCTGTGGTATGTGGGATCTTCCTGGACCAAGGATCAAACCCATGTCCCCTGCATTGGCAGGCGGATGCTCAACCACTGCGCCACCAGGGAAGTCCCACAATTTCATTTTTTATGAATTGTATTAAGATCAAAATAAGAGATGGGTGTTCAAACATTTTACCTTGTGTAACCTCGTGTCCAGATTCTTATAATGGCCTCCTAACTCATCTCCCTGCTTCCACTCTTGTCCTGCTCTAATCTCTCTTCACTGAGCAGCCCGGGGATATCTTTAAAACAATAAATCAGACCATGTCACTTAACGTGCAAACTCCTCATCAATGACTTGCAGTTCTTTTTAGATTAAAACACAGATTTCCTACCATGGGCTGCAGTGACCTGCATGATCTACCTCCTAACTCTACAAACTCATATGATGATGATGATTGATAGACAGATAGCACGTATTGAGCATCCACTATGTACTCTACACCCTTTGTCTCACTGAATCGTTTCGACAGCCCTAGCTCCCCTGCTCTGAAATTTACAAAGCAGCCACACTCTGCTTCTTTCTATTCCAAATACCCACAGAGCCCTGTCCCACCTCTGGACCTCAGCATTTGCTCTTGGTCCCAGAGGCTCTTGTTCCAGTTCTCATGGCTGGCTCATGTGCATCCAATCAGGAGTCTGTGAAAACGTCACCTCTTCAAAGGGACCGTCCTTGACTTAATCTAAGCAGCTCCCTCCCATTGTGAAATCCTTTCCTGTGATGACATCTTGCTGATGAGGACTTATTGGAGCCTGCCATGGCTATGTTTATTTCTTTTCTTGTGTTCCTTTGTTTTTCCACCTGGAACAGTTTTTTTTCTCTAACAGCTCTTGATTTTAATACTGTTACTGGTTTTTCAACATAATGAATACATTTAAAAATTCATAGCAAAATCCATACACCTGTGGTCAATTAATGACAACAATGGAGGCAATAATATATTAATACAATGGAGAAAAGACAGTCTACTCAACAAGTGGTGGTGGGAAAGCTGGACAGCCACATGCAAATCAATATGAACACTCCGTCACACCATACACAAAAAAACTTCAAAATAGCTTAAATACCCAAGTATAAGACATGACACCACAAAACTCCCAGAAAAGAACATAGGCAAAACACTCTCAGACATAAACTGTAGCAATATTTTCTTAGATTAGTGTCCCAAGGCAAAAGAGATATACAAGCAAAAATGAACAAATGGGACCTGACCTAAAAAAACTTAAAAGCTTTTGCACTGCAAAGGAAACCACAAACAAAACAAAAAGACAACCTAGGGAATGGGAGAAAATATCCGCAAATGATGTGACCCACAAGGGGCTAATATCCAAAATATATAAACAGCTCATACAACTCAATAAAACAAACAACCCAATCAAAAAATGGGCAGAAGACCCAAACAGACACCCCTCCAAAGATGGCACACAGATGGGCAACAGGCACCTGGAAAGATCCTCAACGTCAATAACCATCAGAGAAATGCAAATCAAAACCACCACGAGATATCACCCCACACCAGTCAAAATGGCCACCATCAAAAAGTCCACAAACAATAAATCTGGAGAAGGTGTGGGGAAAAGGGAACCCTCCCACACTGCTGGTGGGGATATAAACTGGTGCAGCCCTCATGGAAAACTGCATGGAGATCCCACAAAAAAACAAAATTAGAGCCATCACACGCAGCAATTCCACCCCTTGGCATACATCCCCAAAAGATGAAAACTCTAATTCAAAAAGACACATGCACCCCAATGTTCATAGCAGCACCATCCACAAGAGCCAAGACACCGAAGCAGCCCAAGGCCCATCAACAGATGACTGGCTTAGGAAGATGTGGCATATCTATATACAATGGAATATGTATTACTCAGTCACAAAAAAGAACGAAATATTGCCATTTGCAGCAACATGGATGGACCCAGAGAATATCACACTAAGTGAAATAAGTCAAACAGAAAAAGACAATTAAAGATTTCACTTATATGCAGAATCCAAAAAAATAATACAAATGAATCTACAAAAAAAACAGGAGAACTCACAGACAAAGAAAACAAACTTATGGTTACCGAAGGGGAAAGGGAGGGGTGGTGGGATAAAGTAGGAGTATGAGATTAACAGATACAAACTACTATACATAAAACAGATAAGCAACAAGGATTTACTGTATAGCACAGGGAACTATATTCAGTATCTTATAATAACCTATAATGGAAAATAATCTGAAAAAATATATATATATATAATTGAATCTCTTTGCTGTACACCTAAAACTAACACAATATTGTAAATTAATTATATTTCAGTAAAAAAAATATATATATGTATATGTATATATATTTAATGAACAATGCTATGATGCACCATACTTAACCCACCTCACTGTCTTGTTCTGCTCGGAGCATAGCAAGCCACTGCTGTTTATACACAGAAGATAGCCATTCTGAAGGTACTAGAGAATCTTGTTTGATAATTCTTGCAGAGGCCAAATCACTGATAATATACCGTAACCTTAAATGTCTGAATACTGACACAAATGGTTTTCCTTGCTCAGTTTCAAGGAAGGTCATACCTTCAAAATCTTTTCTTCTCTTAGAAAACCAGACATCTGTTTCAGTCAAAAGCTGTTTTAAAGATCCATTCCAAGAAGGCACAAGTTGAAGGAACATCACTTTTTTTTTTTTTTTTTTTTTTTTTTTTTTTTGCGGTACGCTGGCCTCTCACTGTTGTGGCCTCTCCCGTTGCGGAGCACAGACTCCGGACGCGCAGGCTCAGCGGTCATGGCTCACGGGCCCAGCCGCTCCGCGGCATGTGGGATCTTCCTAGACCAGAGCATGACCCCGTCCCCTGCATCGGCAGGCGGACTCTCAACCACTGCACCACCAGGGAAGCCCAGGAACATACACTTTTTAAGGGCTGTGTATACATCCATCTCCACTTGCATCACAAATAAGTTAGATGAACCAATGAGTTGTTTCATGACATTTATACTAAGTTCTTTAAAAAGTTCAACATTCTGGTGAGTCATCAAATTGTTTAGAAGCCATTCAAGGCACTTTTTCTTTACAGAATCCAGTCCATAGGTCCCTGCCGATGTGTAATAGTCACATACGGGTTTTCACATTAATTGTTTCCTTCATTGTCTCACCACACTGCTGTATTAAACCATCCAACTCTAGCATACAAGCTGCTGCCAAAATAGCAATAACTCGACTGGGCTTTATTAAGACATCATCTCGATACAATGACCCAAATCTCACCTGCAGTGCTTCTATATCAATATTCTGGTCTGGAATCTCCAGTTCAATAATATTCATGCTGGACTCCTTCCATGAACCACTGAACATACTAGAAAAGTAGCCAGATTGATATAAATACATTTTGTGTAAGCTCCACTCTTCTCCTAGAGCACAAATCTTAATGTCACTGTTTTCACCATTTAAAAATAAAGTTTGATAAATATATTTGGATGTACTCTTCAGTGTTTTCCTCCGAGGGGTGTTGAGGAGTCGCTGCTGCCCGTCCCCTTCCTCCTAATCCTCGTCTGTCTCGGAACCGGGGTGACAGCAGCAGAAGGCCCTGCTGCTCCGCTTGCGCTTGCGGCTGCCCGGACAGTAACAGAAGCCGCGGGCGGCCGCGTCGCCACCAATCTCCGGCCTCCGGGCCGAGCCCCCAGCCCCAGAAGCTGGCACCTGCTGGGCTCGGGCTTGCCCCTGGTGGCACAGCACTCGGCTGCTCACCGAGCCCATGGGTCACGGCTCCAGAGACTTCAGAGAGCACACCTCAGTGAGCCCGACGAAGGCGGTCTCCCGCCGTGGCCCGGCCGCCACCGCCGGCCTCCACGTAGCCCGCGTGCCTACACCGCCACCTTCTCACGCGCAGCCCGGACCATTGCAGAGGGCACTGCTGCCTCCATCCTCCGCCCCGCCCCCTGCGTCTGCCTGCGCCGTGCGCCCGGACCACAGGCGAACATTTTTTAAATTTTATTTAATACAGCAGGTTCTTATTAGTTATCTATTTTATACATATTAGTGTATATATATGTCAACCCTATCTCCCAATTCATCCCACCCCACCGTTTTGCCCCTTTGGTGTCCATATGTTTGTTCTCTACATCTGTATCTATTTCTGCCCTGCAAACTGGTTCATTTGTACCATTTTTCTAGATTCCACATGTATGCGTTAATATACGGTATTTGTTTTTCTCTTTCTGACTTACTTCACTCTGTATGACAGTCTCTAGGTCCATCCACGTCTCATCCGCAAATGACCCAATTTCATTCCTTTTTATGGCTGAGTAATATTCCATTGTATATATGTACCACATCTTCTTTATCCATTCGTCTGTCAATGGGCATTTAGGTTGCTTCCATGACCTGGCTATTGTAAATAGTGATGCAATGAACACTGGGGGGGGTGTGTCTTTTTTTTTTTTTTTTTTTTGCGGTACGCGGGCCTCTCACTGTTGTGGCCTCTCCGGTTGCGGAGCACAGGCTCCGGACGCGCAGGCTCAGCGGCTATAGCTCATGGGTCCAGCCACTCCACGGCATGTGGGATCTTCCCAGACCGGGGCATGAGCCCGTGTCCCCTGCACCAGCAGGCGGACTCTCAATCACTGCACCACCAGGGAAGCCCGCATATGTCCTTTTGAATTATGGTTTTCTCTGGGTATATGCCCAGTAGTGGGATTGCTGGGTCATATGGTAATTCTATTTTTAGTATTTTAAGGAACCTCCATACTGTTCTCCATAGTGGCTGTATCAATTTAGATTCCCACCAACAGTGCAAGAGGGTTCTCTTTTCTCCACACCCTCTCCAGCACTTGTTGTTTGCAGATTTTCTGATGATGGCCATTCTGACCAGTGTGAGGTGATACCTCACTGTAGTTTTGATTTGCATTTCTCTAATAATCAGTGATGTTGAGCAGCTTTTTATGTGCCTCTTGGCCATCTGTATGTCTTCTCTGGAAAAATGTCTGTTTAGGTCTTCTGCCCACTCTTTGATTGGTTTGTTTGTTTTTTTGATACTGAGTTGCATGAGCTGTTTATATATTTTGGAGATTAATCCTTTGTCCATTGCTTCATTTGCAAATATTTTCTCCCATTCTGAGGGTTGTCTTTTCATCTTGTTTATAGTTTCCTTTGTTGTGCAAAAGCTTTTAAGTTTCATTAGGCCCCATTTGTTTATTTTTGGTTTTATTTCCATTACTCTAGGAGGTGGGTCAAAAAAGATCTTGCTGTGATTTACATCAAAGAGTGTTCTTCCTATGTTTTCCTCTAAGAGTTTTATAGTGTCCAGTCTTACATTTAGGTCTCTCATCCATTTTGTGTTTATTTTTGTGTATGGTGTTAGGGAGTGTTCTAATTTCGTTCTTTTACATGTAGCTGTCCAGTTTTCCCAGCACCACTTATTGAAGAGACTGCCTTTTCTCCATTGTATATCCTTGCCTCCTTTGTCATAGATTAGTTGACCATAGGTGCGTGGGTTTATCTCTGGGCTTTCTATCTTGTTCCATTGATCTATGTTTCTGTTTTTGTGCCAGTACCATACTCTCTTGGTTACTGTAGCTTTGTAGTATAGTCTGAAGTCAGGGAGTCTAATTCCTCCAGCTCCGTTTTTTTCCCTCAAGATTGCTTTGGCTATTCGGGGTCTTTTGTGTCTCCATACAAATTTTAATATTTTTGTTCTAGTTCTGTAAAAAATGCCATTGGTAATTTGATAGGGATTACATCGAATCTGTAGATTGCTTTGGGTAGTATAGTCATTTCACAATATTGATTCTTCTAATCCAAGAACATGGTATATCTCTCCATCTGTTTGTGTTGTCTTTGATTTCTTTCATCAGTGACTTATAATTTTCTGAGTACAGGTCTTTTACCTCCTTAGGTAGATTTATTCCTAGGTATTTTATTCTTTTTGCTGCAATGGTGAATGGGATTGTTTCCTTCATTTCTCTTTCTGATCTTTCATTTTTAGCGTATAGGTATGCAAGAGGTTTCTGTGCATTAATTTAGTATCCTACAACTTTACCAAATTCATCGATTAGCTCTAGTAGTTTTCTGGTGGCATCTTTAGGATTCTCTATGTATAGTATCATTTCATCTGCAAACAGTGACAGTTTTAATTCTTCTTTTCCAATTTGTATTCCTTTTATTTCTTTTTCTTCTCTGATTGCTGTGGCTAGGACTTCCAAAACTATGTTGAATAATAGTTCTGAGAGTGGACATCCTTGTCTTGTTCCTGATCTTAGAGGAAGTGTTTCAGTTTTTCACCATTGAGAATGATGTTTGCTTTGGGTTTGTCGTATATGGCCTTTATTATGTTGAGGTAGGTTTCCTCTATGCCCACTTTCTAGAGAGTTTTTATCATAAACAAGTGTTGAATTTTGTCAAAAGCTTTTTCTGCATCTATTGAGATGATCACATGGTTTTTCTTCTTCATTTTGTTAATATGGTGAATCACATTGATTGATTTGCATATATTGAAGGATACTTGCATCCCTGGGATAAATCCCACTTGGTCACAGTGTATGATCCTTTTAATGTGTTGTTGGATTCTGTTTGCTGGTATTTTGTTGAGGATTTTTCCATCTATAGTCATTAGTGATATTGTTCTGTAATTTTCTTTTTTTGTTGTATCTTTGTCTGGTTTCGGTATCAGGGTGATGGTGGACTTGTAGAATGAGTTTGGGAGTGTTCCTTCCTCTGCAATTTTTTGGAAGAGTTTGAGAAGGGTAGGAGTTAGCTCTTCTCTAAATGCTTGATAGAATTCACCTGTGAAGCCATCTGGTCCTGGACTTTTCTTTGTTGGGAGATTTTTAATCACAGTTCCAATTTCATTACTTTGTGATTGGTCTCTCCACCTAGAATACTTGTAAGCTCTTTATGGCAGTTTCCTCACCAGTCTTGCCCGCTACTCTATCACCAATACCTAGTGTGTGCAAGGAACAGAGGAAGTGCTCAATATGTACTTTTAAAAATTTTTATTAGAGTATAGTTGACTTACAATGTTGTGTTACTTTCTGCTGTACAGCACAGTGAATCAGTTATACGTATACATATATCCACTCTTTTAGATTCTTTTCTCATATAGGTCATTACAGACTACTGAGTAGAGTTCCCTTTGCTGTACAGTAGGTCCTTATTAGTCATCTATTTTGTATATAGTAGTCTGTGTATGTCAATCCCAATCTCCCATTTATCCCTCCCCACATTCCCCCCTGGTAAGCTCAATATATATTTGGTGAATGATATCTTAAGAATATTAAGTAATAAATTCTAAAAAAATCCTATACATTTCTTTGTAAGTAGTGACCACCTAACCATGTCAATATTTGTAACTTAACATGCCTGGTTTTAGTATGGTCACTAGATGGGCATGCATTTGTCGCCTGAGTAACCATACAAAAAGCAGGTCAGGTGAACCTTGGGGAAACATACCTAAGGGTTTCAGATGTAACTGGATGATCAGGTGAGTACTGCCATGCAGTTAAGAGCAGAGAACTGTGGGAGGAAGGAGTAAGAGCTGTCTGAGGCTATCAGAAAGTCAGCTGGTATGTGCTGTTTTGTTGGGGAGTGGTTTGGTGTGGGCTGGGCCTTGGGATAGAGGGTTAACGATGGAGGGGTGAGGAGTGGCGGGAGATTAGGTTGAAGGTTAGACCACAAACGATGGAGAAGGGTGCTGAATACCATGCTAAAGAGGATGAACTTTGCGCTGGAAGCATGGTTGGCCGTGGAAGTGGGAGAGAGCTTAGGAAATCAGAGTGATTAGATTAATGCCACACAGGTGAGGGAACATGGATTCGAGAAAGCAGAGCCTGTGGGCAAGACATGAGGCCCGTGGTGCAGTAAGAATGAAGAGGATGCTGGGCATTGAGTTAATGTTCAAAGTGTTTGCTCATTAAATAGCAGATGTTCAAAATATGCACGATGAAATATACAACACATCATATGAACTGGTTAAAGGAAATCTGGGTGGTGTGATAGAGAGGCATATGCTTCTTTAACTCCAGTGTGACTGTTAATGTATAGACAAGCATTGTGTGTCCTTGAATGAAGGATTGTAGATACAATGTGTAGGTAAGGCACAGCATTAAGAACTAGAAGGGCCTTCAGAGTGGACCTGTGCCCTATTCTCATTCTCACCTGTGTAGCCTTGCTCTTTTCACCAGGGCTTTTTTCACATTCCCTGACTATGTCACAGGCTTGCCACCTCCAGATTTTTGCCCCTGATGGTTTCTTTCCCCTATCCCTGCTGGCTGAGATCCTACTCATTTTTCTTGGCCAAGATACATAGTTATGTCTGATGCCTTCCTTACTTTCATTCAGATGAAATCCATTGCTCTGCTCTATGCTCCTGTGTCATTCGCATTGAGATCTAGTATGTGAATATGCACTGGGCACAATCTGTGGTGAGTAACAGGGTAGACTTTTTTAAATTGAAGTTTAGTTGATTTACAGTATTGTGTGACTTTCAGATGTCAGCATAGTGATTCAATATTTTTGCAGCTTATATTTCATTATAGGTTATTATAAAATAATGTGTATAATTCCCTGTACTGTACAGTAAATCCTTGTTGCTTACCTATTTTCTATATATAATAATATCTGTTGATCTCATGGCCCTAATTTGCCCCTCCCCCCTTCCCTTTCCCCTTTGGTAACCAGAAGTTTGTTTTCTATATCTGTGAATCTCTTTCTGTTTTGCATATACATTTATTTGAATTATTTTTTAGATTCCACATATAAGTGATATCATATAGTATTGATATTTGTCTTTCTTTTTTTTTTTTTTTTTTGCTGTATGCGGGCCTCTCACTGTTGTGGCCTCTCCCGTTGTGGAGCACAGGCTCCAGACACGCAGGCTCAGCAGCCATGGCTCACGGGCCCAGCTGCTCCACAGCATGTGGGATCTTCCCGGACCAGGGCACGAACCCATGTCCCCTGCATCGGCAGGTGGACTATCAACCACTGCACCACCAGGGAAGCCCGATATTTGTCTTTCTTTGTCAGACTTATTTCACCAAGGATAATATTCTCTAGGTCCATCCAATTTGCTGCAAATGGCAGTATATCATTCTTTTTTATGGCTGAGTAATATTCCATTGTATATATGTACCACATCTTCTTAATCCAGTTGTGTGTTGATGGGCACTTGTGTTGCTTCCATGTCTTGGCTATTGTAAATAGCACTGCATCAATCTTTTCAAATTAGTGTCTTTATTTTTTCTAGATCTATACCCAAGAGTAGAATTGCTGGATCATATGGTAGTTCCATTTTTCATTTTTAAAGGAACCTCCATACTGTTTTCTATAGTGACTGCAGGGTGGTCTCTTAAACCAGACTACCTATGTTTGCTCTTGACTAGCCAGGTAAGTTACTGAACCACCCTGTGCTTTAGTTTCTTCATTTGTGAAATGAAGGTAATAATAGTATGAATAATACTATCCACTTGTAGGGTTGTTGGAAGGATCTTTTGAGCTAATATGTATGAAATGCAAGAACAACCCCTGGCACATAGTAAGGCGTTGAGTGTGTTAGCTACTTCCCTGCTTGACTGAGTTTCTGAGAGTAAGTGGTGTAGGTCTTACTCTTTTCTGTGACCCCAGAGCCTGGCCAGTGGGTGGCTCACTTTGGTCCTCAGAGAGTGCCGCTGAGTGAATGGACAGCACAGGTGAGGAAACTGGGGCTCTGAGCAGTTAAGGGGCATGTCCACAGCCCCACGGGAGCATGCACGCAGGGCCTCCTGAGACCCAGGTCAGTGCTCTTAGGTTGGCCATTGAATTGGTCATGTATGAATGTGGAGTAAGCTATTCTGTCTGTGTGCCTTTAGCACAGAAGACTCAGTGCATTTAAACTCACTTTTCAAGTTGCCTTTTATGACATCTAGGAGAGCGACATTTACAGTTACAGAGCATAAAAAAAAGGGAATGTAAATGTAACCTTCTGAAATTACTGTGATTTAGGGAATGATAGGTATTATTTTTTCACAAGTTTTATGTACTGTGAGTGCATGCTATAGAATAATCTGAACAACAGTTGCAGATAAGCCTGAAGAGTACTTATTTCTATGATAGGATATGATGGCAGTGTGTGCCTTATCTTTCAAACATTTGCAAAATGTGTGGCATTTCTAACAGTTTAAGTGTGAGATACTTCCTCACAATATTTATTGGCCTAAGACGCTGTGAAACAGAGGCATACTCATGTTTTGGGGCCCTGATTCAGAACCTCCATTCCCTAAGTGTGTGTGCTAGGGAGAGGCAGGAGGGCAAGAAAGGGTCCAATTTCCTTCCCACACAATGAAGACCTCTTGTCCTCTACCTGCTGGTGTCCCCTCTGCCCTGACTCTGGGTCCAGTTCTGGTTTGAGGGGGAATTTAAGGAACCCAGATCCGTTGCAGGTTAGCTCTGCTGTTGGGCCCACTGATCTGGGTCCTGATGCCAGGTAAGGGAAACAACTTATGGATTGCCCTATCTATGTCAGGCTCTTACATGCTTTATCTCACTTACTCTTCATAAGAAAGCCACATGTGATGAAACAGGTGCCTAGAGAGGTTAAGTGACTGACTTGACTTAACCAGGATTCAAAATCTGGTGCATGGTGGAAACAACCCAAATGCCCATCAACTGGTGAATGGATTAACAAAATGTGGTATATCCGTACAATGGAATAGTATGCAGTCATTAAAAAAGTGAAGTACTGATACATGTTATGTATTAGGATTCTCCAAAGAAACAGAACCAATAGGAGATATGTATATATGTATGTATGTGTGTATATATATATAATATATAACACCTATATTATAATATATATTAAATATATTAATATCGGTATACCTATATATCTCCTACCAATAGGAGACATATAAAATATATTAATATATTATGCATACATAATAAGGAATTAGCTCACATGGTTATGGAGGCTAATAAGTCCCAAGATCTTCAGCCTGCAAGCCAATACTCGGGAGAGCCAATGGTATAGTTCCAGCCCAAGTCCAAAGGCCTGAGAACTAGGAGAGCCAATGGTGTAAGCTCCAGTCTAAGTCCAAGTTCAAAGACCAATGTCCCAGCTTGAAAACAGGCAGAGAGAGATAGAGAATAAATTTTCCCTTGCTCAGCATTTTTGTTCTACTCAGCCCCTTAATGGATTGGATGAGGCCCACCCTCACTGGGGAGGGCAATCAGCTTTACTCAGTCTACCAATTCAGATGTTCATCTCATCCAGAAACACCTTCACAGACACACCCAGAATTAATGTTTAACCAAATATCTGGGCACCCCATGGCCCAGCCAAGTTGACACATGAAATTAACCATCACAGGTTACTCCATGGATGAACCTTGAAACCATTATGCCAAGTGAAAGAAGCCACACACAAAAGGTTACCTGTTGTATGATTCCATTTATATAAAATGTCCAGAATAGACAAATGCAGAGAAACAGAAAGCAGATTAGTGGCAGCCAGGAACTGGTGGGCAGGTGGAATGTGAGTGACTGCTTAATGGGTATGGGGTTTCTGCTGAGGGTGATGAAAGTGTTCTGGAACTAGACAGTAGTGATGGTGGCACAGCACTGTTAATGTAATTAATGCTACTGAATTGTACACTTTAAATCAGTTAAAAGGATAAATTTTATGTTCTGTGTATCCTGCCACAATTAAAAAACCGGCACATCTATCTTTGAAGACCTTGTTATTCTCATACAAAAGGATGTGCTTCGGCTGCGTCCCTGATTCACAGTGATTTCTCTCTAGAGAAACTGCTTAGTCTTCCAGTCCCCCTGCTGCACGGGCTGCTTGCTTTTTAAGGCCACCCCTCCACGTCTCTCCTCTTCCTGCAACAGCAGGGTTAGAGCTTTGTCCTGGGGGTGGGGGACCTATGACATCACTCATTCTGACTTCCTGCCTGCTTGTAGCTTTTGGCTGGGTGCTCCTACATCTCTCTGGTTCCACCTGATACCTGTTGCCCGTCTAAACGCTCATCTTCGGCCTGTCATTTTGCGGGCTGGATTTCCATAGTTTGTTGCTGGGCCAGCTTGGCCTGGCCCCATCTCAGGGAGCTGGTCAGGCTGACCTGAGTCAAATGCTTTATGTGTCTTCCTCTCACTCACCTTATGTCGTTTCCCTCGTAGACACTTTCTCACTCTCCTACCCTACTCCTGAGTTACCTGTTCTGCTCTTCTGACTGCCTGTACCTGTCAAAGTGTCCCCAAAGTGACAACTAGTCCTCTGCAGAAATTGGGTGAAGCCTACTCATTCTGGTGTTTCTTGCCCTTCACCAGCTGGGCTCATCTTCCCAGAAAACCAGTGTCACCCATACCCACCCCACCCCTAATTAATCTTCCCAGCATGTGCATCTAAGGCAAGACAGTGTAGAAGGGAAGAAGCCACGTGATCTAAAACAGAGAAGAAGTGAAATGATAGGAATTTTGAACACAGAAGGAACGAAGAAACCATCACAAGCTCAAAGGAACATGGTAGGAGACCCTTGGGGTCTTACAGCATCACTGAAATCACATGATACAGGCAGTTATGGCTTTCATCCAATTCCCCCATCCCAAGGCCCCTGTCCTCTCCTGTGGGTGCTTAATGCTACTGAACCCTTTCTTCCTGCCAACACGATCCACACGCCACCTCCTCAGCAGCCTTCGGTCACCGGGAGACAGGGCACAACCTGCTGATTCTGTGAATAAGCAGCCATACTTCACTTGCCATGAATTTCCCAATGTCCCTGCCTGAGAAGGATGATGTCATTAGACATGTAAAGGGAAAAAAGAATGCTTTTCATCTTCCAGCTACAAAGGGAACAGGCTGAATCTGGAAGAGGTGGTAGAGCAGGAAAAAAGCCCTAAGCGAGGCCGGGCTCACCTGTGCAGGGCAGGCTGTGTAGAATGACTTGGAACCTTGTCAGGCTTCCCCAGGGGGAAGGAGAGGTACAGAAGCTGGGAAATAGGCTCAATGCTTTGGTCTGAAAAAAATCGATCTCCTGCTGATTGAGAGAATCAAGCACTTTCCATCTCTCAATCCTATCAGGTACTGCAGTAAATACAAAGAGGAAAAGGACACAGTCCCTGCCCTCAGAGAGGAATTTTGCTGAAGGGGATGGGGTTTGGGGGCCGCAGGGAAGCAAGATACCGCCTCTCTGCCAGGCAATCCCTACACACGGTCAGTGAGCAGTGGGTGGTGTAATAAACGGGGATTCAGAGGAGGCCAGAGCACTGGGGGCTGAGAAAGCTTCTTGGAGAAGGGGGAGCCATACCCTGAGGAATGGGGGGATTTGGGACCTAGAAGGGAGTGGCATTCTGGGTGGAGGCCCCTTGTGATACAGTCAGGGGACGGTGAGGAGAAGGCTGGCTGAAGCTGAGTACAGAAATGGCCGAGGAAGATGGAAAGGAAGGTGGCAGGGAAACGTGGGGAGGGCTTGACCAGTGTGTGACTTTGAATGACCTCGAGCCTAATTTCCTCATCTCCAAATGGCCGTGAAAAGACCATGATGCTCATAAGCATCATTTAAGACACTTGATGGGAAACCCTAACCCAGCACTCACCACTGTCCGGGCCCTCAAAAAAAGGCAGTGCTGGGCTGAGATGCTTGGGCATTATCCCGCAGGCTGTGTGGAGACACAGGGGTTGGTGAGCAGGAGAAGGATTTCAAAACCCAGGCAGAGAGGGAATTATGAAGGATGTGAGAGGGGCTTGTGAAAGGTTAATCCCCGTCTGCTCTGACGGAGGCTGGCAGAGACCGAGAACTCTGATGGGAGACACTGAGGTCCTGGAGTTACCGGAATGGGAAGCCTTTCAGGGATCTCTCAGACCCTGCTTGAAGCCATCAGATCACGTTGGAAATCTTTTCCCGAAAGCTCTCTAGAGCTCTCAGGCGGTAGGGGCTACCAACTCCTAGTTCCCCCAAGCAGAAGCAGCATGTGAGGGATAGGACAGGAGAGACCCTCCTCCCTTATCAGTCATCACTGCCATCCGTTTTTCACTCCAGCAAAAATTTATCAGGTATATTAAAATGCATCCAGGCACAATAAAACCTTGTTTGAGGTTTAAAATACAGCTTGTCAGATGAGTATTTAGTGGTGTGTTTTAATATGCGTAAGTGCAAACCGGAATTTAATGTGTAGGCTAAAGTACACATTAGCAATTTCGTAAGTGAGCTAAAATTGCAGTGTACATGAGCAACTCGGGGGGCGGGTGGGGGGAAGGGGAGAGAGGAAACAAAATAGCATAAAACTTTGGGATCTTTTTTTCTCTTTATTATTTATTTTATTTTATTTTTAAAATTTAATTTACTTTATTTTTTATACAGCAAGTTCTTATTAGTTATCTATTTTATACTTATTAGTGTATACATGTCAATCCCAATCTCCCAATTCATCCCACCACCACCAACCCCCGCTTTCCCCCCTTAGTGTCCATACGTTTGTCCTCTACATCTGTGTCTCAATTTCTGCTTTGCAAATTGGTTCATCTGTACCATTTTTCTAGGTTCCACATATATGCGTTAATATACGATATTTGTTTTTCTCTTTCTGACTTACTTCACTCTGTATGACAGTCTCTAGGTCCATCCACACCTCTACAAATGACCCAATTTCATTCCTTTTTATGGCTGGGTAATATTCCATTGTATATATGTAGCACATCTTCTTTATCCATTCATCTGTCCATGGGCATTTAGGTTGCTTCCATGTCCTGGCTATTGTAAATAGTGCTGCAATGAACATTGGGGTACATGACTCTTTTTGAATTACGGTTTTCTGAGGGTATATGCCCAGTAGTGGGATTGCTGGGTCATATGGTAATTCTATTTTTAGTTTTTTAAGGAACCTCCATACTGTTCTCCATAGTACTGTATCAATTTACATTCCCGCCAGCAGGTCAAGAGGGTTCCCTTTTCTCCACACCCTCTCTAGCATTTGTTGTTTGTAAATTTTCTGATGATGCCCATTCTAACTGGTGTGAGGTGATAAGGATCTTTTTTCTTCATTCCTCTAAGTAGGCCCTTGAATTCCCAGGTGACTTTATAATGGAGTTTCCTCTTACGTATTGATTTTTTTAAAAAATTTATTTATTTAATTTATTTTTGGCTGCACTGGGTCTTCATTGCTGCGTGCGGGCTTTCTCTAGTTGCAGTGAGCGGGGGCTACTCTTTGTTGCGATGTGCGGGCTTCTCATTGCAGTGTCTTCTCTTGCTGTGGAGCATGGGCTCTAGGCACTTGGGTTTCAGTAGTTGTGGCAGGTGGGCTCAGTAGTAGTGGCTTCGGGCTCTCGAGCGCAGGCTCAGTAGTTGTGGCACACGGGCTTAGTTGCTCTGCGCCATGTGGGATCTTCCCGGACCAGGGCTCAAACCCGTGTTCCCTGAATTGGCAGGCGGATTCTTAACCACTGTGCTGCCAGGGAAACCCTGATTGATTATTTTACCTTATGTTTTACTGAGATAGAATTCACATAATATAAAAGTAGCCCTTTTACGGTGGATAATTCAATGGCATTTAGTACATTCACAGGGCTATGCTCTGCATCCATCATCTCTTTCTAGTTCCATAACATTTCAATCACCCCAAAAGGAAACCCTGCATCCATTAAGCAGTTACCTTTCCTTTCCTCCTCCCTCTGGCCCGTGGCAACCACTCATCTGCTTTCTGTCTTCATGGATTTAACTATTCCAGATCTCTCTCTTTAATTTTAAAATTTATTATTAATATTTTGCTTTTTTCTGTCTTATGATTCATAGAAGTGTGTGTATTTCTCTGGATCACAGGCAATAATGCCTGCTGCTTTGGAGAAATTCAGAGGTAGCAATACTGGGAGCCAATATGTCAGGTTGTTGAAAGGAGAGGAACTACAGGATAGAAGTTATACAGGTAAGGCTGTAGAACCAATACCCGTAAGGCTAGGAGACAGTCCTACCAAGTTTTTCCCAAGGGGGCTAGTAACCTTTTTGTATTATCAGCCCCTTGGCAGTCTGATGAAGCTTTTGGACCTTTTCTTAAGATAATAATTTAGATGAAATAAAGCATACATTATTACAATGGAAGCCAATTAGATTGAGACGCAGTTATAAAATATTAAAGTATTTGGTGATCAAGTGTTATGTATACTTCGTTAATACATTGACTAATGAAACCTAGCTGTGGATCTAATAACACTGTAATTTTAAAGTGGTGAGACGTGTACGTTATATTTTGAGAAATCTGCAACACTATAATGTGATATGAAAATATCTGAATTCTATTGGTGCCGAAGTCACAGATATTGCTAATAATACTGTGGTTTGTTGCTTATATTCATAATGGAGAGGAACATGCATGGAAGCTAGTGAAAACAAAGATATCATTTTCCCCCAACCAGATTTATCCACAGGCTTTGCTTAAGAATCCTTGTTCTGGAATCAGTGGTTTCTAATCTATTTTCAGCCACGGATTCTTTGAGAATCTAATGAAAGCTATCTGTAGGCCATCTCACCCCCAAAATGCATTATCTACAGGTATAAAAATTATATCATATTTGTGGAACTCCTAATGGCCATCCATGGACCATTTCCAAGCCCATGGACCCCCGGTTAAGAACTCCAATTCTGGGCTTCCCTGGTGGCGCAGTGGTTGAGAATCCGCCTGCCGATGCAGGGAATGTGGGTTCGTGCCCCGGTCCGGGAAGATCCCACATGCCGCGGAGCGGCTGGGCCCGTGAGCCATGGCCGCTGAGCCTGCGCGTCCAGAGCCTGTGCTCCGCAACAGGAGAGGCCACAATGGTGAGAGGCCCACATACAGCAAAAAAAAAAAAAAAAAAAAAAGAACTCCAATTCTACATGTACCAGCAGTCAAGGGCAGTGTATGATTTAGCATTTCTTGGCTGTAAATAACAGAAACTAACTCTGGAGCCAGGCAGTTTCTGTAGCAGAAGCTTCTGGACAGTCTTATCTGTATCCCATATCTAGAATAAGTAAGTTCCATCTTGGGGCCAGGTTTTCAATCCTTGATCATTGTTCCAATGTCTGAGTGGGCCTAGCTCAGGTCAGGTGCCCATCTCTGAACTAGAGGAGAGCTGGGCACCTTGATCAAATACCTCAGCAGACTGTATCTAGGGAGGAAGAATAATTTCTCAGAGGAATTTGAGGCACTATTATCCAAAAAGAAAGGAAGAAGACAGAAAAGAAAAAAATTACTGTGGCTATAAGGCAGACAAAAAAGAGAAGATAAATTTTAAGTCCCATGAAAACTAGGGATGAGTACTGATTTTTAAAATAATTATTATAAGATATACTTTTTGGGAACATGTTGATGTTTCTGAAATCAGGATATCACTCTCAATATGTGTATACACCGAAAGCAGCCCTCTCCTCCTCCCCATGCCCAGAAAAGTAAACTGTTGTTCAATCAAATCAGCATTGCATCTTATAGCTGAGTCTTAGACCCGAGGAACTGTGGTCTCTCAGAGTCAATCAAAGCCATACAGGCCAGATTTCCTGAAGCTTCAGAAAGTGTTTCCATTCCTATACTCTTCATGCCATTTTCTTTTAATCTCTGCTCTTCTAAAGCATACTTACTTTGTCTAGTGTGGCTCTTCTTTCATATCAGATGTTTACCACACAACTAAACGCTGAGATGAAATCCAATTCAATTAAGCAGGTGTTCACTGAACAGCAGCTACGCATCAAGCTCTTTTCTAGGCACTGTGAGCATCACGCAAGGAGAATAAAAGAGTCACCTGCTCTCCAAGAGCTTACAGCTTAGGTGTAGGGGCTGCACACACACAGGAACCAGGTAAAACACTCACCTGGACAGGTAACCTAAGTGATCCTCACTTGATGTGCTCACCCAAGTGCTGCCACCAGGAATCAGGAGTTGAGAGAGCAAAGTGTGGGTTGAGTAGTGAAGGAAGACCATCCCTGTCCTGTGTCTGTACCTGTGAGGCCACAGGTCTCCCAGGATCCCTCTCTGAAAGCAATGAGGTACTATGGAGTTGCACTCCTTGTCCTGGTCATCATCCAAGAAATACAGAATCCCTGGGTGAGGAGGACCACGTACCCCAGCATGGGCTCCCCATGGAGCCAACCCCCATTCATCTCGCAGGTCTCTGCTTTAAGGTCACTTCCAGAAAGTTCCTCCCAGACCTCTCAATTTAGAATTAGGTCCTGTTATTAAACTTTCTCAAGGTGCCTTGTTCTTTTTCTTCAAAACACTTAAAATCATTTGTAATTACATGTTTATTTTTCTCTCCACTGGTCTGTGAGCTTTTCTAGGGAGGGAAAGGACTGTGTCTTTTTTGTTTGCCTCTCCACTCACAAAACTCAGCACAGTGCCTGCGCATACGAAGTGCTCAGGAAGTACGCGTGGAGTGATGGGAGAGTTAAGTATAGGCTAGAAACCACATCAGTGCTTTCTGATGATGATGAGGCTCCTTTGAGGACAAGCGCACGGTTGATAGGAAATACCGTTTGATGTTAAAAAATGTGCCAGACCAAAGGGGCTGCTGGTATATGAATCACTGATGAACATCTTAAGGGTTATGAATCTGAGAGTTAAGGTAGTTAAGAAACATTGCTTTTTGGTTTGGAATTGAAAACCTGTGGTGAAATATTTACAACCTATGCAATAAAGGTGGGGTCTCCTGCTCTGTTCGACCCACGCCAACCATTCCAACCGTTCTGCCTTTAATGGGGCTCTGGGGAGTTGTGTGTTACTGTGGTCTTACTTTCCCGAGCCAAAAAGAAAAATGCCATGAAACCCTGAAAGGAATTAGATGACCATGAAGACAGGCAAGTTAATGAAGCTCTTATTTCTGTTGAAATAGAAACTTAACATTTGTCAGCAGGGAGAAAGTTGTGAAGGCATTAAGTTGAAAGAATCCACTGGTGTTGCTGGCTTGAGAGTTTGCTTTGGTTGCTAGCGGTGGGGTGGAGTAGGGATTCCTTTCCATTCTTTAGCTGAAGACTTAAATTTCAGAAACCCAGAAGCAGTGAGCATGAAGATCTTGGTTGAACTTTTCATTACTGCTCCAATGTCTTTGTACAAATGAAAGCAGAGATCCTAAAACTTTCCTTAAAAGCTGGGATTTTATAGCTTTATGAAAATGGGCAAGGCTCTCTTTACTGCAGAATTGAGTAGGTATAAAATTTGGTTTCAAGTCTTTTTTTTTTTTTTAAAGTATATATGTATGATATTACTACCGGTGAGAAAAAGACATATTTTATTTTTTTGCGGTATGCAGGCCTCTCACTGTTGTGGCCTCTCCCGTTGCGGAGCACAGGCTCTGGACGCGCAGGCTCAGCGGCCATGGCTCACGGGCCCAGCCACTCCGCGGCATGTGGGATCTTCCCGGACCGGGGCACGAACCTGTGTCCCCTGCATTGGCAGGCGGACTCTCAACCACTGCGCCACCAGGGAAGCCCCCAAGACGTTTTTATTATAATACTTGATACTTATGCAGTAGTCTTCTCTGAGGAATTCAAATTCCAGCTAAGTGTATGAAATGGGCAGGCTAGCTTCTGGTGGAAATGTAAATGTATGGGGCTTAATGCTACACCACTTGTCAAATACAAGAAATTGGGTATTTTCCTCAGTTTAGGGAAGATAAATTTCACCCCTTTTCTAGTTCTAGAAGAGTCTTTCCAGAATGTCAGCTTCTGGGAATTCTTACTGGATTTAACTTTAACACCAATTGTGTACCTGCGGAGGGAAACATTGCCAAAGGTGTTAACTGTTTGACGTCTATATTCAGTTGGGCTTTAGGTGAGTTACTTAAGTGTGCTAGGTCTCAGTTTTCCCCTTTGTAAGACAGGGATTAAAAACAGTATCTCCTCCTAGGAGTAAGTAGCCCCCCTCTGTTGGAACAGTGTTGGTGAACTAAGAAGGACTCCCTTTGTCACAAGCACACACCTACATGCGTGCATGCATACACACGTGCACACACACATACATACGTACTCCGTCATTGACCAGACCCCAAGCCCAGAGCCTCATTCCTGACTGGACATCTCCGGAGCCACCACCAATCTCCTCCTGACCCACGGCCACAGACGCGGTCCTGGGAGTGAAGCCTCTTTAGGCTGTACGTTCTGACCAGCTAATGTGTCTGCCATGTAGGTGACAGGCAGGAAATGAAACAGAGGCGCGATTCAAACAACAACAGTTGAATGAGTGATGGTCTATTGAGTCTGCTGAGCCTTTGCAGGGGTCACCCAGGTCTCTCAGATTGTAAGGCAGTAACGTCCAAGACTTTCAGATTGCATGGCCCTGTAACATTACAAAAACGTTTAGGGGGGTACTGATATTGCCAAGTTTTTATTTTGCTGAAAAATGGCTGAAAAAAAACCCCCAAGCTATCACAAGTCTCATATTCATTGATACAAAAATGGAATGCATTTAGCTTTACATTGCTCTAATAAGATCTTGTTTTGCCCCTGAGTAGCAAAAACATCTCCAAGGACCTGCGGCCATCAGCAGATGAGCCTGCAACCCTGCTGTAGAGGCTACACAGCCGGGTACGGAAGGGGCCGAGGTAGCAATTTTATGAACATACACGGCTGACCTGTGCTCCTGGCAGCTGCAGCCAGGCCACGAACCCAATTTCAGCTTTGAGGCTTCCTACTTCTGCAAACACACTCTGAGGCACGCTGCCTTCACCATTCTAGACCTCCCCTTTCTTACCTCGCTGCTTCTATAATTTATTTCTCAAGACTGGCACAGCCCAGCACAACATGGCACATCGAATGCACAAGGTAGTGTTTCCTCCTTCATCCTGAGTGTGAGTTCTTGTCCTCTTCACTGTCACAACAAGGTGTGTCTTCCACAAACCTATACCCTCGTGTTCTCTTTGTTTTTTCGCCATTTTACAAAGCTAATGTCATGTGGACTGAGTCAGAAGAATCATAAGGCCCATATTATTCATTCATTCATTCATTTAATAAGTATTGAGAGCCGATTATGCCCTAGGCTCCACACCAGGTGTTGGGGATATAGTGGTGGGTAAACAAGCACAGTCCCTTCTCTCATGGAGGGAGACCATGACAGAAACAAACAAACAAATAAATATGTATTTATAATATGTGATGAGAACAGTGAAAAATCAGGAGTGTCATGAAAGAGTATCACAGATGGAGTAGTTAAGAAAAGCTTCCCTGAGAAAGTGACATTTAAGCTGAGGTCTGAGAGATAATGTAGTGGACATTCATTGGCTTTGGTCACCTCCCATCCACTTTCTCTTCTTTTGGTAACAACACCTGATGATTAACTTTCAGGGATTTCATTCGGGGAGCCCCATTCTTCTTGGGTTGGGGTTGTGATCAAGCTAGGTCATGTGACCAAGCCAGGTCAAGCTGGCTTTCATTCAGGGCTTGGAATCTTGTGTGGAGTGATGTGAGGACAGAAAAAAATTGGAGTGGGCGGAGTGTTCTGAGGGATGGGTTTGCCAAACGAATGCCTCTGGAGGGCTAGCTGCACCAGACCCTGTGGGGCAAGATGAAGACTTTGGATTTTATCCTAAATATAAAGGAAAGTTGTAAAGCTCTTTTGAACATGGGAAGGATATTTTTAGTAGCAACCAATGTCACAAAGGAAATACAACCCACCGAACAATCCAATCCAAGAAACAGTGTAAAAATCTTTGAGTTGGTCATCTCAGTTTTGCTCTGAGCCAGCTCCAGGACCCTAGGAATTTGTAAGGCTCTTCTAATCTCACTTAGCCCCAGTGTCTTCATCTATAAAATGAGGTGGTAGATTAGCGGATCTAACTTCCCTTCCTTCTCTGATGTTCATGATCTATAGTCAAACCTTGTCAAATTGGACAAGGTGTCCATCATCAAGAAGTTTATAATAAAATAGAGAGATAAGGACTTCCCTGGTGGTCCAGTGGTAAAGAATCCACCTTCCAATGCAGGGGATGCGGGTTCCATCCCTGGTAGGGGAGCTGAGATCCCACATGCCCTGGGGAAACTGAGCCTGCGCGCCACAACTACTGAGCTCACATGCCTCAATGAGAGAGCCCACGTGCCGCAAACTACAGAGCCCAGGCGCTCTGGAGCCCATGCGCCACAACTAGAGAGAAGCCCGCACCCGCAACGAAGAGCCCGCGCCCCGCAACAAAAGATCCCACATGCCGCAACTAAGACCCGACGCAGCCAAAAAAAAAAAAAAAAAAAAAAGAGAGAGAGCTAAATACCCAACCTCTGTAACACCTGCTGTGTTCCAAGGAGTTATAATGTTTAAAGTGGTTTTTAAGCTGATTTTGCCAGCTTATTGTCCTGTTGGCTGCAAAAGGACTTTAACTAGTACTAGGCTCAGTAGCCATTCAATGAAGAAATTTGAAAGAAGGAATGACTTAAAGTGTGATACTCTGCTAAGCGGAGACATATTAACTTCAATTGAACGCTTCATGACAGAAAACACTAGTGAGAGTATTGACTTTGGCTGAATTTAACCGAGACCTTGCAACTGGCGAAACGCCTGTTTGTGATGTGTCTATCAGTTATCTGTTGCTGCCAGCACTTAGTGGATTAAAACAACCACCATTTTATTTCTCACAACTATTGGGTTGCCTGGGTCATTTTGGCTAGTCGTGCCTAGACTCTCTCATGTGGCTACATTCAGCTGGTGGGTTGGCTGGGAGTTGCTACAGCTGGGGTGGTGAGCCTCTCTCTGCCTGAATCTTTCATTTTTAAGGAAGCTTGGACCAGATTTCTTCACTTTCTTCACAGTGTTTCAAGAAGGCAAGGAGCGAGGCACAAGTGCTCGTCAAACATCCCTGCGTTTGCCATGTTTGTTGATGTCCCAGTGGCCAAAACACGTCGTGTGGCCAAGCCCAGGGTTAATAGGGAGGGGGCTACATCATGGGCATGGGTAGGCGGTGTGATACATTAGAGGTCCACAGTATGTGGACTTTCCCTCTTAGATATGCATTGCAAGATATGCAACTTTAACTTATAAATCCTGGTACTCTCACAAAGACACAATGTACATGTTATTTCTAGTATAAGGAAGCATTTGGAGTCACCTTATTAAGGGACTGAACCCTACATCAAATGGTTCTGTTTGCCTCACAAAATTATTCATTAATTTTTTGCAGTGGTCTTGGAAAGTTATGTACATATTTAGAGGAAAATGGCATTTACAATTATAATGAATTAAAGCAATCTATATTGCAGAAACACTGCCCCAATTTGGAACTGAGGCTTGTTAATTTCATATTAGCAGCATTTATATCCTCCCAACCCCTCTGCCCTAGCACGTGGGTGCCTGTCTCATCCACTAGACCTCAGACTCCTTTGAGGGCAAGAATCGTACCTCACCAATGTTTGTTTCCCTCACTCTTCCAGCACCTACAACACCCAGTGGATGCTCCCTAAATGCTTGTTAAATAAATGAATCGATAGCTGCCCTTTATTAAACGCCTATATGTTCCAGGAACTTCACTCACAGACTGGATCACCAATTCTCTCAATGTCACAGATAAGCATCATTCTCCACAATTTACAATTGAGGGAACTGAAGTGCAGAAAGCCCAAGGCGGATTGGCTGGGATTCCAGCCCAGTCTGCTCTGATGCCACTTCATTGCACTCACTGCTGTTTTATGTGCAGAGGAAGGAGACTGTTAAAAATGAAAAGACGGCCTCAAGGTGTTGAGAGAGGGCAAGGAGAAAACAGGAGGAATCTGTAGACCACAGGGGCCCTTAAACATTGACTGCCTTCGCAATAAAATAAACACTTGTTCATTAAGAGATTGGCCACCGAAACTCAGGGGGAAAACCTACAGGAGAGCCAGTTCTACAGCTCTTAAGACCAGCTCATAACTGGTCTTAAAACCCAAGATCCGTTAATTCTTCGGGGTGGGGAAGAAGAGGGACTGGGAAGGCCTTGCTCCTGGGGCTGGCTCTCTTGGATAGGTGACAATACCCCACATACAAGGGTATTAAGGTGTCCCCAGATGAAAAGGTAGCCCTTATTTTACTTTTTGCCTATAGTTTTTATTACCTACTAGATTAGTAATAATAGTAACAGCTACCACTTAGATACAGTATAGGTGGGGTGGAGGGGTTGAGCAAAGTGCTTTACACACAGTGCAGGATCTCAATTAATCCTCACAACAACTCTATGAAGTAGATTTTATTACTCTTAATTTATAGATGAGGTAACTGCCCAGGGAGATTAGCTTTCCCGAGAGTTCCCAGCTTTTAAGTGGTAGATCTATGTAAAACCTAAGTCTGTTTGACTAAAGGCCCTGAATAACGTTGAGCTGCAGGCCTTGTGCAACTTTGGTGCTCGTCTGAGGTGGGGAATTGTGAATCCTATTTATTCATGCAACGCTGCGCAAATGTGTGTGTGTGTGTGTGTGTGTGTGTGTGTGTGTGTGTGTAATTTACAAAAAAAAAAAAAATCCAGGTGGGGATATCTGTCCTCTGGAGGCTTAGAAGCCTACGTGGGTGGAGAGCGGCCAAAATCTCTACTCATTCATTCACTCTTTCGCTGCTTCAAGAAGTATTTGTTGCGTCCTTGGGTATTCCAGGCAGGGCGCTAACCTAGCCCTATGAGAGAGATTGACGAACACGAGAGACGTGGTGTTTGTTCCCCAACCCTATTTTACTTTTTCGTGGGCGAGGCATTCAGATTCAGAGAAGCAGGAAATGTATCGACCCAGGTGGGGCACGGAGGAAGGGCGCCGAGCGGCTGGCTGGTCAGGGCGGGCTCCCCAGAGGCAGCAGCGGGGCCGGGGCCGCCGCAAGGGAGGGTCGCCGGCAGAGCGGAACCAGGCTGGGAGCGAGCCTTGGGGCGGGGGCGGCCGGCGAGTTAGGGTTAGGGCGAGAGGATTCGCCTTCCCGGCGGCAGAGGGCGCCTGGCGCTGCGGTCCGGCGCGCCGGAGCCGCCCGCGCGGACGCCGAGAGAAGAGGCGAGGCGGGGAGCTCGAGCGGCGGCCACTGCCACGTCTTCCCGGCAGTGGCGGCGGCGGCGCGGGAGGAGGTGAGCGGCGGCGGGGCGGGCGGGCAGGTGGGCAGGGAGCGGCGCGGGTGGGCACCGGGCACCGGGCGGGGGTGCCGGCACCGGGACACGCGGTTCCCGCCACGCCGGCTCCTCCTCTGAGCCGGGCGGACAGCCGAGGCCCGGGCGCCGAGCGAGTCCCGAGCGCAACTCGTGCCGGCGGGGCGGGCCGGGGCCGAGGGGACGCGAGCCCGCCCGCCATTCGCGGCGCGGGACGCGGGATCCCTGCCGCTGCGGGGCTGGCGCCGCGGCCGGGAAAAGTTGGGGCGGACAGAGCCCGCACGGGCCGGGAGGGAAGTGCGGGTGCGCGGCTGACACCCGGGGCGCGGAGGGACGCGGGGAGAGTGGGGTCTGGGCCGGAGGCGGGAGACGCGGGTCTTCTGCGGGCGGAGAGAAAGGGGTGCGCTCAGGTTCTCGGGCTGGAGCAGGCAAGTGTCCGGCGGGGACCCCGCGAGTGAGGAGGGAGGGAGGCCCACGGGGGGCGGCCACTGGGGGGACCGGAGGCGAGTGGGTGGCGGTGTAGAGCGATGGGGAGTGGGCTTTGCCTTCTCGCGCCTCCGTTGGGGCAGACGCTGAAAGAGGGGTCGGGCTCAGAGTGGGGGACGCCTCTTGGCGTCTGAAGATCCGGTGGGGAGTTCCAGTAACTGGTGGAGGAGGGAGCGGAGCGGTGCTTCCTCTACGGCTTGGGTCAAATACCGTCCCTCCCGGTCTGCCAGATTCACCTCCCAGACTGCAGTGATTTTGTCCTGGGGAAGTTGAGGAGGGACCCCTGAGTGGATGGGATATTTAGATGTTCCAAGGGGAGTAAGATTGGGCTGCATGAAATCATAACTGTTGCCGGGAGAAAACGCAACTCTGACCCTCCCCTAGCCACCCACCCACCCCATTCCGTCTCCCATACCGGCAATGTCTGGATTCCCTGGGCTGGGCTAGCAGATCCCCAAAGCCCTGCAGCGCATCTGCTCATAGGGTCGTGGGTATCCTGAAGGGGCATAAGACATGGCCTTTTATTCTCTGGGACTGAGGTTGGCTATTTCAGAAACAAGTGGTTCTGGAGATGCTGGATGCTTTATTAGAACAATCTGTGTGGTGCCCCTTGACAAAGGAGATGACTCATGTTAGCTTTTTTTTTTTCTTCCCCCTCCAAATAAACTTCGTATTCAAGACACAAGTATGCCAGGTCATTTGCAACAGTGACAGAGCTGGAGATCTACATTGTAGGCCTTGAGCCCTTGTGCTAATCCTAGATATATTAGCAAGGATTATAGCCTTGGATGCATCACTTCCCCTTCTCTGGAACTCAGTTTCCTTATCTGCAAAATAGGGTATAAATAAAGAGCTAGACAGTCTGATGGCGCAGGAGAAGGTGTCTGAGGGAGACTGACATCTTTTTCCTTGTAAATCGAGATCGGCCACACAAAATCAAACTCAGCCTATTACAAAGAAATTAGGGTGGACTTAACACAACTAAGAAGCAAGAAAGGCTGCATAAAGTAAAACAAACCCCAAAACTAATAATAATTGGTATTAGATTTACAGTATGGATATTGTTCTCATGCAGGCAGTTAGTTTACATGGCTGTCCAGCTGTCATTACCATAAAGCTGTTAACTGTGCTTAAAAAAATTACGTATGTTTCATCTGTGGACCTGAATTTGATTCTTTTGTTTGAACCTTCAAGCCTGGAGTAGATGCTCAGTTGGATGGGTCTTGGCTCAGCCTTTCTCGAAGAACCTCCCCAGGATCTCTCATTGCCATAGTAGCAGAGATTTCCTTCTGTCTGACTGATGCTGCCATCCTTGTACCAACACACTTCTGTCGTCTTTTCCGTTCTAGCTGAAGAAGTGGGGAGCTGATCCCTGTTGCATCTGGCATTTCTGAACTTCCCAGGTTTCTTTTCAAGTGAGTAAAATTAAGTGAGGCAAACAGTGCATTAGATGCAGCACATTAAAAATAGCTCAAGGTAATAATGTATCTGCCCCACCCCTATTCCCTAGACCTCCTGGGCGA
The DNA here is from genome assembly GCF_964341445.2 of Mesoplodon mirus. Classification (NCBI taxonomy): domain Eukaryota; kingdom Metazoa; phylum Chordata; class Mammalia; order Artiodactyla; family Ziphiidae; genus Mesoplodon; species Mesoplodon mirus. Next base: position 38,427,606 of record NC_138983.1, read on the forward strand.
CCTCTCACTAGAACATCTGTGTCACTTGCTGGCCATCTCATTTTGGATGCTGAGGGTCATCACAGAGCTGAAATGACATGGTTGGGTCAAACAGCACCTTCACGGTCAAGCCATGATGCTGGAGGGAGAGGAGGATTTTTTGTGTGTTTTATCATAACTGAATGCTCCTGTCCTTCTGTTCTCTTGCATTAGTAGCTGTCAAAATCCATATTGGGTTTGACCACATCATTTTCAGTTATTCTTTTCTGTCAGTTTCTTGGCAGCTACAGTTAGTGGTTCTCTCTAAGTTTGAGGTAGTGTTAAAATTATATCCTCTCTAGCAGGTAATTAAGTTGAATCTTTAAAATATCTGTAGTTTATATGTGTGTGTGTGTGTATAAATTTTACTTTAGCTGAGGGCTATTAAATTAATAAAAACCACGTTGCTAATATTAGTTGTCATTTGAGCCCCTACCATTTATCAGACACTGTGAGGTGAGGAAACAAAGCTTAGACAGGGTACAACTCGAATAAATGCTACCACTGGCTTTCACAAGTTACTGATGACCTTTGAAACCAAACAGTGTTTTACAGTAGTGGAAAAGTAATTCTTAACTATCCTACAGGGCTGTGATATTGAATGAGATCTCGTATATGAAAAGCAATGTGTAAACTTATAAAGTGCCCTCCAACCTAGGACAGTGTTTTACCCTAAGCACCTGGGTGTCCCCAGGTGCTTAGCATAAAGCTTATGAGTACATGAGTCTTGATTTCTGATGGGCCTGGTGTACATGCTGAGCCCATCGCCTGATCCCTCTGAGCCCGATTTCCCCGTAGGTAAAATCAGGATGATAGTATCTGCCTTGCATTAAATGAGATGCACTTGTGAGTTGCAGTGGGTACTCAGTGATGGTTGGCATCCAGCCCTTTCTCTCCCCTCGCCCATGGGCACTTGGGATAATGGGATTAAGTCTTCCAGTAGGAATTGTCCTTGAGGGAGAAAGGCTTTTAAAGTACGTTTTTGTACTTATAAATATTTCTTTTAGCTTTTGGCTGCCCACTCCATCCTCAGCACACGTGGTGAATATTCTAGGACCTACCATCATCTAAACGGAGGGAATTGCTGGGACTGGCACAGCATTGTGAATCAACTATACTTCAATAAAAATTAAAAAAAAAAAAAAAGGAGGGACTTGAACCAAACCAGAAGCCAGAAGGGACACGTCTTTGGTAGAAGGCTGAAGATGGATGTAGCTAGTTTCCCTTTGCCCATTTTGTGCCCTTCTCTTTTATTCGTTTTGTGGGACAGGGAAAAGATACTGAGTTTGGGGACTTTGAGCTGGTAGGAGGCATTGTTAGAGCTATAGTATAAGGTGGGAGGGCAGTGCAGATATGGGCTGGGAAGGAGATGGAAGAGTTGACTTTGCCAGTAAAACCTGGACGGTTTGGTGTGGGGGAAGTCTCTGTTAGATGTAGGATTTGGCTAAATATGGGGCCAATTTCTATCGAGTGCTATAGGCTGTCTTGTGGGGCTTGGAAGTTTTTATGCTCCAGGCAGATTTTGACTGGTTGTGGTGGCATCATAAATGAGTTGCCATAGTAAGTTGTATGCGGAAAAGGAAGTTAAATTCCAGGAGGGTGTTTGTTGTGACTGATGCCAGAATTTCTCTGAGAATTTTATTAAGATTCAGTCAGTCTCTAAAAGTACTTCTTAGTTCTCTGAAGGTATTAATTAAGAAATAGTTTTAAGAAAGAAACCAGAAGGGTCTCCTTTGTGAGCTTTTGAAATGTAATCTTCCTAAATCTTTGGAAAAAATGAAGTCTTTAAAAAAAAAAAATCACAGAGCTGTCTGTTTTAAAAGCAGTTCCTCCAAAGTAATGTTTCCTTCTCTTCCCATCCCTTCATTCCTCTCACATTATTTTGATAATGAGTTAATTTTGGTGTCCTCTACATCTTGGTAGCCTAATGGTTATGACCCTTCATTTTTAGATCTCGGATGTGCCTTCTTTTCTCCTGCGTTTACTCGTATTCATTCTTTACGAGGAAGTAGCACAGCGAGGTGATGAAGAGCAGGGAGTCCGGAGCCAGCTTGGGGACAGGGAGAGTCGTGGTCGTTCTTGGAGAGCCGGGCTCTCCTCAGCTTGGATTAACCCCCACAGAAGCTCTGGAGGGCGATCGTGTTATTCCCGTTGCACAGATGAGGAAACAGAAGCCTGTGCATCCTCATAGTTGGGGGCGGGGTGGCATGTGTCACAGTCCGAGCGGCAGCTGTGATCTCTGTGACGGCACAGCCTGGGCAGGCAGAAGTCACGCCCACCCTGCCAGGGTTGGACTCCGTCCGGAGGCTGGGGTTTAGATTGGTGGCTCCGTAGGCTGTGTGGACTATGAAATGCGCTGAAGAGAAACAAGGCCATCAGGGTAATGGGCATGAGAGAGGATGAGGGCTTGAACTCAAGACATTAAGATGGTGGCAAGGATGATGCAGCAGAGGGAATGGGCCAGCATGGATGGTGCTCAGTGCTCTGGATTGGGGTTGAGAGAGGGAGCAGTCAAACCCTCTTTTCTCTCCTCACCCCTTCCCTGCTGCCCTTCTCGTCCTCACAGGCTGGGTAGTGGAGATACTGTGTGTAGACTGCAGACATCTCTGTAGAAACTAAAATTGCCTCCTTTGGTCTCTCATGACAGCCAGAGAAAGGTGCCTGAGGAAAACCCCAAAGCGCCTTCCCCTGTCTTTGCCTACCCACCCTGGCCTTAGTTTCTACCTTTCCTGGAGCATCTCAGGATGGAAGTCAGGTTCTCAGACCCCATTTAGAGAAGTGCTGGTTTGAACATTCAAACTTGTAGTGAAACTGTTGAAGGGGAAAAGCCCCCAAAGGAGGAAGTCTCCCTGGGGTGTAGTCGGCACCCCACGGTTCCCTGGTGGACCCAGTGGACCACAGTGGCTGTGGTCCTCAGTTCTGGCTGTTCCCCAAAGGGTTAATCTGCCTCTAGGCAGGGGTGACTTGTGGTCACCAAGCATGCAGGGGCTGGTCGGGAACGGGGAGTGGAGGTGGGCGAGTTCTCAGTGGTGGCCAGCCCTGCAAGGAGGGGAGAACACCCTCCCCTGAAGGGTGCAGCCTCGGTGGGGAGCTGAGCCATACTCAGGAGAACCAGAGTCAGAGCAAGGGGACATGGTTGGTCCTGGTTGCTAGTGTGCGCATGTCCCCATCATAGGATGCACCACTGCCGCATCAGAAATATGCTGGTGCCATGCCCTCTCCCCTAGTCAGTGCCAGAGTCTGTAAGAAACTTGCCCAGGCTGCCGTTTTCCAGATTGCAGTGTAGCCGTGCCCTTCAGATAGTTTGTTCTTGCTGGGCTCTGGCCAGTTGGTCGGGTTCTGGCTTTGCTTGGGCTGTGTCCTCATGGAGAGGAGGCTGAGAGTTACTTTATTGGTCTGCCTGCTTCCTGGTGTCCGCAGTCACGGCCATCTCTGTGGTGAGTCACTGCACAAGGACTCCGCTCCCCTACTGTTTGATGGTCACCCCTTTCCCTCCGAGATGTGACTTCTTTTCCTTGTCCTGTGGGTAGCCCCCAGCCGTGGACTGTTGAAGTGCCCAGTGAGTGTGGCACACTAGCAGGGTACCTATTTAATGGGAGGAGAGCGTTTTGTGTGGGGATGTCAACTGTCAGGCTGCCTTCTGAGCAGCATGTCCTAAGCAAAGCCCCTCTGTTTTCCTTTTTTTTTTTTTTTTTTTTTTTGCGGTACGCAGGCCTCTCGCTGTTGTGGCCTCTCCTGTCGTGGAGCACAGGCTCCAGATGCACAGGCTCAGCGGCCATGGTTCACGGGCCCAGCCGCTCCACGGCATGTGGGATCTTCCCGAACCGGGGCACGAACCCGTGTCCCCTGCATCGGCAGGCAGACTCTCAACCACTGCGCCACCAGGGAAGCCCTGTTTTCTTTTTTGCTCCATGTTTAGCTGCGTGTGTGTGTTTGGGCTGCGTGTTTGTTTTAATTATTACTAGGAAGCCAAAAAAGGTATTTATCAAATGTTTGAATTTACAGAAGTGTTACTATGGACAAGCAGAAATAGTAACTATATGTTTATCCAGGATACCACTGATTTATCTCTCCTTATGCCACCTTGTTGCTGTTTTGTTGGCAGAACCCTCTGATTTGTATACTGGTTCAGTTTGGATTTTAGTGTTGAATGTGGAAAGAGGCTGGCCTGGTTGTTTGCTGAAGTGGAGGGGCTCGAATGGGTGGGCTTCAGGCTGCCAGCCTTGGCTGTCCCTGCAGCCCCAGGAGCCTGGCACGCAGTGCCTTTGTCGGGAAGGTGGAGTCTGGCCAGGCTTTTTCTTTGGCTTCGCCTGGGAGCAGCTCTGCTGGTGACAGCAGGTGGCCTCCTCTCTGCTGCGGGAAAGGGCATTCTCTCTTCATCTGGTTTTTACTTTCTTCTCATCCTATGGAGGTGAGAGGGAGGAGTCTCAGAAAAGTGTGTCCTGGAGCCAAGTGGGTTCAGGGCAGGACAGGTTTGCAGCTTCCACAGAGCTTACCCCAAAGTTTTCCTTGCATCCCGCATTTCCCTTCTTCCCTGTTGATCCCGATCCAGTCTTGTCATCTGTGGCTTAGAGACTGCACTTGAACTTTATCAGTCACTCTTGGGAAGACCTTGGAGTGTGGCACCAAAACTTGTTCAAATTGCTGTGTCAGTTTCACACCAGAACACGAAACCCTGTTTTGGTGATGGTGATGCTATTTTTAAATCAGTTCGATGGCTTTTTTCTAAATGATACAGGTGATACATGAATATATTATGCTCTTGCACCGCACCCTCCCATCCAAATAGTGGAGAAGTGAAGAGCAGAAGATGTAGAGTCCTCCTTCCTCTGGCACCCTTCCCCCATGTGCCGCCTCCCTGCTGGGTCCTCAGCACTAACCAATTGTAATTTCCATCAGCCTGTACAGACGCAAACACATACAGTATTGTCTCTCTCTCTCTCTTTTTTTTTTTTTTTGCTGTACGCGGGCCTCTCACTGCTGTGGCCTCTCCCGTTGCGGAGCACAGGCTCCGGACGGGCAGCCTCAGCGGCCATGGCTCACGGGCCCAGCCACTCCGTGGCATGTGGGATCTTCCCGGACCGGGGCACAAACCCGTGTCCCCTGCATCGGCAGGCGGACTCTCAACCACTGCGCCACCAGGGAAGCCCTTTGTTTCTTTTGTAAGCATAAATCCGATTGCATCATATATATTGTTTCATTATTTTATCTTTTCACATAATGGATCTTGTAGATCTTTTCTTGCATGTAGTTCTTCTCTCTTTTAATTTGTCTACAAAATATTTTATAGTATAGATATATCATAATTTATGAGTCAGTCCCCCATTGATAGGCGTATAAAGTGACTCATTAGTTTTGCTGTTACATCTTCATACATACATGCTGTTATGCACACATGCGTGTGTTTCTCTAAGAGTGGAATCAGTATGCCACAGGTTCTACTCATTTAAACTGTTACAGCAAATCCCCACACTGTGCTCGCGAGGGCTGTACTGGTTTCAACTACCGATATCGTGTGTGAAGCTGCCCATTTTCCCACAGGCTGCCATTCCGCTAGGTGATAGAAATGGACAGTGTTTAGTAGGCATTTCATCCATCACTGGTATGGCTATGAGACTCGTTTGGCTTCCGGATCTTAATTGGGGGGGGAGAGGTGTCTATCATAACCATGGAGGATGAGGGAGCTGAGCCCCCGAGGACCAAGGCTCTGCTCAGGGTGTCCTGCCGCCAGGGGTGGCAACGTGGCCCTGGAAGCCAGCGCTCCTGGTTTCACGTTCTCTCCGCTTTTCCCAGAGGCTGGGCACTGTAATAGAGCACTATAATTTTGGTGTAACCTGCCAGAGTCTTTCTGCGAGCCTCTCCCCGAGGAAGCAAGTGCTTATAAGCAGCACGTTGATACCAGTTCTGTTCTGCACAGCCAAGGCAGGGATTCCAGGCTGGTGAGCTGAACTGGGGGAACATAGAAGGATCACATGATGGAAAATCAGGTGCTCTTGCTTCTGAAATAGCCTCCGTGCATGTAGTGAAGCGCGATTCTGCGTGTGGTGGGGCTTTCCTTCCAGCAGTGTGGTGATCCGTGCCCCGCTTCCCTGGTTTGTGATGGGAATACTGTGATGGTTTGTCTCTGAGCAGGATTCCTTAGAAGGTGTTCCAGGGGCCTGATCTGGTAGAGGACACACCTGGAGGCCGTCACCTGGGCCGTCCCTGCAGGCTGAGCAGCCCAGTGGGCTTTGGGAGGCTCTGACTTACTGAATGACAGTGTCCTTTACCTGCGGTTCAAAGAGGGCCAGGGAGAAGGCGTGATGGAGGGGCAGCCCGGGGTGGTGAAGAGACTCTAGGATCATTTCCAGCTTCCACTCCGTCGTGTATGGCTGTGTGACTTAAGCACGGTTATCCTTTCTCCCTGGGCCTCGGTTTCCTCACCTGTAAACCAGGAATAATATCAGTACCCACCTCACAGGGTTGTTCTGGGGATTCAGAGAGTAATGTTTGTAAAGCTCTGAGCATATTACCTAGTAAGTACTCAGCAGTTGTAAGCAACTACCACTCTTATTTGTGTTCTCCTGTCCTTAATAAGTGTTTTTAAATGCACAAATGAGCGTTACGTTTGCTAAATGTAAAAATGCACATCCTCTAGTAACGACTGTCAAGGAGGGCAGAGGCAGACCTGGATCAGCTGGGGTTGTGGGAGGGTAGCCGGCGAAGGTGGCAGGTTGGGCAGGAGAGCACATTTGATGTCCTCTTCCGACGCCAGTCCTGCTGTGAGACACCGAGGCCCCAGAGCAGAGGCCTTCCCTTTTCTTAAGTAGATTGGGTGCTGGGGATCCTTCGGGCAGCCTCTCCCTTTTGTTTTTGAGGAGGCCGAGCCAGGCCCTGAGAGGTGAGGTGCAGCTACGGGCTTGGTCGTTCAGAGCAGAGGTGGGACCAGGTCTCCAAGCCCTGGGGGGTTGAGGCTCTTTACCCTGCTCTCCACGCAGGGTAAACGGGCCACGTGCTGCCCGTTTCAAGATGCAGGAAAAGAGAAGCACACAGTGTTGGGCGCTTTGCAGAGCCTGCTGTCTGCTGCTACTGAGTTCGCTGTGAGCTGAGGTTGCTCAAGTGCAGGGAAGGTAACAGAAGTGTAACCCACAGCGGGGCAGGGCTGGGGCTCACGCCTGGGTCTGCCTGGCTCACGCTTTACCTTCTGCCTAGTCACAGCCCTAACAGTGCTGGCCCTGGGACGCTGTCTGTGCTTGTTTCATACCCCCGACCGTGCGCGTGTGCATGTGCATGTACGACGGCAGGTTTGTTTGAAGTCCCTGATTTGTTTGCTGATGGTTTACCCAAATGGGAGAGACCTGCGGTTGAGTGTGGGGAGGGCTGTACTCAAGGCTCCAGAGCAGCCCAGGCAGCCCAGATCCAGGTGGGCAAAGGAAACCTCACTCCTGGGAGTGGAGCTTGGTAGAGGAGCCTGGTGTCTGCGGGCCTGGGAGGACCAGAGCTGGCTGGCGAGGACACAGGCAGGGCTTAGAGAGTGCCAGGTGCAGAGGCCCATGATGTGAATCCAGTAGCGTGTATGGAAGTGAACTACGAAAGCAAGGTCAAGTGGCCTGTGGTGTGAGAGAGGTTTCAGAGTAGCGTGTGGTGCGTGCCAGAGGTGCTGCCCTAAGTGTGCATCAGTGGCACGGAGACGTCACCTTGGCTCCCGGGGTCTGAGAGGGCCTCACAGAAGCAGCACAGATTAAAACAAACCTTTCTTGCTCCTTGGAGAGCAGTCGACCTGGCTTGTGATCCACCCTCAATTTGCAGATGCAGACACTGAGACCCTGTGAGCTCCCTGGTTCGGGGTCACGGCCCCGCCGAGGAGAGGCGAGCCTGGAGCCTGCCCTGCCTGCCCTCCACTCCACACGTGTGCTCACGGAGTGCTGCATATAGCAGCTGTTTGCTTGGCACCTGGAGTTGCTCAGGGTTACTTCTCAAAGGAGCAGGCTGGGTCCCAGTTCACTTCTGGTCCTGACTCTGCTGTCTCTGAGCAGAGCTGGGACGTTAGCCCCTCAGTTTTGCCCTCTTGTAGGGTGGGTATAGAACCCCTGTCTCCCTTCTAGGCTTGTCTTTGTTCACTCAAGAGCTATTCAGCAAATACATTGTTTTATTCAGCTGGATGCTATTCTATGTGTCGGACATTTTGCATCAAGCAAAGGATGTCAAAATCTTGTTCTCCTGGAGCTTATTTTCTCCTGAGGGGCAGCAGAGAGTGGCTGGTTACAGTTCATGGTACGTGTCCTAGTGTCCTAGGGCGCTGTGTCAAAGGACCGCAAACCGATGGCTTAAACCTCAGGACCTTGCTCCCTTGCGCCCTGGGGCTCTGAGGGAGGACCTGTTCCCTGCTCCTGCCCCAGCGTCTGGTGGTGCCGGTGTGCTTGGCGCCCGGATCTTGTGGCTGCACAGCTCTGCTCTCTTGCCTCCCTTACCACACGGCCTCTTTCCCGTGTCTGTGGCCCCTCTTTTCTTATGAGGGCCCACCCCCCTCCAGTGTGTCCTCATCCTAACTACGTACTTCTGGGAAGACCCTCTCTGCAAATGAGGTCACATTCTGAGGTTCCAGGTGGACATGGATTTGAGGGGACGCTGTCCGACCCAGAACGGTGTGCGAGGTAGTAATGGCTGCTGAAAAGTCCGGGCAGTGCCTGGGGCAGGGGGGTGGTGAGGTGCTGAAAGGTGATGCAGGCAGGCCTTGCTGAGCAGGTAGTGTTTGAGCTTCCACGTGGAGGAGGGGTGAGGGGAGGAGGAGCTGAGGTATGGAGGGGATGTGGTCCAGGCCGAGGGAATAGCAAACGGGGAGGCCTTGAGGTGGGTATGTGCGCCTGCCAGGCTGGCATGGGGACAGTGACGTGGAAGTCGTGTGTGTGTGTGTGTGTGTGTGTGTGTGTGCATATGCACTTATGCGCGCGTGTGTGTTCATGAGGCTTTGGCCTTTTGCCCCCGTGAGATGGGAGCCACTGTTGAGTCAGCGAGCATGCCGACAGCAGCGTTGGTGTGTGGACCAGCTCATCAAGGATGTTTCCAAGTTCACACGGCCATTGCAGCACCTCGTCCGTGCGCCTAGATGTTTTGCAGCGAGTGTTACTCGGCAGTTTCTTTTTGAAACATCAGTGCTCTATTGACCCTTGATCCACCGCCCTTTCCTGTCAGTTCTCTGTCCTTCTGGATGCCTTTCCACCCACCTACTTCCCCACACTGAAACCACAAGCATGAAGAAGAGGAAGTAGACAAGGCTGGGGGTGGCCAGGGCTGCTGGGAAGCCCGGCACGCGTGGCAGCCCTGGTGGGAGCTGCGCCTTCCCGCCAGCCCTGGGCCGTCTGGTGAACGCTGTGCCCACGGTGAAGGTGTTCCTCGCCCTGGCAGATTTAGAAACTGCTGAGGTCAGTGCGAGCTCAGTGCGCTCAGCTCCCCGCATCCTTCTGTGGATCAAGTCACTATGCCGTGAAAAAAGGTGAGTCAGCCGCCTCGGGCAGCGGCCTCACTTGGCCTGGAAAATACAGGGCAGGGAGGGACTTGCAGAAGCACCTGTGGAGAGCCCAGGAGCCTGTTGGGCAGTCACTGCACTCACTCGGCCCGGGGCCCTCTCTGCCACCCACTTTGTCACTGGCCTGCAGAGTTTTACATTCTCATTCACATTTGCTATAAAAACGCTCAGGCCTGCAATCTGAGTGCTGTCATTACAGAGAAGAAGGCACTCCAGGTGTGGCTGGCCCCATGGTCCGGGGACCGTGCCAGTTTGGTTTGCGTGGTCCTGGGGGGAATCATAACTTTGGATTCCCTGGCATCAGAGCTGAAGGGAATCTCCTTATCTGGCTCACGTTTAATTTCCTCCCTAGGCCTCCAAAGGAAAGGGCCTGGCATGTTTGTGATTGGGGCTCCGGAGAAGCGGGCCACGGGTGGCCTTGATTTCAGGCGCTCTTCCCGGCCTCCGCCTGCAAGGGTGGTGCCAGGAGCAGCCTGTCCAGGGAGGTGATCCGGGAGGCCCCTGGCGCCGCCGCCCCTCTGGGGAGCACCGCTTTAGAAGATAATTACGTGTAAGCGGAGATGGAAATAGAATTCCCCAGCGCTAGGAGCAGCTGCTCTATAGGATTTCAGGAGCTGCCTTTGGGCACCAGTCACTCACTAACCCCTGCCTCCCAGCAAAACACACACCCACGCAAAATGAAAGTGAGGCAGACTTGTGCCTGGCTAGAGACGGAGCGTTAAAGTGTGTTTTGTGGGACTGTAGTTCCTCTCCAGAGTCTTTTCTGAGGGTGCTTCCCCAGCACAGCAGAAGAGCTTCCTTGTTTGCCAGACGCTATAGGAAGCTTTGAATCAGGTAGCGTCCCCAGGAGTCTGTGGAGTCTGGCCTCGTTTCCGCATTAGAGGCAGAGAGGCCATGCCCAAGAGTGGGAGCCACGCAGGGCCCCAAGGGTTCTCGTAGAACAGGCTACTTGTCCTGTGCCCAGGTGGCCTTTGTCTCTGTGCTGATGTGTCTCAAGCACTTGGTAAAGAAGTGCTTGTACATAAGTACAGGATATGGGCCCTGATTTTTGTTTGTTTGTTTGGTTTTTGTTTTCATTTTTTAAACTGGGCTTCTGTGAGTTAGCTCAGGACCCTGAGAGCTCAGTCTTCTGGCCCCGCAGCGAGACTGGTCTCATCCCTGCAGCCTTGGGGCATCTTTAACCTGGGGGTTGGATGACATGGTTGTCAGGTGTGTCTCCTTCCTTGTGCTCCTCGCAGCCCTTTGCACAGGTCCTGGGGTGATTTGCCTGCACCTACGGTGGGAGCTCCCTGAGGGCAGTGGGAGCCTGGCACATGCAGAGCTTCCAGGAGCTTCCCTGCGGCCCTTGTCCTGCTTGGCCAGACCCCCAAGGTCTTGCTTTCTGGGTGAGCGTTGAGGCGGAAGGAGGAACAGGTGTGGGGGTTTGATGTGAACCCCCCTCCTGGCTCCGGGGGCAGGCGTCCCCAGCTGTTCAGCGTGAGCTCCTTGTTCCTGTCTCAAGTTTCATGCAACTTTTGATCCTTGTGCTAAACAAAGTGCCTTTATTTCTGGATGTTGTCATGAGAGTTGTTTTTGCAATTATTGGTAAGGCAGAAAAGAACGGATCACGACGACAAAGTTGTCTGTATATTCCAAATTTAAGAAATGTCTCTGCGTTAGAAAAATACTACAAAGAATTTAATTTCAGTGGTTGTCTCTGGATTTTGGTATCACAGGAGGTTTTTTATCTTTCTGTTTTTCGGCATTTTCCACGTTGAGCATGTATTGTCTAGATAATAAAAGCTATAAAAATTACTACAAATAATAAATAGCTATTTATTAGGATCTAGTATGTACTATACACTGTAAGAACTTGCTGTTACACTCTTATTTGATCCTCACTATGAACCTGTAAGGTTCTCTTTTTAAAAAAAATCCAAATGCTAACATTTTATTTTATTGTGGCGAAATCTACAAAACTTAGCTTTTTAACCATTTTCAAGCTCTGTGGCATGAAGTACATTCACCGTGAGATCCTTTCTCTAAACTCCTTATTTTATAAATGAGGAAGCTGAGATTTGGAGAAACACAGCTGCTTAAGGTCACAGAGAGTAAGGAGTTCCAGAGGCAGGATGTGGATGCAGGGCGATGATACCCAGAGGTCTGGGATCTCTGGTTTGTGGCTATTGGAGTCTGTGATTACTTACCCTGCCCCATGATCGCCGCTTGATCGCAGAAAGCCAGTGTGTGTCTCGTGTGTGTGTCTCTTTTGACAGCTCTAGGATTGGGCTTTGCGTTTTTACAGGGAGGAGGGTGGTGAGCCTGGCTCGGGGCGCGAGTGGCTGACATAAGTGACACCAGGGTTGATGATTTCTGTGCTCCTGTTTGTCTTTGTTCGACGCGTGGAAGCGTGTGTGTACATGGGGGTGGCAGGGTGACGAGGCCCGTGTGTTAAGAGTTCTGTCTCCAGCAGGTGCTCAGCCGTAGGGGACAGTGGAAAGAGCAGTGGCCTAGAGCTTAGATACCTGGCTTCCTCAGGTCTGGGCGCACGGTGCGGGGTGATTTTAGAGAAAGGGCATTGCACTTGGAGTTAGAAGTTCTGTGCTGTAGTCCTGATTTTACCATGTGGTTGACATGCTTTGGCCTCAATTTCCGTATTTCTAAGTGGGTGATAAAAATGCTTGTTCTGCTTGCCTCCCATGATTGCAGAGGATTAAATATCATGATGGGGGAAAAGTGCTAAGTAAACTAAAGGCCTACCAAGGAAATGTCTAGGACGGGAATTTTGAGTGCTCAGTGGTGGTGGGGAGGAGTGTCTGTGGCTGACCCTGGAGACTTGAGAAGGGAGGATTTGGATGTGAAGAGTGGCAGGTTTGCTTTGGCTTGTTTTCTTTGGTTGGGGCCATCAGCTTGCTTCCTCCACCATTGCTTAGTTGGTGATATATAGGGTCCCATTGCCTGCCTAGTACTGTATGTTGGAATGCTCTGGGATTTTACTGGCATGTGACTCTGCCAAGGTCCTTGGTCCACGCCCCCCCAACCTCCGCAAGACTCACATCTGCCTAGTGAAATGAATTGTAATGGAAGAGGTCATTTTGTAGCCACATGGTGGTTGAAACTATGCAGCACCTTTCCCTGGTTTTGTCTGTCTTCCTCGTCTTTACAGCAAGTACCAATCTGTCTGTTTCTATTCCCTAATCTTGAGGAGACAAACACAAGAGTGGGTGGGGCCTGGAGGATTGTTGCTGGTGAGGGAAGACTCTCACCATCTTACGGTGGATGCAGTGCTTGCTTCTTGCTGAATCAAGACACTGTGCTATGCAAGACACTGTGGAATATCACAATAAAGAAGACAGGGTCTCAGCTCTCAAAGAGCCCATGTGTCCTGGAGAAGACGCAGCTACTCCAGAAACAACTAGGAGGGTGAGGGATAGGTAGCTTGAAAAGCAACTGTCAAGAGAGGTGGTAGCCCTTTGTCTAAATGAATGAAAATGCATCATAGGGGCTGGTAAGAGGGGTGAATTGTCAGTATGACTTTGGGACTCTTTGCTTTTTAACAACCATTTGAATCAGCTGTTTTAAAGCTAGGGCTTCTGTCTGGCTACCCCCAAGATAATTTTTTGAGCCATCACTGTTTCAGCGCACATTTCAAATGACAGGAAAGCCAAGGATTCTGTGTAGGGCCCTGCGGAAGTCAGTGGTCCCATCTCACCGCCTGCTTGGTTTTGGCTTTGGAAATGGTACTAGAAGACTAAGTAGGTCACGGAGATCTATTTTGAACTGAGTGCTGAGTGTGGCTGGGCTGCCTGGACATTTAATTTCCGGATCAAATCCTGTTGGACTTGTTTGCCCAGGAGTTTGGCAGCAGGCACTCTCTGGTCAGTCGTGTTGTATATTTATAAAGTGTGAAGAGTCTGGAGGTAAGGAGACATGCCAGCCACTTCTCCGTTCCTGTAGGTGCGCCGGGGGTGGAGAGGTTTCAGAAACCTTCCAGAGGCCAGGGGAGTGTAGTTTTCCCATGCTGCTTCCTTGAATTTTCTGAAAATGGTTGGTCCTCACTAACTTCATGAAACCTTTTTCTTTTAAAGAATGAAAGTTAGTTAGTACCCAGAGCCGGTTGGCTTCTGTTTATATTAGTAAGAGCTGCTAGTTGCTGATTGAACCTTTTAGGTACATTATTTTTTTTAACCCTCACAACAACTTTGGAAAATGGGGATTACTGTCACTGTTTTGTAGGCCAAGAAGCAGAACCAGAGTGATGCAGTAATTTGCCAACCGACCCGGTGTGTAAGTAGCAGGGCCAGAGATTTGAACCCAGGTCCTTCTGACCAGAGTCTGGCCTTTTGTACCACGCCACACTGGTCTTGGGAACCCTGGGAATGGAAGACATGCCCAGCTGGGAGTGGGGAGTGTGGTAGCAGCTCTTGGGTCTGTTGTGAGGCAAGGTGTGACCTCCTCCCAGGAGGGGCCAGCCGTGGGTGTTGAGGATGCAGACCCCCCAACTCAAGGGGGCTTCTGTGTGCAAATGGAGTTATGTTTTAGGCTATCACTCTGATATAACTGGACCACAGAATCCTCAGAATTTTTACTCTTTGTTGGATTTGTCTCCCGTTTCACTCTTTTGCTCTAGGTGTTCTTGCCTAAGACCTTGGGTGAGCGCAGTGAGGGGGTGAGGTCCATGAGAAAATGTAGGTGGTGATGGAGTCATTTAAACCTCCTCCCCTGTGTGCACGGGCTGTCCACCTGAATATCCCTCTATCTTCAGTACTCTGTTCTTTCCCTACATTTTTGAGAAGTAAACACAAGCTTTTGGGTATGCGTTTGCTTTGTCTTGCTCTGCAGTTTCTTCCCCCAGGCTACTTACAGAGTCCCAGCAGTAAATGCCGCTGCACGAGGTTGTTTATATTTGTAGATGTTTTGGAGTTTTGGGTGCTTTGCACAGACATTGCCTCACCTGATGTTCCCAGCGAGCCTTCATCACCCCCAGTTCACAGACAGGGATTCTTAAGGGACATCACAGACCTGAGACTTTGAGGTAGCGTACTCCATAGTCTCCTCTGAAAGTTTTGGACACATCGGAGGAGGAGTTTATTTAAAATCAGTTGTCTGGGGACTTCCCTGGTGGCGTAGTGCTTAAGAATCCGCCTGCCACTGTAGGGGACACGGGTTCGAGCCCTGGTCCCGGAAGATCCCACATGCCGCGGAGCAACTAAGCCCATGTGCCACAACTGCTGAAGCCCGCACAACTAGAGCCCACGCTCCGCAACAAAGAGAAACCACCGCAGTGAGAAGCCCGAGCACCGCCACAACGAGTAGCCCCCTGCTTGCAGCAACTAGGGCAGCAACGAAGACCCAACACAGCCAAAATAAATAAATAAATAAATTTTAAAAAATAAATAAATAAAAATAAAATCAGTTGTCTTCTGAAAGTGAAAGCATGCCCCCTTCAAGTGCTGTCCCTGCTGGCAGGTATGCAGTGGGGCTTGGGGGCAGCATCCTAGTTGGATGCTGGACCCAACCTAGTTTCCCTCCCAGCCATTTCCTAGCTTTTTACTTAACCTCTGAGTCTGTATCCTATAAATTGGGCATAATAATAATATCTGAAAGAGCTGGGTGAGATGTAAATGACACAGTGTACATGAAATCACCCAGAACTCAATGAACAGGTTATTATTTTCTGTCTTTATTTTATAGTTAATTTGGGTTTCAATTTACCTTCATTATGTAGAAAATGACACTCTAAAAAAAAGAGAGAAAAGAAAATGGCATTCTAGACCTGATATTCAATTCAGAAGCAACCAGTAAGACAATTACTGGATCTCATTCTTACAGAATTCTGAGCAGATATATAAACTATGTGACACCATAAGCAATCTATTATAATATTAAACACATGTTCTACACATGTTCTGTCTTTATTTTAAACCAACATGACTTGGAGAAATCACAGTCCTCAGCTATAGGAGCAGAGGCCTGGGAAACTGTCCTCTCCCTAAGAGCCTTAGTAACTGACCTCTCCTGTAAACTCCCTCCTCCAAAGCAAGAGGGAGAGGATGAACCATAAGGACCCTAAAGAACCCTAATTTTAGCTAGAATTTTTCCAAGATTTTCCTATTCTTTTTGGTTTTGGACTGGGGTAGCTGATGTTTGCTTCATTTGCTGGGACCAGAGCTCTGAGGAGTCCTTATTAACCACATGGCCACTCTCAAGTACCCAGGCCCAGTATTTTAAAAAATGAAGAAATGCTGAAACAGGATTTTAGAAACAGGTATTTTAAATTTACACACTGGACACATTAATACTTTTAGCCCACACACATGCAATGACTGTATAATTATCTTGAGATGATTTTTTTTAACATCTTTATTAGAGTATAATTGCTTTACAATGGTTATTGGTTTCTGCTTTATAACAAAGTGAATCAGCTATACATATACATATGTTCCCATATCTCTTCCCTCTTGCATCTCCCTCCCTCCGACCCTCCCTATCCCACCCCTCTAGGTGGTCACAAAGCACCGAGCTGATCTCTCTATGCTATGCGGCTGCTTCCCACTAGCTATCTATTTTACGTTTGGTAGTGTATATATGTCCATGTCACTCTCTCACTTTGCCCCAGCTTACCCTTCCCCCTACCTGTATCCTCAAGTCCATTCTCTACTAAGTCTGCATCTTTATTCCCATCTTGCCCCTAGGTTCTTCTGACCATTTTTTTTTTTAGATTCCATATATATGTGTTAGCATATGGTATTTGTTTTTCTCTTTCTGACTTACTTCACTCTAAGTCTCTAAGTCCATCCACCTCACTACAAATAACTCAGTTTCGTTCCTTTTTATGGCTGAGTAATATTCCATTGTATATATGTGCCACATCTTCTTTATCCATTCAGCTGTCGATGGACACTTAGGTTGCTTCCATGTCCTGGCTATTGTAAATAGAGCTGCAATGAACATTTTGGTACATGACTCTTTTTGAGTTATGGTTTTCTCAGGGTATACGTCCAATAGTGGAATTGCTGGGTAGTTCTATTTTTAGTTTTCTAAGGAACCTCCATACTGTTCTCCATAGCGGCTGTATCAATTTACATTCCCACCAGCAGTGCAAGAGTGTTCCCTTTTCTCCACATCCTCTCCAGCATTTACTGTTTCTAGATTTCTTGATGATGGCCATTCTGACCGATGTAAGGTGATTTCTCATTGTAGTTTTGATTTGCTTTTCTCTAATGATTAATGATGTTGAATATTCTTTCATGGGTTTGTTGGCAATCTGTATATCTCCTTTGGAGAAATGTCTTTGTAGGTCTTCTGCCCATTTTTGGATTGGGTTGCTTGTTTTTTGAATGTTGAGCTGCATGAGCTGCTTGTAAATTTTGGAGATTAATCCTCTGTCAGTTGCTTCATTTGAAAATATTTTCTCCCATTCTGAGGGTTGTCTTTTCGTCTTGTTTATGGTTTCTTTCCTTTGCTGTGCAAAAGCTTTTAAGTTTCATTAGGTCCCATTTGTTTATTTTTGGTTTTATTTCCATTTCTCTAGGAGGGGGGTCAAAAAGGATCTTGCTGTGATTTATGTCATAGAGTGTTCTGCCTATGTTTTCCTCTGTGAGTTTGATGGTGTCTGGCCTTACATTTAGGTCTCTAATCCATTTTGAGTTTATTTTTGTGTATCGTGTTAGGGAGTGTTCTAATTTCATTCTTTTACATATAACTGTCCAGTTTTCCCAGCACCACTTATTGAAGAGGCTGTCTTTTCTCCATTGTATATTCTTGCCTCCTTTATCAAAGATAAGGTGACCATATGTGCGTGGATTTTCCTCTGGGCTTTCTCTCCTATGCCATGGATCTATATTTCTGTTTTTGTGCCAATACCATACTGTCTTGATTACTGTAGCTTTGTAGCATAGTCTGAAGTCAGGGAGCCTGATTCCTCCAGCTCTGTTCTTCTTTCTCAAGATTGCTTTGGCTGTTCGGGGCCTTTTGTGTCTCCATACAAATTGTGAAATTTTTTCTTCTAGTTCTGTGAAAAATGCCAGTGGTAGTTTGATAGGGATTGCATTGAATCTGTAGATTGCTTTGGGTAGTAGAGTCATTTTCACAATGTTGATTCTTCCAATCCAAGAACAGGGTATATCTCTCCATCTATTTGTATCATCTTTAATTTCTTTCATCAGTGTCTTATAATTTTCTGCATACAGGTCTTTTGTCTTCTTAGGTAGGTTTATTCCTAGATATTTTATTCTTTTTGTTGGAATCGTAAATGGGAGCGTTTTCTTGATTTCACTTTCAGATTTTTCATCATTAGTGTATAGGAATGCCAGAGATTTCTATGCATTAATTTTGTATCTGGCTACTTTACCAGATTCATTGATTAGCTCTAGTAGTTTTCTGGTAGCATCTTTAGGATTCTCTATGTATAGTATCATGTCATCTGCAAACAGTGACAGCTTTACTTCTTCTTTTCCGATTTGGATTCCTTTTATTTCCTTTTCTTCTCTGATTGCTGTGGCTAAAACTTCCAAAACTATGTTGAATAAGAGTGGTGAGAGTGTGCAACCTTGTCTTGTTCCTGATCTTAGTGGAAATGGTTTCAGTTTTTCACCATTGAGGACAATGTTGGCTGTGGGTTGGTCATATATGGCCTTTATTATGTTGAGGAAAGTTCCCTCTATGCCTACTTTCTGGGTTTTTTTTTATCATAAATGGGTGTTGAATTTTGTCAAAAGCTTTCTCTGCATCTATTGAGATAATCATATGGCTTTTCTCCTTCAATTTGTTAATATGGTGTATCACATTGATTGATTTGCATATATTGAATCCTTGCATTCCTGGGATAAACCCCACTTGATCATAGTGTATGAACCTTTTAATGTGCTGTTGTATTCTGTCTGCTAGTATTTTGTTGAGGATTTTTGCATCTATGTTCATCAGTGATATTGGCCTGTAGTTTTCTTTCTTTGTGACATCTTTGTCTAGTTTTGGTATCAGAGTGGTGGTGGCCTCAGAATGAGTTTGGGAGTGTTCCTCCCTCTGCTATATTTGGGAAGAGTTTGAGAAGGATAGATGTTAGCTCTTCTCTAAATGTTTGATAGAATTCCCCTGTGAAGCCATCTGGTCCTGGGCTTTTGTTTGTTGGAAGATTTTTAATCACAGTTTCAATTTCAGTGCTTGTGACTGGTCTGTTCATATTTTCTATTTCTTCCTGGTTCAGTCTCAAAGGTTGTGCATTTCTAAGAATTTGTCCATTTCTTACAGGTTGTCCATTTTATTGGCATCGAGTTGCTTGTAGTAATCTCTCATGATCCTTTGTATTTCTGCTGTGTCAGTTGTTACTTCTCCTTTTGCATTTCTAATTCTATTGATTTGAGTCTTCTCCCTTTTCTTCTTCATAAATTTGGCTAATGGTTTATCAATTTTGTTTATCTTCTCAAAGAACCAGCTTTTAGTTTTATTGATCTTTGCTATCATTTCCTTCATTTCTTTTTCATTTATTTTTGATCTGATCTTTATGATTTCTTTCCTTCTGCTAACTGGGGTTTTTTTGTTCTTCTTTCTCTAATTGCTTTAGGTGTAAGGTTAGGTTGTTTATTTGAGATGTTTCTTGTTTCTTAAGGTAGGCTTGTATAGCTGTAAACTTCCCTCTTAGAACTGCTTTTGCTGCATCCCATAGGTTTTGGGTGGTTGTGTTTTCATTGTCATTTGTTTCTAGGTGTTTTTTGATTTCCTCTTTGATTTCTTCAGTGGTCTCTCGGTTATTAAGTAGTGTGTTGTTTAGCCTCCATGTGTTTGTATTTCTTACAGATTTTTTCCTGTAGTTGATATCTAGTCTCATAGCATTGTGGTTGGAGAAGATACTTGATATGATTTCAATTTTCTTAAATTTACCAAGGGTTGATTTGTGACCCAAGATATGATCTATCCTGGAGAATGTTCCATGAGCACTTGAGAAGAATGTGTATTCTGTTGTTTTTGGATGGAATGTCCTATAAATATCAATTAAGTCCATCATGTTTAATGTATCATTTAAAGCTTGTGTTTCCTTATTTATTTTCATTTTGGATGATCTGTCCATTGGTGAAAGTGGGGTGTTAAAGTCCCCTACTATGATTGTGTTACTGTCGATTTCCCCTTTTATGGCTGTTAGTATTTGCCTTATGTATTGAGGTGCTCCTTTGATGGGTGCATAAATATTTACAGTTGTTATATCTTCTTCTTGGATTGATCCCTTGATCAATGTGTCCTTCTTTGTCTCTTGTAATAGTATTTGTTTTAAAGTCTATTTTGTCTGATATGAGAATTGCTACTCCAGCTTTTTTTTTTTTGCGGTACGCGGGCCTCTCACTGTTGCGGCCTCTCCCGTTGTGGAGCACAGGCTCTAGACGTGCAGGCTCAGCAGCCATGGCTCACGGGCCCAGCTGCTCTGCAGCATGTGGGATCCTCCCGTACTGGGGCACGAACCCGTGTCCCCTGCATCGGCAGGTGGACTCTCAACCACTGTGCCACCAGGGAAGCCCTCCAGCTATATTTTGATTTCCATTTGCATGGAGTATCTTTTTCTATCCCCTCACTTTCAATCTGTATATGTCCCTAGGTCTGAAGTGGGTCTCTTGTAGACAGCGTATATACGGGTCTTGTTTTTGTATCCATTCAGCCAGTCTATGTCTTTTGGTTGGAGCATTTAATCCATTTACAGTTAAGGTAATTATCGATATGTATATTCCTATTATCATTTTCTTAATTGTTTTGGGTTTATTATTGTAGGTCTTTTCCTTCTCTTGTGTTTCCTACCTAGAGAAGTTCCTTTAGCATTTGTTGTAAAGCTGGTTTGGTGGTGCTGAACTCTCTGCTTTTCCTTGTCTGTAAAGGTTTTAATTTCTCCATCAAATCTGAATGAGATCCTTGCTGGGTAGAGTAATCTTGGTTGTAGGTTTTTCTTCTTCATCACTTTAAATCTGTCCTGCCACTCCCTTCTGGCTTGCAGAGTTTTGCTGAAAGATCAGCTGTTAACCTTATGGGGATTCCCTTGTGTGTTATTTGTTGTTTTTCCCTTGCTGCTTTTAATATGTTTTCTTTGTATTTAGTTTTTGATAGTTTGATTAATATGTGTCTTGGTGTGTTTCTCCTTGGATTTATCCTGTATGGGACTCTGTGTGCTTCCTGGACTTGATTAACTATTTACTTTCCCATATTAGGGAAGTTTTCAACTATAATCTCTTCAAATATTTTCTCAGTCCCTTTCTTTTTCTCTTCTTCTTCTGGGACCCCTGTAATTTGAATGTTGGTGCATTTAATGTTGTCCCAGAGGTCTCTGAGACTGTCTTCAATTCTTTTCATTCTTTTTTCTTTATTCTGCTCTGTAGTAGTTATTTCTACGATTTTATATTCCAGGTCACTTATCCGTTCTTCTGCCTTAGTTATTCTTCTATTGATCCCTTCTAGAGAATTTTTAATTTCATTTATTGGGTTGTTCATCACTGTTTGTTTACTCTTTAGTTCTTCTAGGTCCTTATTAAACGTTTCTTGTATTTTCTCCGTTCTATTTCCAAGATTTTGGATCGTCTTTACTATCATTCTGAATTCTTTTTCAGGTAGACTGCCTATTTCCTCTTCATTTGTTAGGTCCGGTGGGTTTTTACCTTGCTCCTTCATCTGCTCTGAGTTTCTCTGTCTTCTCATTTTGCTTAACTTACTGTTTTTGGGGTCTCCTTTTCACAGGCTGCATGTTCATAGTTTCTGTTGTTTTTGGTGTCTGTCCCCAGTGGCTAAGGTTGTTTCAGTGGGTTGTGTAGGCTTCCTGGTGGAGGGGACTAGTGCCTGTGTTCTGGTGGATGAGGCTGGATCTTGTCTTTCTGGTGGGCAGGTCCATGTCTGGTGGTGTGTTTTGGGGTGTCTGTGGCCTTATTATGATTTTAGGCAGCCTCTCTGCTAATGGGTGGGGTTGTGTTCCTGTCTTGCTAATTGTTTGGCATAGGGTGTCCTGCCCTGCATCTTGCTGGTCGGTGAGTGGAGCTGGGTCTTCGTATTGAGCTGGAGATCTCTGGGAGGTTTTCACCGTTTGATACTACGTGGAGCTGGGAGGTCTCTGGTGGACCAGTGTCCTGAACTTGGCTCTCCCACCTCAGTGGCACAGCCCTGATGCCTGGCTAGAGCACCAAGAGCCTGTCCTCCACACGGCTCAGAATACAAGGGAGAAAAAATAGAAAGAATGAAGGAAAAAAAGAGGATAAAATAAAATAAAATAAAATAACGTTATTAAAATAAAAAATAATTATGAAGAAAAAAAAATTTTTAGGTAAAAAAAAAAACGGCCCGGGACAACTCCAGGACAAATTGTAAAAACAAAGCTATACAGACAAAATCACATACAGAAGCATACACATACACACTCACAAAAAGAGAAAAAGGGGAAAGAAAATATATATCGTTGCTCCCAAAGTCCACCTCCTCAATTTGGGATGATTCATTGTCTATTCAGGTATTCCACAGATGCAGGGTACATCATGTTGATTGTGGAGATTTAATCCGCTGCTCCTGAGGCTGCTGGGAGAGATTTCCCTTTCTCTTCTTTGTTCGCACAGCTCCCGGGGTTCAGCTTTGGAATTGGACCCACCTCTGCGTGTAGGTCGCCTGAGGGTGTCTGTTCTTTGCTCAGACAGGACGGGCTTAAAGGAGCAGCTGATTTGGGGGCTCTGGCTCACTCAGGCCGGGGGGAGGGAGGTATACGGATGCGGGGTGAGCCTGCGGCGGCAGAGGTTGCAACAGCCTGAGGCGCGTCTTGTGTTCTCCCGGCAAAGTTGTACCTGGATCACGGGACCCTGGCAGTGGCGGGCTGCACAGGCTCCTGGGAGGGGAGGTGTGGATAGTGACCTGTGCTGCACACAGGCTTCTTGGTGGCGGCAGCAGCCGCCTTAGCGTCTCATTCCCGTCTCCATGCCGGTCTTGGGTCCACGCTGATAACCGCGGCTCACGCCCGTCTCTGGAGCTCCTTTAAGCAGCGTTCTTAATCCCCTCTCCTCGCGCACCATGAAACAAAGAGGGAAGAAAAGGTCTCTTGCCTCTTTGGCAGCTCCTGCCTTTTTCCCGGACTCCCTCCCGGCTAGATGTGGTGCACCAGCCCCCTTCAGGCTGTGTTAACGCCGCCGACCCCAGTCCTCTCCCTGGGATCCGACCTCCGAAGCCCGAGCCTCAGCTCCCAGCCCCGCCCGCCCCGGCGGGTGAGCAGACAAGCCTCTCGGGCTGGTGAGTGCCGGTCGGCACCGATCCTCTGTGCAGGAATCTCTCCGCTTTGCCCTCCGCACCCCTGTGGCTGCGCTCTCCTCTGCGGCTCCGAAGCTTCCCCCCTCCGCCACCCGCAGTCTCCGCCCGCGAAGGGGCTTCTAGTGTGTGGAAACCTTTCCTCCTTCATGGCTCCCTCCCACTGGTGCAGGTCCCGTCCCTATTCTTTTGTCTCTGTTTTTTCTTTTTTCTTTTGCCCTACCGAGGTACATGGGGAGTTTCTTGCATTTTGGGAGGTCTGAGGTTTTCTGCCAGCGTTCGGTAGGTGTTCTGTAGGAGTTGTTCCACGTGTAGATGTATTTCTGATATATCTGTGGGGAGGAAGGTGATCTCCGCGTCTTACTCTTCCGCCATCTTGAAGTTCCTTGAGATGATTTTTAAAGTCTAAATTTGAGGCCTCTGGACTTGCCTCTCAGAAGGCCTACTTAAGCATCTAGCAGATTCAGTCTCACATTTTTGACCATCTACTGGGAGGCCTTTCATCCTACTCACCCTCCCTACCTCTTGTAAGTTTGATTCTAGACAAGTATAGAGCAAGTTCCGGAGGAACTGGAAGAGTGATCAGCAATTTTCGATCTTTGGGGATTACAATTTTGTGAATACTTGTCATGTGATCTTGAGCAATTCACCTTACGTCCAGCCTAAGGAACTTATTGTCTCTTCAGGGGGGCAGCCCTGGAGTTGTGACAGTCCTGATATTGCTGTGGGTGCAGACAAGGATGCTTTTCTTCCAGGCTTGAATCTTGGCTTGGTGGTGGTGGTTTCTAATTCTTAATGCATGAGCAATTTGTTAGCTTTGGTTTTTTCTACTAAAAGAATTACAAATAGGATTATGGAGTGGACTTTTCAGCATGAGCTGCTCTCTCCTTGGGCTCCTGGGCTTCAGTTACCCCATCTGGCACAGTGGGTTACAGTCACCTGTTTACTAAAAGAATTACAAATAGGATTATGGAGTGGACTTTTCAGCATGAGCTGCTCTCTCCTTGGGCTCCTGGGCTTCAGTTACACCGTCTGGCACAGTGGGTTACAGTCACCTGTTTACCTTTCCATCTGCCCAGCTTGACGGCAAGCTCTGCAGGGGCAGTCACTTGGCCTAGGCCCTGTTACTGCTTACATGTCATGCTTTCATGTGGGACACAACTATTAACCTACAGAAAAGATTTGAAGGCATTGGGATCACTTGACATGGTGGAGAGGCTATCGGGGGAGTCGTCAACTGCAGCCGTTTATTTTGCAGAATTGGCTGTCAACCACCAGGGGGCGTTGGGAGCTGTGTGGGCCCAGGGAGGCTGACAGTCCTCTGATGTTCATTCAGGCCAGTCCTCCAGAAGAGGCTTGCCTCCCTTCCCCACCCCATGCCCATAGCACCTCTGTTGAGGAACCAGGTACCAGGCAGGTATCTTATAACAAGCCCAAGGGGTGAGTAGTAGTGTCTCCTATTTTATAGGCCAAGATCTGGAGGAGTCACCCAGCTAATATGCAGGCAGTTCAGTCACTATTTGAATGCAGGTCTACAGATTCCAGATCCCAGGCCCTTAACTAACCTGACACACTGCTGCCTCTGCCCTGGAAACGTATCCAGCCATACACATTTAATTAACCTGACAGCCCAAGAAACTTAAATTAGATGTAAGGGAGAACTTTCCGATATTTTTTGCCTTTAAAAAAAAAAAACTTAGACATAAAATGGGGCATTCTAGAGCAGGACTTTTCAGGCTGTCATCCAGAATCCATAGTCACAGAATCAGTTTAGTGGGTTGACACATTAAAAAAGAAAGGAAAGGGACCTAGGGGTAGGAGATTAAGAGATACAAGCTGCTATGTATAAAATTAATAAGCAACAAGGATATTCTGTACAACACAGGGAATATAGCCAATATTTTATAATAATTTTCAGTGGAGTATAATGTATAAAAATATTGAATCATTATGTTGTACACCTGAAACTGTAATATTGTAAATCAACTGTACTTCAATAAAAAAAAAAGGAAAGAATAAAAAATATCAGTGCATCACACATGGTAAGTCTTAGTATATGTGAATGTGTCCCAGATTGTGATGGAAATACATTTCTGACTGGAAATACATTTCGTGGCCAGAAATGCCCTAGAGAGTTAGGGATTCATTTAGATCATTTTAGGTTAGATGGTAAAGTCCTTGGGGGTAGGGATCTGCTTTCTCTTTCTTTTTATGCTCCCACCATCCTTAACCCAGTGCTGGGTACATAGTTGGTCAGTTGGTCTGTCTGGTAGAACTCATTAGAGTTTTCCCTTCAGACTGGAAAAAGTCAGAACCCGCCCTGCACTCTCCTCAGGAAGAGATGACAGTGGTGGTTCTTCCCGGGCTTTGTGTGTGAGGAGGGCAGAGAGCCACCCAGTGTGTGATAGTTAAGAGCTCGGCTCTGAAGTCCGAGGAACCTGGGTTCGTGTTGTGTGTGCAGCGCCCAGGTGTGTGGCCCTGGGTCACTCTCTTAGCTTCTCTTACTAAGCTTCACTTTCTCCGTCTTTAAGCTGGGTGTAGTAACAAGGGCACCTACCGCAGAGTATGGTGAGGATGAGAAGAGAGGACTTGAGCTGAGGGCCTTTAGTACAGTGCTTGGCATCCGTTGAGTGGCAGGAAGCCTTATCTGCTGCTCTTGTTTTTATGATTCATATTAAGAGAGATTAAGTGACTCATGTTGGACCTACTGCAGGTGGCCCCGTTTTAGGGCTCCAGTTCTGTAATGGTTGTGGATCTTGAACGGAACTAGAAGCCCAACCCTGTGGTTTGATTGTGTAGTAAAAGGACATGGGTGTTGCAGTGGAGCAGGTGTCTGTGCAGGGAGATGTTCTGGTTTCATAATTTAGAGAGAACAAAGCATCTTCCATATACAATAAGATGGCACTATTGTTGTGGAATCTGAGACTATAATGGCGTTTCTTAGAAAAGTCAGGTGCTTTTTATTTAATCAAAAAGCATCAGTTTCAGGGCTTCTCTGGTGGCGCAGTGGTTGAGAGTCCACCTGCCGATGCAGGGGACACGGGTTCGTGCCCTGGTCCGGGAAGGTCCCACATGCCGCGGAGCGGCTGGGCCCATGGGCCATGGCCGCTGAGCCTGTTCATCTGGAGCCTGTGCTCCGCAGCTGGAGAGGCCACAACAGTGAGAGGCCCGCGTACTGCAAAAAAAAAAAAAAAAAAAAAAGACATCAGTTTCAACTTAATGTTATTTTTTTAAACCACAATTTTCAAAAAGTAACTGTTTTCTGAAACTGAACATAGCCATGTATATGATTAAAGTGGTGATTTTGTAATGTTTTTATTCAAGGCTCCAAGATCTGGTAAATACTGATTTCTGAAATTGCCACCTGGGCCTGGCAGCACCATTGTGCAGTCAGAATTAACATGTGAAAATAAATATGTGACTTGTTGAAAGTGTAAGACACTGGACAAAATCCCAAAGGGACTCGATTTTGGCTTCAGCTTCTGATTTTTCAGGTCTGAGTCTGATCAGTTCTGTTGTCTAAGCTGGAGAGTCTTGAGCCTTCTTTCTCCCCATAGTTAAAATATTTTTGTTCTTTATATCCCTTAGTGCTAATTGGTTTTTTTTATGTCTTGGAGGGAAAGGTGATAGACACTAAAAATTATCCGGTGAAAGAAAGTTTCTGGTGTATACTTTAGTTGAAAATGTGACTTCCTCCCTTGCTTGGAAGCAGTCAAGTATAAATGTTAAGAGCACGGATTTCAGCTAGACCTAGATTTCCATCCTGCCTTTGCAGCCTTTTTTCCCTCTTATTTTTTCCTGCTTTATTAAGGCATAATTAACAAATAAAAAGTGTATATTTTTAAGGAATACAGTGAGATGATTTGATATACATATACATTGTGAAATGATTGTCACAATTACGTAAATTGACACATCCATCTCCTCACATAGTTACCACTCACTGTTATGGCCTCTCCCGTTGCGGAGCACAGGCTCTGGACACGCAGGCTCAGCGGCCATGGCTCACGGGCCCAGCCGCTCCGCAGCATGTGGGATCTTCCCAGACCGAGGCACGAACCCGTGTCCCCTGCATCGGCAGGCGGACTGTCAACCACTGCGCCACCAGGGAAGCCCAGTTACCACTGTTTTGTGTGTGACGAGAACATTTAAGATCTACGTAGCAAATTTTAAACATACAACACAGTATTATTAACTATAGTCTCCATGTTGTACATTACACCGCTAGAATTAATTCATCTTATAACTGAAAGTTTGTACTCTTTGACCATCATCTCCTTGTCTCCCCGCTCCCCCAGCAAGCACCATTCTGTTCTCTGCTTCTCTATGAATTTTGACTTTTTTAGATTCCACATATAAGTGAGATCATACAGTATTTGTTTTTCTGTGTCAGCATTATTTCACTTAACATAATCCAGGTTCATCTATGCTGTTCCAAATCTGCCTGTGCTTCTAACAAGCTGTGTGACTTTGGGCAAGTAGCTTAACCTCTCTGTACCTCATCTGTGAAATGGGCTAATGATAGTACTACTGCCTTATAGTTTGTTGAGGACTGAATGGGATAATATATGTAAAGCCCTCATTGTAATGTCTGCTCGTAAACTCTTCAGCACATGGGTGCTGTCGTCGTCATCATCATCGTCATCATCATGAATATTGTTTAGAGGAAGGCCTTCCAGGAGATCAGGATTATAGACCTGGCTTTGCCATTGTTAACAGTTGGTCCTGGATAGGTTGCTGAACCTCTTTGTACCTCGGTATTGTTTTCTCTAAAACAAAGGAGTGGCACGGATGCCTCACACTCCTTCTAACTCTAATACTTGGCTTTGCATGCCAAGCATTCTGTTTTTTCTTGGGCCCGAGTGATGTGATGCTGGTTGCCAGGAGGATCCCACTTTCTGTGAAGGAACTGTAGCTCTCCGCCAGATGTTGGTCCTGATAACCTTTGTTTTTCTTTCCTAGATTTTATATTCTCAGCGAATATCTCTTCCCCTAGCTTCTGTCAAATGACTCCTTGTGCTTTTCTATATTCCTTCCAGTGTATTCAGACCATACATATGTCTGGTGGGCTGGAGTTAAGTCTCAGTTTGACAGAGCCTTGCATGTAAGGGATGTTACAGACAAGGGCGATCCCATCACTGTGCTGTTGGTTTTTAAATCATGTTTGTGTTTGTCTTTATCACGTTCCCCTGTCCAAGCACCAGGGCTGCCTGTATCTGAAGCAACCAGGGAAAGCCACTTACAAGAAAGGCATGACTTGTTTGAGTCATAATAAGCTACCTTCTCGCTTTGTTTCCTTCCTGGCCTTGGGTTTAGTTTGAACTTCAAAGGGCTTACTAGAACTAATCTGGGTGTGATTTTATCTTTTGCACCTGCATCTTTGCTAGACTCTGCTTTTGCCAAAAGTGGAGCTGTGGAGTTAATCTCTGGCCTGCCGCTGGTATTTCAGGTGTATCTTTGTGTGCTCTGGGACAGGCATGCACAGTGAATTAATTGAGTTGTTGTCAGCCCGCTTCCTAATCGAACACCTGCCCTGCGAATGCCGCCAGCACGCCTGCCTGTTTCCTGACTTGCCAGCCGTCCCGGTCATGTTGGTGTCTTGCTTGTATCAGAAGAGTCAGTTTTGTCATTTGTGGTTAGCTTACTGTGCCTTCAGAGAGCTATTTTCTTCTTCACTTAATTTAAAGGTGTCGATGTGTCCTCTTTTGATACAGTCCCTCTGCGTTCCCATCTTGCTACTGTCCTCCCAGCTAAAATCATTGGTGATTATCAGCCTCATAAAAGCTTCTGGAAGCAGATGTAGAGAGAGGGTATATGTGCACCTTGGGCTGCTTCTCAGGCTCGCTTCACTCTCCCTTGGTCCCAGACTAAGTTTCAAGCGAGTCATTCTTAAAGTGGTGCTGATGGTTTAGAGCTGATTCGAAATACTACTTTAAGGGACAGGGCTTACAATTTTTTTTATTAAGACTTTACCTTTTTAGCGCAGTTTCTGGTTCACAGCAATCTTGAGCAGAAGGCACAGTGATTCCCCACATTCTACCTGCCTGTCCCCACCACATACGTAATCCCCCCATTATCAGCCTCCCCCACCAGAGTGGCACGGTGGTTACAATTGACGGCCCTATGTTGACACATCATAGTTGCCCAGAGTTCATAGTTTCCCTTAGGACCCACTCTTGGTGCTGTACATTCACTGGGTTTGGACAAATGAATAATGACATGTATCCATCATTACGGTATCATACAGAATGTTTTCATTGCCCTGAAAATCCTCTGTGCTCTGCCTGTTCAGCCTTCCTTCCCCACTGACCCCTGGCAACCACTGATCTTTTTACCATCTCCATAGTTTTGCCTTTCCCACAATGTCGTATGCTTGGAATATACAGTATGTAGCCGTCTCAGATTGGCTTCTTTCACTCAGTAATATGCACTTAAAGTTCCTTCATGTCTGTCCATGGCTTGATAGCTGATATCTTTTTAGAGCGGAATAATACTCCATCGTCTGGATGTATCACAGTTTATCCATTCACCTACTGAAGGACGTCTTGGTGGCTCCCAAGTTTTGGCAGTCGTGAATAGAGCTGTTATAATCATCCAAGTGCAGGTTTTGTATGGACATAAGTTTTCACATCTTTTGGGTGAATGCCAAGCAATGTGATTGCTGGATTGATGGTAGAATGTGTGTAGTTTTGTAAGAAACTGCCAAGCTGTCTTCCAATCCAAACTGTTTTATATTTCCACCAGCAGTGAATGAGAGTTCCTATGGTCCTACATCCTCGCCAGCATTTGGTGTTATTATCAGTGTTCTGGATTTTGGCCGTTTTAATAGGTGTGTAGTGGAATCTTGTTGTTTTAGTTTGCATTTTTCTGATGACAAATGATGTGGCAAGATGGTTTTTTAAAGGGTGCTGGGGTGTTTTTTTTTTGTTTGTTTTTTTGGCACCAAGGGTTTGTCTTTCCCAAAAGAAAAATGGTTTTACTAAAAATGAGAGCCAGAGCAGAGAATCCAGTCTTCCCTGATAACAGAAAGCCTTCCCAGTTTAGGGCCCGTGCTGGGTCCTCTCGGCTGTTTTCTTTGGTTCAGAAGTCTCAGAGCCCACCTCGTGGTTTTGAGTGGACCCTTGGCTTAGGTGTGATTTTGTTGTTAAAAATATTGTGGAGACACTGTAACCCTTGTTAATTATTTGCTAGAATTGCATTTCTTAACTTTCTCTTAGTGTTCTTGGCCTTTTAAAAAGAAGTTTACTGGACTTCCCTGGTGGCGCAGTGGTTGAGAGTCCGCCTGCCAATGTAGGGGACACGGGTTCGTGCCCCAGTCCGGGAAGATCCCACATGCCGCAGAGTGGCTAGGCCTGTGAGCCATGGCCGCTGAGCCTGCGCGTCCGGAGCCTGTGCTCCGCAATAGGAGAGGCCACAACAGTGAGAGGCCCGCGTACTGCAAATAATAATAATAATAATAATAAAAATAAAAAGAAGTGTACTGTTTGAGTTCATTCTGCTCAGATTTGAACTTATGGAAAGAAGGGGTGAGACTAGAAAAACATTTTTTTTTAAAAACTTCTTTGATCTCACTGAGGTTTTGCATTTTGCTTTCAGTGTCCTTTTGACTTTTTGTAGTATTTCATATTTTCAAAATATTTTAAAGGGTTCCTCAAAAAGTTAAATGTAGAATTACCATAGGATACAATAGTTCCACCCTCAGTATATGTGTGAAAGAATTGAAAACAGAGATTCAAATCTTTATACAAGTATCCATAGCAGCACTGTTGACAGTACCCAAATGGATACAACCCAGATGCCCATCAGTGGTTAGATGCGTAAACAAACTATGGTATATCCATACAATGGACTCTTACTCAGCCATGAAAAGGAATGGAGTACAGGAAGATACTACAACACGGATAAACCTGGAAAACATTATGCTGTAGGTGAAAGAAGCCACAAAAGGCCACATGTTGTATGATCCCATTTATATGAAATATCCAGAGTAGGTAAATCCACAGACAAAGAGGAAGTAGGTGGTTGCTAGGGGCTAGGGCGAGGGGAGCATGGGTATTGACCATTTAATGGTACAAGTTTTCTTTTGGGGTGATGAGAATGTTTTGGAACTAGATAGAGGTGGTAGTCGCATGGCATTGTGAACGTCCTAAATGCCACTGAATTGAACACTTTACCATGGTTAATTTATGTTATGTGAACTTCACCACAGTTAAAAAAAATTTTAGAGGGCCAGCCCATATGTGTCCTTGCCAAGGGTGGCTTTTCCAGTGCCAACACACAAGAGTCGCTCTCCAGTGAGGCTCTTCAATGCAGGTGCAGCAGGGAGTGTGCAGCCTCCCTTCTGGGGCTGGGCTGGGCCTCGCTACTAGGCTCAGCTGATCACCATCGGGGAGTTAGTCCAGAGAGATGCCTGCCCTCCCCCCCTCCCCTCAGCCTTTTCCCTCTTCTGTAAAGAGGGCTTGCCATGAGCATCAGGTGAGACAAGGGAGGAAGAGCTTGGCATCCTGTAAGTGGTCAGTAAATACCAACCTTTGTCTCTGGTCTGTGGAAGGAGACAATGAAGTGGACTCAGCGCAGGGAGAGAAGCAAAATGTTGGAACTAGAGAAATGGGTGTGATTTCAGTCATCTAGGTTTAGGTTAGACCTTTAAGAAAAGTATCAAAAACTCCCACTTCTTAGATTCCTTTTAGAAGCCACCATAACCATGTGCGGCCAGGGGAGCCAGCGACAACAAAGAATATTTGTAGAACACGAAGAACTGTGCCTGGCAGGTAGCGAGGGCAAGAGAAGTGTTTGATTAGATTAAAGGAGAAGAGGGACTTCCCTGGTGGCGCAATGGTTAAGACTCTGTACTCCGAATACACGGGGCCTGGGTTCGATCCCTGGTCAGGGAACTAGATCCCATATGCATGCCACAACTAAGAGTTCACATGACACAACTAAGGAGCCCACATACCGCAACTAGGCAGCCGGTGAGCCACAACTGAGGAGCCCACGAGCTGCAACTAGGAGCCGCCTGTCACAACTAAGAGACCCGGCACAACCAACCAACCAACCAACCAAATAAATAAATTAATTTATGAATGAAAGAGGACTCCCCTGGTGGCGCAGAGGTTAAGAATCTGACTGCTAATGCAGGGGACACGGTTCGAGCCCTGGTCTGGGAAGATCCTACATGCTGTGAAGCACCTAAGCCCATGTGCCACAACTACTGAGCCTGAGCTCTAGAGCCCGTGAGCCACAACTACTGAGCCCGTGCTCCACAACTACTGAAGCCCGAGCGCCTAGAGCCCGTGCTCCACTATAAGAGAAGCCGCAGCAATGAGAAGCCCGCACAGCGCAATGAAGAGTAGCCCTCGCTCGCCGCAACTAGAGCCCGTGCGCAGCAACGAAGACCCAATGCAGCCAAAAGTAATAATAATAAATAAGTAGATAAAAAGAGACACGTAGATCTCTTAAAAAAAAAAATGAGAAGGAAGAAAACCCTGGGTGGGTTGTAGCCATGCTAACGCGGCGGGGTCCTTGCCTCCTGCCCACTCCTTTCCCTTACACGGGGCCCCTCTGGGGGCTGAGTGCGTTAGCCCCTCAGTCTCTGCAGAGAATTGCGCTCCCGCCTTCAGCTCGGTCGACTTGGGTTTGTGTTTCTGATTCCTGGTTCCTTCCTCAGAAGGGACTTCAGCAGTCCTCTGTGCAGAGTAGAGGACTAAGAAGACGTGGACCTAAGGAGAGACCCCCCTTCACTCAGTTGTAAGAACGCAGAAGGGAGGAGGGGAGGAAAGTCTGACTTTCATTGATGAAGAAACACAATGTGTATTTCTTCCTAGCACAGAGTTCTGGCGTGGAGATCTCTAGCTTTAGGATATTACTCAGATGTACATGGGTATGTTGATCTC